>NC_071529.1:5915588-7165588 GCF_027887155.1 Malaclemys terrapin pileata
TTGCTCGGTGTGTTTCCATGATTCATTTATTTCGATAGTCATCAGGCAGTAAATAGATAGCTTGCACATCCATTCCTTCTTAATTAAGGTGGTCACTGGACATCTCACCACATACTCATGGTGTCTTCCAGCGCAGGGGTTAAGAAGTTATAAACACAGGCAAAGAATCCCATCTCCCAGAACTACAGAATGGCTCCTGGAGGCCAACTGGATTGTAGCCCAGCTTACCTATATTATATTCATTGCTTTGTTATTCTGCTTCATTATATTTAGTAGTAATGCAAGGAACCTACAGGCTTTTATCCTGTAAAATTTGGCTTTAGTACATAGTATGAGGCTTGAGGCCTATAACCTTTGTTATAGATAAACTTAAGTAACTCATAAGTTATAGAAAACTAAAAGTAGCATGCAAGAGGGGGACTTTTGTCCAAAATACTGAAATCAGCCACCCACAGAACATTGCTGACACCAGCATCCGGAAGGTTCCGGACAGAACCTCCGACCGCAAAGGTGCCGTGACAGCAAATTAACGTGCGTGCTAATCGGGTAACATCATACATATACTAACCTATAGAAAATAAACACCTTAAGGAGAGGAAATACAAATAAGAATCTCTATTAAATATGCATCGGACATGGCAGCGTCAGTGTAACCGACTATAAAAGTAACATCCCAGGGGCAGCAGAAAGGTGGAAGAGATGTAGACCTTGGGAGGGGCCAGAATGGTGGCCACCGGGGAAAATGAGAATGATAACGGTAATAAAAAAAAATAATGGTTATCATTCCGGTATGTAAGGATGGCCGTCCAAATGTACTTTCTGTATTATCTCTATTTGCCTTGATAAGTTTAAGTGCTGTACCCATAGAATCATAGAGTCATAGAATATCAGGGTTGGAAGGGACCTCAGGAGGTCATCTAGTCCAACCTCCTGCTCAAAGCAGGACCAATCCCCAACTAAATCCTACAGCTCATAGATCATAACCTGTAACACACTCACCGGTGGGTTATGGTTGCAGTAGTATGTGAAGCTATAATGGCTTTGCTTTTTGGGTGCTGCTCCTTTAAATTGTTAAAAGATATTTGGATATTAGGAAACACTATTTCACTAGGAGGGTGGTGAAGCACTGGAATGGCTTACCTAGGGAGGTAGTGGAGTCTCCTTCCTTGGAGGTTTTTAAGGCCTGGCTTGACAAAGCCCTGGCTGGGATGATTTAGTTGGGAATTGGTCCTGCTTTGAGCAGGGGGTTGGACTAGATGACCTCCTGAGGTCCCTTCCAACCCTGATATTCTACGATTCTATGATTCTATGCCTGTGTGCTGAGATGTGGCAGACTTGCTGAAGCCTGTTTTAGGAGGGTCAACCACACTGTACTCTGTCCTGAACATGTTTGTTCTTGTTTTCCGGAATGTAAAATAAAAGTCATTGAACTCTTGAGGTGTCAAAAGCAGTTCCAAGGTTATCCTGATCTCAAGAGTTGGCAAGCAAATGAGGGAGGAACTGATTTCAAATATTACGCACTAAAATGCAAACAAAGGATGGATTTTTCAATCCTGCACATGCAAAGGTTTGAGTGACTGGCCTGTGTCTCTGCAAACACCAGTGCACCCTATAGATATATACTCACTAAAATCCAGAGCATGGCGACATTGGAGTTTGGGCCTGTACAAGTGTCTTTGCTAATGATGGCACATGCAGTTTTGAAACATTACCTTCCACCTCTGTTTTCAGTGTAATCCCACAGGTCTCACTACATTGTGTGCCTGCAGAGGGCAGAGGAAATATCTAGGTCAAGATGATGTGATATATTGAACTATCTTTAACATACGGATTGATTTTTCAAGCCAGCTATTATAGAGAATGCTGGTGGGAAAATATCCATTTTTTTTTCATGGGAAATTTAAAATGTTGTTTTTGTCAACATTGCCTGCAAAAATTATTTATTATTTCAGAGAAAAACAGAAACCAAAAACAGTAAAAACAAAACTTTTTCTGAACATTTATTTTGTAAAACATAAAGGTCAATTTTCAGTAACCTTTTTAAGTTTGGGAAAACAGGCTTTTTTGTTCGTTTTCTGTAAAAGTTGTTCTTTGGGAAAAAAATCTCTGCAGTGTTGCTCCATGAGAACACAATGAGAAATAGGACTGTGTCTAAGTTATCTTTCATTCTGCATCACAATTCCACCAAGTAAATAGAAAAGAGAAATGTACAGCAAACATACAAAAGCCAGCCTGCCTTCGAATTGATTGTAGTGGCTGTATTTTACAATTGAATATATGGTAATTTGATTTAGACTTAGAGAATGCAATTGAAATAATACAATACTAGAAATAGAAATGCTGGGAAAGAAGAGATGAATTATTGCTCCAAAATGGATTGTAAAGGAGTACCAATTTCAGGAGCATACGAAATCACCATGTCCAGCGCAGGGATTGCAAAGAAGGTATGGGCTCATTCAATAAATAAATATTGTAAAGAATTCGCTAAAGTCTTGCCTACCATGGCAAGTTTTCCCAGTTATATCAATATCGCGATACTGGTGTAGTTATACTATATACCTAGAGATGGTTGAACATTTTCCAAAGGAACAGTTTTTCATAGGAAAATACTGATTCACCAAAACCATAATGTTTCATGGAATGAACTGATTTTGTCCACATTTTCTATGGGAAATTATCAAAACCAATGATTGGAACAATTGACTAAGGGTCATTGTGGGATCTCTATCGCTGGCCATTTTTAAATTAAGATTGGATTTAAAAAAAAAAGCGCTATGGTTTAGTTGAAAAGGAATTATTTCAAGGCAGGTCTCAGGCTTGTGCTATACAGGAGACCAGACAGATGATCTCAATAGTCCCTTCTGGTCTTGGAATCTATGAATCTATGAAATGGTTTGTTTCAATATGGCAGAAAAGTTTCATGCCGACTTTACCATTGTGACTTTTATCTGATACATCCTCCTTACCTCTGCTCTGGCTAAAGGCAAAAAAACAAACAAACAAACAAACAAAACATCCTATCTCATGGATATTAGTAGAAGCAGGTGCAGGAGCCCATAATCAAGGGAACAGACTCAGTCCACAAACTACATACAAAAAACTTACTTTGCTTAATTACTTTAACTAATTAAGTGTCTGAGTTTTTAAGGGCATGTGACTAAAAGGGATGTTTCTGGTGGATAGGAGGGAGAAGGAGCTAGACCAAAGCCAACGTTTCAAAGTGGCCTAATTTTTGAACAACCTGATACTCACAGATATTCAAACTTTACAGAATCGGTCCCAGTCAGTCTGGCAGGCAGAGGTGAAAGTAAGCCGATTTAAAGGCCCCGCCTCTTCCAGTTGAGGCCACGCCTCTTCCAGTTGAGGCCACGCCCCTGCTCAGGACTCCGGCGTACCGGTAAATCCTTTAACTTACTTTCACCCCTGCTGGCAGGTTTGGGGCCAAACATCTTTTCCAAGCCAACATTGCAGGAGGTATGAGGTCAAATGTAAGAATTGATTGTGGAAGTTGCCTGCCAACTAAATTATGCTACTTAATTGTTACTATCCCTCCATAATAAACAAAACTCCTTCCAGTGGAGTTGTGTAGCTATGTAACTATCATTTTCTATGGACTACAGCTTCTGCAGAGCCCTATGGATTACATTGGCGGCTTGGTCCCTGATTGGGACCTTAGGCACTATAAATAATAATATTATATATGAGGACTTTGCCATCTGCCTTCAGAGACAGACCGCCATTTTGTCACTCTCCTGGAGACTTTACTTTTGTTCTTTCTTGTTTTGTTGCTCTAAAGTAAAGGCAAGTCAAATAGAAAGCATCCATTTGCTCTTGGTGTGTGGAGAAACACAGAATTAGCAAAAAATGAACAGCTTTGGACAGATGTTTGTTTGCAAAATGGGAAATGAAGCACATTGATTGCTGCAAATGGACATGCTGCAACTGGTCATCAGCTGATGGGATACATTTTACTGCAAGCAAATGAACTGCTGCTTTGGCTTGAAATCCTTTCATAGGGCAAATTGGCCCGTGGGTTAAAGTTTAATCCAATAGAGACCTTAACACCAAAATTCAGTCCTACTACCTCATGGTTGCAGTAGACTTGCTGTGTGGAGAGATGGGGTCTGCTAAGCAAAGCTCCTAAAGGAAAAGTTGCAAAAGAAACATATTTCCTCATTAAACAAATATTGCAAAAGTAACATAAAAAATTAATCTGAAATAATGAAAACATGAACATGTAGGGACTTCCCCCACTGCTGAAAGGGCTCTGGAAATCGCAAGTAAACATCCTTTGATAGCTGACAACAGAGGACAAGCAGTTTCATGGGGCTGGGTTGAAAAGAACATTGAGACTTTTGGTGCACAAACATGATATTTTGAGTGCTCGGTCGATAGCTGGGAAGGGAGAGATCTGGGACCACAGGATATAACCAGAGAAACCTTCACAGCCCTTTGCTGACTTAATAAGGCCATTTGAAAATATACTCATTGGGGAGATGGTGTCTAGAACAATTACAAGGCCATGAAAAACCCCTTTCCACTATAGGGAAGCCAGGGTGGCAGGAGGCCAAGTTCCCTTCCAGTATTTCATAAGTAATAAAAGCCAAGAAACAGCCCATTGTCTCACTGCACTACCGAAGAGCTATTTATCTTCTCAGGACATGACTGGAGGTGTAGTCAATCTGCAAAACTCAGCCCTGGCATTTCAACACCCTAAAGATGAGGGCAATTAAACCTGGGGTTTTGCTTAGTGCCCCTTCCTAGAAAAAGAGCGAGTTGGCTGGGAATCTCCCTTCAAAATGTTTTCTTGCGCCAGAAAACGTGTTTTTTGCAAAATCGAGGTAGAACATCAGGGAACCTTTCCCAGCGATGAGGTCTCTTGGACTGAGGAGCAGTCCCACAAGTGCACTAGGGGAAAATGCATGTCTGGGGACATTTCATCTGAGCCTGGATTAGGTCTGATTTTATTTAAGACTCTGCCAGTGTCTTGCAGGGCTCAGAGACAAGAAGAGGGAAGAGAACAACTTCTGCAGCCATCTCAGGGTAGAGGGATAGCTCAGTGGTTTGAGCATTGGCCTGCTAAACCCAGGATTGTGAGCTCCATCCTTGAGGGGTCCATTTAGGAATCTAGGATTGGTCCTGCTTTGAGCAGGGGGTTGGATTGGATGACCTTCTGAGGTCCCTTCCCACCCTGATATTCTATGATTCAATTTGCCCATTGGCATGAAGTCATGTAGAGAAATCAAGATGTAGTTGTCTGCTCTTTGGGGCAGTCTCTTTCACAGCACGTACTTTCTCATTTGCAATGTCTTTTTGACACAGAGGGGCGGGATTTGTAAAGGCATCAAGAGCAACTGCAATCCTGGCAGAGGTGTCACACTAAGGCATCTCAAACTGTTTCCAAGCATTGGACACACTTGAATACAGAGTCTGCCACGACTCACCCGCCAGTAGGCGGTCATGTGACTTCCCCACGGCAGCCACAGACATTGCTAACATGCGAAAGCTCAGGTAAGCAAGAACTTCTTTTAATGCACTATTGTGACTAGAGATAGGGAAGTGCCAGCCCTATACATCCACCACATCTTTGCCCGTATAGATGGGCAAGTAAGAGATTATTTAGTTTGCTACAATGAAAAATTGGGGGGGGGAATTGGGGGGGGGGAGAGGCGTTGATCTGGAACAAAACAAAATTATTCTTTTGTCACACTGAAAATGTTTGAAAAGATCATGTTGGGTGGAACAAAATGAAATATTTGCTTTACTTTTTTGGGGGAAGGGAAATATTTTAAGTGGTTTTTTTTTAAATAAAATTGAAGGACATTAAAAAATGAAACATCTTTCCACAATGAAAAGTCAAAATGTTTCAACATTTCACACCCATACAAAAAAAAAAAAAAAAAAGATTTTGTCAGCCAAAACAATTCACCGAAATCGATCCAAATTGGCAAATGGGTTTGGTCAACCCAAATCTGCCTTTCTCGGCCAGAAAAAAAGAAATGGTTTAACACCAAAAAAAAAATCTCCCAGCTTTTTTAGTCACCACCAGCCTTTGGGAACCTCTGAGCTAGACAGTTCTCAAGAACAAACAGATACAGAGAGAGGCACGGGTAGGCGAGGGCAGAGATTCTCGACCTTTTTCTTTCTGAGGCCCCCCCCAATATACTATAAAAATTCCACGGCCCACCTGTGCCACAACAACTGGTTTTCTGCATATAAAAGCCAGGGCCAGCGTTAGGGGGGTAGCAAGCAGGGCCATTGCCTGGGGGCCCCATGCCACAGGGACCCCCATGAAGCTTCATTGTTCAGACTTTGGCTTCAGCAGGGCTCAGGGCCCGAGCTTCAGACCCACATGGCGGGGCTTCAGCTTTCTGCCCTGAGCTCTAGTGAGTCTAACGCTGGCCCTTCTTGGCAGACCCTCTGAAACCTGCTCGAGGCCCCCCTCTGTAAATACACTTTATAAAATGGATGGTGAGGGCCACCGTCTGCTGGGTAGGCAGCCTACTGGACAGAGCATTGGACTGGCATTCAGGAGACCTGCGTTTTATTCCCAGCTCTGCCACTGACCTGCCAGGTGACTTGGGCAACGCATGTCACCTCACCGTGCCTCAGTTTCCCCTCTGTAAAATAGGGGAAATTATATTGTCCTCCTTTGTTAAGTTTGAGATCGACAAATCTCAAACTTTGAGATCTACAGATGAAAAGAGCTATATGAGAGCTAGATATATATTATTATTGCAGTCAGTTACTCTAGCAAGAATCCAAATGCGGTTGAAGTTGAGGGAGTTACACTGGATTCACACCAATGTAACTGGGAGCAGAGTTTTCCCCTGTGATATATCAAAAGACAATTGTATATTAAGAATAATAGTATAACAATAAGAATAATATTGCCTAAGTGCTAAAGAAGCACAATTCAATACGCCAATAAATGTAGTGGCCAGGCTATTCACTTAGACTAAACAAGCTATAACAATAGCATTGCATTTCTACAAAAATAATGATGATGGGGGAGGCAAATCTTCCATGGAATATGTTATCAAATTGAATTAAGAGAGTCTCTTTTGCAGGAAGACGATCTATGGAAGAGTAGTTAAAATACTATTTGTTAAAATGCACATTAATTGATTCCTACAGAACCTGCTCAGCTCCCTTTTTAATAGCTAATGAAATGCAAAATCTTCCTCCTCCTCGTTTTGAGCTGTTATAAAGCAAATGATTCTTCCTGCTTGCCATGGATTTAAGCAGGTGTTTAGACAGGAGGTGAATGGAATCTCATGGAATTCCTGGGAAATGGATTTTGACTGGAATGAAATTAGCCAGATCTTTTGTTAGACTCAGCAAGGGCCATTCCAGGCCATGGAAATGGAAAAGAAAAGAGATGGAACAAAAAGGAACTGGATGGTGCAGGCGATGAGTAATGTGATAGGGCGGCTTTTACCCCCCGGGAGGCTTGTATAAGTGCAGTCCAGCACAACGCCTTGGGCTGGTGTTTAGAAAGGAATGAAGTATCAGAGGGGGAGCCGTGTTAGTCTGAATCTGTAAAAAGCAACAGAGGGTCCTGTGGCACCTTTAAGACTAACAGAAGTATTGGGAGCATAAGCTTTCTTGGGTAAGAACCTCACTTCTTCAGATGCAAGTAATGGAAAGAAAGGAATGAGCCACTTTGTCTTCCAGTGGCTGAGCCTCCGCAGAGGATAAGAGCTTTGTCACTAGAGCCCTGCAAATCCATTTTATATCCGTGGACTATTTTTGCGGATAGCAGCGTGGATGAGGATACAAATGTTACATCTGCACAGGGCACTGATGGTAAGAGCCGGGCGGGCAGCTGGGAGGAACCGCGGCGCGGACCCTCCACCTGCCCTGGGCGGTGGGCCTGGGGGGCAGGGGCACTGGTCCGGGGCTGCTCGGCCTCTCTGCCCGGGGCAGGTGGAGGGTCTGGTGTGGCTCCCCACAGCTGCCCACCCGGCTCTTACTGTGGCCAGGCTGTGGCTCCGAGCCCCCCACCCCCCCGGCCGGAGAGTCGCTCTGGCCGCTGTGGAGAGCCTGGGTCCCTCCACCTGCGCTAGGCAGGGGACCTGAGCAGCCTCCGGGCAGCTCCACAGGTCATCCCCCCTCCATCCCCAGCCAGGCCAGCGTGGAGCCTACCCGGGGAGCCGCGGCGGACCCTCCACCTGCCCGTAATGTGGACGGGGGGGGACTGAGTGAAGCCCCTGGCCCCCCAGGCTCCCCGCCTGGCCAAGGCAAGGTGGAGGGTTCGCAACTCCATGTGGGCTCCTCACAGCTGCCCGTGCAGCTCTCCTCAACTGGGCTCAGGCGGAGGGGGACCGGGGGTGACTCAGAGCCTCATCCCGGCCATGGTAAGTAGAGTCCTGCAAATCCGCAGACAATTTTTGTGGATTGCGGCTCAGATGTGGATACACGTTTGTATCTGCGCAGGGCTCTATTTGTCACTTGTGTCAGCTATCTATGGCAGATTGCCATTAGCTCACATGCTACAGGTCCGTGAGTTTGGAGCTGAAGTACCTTTTTACATGTGTGTGACACTGAAATGCTACCTGAAGTGTGCGAGGAGTCTGAGTGTGCATATATGTGATGGAATCCACCCCTATGTTCACACCCTACGTACCACGGTAATAATCTTTGTAAAAAATATGTCTTGGGAACGATCATTTGAAAACCAATAACTCACTGGTCAACAATGCCAGGATGAAATCATAGACTCATAGACTTTAAGGTCAGAAGGGACCATAATGATCGTCTACTCTGACCTCCTGCACAATGCAGGCCACAGAATCTCACCCACCCACTCCTGTAACAAACCCCTAACCTATGTCTGAGTTATTGAAGTCCTCAAATCGTGGTTTAAAGACCTCAAGGTGCAGAGAATCCTCCAGCAAGTGACCCGTTCCCCACGCTGCAGAGGAAGGCGAAAAACCCCCAGGGTCTCTGCCAATCTGCCCTGGAGGAAAATTCCTTCCCGACCCCAAATATGGCGATCAGCTAAACCCTGAGCATGTGGGCAAGACTCACCAGCCAGCACTCAGGAAAGAATTCTCTGTAGTAACTCAGATCCCACCCCCTCTAACATCCCATCACAGGCCATTGGGCATATTTACCACTAATAGTCAAAGATCAATTAATTGCCAAAATTAGGCTGTGTAGCAACATCATATATAAAGTTCACAGAATGACAGGAACTTATCTAGTCCAACCTACTGCTTAAAGCAGAACCAATCCCCAAATGGCCCCCTCAAGGATTGAACTCACAACCCTGGGTTTAACAGGCCAATGCTCAAACCACTGAGCTATCTCCCCACCATGTTGTGAATTCCCCCTGAAGAATGTTGGTAGCCCATGTTCAAACCCACATAGCTCTAATTAGGCAGGACTGGCGAAGAAAGAAGAAATGTGTGTTTACCTCAGTTTACATATAAGTTGTAAACAGGGTCCTCAGACAGGGAGAGGGGGAAGACAGGAGACAAAGACAATCTCTATTTCAGCAAACAGAGATGAGAAGAAACAGCATGCATCCTCTTTCACCACCAGACACCATGTTACTGTTTCAATGAACTTCATCTAGGGGTAGCCCTCAGAAAAATGCATTTCAAAGGGTACCTGAACTATAAAAGTGAGAGGCAAAACACCCCAAGTTATCTCTCCCTAGACACCTCTCTCTCCTTCACCTAAGAAGATAAAAGAAACAACTTTTGGACTTTAGGAGCAGATCTTGACCAGAAACTTGGTCAGCAATGTTATTGGGAACCTCTGGTAAGAATTTCGCCTTGAACCAAGTTTAGTTTGTTAAGTTTAGAAAGTGTTTTATCTTTATTTTTCTTGTCTCCATTTCTGACTTGAATGCCTTATATGTGTACTCACGAAGACCTATCTCCTTTAAGGTAGAACACTATTGGGCAGTGATATCCTCAGAGACACAGTGGACCTAATATATCTGGACTGTCCAGAAGAGGGCTGAACACACATTTTGGGGGGAAATTCAAGATTGGGAGTGCATTGGTGTTACTGTGCAGGCAGTAACCAAGGTTGCTGGAAGCCGGACTGTGGCTGGTTTTTGCGGACAGGCTGCTGGAGTAGGGCTGTGGCTATACACCGACACTCAGGGTGTGACCCACATGCTGGTGGGCGGTTTGTGAGTGGCCCAGGTGGGAGTTTCGGCAGCAAAGCCTTGTAAGGCACCCCAAGTTGCAGGGCAGGGGTGACACAGCCCCTCACTGCTCTGACTTGCACCCCGGAATTTCATAATATAGTATTTGTTTTACCTTGGGCAGTACAAATTCTAGGGATAGAGTGAATGCTAGGCAGAAATAGTCTCTCAAGGGCTTAAGGAGGGAGCATGAACTAGTGGTTATAGCAAATGGTCTAGCTGTGATGGTCCCAGATATTAGAGAGACAACATGGGTGAGGTAATATCTTTTCTTAGATCAGCTCCTGCTGGTGAGAGAGACAAGCTCTGTGTAGCTTGAAATCTTGTCTCCCTCAGTAACAGAAGTTGGTCCAATAGAAGATGTTACCTCACCCACCTTGTGTCTCTGGTTACGGCAAGGAACTCTGAGGCAGGACTCCTGGATTCTAGTTCAAACTTTCTGTGTGATATTGGGTGTGTCATACAACTGCTCTGTACCTCCGTTTTAAAGCAGGTATGGTAATTTATAGTACCTACTTTTCTGAAACACTAGCAGATCCATGGATAAGAAGGGATGTACGTCTAAGCACTGTGCCAGTAATGGGGACACTGCTGCTCAGTTCAATCTGGATAATAGATGTGAGAGAGTCAGGATTTATATTGGACTAGAACTGGTTGGAAAATGGATTTTTTTGCCCACTAAAAATGTTGATGAAAAAATATTTTTCATTTTCAGTGGACTTTTCGGCAAAACATTTAGATCTGGAATTGAAAACCTGAACATTTCCCAAGTGTTGTAACTGAAAACCATAATGTTTTGACTGCAGTCAGGGACTAGGAAGGAAAAGGGGAAGACAGCAGACCAGAAAAGAAAATTGATGGGTGTTGTTTTCTAAAGAAAAACTGAACATTTTTGAGGACAGCCGACACTTGCTTCAAGCATGTTCATTTTTGTTGAAAGTATAATTTTCCATAAAAAAAAAAGAATTAGATGAAAAAGGGTTGACCAGACCTACATCAGAGCCCTGTGCTCAGACCCTAGGGTTGCGGCATCTCCTGAGAACAGACTTTCTTGTGAGTCCACGTGTAGCTGGAATCTGTCCTGAGAACCATTGAAACCATCCATCCCTGAAGGAATGTTTTAATATAAGTGGGCAATTTTTGTGATGTTCTCTGGGGGTTTCTATAGAGAGATAGTCGCCTTCAAGCCATCCCTGTAAGTACGATTAGAAAATGGGTCTTGTTTCTTTTCTTTTTTTTTTTTTTTTTTTTTGGTTTATCAAACACTCCAGTAAGTTTTAGGGGGAGGAAATTTCCTTCTGTTGTTAAAAGAATCAGTAACAAAATCACAAGTTGTTCAAGCTGCCATCTGCAAAAGTCCAAGCCCCCTCCCGTCTGGTACATGATGCATTTGCTAATATATGCATGTGCTATAAACATGTCCACACCCCTGCTGTAGCATTTCTTGGCATAGCCAAGAGTCTTGGCTCTCGTTTAACAACATCTCATGTCACATTCTGTGCTTCTGTCGAGATTTTGGATGGGGCTTTTTTACAATTTCAAGGGCGCAATCCATGAATGGCATCACAAATTTAATCAGCGTTTCATATTCATAATAATAATTAGGGCCAGCAGAACAGCTCACCCCAGGAAATTTAGTAAATTTAGCCCTTTTTCATGACCAGTTGACCATTTGTATGAATTTGTCCACTCTTACTCAAAGATATTCCGTGAACATTTCACATGAAAAAATTGAAGCTCAAAGGTAGTTCACAAAGTGGTCATTGTGTGCCTTCAGTGTTCATGATTCGATAATCAATATATGTCTAATTAGTCATCTGCAGCAAGGGAGGTCTAGGTTGGACATTAGGAAAAAGTTCCTAACTGTCAGGGTGGTTAAACACTGGAATAAATTGCCTAGGGAGGTTGTGGAATCTCCATCTCTGGAGATATTTAAGAGTAGGTTAGATAAATGTCTATCGGGGATGGTCTAGGCAGTATTTGGTCCTGCCGTGCAGGCAGGGGACAGGACTCGATGACCTCTCGAGGTCCCTTCCAGTCCTAGAATCTATGAATCTGATGTTGTTTCTGCTCTTTGGATGCCACACCAGCATTTAGATACCATGTTGATATGTAAGGAATGAAGGTGGAAAGACTGGAGGCTGGTATCTTTAAATGGGCAGAGTTAAGTTTGCTTAGGTGCCTTGTCTGGGCATTTCCCTACTTTCAAATACTTGGCTTCCTTATACTTTTACCTCGAGCTCTGAATTTCCTTGGTTTCTATTTATTTTTTTGTTACCTACCATGTTCTTGTAAGGGGATGTCACACTGCAGGCAAAAGCAGCATGTGTGATACCTCACCTACCTTTGCTCTAGTTGGTGTGGGCACCAATAACAGTGAAGCTGCTGCAGTCTGGGCTAATACCCTAAGTACATAAACAGGCTCCTTGGTGGGCTTGTATTGAGGTGACCAACCAATGCTGCATCCTGTTTTGCTGCAGCGTCACTGCCATTGTAACCCAGCCTACCTTGGGCATAGAATCATAGAAGATCAGGGTTGGAAGAGACCTCAGGAGGTCATCTAGTCCCACCCCCTGCTCAAAGCAGGACCAACCCCAACTAAATCATCCCAGCCAGGGCTTTGTCAAGCTGGGCCTTAAAAGCCTCTAAAGATGGAGATTCCACCACCTCCCTAGGTAACCCATTCCAGTGCTTCACCACCCTCCTTGTGAAATAGTGTTTCCTAATATCCAACCTAGACCTCCCCCACTGCAACTTGAGACCATTGCTCCTTGTTCTATCTACACCTGTGGTGATCATATCTCTGATTGAAAAGTAGACGCACACTAATGTGTTTCATGCTTTGCTCTCAAACTTAATTACAGCTAAACAACTTTTTTTTTTTTTTGGTCTGGTGATACAGGGAGATTTATAATCTAATTCCACTTCCAGATTAAATTAATTTCCTTTTGTGCTTAGATGAATCTTGGGTTCCCCAGTGGATAGTTTGTATCTTGCAAACCTTAGTACAAATCAAACTTTGCTAGTGCAAATGTTCACAAAGAGCAAATTAAAACAGTCTGTAACTTGGCTGGAGCAAAATGCTATACAGAAGCCACCAAAATGGTTGCAAATAATTGTTCTCGCTGTATAGTGAACTGTAACAAAGATAGCACATTCCTATAGCAATTGTGATCTTTGAAGCACCTGAGAAACATTAGCTAATTATTCTCCCTGCAGCTCTCCAAATCCAGGATTATTTATCCAATTTCCAACCTGGGAACTGAGGCAAAGCAGTCAGTGGGAAGAGTGGTGGGTTGGAATTTAGGAGCTCCTGGTTCCCAGTACTGTGTAAAAATCAGGGGTCTCCATGCAACCCTTTAAAAATGAATTCTTAAATAACATGATTTTATTATTATCAGTATTCACTTCCTGGTGGTTGGAATACAAAAGGCTCTGTGTGGCTTTATAAGAAATATAGTTAACCCCCTCTTACAATCCCTACACATGCTGGTGTTATCTGGACTGGTGATCTGCCAGGTCACTCCAATCTTCGACTCTGGGAGCCAGCCTTACCCTGCTCTGCTGTGAGAACCCCCACTCCTGGACTGTTCATACACATGTAAGCTACTTGGATTGTGCAACTGAATGGCACTAGCCAATATCTCCGGTCCCAGACACAACCCTAGGAACCTCCGTCTTGCAGTGTCCAGCTATGCCCGCTGGACGCTGCAAGCTTATATGACTTTGTCAATTTAACAAAAAAATTGATATGTACCTGGCTTGTTATCCCAAAGGGAGTCTCTGACATGCTTCAAACCAAATGCACTGCTTCAGGTAGGATAAACAAACAGATTTATTAATGACAAAGATAGATTTTAAGTGATAATAAGTCAAAGCACAATAAATCAGATTTGGTCAAATGAAATACAAGCAAAACTCATTCTAAGCTGATCTTAACACTTTCAATGCTCTCACAAACTTTTATATGCTTCTCACCACAGACTGGCTGGTCGCCCTTCAGCCAGGCTCTCCCCTTTGATCAGCACTTCATTCGCTTGGTGGTAGTGTCTGCAGATGTAGGTGGGAGAGAGAGAGAGCATGGCCATCGTCTCTCCCTTTTATCATATTCTTTCTTCCCTCTTGCTCCCCCCCTTCAGGGTCAGGTGAGCATTACCTCACTGCAGTCCCAAACTGACCAAGGGAAGGGGGGTGACTCACTGGAGAGTCCAACAGATCCTTTGTTGCTTCCTAGGCCAGTGTCCTTTGTTCCTGTGAGGCTGGGCTGGGTTTGTCCCATACATGCCCGATGAGGTGTGAACTGCCCCTCTGCTCCTGGAGAGTTTTTGCCTGGGCTTGTTTTAAGCCATGAGGACAAATTTTCAGCCTCATATACATGAAATTACAACCTATAACATTACTATAACAACAATGCTCAGTGCATCATAAGCCTTCTGAAGACACCCAACATGACAAACTTTGCATTGGATACCACACAAACATTATAAAGATGAACATGGGGGTGCAGGTGTTCCCCCGAGGTATAGAATGTCACACTTATAAAGAGAAGCTGACACTGTTGCTGTCTCTGCTATCAGCAGTCTATCGGTCTGTCATGTTTAAGATTGCAACGTCCCTTCCCAAGAGAGAGAAGCAACCCCCATGGGCTATAAAACACAGCAGCCGTCTCACTTGGGCAGCCTTATGTACGGTTGTGGACTCAGCCATGTGAGTTATGTCGCCCAAGCTGAGATAATGGAGTGTGCGTAATGGAGTCAAGAGCAATTATCTCATCGCTCAGGCTTCCGCAGAGGGGGCTGTTGGGATCAGATGGCACCGTTGGAGGAAGAGGCAGCCACCCCCCAACGATTAAGTCATTTTTACCAGGGTTAGCACATCGGGACGTGCTTTGCACCGTGGCAGAGATAGCCTAAGCCCCCAGCAGGAAACCGTGCCAGCTTTCCGGCTGGCTTCTAAGGGGCCTTGCAGCCTGTTAGCAATTCAGTCTGGCTAGCAGAATTTGGCTGCGGATGCTGCTGTGGGCCTCTTCTGATACGTGCCAGAGCAGAGGCAAGTCCTTCATCTGGTGGCCAGGGGCATCACTAAATAGGACAGATCTGAGTAGCATAATCCTTCTATCAACAAACTTGCTTATGGGCAGTGGGTTAGACTAGATAACCCTTGCGGTCCCTTCTCACCCGATGAGTGGGTTCTGTGCTTTCATCCTGGGTGTGGTGGTCGCTAAGACCCTCAGGGCCCATAGGCATCATTTTTGGTGAATGAATCCCCTTCCTGTGTGGCCAGCTTTCAGATCTCACACGATTTGATGTGGCTCCTTAAGCCCCGGCTCCTGGGGTCTCGTGATTAGGGGAGAATCTCAGCTTTCATTTAAAATGCAAAGTAAGTTTCTAGCCCTGGCGTTTGCAGAGAGAAGCTTGCAAACATGACCTGAGTGTGACCTAAAGGCCACACTGAGTGGGAGCAGAGGGCAAATAAAAAGAACCCATCAGGAGAAGGTTAGTTCAGTGGTTTGAGCATTGGCCTGCTAAACCCAGGGTTGTGAGCTCAAGCCTTGAGGGGGCTACTTAGGGATCTGGGGCAAAATCAGTACTCAGTCCTGCTAGTGAAGGCAGGGGACTGGACTCCATGACCTTTCAGGGTCCCTTCTGGGTCTAAGAGATGGGTATATCTCAATTTATTTACTTATTTATTTTGAAAAACCTTGTGATTTTTAAGCCAATCTAATGGTTTTGGGGAGGCTGGCTCATGATTTTCAAATGTTCAGGGGTGTGGTACTGTCCTTCTGTGTGTGCAGGGGTGTGTGTGAGTGTACCTGTGCGGAAAAGTTCTCCTCTGACTGTATGTGTGTATACTGGGGTGCATGAAAATGGTGATAAAGTTTCCTAAAGTTCACAGAAATTTTGTTGCTAATGTTATTTGCTTTTTCTTTTTTTGAGTCCCTGAAAGAGCTCTTTCCACAAAATCTTGAAGGGCCAGAGCTTTCAGTGACTGGCAATAAGATGGCAAGTGAAGGTCAGTGCTAGCAAATGCAAAGTAATGCACATTGGAAGGTACCATTAGAACTTCTCAAACACCTTCCTTGGCTCTAAATCAACTCAAGAAAAGACTTGAGGATCATTGTGGCCAGCTCAATGAAGGCCTCTGCTTGGCATGCAGCAGCTGACAAATAAGCAAATAAAACGTTAGGGTGCATAAGGAAAGGGACACAGAAAAATGAGGGAAATGTCATAGTGTCATTCTGTAAGTCAATGGGGCGTTGGAATAGTGGGCTCGCTTTGGTAACCCTGTCTCAGATATATCAGAAAGAGAGAAGATTTGGAGATGGGCAATAGGAAGCTATAGAGGCCTGGAAAAAAACTTTCATGTGAAAAGAAATCGAAAAGATTCAGGCCGTTTAGCTTAGAGAGGAGATGAAACAAGGATACAAAATAATGACCCTTAAGTATAGTACAAGAACAAGGCCATGCAATGAAATTCAGAGGGTAATATATTTAAAACAGCGAAAAGGATTTCCTCCACACACACACAATACACAGTTAACCCCTGGAACTCATTGCAGCAAGCTATCAATAAGGACAAAAGCTTAGCAGGGTTTAAGACTGGGTTGGACATTTTTGGAGCTAGCAAGAATATTTGAAGTTATAATAGTCCTGATTATTAAAATACATAAACAAGAGTTTTGGAAAGGATCTAAACCCTCATGCTTCAGGGCTAAGCCAGCTTCCGAGGATCAGGAAGAAACTTCTAATCTGGGCAGGTATCCCATAAATGCTCAGTAGGGAGGTTTTTGCATCTTCCTCTGAAGAGCTGGTGCCGGCCGCTGCCGGACAAAGGCTGTTGGACTACATGTACCTCGGGTCTGATCCGGTATGTTCCTGGGTTCCCCAGTTGTCCCTAGAGACAGACAAGTTCTGGAAAGCTAGCGGTGCCTCAGATTCCCCATGATATTCATCTTCTTCATTAATGCTAATAAAATATAGTGTAAGTGGAGGATTGTCCTACATCCTCAGGGCCTGCTGCTTGCCAGCCTTCTCCTGAGACCATTGGAGGACTCCATTTGTATGTGTCTATATAACACGTGTGTGTGTGTAATGGCAAATGAACAACTGCATGCTCTGTTAGCTAATCATGTACCGGGGAAGTGGCAGGTGACAATGCTTTTCTAAATAACTAACAGCAGCACCAGATCAAACACCAGAGATAGACATTGCCTCACTTCTCAGGTTTGAAGCTGACGTTTCATGACTGACTGCCTCCCCGATTGCAACACAAAGATAAACCCTGAGCCACGCCCACCACCTCCACTCTCTCATCTCACGTCTCGCCAGCCTGCAGCAGGCGGGCGACTGGCCTACTTCTGCCAGGTTGGCCCTGTGTTTAAAATGCAGAATTCCTGCCTACATCACTACAGTGGGAGTGAGGGGCTGTCGCAACACGTATCTTACTGAGAGAGAAATCCACCATGCGGTCAGAGGACTAGTTGCTAACACACATCAGCAACTGAGCTCTGATCCGTATGGAAGGAAGATTGCAATACAATGAGAAGCTTAGTCAAAAAGGCCCTAAAGCTAAGAGTAAAGGAAGTAAATCCCTAGAGGTGGCATGTGCCACTGTAGCATTTGTAGTGTAGACATTGTGATGCTGGCAGAGCATGTGCCAGCTCATGCCGAGGTCCCTGGGCCTCACTGAACATAGCTGGAAACCAGTCTGGCTCGCCTATGTGTTAGTATTGTTAAAATTGACATTAGAGTTATAAGAATATGTTTAGTGTTTAGACTTTATGAAATGCTTGTCAGATGCAGCATGTATTAATCAAGCTGTATCCCATGTCGGAAGGCAATATTTAAGTGTTTGCTCTGTAACTAGGAAAGTGTTTGCTATAACTGTAAAACCCCACAGTCAGGAGAGAAGCATTAGCGAGTGTGAAATACTAGTTCACCACCAGAGGTGTCATCTCCTCCCCACCAAAGGAAGGACTAGAGACACCAGACAAACCATTGTGGAACACCAGGGGACAAAAAACTTTGTTGATTTCCCCCCACACACACCCATGAAGAGGGGACGTGCACAAGACCTCATCCTATCACAGCTTGAAAGCTGGGGGAAGGGAATAAAAACGCCTGTTAAAGATAAATTATCATCACTATGATGCTTGGGATTTGGAGACGGCAATATTTGTAAGCATAAGCGAGGGATCGCTAAACCAGGGGGTCTCACAAGAAATTTTTTGGTGGCCGTACCGTGCGGCCACCAACTCTTGCTGACGGCCACTCTGAATTTTTTTCCTAAAATGCTTTAGGAAAAACAAATAAATATGCACATATACATGTCAAAGTCATTATAATTTATTTATGTAGGTTTTATTGTAGGCTTAATAATAAAAATAATATACAGTTGTCTCTACTCTTTGCTGGACCTAAACAGAATAGAAACAAATAATGAAGGGGGGGAAGGATAGCTCAGCGGTTTGGCCTGCTAAACCCAGGGTTGTGAGTTCAATCCTTGAGGGGGTCAGCTAGGGATTGGGGTGGGGAGTTGGGGATTGGTCCTGCTTTGAGCAGGGGGTTGGACTACATGACCTCCTGAGGTCCCTTCCAACCCTGCCATTCTATGAATGTACTTTGCATGTTCTTGTCTTTTTGTTGTTTCTTTTGCTTGCTTGTGTTTTTTGTTTGTTTTTGGTTTTGTTAAGACTTGCTAGCTAGTAAGTTTGTTTCTGTGAAAAGTGATATTTGGATGTCTGTTAACATGGCTTTGCCCCCCTAATCACCACCTAGGAGGCTGTGGCTGCAGGAAAAGCCCCTAGTGACCACATTTGAGAAATGCTACCTTTGAAAGGTAAGTCTGCAACTCATGTATGTTTGGCTGCTTTCACCTTGTAAAGAACTCTCTTATTTCTCTTTCCTAGCTTGTGATGGGGTGAGCTCCCCGCACCAGCCCAGCAAAAGCTGAATTAGGCCAGGGGGCCCCAATTAGCTAATAAGTAGCGTGGCTCACAGGCCACAGGTTGCCCACCACTGATTAATAAGGCTGCAAACAGGGGAGCGTTAGGCTGGAGGCAGCTGATTAGGGACAGGCTCACCTGTGCAGGAGCAAGTGAGGCTTGTATAAAGGCAGGTAGCTGGCTACAGGTGAGGCCTGCTGCTGTTGCAATAGGACAGTCACTTCCTGGGAAGAGGGAGGTGTGTTTAGGGGATAGCAGCTGGATAAGCTGCAGTGAAGTAGGCTGCAGTCACTCTGTGACTGGGGGGAGTTGGAGGCTGGCAAACCTGGGGGTAGGGGGAAGCTGGAGATCTAGGAAGAAGCCCAGGGAAACAGCAGCAAGAGCTAGGACTGGGGCTGCTTGTTATAGGGTCTCTGGGCTGGACCCCAGTGTAGAGGGCAGGCCTGGATTCCCCTACCAGCTGCTGGGGAGTGGTCAGGGTGTTGGAGGCATCAGCCGGACAGCAGATCTAGAAAGACTGAATTCCTTGGAAAGGGAGGATTTTAGTGACTTTACTTCAGGGCTAAGCTACAGAGAGGAAGCTGCAGGCCTGGGAGTGAGCTGGAGAGCAGAGCAAGAGAGGTCAGGTGAAGATATCACTGAAGGGAGAGCGCAAGCTGGAGAGCTAATCCCCCAGGGGAGCCAGCAGGGGGTGCCAGTTGCAGTGAATGGACCCTATGATATTGTGACCAGGCTGGTGATAGTGACTATGAAATGCTCAGGGAGGTGAGAGAGGTTATAAAAATACAAACTCAATAATAAGGTGGGATTTCAACTATCCCCATAGTGACTGGGTACACGTCTCCTCAGGACAGAATGCAGAAACAAAGTTCCTTGACACCTTAAATGACTGCTTCTTGGAGCAGCTAGTCCTGGCACCCATAAGAGGAGAGGTAATTCTCAATTTAGTCAGAAGTAGAGGACAGGATCTGCTCTAAGAGGTGAATATAGATGAACTCACTAGGAATAGTGACTATAACATAATAAAGTTTAACATCTGGGTGGGGTGTGGGGGACACCACACCCATCCACCCTGGTAGCATTTAATTTCAGAGGGGAACTACACAATAATGAAGAATTTAGTTAAACAGAAGTAAAAGGTACAGTGCCCAAAGTGAAATCCCTGCAAGCTGCATGGACACTTTTTAAGGACACCATAATAGAGGCTCAAATTAAATGTATAATACAAATTAAAAAACAGAGGACCAAAAAAGAGCCACTGTGGCTAAACAACAAAGTAAAAGAAGCAGTGAGAGGCGAACAGGCATCCTTTTAAAAAGTGGAAGTTAAATCCTATTGAGGAAAATAGAAAAGAGCATAAACTCTGGCAAGTGACGTGTAAAAATATAATTAGGAAGGCCAAAAGAGAATTTGAAGAGCAACTAGCAAAGACTCAAAGCAACAGCAAAATTTTATTTAAGTATATCAGAAGCAGGAAGCCTGCTAAACAACCACTCAACCCCCTGGATGATCAAGAGGCTGAAGGAGCACTCAAGGATGATAAAGCCATTGCGGAAAAACTAAATGAATTCTTTGCATCAGGCTTCACAGCTGAGGATGTGAGGGAGATTCCCAAACCTGAGCCATTCTTTTTAGGTGACAAATCTGAGGAACTGTCCCAGATTGAGGTGTCATTAGAGGAGATTTTGGAACAAAGTGATAAATTAAACAGTAAAAAGTCACCAGCAGCAGATGGTATTCACCCAAGAGTTCGGAAGGAAATCAAATGTGAAATTGCCGTTTGTAACCTATCATTTAAATCAGCTTCTATACCGGATGACTGAAGGATAGCTAATGAGATGCCAATTTCTTTAAAAGACTCCATTGTTGGTCTTGGCAAGTTGACTTCAGTACCAAGCAAACTAGTTCAAACTATAGTAAAGAACAGAATTGTCAAACAAATAGATGCACATAATTTGTTGGGGAAGAGTTAATATGAGGTTTTTTTGTAAAGAAAAATCATGCCTCACCAATCTACTAGAATTCTTTGATGGAGTCAACAAGCACGTGGACAAGGGGATCCAGTGGATATAATGTACTTAGATTTTCAGCAAGCCTTTGATAAGGACCTTCATCAAAGGCTCTTAAACAAAGTAAGCTGTCATAGGATAAGGGAGACGTTCTTCTCATGGACTGGTAACTGGTTAATAGATAAGAAACAAAGGGTAGGAATAAATAGTCAGTTTTCAGAATGGAGAGAGGTGTATATAGTGGTGTCCCCCAGGGGTCTGTCCTGGGCCCAGTCCTATTCCACATTCATAAATGATTTGGAAAAAGGGGTAAAAGGTGAGGTGGCAAAATTTGCAGATGATACAAAGCTATCCAAGATAGTTAAGTCCAAAGCAGACTGTGAAGAGCTACAAAGGGACTTCACAAAACTAGGTGACTGGGCAACGAAATGGCAGATGAAATTCAATGTTGATAAATGCACATTGGAAAACATAATCCCAACTATACGTATAAAATGATGGTGTCTAAATTAGCTGTTACCATTCAAGAAAGAGATCTGAGTCATTGTGGACAGTTCTCTGAAAACATCCACTCAATGTGCAGCGGCAGTCAAAAAAGCAAAGAGAATGGTGGGCATCATTAAGAAAAGGATAGATAATAGGACAGAAAATATCATATTGCCTCTATATAAATCCATGGTTCGCCCACATCTTGAATACTGTGTGCAGATGTGGTCCCCCATCTCAAAAAATATATGCTGGGATTGGAAAAGGTTCAGAAAAGGGCAACAAATATGATTAGGGGTATGGAATGGCTTCCACATGAGGAGACATTATAAGACTGGGACTTTTCAGCTTGGAAAAGAGACAACTAAGGGGGGGGGGATATGATAGAGGTCTATAAAATCATGGTGGGTGTGGAGAAAGTAAATAAGGAAGTGTTATTTACTCCTTTTCATAACACAAGAACTACAGGTCACCAAATGAAATGAATAGCAGCAGGTTTAAAACAAACAAAAAAGTACTTCACAAAATGCAGTCAACCTGTGGAACTCCTTGCCAGAGGATGTTGTGAAGGCCAAGACTATAACAGCATTCAAAACAGAATTAGATAAGTTCATGGACAATATGTCTATCAATGGCTATTAGCCAGGATGAGCAGGGACGTTTGCCAGAAGCTGGGAATGGGCGACGGGATGCATCACTTGATGATTACCTGTTCTGTTCATTTCCTCTGGGGCACCTGGCACTGGCCACTGTTGGAGGACAGGATACTGAGCTAGATGGACCTTTGGTCTGACCCAGTATGGTCCCATTCTTATGTTCTTAATAAACCTTTAGTTAGTTTAATATAGGATTGGCTACAAGCATTGTCTTTGGTGAGAGATCTGGAGTGCAACTGACTTGGGTTAAAGTGATTGGTCTTTTGGGATTGAGAGTAACTTGACTATTGTTGTGATGTTTGGTGTAAGTGACCATCTATCACTAAGTCCAGCTTGCCTGAGCGGGAAGACAGATCGGCGTGACCAAAGGACTGGCTAGGACTCCATGGTAAGGCTGTAATAGTGCTTAAGGAGTTTACACTCGATACTTGGCTGGTGAAATCTAAGTGTAGAACTCACAACTCGTTTGGGGTCCTTGCCCTGGTTCCTAACTGTCTGCCCTGAGGCTGGCACTCACGCTTGTGAGCCACGCCAGACACTCCCTTTGGGTGACATTCATCCAGCAGGACAAGGGCCAGGGGAAGCCCCCATGCAGTGAAGTAAGGGCCGTTTCTCTTCACAGGGGTGCATGGAGCAGACGCACACTAAGGCTTCCTGTTCCCAGGAGAGCTGACCTCTGTACCAGCTTGGGAATAAGCTGCCATGGAGTGGAGGTTTATGGACATATCCACTGGGATGTAGTTACACAGATCCCTGCATAGGTTGTGGATCCTACATGCAGTTGGTGTAGCAGCTGTGAAGGGCCTGACAAGCCTCTCTGTGCCCTGTCCTCTCCTAGCCCTCCGCAGTTCCACTTCAAAGCCCATTGACTGGGGACTTTGCACGTGCGTGTGTAAACATCACCCATCGGGCTCAGCCACCAGTCCTGCTGCATGCCAGGGCAGTGGAGTGAGGGGGCAAAGGGACCATCGGCTGCCTGCATTTCCAGAACCGGTGTGGCACTGGGAGATCAGCCACTGACCTAATAGAACTACTCCCCCTCCAGCACAGCTGGGCAAAGCCTCTGCAACAGGCTGTCATCCAGAGGGCAGCCAAAGAGCTGGTGCAGGCTAATCCCGACTGCAGCATGGGCGTACAGCAGGGAGCAGCTTGTAGCGCCAGGCATAATCTGATTCCTGGCCTGCTGCTGAGATGGTGCAGCTGTGTGTCCACTTTGAAAGATGGACCTTGTGGTGCCTCTCAGAATCCCACAGTGCAAACAGAAGAGGTGATGTGAGTCTGGGAGGGCCAGGCAGGAGAGCAAGGGATGGAAACAGGTCCAAAACGTAAATTAAGCTTCTATTTATACGTGTTTCATTAAAATTTAATATTTGGTTAATGGATGAAGCTGCAGTCACAAAAAATGTGGGATAAAATGTGTCAAAAACGCATTAGTGTCAAGAGACGGAGCCGTAGCAAGTGAGGGGGGAAACGCGGTCTAACATGCTCTGTAGATGTTTTTTCATACGGAGCAAGTCTCGGTGCAGAACAGATCCGCACGTCAGGGCAAAACTGGGGTGAAGGGCCATGCGCTGAAGGTCCCTTTAGTGAGGTATTGATAAGTGGGAACAATTTAAAAGGTGTTAGTCCAAATGATTGCTGCCCTAAGTGACTGAGGATTAATGTTTTGTAAATATCACATGTTCTGCATTGGTGGGGGACCAAATGGCATTGCCCTTTGCTTGTCTTCCCTTCCTAGGATATCTTCTAAAAACAGAAAGCAACCAGAAAATTTCATTCTGAGTAAGGCTGTTGGGGAAGCCTTTTCCACAAAATGTGTTTTGCCAAAAAATGGCAATTTGTTGAAACCAAAACTTTTCCTGGGGAACGGTTGCTTTTGACAATTCTCCTGACTTGGGCAAATGTTGAAAAAAGAAGTTCTGAAATTGTGTAAATGTCCTATTTTGAAATTTTCAAAATGATAGGTTTGGGGGTTTTATGTTGAAAATAACTTTTTTAGTTTTGAAATTTAACTAGATTTATACTTTTTAAAAGGCCAACATTGAAACAAAACATTTTGAAGTTATTGAAATGAAATGTTTCAAAATGGAATTGAAACCAAATATGTTTGGTTTGTTGATTTGTGAAATTTTTCAAGATTTCAACTTTTTGTCCCAACTTGGGATGGGGAAAACTTTTTTTTGCAAAATCTCAAAAAATTCTCTTGGGACAGGAACACCACTGCCTACCCAGTCCTAATTCTGCGTGGCTGAGGGAAACCATAAATCAAGAAAGAACAGAAGTTAAGTTTGCATGGGAAAGCACAGTGCATTTGACACCTTTACAACACTGCTATGTGCACTTTGCCTCTCAAGATACCTGTCTCTTTCTGTGGAGAGAAGAGTCCTTAGAAATTTAAAAGATGTGGAAGAGGGAGGAAAGACACATAACTGCATAGCTAAATAGACCGCACTTCCAATCCATGGATCTGCACAACCTCTGACGGAAGATGAGCTTCTACATGAATCATGGCAATGCCAAAGTGTGTGCATGTATAACCCACTGTGCTTGGTGTGTTACATGTTCCCCTCTGGACCCAGTCCACAGAGCAGAGAATCATAGAATATTAGGGTTGGAAGGGACCTCAGGAGGTCATCTAGTCCAACCCCCTGCTCAAAGAAGGACCAATCCCCAACTAAATCATCCCAGCCAGGGCTTTGTCAAGCCTGACCTTAAAAACCTCTAAGGAAGGAGATTCCATCACCTCCCTAGGTAACCCATTCCAGTGCTTCACCACCCTCCTAGTGAAAAACTTTTTCACAATATCCAACCTGAACCTCCCCCACTGCAACTTGAGACCATTATTCCTTGTTCTGTCATCTGCCACCACTGAGAACAGTCTAGATCCATCCTCTTTGGAACCCCCCTTCAGGTAGTTGAAAGCAGCTATCAAATCCCCCCTCACTCTTCTCTTCTGGAGACTAAACAATCCCAGTTCCCTCAGCCTCTTCTCATAAGTCATGTGCTTCAGCCCCCTAATCATTTTTGTTGCCCTCCGCTGGACTCTTCAATTTTTCCACAGCCTTCTTGTAGTGTGGGGCCCAAAACTGGACACACTACTCCAGATGAGGCCTCACCAATGTCGAACAGAGGAGAATGATCACGTCCCTCGATCTGCTGGCAATGCCCCTACTTATACAATGTCTGTCCATTACAGCTCTAAGCTCTGGAGTCTGACTCGCTAGGTCAAGCTTTAGAGATTTCGGCTCCTAGTTCTGGAGATCCCTAAGTGCTATCAGAGGAATAATTACCCCTACCCCTCATGCTAGATATGTGTGCAAAGCAGGAGGAGAGAGCAGCTTCCCGCTCCGTGACGGGGAAGCTGGGAATAGGAGCAATAGGAAAGGAAAGCGCAGCTGGAGATGCCGGGTTCCTAGGAATTATTGACTCATTTCTTCACAGTCGGAGCTTTTCCCAGCTGGGTTTAGATTTCTTCAAATGAGGCACATCCTTTATTCAGCACTTTGACTTCCCTTCCTTGCACTGTCTGATGGTGTTCGCAGTGATCTGCACTCCCAGCCCCTGAGAGAAACCCGTCTCTGTTCACCATCCCCCCTCTGCATGAGTCATAAGGGCAAATCCATTGCCTTTAGTGGAGCTGGGTTGCTTCGCACCAGCTAATGATCTATCCCAGCAGTCCTTTCCGTCTCACTACGATTAGGTTCTTGGGGCCATTTCCTCCTTCAAGGTCGTTTTCTTCTCCAGGCCTTAGCCGTGTCATTGTTTCAGCCCCAAAAGTCTCTGTTTATTCACTTTGATTGTAACCCTAGGTGGGGGGGGGAGGGGGATGTTTGCCATTGAGTTCAGTTGGACCAAGATTTCACTCCATGTTTCCAAAATAAAGTGCGATGTAGGATAGAACCATGGAGACTCAAATCATCCCTTCTGGGAAAAGAAACCCCTTTCTATGCATGAGTTAAGGCCACAAAGCCTTTCGAATGCTGGCGTGTGGTCTATGGGCTGGGCCATGTCACTATTACCATGCTACTTGCTGTTTTTCTATAATCAAAGCAGCTGTTTCACCTCTTCAAAGAGCATTGCCTGGGAGACGTTGCGCTGGGGAGCTATTGCCTTTCCAAAGAGCGTTGCTGAGGAGATGCGGCCTTTTCAAAAGAATGGGCCCAGGGTGTTGTCTGGGGGATGGTTTCTTTCTGGGTTGGCAGAGCCCAAGTTAGAATTTAGCCTCAACTCTTGCAAAAAGAGTCAGGTGGGATCTTTTCTATCCACAATTATCTCTGCTCGATCCCCTGCTCCATAGACTTTTAAAGCATTGATCCTCACCCTCCTTATTTGAGGAGATGTTGTTCTTCCCATTTGACAGGTAAAAAACTAAAGCACGCAGGGAGATAAGCGATAGGAACGCTTAGCTGAGCTCTTCTCTAATGTGTTCCATTCCCAGATCTCAAATCATGATAGAAAGAAGCTCTGGTCAGAAATTGATTTTTTTTTTTTAATTTTTTTTTATTTATTTTAGATGGAAAATGTGGATTTGACAAAATTGAAACCATTAACAGAAAAGGGTTGGTTTTGATGAATTTCCTGTTTGGAATTTTTTTTTTGGGGGGGGGAGGTTGTAATTGTTTAAATCATCCATCTTCACATTTTTAGAATGAAAATATTCAATTTTTTTTGTTTCAGAACAACTTTTGTTTTCAAAATGTACATTAACTTATAGTTTAATTTTTGGGGGGCTTTTTTATAAAAGGTCAACATTGAAATGAAATGGTGTGAAATTATTAAGAACATAAGAATGGCCATACTGGGTCAGACCAAAGGTCCATCTAGCCCAGTATCCTGTCTTCCAACAGTGGCCAGTTCCAGGTGCCCCAAAGGGAACAAACAGAACAGGTATCATCAAGTGATCCATCCCCTCTTGCCCATTCCCAGCTTCTGGCAAACAGGCTAGGGACACCATCCCTGCCCATTCTGGCTAATAGCCATTGATGGACCTATTCTCCTTGAACTTATCTAATTCTTTTTTGAATCCTGTTAGTCTTGGCCTTCACAACATCCTCTGGCAAGGAGTTCCACAGGTTGGCTGCATTGTGTGAAGTACTTTTTTGTTTGTTTTAAACCTGCTGCTATTCATTTCATTTGGTGACTCGTAGTTCTTGTGTTATGAGAAGGAGTAAACACTTCCTTATTTACTTTTTCCACACCAGTCATGATTTTATAGACCACTATCATATCCCCTCTTAGTCATCTCTTTTCCAAATTGAAAAGCCCCAGTTTTATAATCTCTCCTCATATAGCTGCCGTTCCACACCTTTAATCCCCTATTTGTTGCCCTTTTCTGAAACTTCCAATTCCAATCTATCTTTTTTGAGATGGTGCGACCACATCTGCACACAGTATTCAAGATGTGGGTGTATCATGGATTTATATAGAGGCAATATGATATTTTCTGTCCTATTATCTATCCTTTTCTTAATGATGCCCACCATTCTCTTTGCTTTTTTGACTGCCGCTGCACATTGAGTGGATGTTTTCAGAGAACTATCCACAATGACTTCAAGATCTTTCTTGAGTGGTAACAGCTAATATATAATGCAAAGTAATGCACATTAGCTGGGATTATGTTTTCCATAATCATAATCCCAGCTAATGTGCATTACTTTGCATTTATCAACACTGAATTCCATCTGCCATTTTGTTGCCCAGTCACCCAATTTTGAGAGATCCTTTTGTAGCTCTTCGCAGTCTGCCTCAACTATCTTGAGTAGTTTTGTATCCTCTGCAAATTTTGCCACTTCACTGTTTACCCCTTTTTCCAGATCATTTATGAATATGTGGAATAGGACTGGGCCCAGTACAGACCCCTGGGGGACACCACTATTTACCTCTCTCTGTTCTGAAAACTGACCCTTTATTCCTACCCTTTGTTTCCTATCTTTTAACCAGTTACCAATCCATGAGAGAACCTTCCCTCTTATCCCATGACAGCTTACTTTGCTTAACAGCCTTTAGTGAGGGACCTTGTCAAAGACTTTCTGAAAGTCTAAGTACATTATATCCACTGGATTGAAACAAATTGCATCATTTGACCTGCTCAAACATTGTCAAGGTTTTGACCTTTCATTCCCATTTGGAACAGGAATTTTTTTGAATTTTCAAAAATACTTGTAGGATAGGAGAATTCCTAACCCTTCCCCACCCAGCATCATGAACCCCATTTCACAGATGGGGTAAGAAAGGTGCAGCAAGGATATCAATTCTGCCCATGGTCACCCACCACACCAATGAAAGAGTATTGAAACATGATCTCCTGAGTTCCCATCCTGTATCCACTAGACTACGCTGCCCCAAATGTACCCGTAAATCACTTGCCAAAGGTCACTCAAAGTCTAGAGAAAAGCCATGATTTGAATCAAGGGCTTGTCTACATGGGGACATCCAGGACAGTTAATCCAAATTAACTAATATTGTGAATTTGAAGTGGATTAGTTAAACCTCATTGAATCCCTGTGTGGATGCTGTTGTTCAGAATTAAAGTGCCCTTAGTTCGATTTAGCTTAATTCAACTTGGAAGTGAATTAAACCAAACCAAATGAAGGTCACTTTATTTCTGAATGCATGTGTTCCTATAGGGATTTAATGTGGTTTAAATAATCCATTTTAAATTCTCACCTTTAGTTAATTTGAATTTATTTTCCTGGATGTCCCCATGTAGACAAGTCCTAAGATCCCCTGAGTCATGGGCCAGTCCATTAGCTGCAGGATCATGTTTTCTATTCAGGAATTTAGCTGTATGAATCAGTGTCATTGAGTTTAAAGCCGGAATGGACCACCAACTCACCTAATCTGATGTCCCGTGTATCACAGGCCAGCGGCAGCACCACCCAGCATCCGCACATTAAACCCAACAACCAAAATAGACCAGTTTATCACTTCAACTGGAGTTAGCAAACAATTTGCTTCAAACACAGCACTGGGTTGGTTTAGATTGACAGCAAAACAAGTGTATGACCAGGGGAGAGAGGATTTTAAGTGAGTATAAAAGATAGTTAGAAATGGTTGCAAGCAAATAAAAGAAAAAAATGCTTTCTAGAGACTAAAACTTAACCAAACTACAGTCTTGGTTCACAATAAGATTCTTATCACACCACTTCCAGCAAGATGGCTCCTTTGCTCAGGATCTCCCACGAAGTCCAAAGTGCTCCGTTCCTTTGTCTTTTTATTTGAAAGATGACACAGGGTTCTTTCCCCACCTTTTTTATAGTCTGGTGAACCTTTGAAATAGATTCTTCTGAAGAGTAACCCTCCTTCCCCCCCCACCCCCCTGAATGTACAGTTCAATCAAGCTAGGAGGAAGGAGACATGAAGTCTGAAAGCGAAGGGATTTTCATTCTGGTTTTTCCCCCGTTGGTGTTTGCTAAAACGCAAATCAATCTGCTTCCTGCCATCTCATCCCCCTGCTGTGATGCTGAGTTGTTATCTCCTCTCCCTGTTGCCTGATGTTTCATTGACCTTTTATGGAAACTACATTTCCATTGTCTTTTTTAATGTACTTTGGAAGTACCTTCAAGGTGGCAGAACCTTTGTCTAGGGCAGGGGTAACTTCAGCTCTTCCTGGAAGACACACATTAAGGACATAATTCCCAATAAGTCTGCAATTTTAAATGTGTCCTCCATACATACACCACACAGTAACATTAATGTTCTGTAGGGTATTAGCTTTCTATTGATACCTTCCGTGACACCTTTTAGATACAGATTATGACATTTGTGAGTTGGGGGATGCTCAACTGGTCAGGCGAACTGAAACTCACAACCAGATACCAGTGAGCCTCTTGTATTGGGATGCTGTTAGGGTCACACCTCCCCGTAATGCTGGAGAAAATGTTCTAAGGGTGTGTCTACACTACCAGCCGGAATGGTGGGCAGTGATTGATCCAGCGGGGATCGATTTATCGCATCTAGTCTAGACATGATAAATCGACCCCCGAGCGCTCTCCCGTCGACTCCTGTACTCCAGCGCTGCGAGAGGTGCAGGCAGAATCGACGGGGGAGCGGCAGCAGTTGACTCACGGTGAAGACACCACGGTAAGTCGATCTAAGCATGTCGACTTCAGCTACATTATTCACGTAGCTGAATTGCGTAACTTAGATTGGCTAACCCCCCCAGTGTAGACCAGGGCATGGAAAATTAAAAATGTGTGTGTTGGGGGGGGGTAATATTTCCCAAATTGCTCTAGTAATTGATTAAAATACATCTGTCAGACACATGTCTCTGGGAACAATGGGCTGAAGTGAAGCCTTCCTTCTCCTCCATGGAAGGCGCTGGGGTCTCATCTCTGCAGCAACATTTCCAGTGACTCTCCTGTACTAAGGAACTTATCTGGCACTCTCCACTGAACTATCTGAGCATCCCATGATATTTTAATGTATTTACCCCTGTTGTGCTATTATCCCCCTTTTACAGGTGGGAAACTGAGGCACATGATGACTTAGCATCCATCTATATGGGAGCTAAAGGTGTAATGTCTAGCTTGGGTGGGTGTACTCACTCTAACTAAGCTACATGGGTAACCTGCCCTGAGTACAATCCCATCCAAGACCCGAGGTATGTAGTCAGGGCAGCTAGCCCATCGCTATTTTTAGTACACCAGCTCGATCAGAACCAACACTGGTATGTCCACATGAGCTGGAAATTACACCTCTCGCTCTGTATAGACAGACCCTAAGTGACTGCCATTGGTCGCTCAGGGGGTCTCTAGCAAAGCAGAGAACAGAATCCAGGTCTTTGAAGTTTAAGGCTAGTATCTTAACCACTCAACCCTCTATCTACTCCCTCGCATGCTTTCTAATTCCTTATCCCACCTCTGTGGTATCCGAGCCCCTGCCAAGTTCCCAGCCTCCTTCATCTCAATGCACAGGACAACGTCCTGTACTGGAGGTGGCTTTAATATCGGAGGGTCATGCAAGAAAGCCCTTTGCTGGGCTGTGTGCGGTGAAGTGCTGCCAACAAACCCCAGCTGGGACTGGGCAGGTTTTTCAATCGCCTCTTCCTAGCAGCTTCCTTTGTTCCCCTTTTCCTCTTCCTGTCAGGCTCCTGCCACCTCAGTTCTGTCTCCAAGGCCATTATTCCCCGCAAGGGATGGTGAGAACCCAGGCTGCCCTCCCTGAGCACGCCTTCCCTCGCTAAAGGCGAGGAGCCATCCAGTGCGTAGAAAGCGTTTGAAATATTCATGCCGGGGAAACAAATGGAGATTCATTAAAAAGTGTCGCTGCCACGGGAGGGAGCAGGACGCAAAACCTCTGTAATAAAGAGCTGTTAACATGCAGGAGTAAAAGCTTTATTAGGCCTTGTTCTCATCATTTATTTATAGGCTCCTTGTACTTCAAAGGCCTCACAAAAATATCCAAGCAGTTGTCACTGTGACATGGTGAGCAGAGTGATTTCTGGGCAGAAGGACTTTGTCAATCTGTCCCAGGACGTGCAGCCCACTTCCTGGGTGGCATTCATAGATTTCATAGAATATCAGGGTTAGAAGGGACCTCAGGATGTCATCTAGTCCAACCCCCTGCTCAAAGCAGGACCAATCCCCAGACAGATTTTTTTGCCCCAGATCCCTAAATGGCTCCCTCGAGGATTGAACTCACAACCCTGGGTTGTTTAGTAGGCCAATGCTCAAACCACTGAGCTATCCCTCCCCCAGGGCACCCCTCAAAATAGGTCTCAATGGCATGCAGGTCCTGCATAAGTCCTTAACGCAGAGGTGAATGTCACCCAGTCTAGTCTAGAGACAGAGGGTAAAAAATTTAAAGGCCCTGTTTCCCACAGCCTCCCTTTGGCACTCTGCTCCTCATAGTTTTCATGTGCCATTCCGCCACTGCACAGTCAATGCCTTAGAAAGTCCAAGGGTTTCAGCCTGCAAACCGGAAACAGAAAAGGCTGACTTGCAGCACCTTCTTCCTCACCCGAATCTGAACAGAAATTCACGGGATGAAGACAAAGACACCTACCTGGCCCCAGGAGAGTTCCCACTCCCCCCTGCTGCTTTTCAAAGGCCCCCTGCAAACGGCAGACGTGTCAGAGTTTCACAAAAATCGCTTGCAAGGAAATGTTATGATGGAAAGTGGTGGGCAACCCAAATACAGGTGACACTATCAGCTGTAAGGGGTACGTGCCTGCGCAGGTTGACAGAATGCAGTGATGTTCTACAATCATTTTGCCAAAACAGGTATAAGAGAGACTCTCTTGCTTCTGAGCACAGTTTAAAAAAAAAAATAATAAAATCAGAGAGGCTGGTTGGCGCCGATTCTTTGGAAGGCAGCTGTGCTCACCTCCCTGAAGCCTGAGTTATGCTGACATGCTGTGAAGTTATTGCTTTATTTTATCTGCATTAGTCTCTTATTGCTTGGAAGCTGAGTAGTAAATAACCCAGGGGACGTCAATTCTGCCTCGTCTGAGACACAAGAGGTTGCTTTGGTGGCTCGGTGTGGTATTGTTTGCTTCCTTTGGGGAACTTCAGTTGTTTACAAAGCTGCTTATAAACCCAGTAGGGAGGGAGAAAGCAGAAGCTTTCTGGGTAATGTGGGAGCTCAAGTCATGCTGTGAAGCAGCCGGTTGATGCTTCTGGTGGATTCACCTGGGAGAGGAGGAAATTCACTTCCTTATAAGTTAAGTGACTAAGACACTGGATTAGCCGTGGAGGCTGATGGCTTCTTAGACAGCAGCAATGCAAGCTCCCTTTGCCAACGGCTCTCACTCAAATGCAGCGGAATCCTGACTACAGCTGGTCAGGGAATTAGTTTTGTTTTGTTTTTTTTAGTTTTCATCGAAATTTGTCTTCAAAATTGTGTGTGGAGGGGCGGGGGGGAGAGTTTGGGGCAACTGAAAATGTTCAGTTTCAAACCCAACTGAAAAATGTTGGGTTTTGGTTGCTGGAAACCAAAACATTTTACTTTTAGGGGGTGGTGGTGGAGGGGTCAGCTTCTGATGAAAACCTGAACATTTTTTGACAAAAGTGGGCAAATGTCATGAAAATTTCCATTGCGTCAAAGTGGTTTTCCATGAGGGACACACACACACACACACAGAGTTTTGATGGGGGAAAAAATTGCCCAGCTCCAATCCCAGGGCATTGTATAGATGACACACAGACAGAAATCATTTAATCAATGACATGCCGTCATTTTGGGGTGGAAGGTTGCAGCTCCCTGATGCTCCAACCCGATATTGGCTAAGGGAACTTCCTTTTATCGCAGGTGCCATGGGACCCTTAATGGCCACTTCCGACCTCAGATTGTAAGGTAATGTATGCAAAATATCACCCGTGTGCTTTTCTGTTCCTATCTCAGATGGACAAAGCGCTGCGCTGATTTACTTGGGATCTGAAACTCTGAATGTCGGCGGGTCCAACCTGCATTTTAGCACAGTAAGTCACATACATCCCTGCAAGCAGCAGAGAGCAATGCACGTACGCACCTTGGCACAGCGTTTTGCAAGGGTCTGACTTATTATGCACAGAGTGAAGAGCCGCAAAATCCCCTACGCTTGGGCACCCAAGCGGCTCGCCTGTATGGTCCAACCTGCAGCAGCTTGAGACATTGATATTGCCTGGCCAGCGTGATGCAAAATCACTGGGAAGACCTTGGGGAGCAGATGAAACCTTTACCAAGCCAAGTTGCCTTCCCACGTTCTGGTTCAGAGCATACCAGATGGATCCTAATCCCAGTATCTCAGGCTAGAGTTTGCTGTGAGTCTTGATCAACCTGCCATGGCTTGGGAATAAGCTTTTCAAGGCTTGTGCCAACGCCGAACCCCTTTTGAGGTGAGGGCTGTGCCCACGGCTAAACCTAGCCGCCAGCCCCTGCGCATAAAGATGAATGAAGATCAGGAGAGAACTTAACCAGCTGATGGAGGCTGCCGGAAAAGTTCCTGCAGTTTACGATGCAGACTCTATATCGGAGCCAGTTGGAATCTGAGCACCTGGACAGCTGGTGCTGCCGGGCATCCCAGTGTGCCGGCAATAAAAACACAGCAGCACCAAGCGTTGTTCCTTAATTGCATCGCAAAGATTTGCTTGCCCTGAAACTAGAACGTGGGATGTTTTTATAGCTTTGTGTTTCCCTTTAGTTTTTTCTTGCCAGCCTAGTTCCTGACCCTTCTTCAGATGAACAGCCCTTATTTCTAGCAGCCGGCTCACTGAGATTTCAGCAGGGAAAGTCATGTGAGGAAGGGTTAGTAGGATCGGTCCGATCAGTGCAGCAGGGTTTTGTAACATAAACCCTGGCACATCCGTCGCAGCGATAAAATCCGGGCCGATGTGCTCACGCGCATGCAAGTACCTGTATGCGTGTCACAGGGTGAGCTGGCTCTTTAAGAAGATTGGGGGCTCAGCTGTACGTGTGACAAACCGTGCTCAGGTGCAGGGAATAAATGGAGACGTGATGAGGGAGGAGGTGAGCCTGCTGGGCGATACAGACCAGACCTAGAGGGATAGCTCAACTCCAGGGTGAGGAACGTTGGGAGCTGCTGCTCTATAAAGAAACAGGAGAGAAGGCTGGTAGATAGGAAGAGGCCCTGGGAAGGAGAGGCAGGGCAGAGTGAGGTTATGGGGGACAAGCAGCCCAACCCTTTAGGGGTTCCCTTCGACTGTAACCTACTGGAATGAAGCCGTGACCCCTGCCATTAAGGGGAGACATGAGAGGCTGACAAGAACCTAGGAGAGATCGAGCGGAGTCCAGGAACAGGGCAAGAGTACTGGCGAACACGAGTGCCCCTTGGAAGAAAGGGCTGGGACTGGTGAGACTGAGGTGGAAGACTTGTTTTGGGTGGGCTTGGGTACCCTGGAAGGGGTTGAATTTAGCCAGAGGGGGGCCATGTCTCCTCAGCCACGAAACTGTGCTGGGAGGCTAAGAGAACTAACTGGCATGAGGGGAAACTGAGGCACCAGCAGGCCTGAAGCCAGAGTGGGTAGGCTGGTGCTGTTACAGTGCATGTGTGCACCTGTGTTTCATGTGCACAGGGTGGGGGGATTCCAAGACCCTCTGTCTCCAACTTTAATTTAAAACTCTCCCTCCCAGTCCAGCCCAAGGATTGCTTTGGGTGGATCTGAGACCCATTGGCAGGGTTGGGTGGAGGAATCGGATGCTGCTGCTAACATTGCACTTGCTCTGTGGGAAGAGAAGACTCCAGAGCTGCCAATCCAGCTCCTCTCAAAGTCTCTATATAATAACCGAAGGAAGTTTATACCACTTTAAATAATTGTTCAGAAACATACAGCCGCCGTCTGGGAGCCACTAGCCAGCTGCCCTGCCTGCTGTGGAGAGCACAGTGAGGGGAGAGGCTTTCTCCATAAATACATGTGTCTGCAGACTAAACCGTTCAGTGCTCAAGCATCACAAGAGAGATCCAAGACAGTGCAACATTCAGGCTTTATTCCTTCCTCTGTCTATCCTGACCTCTCTCTTTACGCATGTCCTGAAAGCAGAGTTCTCTAAATTCATAGGTGTCGCCCTGTACAGAAGCTTTCTATAATGCTGCCTGTGGGGATACCCTTTGCCACAATGTCTCCCTTCTTGGTGTTTCGTTTGCCTCTGGTGTGTGCTTAGCTGAGGGTCAAACTGAAATTTGTTTTCAGGTTTTTGGCACTATCAGCAAACTGAAAAAGCATCGATTCATTTGGCGTTAGCCCCAGGCCTGCCCACATTTACTCGCATGTGTAACTTTACTCCTAGGTGGGCTGGGAAATAGGGGACTGCGGCCTAGATAACCAATGATTGGGAGGACTGTGGGGTTCCACCAGAGTGACGCGCAGGAATCTAAGTCTGTCCCCCAAGGTGAACATTCAAGAGGGAATTTACTCTGTAAGCATGACCACTGGTCAGAATTTCCAACTGAAGTTTTTCTGTCAAAAAATGTCAGTTTGTCAAAAGCGATACGTTGCGTGGATTTCAACAACATTTCATTTGGGAAGAAGAATTGAAAAAAATCATGTTGTTAAAGTCAAAATGGCTTGTTTACAATCAGTTCGGAATGGAACTTTTTTGATTTTTTTTTTTCCATTTTGAAATGACTTTTTGTTTTCAATTTTTAAACGTTTTGTGATTTATAATATGAAAAAGGTCAAAATCAGAAAAAAAAAGTTTTGATTTAATTGGAATGGGTAAAAAAGCAGAAATTCGTTTTGCAGGAAATTTCATAGGTTTTTTGGAGGTGTTTTTTATTTAGTTTTGGAACAGAAAAAAAAATCATATGTGGATTTGCCCATGAAATGGCAAGTCCAGTTCCCACCCAGCATTAGCTGCGAGCTAATGGGAAAACATTACAATCCCTTTCTACTCAGGTCACTGCTTGCCAATCCTCACCTTTAATAAACTGAAGAGTTCCCAAGTATTTTGTAACTAGAACCCATCGGCCATCTTCCAAAGAAGCAAAGTTTGGTCAGAAAATGCTGTTTCATCAAACACAAAATGTTTTACAGAAATGTGCTGTGTTTGGTGAACTTTCACAGAGCTCGGGGGGACACTGTCTGCTTTCCTGCCGGCTTTCCGGGCTGCCTGTTGGGGACCAGGGTCCACCTCTCCAGGGCAGTCACCATGCAGCTGGCCTGGGGAGGTGACCCCGAGTCGGCCCTACCTGGATGCAACAGGCACAAATATCACAAAGGACGGTCTTTGACCAGAAGAATTCATAGATTCCAAGGCCAGAAGGCATCATTCTGGTCATCTAGGCTGACCTCCTGCATCACACCGGCCAAAGAACTCCCCCAAAGTAATTCCTGTTTGACCTAGAGCGTATCTCTCCTACTCATAAGAACGGCCATACTGGGTCAGACCAAAGGTCCATCAAGTCCAATATCCTGTCCTCTGATAGTGGCCAATGGCAGCTGCCCCAACAAACAAGCCTCCTGTCCCTCCAAACAAGCCACCTTCCCAGGTAGTTGTCTCTTCCTTCTATTTACAGCTTCCGTGCTGCCCCTTACTCTTCAAAATCCTCTTACTTTATTTGTTCCGACACCTCTATCCTCCACAATGCCTTTCATTTGTGATCCCTGAGGAACTCCTCCATAGATGATGATTTAATGAAAATCAAACAATTATTTTAAATCACTGTTTTGAGGTTGGACTTTCATCTCCACTCTCAGTGCTATTGCCCATTTTGTTTTATTTGGCTAATTTGGACCGTCCTCCTCTTTCTGTTGTACAGCGCTGAGCACCGTCAGCACTCATGGAGGGCTGATTCTTTTGAGCATGTACATTGCACCTTTCATCCTGAAGGATTCTGAAGTGCTCCACAAACTGTGTACAGTACAAACACCACCATTAAAATACCTCCACCTCTGGGGTGGCGAGTGACAACCAATCAATGCACAGAGCATGGCACAACGGAGTATGAATGGAAAATGTAGGCAAAATACACCTGGCTACTCCACTTATGAAAAGTGCTACGTACACACACGAGACAGAATCTCGTTTTTTGAGGTCTTAGCTAAAAAGCACCACCCAATAAACTGCCTGGAGAGTGTGAGATGCCACAGGACAGACAGTTGAGCTGGCTCTGTCAGAATACAAAGGTCAGAGGTCTGAGTATTTCACAACCGATTCTTGGATCACTAGGCCATCCCCTCTGTTCCCAGAAGTCCTGGATAACACGAGTTCCCAGACTCACTGCAGCCTTGTTCTTTACTCTCTATAATTCCAGCAACGTGCACTCCTCCTATCACCAGGAGCTTCCTCTCAGAGAATTTAACGTGTATGCTCACCATGTGTTGAGAGAACATGCCCACCCCCCACCTCCATCTCCTCTCCAGAGCTCTATTCATTGATATTCTGACAGCACTTTAACATGGATTAGTAGCTGCGTTGCCAGCAGATTGAGGGAAGTGATTATTCCCCTCTATTTGGCACTGGTGAGGCCATATCTGGAGTATTGTGTCCAGTTTTGGTCCCCCCACTAAAGAAAGGATGTGCACAAACTGGAGAGAGTCCAGCGGAGGGCAACGAAAATAATCAGGAGGCTGGGGCACATGACGTACGAGGAGAGGCTGAGGGAACTGGGGTTATTTAATCTGAAGAAGAGAAGAGTGAGGGGAGATTTGATAGCTGCTTTCAACTACCTGAAAGGGGGTTCCAAAGAGGATGGAGCTTGGCTGTTCTCAGTGGTGGCAGATGGCAGAACAAGGAGCAATGGTTTCAAGTTGCAGTGGGGGAGGTCTAGGTTGGATATTAGGAAAAAGTATTTCACTAGGAGGGTGGTGAAGCACTGGAATGAGTTACCCAAGGGAGGTGGTGGAATCTCCTTCCTTAGAGGTTTTTAAGGCCTGGTTTGACAAAGCCCTGGCTGGGATGATTTAGTTGAGGTTGGTCCTGCTTTGAGCAGGGGGTTGGACTAGACACCTCCTGAGGTCCCTTCCAACCCTGATATTCTATGATTCTATGGAGCTTCCTCAAAAACGTTCCATCTCAGTCAGTGACGCGTGTAAAATCCCTTAGTACTCTCTCACCTCAAAAACCTATATTAAAAAATATCCCTTGCTCCTTATATCCCCACTCCACCCCATCACCTGATGACCCTTCATGGTTCCCAGGGAGTTGATTCTTTGGGATACACCTCAAATTTAACTTAAAAAGAGACATAATTTTTGACTTTTTAATTTTTTTTTTTTTTTTTTTTACAATGTACTACAGCAAAGTTGGCATTATACCTGTATGTCAAACAGAAACAAAGCCACATGGCAAGGCAAAGTCTGTATTAGTTATTTTGAAATAATTGATTGTTGTCCAAGTTCTGTGCTGCTCTGGATGAGAGACTCGATCTACTCTGAGGTTTATTGTCTGTTGTGGTCCCACCGGATGCTGTCAAGATTCCTTTTGTTAGCCAGAACTAACAGCCGTTACAGAGCTTTTATGATTGTTTCATGACACTTCAATAAGCCACTATCATCAAGATTGTACAGCTGTGGTAACTTTGAATGGTCGAGTGGTTAGGGTCCAAGTCTCGGATTTTTCATATGATCCTCTAGTGTCTAGTCTGACCTGCATGACACAGGCCAAAACCAGACAAGGCATGGGAGGAGATGTGACTCTCCCAGAGCATCAGTAGCAGAACCGAGCATGGGTTTCCTGACTCCACGAGACCACACTACCTCTCCCTCTTGAGTTCAGCTCTGTTCTCTGCCACAAGCCTACTGTGTGACTGGGCAAGTCCCATAGGGCCAGATTTGTAAAGGTGTTGAGGAGTGACATTCAGTAGGGGGAGGGACAGCTCAGTGATTTGAGCATTAGCCTGCTAAACCCAGGGTTGTGAGTTCAATCCTTGAGAGGGCCATTTAGTGATCTGGGGCAAAAATCTGTCTGGGGATTGGTCCTGCTTTGAGCAGGGTGTTGGACTAGATACCTCCTGAGGTCCCTTCCAACCCTGATCTTCTATGAATAGGATGAATGCTCCCCATGCCTAAATCCCGTTTTGAAAATGAGATTTAGGCTCCTAAATCAGTTAGGCTGACAGCAGCAATGCCTAAATACCTTTTAAAATTTGGGCCTTGGTTGCCCGTCTGTAACACAGGGATGATAGCACTGCCTTGCCTCACGAGGGTATGGTGAGGATAAATACACTGAGGATAAAAAAAGACGGTAAGGTGCACACATACTATGGTGATGGGGGGCAGATGCATACCTAATATATTCACCTGCAACACCAAGAAAAGGCCTACGTTCCAAAACAGTGACTTCTCCCCTCCCCCTGACACACGCACTGGCCAACAGAAGGAACTATGTTGCTTATTAGTACTGAATCCTGCCCAATCCTGTTTAGCTGCAGATTAGAAACTCCTGTTTGGGACAAGAAGGAGAAAAATTGCACAGTGCCTCCAGGGGTTTCAGAGGATTCCTATACTCATTGCTTCTGGAAGGCAAGACTACGCTTGATAAGTTTATGGAGGGGATGGTATGGTGGGATAGCCTAATTTTGGCAATTAATTGATCTTTGACTATTAGAGGTAAATATGCCCAATGGTCTGTGATGGGATGTTAGATGGGGTGGGACCTGAGTTACTACAGAGAATTCTTTCCTGGGTGTCTGGCTGGTGAGTCTTGCCCACATGCTCAGGGTTTAGCTGATCGCCATATTTGGGGTCGGGAAGGAATTTTCCTCCAGGGCAGATTGGCAGAGGCCCTGGGGGGTTTTCGCCTTCCTCTGCAGTGTGGGGCACGGGTCACTTGCTGGAGGATTCTCTGCACCTTGAAGTCTTTAAACCACGATTTGAGGACTTCAATAGCTCAGACATAGGTTAGGAATTTGTTACAGGAGAGGGTGGGTGAGATTCTGAGGCCTGCGTTGTGCAGGAGATCAGACTAGACCATCATAATGGTCCCTTCTGACCTTAAAGTCTATGCGTCTATGAAAGCTATGTCCATGCAGCACCATGAAATACGTTTTTGTGAGGCCTGGACAATCTGCATCTGAGTTTCTGGATGCTCCTCAATTCTGAGCCTTTGCCCCCTCTGAGGGTTGTTAAGGATAATTAGCATGTACAGGTTCCCCTCGAAGGCAACCTCAGTAGAGAGCATAAGGATTGGCTAGACAGTGGAGGATGGAGTCCTCATTGCAGGGCTGATGGCCATTGTGGGGAGTACTGTGGGAAGGAGTGTTCTGTTTGATTCCCACGTTTCAGCAACAAGAATTAAAAGCACAGGACAGAAACACAGATCAGAGCCAGCACATTTTACTTTAAAAGCATAAAAGATTCATCGTTTCGATTTCTTTCAACAAAATGGTACAGAAAAGTCTTGGATACATAATGCTCACAGCTGGGCTGCAGCGTTCGGATGCAGAACCTAGCTCACTTGTTTTGCCTGGAGAGAAATTCAATAGATAAGAAGAGAGACTTCCGATCAATACCCAAGTCCGTGTAGAACTGGCATGCTGCACAGAATCTATGCTCGGAAAGAACTGCCTCCAGAACAGAGGGAAGATGAGAATCCAGCAAGCCAGATAAAAGCAACTTGTATGTTTGCTCTTGTTGTTGTTATTTGTTTGTATTTACCTAGCACCTAAGAGCCCCAGCCAGGGATCAGGTCCCCATTGTCCTCGGAGCGGTGCAAACACAGAACAAAATGATGCACCCTATACCAAGGAGCTTACAAGGTAAGACGAGAAACTGCGGGTGGTTACAGGAAGCTCATCGGACAATGGGATGATATTGGCCAGAACCTGATGTCAAAGGAGAGTTGGGTGTGTGGATGTTTTGCAGGGAGCTCTGTCCAAGCGTGAGGGTCAGCACAGGAGAAGGCACAAAGGTGCTTGTTTGAAAATGGGACATCTGGGCAAGTTGGCATCATGGGCTGGTCAGAGGTGGGAGTCAACATCTTGGTTGTGAACGAGAGATGATAGGTCAGGTGGGGATAAGCTGAAAGCGAAGCTAAGCAACTCCCGTTTGATGCGATAGACAAGGGGGAGCCAGGGCCAGGATGCAAGAGAGGGGTGACGTGGGCAAAGCGACAGGCTAGGAGAATGATCTTTTCGGAAACATGCTGAATGGATATGAGCGGAGCGAGAGTGCCTGGGTCCAGGCCAGAGAAGAGGGCATAGCGGTCATCAAGACGTGAGCGGCCGAGAGCCTGGGTGGATGGGTAGGAAAATCCATATCTCATAAGTTAGGCAGAAAGAATCTGCGAGAATGAGACCTCACCTGGAAGTGAGGACGTAGAGAGAGGTTGGAGTCAAAGATGACGCCCAGGTTACAGGTCTGAATGACAGGCAGGATGGTAGTGTTGCCACAGTGACTGAGAAAGGAGGTAGCAGGGAGGGTTTGAGGGGAAGGGGAGAAAACAAGAGCTCTGTCACCTCAGTCTCTCCCGGTGCTCACCTTTATTACCTGAGACAGCTAGGCCTGAGGCAGGAATCTTGGGTCGAACGGCTAAATAGGGAAGTTCTGATGGACTGGATGTCTTAGGGGATGGGAACAGAAGACATGGCATGTAGGGAATGAATAGTCCATCTTCCTGCTAGGTATCCATGGAGACTTCCGTTTCTAGGTGATAGAGAGCCAGTCCCATGATGAATGGTGGCGGCAAGGAGAAGCATAATTATCGGATGGCTCTCCGGAAGACAGAGGCCTATGTCAAAGCCAGCTGGGCCTTGTATTGGCAGCTTGAGAGGAGCCCGAAGACTGAATGGGCCACATAGGGACTGAGGACCAGATTGTTTAGGTGCCTAAAGATGCAGAGAGGTATCAAGTGAGATTTTCAAAAGCTCCTAAGCAGGTTAGGTGCCCAAGGCCTAAGTCCCTTTGAAAATCAGGCCTTGAACTCTCCTCTCAATGCGGCTGCTGGTTCCCCGGCCAAGGACGGAGGCTCAAAGGGAGGTCGGTATGGCATGTAATCTGCATTATCACTCACCATACTGCCCCTGTGCTGTGGGGGAAGCTTTCACTCGCAGGGGTTGAAAATCAGGGACCTTTCATCTGTGCTTAAAAGACTGAGCCCAGGAAATTCTGCACCTGGAGAACTGGCATCAATCCCCCGGCGACTATTGAAAGCAATCCAGGAGATTTTAATAGGATATTTTAAGAAAATTACATGACGTCATGCTGGGGCAGGGAGGAGGGAAATCTCCCGGAATAGCTTCAGTCAGAGTTGGCAACTCTACCTGCAGTGCTGAGATTAGACCCTATTCTCTCCTCATTAATATTACTCTGAGTCAGGCATGATGAGAGAACATATAATGAAATGGGGAATATTTCCAGACAGCTACAGCACAAAACCAGAGCCGCAGAAATTGGATAAATCTAGAGTTGGAGAAAGCTCCCATTTACTCCTGCTCCTTTGTAATAAACATCCAGTTCCTCTTTGAGTCTTGCAAAATTCTCATTGTCAACAACGTCCTGTGGCAGTGAGTTCCGCAGTCTGTCTATGTGTTGTGTGGAAAAGTATTTCCTCCTACCAGTTTGGAATTTACCACCTCTTAATTTCATTGACTGTCCCTTTGTCTTCGAGTCATGACACAGGGAGAAGAGAAGCTCCCAACACAACCAGTCCCAGCACTATCAACCGAACCCTTGCACCAGTAATAAATTAACTGCAAAATGCTCTGAAATTATTTTGAAAATAAATAGCCCCTCAGCGGAGCTTCTGTGTCTGATGGAAATGAAGTTGTGACCCTGGCAGCATCCATACTCATTGTTCAAAGAGAATCTCCTGTTCAAATTCCTAATTAAGTTTCTTTCTGTCTCTCTCTCTTTAATGGTATTTGCAATTTTAAATTGATTGGAATGAACAGACTCTGATTTGCAGTGTAATTATAAACCAGTCAGATTACAATAGGCAGAGCACTGGCTCATTTACTGCCCCTGACAGGCCAGAGATCCCTGCTGCCTACAGTACACTGTGACATGGCTGTGCTAGTGGAGAGCAAGCCGAGGGACGCTTAGCAAGGGCTTTCAGTGAATGCACATTAGTAGGTTACCATGTTGTGTAGCTTGGGTCTATTGACTAGAGCATTATGGGGACTGACATTTCTGTGTCATGGGAAATTTTGCAATTTTTTTTAATTGTTCCAAATTGGAATGAAATGTCAAATTTCCAGCAAAATAAACATATAGAATGTCAGGGTTGGAAGGGACCTCAGGAGGTCATCTAGTCTAACCCCCTGCTCAAAGCAGGGCCAATCCCCAGACAGATTTTTACCCCAGATCCCTAAATGGCCCCCTTAAGGATTGAACTCACAACCCTGGGTTTGGCAGGCCAATGCTCAAACCACTGAGCTCTCCCTCAATATTTTGTTTCAATTTTGACTTTTTAAAATTATTTTTAAAAGTATAATATAGACTACATTTCGAAACAAAGTTGTTTTGAAATAAAAAAAAAAAATTGAAATGTTCCACTTTGAAAAAGGTCGAAATGGGACATTATCGAAACGCTGCTGTTTCGATTTTTTTCCCCTTCCCTTTTTTCCATGCAAATCGACACATTCCTGCAGAAATTTTGGACTTCAACGGAACAGCATTTTCCAACAGAAAAATGTTCCATCGGAAAATTTTCCACCAGGTCTGCTATTGACTTAAACCCAGACCTAAAAACCTGCTAATCTCTGGGCCCATTTCTCTCCTAGGTTTACCTTGCTTCATTGCACACTAGACCTACTAAATTTGTAGTGCTGCATATGCCCTTGCTCTAACCTATTAAATTAATTCCCCCTTTTCTGTATGAGGCCCAGAATGAGTGTGCTAGTGAGTCCAGGGATTTATGGTATGTAGCTGTCACAATGTCACCTGTTCATCTTTCATAACTGCAGCCCCTTTTCATCCCAAACTTGACCGAAGAGGAATTGCGCCATCTGAGGTGAAAAGTAGGAACTGCGCTTGCAGCCCATAGCCCATGTCTTAGCTAGCTGACGCTGCCAGCAGAATTGTGGGTGTACTGAACAGGGCCGGCTCCAGGCACCAGACGAGAAAGCATGTGCCTGGGGCGGCACATTGTAAGGGGCGGCATTCTAGCCAATTTTGGGGTGGCCAGCCCAACCCTGCAGGGGAACGAACTAGCGATTCCTGCCGCTCACCGTGCCGCCGGGCTCCCCGGGACGCGCCACTCCCCGCCGCCTGCACCGGCCTCTGCCTCCCGCGCTGCTCTGAGCCCGGCCCAGCTGAGCTGCCTTTAAAGGAGTGGCTGAGCCAGCAGCTCCTGCAGCCCCCGGGGGCTCTGCCTGCCCGGCCGGGAGAGACACCCCAAGGACAGAGGGAGCGAGTGGGTGCCGCCCTTCACCCCCCTGCAAGCCGCCTTGACCGCCCTCCACTGCGTTTTTATTTATTTATTTATTTATTTATTTATTTATTTATTTGTTGCTTCGGCCGTCTTTTTTTTTTTTTTGCTTTGGCACAAAAGCTAGAGCCGGCCCTGGTATTGAAACAGTTGTGTATGGATGTATGTGTGTATGTGTATGGAGGTGCTGTTGGATGTAGGGGGATCTCCCATTTTACATATGGGGCCAGTAATAAAACTGCAAGTGGGTGAATAACGATTGTGTAGTTCATTGGGAATTCTGGGGCGAAAAACGGTTTTGCTTTGGATTAAACCAAAAAGGAAACTTTTCGAAATTTTTGAATAAAAAAGTTTAAACATTGCTGAGTTGGGCCGAAATTAAACATTTGGTTTGACCTGACTAGAAATGTTTCATTTCGGTTTTGGGTGTTTGGGCAAAAGGAAAGGAGGACTTGAATCACAAAACCCTGAGGAAGCTCCCCTATATCCCTTAGCGCAGTGATTACGGGACTCATTCGAGGCACAATTCTCCCCTCTGCCTGATGTGGAAAAAAGATTTGAACTTGGGTCACCCTTAAGGCAAAGGAATGTCCTAGCACTGGGCTACCAGAATGGGCTGTGTGGAGCTGTCAGTCTGTCCAGTTCCACTTTGTATAATTAGCAGTTGCAGCAAGGACTTCCTAAGTGAGTACCCCCATTCTCACTCCCAGTCTCCAGCCACTTGGTCATGCTGCCTGCTGCTAGGAGTTGCATCTAAACCCTGCTGGATTTTCTCTGAGTGCCCAGTGCAGGTACTAGGAAAAATACAACCTCCCCAGTTGAAATTTGGCCAGAACCTCCAGATTCACAGCCCCTGTCTTTGTAAAAAGAGACCTTCAGATTTTAATGCCCACCAGCAGTCAGGACTTTGGGTTGACATCTCCCGCAAAAGATGGTGGGCCCGACTCCTGCTAGGACCCCTTTACACTCCTCCAGAGAATTCTCAGAGCTCAGGAGAGCACCTTGCTACACAGCCCTGGCATAGAGATATGGCAGAGGATGGAGGCGGGGTAGTTCGGAGAGGCCCATAGGCTGTTGTAACTTAAAGCAAAATGCACAGTCGCATCAGCCCCTGAGGCAACTCAGAATTGAGGGGGTAAAAACATGGTTAGAAGGTATCCACTCCAACTGGCTGGCAATTTCCTCCTGTGTTGTGTAGAAACTGGCCCTGTACTGCTAAAGTTACATGCTCTGTAGTGCTGCGGACTCATGGGGAGAGGTTTCTTCAGGGCCGACTGCTACAAATGCTTCAGGGTAGATTTGATTAAATAGCTACATAGCTTTTGTAATTTGTTCGTGTTCCAATGTGGAATGAAATGAGCCCAAAACCAAAGCAAGGGGATCAGTGAGGTCCCGTCTGTAGCAACCTGGCTAGAACTTGGATGGAGGGAGCACGGGTTGCCGGTGGGAAGAGTTTGGCAGAGCACTGAGCAGTCAGTCTGTGTGCACATGGCTGGAATGCCAGCTGCAGTTGCAACACCTCTGCAAATAGGTCTATTAATGAAGAGCCAGTGTCGTTTTAGAAACACGGAGTCCTCTCCTGTTATTTCCCAGCAGACAGGACATGAAACACATCCAATGGATAGGACACGAGAATGGAACTGGTTTCATCCCTGCCACTGGCTCATTTTGCTAGGTTGAGTCACTCCTCCGTGCCTTGTATAATGTGGGGTAATGATACACCAACCCTCTTCTGTAAGCCCTGAGATCTACAGAGTGTTCACCTCCTCCCACTCCATTAGCTTTGGATATGCTCGGCACTGTACAAGACTCATCCCTAATGGCGAATTATTATCTTAAAGGAAAATGAACAAACATTAAAAACCAGCTGAAGTTTTGCAGGGAGTGTTGGACAATGTTACACTAGGGGATATTCTGCTGCTCCCTGTGTTTTTCTTCCTCCCAGTTGTTGTTATTACCAGCCATATTTGCATGAAAACAGGATCTTTGTTGCTCATGTCCCAGACGTGCCATTGCATTTAGTGGCTGCGAAGATTGTAACAACCGCAGGTGATGAATGGAGCAGATGGCCGTAGTAATTAAAAATATGGGAATAGCTTCCCCTATCACATATGGGACACAGGGAAGTACTCCTTGTGTAGATGTTTCCAAAGGAGACCAAGTCTATTCAAGCAGAATGTTGCCGAGTGAGGCTATTAGTGGAGGTGAGGCGTGAATGGCTGGGTGCTACAGGTTGCAAGTGCCTAAGGTTACAGAGTTTGAGATTTCCCTGGTAAATAATATCATTAGGCTGTAGCGTCTTAAGGGCATGCCGTGTGTCTTTTTGCAAGTATACACAGTGTCTGGAGTCCTGACTGCTGCAACATCCATGTTAGTGGTGCCTTCGTATGTTGGCGATGAGCACATTGGAGATGCCTTAATAGACACAAATTACACCGATTGGGTTTTCATCTCCTTTCAAATCCGATCTAAAACGGTCTCCTCTACCTTTAGTTGTGTCTTTTAATGTCTCTTTCCCTCTGTTTCAATTTTTTAACTCACTCACGCCATTAGCTCCAGTGTATTGTGGATGGAGTTTGCATGAGACAATATAACCAATCAACTTGTGTTGATTTTTAATGGTGCTTCTTGACTGGCAAATATACATAAGTTATCCACCATTAAGGCACCAGGGTCTGATTCCCATCTCCCTTACATAGATGTAACCCCCTTGTTCCTCGTTAATGCTGGCTGAGCGAAAGGAGAAGCAGATGCATAAACTTTTATCCTACTACGTGACCTGGGGCCTCTTGCAAACTGTGTTTTCTGGATTCTTTTAGAGCACAAGGACTTGGATTTAAGACATATTACAAGCTAATTGCCTCCCTGTTGAAAATCAGATGTCCAAGTTACTCAAATGGCCTGTACGGTTTTCATAATAGCCATTTAATTCAGCGGGCAGAAGGGCAGAGAACTTTCCCAGGGAAAGGTAATACATGTAAATTGAAAAACGTAATGGGAGTTTGGGACACAGTTATGCGCGGCAGGTCTGCCAGATGCAATTAAACTCACAGCTCCATTATGGCAGGATAATAGGGCTCACTGTAGATCATCAGAATAAAGTCCTCGTTTGTTTTTACCTGAAGGCTAAAACAACCCAACGCAATGGTGTCACTTCCCTCCCCAAAATGAAGAGGACTCTATCCAGCTTCACTTCTACAGTGCAAAGGCCCAAGGCTTGATGGCCCTCTAAGCCAGAAGGATCAACCCAACGCCAGAGTCTGCCTCAGGGCATAGTTTAGTAGTTAACCAGAAACACAGGCAAAATAATAAAATTAAAGAATTCCTCTGCCCCCTGCCAGGGCTACAGGTCCCAGGGTGTGTTGACACTGCAATCGTGGGTGTGATTGAAGTTCTTGTTCCCCAGCTCACCTGCCTGGAAGTCACCAAGTAGCTAAGTTCTTCCCCCAGACCAAGAACTCCTGCAGGAGCCCTGCCTGTTTCCTGCGGTTCTGTGGCCCAGCTAAGCTCTTGCTGGCCTTTAGAAAGACCAAGGTCCCAGCCCCAACCACAAGGTACATAGGTGTTGCAACGCTGAGACTGGCAGCACCTAAGAAGGGGATCCACCAAACCCAGCATGCTAGGCGGGGAGCTGCCTAAGCTAGCCAATGGGAGATGCTGAGGAGAGGAGTGTGGCCCACACCCCATTCCTCTCGGGGAGTTAAGCACCTAAATATATACGAGGATCTGGAGATTAAGTGCCTAATTCCCATGGGAGTTAGGCACCATATTACCTTTGAGGATCCGAATTTCTCTCGTAGAGCCAAGCCCAGGTGTTTTCCAGCTATCACCTGACCCCTAGCCCGACAGCTAGGGGGGCAGCTGACTGGTCACAGGTGGGGTTGGGCCCATCTCCCGTGATGCTGTTCCACTTTGTATAAATAAGCAAATATTCATTGGGCCAGAGGCAGAGTGAAAATGGCTCTAGAGCCTGGTGGGTAGGGCCCTTCCTTGGGACGTGGGAGACTCAACTTTCTCACCTATCAGGAGAGTGCCCTAACCGCTGGGTCACCGGCTAGAACTGGGCGGGATCTCTCTCTCTCTGCTTCTTTGTGAGGAACAACTCACCTGGCTTAGGCATGTAACGTCAGGAAAGTGTTCATGGCTGGGAATCCCAAGCAGAGGTAGGCACCTCCTCCCAGCTCACAACTGGGCACCGAACTGCCTTTGATGGGCAGGGCTTGGGCCCTGGCCGTTCCTTGGCATTGCCTCCTGGCTAGCATAGGCGGCTCCCTGCTCAGCACGCTGATTTCTCCTAAGAATCCCATTCTTCAGCACCTCTCTCTCCCCAGCCCATGCATTGTCCAGGGTGCATTAGGTGGCAGGGTGTCTAAACGTTAGCTGGTGCACCACTGAGCACGGGAACGCCTAAGACCCGTTGTGGATTTAGCTCACAGTGTCCACACAGGGGAGCTATTCCCGAATAGCTTATTCCACAGTAACTATGGCAATCAATTTCCCAGTGTAGACATGACCTAACATCTGTCACATGGGCTTTGTTCCCTCGTCCTCTCCCCAAGACAGCCAGCGCCTAAGGCTAAAGCGCCTGACCGACGCACCATTTGACATGGATGGGAATCTTTCCACTGACTTCAATCAGCTTTGGCTCAGATCCTAGCTTTGGAGAGAGACCATGAACAGTTGTGGGATGCGGGGGGTTGGGAAGTAGATTCTTTGTCCTTCCCTTTAATGGCATCTGTTTGGCCACTTTCCCTGTCTTTTTTTTTTTTATTATTATTCTAAGAAAGCATTAACTCTCCCCAAAGTGTAAATAACAGGCACTAAGCCAAATCCCCATTGTGCAGTAGGAAACATGTAGGGAACAACAATCAGAATGGCCTTGGCTGCTTTTAGCCTCTTTATTTGGCAGCTGTGATGGTGCTCACTAGTCATGCTGAAGTCCAGGCAATCAGGCTACAGAGGAGAGGGTAAAGAAAACTGTCCTGGAGCTGGGACCCAGGCTGGCCTCTAGGAGATGAAACAGATACGGGTCATGGGATGTCAGGAACACAATAAAAGTGTCTTTGAATTTCTGTGAAATGAATTAATTCATAGAATCATAGATGATCAGGGTTGGAAGGGACCTCAGGAGGTCATCTAGTCCAACCCCCTGCTCAAAGCAGGACCAATTCCCAACTAAATCATCCCAATTGCTGTAATGTTCACCATGGACATGTGCTGTTGGGTCTCTATTGTTGGGAGAGATAGAAACACCTCCTCTGGTGGGAGGTTCAAAATATAGAAGAGAATGTGGGATAAACAGAGAATTTGGGCACATACTTCACGCACATAGGGGATACTCTGGGAAGATCACTGAAACAAACCTGTAATCACTGGGTGTGGCTGCAGCTCATGTCGACATGCCATGAAAGCGTGGGCTATATAAGCCCACATGGGACCCCGGGTAATGACTTGGGGTGGCTATCCTGTATGGCAGCCATGCTGCTAGGGTTTCATTGGTACCCGCTAGCTCAGATACGTCTCCACCATCCATAGTCACTCCTCTCCTTGCAATGCGCACTTACCCAAAGAATATTAATGGATGCAAGAGAGGCTTTCCTTTGTTTCCTTTGTTGTAACTGGTTTAAAAAATATTAGATAAGTTCATGGAGAATTGGTCCATCAGTGGCTACTAGCCAAGATGGTCAGGGAGGCAACTTCATGCTCTGCGTGTTCCCAAGCCTCTGACTGCCAGATGGTGGGACAGGATGACAAGGGATGGATCACTCAATAGTTACCTTGTTCTGTTCATTCCCTCTGAAGCACCTGGCATTGGCCACTGTCAGAAGACAGGACACTGGGCTAGATGGACCATTGGTCTTACCCAGGATGGCCGTTCTTATGAGATGGAGGGGCTGGAATGAAAGCCAGATGGTTGGATCCAGATAAAACACAAAGGGCCGGGGGGTCCTCCAAGAGTCCTAAAGAAGTTGGACACCCACAGATGGGCATCTCACGCTCCTTGTAAAGCCTCAGCCAACAGAGCCAGTGGAGTGAGATTAATGCATTTGGGGGGTTACAATTAGTAAAGAACCAGCTGCTGAAATGGGTCCGTGAAACCACTCGACCCAGCCAGAGGTGTTGGCTACAGAGCTCTCATTTGTGGGGTTTGATGACCTCTAGGAAAAGAGTCAAGTTTTCCCGAGATGCATCTGGTGTGACCAGCGTCCCCTGTTTCTAACGTGGCGTGGTAGCCCAGTGGTTGAGCTCTTGCTGACGTGGGTTTTTATCCCTGTGCAATTCATTGGACCCAGTGGGAACATATCACGTCTAGCACATGCCAAAGCCAGAGCTCCCTGCTGGCTCCAGCTTGCCTGCAATTCCCTCGTGCCTGCTTTCAAACCATATGCTAAGGGACAGGCACAAACAACAGACCCGGCACGTTGCTAATAGACTCCTAGTGCCCCCGTGGACCAATTCCCACACAGTTTGTTGCCTCTCCACAGTCTGCTGAGGGTAATCAAATCCGGTACTTGCTAACAACTCATCTGATCTCTCCCACAGATATTGCAGCGAGGAATAAAGGATCGTGTATTTTTGGTTAAGTGTCTGTGCCCAATTTCCTCTACCCCTCCCTTCCTACAGCAGGTGGCAGTTCCCCATATCCCATGGCAAGGATCCAGGGAAGAGTAACAGATTTGGAATGATGAACTTTGCCAATTTGTCCGGTTGCCTTTGTGGCCTGAAATGCACACACACTGTTTCTCTATATATGTGTATGTGCGTGCAAGATCTGGGAGGTCCTGGAAACAGAAAAGTGTTACCAAAAACAAACACAGCATTCATGTTTTCTAGTGAAAAAAAGGGAACTTGAACTTTTCTGTGATTTTTGTTTGTTTCTTCTGAAAACTTTCATGGGAAATAACTTCTGTGTTCTAACCAGCTTTAATTTCAGGGCATTCAGAACCCCACAGGTTCTCCAGGGCTTCCTTAAAGGCTCGTAAATCTTAGCAAACATTTTCTCTAACCCAATCTGTAGATTGGAGAAACTGAGGCGGGGGGAGATGAGGTGACTTGCTCAAGGCTGCACAAAGAGGCGACAACAGAATCCAAATTATGCATACTTCCTCTCCTGTTCCTGATCCCATAACATCGTTGTGGCAAATACAGCAATTGCTTGCTTGGCAAAATAATGCTGGGAAAACATTTAATGTATTTCTATTGCTTCCAGTACAATTTAATAGAACTCAGTTCTCCATGTCTACTGAAGGAAAGACAAGAATTAATGGGCTTAATTTGTAGCTAGGGAGATTTTATTTCGATAGTAGGAAAACTTTGTAATTATTAGGGTAGTTAAGCTCTGGAACAGGCTTCCAAGGGATGTTGTGAAATCCCCGTCACTGGAGGTTTTTAAGAACAGGTTGGATGAACACCTGTCAGGGATGGGCTAGGTTTACTTGGTCCTGCGTCAGCTCAGGGGACTAGCTGAGCTCTCAAGCTCCCTTCCAGCCTGGCAGGTCTGTGATACTAGGGCCAGGAGAAAGAGGCAGCCCCAGGTGAGAACCAGCTCTCTGCATTTCTCTGGCAAAACCACCACTTCAGAGTCGCTGCTCCAGAGCTCTGAATATGAAAAAATATGACAGAGTATTTTTATCTATCTTAGATCTCCATTTCTGGGGTACTTACGCTGCTCACAGACTAGTCTGTAACTGATTTGTCTTCCTAGCACCCCGTGCGAAGTAGGACAGTGCTGTTATCCCCATTTTAAAGACGGGAACCACGGCCCAGAGCAGCTAAGTGATTTGCTCAAGATCCCACCATGAGTTTGCAGCAGCTCAGGGGTTTGCACCCAGGGTTCCTAAATCCCAGGTTAAGGCTGTAGAAGGAGCAGAGAGAATTCTCTTGTGCCCCTGCCTTCAGAATACCTACAGTGTGACCTGATCTTGCTAATTGACCAGCTGTGTTAACTCTTTGAGTGTATCTGACTTGCTTTGCCACATGAATTGCAGAATTGACTGTTCTTAATTAGGTTTTCTTTCCTCCCCCCTCCACCCCAAGGGGTTAGGTGAGGGTTAACAATGTTTTAGCAGTTGCTCTAATAGTTGACTGTTGAAGGTTGAATGTCGCAGATTGAAATCTCTGGCTGCAAGGGTCATAGGAAAGGCAGACGTAGTTAAGGGGAAACTGAGCGAGGTGGAGGAAGAACGACCAACCTGAGGAAAGACGAGCTGGACAGTGAATCCATTTCAGCCCTCATCGTCATAGGGCCAGACGTGCGTTGGCTATTACCACTAGCTAGTTTGTAGTCAGGGAAATGACTGTTTGGCCACTGTTCAATACAGGTATGAAAGAAGGCACTCGACTCTGTGTAATCATCCCACACTGCCCCCACAGGGTAAGCCCCTGGGAGAATACTGGGTGAAGTAGTAACAAGTGCCCTAACCACTGGCCCATCCTTCCTCTCTGGCACCTTCTTCATCATCCAAAATGAAGATTGGATTCACCTTCCCAATGGGGTCTCATCCACCCCGCTCCCTGCAACACCCAGCCAGTTCTCATCCGCCGCCTCCAGACCCTCGCACAAGGGCCAGCTATACCGAGGCAATTCCTAGCTGTGTGGATGGAGGATGTCAATCCCAGGAGGCATCTCTCCCCTTCAGCACATGGCGACGGCCCTCACTTCTGGCATCGCTATTTCAAGAGGTCATTTTCGAGCCCCTCACCCCCTTTCTAACATTGTTTTTGAAGCCTCTAAAGGAGATGCTGAACTTCTGGCTTCTGAATGATACTTAATCCTACCGTGGGTCACATGTTTTCCTGGCCTGAAAAAGCTTTTAATTTGTATGGTGTCAAGACACTGTCATCGAGTAACAGGTGTTACCATTCCTCCATGCCAGAGAACGTGAACGGACGGAAGGGACTGTTGAAGAGTGCTATTAATTTAGCAAGGTTCACTCCGGTGGATACTTATGGGATAATCTCTTCATTTATGGACCTTTGTTTTTTTTTTTTTTTTAATCAGCCTCATTAGATCCGGAGGCTCTTTAATACAGGAGTCTGTAATTAGCGCATCTTCTTTTCCACCATGAGACCTTTAACGACCACAGAGCAGATGGGTCCCTCCGTTCACATCTCTTGAGAAGGGCAATGTTTCCAATTGTTTTTCATCCGGCTCATAAGCCACAAATGTTAAGTTGCTCTTTGTATTACTTTCAGGGGAAGTCATTGCTGAAGGGAACCATTTGATCTAACCAGCAGGTCTCGCTGCTGAGGTTATAATTACACTGGAATTCAAAGCCCTGTGAGATTTGCAGCCCGTCAGATGAAATATTTTAGGCGAGAGAAAAAGAGAGAGAGGGAAAGTCAAGTATTTGCAAGAGTGTTACCGCACAGCATTGTGTTCGATACACCCTGCCCTCTTTTTCCCTCTGGGGGCTGGCTGCTGGGATTTTCGTTCTCCTTTTGTTGTTCTCATTTTCTGTGCGTGACTAGAAGGAATGAGCTCAGTGACTGTCTTTTTCCAGATTGCAACAATAATGTGGCCATTTATCACAGGCGCCTGCCTCATTGCTCATGTACTCGATCAGCAGCTGTGATGTGCTCTTCACTCATATAGATTGTTACAGCCAACAAATCCGTGTTTCAAGATCCCTCTGGGCTCTGAAAGAATATCTGGGACTAGGCGGGGGTGGGAGGTTAGGGACAAGTAAGTCAGTCTGGGGAGGGTAGACCACAGGCTGACACATGGTGGAAAGATATTGGCCAGCATGCCCAATGGATCGCAATTTCCTCTCTAGCAAATGGCGCAGAGTTCCATTTGTAAATCGACGGTCCACAGTCCCCCTGCACTTGTCCAGTTCCTGTTATCGCAGCTAAGCTGGTGCCGGGTGATAATTGGAAGCCCACACTCCAACCTAATTTAAGCCACTGCTGAGGCTACACCTGGAGTATTGCATCCAGTTTTGGTCCCCCCACTACAGAAGGGATGTGGACGAATTGGAAAGAGTCCAGCAGAGGGCAACAGAAATGATCAGGGGGCTGGGGCACATGACTTACGAGGAGAGGCTGAGGGAACTGGGCTTATTTAGTCCGCAGAAGAAAAGAGTGAGGGGGGATTCGATAGCAGCCTTCAACTACCTGAAGGGGGGTTCCCAAGAGGATGGATCTAGACTGGTCTCAGTGGTACCAGATGACAGAACAAGGAGCAATGGTCTCAAGTTGCAGTAGGGGAGGTCTAGGTTGGATATTAGGAAACACTATTTCACTAGGAGGGTGGTGAAGCACTGGAATGGGTTCCCTAGGGAGGTGGTGAAATTTCCTTTCTTAGAGGTTTTCAAGGTCAGGCTTGACAAAGCCCTGGCTGGCATGATTTAGTTGGGGATTGGTCCTGCTTTGAGCAGGGGGTAGGACTAGATGACCTCCTGAGGTCCCTTGCAACCCTAATCTTCTATGATTCTATGAAAGGCTCTGGAAAATGTAGAACATCCTTGTAATAACAGTGAATCTAGCTTAGAAGGGGAAGCTGACAGTTGCCTTGAAAACTAGCAGTCAAACTTCCCTTCGGCAAGACCCTTCATCCTCCACTCTGACATGTGGCCCATGGCAGTCTCTCATGGGCTGGGGGTGTGAGTGTCATTTTGCAAAGTACTGCGGTTGGAGGGTCCCAGCATGCATCGTACGGCACCACTAACTTAAAGGGATCACTAGTATGGAAAAGTCCAATATAAATGAATGAGGAGGGAGGCTGGAATTCTCAAAGGTACCTAAGGGTGTTGAAACCAATAATAGGGGTCTATACACACTGTATAGGGTACTACAAGATTTATCCTACAAGTTTATGGAATTTAATAGTGAATAACAGCCTTGCTGGAGCTCTTTTGGAGTGATCCCGTAGAAAACTCCTGCAGAGAGAGACACAGGAGATACCCCTCTACCCAGCTCTGACAAGGCCTCAGCTGGAGGACTGTATCTAGTGTTGGGTGCCACACTTTAAGAAGGATGTGGACAAACTGAAGAGGATCTAGAGGAGAGCAACAAAACGGATAAAAGGTTTAGAAAATCTGACCTGTGGGGAAAGCTTAAAAAAACTGGGCATGTTTAGTCTTGAGAAAAGAAGACCGAAGGGGGATCTGATAACAGGTTAAAGGTTGCTATAAAGAGAACGGTGATCCACTGTTCTCCATGCCCACTGAAGGTAGGACAAGGCGTAATGGGCTTAATCTGCAGCATTGGAGATTTTGGTTAAATATTAGGAAACCCTTTCTAACTATAAGGCTAGTTAAGCACTGGAACAGGTTACCAAGGGAGGTTGTGGAATCTTTGCCCTTGGAGGTTTTTAAGAACAAGTTGGACAAACCCCGGTCAGGGATGGTCGATGTTCACTTGGTCCTGCCTCGGTGCAGGGGGCTGGATTTGATGACCTCTCAAGGTCCCTTCCAGTCCTACATTTTTGTGATTCTACGTGCTCAGAGTTAAGGGCATCACTGGATTGGGCTCAGGATCAAGACCCGAGTGGCTATCATTTTAATGAAATGGGATCCATAAATTCAAGGGACAGGACTTATTTACTTGTCAAAGTTTGCACGAGGTGACATCGGTAGAAGCCAATGAGAAACCCTCCAGTGCCCGAGCACCATTTCCTTATTATGGACCCGCGATTGCAGATGAGCTCCCGGCTGTTTTGGTTTGATACATCTGCTGCTGTCTTTCCGGCATTCGTCACACAATGGAACTGCTGCCATGCTAAAGGACATCGGCCACAGGCAAACCGGAGGAGACGTCCCTACTGTTTGCAACTTATTTCTAACCTGGGAAGGGGAATGCTCGAACACGTGAAAGAAGAAAAGGGAAAGAGGAAATAATATAAATCATATAATCTCACTTCAAAGGCTCCTTTCACTGAGTTGCCTAATTAACTGTGTGTGTGTGTGTGTGACCATGCAGAGGGGTGGCGCTGCAGTACCCAGGCAGCGTGGGGGGTGGCGGGTTCAAAGATGTACTCATAGCTCCTACAGCACTCCAGAAAAGATGGCATTGCTACCAAATTCCTCCTTTTCTTTCCCATCCTCCATCTTCTGTCAACATCTAAGGCTCTTACACCAAGGAAGATCGGCTCCTGCCGCTTGTTCCCCATTTGAGATCAGAATCCTCTTTTTGGCCCCAATCCTGCAATCTGTTCTGTGCAGGAGGTCCAAAGTGATGTCTCAGCAGATAGCTGTGCAGACGATTGCAACGTCACACACAGAGGGAAAAACTAATTCAGTGGATAGGGTATGAGATGGGAAGTCAGGACTCCTGGGTTCTTTTTCTAGTGCCATTGACTCACTATTTGAGCTTGAATTAACCTCCCTGTGCCTCAGTTTCCCCATCTATAAAATGGGATAATGTTACCTATCACTCTGAGCGACATGGCTAGAACTTGCTAAGTAAGAATTACTAATAATTGTGTGTGTATATATGCTTTTTCTCAAAGCTTTCCAGGCAGCATCAACAAGTCTTTAAACTCCAGTGCCTTAACAAACACTTGAGAGAGGATGTCTCTGTTGAAACTGCAGGGCCACCAGCCTTTCATTTAAGGGATGGGAGTAATATACATCTGCAACACCCTCCACAGGTCTTCCAGCAAAAGCAAAGAAGAGTTTGGCTTGATGTTCTTAGTGTTTCTAATAAGGCTGGTTACAAATTTTCTGTCAAAATTGTTTGGGTTTTTTGATGGAAAATGGATTTTCAATGTTAAGAAAATTTTTGGAGAAAGTATCTGATTCCCATGGAAAATGTCAGCTTTTTTGTTGTTAAAAACAAACAAACAAGTGACCTCTGTTTTTGGCCAAAACTTTTGGATTTTTTGATGAAAAATTGAAATGTTCTGTGGAGGGGAAAAAACCCTCTCATTTTCTAACCAGCCCTTGTTTCCAAGGTTAAAAGGACAAGCAGAAAAAAAATATTTTAAAAGCATGCAAACAAACCAAAAGCCTCATTTTTCTTGTCTATCAGTAAGTAGCAAACCTCCAGTTTTGTACAAACTCTCTTTGCAGGTTACCTTTCAACATAGATGTGGGTTGCTGTGGCCAGAGGATCTTGCATTTGCCACAGAGAGGAGATGGAAGTGTAGTAGCATCACGTGGGAGGGGACACTCCTCAGCTGGTGTGAATTATCATAGAATCATAGAAGATTAGGGTTGCAAGGGACCTCAGGAGGTCATCTAGTCCAACCCCCTGCTCAAAGCATGACCAACACCAACTAAATCATCCCAACCAGGGCTTTGTCAAGCCAGGCCTTAAAAATCTCTAAGAATGGAGATTCTACCACCTCCCTAGGTAAACCATTCCAGTGCTTCACCACCCTCCTAGTGAAATAGTGCTTCCTAATATCCAACCTAAACCTCCCCCACTGCAACTTGAGACCATTACTCCTTGTTCTGTCATCTGCCACCACTGAGAACAGCCAAGCTCCTTCCTCTTTGGAACCCCCCTTCAGGTAGTTGAAGGCTGCTATCAAATCCCCCCTCACTCTTCTCTTCTGCAGACTAAACAAGCCCAGTTCCCTCAGCCTCTCCTCATAAGTCATGTGCCCCAGCCCCCTGATAATTTCTGTTGCCCTCTGCTGGATTCTCTCCATGTTGTCCACATCCACATGTCCACATAGCCTGTTGTCATGTAGACATGCAATAGAAATGAACTGTGTCTGAAACGCAGGATGTCTCTTGAGCGGAGAGAAAGGGGAGAGGTACCACAATGTCCTCCCAACCAGAGAAGCTTAGCAGACCCCAAACTTGACCAAGGTTGGGTAGCTTGTGTGCTGAGACCACTGCCCCTGCTGGGGACGAATATTAGCTAATTGTTTCCTTGTGCTTCCCTGTCTCTGTTCACCTGCTGTGTCCTATCTTACAGTTAGATTGGAAGCTCTTTCGGACAGGAACCACCATTTTGTTCTGTGTTTGTACAGTGCCTGCCTACTACAAGGAGGTCCTGGTTCATGACGGGGGCTTCTAGGTGTTACCATAATACACCTAATAATGTATTTTACCCAGCATAACGGGGGGTCTCAGTCCATGACTGGGGCATCTAAGCAGTAGCAAAATGCGCATTATATAACTTGATAATTAATAATAGACGTGGCACAACTGAGCTAAATGAAAAGGTAAAATAGCCTGATGTCTCTGTTTTAAAAATAATTTTAGGCTGGCAAAGCTGCAGTACATTTTCAGCGACATCAATAAATAACAGGGAGAGATTCCAGGGGGTGCTGAAGGGCTAGACCCATGAGGAAGGGGCATCCGGCGGGCTGGAGGATCCATCGGGCCACTGGAATGTGAATGGCAGCATCTGACGTTTCCTCGTGGAGAGGAGGCCAAAATGACCTTAGGAAATCTGATGGAGAATGGAGAAATCCTCCACGCCACCTAAGCCAGCCTCTCTGATGGTCTGCAGGGCCTGCAAACCAGGAAAAATGTAGCACATGAGGTAAAAGAACTGCATAATTAATAATTAATAACGATCAGCATCAGAAAGGCAGCTAAGGCTGTTTGTCTCGTATTATTAAACGACAGTGCTTAAGACCCCATTGTGCTAGGCACTGGCCAGACAAGGAGATGGTCCTGTCCCAACAAGCTTGCAATCTCAGTAGAAGACAGAAGAATATAAGACAAGCTACACCAGCTGGATATAGCTAGATAGACAGAGGAGTACCAGGAAACGAGACAGTATTGCACAGCACGACAGGCAGTGATCTTAGCACCCCAGCGGCCGGTTGCCAAGTCTCTTGCAGTCATGGCAGCAAAGGAGAGTTTTAAGAAGGGGCTAGACAAGACAATCAGCCTAGATCAGCTGGGACGGATAAGAAGGCGTTGGTTCAAAGGCTGCATAAGTAACGAGAGGAGACTCTGAAAGTTCAGTCGTAGCCCAATCACCACGTTCTTAGCCCTTATTCTGGAGATGCCGCTAATTGCAACTCAATTAATGGAGGTTTGGGTGGCAGCCAAAACTGTAATGGATTTTAAAGGCCGAGCCGCTCCTATTTTAAGCACCGCGACGCAAATGATTGTAAAGGCAGCAGCGGTTACCCACCCTGCTTGGGAGCCTGACAGCTGAGCTCACCTTGAGGGGGAGTTTTAACGCCAAGGAAGCGGTGGCTAAGCCTGCGAGCGCCGGGGTGAAGATGTCTCCAGCGAGTCTGGTTTGAAAGGTCAGCAACGAAGCGAAGCTGCCAGTGGGCGAGGAGGGAGGGAGTAGAACAAGAGCTTGCTTAAAAGGCACAAAAATCAAGGCAGAGAAGAAAGCAACCTTTCTAGTACATGGGAAACACTAGACGGAGAAGAGAAGAGCCGGGTGAATGGTGTACAGGGGAAAAATCCGAACGAGACACCCCTTCAGCAGCAGGAAGCGGTTAGCACGAGGGAGGTGCTAGAGAGGCTAGGAAGCAGAGGTGAGGGTGACGAGGCAATGGAGTTAACGAGAATGAGGCCTAGGAGGTAGAATGGGAGGCCCAGAGAAACGTAGGCCCAGGCCTATTGCAATAGCTACTCCCTGCACCAATACTGGCTATTGTTGGCCCCTTTATGGCAGCTGGGTCTCCATGCAGGAGCTGCGGAACTGGGGAGTGTCAGCACAGCAGGTTCCCTGGGCAGTGCAGGGTTAGTGATTGCCCCGTGTAGCCCCTTGTACATCCTCTGGCGTAGGGCATGCAAGAGGATGGCAGGGACGTGTTGAGGGTCTGCTCCACACTATAGTTACTCTTGGCAGCTGAGTGGCCCATCAGAGGCTCCATCAGTAGAAGCAGCCCTTGGTGCCTGCCACGGGTCATGCCAGAATTTAGAACATAAGAACGGCCAGACTGGGTCAGACCAAAGGTCCATCTAGCCCAGTGTCCTGTCTACCGACAGTGGCCAGTGCCAGGTGCCCCAGAGGGAATGAACAGAACAGGGAATCATCAAGTGATCCATCCCCTGTCACACATTCTCAGTCACTGGCAAACAGAGGCTAGGGACACTTCAGAGGACAGTTTTGCATCCCTGCCCATCCTGGCTGAATTTATGATGCACAAAGACGGCTTACAGCCACTTTTGCCAGCTCCCTTACTCTGCATCCCGGGCTGGACTAGTCAGTCCGGAGCAGTTAAATGAGATGCCAAAGGCCACACACATTAGTGGCAGAGTGAGGCTAAGAACCTGGGACTCCTGACTCTCCGTTTGCTGTTCTCAGGGCTGGAGAACACCTACCCCCTGGCCCCCACGTCATACAGTAACTCTTGGCTTTAGCAAAGCATCTGCCCTGGTTTCATAACGGCTTTGCTTAGAGAGTGATTCGGAATAGAACACCCTGAGATGAGTATCATGGAAGAGAGAAACAAAGGGCAAGAGCGATGGAATATGAGACAGGCCACGGCTCAGGATAACAATCCCATGGGATGTTTGGGAAGCACTGAACTTTAGCTAATGAGCTGTTCACAAGACACATGAAACAAAGGCAAACAATTGCCTCAAGCTAAAACTAAGCTGAATTATGCCCAGCAAGATGTATCTGATTTTTACTCCCAGACAATGAAAGATTGTAAGTAGATCGCAATGAACTGAAAGCAGTCGTGTTGGAATTAGACCCGGCCACTATCTTTGTCTCCTACTGGTTTAGTCCGTGCATTGATCACGATCTCCCTGAATCTGGTCATCGTTTGGAATGACCCATCGAATCATATGTCTGAACAAACGATGACTGCTGGATAAGCTGCACACTGAGTGATGTCATTGCGTGTGATTGGTCGCCAGAGTCACATGGCGTTGTGCCTGGGTATCAGATGGATAAAAGGAGTCATGCCTCAACAAACCATTGGGCCTTTGAAATTTACTGGGACTGGAGGGAGCATTTTCAGGAGAGAATGACCAGGGGGGTTTTAGGATGTTTAATTCTGGGGGGAGGGATAGCTCAGTGGTTTGAGCATTGGCCTGCTAAACCCAGGGTTGTGAATTCAATCCTTGAGGGGGCCACTTGGGGATGTGGGGCAAAATCAGTACTTGGTCCTGCTAGTGAAGGCAGGGGGCTGGACTCAATGACCTTTCAAGGTCCCTTCCAGTTCTAGGAGATGGGATATCTCCATTTATTATTACAATTATTTTCCTGTTTTGTTTTCTTTTGCATGGGGCTATTTGGTATATATGCTTTGCAGTGGGTCTAGGGAAGGAAACAGTAACAATTAGTGATGGAGAAAAGCAAGACTTTCCCATCGTGAACTTTCGTCCAATCCTAGACCTAAATTTGAGCCTAAGCTTTTGTTGACGTTTGGGCATGTTGTTTCCCATCTGGGTCCCAGGTAAAAGTAGGCTTGGAAATGCGGAAATACTGCGAGAAAACTCTTCGGGTGCATCTTCGCTAGGACAAGAGCTGCATTCTTAACTCGCGTTAACGAAGATGGGATTGTGACACTGCACCCCATATTCATCATAGTAATATTACTACGATTTGATTATGGCAGGAGCAGGCTGGACAGTGCAGAACACATGTTTTGGGGGGGGGAACTCTGAGACTGGGGTCACCCTTCAAGTGGTAACCAAGGCTGGTTGACGCCAGAGTGTTGACTGAAGTATTGGTGGCAGGCTGCAGCTATACACAGACACTTAGGGTGTGACCTGCATGCTGTTTGGCTGTTTGTGAGTGGTCCAGGTTGGGAGCCACAGCAACAAAGCAAGGTTGTAGGGAAGGAGGTGATACAACCCCTCGCTAGACTGGATTGCACCCCAGAATGTGATAACATGACACAAGCGCTGGGGCCAGTCAGCAGCAGGCAATGGTTCTACAGTGCAGGCAGGGGTGAAGGTGTAGATCCTGGTAGACTCCGTACTGGGAAGATCAAACCACTACATTGATCAGGGGGACTTTTTTTTTTCTTTGTCTGCTTGATCCATGTTGCCTCTTTGAAAACAAATCAAGCTTTGCTTCAGTTGTGACTTCAGCATCATCTAGCTGAATCAGGTCATGTCCCACACCAGTCATTCAAGAATTCGATATCAGGGACCGATAGCAGATTGACACTGGGGACAGACTGTAAGTGAAAGGCAAAACTTTGTCTCCGAACACCACTGTATTGGTGAGACCCTCACTACATCACTGCATCCAGTTCTGAATCCACATTGGCTGGGATGATTTAGTTGGGGTTGGTTCTGCTTTGAGCAGGGGATTGGACTAGATGACCTCCTGAGGTCTCTTCCAACCCTATTCTATGACTGCAAAAAGGATGCTGACAAACTGGAAAGGGTTCCGAAAGGATATAAGAATGATTTGAGGACTTGAAAACTGACAGCGAGAGACTAAAGAAGGTCATTCTATTTAGTTTATCCAAGAGAAGGCTAAGAGGTGACTTGATGGTGGTCTAGAAGTAGCCACTTGAAAAAGGTTTCCGATAGCAGAGGCGTCTTCCACCAAGCAGACAAAGACAGAACAAGAGCCAACAGATGGAAGCTGAATTTAGACAACTCCAGACTGGTAATATGGAGCAAATGTTTCACACTGAGGGTAATGAACCATTAGAACATCTTACTGCAGGACCTGGTGAATTCTCCATCACTTGAAGTGTTTAAATCAAGGTTGTCTGACTTTTCCTAACAGATACGCTCTAGTTCAACCAGAAGTTATGGGCTCGATGCAGGAAGTGCTGGCTGAGGTTCTCTGGAGAAATCCACCTACCCCAGTAGCCTGCCCCAGCCTCAGACACTCTGCCCCACCCACTCGGTCGCAGGTCAGGGACTCACTGGCTCAGCAAGAATTTCGCTATCTCAGCTCAGGAATTTCCCAACTTCTCATCTAGCAGCAGGAGATGAGAGCAAAACCCGGCTGAAGAGAACCAGCTTCGAAAATGGGGAACAGAGCAAGAGGAGCATTTTACTAGAGCTCTCACGTGTTAGGAAGTTGTCCGGCTGCTGGCCTGTTTCCCCTGTCTGGGAGGGATGAAACAGCATGTACGTATCTCTTTCAGCTCCTTCCCTCAGGGCACAGTTTATTAATTCAAACTCAAAGCTACCCCCCTGGCCAAAACAGGTTGCAGGGGCCCACCTGCCTTTCCCTCTGCATCTCTTTCTGCTCCCCACTGAGCCATTTCCTGGCTTTTCAAATCACCATCTCCCTTCTCAGCTGGCTGGTCCCAGGCCCCCTGATCCTTAAAGGACCACACATTCCTGTTACAAAGACTGTCTCTTTCCTGTGGGTGGGTGCTGGAGTTGGTTATTTGTGCATTTGCGCAAAGCACATAGCATGGCACTGTTAGAGTGTGCTAGAGAGACGAGGTGGGAGAGGGAATCGATTTTATTGGACCGACTTCTGTTCGAGCTACTCAGAGCTCTTCTTCCGGTCAGGGAAAGGTACTCCCAGCTTCACAGCTAAATGCAAGCTGGAGCAGATAGTTTAGCCCAAGTAGTTAGCACATGTTCTAAGGGACCATTGAACCTCTTCCATTTTGCATTTAGATGCGATGCTGGGAGTACCTTTCCCAGACCTGCAGAAGAGCTCTGGGTAATCGCAAAAGCTTGTCTCTCTCACCAACAGAAGTTGGCCCCATAAACCAAATTACCCCACCTGCCTTGTCTCTCAGATGTCCAGAGTAGACAGATGTCAACATCCCCACTCTCACAGCACAGCCAGCAGTCCCAAAACCAGCATGACCTTGGTACTACAGCTAGTTGGGAAATTTCGACTTTTTTTCAAGGGGAAAAAACAAAGACGGTTAACATTTTTGGAAAAAAACCCAAAGCAACCCACCCCGCTTGCTGTCTGTAAATTTGCAAATGTTTTTAACCAAGAAGGAATAAACTCCCCATGAAAATGTTTGTGAAAGACGCCCCCCTTCCTCCGCCCCCCCCCCCCAACCATCTCTGCTTATGTGGAACTCCTTACCTGAGGAGGTAGTGAAGGCTAGGACTATAACAGAGTTTAAAAGAGAACTGGATAAATTCATGGAGGTTAAGTCCATTAATGGCTATTAGCCAGGACGGGTAAGGAATGGTGTCCCTAGCCTCTGTTTTTCAGAGGGTGGAGATGGATGGCAGGAGAGAGATCACTTGATCATTGCCTGTTAGGTTCACTCCCTCTGGGGCACCTGGCATTGGCCTCTGTCGGTAGACAGGATACTGGGCTAGATGGACCTTTGGTCTGACCCAGTACGGCCGTTCTTATGTTCTTATTATGTTCTTATTAGCAGTTGTGGTGGGAGATCAAAGATGGACTCGGCCTGATCCTTGAACTCCTTTTCCCTCAGTAGATAGCATCCCTCTCACTCACATGGAGGCCCCTTGGCAGGGCAAGGAGCAGAGAAAACGTCTCATGCTCTGCCTACGTTGTATTTTGTGAGCCTGCATATTCTCAATGGCAGTTACTAATAGCATGAACTGAAGACAGAAGGCTTATTTTTTCCCCAAGGTGAAAATGCCCATTTGCTGTAATATTTTATTTAGCCAGTTTGCTCCTGGAATTGTTTTGGCCCAAAGTCAAACCCTATAGACACAACGTGTGGGAGGAAAGCACAGGCACCGTTGCTGATATGCAACGTAAAGAATAACAACACCAGCAAGCAGCTAAATGGAGAGCAATAAGGGGGGATTTCTTTCCCCACTTTAACACATGTAAATCTGAAGTTGTGCTGCTGGAGAGAAACCTGATTTGTATGTCTAGAAGTGAGCACAATAATTATTCCCCAATGTCTTTCAGATGCACCTGAGATCCAGGCACACCGCTACATCAGAGGAATGAAATTGTCTCTTTATTTTAACACATTACAGTCAAATTAGCAGGCTTTGAAGTGTCACTACTGCCAACACATTGGTTTCTTTTCTTAAATCTCCCCAAAGATCATCTGGATAATGCCGTTTTTTTAAGGCTACAAGTTCAACTAATCTCATTTCCTACTCACAGGAGGGAGGGGGGTGGATATGTTTTTTTAAATGGAAAATTATCCCGTTTGAATGGAATCAAGATAAAAAGGCTGGTTAAGCTCTTTCGGAAATCATCAGAATCACTTTATTGTCAATCCCTTTAAAGAGACACATTTCTACAATGGTTTTGAAATAACTGTCTTTCCCCTCCTCCTTGTTCCAAAAGCTGTTTTCCTACTGGCAGAAACCACGGCCTTGGGAGTCATGATGGCTCTTTGCTGAGCCCTTCATCAGATAAATATGTAGCCCTGTGACTCGCTGCCAAGTTGTAGCTGACCCATTTCTGTGCAGGCCGCACATCGCTTCTCGGCTTTCTGTGAGCTGAGGGCTGAAAACATTATCTTCTGGGCCTATCTCATTGCAGTGCCTCGGTTTAGGCTGCTTTTTGTTTTGTGCTTAAATCAGGAGTGCCAGGACTGTCCGCCATAGACAATACACCACACAACCTTAACTTTGTCCCTCTGCTTTCCAGCAGCGCTTCGGCCTCATTTTCCAGAAGAGATAGCAGGGTGGAAGGCTGGTCTGTTCGTGGTGGGGGTGGAGTTTGGGGAACAGCAGCCGAAGAAAGGGGGCCGTCTGGTGTAGTGATGAGGTGGGCGTCTCCAATGGGAGGAGGAGAGGGCATCTGCTTCTAGGTGCCTTAACTTTGTTTTCTTGTAGTTGTGGCTTAGTGTTAGGTAGGTGATGTAGACAACCGTTACACAAAACACAGGCTTTTGTGCAAATTGACGCAGGGCACATCTGCACCACAGCTGGCAGGTGTGATCCCCAGCGTGGGTAGACTTACCCGGGCTAGTTCTGCTTGAGCTAGTGTGACCCACACGCCTCCGAGTTGTGGTGTTCTGTCCCATCTAGTGGCACCGAGACCACTTAGAGAGAGTTAAATGACTTGGCTCTACAGCCTTAGCTAGCAGCCAGTTGCCTTTAAGCTCATGCACTAAGCTCCAGAGGTCCCCGGTTCAATCCTGCCCGCCGATGGCCGGGTCTGTTGGCATTACCCTAGCACGGGGGTAGCCAACCTGAGCCTGAGAAGGAGCCAGAATTTACCAATGTACATTGCCAAAGAGCCCCAGTAATAAGTCAGCAGCTCCCCAGCATCTCCTGGTCACCCGCAGCCTGGCAGATCAGCGCCTCCCCCGCAATTCCCAATCAGCTGTTTTGTGTCATGCAGGAGGCTCGGGGGGGGGAGCAGAGGAGTGAGGGCCTGGCAGGCTCAGGAGGGGGTGGGAAGGGGTGGAGTGGGGGGCAGGACCAGGGGTTGAGCAGTGCGCGACCCCCGGCACGTTGGAAAGTTGGCGCCTGTAGCTCCAGCCCCGGAGTCGGTGCCTAGACAAGGAGCCGCAGATTAACTTCTGAGGAGCCGCATGTGGCTCTGGAGCCACAGATTGGTCCCCCCCCGGACTAGCACCTACCAATAGCAATGGGGCCAGGGCGGCACAGGAAGTAGGGCGGGCTTAGCCACCTGAATACATCCCTAGGACCTCGGATAGCACTGTACTCAGCCAGCTAGCCCATACCACCGCCCCTGCTAGCTCCATCAGCCCTAGCACCTCCGTCTGCCCCCTCTGGGAATTACACCTCCCAGCTGTTACATGGATGTACCCCCTCAACATCTGATTCTCCGCCGTGCTGAGCACGCATAGCACCCATTGGCCTCGCCTGGAGATCTGGGTGCCCAGGTCTTCTGGAAACCAGACTCTTCAAGCATTACTGACCTATGTGACCATGAGCCATTTGGGGCAAGGGGGTGCGACCTACTGAGGGGGCTTATTAGACGCTTCCACGGTGCAGCTGCTATGGACAATAAACGATGCAGAATGGAGCAGAGAGAGGGGTGCAGGGAGGAGACAGAGAACTGCCGTAAGATGGAGTGTGTAAAGAGTTGGCCAGTCAGTGAAGCAGGACGACCGTTCCAGAATCAGGAGCAGCCCGGGAGAAGGTTTGAACCGATGCTCTAGGGCAACAGCGCAGGGAACTAGGCTGGAATCCAGGTGTCCTGGGGTGGATTCCCAGCTCTGCCGCTGTCCTGCCGGGGTATCACAGGCCAGTCACTGCCCCTCCCTGTGCCTCTGTTTCCCTTCCCCATCCTATTTAGACTGACAGCTCTTCAGGGCAGGGGCTGTCGCTCACTGAATCTGTACAGCACCTAGCACCGCCGGGCCCAGATCTCAGTTGGGGTCTGTGGAGGCTCCCAACAATGGCAAGACTGATGGGACAGAAAGGCCTGTGCTGGATGGGGAAGGAAGGAGGGAGACGACAGGCCATATTCTGCTGCAGTCGCTTTACTCTGCACTGCGGGCACAAAGCAGCCTTCGTGTAGGAGGCTCCTGTATCGATGCAGAGTGGCTTGACCACTCCCCACCTCCATGCCGTTGACTAACGATCCCCAGCTGCTGTCCTAGCTCCGTGGGGCCAGTGGTGGTTGGCTTTCTACCACATGCTGAGGGACTGACCTGGTGCACAGGTTAGGTAGGATTGGGAGCAATTATGCCGAGATGGTAGAAAGCACTTCCCTAGGTTGCTCTGTGTACTCTCTGGCATTAGCTGAAGACTGGGGCCAGTCTCTGCATCGGCGGCTGGGCAGAGCCCACGAAGGATTGGAAAATAGAGGGCAATTTTGCTCTAGCTCTGGAACTGAGGGGGAATGTACGCGGTCTAATTATAACCTGAGCTGAAAGCCTCTCTTCTGCATCAAATATGTGCGAACCACAGCAGACGTGAGCATCAGACCTTCCACGGGGCATATTGTAGTTGAATGGGAAAGTAGCTGAGATAATTTCTAATCATTGACCATTACATTCTCTTGATTAAATGTGGATAAATCCTGTTCTGCCCCTGGTCTGCGGGCTGAAGGAAAAGGCAAGGATGACCTTTCAAAGCTGAGCTGAGATTTGCAGTAATTGGGCAGTAATATGCAAAGATGAGTCAGGATGGTGACTTTAGCAGGAGGATCAGTTAATGGGTCTGGGAGGGTTTTCATTATTTCCAGCTGGCACTAGATTTTAACTGCTTCTGCCCAATGCGTTATGCTCAGCTATGCTGTAATGTGAGCGGCTGTTTCCTGAGAACAGGCAGCCGGGTGAACGTAGTTCTGTGGCTGTTATGCTTTTCTTTCTGTGTACTGTACCTTTACATCTCTAAGAAACCTTGATGTATTTTTTTTTTCAAGACAGAAGCCGGTATTCTGGAAAGCAGTGACACTGAAAAGGACTTGGGAAGTCATGGTGGAAGCCAACTGACCATGAATAGTCTGTGTCATCCTGTAGCTAGGACTAGGAGGGTCCTTGGTTGTATAAGCAAGGGACTGTTGTGTTGGACTAGGGAGATGTTAATACCTCTGTATATAGCACATCTGAGACTGTGACAGCTGTACTGCATCCAGTTCTGGTGGGCAGACTTCACAGAAGAGGTTGAAAAACTGGTTCAGAGAAGAGCTACCAGACGGATTCGTGGTCTAGAAAACCTGCCCTATAGTGAGAGACTTAAGAAGCTCCATCCCGTTAGTTCATCCAAGACAAGGGTGAGAGGTCATTGATTATGCGTTACAAGTACCTACATAGGGAAGCACTTGCTGATAGTAGATGGATTCTCTTTAATCCAGCAGAAAGGCAGAATGAGACCCAAAGGCTGGAAACTGAAATTAGACAAACTCAGGCTAGAAATACAGTGCCGATTTTATTTAACAGTGCAGGAGGGTAATTAATTGTTCAGCAACCTACCTAGGCACATGGTGGATTCTCTATCACTGGATGTCTTTAAATCAAGACTGTGTCTTTCTAAAAGGTACACTGTAGTTCAAGCAGAAGGGATGGGTTTGATGCAGGAGTTACTGGGTGAGGTTCTCTGGTCTGCATTGCAAGAGATCAGACTAGATGATCACAATGGTCCCTATTGGGCTTAAAATCTCTGAATCTTCAAAGACTAGCTACCCTACTGCGAAGCAGAAACACACACCAAATGGTGCAACTAGACGCTGGAAGAATATCATTTGATAATTGTCCTGTTCTGTACATTCCCTCTGAAGCACCTGGCATGGGCCACTTCCAGATCACAGGATACTGGGCTGGGTGGACCATTGGTCTCAGCCAGTAGATCTGTTATGTTCTGATCATCTCAGGACAGCTTCAGCGTGTCATAGCTTGTGTTGTACCTGCACTACTCAGTCATTGCTGCACCTGGGTATTGTAGCAACACCCTGCTTATGCTGGCACAACAACCTAAGACATTCCACAGTCAACCTGTGGAACTCTTTGCCAGAGGATGTTGTGAAGGCCAAGACTATAGCAGGGTTAAAAAAAAACTCTTAGATAAATTCATGGAGGATAGGTCCATCAATGGCTATTAGCCAAGATGGACAGGGATGGTGTCCATAGTCTGTTTGCCAGAAGCTGGGAATGGGTGACGGGATGGATCACTTGATTACCTATTCTGTTAATTCCCTCTGAAGCACCTGGCATTGGCCACTGTCAGAAGACAGGATATTGGACTATATGGACCTTTGGTCAGACCCAGTACAGCCATTCTTACGTTCTTACTTTTTATCTAGTGCAGAAGTGGGCTTGGCAACAGACTTATTATTCTGTGTTTGGGCCCATGTGGAATGGCCTAATAGTTTACTCTAATGTCCGTTACCTGGTGAGGAAATATTACTACACTGAGTGTAGCATGCCCAGGCTGGCTTCCTTCCTCGAGGGTGGTGCCAGTGGAGTACTGTATTAGCCTGAATGGAAGTGGAGAAGGTGTGGTGGGGTAGGGGGCAGAGGACAGAGCCCAGAACTGTCACTAAGAGGTAGACAAGAACACTGTGGAATGGAGCCATGGCTTCAAGCCTGAGGTTCTTGTGACAGCCGGAGAGGAGCTGGTGAAAGAGGGTCAGGCGCCAGGAGGCACCTACCTGAGTTTCTCACCGGGGGCTCAGGCACGGGGGCTGGATTCAGACAATTAACACACTGTTATGCTGGAGGGTATTCATGGCCGCGTGCCATCAGTCCCAGACCTGGTTAACGCTGAGCGGCGTGCGAACTGTGGTGGTCAGGGGCAATCACTCCATGCTTAAGGCACTTGCAAGAGTGCTGCGTTCTTCTGCGCCTGGTTCTGAGGTCCAGATGGCTCAGCATAACAGCAAGAGCTTCATGGTGCCCCTGCCACAGCCCCTACCACTCTTCCGAGCCAAAACTAAATATCACCGAACAAAATCAACATTGATATAGTGCATAATTACACATCCTGACAATTAACCTCGTAACAATGCTGACATGACCTGAGCAGCACGCTCTGCAAAATGGCGTCCTTTGTGTGTCCACTGGACAAAACCACGTCCGGTTTTATATCAGTACCGGACAGGGACAAACCGTACAAAAACAGGACTGTCTGGCTTACAGCCAGATGAATGGCCTGCCGAAGTAGCAGATTCTCCAGCCTCAGTCCTCCCACAGAACCCCCAGGAGCAGCTCCCCTGTGTGAATTCTTCACTCTCCCTGCCCTGATCTTTACGCCTCTATTATGCAAAAGGACCACACAGGTTACCCCTGGGTGGGAGAGGAGAGGAACCAAGGATCTACCCCTGGATGCTTGAGATTAGAGCTGGTCAGAAACTGAAATTTCCATCCTGTGGGGAAAATTCCAAAGTTTAAAAAAGTTCCAAATTGGAATTGGAAAGCCGAAATATTGAAGTGTCCCATAGAATGAAAATTCTGAAAAAATTCAGTTCAGGACCACGAAAACATTTCATGTAGATAACCTCAAATGGTTTTGTTTTAGTAACATAGAAATGTTTCATTTCGATGAGATTAAAAAGGTGTTTCAAGAATGTAACAACATTTTGTTTCAACGTTATCATTTCAGCGCATTTCCCTTTGACTTGTTTAAGATCCTAAAAGATTAAATACAAGATATACATATAAATGTCTGATATTAGAATTAAATAAAAATAAAATTCAAATATTTTCATACGTAAGAATTTAAATTAAATAAATTGGAAGGATAACGCCAAATCAAAACATTGGCACTTTATTGAAACTATAGTTTTGTTTTAATAATGCTAAAATGTTTAAACTCGATCTGACATTTTCCCATCACAAATTTTGGCGAAATAGACACATTCCTATGAAACATTTCAATTTTTATTAACATTTTTCCAACGGGAACCTGGTCAATAGTTTTGCAACCAGGTGCACTTGAGATGCAACAATATCGCATCACTAGCAATATCTGACTTGGTGGAATCCCTGGCATTGGAGGGTTTTAAAAATGGGTTCGACAAACACTTGTCAGGGATGGCTTAGGTTTACTTGATTCTGCTTCAGCACAGGGGGCTGGGTTAGATGACCTCTGGAGGTACCTTCCAGTCCTAGAATTTCTATGATTCTATCAGCATGCAGTCAGCCACAGGGGTGATCCCTTACCCAGCGATAGTGCTGAGAGTGCAATTTATCTGTATCAGGCAAGTATCATCTCAAGCAAAACACTGTGGTGAATAATAAGTCAGAAGGAAAATCTCCTACTTCAATCTACATGCGTTTTGTTGCCTTTCTGACAATTCAGGGATAAAAAAAACAGCTAAAGTTTGGTTGAAGTCAGTTCTAAAGAAGTTCCCACTCCCACTCTGTCTTTTAAGAGGAGTTTTCTTATCATTCCTTGGGTCTACCTCTTGCAACATGGCAATTCAAACTCGCTACTTCTGTGTGAGGTGCAACAAAGGATCTGTCACATTTCTCAACTCAGACATTCTTTCTGGGAAGAAAAACAGTAATTTCAGTGCAGTGTGTTGGAGTAAGAAGAAAGAGTAAAGCCCCTCTGTACTAGAGGGGAATCAGGAGGTGCAGTGGATGGGAGAATGCGCTAGGATATTTCAGAATGGCACTTTTAGGAATTCACTTCCTAAGTGAACGGTCAATCAAAGGAATAACTTCTTGTTGTTAGTATAAAGACCTGAGAAGGATCACCTGATATTGACCAGGGGAGCTCTGCGGAGGCCAATGTAATAACAAGTATCAGAAATGTTTCTTTGTAAGGAATAATTGCAGAATGGCTGACCCCAAATATTGAAGGATCATAAGTCAGACCCTGCCAAAAATCATGATTCATAACTGATTTAAAAATCACGAGATATTGATTGATTGATTTTTGCCTTCAGGGTTTTAGCCTTTAGGGCATGAGGACTGGAAACTTGGCATGAAATTCAAGCCCCATTGAAATCAACAGCAAAACTCCCATTGACTTGAATGTGCCAGAATTTCACCTTTCTATAGTTCTTAAATGAAAGCTGAGTTTTTCACGTTCACTCTTCATTTAAAGACTCCAAGTGACTGTGAATTCATCACATTCCTCGGCAATCTGTTGCAGTCATTAATTATGAAAATAGGGTGAAATTCTGGCCCCAGTGAGGTCAAGAACGAAACTCTCATCGACTTCAATGGGGATTTAACATGACACCAGGAGCTGGGGCTTTCAGAAAGCTGCCAAATATAGTGAAAATCATGATAAAAAGGTGAGACTTAAAAATTGGGTGAGCTCTATGCACAAGGAGGAACCGAAACTCATCTCACACTAGGGAGAGAGGAAATTAAACAAAGAAGAGCTATTTCCTGAAAAGACAACCTTAGAAAGTTAAAAATCTACCTAAACATTATTAACTGGAGTAGAGTATCAGAGGGGTAGCCGTGTTAGTCTAGATCTGTAAAAAGCGACTGAGTCCTGTGGCACCTTATAGACTAACAGATGTATTGAAGCATAAGCTTTCGTGGGTGAATACCCACTTCGTCAGACGCATGTGGTAGAAATTTCCAGGGGCAGGTTTTTGTATTCACATTTCTGATATTAGGAATTCACATTTCTCAACTCTGACATTCTTTCTGGGAAGAAAAACAGTAATTTAGGAATGGCAATATACAAAAACCTGTAGGAGAACACTTCAACCTCCCTAGACACACAATAGCAGATTTAAAGGTAGCCATCCTGCAGCAAAAAAACTTCAGGACCAGACTCCAAAGAGAAACTGCTGAACTTCAGTTCATTTGCAAATTTGACACCATCAGCTCAGGATTAAACAAAGACTGCGAATGGCTAGCCAACTACAAAAGCAGTTTCTCCTCCCTTGGTGTTCACATCTCAACTGCTAGAAGAGGGCCTCATCCTCCCTGATTGAACTAACCTTGTTATCTCCAGACTGATTCTTGCCTGCATATTTATACCTGCCCCTGGAAATTTCTACCACATGCGTCTGATGAAGTGGGTATTCACCCACGAAAGCTTATGCTCCAATACATCTGTTAGTCTATAAGGTGCCGCAGGACTCCTTGTCGCTTTTAACTGGAGTAGACATACATTCATTATAGAGTGAGCATGATCACTCCATTCAGAGGAAGGCTTGTCCTCCAGTGGCCCAGCTCCCATGTGGAATAAATGATATGATAGACCTGAAATATGTTTGGCTGCACTAGATGTAGATGAGGGGAGCAGAAAAACAGCTCCTACTGCATTTAGACAGACCTGTAGAGTAGCATGTGGCATTTATGCAGACATGCCATTAAGGGAAACAGACACCTAAAGTCATTGACAATTCTTGCATCTTACAATGAATGTGGGAGAAGAAAGATTTAAAATCAGAGCTATTGAGCAAAATGGAGGAGAAGAAATCACAGCTGGCACAAGTCAAAGGCCAGGTCTACACTACAGACTTATATCTGTATAGCTGTGTCATTCCACACCTCTGAGAGATATAGTTATACCAGCCTAACTCTGTGTAGACAGCGCTACGTGGACGGGCAAACTTCCCCCACTGATAGCTACTGCCTCTCGGGGAGGTGGATTATGCAGATGGGAGAAGCACAGTAGCATCTTTTGGGCCCCACACTACAAGAAGGCTGTGGAAAAATTGGAAAGAGACCAGCAGAGGGCAACAAAAATGATTAGGGGGCTGGAGCACGTGACTTATGAGGAAAGGCTGAGGGAACTGGGATTGTTTAGTCTGCAGAAGAGAAGAATGAGGGGGGATTTGATAGCTGCTTTCAACTACCTGAAAGGGGGGTTCCAAAGAGGATGAATCTAAACTGTTCTCAGTGGTAGCAGATGACAGAACAAGTAGCAATGGTCTCAAGTTGCAGTGGGTTTAGGTTGGATATTAGGAAAAACTTTTTTACTAGAAGGGTGGTGAAGCACTGGAATGCGTTACCTAGGGAGGTGGTGGAATCTCCTTCCTTAGAGGTTTTTAAGGCCTGGCTTGACAAAGCCCTGGCTGGGATGATTTAGTTGGGGATTGGCCCTGCTTTGAGCAGAGGGTTGGACTAGATACCTCCTGAGGTCCCTTTCAAACCTGATCTTCTATATTCTATGATCTTCGAGCTACAGCTGTACGTGAAGACAAGCCCTAAGACCTTGTCTACATTTGGGACATCCTGCAATGCCTGGGTCTGATTCGCCTTGTGTCCTGCACCTTGTGTCGTCACTTGCACTAGTGGGACGTGCTGTGAAATGCTACCAAATCAGAAGGGCGAAATCACTTTGCCTTTGCTTTACACTGAGGTAAACTATGAGACTGATTCTCATTTGCACTGAATCCACTGGGACGGCTAGTATAAAGGGGCCTTCAAGTAGCAGGGAATGATCTTCATGCCTATTTTAAGACCCTTTCGTGCAGGTGGTGTAGTGTGAATGATTACCAGACCCTTGGTGCAGGGCAATGGAAAATCAGGATTCCAACCTCTATGTACTGGTATAACAACGTTGGCTAGGGGGATGATTTTTGATCTATATACTTATACCAATATAACCCCTAGTGTAGATGCAGTTACACCACTCTTGGCCTTGTCTTTGCAAGGAAAAGAAGGTGGCTTCTTTACTTGAGTTAGGCCGTGTCTACACTCTAGACTTCTGCCGGTCTATTTACGTTGGTCAGGAGTGCAAAGAGGTATGATCCCTGACCCACAGAGCTGTTCTGGCAGAAGTCTCTAGCATAGACACAACCATATTGGCAAAGCTCTTATTGGTATAGCTTGTTTTGCACATGGGGGCAGTTTGCTATCCTGCTACAAAGGATAGGTGCATCCACAGTATGAATGGTTTGCCGGTATAGTAACCAATATAACTAGACAGGTAAAGCGCTCCTAGTGTAGATGTGGCCTTAGTTCACATGAGGCAAAATCCTAGTGAAGATGAGGCAGTTAGCAGGTCAAGTTAAAGATGACTCCAAACTGCCTTTCTGACACTAGGGCCTGGACTACGTTAAAAATGTAAGTTGACATACCCTGAACCCAACCTTCTTTGTAGATACAGTTAAGAACATAAGAATGGGACCATACTGGGTCAGACCAAAGGTCCATCTAGCCCAGTATCCTGTCTACCGACAGTGGCCAATGCCAGGTGCCACAGAGGGAGTGAACCTAACAGGTAATGATCAAGTGATCTCTCTCCTGCCATCCATCTCCACCCTCTGACAAACAGAGGCTAGGGACACCATTCCTTACCCGTCCTGGCTAATAGCCATTAATGGACTTAACCACCATGAATTTATCCAGTTCTCTTTTAAGCTCTTTTAGGTCCATGGAAGAATGCTTCCATTTCTCAGGGAGTTAGTGATGGGGAAAAAAAACCCGTTCGTCACTACTATGGGGTTATGTCAACACAGCTATGGTAGTGTAGCTGCGCCATTCTAGTCCCTGTAGTATAGACATGGCCTAGGATTTTCCCTTGTGTTAGTTAACGCGTGTTCATAGAATCATAGAAGATCAGAGTTGTAAGGGACCTCAGGAGGCCATCTAGTCCAACCCCCTGCTCAAGGCAGGACCAATCCCCAACTAAATCATCCCAGCCAGGGCTTTGTCAAGCCTGACCTTAAAAACCTCTAAGGAAGGAAAGCACACCTTTTTTTCCCCAATGCAGACAATGTCAAAAAGATGCCTTATACTACTATAGCTTATCTTCTTCCCATAAAGAATAAGCTATAAAGGCATAAGCACATTTATACCAGTATAACGACGTCCATGCTAGGTGGTTGTATCTCTTTAACTATGCTGGTACTCCTGGCACTGAGATCCCCGAATCCCTTGCTTTGCTGGCTTCTTAGAAATAGCCTCATAACATTTTGGGTCTTGGTCCTTTGGCCTTACTCCAGAGATCCACTAGATCCCCATGTCAGCCTCTGGCCAGCTGGCAGCATGTTGGGAAGATGACCTCCTGAAGGCCATTTCCTGTAGAAAGGATGTTGCAGGCACTGTGCACCATGTGTGGATGTGGGGTTCAAACACAGAACTGGGCTATGTTAACTGGTAGGTGTCTTCTGGCTTGGAAGCAGGGAGTCGGTAGGTGGCAAGAAAATCTGACAAGCCTGGAGGGAATTGTGGGAAAGCTCTGACAGCACTTGAGTGGTGCTAGCCTGTGTCTACATTGCAGGTGGTGCATGTTAGCCGCTGGAGTTGTAGCAGCTTTAGCTTGTACCCCTTTGCAGGCCAGCCAAGTCAAGTGGAAGCACCACCATACTCCTGTTTTTGTGTGTGGAAGGGACTCAGATTAGGAGCAATGCTCGGTTGAGAACTGGAATTAACTTTACAAGGCCAGAGAGGCCAACCCTTGCGTGTAGACAAATGGGTGAGAACTTATAACGTGAACAATGCCGATTCTGAAAGAAAAGCACAAAGGTGAAATCTAGCAGCGGAGCCCTGCACCACTAGAATTCTGCGTCCGCTCTCAAATTGGGATTTGAGTGGAGGGCACCTCTAGCACCATTCCCCTAAACAAGGGATTTTCCAGCCCAACAACGGTTTCGAGCACATCTGGCGAAAAGGAGAAAAGTTATAAGCTCAGTGATGAGGTTAGGTTACTAGAAACAGCCAGGGGACTAGGACTGCTGAAATTCAAGCCAAGGAAACCAAGAGGGGAGAGGGAAATAATCCACAAGTGCTACAAAATATAAACTAATTACAAAACAATTCACCGAAGAGCAATTCACAGAGTTCGCACTAAAAGAGCAGCCAGAGATGTGGGGAAAGATGTAGATCTCCTTCCACAGCCATTCTGAAAGAAAAGCACAAAGGTGAGATACAATGGGGTAGGAATAATTGCTTTCCTCAAGGGTGTCAGCAGAAGGGACACATTAAGGAACAATGCAGAGGAGAGTTCAGCAGGAAGCAAAAAGCAATGAGGAGAATGTTCATGCTGAAGAGGAAATGAAAGGGAAAGCCGAGAACAAAGGATTGGCCGACTTGCTAAAATGCAAGGTGACGATGATGAATAAGACAACGGTAGCAAAACAGAATCTATTCTCATTATATGCCGGGAAGGGGCGACCAGTAATTCAAGGATCTCGTTCAATTTTGCACAGAATGACTTTGATTTCATAAAAAGAAGAACAGGAGTACTTGAACTCCTGTTCTTCTTTTTGCGGATACAGACTAACACGGCTGTTACTCTGAAACTTTTGATTTCATAATGGATTCAGGAGTGTGGGGAAATATAAAAGATGAAGCTTAGTTTCAAGAAAATAGCTAATAGCCCGTAGAGATCGGGCCTCATTCATGCAAAAAAAAAAAAAAAAAGGCCGTTTGTTTAAGAGGTTTGTTTCAAACAATCCTTCAAGTCCTGACGCTCTTACATCGTCGTTAGATCTATGAGTCAGTGTATTTGGCTTTCTGCCACTTCCTGTCTCTGTCCCTCCTCATGCCTTTCCTACCTCTGGCATATCTCCTGTGCCGGGGGCCATAGGGAAAGAGGCTACACTGGCTGTGCACCCGGGCGGGAGGCTGGTATGTCTGGGCAGGTCTCCCCAACAGAAGACTTGTGGGTAGGTGGTTTCTGCACACTTGATACTGCCTGAGCCTCCACCAGAGGTGGCAGAATGGGCCATATGGGCCCAAAGAATGGGGCCAAGACTCTAACGTATGGGGAAAGAAGCGAAGAACCCAGCAGAGGTCTGGGAGAAACATCATGGTCTGTTTGCAGCCCCAGAATCTCCCAAGGGGAAAGAGAAGCCTGAAAACAGCCACATTGTCATTTGAGGCCATGTATTTCCCCTGGAGGGAGCCTGTCCAGATCCTGTGGGGCGGACCCAGCTCCGGTGGGAGGCCCCCGATGCAGCAGAATGGGGTTGGGAGGACACGATTTGGGGAGCTCCCTCCACAAGCACCATCAAGGCCCCTTCCGCAGGAGCACCCTGTACGTTCCTGTGCAGAGATGTTTGTGAAGCAGGCCATGAGCAGGGCCAGGGCCTATGGTCCACCTCTTAGGACAGGGATGAGAGGGATCTGGAGCCGAATCCCAGGGCGAGACTATGGGAGGGTGGGAGCTCATAGGAGCCAGGCTCTGGGTTTGGGGGAATGGGAGCTATGGGGAGGCAGGATTTAGCACCTTCCTCGGAGAGGCAGGCAGTCAGCACTTCTCCTCACTTTTAATCAAGTTTCTCCTAGACTCACGTGAATAACCAAAAAAAAGAGAAAAGGCTCTTGCTCCCCTGACCTGCCTTGCAGAATCCCAGGGTCTCCCCAGCTCCCCTATCTTCCCCCCCCATGCCCCATTCCCACTCCCATGGCTTCTCTGCGCCCCCATTCCTCCCGCTCCCTGACTCAACCTTGTACATTCTTGGTCAGTTCTAATTTTAAGTCGGTCAAAGGAGAGTTTTGTAGCCCTGTGCTCTACAGGGCGGATGGAAGCAGTTCCAGGGCTATTCTGTGGGTTTGTTTCCCCCCGTTCTCAGTCTAGCCCAGCACGGTGGCAAACTCTCTTCCTTTAGAGGGTCTGGTTCTGGAACTGGCAGATTTTGGAGACCTTTGGCTCATGCCAAGTCCTGCCAAAAGCAGAGGTCTTTGAGAGCAGAATGGGCCCTGTTCCGTTTTGAAGTCTGGTCCCTTCTGTGTTACGCTTTGGGGCCGATACCTATGCAGTGAATAGCAGCTCCGACAAGCTGTTTGTTCTGAGGACATTGGCACCGAAGAGGAGACGGTATTATACCACGAGCCAGCCCCTCCTGTCTCACCAGCACACGCCACAGTAAAGGACACCCACTTTTTGACAACCCATCGTAATTGCTGTGATGGAGTCTGTTTTCGGTCAATGTAATAACAAAATGTATTTTTATTAACTCCATTAATATGCTTCTGAGTAGGATCACATCCCACTGGGCTGCCAGCCAGGTGGGTTTTCTACACACTGTATCCCTATTACTGCATAGGACTAATAGAAAAGACAGTTCCGGCCACCACTTAGTGTAGGACTGTCCCTGTAATGTGTTCTCCAGGGCTTCTAGTCCAGCTGAAAATGGCTAGAGAGATGGAATTTCCTGCACTTTCCTTTGGAAACCATTCCACAGCCGGATAGATCTCACCGAGAGGACATTTCCCCTGCTATTACTCTTTGCTTGGTTCCTCCTAGGTTAGGTTCCTCCTAGATATTGCCTGTTGTCCTACCTCCTCCACACTGATATATGTGGTGTCTACATCCTTCAAATACTTGTGGATTATGGAGAAGTTCTCTAGAATGCAGTGGAGAAGAATCAGATTTCTATTGGTTTGGAAAGCCAACCTGCAGAATTCTATAGCAGGGATATCACTCGGAGTTCTCTACTTCATTCAATAGCTTATTTAGAATGATTAGGGCTTGTCGTCACTTAAAACACTACAGTGGCACAGCTGTAGCGCGTCAGTGTCAACACTACCTACGCCAACGGGAAGGATCCTCTTATTGGTGTAGGTAATCCACATCCCCGAGAGATGATAGAGATGATAGAATTCTTCCATCGACCTCACCCTGTCTACACAGGAACTTAGTTCGGCTTAACTCCGTCGCTCTGGAGTGTGGATTTTTCACACCCCTGACCGAGGTAGTGAAACCAACCTAATTTTCTAGTGTAGACCAGGTTTTAGCAGCGTCGTCTTCCAGAGCCTTCGGGCAGCCTGGAACAACAGCTTGGAGAGGCGCGAACTGCCCCATCATCTGTTCAGTGAAGGCTTCCATGATTAGATTTAAATCAAGCTGCCACAGAATGTCCAACCTGAGGCACTGGAGACCACACAATCCAGGGATCACCGTGCGGTTCACCGGGGTTTAAGGACAATTCCCACTGACTGTGAGCACCGTGTCAGGCCCAAAGTATGGACCACCAGTGACGTTCAGTGTACTCAGCCACCCTAATGTGACACGTACCACCAGATGTTCAGAAGAGCTCCTCTCCCAATGGGCGCCCAGCCTGCTGGCTCTCTTGAACATCTGGCCTTGCATGTCTATTTCCACCATCCTCTGCATTCCCAATCTTTCCAGGCAGTTATGTCTCCAGATCCCTTCCAGACCCTTGCAAAGGCTGAACTCATTAGCAATTAGAGCCTGGCCCTGGAATCTATAGAGCTATGCGGCAATCAGAGGTGGCTATACAAGCCCATGAAGGATGCTGGGTTTGTACCTGAGCAGCTAGTCCATGCTGCCGGGGCATCATTGTGACTGTTATTCAAGCTAGCTACGTCAAAGCTAGCTTGGGGATGTCTCTAAACTCACCCTTCTGGATGCAGTGTTGACATCCGCTGAGGAACAATTTACACCTTTACCAGCGCTATTGCTTTGATGTGTGGTCCATAACTGGCAGGTTTAATGCTGGGCGACTCATTTCATCCCCAGCTCACGCATCCCCTCTGGCTAGATGTTGCCACTGGATATAAATGATTGTAAGGTGCCAAGTGAACAGTCTCTTAGAGATCAGTCTCTGTTTATTACCTGTAAATGTCACGTCTGAGGTTGAGTCTTATGTGTACAATCTGCCCAGAGCAGTTCGTAGGAAAGATGCATCATGCAGGGCTCACGCTAGCCAAGCAGAGGGTCTGTTTGGGGATAGATGGTAGAGCGGGCTGGTTAGGTCCCAGGCCACGTCCAACATTCATGGTGCATGGGGCTGGCTGCAAAGGCTGGTGGCCCAGGGATTAGGACACTAAGGGGTTGGGAGACCTGTATTCAGTTCCCTGCTTCCCCACAGGCTTCCTGTGTCACTACGGGCAAGTCTCTTGGGGCATGTCTATACTTCAGAGAAAAGGCCACAGCACTGAGTCTCAGGGTATGTCTACACTGCAATGTGAGCCCGGGCTCAAACCTAACTCCCCCACCCCTGATGTGTCTACATGGCAATTGCACTAAGCCAGGGCTTGGACCCAGGGTCCCAGCCAGGATCTTGCCTGGCTGGAGGGTCTAAGCTCGAGTTAAGCCAAGACCCAGGGTCCAAGCCCTATTGCTTTGCAGTGTAGCTGCAGCCCTATCATAGAATATCAGGGTTGGAAGGGACCTCAGGAGGTCATCTAGTCCAACCCCCTTCTCAAAGCAGGACCAGTCCCCAACTAAATCATCCCAGCCAGGGCTTTGTCAAGCATGACCTTAAAAACCACTAAGAAAGGAGATTTCACCACCTCCCTAGGTAACCCATTCCAGTGCTTCACCACCCTCCTAGTGAAAAAGTTTTACCTAATATCCAACCTAAACCTCCCCCACTGCAACTTGAGACCATTGCTCCTTGTTCTGTCATCTGCTACCACTGAGAACAGTCTAGATCCATCCTCTTTGGAACCTCCCTTTCAGGTAGTTGGAAGCAGCTATCAAATCCCCCCTCATTCTTCTCTTCTGCAGACTAAACAATCCCAGTTTCCTCAGCCTCTCCTCGTAAGTCATTTGCTCCAGTCCCCTAATCATTTTTGTTGCCCTCCGCTGGACTCTTTTTCCAATTTTTCCACATTCTTTTTGTAGTGTTGGGCCCAAAACTGGACACAGTACTCCAGATGAGGCCTCACCAGTGATGAATAGAAGGGAATGATCACGTCCCTCGATCCGCTGGCAAAGCTCCTACTTATACAGCTGAAAATGCCGTTAGCCTTCTTGGCAACAAGGGCACACTGTTGACTCATATCCAGCTTCTCATCCATTGTAACCCCTAGGTCCTTTTCTGCAGCACTGCTGCCTAGCCACTCGGTCCCTAATCTGTAGCAGTGCATGGGATTCTTCTGTCCTAAGTGCAGGACTCTGCCCTTGTCCTTGTTGAACCTCATCCGACTGCTTGACTCTGGTCCCGGGAGTCAGCCGGAAGTACCCCACAATTCCAAGAGACAACTCCCTTAGTCCTCTCTATCCCAACAGTCTGCTATCCACTATATTGAAAACGGAAGTGGCCCCCCTCCCCTCTGCGAATGGGCAGCAGCTCCGGTCAGGGTTAAGCCATTTTCAGAGAGCTTGTGAGCCCCATCAAGTCTTTTGTGAAGTGAGCTGCTTCCTAGAAACGTGCAGGGCGGGCAGTAAAGTTTTCCCACAGTGCACCACGGTCCTAGGGTTAGAGGGGCCATGTTCAGGGGAGGGAGGCGCTAGGGACTCTGGGATCCAATTATTTTGAGTGAGGTCGGCCACTGCAATGTGGACACCAGAAACTTAGGTTCGAGCATGGGTTAGAAAAGCCCTAACCATAGGGTTAAAATGCAATGCAGACGCTCAAGCTCAGGGTTCCCTGACACAGGTCAGCTGACTGGAGTCCCACTAACCCTCAGTTTATGTAGCAGTGTAGACATGCAGAGCCCAGGTCAGCTGACTCAGACATGTGGGACTGGGGCTGAGGGGCTAAAACAGCCGTGTCAATGTTTGGGCTCGGGCTGCGAGACCTTCCCCCCCTCGTTGCGTTTCAGACCCCGGGCTCCAGCTTGACCCCAAATAGCCCCACTGCTATTTTTAGTTCCTTGAACCCAAGTCGATTGATTTCTGAGACTTTGCCGTGTGGTCATACCCTGAGTCTCTCTGGGCTAAAAATTCAGATAATAGCACTGCCCTGCCTCACAGAGATGCTGCAGGGATGGATATGTTAAAGGTTGTGAGGTGCTCATATATACTACAATGGTGTCCAGATAAGGATCTATGCTCCTGCTACAACAGATTCTGTCTCAGGGTGGATTTAATGCCAGCGCAAGGTGCCAGAGTGTCCCATGGACGAACAGCCTCTTTTTATTCCCAGATCTGGCACAGCACACGAAAGATGTGTGTGCCAAGACGTGAAGGGAAGTCTAAGGTTTGTTCTTCAGGCCAACCCACTCCTTGTCCTCTGCTGATTGTGCTAACAAAGCCACTGATTAGTAAGCGGTGGGGGTTTTCTGCCAATATGTTGAAACTGTTTGCAAAACGGTCAGTTTCAGTAAATCTCCTTGCGAAGAAAAAAGCTTCCAAATGGTCAAAATGTACCATTCCCCCCGTTTTCAAACCAGAACATTTCAGGGGTTTTGAGCCAAAATGATTTTTTTGTTTCAATATTTTAGTACATTTAGACTTTAAAAAGTGTTTAAGAAAGATCAAAAGTGAAACAAAATATTTCACCCCCCCCTCCAGATTTTCAGCCCCTTCCCCCCAAAAAGTTGAGGATTTTGATTTTTTGTTCCAATTCAGGATGGGGAAAAAGAATGGCAGGATGTGAAAATGGTGTCCCATGCAGCTCTCCTGATTAGTGCCAATTGGAGTGTGTGTGTGTGGGGCGGGGTCATTTCTGTGATATGGCTCATTGGGAACTGGGATGAGACCAGAGAGGCTGATTTCTATTTTCCATCCCTCTCCACCTCGAGGCCCCGTCCCTTGCTCCATCCCCTCCCCCGAAGCTCCCCCCCCGCCCGGCACACCCTCCTCTCCATCCCGTTACCCCCGTTTTTATTTCTTCGGTGCTGGAGCACCCACGGAGTTGATACCGCTGGGTGAGACCCTCTCCGGCTAGCTTTCCACAACAGCAATGCCCAGTCCCTTACCCAGCTGGGTCACATTCAGATCAATGGGCTGCTTAAAAGCCACCCCCATCAGTACCCATGTCTTGAGCCATCCAGTCCCTCCTACAATCTCACTATCTTAATTTCCTTTTATAGACTCATAGACTTTAAGGTCAGAAGGGACCATTATGATCATCTAGTCTGACCTCCTGCACAACGCAGGCCACAGAATCTCACCCACCCACTCCTGTAACAAATCCCTAACCTATGCCTGAGGTATTGAAGTCCTCAAATCGTGGTTTAAAGACCTCAAGGTGCAGAGAATCCTCCAGCAAGTGACCTGTGCCCCACGCTGCAGAGGAAGGCGAAAAACCTCCAGGGCCTCTGCCAATCTGCCCTGGAGGAAAATTCCTTCCCGACCCCAAATATGGTGATCAGTTAAACCCTGAGCATGTGGGCGAGACTCATCAGCCAGACACCCAGGAAAGAATTCTCTGTAGTAACTCTGATCCCACCCCATCTAACATCCCATCACAGGCCACTGGGCATATTTACCTGCTAATAATCAAAGATCAATTAATTGCCAAAATTAGGCTATCCCACCATACCATCCCCTCAATAAACTTATCAAGCTTAGTCTTGAAGCCAAGATATGTCTTTTGCCCCCACTACTCCCCTTGGAAGGCTGTTCCAGAACTTCACTCCTCTAATGGTTAGGAAGTTTAGACTTGAAATTAGACGAAGGTTTCTAATGTCCAGTTTATATCCATTTGTTCTTGTGTCCACATTAGTACTGAGTTTAAATAATTCCTCTCCCTCCCTGGTATTTATTCCTCTGATATATTTAAAAAAAATCTGATGCTAATGTCATCTGACATAACTCAGGGCAAAGGATGAGAGCCAGTTTGAGGTTGCACTTGTCATGAGAAACAAATGGCTCTCTCCAGCCTGGGTTCTGGACTAACGGGATGATCACATCAGGCATGAATCATGATTCGGGAGAGGAAACTATATATATATCTAGATAGATAGATAGATAGATATAGTGGCTTTTTGACACACACACACACACACTATATATATATATATATATATATATATAGTGTCGAAAAGCCACGCATGGCAAACCCTGTGTCTAGTTCATCCATTATGGGGTGAGATAGTAAGAATCACAGTTAGTTTAAACTCTTCCTGACAGATGAAAAATATAAATTTTTCCGCTAAATTTATTCTATTTGGGTTTGGCTTTTTAAAAACAATATATATATATATATAGATATTGTTTTAATGCCAGGCTGGGGGAGTTTCTGGCAGACTGGGTAGTATCAGATACTAAGCCCAATCAGAATGCATCCTTCTGTGTGTGAATTGGGTTTGCAACATTGATCCTTCAAGTTTAGGATGCTGTCTCGAGCAGTGATCAGAGCTAAGGCTTACCCAGACAGCAAACCCCAACCGCTGCTAATTAATACTGAGGGCTTTTCACTCACAGATCTCAAAGCACTTTACAAGATGGGTGGAAGAAGGGGAAACTGAGGCACGGAGCGTGGAAGTGACTTGCCCAAGGTCACACCGCAGGTCAGGGGCAGAAAGAGGAACAGAAACCAGCTCTCCTGACACTCTCTCAGCTACTGATAGTTGTTGTTGCCTCCGTACTAATGCATTTGGTTAATTGCACAATACTGTGCATAGGAGTGGAGGAAAACCTCCTGACACCTGCAGCATTCACTTTATACCATGAAGCATTAAATTTGATTGCTCTGAGTTTACCCTGCATCGCCCCCAATGTTAATAATCATAAAATCCAGGGATAGTATTTAACTCTGTTACGGCGAGTGAATCTTGCTGAGTGAAGTGGTCTTTCTTTTCTTTTCTATGTTGAGTTTGATCATTCGGATTTGTTCTGTTCATGCTATGGTCACTTCATTCCTTGCCTTCAGTCTGAAACAGTCCCCGTCTGGCTGCGTCTGCTACTCTGGGACGAATGTTTACCCAGAAATTATTTAGGCATTTTGAAACCTTTTAAGTGAACACTTGCAAGTGGGGAAAGAATGTCTAAGTAATTACGCAATTACTGTAATTCACTGCCTGCTCAAAGTGTGTGGGCAGGGATAGTCCTACCCCCCTCCATCTCCCCCCGAGCTTAAAAAAAACTGTACCAAAGCTTTTTTTGGTTTAGGAGTAACATTTTATATTGCTATAGGGCATTTTAAAAGAAGAAAAACCTGCCCTTTGCCGGAGTCAGGTTGATCTCATCCTCACCCTGTCACAAAGCCACGAGCCCTTGCTGCCTTGGAGGGTTGGAATTTGTGACTCATTTAAAGGCCGCCTTAAATCCTGATAGGTTTCAGAGTAGCAGCCGTGTTAGAGTGTATCTGCAAAAAGAACAGGAGGACTTGTGGCCTTAGAGACTAACACATTTATTTGAGCATAAGCTTTCGTGGGCTACAGCCCACTTCTTCAGATGCATAGACTGGAACGTACAGCAAGAAGGTATTTATACATACAGAGAACATGGAAAGGTGGGAGTAGCCATACCAACTGTAAGAGGCCAATCAATTGAGATGAGTGATAATCGAGATGACCCATAGAAGGTGTGAGGATACTTAACATGGGGAAATAGATTCAATTAGTGTAATGACCCAACCATTCCCAGTCTCTGGTCAAACCTAAGTTAATTGTATCTAATTTGCATATTAATTCAAGTTCAGCAGTCTCTCTTTGGAGTCTGTTTTTGAAGTTCTTTTGTTGCAAAATTGCCACCTTCAAGTCTGTCACTGAGTGGTTAGAGAGGTTGAAGTGTTCTCCCACTGGTTTTTGAATGTTATGATTCCTGATGTCAGATTTGTGTCCATTTATTCTTTTGCGTAGAGACTGTCCGGTTTGACCAATGTATGTTGCAGAGGGGCATTGCTGGCACATGATGGCATATATCACATTGGTAGATGTGCAGGTGAACGAGCCCCTGATGGTATGGCTGATGTGATTAGGTCCTATGATGGTGTCACTTGAATAGATATGTGGACAGAGTTGGCATCGGGCTTTGATCTCCCGGACTCGGACAAATAGAAAAGATCCATTCAGTCACCTGGGGCCTTTCCACCAGTAGCATTAATTCATTAACAAAAACAAAACAAAAAACAAAACTACAACCCTGGGGGGATGGAAGCTGGAGGTTTGATTCAGTCCATTATATGATGGAGGACATTTGTTAAATGTGTTTCTGGATCTGCGCTGGGTTTTCCAGACAATAAGTTCAGTAGCTCAAGGAAGCTTATCCAGAGGTGAAAGTGAGCCGGTACGCCCCGGTACGGTGTAACAGCAAGAGCCAGTGTGCCGTACTGGGGGGCCCGGCTTCCCCAGGCAGTAATTTAAAGGGCCTGGGGCTCCCAGCAGTGTCTGGAGCCCCAAGCCCTTTAAATTGCTGCAAGAGCCCCACTGCTGGAGCCCTGGGGAAGCGGCAGCGGGGGCTCCAGAGGTTATTTAAAGGGCTGGGGCTCCCGCTGCCTCTACTGCCCTGGGCCCTTTAAACTGCTGCCGGAACTCCGCCACCGCTACCCCCCAGGGTTCTGGGGACTATTTAAAGGGCCGGGACAGTAGACACAGTGACGTCCTGGGCCCTTTAAATAGCCCCCAGATTCCTGGAGAAGCGGGGGGCTCCAGGCTTTATTTAAAGGGCCCAGGGCTCCTGCTGCCTCTATGGCCCCAGCCCTTTAAATAGCCCTCAGAGCCCTGGGGTAGCAGCAGCAGCCGGGGGCTCTGGCAGCGGTTTAAAGGGCCCGGGGAGGTAGCGGCAGCCCCCATCCCCGCCCCTTCCTGGGGCCAGAGCCGGCCCCAATCCAGCCCCATACCAGGAAGTCCCTATTTCAACTTTCACCCCTGAGCTTATCTCAACCCAACCTTTCGAGCTCCCTGCATCACTGCTAGTGACAGGTATTGAGCCAACAGCATCACTGCTTCCAGATCCTGGACAATTAGGAGCACACCTAGTGTCAGACAGCATTAACTAAAGGCTGTTCCTGGGAGTGGGGATGGTTAGCCCATAGGCCTAAAACCCTAAGCACTCCTGACAGCTGTGCTTACAGCATTATTAGCAGGGCTCCCATAAAGCTTTGCAAAAAGTAAAGCCAAGAGAAAGAGATTAAACTGCACCTACAGTGGAAGTACGTTTAAGAGCCCAACATTTTCTGTGCTATGTAAAAAAAACCAAAACATGCTTTTCTGCTAGGTACAATTTTCACTCAAACCACGGGAAAAGACACATTGGATGGAGACGGTTGTTCACCTTCCAGGCGCGTAACTACAATAGGATAGTGTAGTGAATGTCCCAAACTGCAAAGGAGACCTGGAATGATCGGTTACCGAGACGTTTTTGTGCTAAGCTTATTGTTAAGTAGGTTAAAATAGTTTTGATAGAAATATAGACATATGGGAATATAAAGCCGTTGGTATTTAACAGCGATTGGCTCATGCTAAGCTACGCAAGCTAATTGTTTATCCCACATTACAATTTGCAAAGAGGTAAGGGGTGTATGTTAAACCCTTAGAGTCATAGCCCATTTTGGGACAGGGTGAGTTGTCTGCTAGACCGCTGATGAGTAACCCCTTTTCTGTAATGTGCTGCAATGTCTTTAATTACATTTAATAAACTACTTGGGCTTAGCCATTTGGTGTTTCCTTAATCAGTAACCAAAGAACCCATTTATGACAGGACCGTTGGTGAGTGTGCAGCGGGCAGCACTCACTGTGCTTCTGCCACCTCTCCTCCATGCTGAAGCACCCCGAATAGGCTCTCCCAGCAAGGAGGTGGCCCCCTAAAGGAAGCCCAATACCAGCTGCACATCAGGTGAAGAGTTCTCCGCAGATCCAGCTGATCCTTATCCAACCATCCCCGCTCAACCTCTCCCCCTGCCCCCCCAACCTTCTTCCTCTTCTTTACCTTGATTTGCTCACCCTTTCCCCCCTCCTTTCCCCCTCTTCTGCCTTGCCTCCCATTCCTCATCCTCACGTCTACCCCTCCTCTGCCCTCTGAAGCTCCTCACATTTCCCCCATATACTTCCCCAGCTCTCTGCTGCACACACAGAGTCAGGGGACCTTTCAGCCTCCCACTCCCTGAGCAGCCTCTCCATCCTCTTCCTGCAGTGCCACTTCCCTCCTTCAAGAGCAAATTTTCCTAGCGATTGCCTTTGAACTTGTAGGAACAGCTATTAAATTGCAAGGCGAAACGAGCCGCAGCCCTTTGAGCTTGCTTCAGCAGTGGCTTTTACCGGGGTCTCAGTGCTTCCACCTTCCCGTGTTCCCTGCCCAGCGCCTCCGTTCATCCGTCACTGGTGTTGCGTGGGGGTTGTGGACCCAGAGCGCAAAGAACTTGCCTGGTGAACAGGATGACATCTAGGACTCCTTGTGGCACTTTAGAGACTAACAAATTTATTTGGGCATAAGCTTTCGTGGGGTAAAACCCACTTCATCAGATGCATGGAGTGGAAAATACAGTAGGAAGATATATATTATACAGAGAACATGAAAAGATTGGAGTTGCCTTACCAAGTGGAAGGTCAGTTCTAACAAGACAAATATAGTTAAGGTGGGCTATTATCAACAGGAGGAAAAATCACTTTTGTAGTGGTAATCAGGGTGGCCCATTTCAAACAGTTGACAAGAAGGTGTGAGTAACATAGGGGGAAATTAGCATGGGGAAATTAGTTGAGTTTGTGCAGTGTCATCTGAAAACCTCTCTAAGCTTTTAATGAACCTTCTGTCCCAACCTCCGGAATGCTGCAGTGGATGGGCCCAAGATGTGTGGGATGAATCTCTGTCACTAATAGGAGAGTTAATCGAAGCATACTTAGTGCTGCTGTGAAGATGGGATGGTCACACAGAAAGCAGACGTACTAAAGCAGAGATGGGGCCTAGTGACAAGATCTAGATCTGAACCTCTCTAGCATTTGGGGCTTTAGAACTAGGGTAGGCAGTGTTACCAACCCGGAACATCCAAAAATCATGAGTCCAGCCTCCCCCAAATCACAAGATTACCTTAAAATCATGAGATTTAAAAATAAATTAATACATTTGGGGGTTTGTTTTATTTGTTCTCTGGGTTCTCAGCCTTTTCCTCATACTTGGGTCATGCCATTGTCTGCAGTTACAAGGGCTAGAAGGCCTACCTCTGCATTAACACGGCTGTGGGACTAAATGCAATTTGGGACGATGCATTTGCTCTCTGTGGTACTTATCTGGCCGCTATTGCCACAGTATCTGAGCACCTAACAATCTCTACTGTTTTTCCCCTCACAACCTCCCCTGCAATGTAGTCCTCATTGCATCCTGGGGTTTGTAGGCCAGGCAGCTTGTCTGAGCCAGCCTGTGGGCTTCCCGCTTTGGGCCTGAAGTGGAAGCCGTCTTGTTGCCAAAACCAGAAGTATTTTCTTATGAAGCTTCCAGGACAAAAAGCTAAACTGAGAGAAGTCTGGATAGACGTTGGAAATACACCTTCAGTTCTCATCGGAATGACCAACACCAGAGGTTCTCAAACTGGGAGTCAGGACCCCTCAGGGGGTCACGAGCTGTCAACCTCCACCCCAAACCCCGCTTGCCTCCAGCATTTATAATGGTGTTAAATATGTTAAAAAGTGTGTTTAATGTATAAGGGGGTGGGGGTTGCACTCAGAGGCTTGCTGTGTGAAAGGGGTCACCAGAAAAAAAGTTTGAGGCCCACTGACCAAGGCTTTTCATGCTGCCCCATCCTTAGCAGAGCTGAGTGACATTTTTCATGCCAAAACTTGTTTTTTTGCTGAAAAATGCAGATTCAGGATGATCAGAACAATTCAGTTAAGCAACTCCAGCTACGTGAATAATGTAGCTGGCGTCGACGTAGCTTAGGTCGACATATTGTGGTGTCTACACCGCGCTGGTCAATGGGAGAAACTTTCCCGTTGACTTACCTTATGCTTCTCGTTCCGGTGGAGTATGGGAGAGCGATCTGTGGTCGATTTAGCGGGTCTTCACTAGACCTGCTAAATTGACCTCCAGTGGATCAATCGCTGCAGCATCGATCCATGGTAAGTGTAGACGTGCCCTAAGTAATGAGCTGCTCCTGCAGGGAGAAGTTCCAGCTGTGGTACATACTCCCTGACAGTCCCTTGGAGACGTTCCCACATTAGCACGGTGGTGCTCTCTCCATTTCAGATGGTTAGGGCTAATTTGATAGCAGCCTTCAACTAACTGAAGGGGGGTTCCAAAGAGGATGGAGCTCGGCTGTTCTCGGTGGTGGCAGATGACAGAACAAGGAGTAATGGTCTCAAGTTGCAGTGGGGGAGGTCTAGGTTGGATATTAGGAAACACTATTTCACTAGGAGAGTGGTGAAGCACTGGAATGGGTTACATAGGGAGGTGGTGGAATCTCCACCCTGCAAGGTTTTTAAGGTCAGGCTTGACAAAGCCCTGGCTGGGATGATTTAGTTGGTGTTGGTCCTGCCTTGAGCTGGGGGGCTGGACTAGATGACCTCCTGAGGTCTCTTCCAACTCTGATCTTCTGTCATTCTATGAATGCAAGGCATTAGGAATATATACAGAGCCTTGCACCTCGAGGTCACTGGTTCCAATCTGGCTGAGTATTGACTGATAGTTGCTACCATCTAATTGCAACTTGGTCTCTGTGAAATGAACCGTTGGGCTTCAGCCCAGTCCTTAGAGGACAAATGCCCACATCACAACAAACCTCTACACCATCACCGCAGAGGCTACACAGAGAGAACTGTCCTCTCCCAGAATTCTCTCCACAGCAGGGATAAGCTACACTGATATGGTGTTGCCACTGTCTATGCAATTCTTTGGCAACACATTGGCCAATAGTTCCCACGCAGCAAGATCTGAGCGACCCCCACTTCCTCCTACCCTGACAGCACGCAATGTCTTTTTTTTATCTGCTAGCAGTCAGCCACTGTTTATTTCTTTTTTAAAAAATCAAATGTTTTGTAGTGAGGACTCCATCCTCTAGGGGTGTAGTCAGGCTTGCATCTTTCACCAGCACAAGGGGCATTAAATATTTGAGTGAGTGTGTGTGTGTGAACACGCCGGGAGCCTGGGGGTATATGCAGTGTTTCCCTGCAGCATTCGCAGCTGCTTAAATTAACAGACTAGCTCTTCCACATGAAGGATGCGCTTGGGACTGCTACCCCAGTGCCCCGGACTGTCGAGTGCACATTCCCGCCGGGGCTCCAAGGCAGTAGAACAGCCTGGCAGCCGCAACACGACCCCGAGAGATTCCCAAAGTGCCTTCAATAACTGTGTACAGGTCCCCATCTGTATTCCCTGCTGTGGGGTAGCCTGCTTTACTGTTTGGGGACAAGGGTACTGCTCTGATTGGGTCCCATTCCTGGCCAGAACCAGGGAGGGCAGCGGTGTGTGGAAAAGCAAAATACAGTGGGGTTTTTTAGGCCAGAATGTTAGTTTTTTATTTAATTCAAAATAACGTATTTTATGATGGGAAGGATAATCTAGTGGTTAAAGTCTTGGTTCTAGGCTCAATCCCCTGCTCTGCCACATACTCTCCTTATGAGCTTGAGCAAGTCACTTATTCTCTCTGGACTTCAATTCCCCATCACTAACCTGGAGATTATCACCCTTGTCCCACCCTTTGTCTATTTAGACAGCAAATTCTTTGGAATGAGAATCTCTCGTACTAGGTGCATGTACAGAACCTATCACAAGAGGGCCCTGGACTTGGCTGGGAATTCCTGGTACTGTGGTAAATATGCAGATAAATAGTAGTAACCTGTCCCTAAATATAGCTCTCTGGTGCTCTGAGATGCCTTTGATGGTTTTGCCCCGACAGCTAACCTGTCTCTTTGTTTATTAGACAGACAAGGTGGGTGACTTTTGGACCGACTTCTGCTGGCAAAAAAGACATGCTTCTGAGATACACAGAGCTGTTCAGGTGCGGGGAAGGAACTCCGACTGTCACAGCTAAATCCAAGGTGGAACAGATTGTTTAGCACATGTAGTTAATGCACATGCTAAGGGACCATTCAAAGTGAAGTGGCTTGATAACATCCCTGAACTCATAGGACAAAAAGGGATGGTCGTGGGCTACAAATTGTTGTAATAAGCCATAAATCTAGTGTCTTTTTAGTGTTAAATCTAGTGTTTAGATTTTTAGTGTCTAGCAAATTTCTGAATTTAAGCGTTCAGGTGTGTGTTTTGAAGATGAGGTGCAGGATTCCTTTGAGGACGAGGACTGAGAGGTCAGATATGGAGTGATCACTTTGTGAAACGTGTTCGCCCATGAGTGAAAGGCTATTTCTGTCTTATCATTTTTCTGTGTGACTTCATACCGGTCACAGCATGTGGTGTACCTTATCCAGGGCACGAAATGCCCCAACAACTACATTCAAGAGCAGAAAAATTGTCTGTGGGGAGCTTGCTTCTGGTGATGAGCTCAGTGAGGCTGGGTGGTGGTTCGAAGGCCAGAAGAGGGGGTTCAGGAAAGATTTCTTTAAGGATGCGGGTCCCCATTTAGTATGGGTTATAGTTGTTTAACGGTACCCAGTACGGGTTCCAGAGGGGGATGTCAGCTATGGATGTGCGGCCCTTTTTTATTTTTATTTTTGTCTTTTGTCTAATCCCATGTATTTATTTTTCTTTGAGCAACAGCCGCTAAATGAACCACTAAAACAATCAGAGCAGAAGAGCTAATTACAAATGACAGGTCTGGGCAGCAAACAGGTTTTCAATTATTTGTTCCTGTGCACCCCTTATCCCACTGGCTTCACTTTTTAATGGAGAATGTGTCAAAAAACAAGCGCCCAGACTCTAAATCCTTAACGAGAAGTCAGTTGGAAAAGCAGAACTTCTGCTAGGTAGCAGGGGCTTCTGCTGCTGCTGTACACCTTGGTCTAATCCAGGGGTGGGCAAACTTTTTGGCCCAAGGGCCACATTGGGGTTGCAAAACTGTATTGGAGGACCGGGTAGGGAAGGCTGTGCAGGGGCTTCTGCTGCCACCTCCCAACAAGCACTCATGGCTCAGGATCTAGCTCTCAATTAATGACAACAAACTGGCTCCCAGAGGTCTAGGAAAGTTGCAGCATCCAAAGTACAGTTCGCAGGCATCTTGTGTAGCCCAGGAAGCCCAGGGCGTCCAAACCGAGTGTGAACGAGGGAGACATTCCAACAAGCAAAACTGAAAAATTAAAGTTAAATCAGTAGCAAACCTGCCCTGCTGAGGGCGTCGTTGGTGGCCAACGGAAGCAGTGCATGCTGGGATTTATGTTCCGAATGGGCAACGCCTCTGTTTCTGACACTATCTGCTCCATTGTGCAAGCCTGGGGTTCCCAGCTTGGGTGAAGCTTGCGCCTGTCCTGATTTAGCTCTATAACAGCTTCGCTTGCTCAAGCGTGTCCCTCTTTTAGCCCCGAAGCTGTTTGCAAAAGGGGAGTCAGAGAGAGAGAGTTTGGAGATCTGAGCTCAAACCTATGGATTTGGAATCCACTCAGAGATTCTTTTGATTTGTTCTTGCTACAAAGCCTAACGCCTGGCACGCCCCAATTACTGCTGGGGAGTTTGGCAGACAGGGCCCGGGTCAAGGCTGGGGCGGTTTTGCGATTCCATTAATGGCTCCCTTTCAAGGGGCATTCGTTAATTTAGTGGCTAGCACAGAAAAGCACCATTCCAGCTTCCGCATCACGGGCTGATCTGATCATTATTTTATAAGACGTTTAAGACATCTGAAGCACTTTGAAAATTAGTCACGAAATCCCACGTCCCATTTCATTTACTTCCAAACATTGCAGGCCGCTTCCCTGCTGAGAGAAACCCATTGACTTCAAAGCAGTTCTGCTAGCAGTCAATTTGGCCTGGTAACTAACTGGAAAAAACAAAACAAAGCCCCAAACAAAACCCATTGTTGATTTTGGACATTTTCTCTATAATTTGATTGAACATTTTAAATTAAACCTTAAGGACCATGCCCCCGTGTGTGTATCTTATAAGCAGCACAGAAAGGATACGTAGCTGGAGAGGCGTATTTACTGTACTGTACATGACGGTGAGGGATAGAGGATTTACCAACATGGTTTTGGGATGGCAAAGCCATGAGAGAGGTAGTTATGCTGGTTATGAAAAATTTGTGAAATGTTCTCCCAATGGTCCAAAGCCTAGGACTGGCCATTTGCTTAAACCCACTGCACATCCAGATCTGGTCAAGATCACTGGGCATTCTCACTAGCACGCACTGTGTTTGTAGGTACAGTGTATCTGGACAGGACCCTGTAGGTGTGTCTACACAGCACGCTCCCTAGTGTGGACAGACAGAGGCGCCCTTTCTGCTCCAGCTAGCGTGCTAATAAATGGCAGCGCGGCCACAACAGCACAGCGGCTCAGGCTAGCTGGTGGAGTAAAGGCCCGCCTGACCCTCTTGGTATGTATTTGGGTGGCTAGCCTGGGCCACCACCTGTGCCCTCGTGGCCACCCTGCTATTTGCAATGCGCTAGCTGGAGCAAAGCTAGCACTTCCATCTTCCCCTGCTGGGAAGCACCCTCCCCACTCCCGTGTAGACATAACTTTAGTGTCTTTTCCTCAGCTTGTATGCTGGAGTTTCCAAGACTATGGCATGATGGTCATAGAAGGTCAGGGTTGGAAGGGACCTCAGGAGGTCATCTAGACCAACCCCCTGCTCAAAGCAGGACCAATCCCCAGACAGATTTTTGCCCTAGATCCCTAAATGGTGCCTTCAAGGATTGAACTCACAACCCTGGGTTTAGCAGGCCAATGCTCAAACCACTGAGCTATCCCTCCCCCCTACAACACTAGAGCTGTTCTAGGCAGTGCCAGGGCAAACTAAGCACCAGTTCTAGCAGCCAGGCTAGCTCAAGGGAGCAGTAAAGATATAAGATCTCATAGACTTTAAGGTCAGAAGGGACCATTATGATCTTCTAGTCTGATTTTCTGCACAACGCAGGCCACAGAATCTCACCCACCCACTCCTGTAACAAACCCTTAACCTATGCCTGAGGTATTGAAGTCCTCAACTTGTGGTTTAAAGACTTCAAGGGGCAGAGAATCCTCCAGCAAGTGACCTGTGCCCCACGCTGCAGAGGAAGGCAAAAAAAAAAAAAAAACCCAGGGCTTCTGCCAATCTGCCCTAGAGGAAAATTCCTTCCTGACCCCAAATATGGCGATCAGCTAAACCCTGAGCACGTGGGCAAGACTCACCAGCCAGACACCCAGGAAAGAATTCTCTGTAGTAACTCAGATCCCACCCCATCTAACATCCCATCACAGGCCATTGGGCACATTTACGGCTAATAATCAAAGATCAATTAATTGCCAAAATTAGGCTATCCCATCATACCATCTCCTCCATAAACTTATCAAGCTTAGACTTGAAGCCAGATATGTCTTTTGCCCCCACTACTCCCCTTGGAAGGCTGTTCCTCAACTTCACTCTGATAGTTCGAAACCTTTGTCTAATTTCAAGTCTCACTGGGTCAGCCTAAATCGATAGCTATTGAGTATCACGGGCAGTACTCTGATGGCCCTTTAGTTGCCTTGTTGAAAAGTGGAGGGGGTCAGACCAATTCTTAGTGAACATGTGTCCACATCACAGTGGCAACTCACCGTTTCACCAGAGACACCGAGAGCTGAAGAGGCTACGGGTAGAGTGACCACTGATGCAACCTCAGAAGACATTTCAGTACTTCTGGAAACGGTGTGCGTGTGCCCCCACCGGCGTGCCCCTGCCCCCGCTGATGTGACCCTGGCCTCGGCGGCATAGTCTCGCATGGATGGTGCGCGTGATATCACGCCAGGAAGGGCGGAGCAGAGTGCTGTCACAGTGGCATCCTCCGTGCAATCCCATTGTGCCGGGTGCTGTAGATATGTCTAGTGAGAGACAGTCACTGCTCCAAAGCGCTTGGAATGTAAATAGAAAAAAGACAGTCACCCTGCAGCTCTTGTGAGAAGAAATTGAGGGCTTCACCCCACGGAGGTATTAAGTCACCATTCACCAATGCCATTCACATGGAACAAATACAGCGGTGCACTCTGAGAGCCAGGGGTTTAGCAGCCATGAGAGGGGAGACTGCAATCAAGGAGTCCTGCTGAATTTGTCCTAAAGTTTTGGCTGAGGTCAAATAACTCGCCACACAAGAGCGGTGCTGAAGGCCGAAGTGCTGACTGTGGCTTTCCAGGCCAGAAGCAGGGTCTGCAAGTACCCAAAAGAAACAGAGCTAGAGAACTCCTGCAGTGCCCTCGCTGGGATAATGCATATGCTGTTAACTCAGCCTTCCAGGGTCTGGCCTGCCAGAAGGGCTTGTGTTTCGGGGATCGGCCTCCCTTTCTCCTGTTTGGAAAATCAGTTTTCCTCATGGTGTTTGTGATGTTGTACCCCAGGGCACTGATGTATAAGGACAGAGCTCCTGTAGCAGCGCTGCCTACCTAGTCTGGCTTCAGGCTAGTCACTGCCTCAGTTTCCCTGCAGTTCTAGAGGCTGATCGCCTGCCCACATTCTCCATCATGTGTAAACTTCTGGGACTGTCTCTCCAGCCCATGAAGGCCTCACTGCAACGCCCAGAGTCCTCCAGGCCCTTCCCCCAGTTCAAATCAAAACACACAAAACTCACAACCAAAGTTAGCTGTTGGGACCCCGGGGGCCTTACACTTTGCTCCTCCCCCTTCCAGGACTAATCATAAGAGCAACCCCCTTCAGCTGAGCTCTCTCAGCCCTTGGTAGGGAAAATGTGACCCCTTCCCACCGGGGTCCTGTCCAATAATCAAATAGGGTTGGCTGGTCCCTGGTCCTTAAGTGGGCAGCACACCTGTTGTAGCTTCTCACTGCCCTGGAATGGCACTGGAAGTGAAAAAGCACTTTCCTGCCCCACCACCATTCACACCTGTACTCACACATATGCATGTACAAACGTCATACAAATGCCCACACATTCAGGTACGGCAGATGTGCTTGTCCACACACACACACACACAATGCAGACCCACTCCCACATGCCGACATACATGCACAATCACGTGTACACACTTAGACACACATACTCATACACAAGGATCCTATGGAAATCATACCCCATAATATAATCCATGGATGTTAGCAGGCTGTTCCCCGTGCAAGGAGGGGAAATTGTATTAACCGCTCACAATGATGCTAATTTCAAAAGGCTACAAGTGCTTCTTGGGCTAACACCATTGTGCTCTTTGGGTTCTACACCAGGAAATAATCTGGCCCTTTAGGTCCCAGTCTTATTTTATCGTCTTGTGGTCAGGTTCCAATGCAGACTCTGAGACCTGCTAATGGCCACCTGCATAGAACATCTCAGACACACACCCCAGACTGCTTTGAATGTCTGCTCAGCAGAAGTCGGAATGAATGTAATAGCGAGCAAATTATAGGCAGACTAACAATGAGATGAAGGTTAAAAGATAATTGTTGTATATTGATCCAGTTAATGACTTGGAAATAGAAAATTAGAGAGGTGTGGACAGTTTTCTGCTTTAAAAAGTGCTGAATTTAAGAGGTTCAAAACTATTCCTTAGCAAAGCTAGCTTCTATTGCAGTGCAGCTCACCTCTAAAGGCCTTGCTGAATCCTCTCAATCAGCCATCATGATGGCCATGGAACTATCCAAACCAGATGGTTACTATGGTTAGATGTGCGTCTGCCTATGTGTGTTCTCTGTGTGCTGCCCCAGCTCTGCACAGACAGTTGGCACAGCAGACCTTGAGCCAAACCGCCCAATGACCACAAGATCCGTTAAGGTACGAAGGCACCAGGCCAGATTTATTGTCGACAAAGCACGGTACTAGCACCTGGCAGACTCTACAAGGATACTAAGACATGTATGCTTGTGACAATGGATGCAGCTCAGTGAATGGCAGGATTATCCATTCCCCCCCTGGGCTGGACAAAGATATTCCCTCTGAGATACATCTTTATACCCCGATACAAACAAGTTATGTACTGCCTCTGACATAGTTAGTTACTGCCCCCAGATGTTGCTAGTTATCACCCATTATTTTGTACATGTTGGTTTGATCAAAACATATCTATTACGTACTGTCATCCTGACCTTATTTTTTAGGAGAGGTCAGTGGGTTCCTGTTATCCTTGGATAATATTTTTCTACCACTCTTGATATTGGGATGTTTTGGTACCACTTGATATCAGACTGTGTTTGCATAAGTACTCTGTGACTAGCACTTCATCGGGATGTGTATTTTTGCAATGTTAGCCCTGGCTTTGCCAAATTCTGTGAGCAGGTTCTGCCTCATTCAGACCTCTAATACAAGAGCTTATGTCTCGGGCTCTCTTCATAGAATCATAGAATATCAGGGTTGGAAGGGACCTCAGGAGGTCATCTAGTCCAACCCCCTGCTCAAAGCAGGACCAATTCCCAACTAAACCATCCCAGCCAGGGCTTTGTCAAGCCTGACCTTAAAAACTTCTAAGGAATGAGATTCCACCACCTCCCTCTTCCGACAACAGTTACTGGCTTAGCTCGTGCATGTCTGCATGGCAGCTAGGAGGTGTAATTCCCAGCTCGGGAAGACGTAGATACACTAGCTTCGATTGAGCTAGCGCTCTAAGAATAGCAATGTGGCCACAGCAGCACGGATGGTGACTAGGAGCTCAGGTGGGCTTAGGTTCGGGCGGCTAGCCCAAACCACTGCCGGCAGCAGCCCTGCTGGTTTTAGCGTGGTAGCTCATGTACCTGATCTTGGAATTATACATCTCAGCTGCAGTGTAGACACAGCCACAGCTGACCACTCTTCTCTTCTAGTGTTTGGACTGGGATTGGGGGTTAGGCACTTGGAAATATTGTCTGTGTCATGACGAGTTGGCCATTACCTTGAGCCTGGGGGGCACCCACCCTTTCCTAATGAGGGACTTGCTTTGATGGCTGTCTCTGGAACCAGAGCACGTCTAGAAGGCCTGGAGGGTAGTTATAGTTCCATTGCCCGTCTGTTGATGGTCTGGTAGGATTTTGTAATAAACGTTTATCCTCAGACATTGGTGGGGTGGCTCCCACATGCCCCAGCTTTTCAGGCGACCCTCCTCCAAACAAACGTGTTGCGCGGAGAGAGACAGTTAGCACGGTGGTGGTGCAGGGCTTCAGTGCACAATTGTATCATACAAATGTTTTGAATTCATGCACTGCGGCTGTGCAGGAGGCAGAGATCGGATCCTGGGGTGCCCCTGACTCTGAGGATATCTCAGAGCAGCTTGGAGAGTACCCTGGAATTGGGAGCAGTTCAAGGAGACCTAGAAGCCAGGGAAGCTGCCTGGTCCATTTGTTTTAAAAAAAACAAAACAGAAACACTTTGATTTTTCTGAACTGAAAAACGCCTGGAATCCCTTTTCCCCCGGGAAATTTCGAAATTTCTAGTTTTCCTTCCAAGTCAGAACAAAACCTTTTTGACATGTTGGAATGTCCATTAGTACAGAAATTCCAATATTCAACCAGCTCTACCCGCCGATCCCCTGAGCTGTTTGGCCTCCACCAGAGGTTTATGGTTTTTGTCAAGGTGAACATGCGCATGGATTCTTCCCGTCTTCAAATGAGCAGAACTAAAACCAGCTCCGGGACTCTGTCTGACTGGTTTAATGTGTCCTGTCCTCCGCTCTCCAGCTTCTGTCACCGCTGCATTAATTTCACTCATCCTGGATTGCCAGCAAGTTGAGGAATTAATGTCGGGTTTGTGTCTCCCTTTGCCGAGCTCCTCCTTAACTGGGATGTGTGTAATTTAAAAAATGAAGCCTTACAGCCAACCGTCCCAAGAGCAAAGCAGTGAAACATGCTGAATTACAAACCGGTAATGTTTGGCAAATCAGGCGCCTGTGGCGCTTTGCAGCACCGGATCGCTGGTTGGTGGTGTTGCTTTATCTCTACCAAACAGCCCCAGCTAAAAGCAAGTGCCAGCCAGAGTCCAGAGCCATTGTGAGCCAGATCTTGTGTCTAGGCTTTTTTACCTTGATTGCCAATTAATTTGCTAGTCTGGACGCTCCCCATACATATGTTCCATGCTGTGAATTCTAGGCTGAATCGAAATTGTTTTTTGCCTCCAACAAAAGCCTGAAGAGAGTCCAGACTAGCTTGACAAATCACAGAATCTCAGGGCAGGTCTACTGTCAGAGTTCCTTCCCCACTCTGAACTCTGGGCTACAGATGTGGGGACCTGCATGAAAGACCCCCTAAGCTTATTTCTACCAGCTTAGGTTAAAAACTTTCTCAAGGCACAAATTCCACCTTGTCTTTGAACAGTATGCTGCCACCACCAAGTGATTTAGACAAAGAATTAGGGAAAGGACCACTTGGAGTCCTATTCCCCCAAAATATTCCCCCAAGCCCTATACTCCCTTTCCTGGGGAAGGCTTGAGAATAATATCCTCACCAAGTGGTACAGGTGAACACAGACCCAAACCCTTGGATCTTAAGAACAATGAAAAATCAATCAGGTTCTTAAAATAAAAAATATTTTAAAAAAGATAAAAGAATCACCTCTGTAAAATTAGGATGGAAGATAACTTTACAGGGTAACAAAAAGATTCAAAACACAGCGGATTTCCCCTCTAGGCAAAATTTTAACGTTACAAAAACCAGGATAAACCTCCCTCTTTGCTTAGGGAAAATTCACAAGCTAAAACAAAAGATACTCTAACGCATTTCCTTGCTATTACTTACTATTTCTGTAATATTAAATGTATCATTTCAGTGGGAGCTGGGTTACTTGCTTGGTCTGTCCCTTTGTCTCTGGGGAGAATACACACAGAGCACAAAACAAAGCCTTCCCCCCCACCACAGATTTGAAAGTATCTTCTTTCCTCATTGGTCCTTCTGGTCAGGTGCCAACCAGGTTATCTGAGCTTCTTAACCCTTTACAGGTAAGGAGGGATTTTATGCTACCCTTAGCTGTATATTTATGACATCTACACTTAAAACACTGCATCGGCACAGCTGCACTGATGAAGCTGCTCCGCTGTAGCGCTTTAATGAAGATGCTCTAGGCCAAGGGGGAAGGGTTCGCCTGTCGGCATAGTTAATCTAGCTCAGCAAGTTATTCCACCACTGGTGCTTAGGTCAGTATAACGACATTGCTCAGGGGTGTGGATTTTTCACACTCCTGAGCGACATCATTATCCTGAAAAACAACAAGGAGTCCGGTGGCACCTTAAAGACTAACCAATTTATTTGGGCATAAGCTTTTTACCCACAAAAGCTTATGCCCAAATAAATCGGTTAGTCTTTAAGGTGCCACCGGGCTCCTTGTTGTTTTTGTGGATACAGACCAACATGGCTCTCCCCTGATTGTTACCCTGAAGTAATTCTGTCGTGTAGTCCTGCCCATAGTAATGTTGGGGCTGGAAGGGACCTTAAGAGAACTTTTGATATGATCGCAACACTTTGTTTCATTTTTACCGGGATTGCTTCAAAATCAACACATTTTTTCGAAGCGTTTCGATTTTGACAAAAATGGCATTTTACACCGCCAAGCCATTTTGATTAGAAAGTTCCTGCCAGTTCTAATTTAAAGGGCCGAGTTCAAATTCCCGACTGTGGGCAAGTGCAGTTTGTTTGACTGATTTTTCCATTCGCTATGGAGACTCGGTACATCAGCAAGCTGGATTGTGAAGACCATGGGGCTGTTATCCAGGCTTCAGCGTCTCTCACCAGCCCTGTTAAATCAATATACTCATCTTAGTGAAAGCTGAAGTTAAAAGTGTCCTTCTCTACTGTCAGGGACAGGACTGGTTGAATAATGACTAAGAATAAAGAATGATTTGTGAATAATCTATTTGATGCGTGATGGGAAAATGTCTTCGATAAACTACGCACGTGCTATTATGCGAGCATTGTAGAGCAGGCTGAAAAATGAAAATGACTCATTCACAAATAGGCAGCGTTGCTGTAGCCATGTTGGTCCCAGGATATTAGAGAGACAAGGTAGGTGAGATAAAAGATATCCCCTCTCCGACCTCATTCATCAATAATCTATTTCAGTGAAAATGCCCAGATTGTTTGGCTAAATTATCCTCAGTGACCAATAATCGGATCAGCTCTAGTCAAGTGGAAGAGGCCTGTTTCATGGAAAACTAAAATAGGGGGGAAATTGAGTGAAGGACGTCAAACTCCAGCCAAGTCTGCAGTGTTCACCTGTCTATGACCCTCATTATTTATTATTATTAATTTGTGTTATGCTGATGCATTTGTATTGTGGTCATACTTAGCAGCCCAGGTGTTGTACAAAACAAAAACACAATCTAAGACAGGAGATCTCAGGGTACAGATGGATGGGGGAGCACAAGGAAACAATGAGCGAAGATCAGCATGAGAGGCAGTGGTCGGTCCCTTTGTGACTGCAGCAGAGCGCAGGTCGTATTAAAGGCTGGGCTGCCATTCTAGCCGGGCTACAAGATTGTAAACAGGCAGTGGGCCTTTGAGAGAATAACAGCCCCATGGAATGAGAGGTGCACAATGCCTTAGACATAAATATCCCTAACATATGCCTTATACATATACTTAGCCTGCAGTTCGCCTTTGCAATGGACCCTCCCACTGCTACAATAAGGCTTCTGGAGAGACTAGAACAAGCCAGTTGATGCCGTGCTGAGTTTAGAATGATGATTGATTTTTATGTCTCCTGTTCATTAACTCCCAGGGCATGGTACAAGGCTCCTTTATTACTCAGCGCTCCTATGCCATGCGGGGTGGGGAGAGAGGTGGGCTAGGAATGGGGACTATCAGAGGAAAGATGGTTGTACTGTGTGACCCATGATTTGGCTTGGAATAATTGGATTTTATTTTTTTAATATAATTTTGACAGATAGTATCAATGTTTATTTTAAAATATGTTTTCTTCCATTTTTTTTTACTTGTGCAAAATTATGGGTGTTAAACATTTTTAAAATTTTCTTATTTGTATCAGTCAAAATGTTTACAGTTGCGGGAAATTGGAGGAGTCAGACCGTGGGAAGGGCGGGGGGTCAGACAATTATTTAAAGACAATAGCTGTTTAGAACCAAAAAGTTAAAGCTTTACAATGGTTTAGACACAATTTGTCAACATCACAGGTCAAAATACACAAATATCCTTAAATCAAACTCTAGTAAGTGCTCAAACAGCATTTTTCTTACTTTACCTATCTGTAAATTTCAGTTATTATTGATGGAAATACTTTCATGTCAGTTTGTGTGTACGATGAAATTGACATTTATCCACATTTACCGGAAAAAATCTAATTCTTTCCAACCCTATCCACCATGATTTACATCGTTCTGGTCAGGGCTGGCATAGTGATTGGTAAGACGAGTCATTTTTACTGTGGAGATCTCCAGTTTGCATGGCAACACATTTTGTTCAGGCATTTTCAAAGAAATAAATCCAAGCCCCATTGTTTCATCTGAGATATGCGCTACAGCCACGCATAGTGCTCCAGCAGAGACCTGCCCTGATTTATGTTTCATGTAGCTATTGTTGTGTGAGGATATAAACAGAAAAAGCCAGGCCTTAAGCAGAGCCTCCCTGACTAGGAAGTCCCTTTGTTTGTTAAGCTCCACCTGAAACAAATCCTGGTCCTCTCTGGCAACTGTTGACAACCAGAAACGCAATAATCACACCATATCTCCCTTTCTTTATATTACAAAGATTAAAATTGAAATGGTAAACTAATTGTGTGTGTGTGTATTCAAAATGAACGTCAGCTTCCTCAAAGGTTTGTATGCTCCTATATCCTCTTATCAATTCTGTTTAAATAGTCCTGAACAGGATTCTGAAGATCAAGTCGCCGAGGGGGTCTGATCAATCTTCCAGACGCTGTTCTCGCTTCTGCTGAGTTTGCATGCGGAGTTCGCTTCCGGACTGTGTACCCGGAACTCTATCACCACTCTGCAGACATGAGCACTTGATAAAACCCTGATCCCAAAGGCCCCCAGACTCTGGGATGTCAGAGATGGGACTGGTCTCTGGATTTGGGAGCTGATTTAATGTAGTCTGGCTGAGGCAGAATCCCTTACATTAAAGAACTAAAAAACCCAGCCCCCAACACCCCTACGCACAGGGTATGTCTACACTATAAAATTAAGTCAACCTAAGTTACACCGATATACAGTCACTGCAGCAATTACATTGCTTCTGCATGTCCACACGGCGCTCCTTGTGTTGTCCTCACCAGGAGCACTTGCACCGATTTGACTGTCAGTGTGGGATGGCTTCTGAAAGTCATGCAATGGACGACGCAACGCAGGGTCTACACTGATGCTGTGTCAACTTACCTACATCGACGTAAGTGCTACACCTCTCAGAGAGGTGGAGTTTTTAAGTCGGTGTAAGTGGGCAAGTTACATCAGTAGGAGCTGCATGTTAGTGTAGACGGCCTACAGAGATAGGTCAAAGTAAGCTGCCTTATGTCAAACTCACTCTGTAGTGTAGACCAGAGCACAGAGGCTGCTCTAGCCATAGGAGAACTAGGCACCTGTTTATGGTGGCAGATTTCTGGGCAGCTGCCTAGGGTGGCAGATTTGGCCCGGCCACCCCAGAGGCCTGAGAGGAGAGGAGCGGCACACTGAGGTTTTGCCTAATGCAGCGGAGTGTCTTGAGCAGCCTCTGACTACACATGCTACATAACTAACTGCCCTCTTCAGAGGACACTGAGGTAAAGGATGTCAGAGCACAATGATTTTGGCAGTGAATGTTAATCTATTCTTCTTTCAATGCACCGGTGTCTGTGAATTTCAAATGGATTATATTAAATATTGATTTCCTATGGCTCCAATTAGTACCTGAAGACGGATGTGTCCCGAGGCAACATTCAAATGTGCCAGCCATTTTTTTCAGGTTCTGATTCCCCACTCCCACATCCCTCCCCTTCCCACAGACACTGCTGCACGGCCCAGGAGAGAACATGAACTCAGCACCGGAATTTCTAACATTGCTAAAACACACTGAATATGTAAACACATTCCCGCCGACGCAAGGAGCAAAGTGTAGACACGCACAAGCCGTGGAATTACTACTGCAGCTATACACTACTTAGGTCAACTTAATTTTGTAGTGTAGAGGTGGACTCAGATTGTCCCTGCACTGGAATCTGTGTTTAGTCCTTGTCCACACAGAGGAAATTCACCAGCTTAGCTATTCCAGTATGATTTAGCTATTGCAGAATAACTCTCCCACATGTGGATGCTCTATTCCAGAATAAAAATGATTTTATTCCAGAATAATTACTCCTATTTGGGAGTATATCTTATTCTGCAATTGCTAAGCCAATCAATGTTCCCATATAGAGACGGTCAGAGGAGGGCACTGGAATGAAAGTGATGGAATCGGTAGCGTAGATGGTCCCAAAGCTGCATGCTCGTAGCTTCCACTTACAATTGGTTTGCTTTTTAAACTCTGCTTTTTGTTGGTAACCTTCTTACATGAGCCTACCTGGTTGTTTGTTTGTTTGTTTGTTTGTTTTTACCTCCAGTCCTTTCAAGCTAATGAAAAAGAAGCCAGGATGGGACCTTGTGGCTTATTTATTGACTCATGCCAGCTTTTTTTTCTGTGATCATTGCCATTTCAGTTGATTGAGAGGTGAGAGCTGTGCAGGTACTCTTGCTGTGAATTGGAACAAATTCAATTCACTTTTCCTATTCATCTAGGCTTTCAAGGCAAAAAAAAAAATCGTCTGGGGGAAAAAAAAAAGATAGGGCATATCTTCATGCACAAATAGAAAAAAACCCTCCTGTGTATTGCCCTTTGCTGGCATCATCCTAACAGGGGGCATACAGTGATACAACAGGGGGCTGTTGTGTGTCTAATGCAGCTCATGCAAGGAGCACTCTAGACAGCTCTCCCGTTTAAACCGGCGCTTCCTGTGATGAGTGGCTACAGCCCGCCACGTCTGAGTGCAAGGCAGCGGGCGGGCTATGACACCGAGGAAGCTGGTGCTTTGCGCCGTCCCTTTCCCTTTGTGAAAGCTAAATGGAAAAGTATGTTTTAGGAAGAATTTCTCTTGCTGAAAGGTTGTCATCACCTCCAAAATGGTGGGGGAAGGTGGGGGAGGGCAGGATACTGCACAAAATGACAGTTCTCGCTTTTTTTTATTGTGACTCAATTTGGCACAAGTTCTGGGCCTTTCACACCAGCATAGAAATTGAGTTGGATTTATCATCTGGGGACCAGGGCAGGATTGCTCCTTCCCAGCTGTGCGTTCTCCGGGGTCTTGCTCAGTCCAGTTTGCAACAATACAATCGATAGGGCTTTCCTCACGTCTGCGTATGGTACTTATCCTACTTATCATGGCCCCCAGAGTGCCTCAGCTGCTCACAATTTTTACAACTGTGTAAAGATGTGGTGTCCTCATCTCAAAAAAAGATATACTGGCATTAGAAAAGGTTCAGAGAAGGGCAACTAAAATGATTAGGGGTTTGGAACGGGTCCCATATGAGGAGAGATTAAAGAGGCTCGGATTTTTCAGCTTGGAAAAGAGGAGACTAAAGGGGGATATGATAGATATATGTAAAATCATGAGTGGGGTGGAAAACGTGAATAAGGAAAAGTTATTTACTTGTTCACATAATGTAAGAACTAGGGGCCACCAAATGAAATTAATGGGCAGCAGGTTTAAAATAAATAAAAGGAGTTATTCTTCACATAGTGCACAGTCAACCTGTGGAACTCCTTGCCTGAGGAGGTTGTGAAGGCTAGGACTATAACCAGGTTTAAAAGAGAACTGGATAAATGCATGGAGGTTAAGTCCATTAATGGCTATTAGCCAGGATGGGTAAGGAATGGTGTCCCTAGCCTCTGTTTGTCAGATTGTGGAGATGGATGGCAGGAGAGAGATCACTTGATCATTATCTGTTAGGTTCACTCCCTCTGGGGCACCTGGCATTGGCCACTGTCGGCAGACAGGATACTGGGCTGGATGGACCTTTGGTCTGACCCAGTATGACCGTTCTTATGTTCTAATGTTCTTAAATAGATTTATTTTCACGACACTCCCATGAGGCAAGGCAGTGCTATTATCCCCGTTTTACAGCTGGGAAATTGAGGCCCCCCCCAGGGGTTAAGGGGCTTGTCCAACATCACACAGGGAGTGCTGGATCAGTCTCTCAGGTCCTAGGTTAGTGCTCCAACCACTGCACCATCCTTCCTCTCTGCTTTCCCCTGTGAAACAGTTTCCCAATCAAAAAGATCTCAGCATTAGGAAAGCTTTTTGGATATTAAGCAAAATTCCACTCTCATTTTTTTTTCTGGTTTTCTGAAATAACTCTACCGACTTCAATGGATTTATTTGGGATTCACACTGGTGTAATTGGGAAGACAGTTCTGCTCCCAATCAAAATAATCCTTTGTTCAATTTCAGGCCATCTCGCCTAGTAATACCTGGAATATTATCAGCAACGTCCACTCACTATAGCACATGGTGATGTGTTGAAAGGAGATATATAAATAACTACGGTAGGTAGAACCTAATTCTCCTCTTTGTGCAATGGTTTTACACTAGAGAAATGTTTTCTGTGGGACTCCTCCTGATCTACACCAGTGTGAGTGAGAGCAGGATCAGGCCCATTTCTGTTATTGGTAAGTATCATCAGTAAAAGCTTCAGCCAAGATCACATCCCACTCTGCTACTTCTCTGCCCCGAAGAGCTTACACTGTGATTAGACAATCCACTTTACAGATGGGGAGCTGAGCTCTAGGGTAGCGCTGGGCAAATATTTTTCAGCCAGAATGTTTTTCATCTAACAATGCCGATTCAGAACAAGAGAAACATTTTGTGAATTCCTGCCAACAGGAGCGCTGCCAGCTTTTCTGCCGCCCTAGGCGGTGGAAAGTCCCACCCCGAAATGCCGCCCCCCCCCACAGAGGCGGCGGAAGGTCCCACCACCGAAATACTGCCGCGGTCACCGCCCCCCAAATTGTAGCGCCCTAGGCGACTGCCTAGGTCGCCTAATGAGTTGCGCCAGCCCTGCCTGCCAAATAGTTTTGGTCAAAGATAAAAGCAAAAATCCTCTGTTGGTGAAAGAGACAAGTTTTCAAGCTACACAGAGCTCATCTTCAGGTTGGGAAAAAGTAATCAGAACGTCACAGCTAAGCATAAGGTGGGACAGATTGTTAAGCATAAGGAGTTAACACATGTTTCAGGGGACCAGTTAAAGCAAAGTGAGCAGGTTAACACCTCCTTTGCCCTATGATTGCAGAGGTGTTAATTGCCTCTTTCCTCTCCTTCCTATGAATGGCAGTGTGGCCATGAACTCTTTAGCAGTGACATGTATTCTATTTCAGCTAGAATTTGCTCGGACCGTAAACAACTCACCTGTTACAGGTGTTGCCTAGAAAACCTAGAGGGCCTAGTTTGAGTCGTGGTTGCGTTTTTGCGAAGCAAATAATAGTGCCTGCTTTAGCAAACAAGGTAGGCATGATGCAGAGTATAATTTTTGCCAGCCACGTTGCCGAAGCACTGAAGCTTGTGATGAGAGGAAGGCATAGTCTTGGTATCTCATGGCAATACGGAAATGAGTCGTGAATCAATCTGGCACTGAGCTAACTAGATGGATTTGGCAAATAGGTACAGAGGAGAGGAATGTGCCCTTTGAGGGGAGAGAGAAAGAGACTGAAACCAGGGCACTGGGGTTACTCTTTGTTTATTGAGCTGGGCTGCAGCGTGATTGATGCAAAGTTTTGTTAGTAGGGGAGGAGAAAATACCACCAAGAGGAGAAAATATCACCTGTCCTGCAGGGAAGAGGGAATTATTTTATTTTCTAGAAACTTAGTGTCACTCAATGGGACTCTCCCTGCAGGGCAAGAATGCAACTTAGGAGAGGAGGAATTTTTAAGACTCAGGGCTGTGTGGTTGGTCCCTCACACCCCACCCCAGTGATCCTCATAGAAATGAAGGTCTAGATCCACCAAAGGACCTTAGGCAACAGCCTTGCAATGACTAACTCATAGGTGCCATGCCACCCAGTGGAATTCACAGCACTGAGTCAGGCACCATGAGCAAGACATCTAAGAATGGGATTCTCACATGCACGGATGAGCTCGCCAGGAGGATGTGCCAAGGGAAGTGTCCTCCTCCACTTGGGATTCACGGCCGTCACCCCCTCTACTGGTGTTTGGCGCCTAAGCCATGTCTGGTCCTTTCTCATGGAAAACTAGGGGCACCAGAGACAGCCAACAGCCCTGTGGTTGGGGTACTCATCTGGGATGCGGGAGACCTAGATTCAAATCTCTCCTCTACCTGATTTGTCATTCTGTGTAACATCCCAGCCAACCTACCTCCGCCAGGTATCCTGGCTTCCATGGGTGGCGGGAGAAGCTTTTCCTTGGGGAGACTAGCCCCCCCTCTCCTTCTGTCTGATGCCATACACCCCACTTGCTACTCTCAGTCCCCCGTGGCCCTGGCCAGGGCAGGGGGAGGGTGGTGGACTGAGAGCTTGGTCGGGGCCACAGAAGGGGGCTGAGATCTTGGCCCCAGCCAGGATTGAACTCTCAGCCCCAACCCAGAGTATCAAGCCTGGAGCCCTCCCCCGTTCTGCCCCTTCCGCGTGCAGCCCCACCCATGGCACCTCCCCATTCTGCCCCTTCCTCCGTGGCCTTGCCCCCATTCTGCCCCCACTCCACCTCTTCCCCCTGTGGCCACGCCCCTTGCTTATTCCTCCCACCCTGCCCCCCAAGATTGGAAAAACTCAGTGGCCACAGCCGGAAGCGAGAGCTCCTCCAGCCCTGAGGCCATAGTGGGGGTAGATTTTTCCAGGGGCCCTAAATTGGCCAGGGCCTGTGCAGTAATCTGCCACTGCCTCCCCGTCCCCCCAGCAGCATGAGGTTTGGGATGGGTTAGCCTCCATTACATGCCAGCCATGCTGGCTTCATTCTGAATTGCTTTAAATAGCATCCATCCCCTATGAGGCAATGTGGTCTCCCCTCTGACTGAGCCAGGTGGTGCATCATGGGAATCACCTGGCTGCAGGTGCATCATGGGAGATGTAGTTCAGCAAGGGATCAAAGGGGAGAAGCGTCGCGGAACTGTAGTGATGCAACATAATGTTGAATGGACTCAAAACGGATTGTTTCACCATTTCCAAATCAAAGGCTTTTCTGAACGTTTTGCTCTGTGAGCAATTTTGGAATTCCAACTTTTCATCCTAATTTGGGATGAAAACAAATGTTGAATTTCCCTGGGAATGAAATTCTGCTTGTCTCTCAGATCGACGTAATTTGAAGTCACTGTAGAAATCTCCCAGGAAAAGACCTCCTTGTCAGATTCCTGGGGCTCCCTTCTGACACCCATGTTCTACGCTCGAAAATCGCCTATGTTGGTGTTTCTGCTTCCAGTCCCACTGACACCAGGAAGTGGGAGACATGAAATACAATGCTTGAATTCCTTTCGCAGCTCAGCAGTTTTGGGACAGAGATTTGAGACAGCTATTGTCACTAGCTCGAGCTTCTCAGTAGAAATTGCAGAATATATCAAATGCACCAAAAGCCGGGACACTGGGCACTTAACAACGTGTGTATGGAACCCGCACCCATTCAGTGTGGGACTCTGGCCCACTCTAGTGGTGGCTGGGCTGCATGTACAGATGAGCCTGCTACAGTCTTAATCAAAGGTAAGAGCTCTGTGTATGCTCACAAGCTTGTCTCTCATAGAATCATAGAATCATAGAATATCAGAGTTGGAAGGGACCTCAAGAGGTCATCTAGTCCAACCCCCTGCTCAAAGCAGGACCAATTCCCAGCTAAATCATCCCAGCCAGGGCTTTGTCAAGCCGGGCCTTAAAAACCTCCAAGGAAGGAGACTCCACCACCTCCCTAGGTAACGCATTCCAGTGTTTCACCACCCTCCTAGTGAAATAGTTTTTCCTGATATCCAACCTGGACCTCCCCCACCGCAACTTGAGACCATTGCTCCTTGTTCTGTCATCTGCCACCACTGAGAACAGCCGAGCTCCATCCTCTTTGGAACCCCCCTTCAGGTAGTTGAAGGCTGCTATCAAATCCCCCCTCATTCTTCTCTTCTGGAGACTAAACAATCCCAGTTCTCTCAGCCTCTCCTCATAAGTCATGTGCTCCAGACCCCTAATCATTTTTGTTGCCCTCCGCTGGACTCTTTCCAATTTTTCCACATCCTTCTTGTAGTGTGGGGCCCAAAACTGGACACAGTATTCCAGATGAGGCCTCACCAATGTCGAATAAAACAGGAGTTGGTCCAGTAAGAGATATTACCTCACCCATCCTGTCTCCCCACTAGAAAGAGAGACATTTTAGCATGGGCACGAGAGGCTTATGTGTTTAGAACAAGAGATGCCCACGTCTATCCCTGCTGCTGACACCCTACCCAGGGATGGGGTGGCATACGCACAACCTTGGACTGCACTTAGAATCATAGAATATCAAGGTTGGAAGAGACCTCAGGAGGTCATCTAGTCCACCCCCCTGCTCAAAGCAGGACTTTTTCTGGAGGGCCTCAAAGAGACATGGGGGAGGGATCTTTAATGACCTGTACAATTATATAAAAAAAGAAAAGTTGACACCTCTCCTTAACTCCCCACCACCACCACCACATCTGCTTTGCTTTGATCTTTAACACACAGCTAGATGTTGCTGTCCTTTGAAATTATGCTGGTGATCAGCTTTGCGCTTTCCTTGCCCTCACCCTGGGACAGATTCTGTGTGAATCGAGAGGGAGCTCCATGAGCCCAAACAGCGTTACTTTGGGATAACGGGGGGAGTAGCAATCAGCCCCCCTCTCCCTGCCCCCGAGCTGCATTTATCCACAGGAAGGCTCTCTGTCCCCACTAGTTTAGATCTCTTTGGGGCAAAGACTGCATGGAAAGTCACACTCAGCAGTGGGCAGCGCCTTTCACAACCCAGTAAAGGGACAGATAGTGGCAGAGAAGATAGGAAGGAATGGTACCCGAACAGGGATTGTCAGGGCAGCTTGTTCCTGTACAGGTGAGGTGGTGGAACAGCTCGACTCCGTTTCCACCCCTGGGAGCGCATACAGGCACCATAGCCAGTCTGCTGGTTCAGGAAGGATTTGAACCAGTACCTCTGCACCAAAAGGCAGGAGTATCTGTTGTGTGAACTAAAGAACCAGCACACTCAACTTGCAGGCACTGGCAGACAAATTAAGTGCTGTATGTGATCTAGCCACTAGAAGGAGACAAAGAGTCACACGGGGTTAGCCTGTGATGCAAGCGCAAAAGACGATTCTTTGCTGCCGGTACAATCAGATGCACACTTACAAAATGGGAAACGACTGCCTAGGAAGGAGTACTGCAGAAAGGGATCTGGGTGTCATAGTGGACCACAAGCTAACTATGAGTCAACAGTGTAACACCGTTGCAAAAAAAATGAACATCATTCTGGGCTATATTAGCAGGAGTTTTGTAAGCAAGACACGAGAAGTAATTCTTCTGCTCTACTCCATGCTGATTAGGCCTGAACTGGAGTATTGTGTCCAGTTCTGGGTGCCACATTTCAGGAACGATGTGAACAAATTGGAGAAAGTCCAGAGAAGAGCAACAAAAATTGTTCACAGTCTAGAAAACATGAGCTATGAGGGAAGACTGAAAAACTGGGTTTGTTTAGTCTGGAGAAGAGAAGATGAGAGGCGACATGCTAACAGATTTTAAGTACATAAAAGGTTGTTACAAGGAGCAGGGAGAAAAATTGTTCTCCTTAACCTCTGAAGATAGAAGCCATGGGCTTAAATTGCAGCAATGGCAGTTTAGGTTGGACACTAGGGAAAACTTCCTAACTGTCAGGGTGGTTAAGCACTGGAATAAATTGCCTAGGGAGATGGTGGAATCTCCATCATTGGAGATTTTTAAAAGCAGGTTAGACAAACACCTGTCAGGGATGGTCTAGAGAATACTTTGTCCTGCCATGAGTGCAGGGGCCTGGACTAGATAACCTCTTGGAGTCCCTTCCAGTCCTACAATTCTATGAATCAATCAATTTGCAGCAGAAAGTAGTGAGGTTATTTCTTTCTCTTCCCATGAATATTGATGGAAGTTGGGCCAGAACCAATACACCAGAGCCAAACCCAGTATCCATGTCCACATTCAGCATCAGAGTTTGTAGCTAACACCCTGAATGCAAACACCCAACACTGATGTTTAGATCTGGACTTTAAAACATCCGGGACCAATGTGTTGGGATTGGGTGTTTTCATTTGGCCGGGCCCGCTTCTCCTCTCATTTGCGCTACGTTTACACCTCTCTAGCTGCACCGGAGATGTTCCCCCTGATTCCAACTTGTGTAAATCAGGGCAGAATAAAGACCAAGAGTGGCTTTTGGTCTACACAAATCAGAGGAGAATCCCCCACCTTAGAATTCACAGCTAGGCCAGTGACTCAGACTGGGGGTTTTGCCTCCATCCATCTGGCAGCTGCACACAGCTCTCTGATCCCCTTCTTCCAGAAAGAGGCAAGAGACAAACCTCTCCTTTGAATTCCTCAGTCAGCTCCACAGAGATCCCAAGATCACTGACTTATATAAATATCAGGGCCTGAAATTCATGGCAGAAGAACGAAGCTGCCAGAAACCAGGGACTTTGTTCTGCCAGGTTGATGTCATCAGATTTATAGCTGTGCATACTCTGCTGGCCTTGTGATCGCAACACAGGCTGATTCTCTCCGAAGGGCTTGTTATATATCAATGCCAAAGGCACTTGGCTAACACAGTCGTGCGGCTGAAAAATTAAACACACAAATATCATGCGATTCAGCATCATTCCCCTCCCTCCCCTGATATCAGACATCATAATAATACTCAGCTCTTATATAGGGCTTTTCATCTATAGGTCTCAAGGCACTTCACAAAGCAAGTCAGTATCATCATCCCCATTTTACAAATGGGGAAACTGAGGCACAGGATGTGAAATGTCTTGCACAAGGGAACCCAGCAGGCTAGAGGCAGAGCTGGGAATAGAACCCAAGCCTTCCTAACTCAACTCCCATAATCCCCCGCTCCCCGAAAATGGATTGTTTTCCCTTCAGAGGCCCTAGGTACAGACATGAGTGGCTAGCCTGCATCATCACGACTGCATTGGGCTTTTTAGCATGCTAACTCTATCAGAGCTGGCGTGTGTCCATCTACCTGAGCTAGGAAACACACCTCTAGCTGCAGTGTAGACGTACCAAGACTCCAGTGCGAGGTTTGGGTTTACTTGGGTTTTCACAGGCCTGCAGCTAGAGGGCAGAGGGGGTGTATGGGACCGGGACAAAGAATCTGCTTTGCTTCTCCCATATGTGCGTGTAAATAGGGAACGGGGTGGACTTCCCCTGGGGTAAATGGGAGGAGACTCCGGCCCCAGGTGCCACAGCCAATCAATCAATTAAAAACAAAAAAGTAGCATGTGGAGAATTTTAATATCTAAAACCTGATTTTAGAGGGTTTTTTTTTTTAAGTGGATTTTGTAAGTTCCTGGCAGGCTGCCAGCATCAAATTAGGCTTATTCACTTAGTAAAATTGCAAGTTAATAGGCAGCCTTTTTTTTTCCCATCGAACCAGTACAACCCCTTTAATGTTTAATCAAGAAGCGAAATTAGGAATTAAAGATCTCCTGCTTTTCATGCCATTTTGCTTTTAAATAACACAGTGAGGTTTAAAAAAACCTCCTGCCGAGTAGAACTCTTCACATCGGTACAGCGTTGGGGAGCCCTATGGACAGACGGCGCTCAAACGGCTTTCTGCACCAATCAGGAGCTGTTTCAAGGGTGTTGGGTGGATTGAGCCAACAGGTTATACTGGAAGCGAGAGAAATAAACCACTTCCCCATCAGGCAGGAAGACATCACAGAGCTTGTTATAAAGAGGGCCCTGAATTCACTGGGGTTCAAATAATAGATCATATCCCTCCATACACACAGCTTTCCCGATGCCCCTCAGTCCCTATCTGCAGCCCCTCCTGCAGTCGAGGATGGTGGAGGGTAATCTGGGGCCCCTCTAAGTTCCCCAAATCCCCTCTAAGGCCATCCCCTCAAGGACCCACCTCCATTTTATGGCCACACCCCTCTACGTGGAATATCAATAGCAGAGCCTTCACCTTGGGTAGGGCTAATTGGGGTGACCGCTCCGGGCCCCGCACTTTGGGGGGGCCCCGCGGGCCAGTGTGGTCAGTCCCAGAAGAGACAAATCTCTCATTTCCACCGTGGGCCCCACACCCTCCTAGGGATGGCCCTGGTAGCAGAAGAGGCCAGGGAAGCAACATGGGACCTCTGCCTCTCTCCTCACATAGAATCATAGAATATCAGGGTTGGAAGAGACCTCAGGAGGTCATCTAGTCCCACCCCCTGCTCAAAGCAGGACCAACCCCAACTAAATCATCCCAGTCAAGGCTTTGTCAAGCCGGGCTTTAAAAACCTCTACGGATGGAGATTCCACTACCTCCCCAGGTAACCCATTCCAGGGCTTCACCACCCTCCTAGTGAAATAGTGTTTCCTAATATCCAACCTAAACCTCCCCCACTGCAATTTGAGACCATTGCTTCTTGTTCTGTCATTTGACGCCACTGAGAACAGCCGAGCTCCATCTTCTTTGGAACCCCACTTCATGTAGTTGAAGGCTGCTATCAAATCCTCACTCTTCTCTTTGGCAGACTAAATAACCTCAGTTCCCTCAGTCTCTCCTCATAAGTCATGTGCCCCAGCCCCCTAATCATTGTTGTTGCCCTCCGCTGGATTCTCTCCAATTTGTCCACATCTTTTCTGTAGTGGGGGGGCCCAAAACTGGACACAGTACTCCAGGTGTGGCCTCACCAGTGCCGAATAGAGGGGAATAATCACTTCCCTTGATCTGCTGGCAATGCTCCTACTAATACAGCCCAATATGCCGTTGGCCTTCTTGGCAACAAGGGCACACTGCTGACTCATATCCAGCTTCTCGTCCACTGTAATCCCCAGGTCCTTTTCTGAAGCACTGCTGCTTAGCCAGTCGGTCCCCAGCCTGTAGCGGTGTGTGGGACTCTTTCTTCCTAAGTGCAGGACTTTGCACTTGTCCTTGTTGAACCTCATCAGATTTCTTTTGGCCCAATCTTCCAATTTGTTTATGTCACTCTGGACCCTATCCCTACCTTCCAGCATATCTACCTCTCCCCCCAGCTCAGTGTCATCCGTGAACTTGCTGAGGGTGCAATCCATCCCATCATCCAGATCATTAATGAAGACGTTGAACAAAACCTCATCAGATTTCTTTTGGCCCAATCCTCCAATTTGTCTATGTCACTCTGGACCCTATCCCTACCCTCCAGCATATCTATCTCTCCCCCCCAGCTTGGTGAATGGCAGCGATGGCACAGGGCCCCCCCCTTGTGCCCCATTGAGGTAAGGCCAGCAACAGGGGAGCCCCCATCCAGTTCATAGTGCAATAGCCCAGCAGCCAGGATGTGTTTTTCTTCCTGCCATACACAGCATCCCCCTGTTGGGGTGGGGCTGTCAGGGCCACTGGGAGCAATGGGCTTGTCACTAACACCTCACTGAGATGAATGAGGTCAGGTTCCCTGCCTTCCTCAGAGTCACTGTCTCAGGCTCTCTGCAGACTCAGGCAGACATCAGTCACCTTTTCAATCTTTTCTTCCCGACCAGGAAGGCTCAAAACATATTTTTGCTTTTAAAATGGAAGCCAAGAGGTTGAGGTCACTGCATGACTCCAGGAGTTGGGGCCCCCTAGAGCACCCGGGCCTTAATCCAGACATCGATATGGACACAGCCACCAGGCAACGGACTGAGACCCCACTGATTTATTGAACAGCAACCAGATGGTGACAACCCTCAGTCATTTCCAAACCAGGCGGTATCTGAACTGACATCCTAGCGGCAAAAGGCTTCCTGCCCTGTTACCATTGTCCAGAACTGCTGGTTAGTAGCTGCGAGGGCTGGTATGTTTCCGTCCTTTGCTGGGGGCTTTTCCTTCTCAGTTGCAAGGTGCGGAAATGAACCCACCATAGCGAGCCATGAGTTAAAGCATTAAACAGACTCTCAAGAGGGCACACAACTCACAAGCGAGTTCTGGGAGACACCCACCACAGATAAGAATAAACGTGTTATCTCCAGTGATCTGTCCTTTGGATAGAATGCCTTTGGGAGACAGATGCTTTTCCTCTCTCCACTTCACAGCCTCAAATCCTGCCTCAGCAATCCTGCAACACCCCTCTCACCCGGGTGCTAAGTTACACTGCCCTTCCTGTTCTCATAAGGCCGAGAATGGGTATTTGCACTGCAGATTTGGACACAATTCATGACAATGCAAGCTAGACACAAGCACAACAGCTGACCCGGGTTGCTGTGGGGTTATTGCAGAACTGCTGGTTACAAGGCCTTCAATAAGGTTCCGTCAGACGTTTTCAGGGTAAGAAACATTGGAAGTAAACCCTGAGCACTGTTTGAATTTCTCGCGGTGGGTGTGATGGAAAAGAGGCTAGAATAACAGGCATTCCAAGTGACACCTTTTCTGAAGTTTTTCATTGGATTGTCTAACCTTTCGTCAGGCCCCTCTGCAAGCAAACAAAAGCCTCTAAGGTCTGTGTTTTGCTCCATGTCGGGCTCAGTATCAGGGCAATGGGGACGTTAATCTGTATCAAGAGTTTTCACTTTTTCTCTGTAACAGAAGAGAAAGGCAAACCTGCTGTATTTAGCAGTGAGGATGTAACACGGTTCAGCCGTTGATCAGCGGCTCTGGCGCGCATTGGACAGAGAGGGCATTTCAAGGCTGTGATTTTTGAGTCATTCTAGAGTCGTACTTTTGATGCATTTCAGATCAAAGGAAGATATTTCCTTTCTTCTAGTTCAAACAGGAATTGTTTCCGGGAAGTCCCATGGCCGGTGCTATGCGGGAGGGCAGACTAGATGATTACAATGATCCCTGGTGGCCTTTCAGGCTGTGAATCAGAAAAACGCCAGTGCCACATAATTCTCTGGGCTGGATAAAACTTTGGTTTTCCATCTCATCCCGCACAGCACCCGTCTCAGCACAGCGATGACGGTGGGGAAAGCTCCGTTTGCAGTAGCTCTACCCTGCAAACAAAGGTGGCATTGCCGTGTGGGCGGGGATACTCACCCACGCCAGCTAAATTAAAGCTTGTGCAACAGTGAGAGCAAGGATAGGGCAGCACCAGCTTTGGCCCAGGCTCCCGCACTACAAGCCTGCTGATGATCCCGGATCCGTACTTGGGTTGCCGACCACACCAGGATCTGTGTTGCCACACCTTTGCCACTATTGGTTCCGAAATGCAGAAGGCTTAGCTGTATAGACACACCGCTGCTCTGTTAGGACCTGGTGACTTCTGCAATGGAAGACGGTGGTCTGAAGGCGGAAAGAGTAGTGACCTTACAGGCCAGTTGGGGCAGTGAGGAGAGCACTCCATGCTTTAGCGCAGCATGCGAGGGAATTTGGCTTTGAATCCAGATCCAACTCCAGACTTCACGGGCCAGACCTGATCACTTCAATTGAACAGCCCCAGACTTGGGGGCAGTTTGGATTAGAAACTGATTCCAATCTCTCCTTGCACAACTCTAGTTGTGTGTGCACACCAGTGTGGGCCCATATACACAGGGGGGAAGGATAGCTCAGTGGTTTGAGCCTTGGCCTGCTAAACACAGGGTTGTAAGTTCAATCATTGAGGGGGCCATTTAGGGATCTGGGGCACACAAAACAATCACTACCACCTGTCAGGGACAGTACTTGGTCCTGCTAGTGAAGGCAGTGGACTGGACTCGACTCAACTCAATAACTTTTCAAGGTCCCTTCCAGCTCTATGAGATAGGTATATCCCCATATTATATTATTATGTCTTGTGTTGACTGTGTGTATACTTTGGGAGCGCTCATCTATGTGCTGCCTTGACTTGGGAGCAGAGACACAAGCGTTACTCATTCGTGACCGCCTGGCTCAGTAACTATCCTCAAACCCTTCTGCCTGCTCTGTACTGATACATACAGACCTAGTTCCTCTCTGCCAGCTCTTCTTGTCTGGACTGAAGGGGATGGACCAAAACCAGCCAAAACCTTTAAGAACGATGCTGCATTAATGAACTCGGCAGCAAAGCAGGATAATTTATAGCCCTTACAGCTCTGGGAGAAGGAAGGCTTTGTTTAGAGCCTGCCTATTACTCTATGGCTACATCAAAGGACCTGTTAACCATCTACACTGCAAACGAAGACCCGGGTTAGTGAGTCTCAGAGCCCAGGTCTGCAAACTTGGGCTCATGGGATTTGTGCTACAGGGCTGAAAATAGCAGTGGAGACATTCCCGCTCAGGCTGGAGCCAGGGCTCTGAAACCCAGTGAGGGGGAGTGTCTCAGAGCCCTGGCTCCAACCCGAGCTCAAATGTTGATGCTGCTATTTTTAGCCTCGTAGCGCAAGCCCTGTGAGCTCAAAAGCCCTCAGACATGGATGGACCGAATGAAAAGTGAACTATGTTGTGGTCCCAGTTGTAGGGCTAACTGACAGTTTCTACTGAAAATGTTTCTCGGCAGAAAATTGGACGTTTGACTAAACAAAATTATTCTTGAAAAGTGTCTGTTTTCTGAGGAAAATTTTGATTTTTCATGGAAATATTCCATTTTCCGAGCAGCTCTTCTCAGGAGTATGGCTTTTGGCTTTGGTCCTAAATGCCCCTGCGTGGGGCATAACAAGGAATGGAAGTCTGGGAGCACTTGCAATAATACCGGACTCGGTTCTCCTTTGCTCACCTCACCCCTTTGCTACCCACCTTTTTGTTTGTGTTGATACATGCCATGTTTGCAGCTGTGCTGGGCCTTGGTGTTTGTTCCAACCATAAGCAGATGAGGTCTACACATGCTTCCCAAATTCAGGAGGAGTCTGGGGAGAGACGGGAGGGTCTCAGGAGAGCATAGGAAAGAGAGAACCCTAAGACGATGGATGTAGCAACTTGCATGGAATTGGGAGTGAGGAGAACAGGAGGGAAGAATTTGGAGGCAACACCAAGAAGTCAGTCTGTGTGCACATGGCTGGAAAGCCCGCAGCAGCATTTCTGTAAATCGTTCCCTTATAAAGTTCCTATTTCATTTTCGAAACATGGAGTCTTCTCCTGTTATTCCCCAGCATGTGAAACATGAAACAATGGGCAGAGTGCAGCAGAGAGAGGTGTGTGACTAGGACACTAGGTTTTCCTCACCTGCCTGATGGGGTTGCCACCTGTCCAGGTGTTCCCAGGATCATCCTATTTTTTTTTTTTAGGTAGCCATCCAGGGAAATCTATAAGGATGGAGGGAGGGAGGGATAGCTCAGTGGTTTGAGCATTGGCCTGCTAAACCCAGGGTTGTGAATTCAGTCCTTGAGGGGGCCATTTAGGGATCTGGGGCAAAATCAGTACTTGGTCCTGCTAGTGAAGGCAGGGGGCTGGACTCAATGACCTTTCAAGGTCCCTTCCAGTTCTAGGAGATAGGATAGGATATGCTCAGTACTCACTGCTGGCTAGCCAGTTTTATGGGCTCAGGGGCATCACTGATCTCCTGGCTTTTTGTACCTCCGAAGGGATTTAATGTGAAGGTGGTGACAGGATGTGTGTGAACAGGTGGGTGGGGAGGGAAACTTTACAGCTACTGAAATGAGAAGCCAGCGCTAAACGTTCGCTGGTAGAGCACATTTCTTTCTGCTCCCAGCTGTCTAAATGTTTGTACAATGTGAAGTATCAAGTGATGGCACGCATTTGATTAACAACTTCTCTCCTTCAGAAGGGAGGCGAGAGCTCCTCTCTCATGCAAACGACAAACAGGAGAGGCCACAAATATGTCTCTTCAAATACAACTGGCTTGGGTTATTTGGGGTGTTTTAACAGGTTATGCAAATTGTGTGATGGTGAACAGCATCAAATTGACAGCCCCAGAAGGCAGAATCCAGGGAACAGACAGTGGCAGGGAAAACCCCATATCGATTATTGCAGTGAAGGAGCAGAGCTGGGAGAAGAACAGAACGCAAGTTTCCCAGCCTACTGGTAGAAAGCTGAGGGTGGGAAGAACACAGGGGATCCGCAAAGCTGTTCTTCTCAGGGATTTGGACTGGCTCTAGGATAGCCCTGCAGATGTGTGAATCCAAGAAGGTTAAAGATGGGGCTTTGGAACATGGTACAAATTAGAGCTGAGCAAAGTTTGTTGTGAAAAGAGCTATTTAAATCCACCAGGTCAACTGAAACTATTCCAAAGTTCAAGTTGAATTCGGCGAATAATTTTGCCTGGAAAAAAAGGAAAAGACCCAAACATTTCGGAATGCCGAAATGTTTCATTTTGGAATTTCTTGAAGCAAAACCTTTCGACTTTTTTGTTTTGGAAATTGTGTAAATTTAATTTAAAAAAATCATTTAAAACCTTTAAAAAAAAAAACCCAATCCCCTGGTGCTGGGCAAACTTGAAAAGATTCAGAGCTTCAACCTGGACACGCCTCTGAGTCTCTCTTCCTTATGGACAGAGAACTGGATTCAAGCTGTGAAATTCAGACACAAGCCTGCATTTCAGAGTGTGCAGATTCATGATTCATAGATTTTTAAAGCCAGAAGGGACCATTATGATAATGCGATCTGTCATCCTGAATAATGCAGGCTGGAGAATTTCATCTAGTGATTCCTGTATCAACCCTCCTGCCTCACAGTTGAACTAGAGTATATCTTTTCGAAAGACAGCCAATCTTGCTTTGATACCAAGCAGTGGAGAATATATTGCATCTCTTCCTACTACAATAATTAATTACCATCATTGTTAAAATTTGTACTTTATTTCTGGTTTAAATTTGTCTAGCTCCAGCCTCAACCCTCTAGATCTCATTAATGACCCTTCCATTTCACTAGTACTGCGGGAAGATGATGATTTGTTTTGTTTTCTGGAAGCTCAATGTTATTCAATAGAGTTCATCTTGTAGAAAAGGTGAACATTCTGTTTCCCAGAATAGCATGGCACTATGTATATGATGATTTTTGTGTATGACCCATGGTGATGAGGGTGGGATAAGAAACTGAACAGGATAGAATATATCATTTTAATATGTATGTATTTTGGCTTATAGCAGCACAAAAAATGACAAAACACGTGAAATAAAAAGGACCCTGATGTTTTCTAAACCACATTTGTCTGAATTCAAGTTTTTTCTTCTTTTCTCTGAACTGGTTTTCACATCCAACCTTCAGAAATCTAAAGGAACAACAAATAAGGAAGGGCTATCTTGCAGCTGCAGCAGAGAACTACAGGTGATGATCAAAATGACCTGGACAATCTGGAGAAATGATCTAAAGTAAGAAGGATGAAATTCAATAAGGAAAAATGCCAAGTACTCCACTTAGGAAGGAACAATCAGTGGCACACATACAAAATGGGAAATGACTGTCTAGGCAGGAGTACTGCAGAAAGGGATCTGGGGGTCATAGTAGACCACAAGCTAAATATGAGTCAACAGTGTAACGCTGTTGCAAAAAAAAGCGAACATCATTCTGGGATGTATTAGCCGGAGTGTTGTAAGCAAGACACAGGAAGTAATTCTTCTGCTCTAGTCCACGCTGATTAAGTCTCAAATGGAGTATTGTGTCCAGTTCTGGGTGCCACATTTCAGGAAAGATGTGGATTGGAGAAAATCCAGAGAAGAGCAACAAAAATGATTTAAGGTCTAGGAAACATGAGCTATGAGGGAAGACTGAAAAACTGGGTTTGTTTAGTCTGGAGAAGAGAAGATGAGAGGTGAAGTACATAAAAGGTTGTTACAAGGAGCAGGGAGAAAAATTGTTCTCCTTAATCTCTGAAGATAGAAGCCATGGGCTTCAATTGCAGCAACGGCAGTTTAGGTTGGACACTAGGGAAAACTTCCTAACTGTCAGGGTGGTTAAGCACTGGAATAAATTGCCTAGGGAGGTTGTGGAATCTCCATCACTGGAGATTTTTAAGAGCAGGTTGGACAAACACCTGTCAGGGATGGTCTAGATAATGCTTAGTCCTACCATGAGTGCAGGGGACTGGACTAGAAGACCTCTCAAGGTCCCTTCCAGTCTTATGATTCTATGACTGCAATGCATACAGCTATGTAACTGTTATGCGCATTTGGCACACTGCAACATTTGATTTTTCCATGCCTGTAGGGAATGGAAAAAGAAATCCATTTTTTTGAAGCAGAACCGACATAGCACATTACAGAGAAATCGCAGAAATCATGTGCGGGGTAGGGGTGCCTTCTTGGCCAACTCAAGGAATTGAGGCAGGGAGTGTTGGAGATGTATGTATAAGCATCTACAACTTGAGCTAAAGAGCCAGGCTCTGTAGCCATGGCTGTATCCAGTTCACAACTTCTTCCCTCTTAATCTACAATGAAGGCAATTCAGAATGAAATTGATAGTCCTCCTTTAACTTTGGTCAAATCCCCTGCTCTGCCACAGACTTCCCAGGTGACCTTGGGCAAGTTACTTAGCCCCAGATCCCCCAAAGCATTTAGGCTCCTAACTTCCTTTGAAATTGTCCTAAATACCTTGGAGGATGTGGGCCTTAGCCTCTCTGCACCTCAGTTGCCCACCTATACAATAGGGATACTAATATTTCCCACCGTCCCAGGATGGCTGTGAAGCTGAATTAATTAATTTCAGCAAAATGCATTAGGATGGTAGGAGGGAATGTGCTGTGCCGTAGTCTGATGCAGACACAGAGAGAGCTCTTTTTGCTCTGCATTAGCTCTTTCAATTTGTGGTTTGGTGCAATCACTGTGATTAGCTAAAGACTCGTTCTAATTCTAGATTCTGATCCCTCTCATGAAAAGGCTTTTTAAAAAAAAGTAATTCTAAGTGAAATAATTACTTAAGGGATTAAAAAGTTAAGTGATAATACAGCCCTCGCAAGAAACGTGGCTTCACATTTAAATATGTCTGCAATAACTGCATAGAGACCCGATGTACTGCAGTGTTCTTGCAGACTGCCTGCAAAAAGGGGCTGTGGACCTGCCCCCACAGACCAGAGATGGAGAAGTACTGGGATTTGGGAAGGGGCATGTAAAAATATGGGCCCAGTGGGGCTAGTACAATCCATATAGAGGCTGCAGAGTGACAGCAATTGTTGTTCTGTCCCAGGAGCTGGAGTCGAGATGATAAAGGTTACAGTGCAGATCCCCAACCTGCCCATGGTGGTTCACTCTGCCCCGTGCAATGCTCATTTCTGCATAGAGGAGTAAGTGGATTTCGTCCGGGGTATCTAGGATAACATCAGCTCCTGCAGGGGAAAAAAAACAATTTCCAGCACAGGTCTCGGTTGGTCAATGATGGAGGAAGCCATTTCAGAGCTTTGTTTTCTTTGCAATTTTGGCTACGGTTGCTTTGCTCCTAGATGGTGTGACTGCTCTGGGATCACAACCCATTTCTAGGACGATGTTTACTGCATGCCCGTTTTTGCAGGACAATGTTATTCACCAAAGTGCCAAGGCCCTCCTCTCATTCCCTTTGCAGCAAGCCCCTGACTCACGGGGAGCAGTTCCACTGAAGCATTTGGACAACGGCACTAATACAGCTGACTGAAAGTGCAACTTTGATGTCATGGCCATATTTCCACTTCAAAACTACAAGCTCAGTGCAGCACAAAAAGGTATAATTACCGTTTCAGAAAAATATGTTAATTTGATGCGGTGCATTATGGCTGTGACAGCTTCCAGCCTCTTGTAAAATGGGTGTAAAATATATATTACAGGGAAACATAGGGTTGCTGTTTCTCTCTCTCTTCTTCCCTAGTAGAATAATAGCTGCCAGGCTAAAGCAAGGAGAGGAAAAACTTTCTGGTAAAGGAAGAGGGGGTGAAATTACAAAGTGTTTTCTGATTGTCAGAGCTGGGAAATATGCAGACAGTTCTGACTTTGCAGAAACTGCGAAACCTGATCCTCGTTTTGCAGGTAATTTTCAAACCCAGATGGCAATAGGCACCTATCACCCATTGAAAATCAATAGGAACTGGTGTGGAAGTAGAGAAAGAACTGACAGGGATTTGAAGGGGATTTCAATGCAAACAGGCCCTTGTGTGAGGAAGAGTCGGGCTAGCTGTAACCCTACTAACGCGAGATTTGTAGAAGCGAGGATTGTATGAGGCGAGTGGGAAAGAACTGTGAGAGAAGTTGTTGCGACCTTGTGGTAGATAAGTATGGAATGTAGACTATAGTCTAAATAGAGGTGAGAAAAATAAGATATCAGGATGCCCTATGTATAAACAAAATGCAGCTGTTGCTCATTCTTGTATGTAACAAAGGTATAAATGCTTGCTCTAATTGTTTACCTGTAGAGAGACCTGTTTAGCTCTCTCCCTCCAGGCAATTGCTAGAGATAATAAAGTATCTGATTTGCTGCACCCAACCTGAGAGTGAGAACTCTGTTTCTCCGACACTGGGCACCAAGCTGCCACTTGTGCAACTGAAAAATTCCCCCAGTATGAAGAGTAAAGATGCAGGCCTTCAAGAGACTGGGATCAGGCCTTAGGAATACTCCAAGTAGAAATGAGAAACTGGCATTGTATCTGCTCATAGGAGAATATTTCCTGCAAGGGCTGGACCAAAATCTTCCATTTAGAACTTTTTTCCATGGGAAATTGGGGCCCATCCCTTTTGGCCAATTTTGTAGAGTCCTGTCCATGCAATAAAAAGGCGCCCCCTCACAAGGCTGCAGGGTGAGAACTTGCTGCTTGACTGAATTTCATCAATGTGGGAGGGGGAAACTCCCATTGACTAAACAGGAAGTAAAGTATGAGTGGAGCATGTCTCCGTCCCATAATAGTCTGGGTAATCTCGTTGACCCTGTCATGATCACTTTACTGCATGCCCATTTTTGCAGGAAGTGTCTGCTTGCCTTGAAATTTTTTATTATTATTTTTTTTTGGCGGGGGTGAAAACTGGAAAACTTTTCTGTTTTTGGCAGTTTGGGTAAAAACGGGAACATTTTCAGCTGAAAACCAGTACAGTGAGGAGACACTGGCTGGAAAGGTGTATGCCGTTGACCAAGGTGGTCTGGATGGATCTGGCTGATGGATATGAACTGCAGATCACACAGCTGACCTGTGAGGATGGACAAGCTGAAGAGAGAGCTACAGGTCATACAGGAAGAGAACAGGAAGCCAGACCTGTGCTTGCGGGGGTAACCGGGCGAGATGGTAAGCCTCAAGAGGCACACTTAGAATCATAGAATCATAGAATATCAGAGTTGGAAGGGACCTCAAGAGGTCATCTAGTCCAACCCCCTGCTCAAAGCAGGACCAATTCCCAGCTAAATCATCCCAGCCAGGGCTTTGTCAAGCCGGGCCTTAAAAACCTCCAAGGAAGGAGACTCCACCACCTCCCTAGGTAACGCATTCCAGTGTTTCACCACCCTCCTAGTGAAATAGTTTTTCCTGATATCCAACCTGGACCTCCCCCACTGCAACTTGAGACCATTGCTCCTTGTTCTGTCATCTGCCACCACTGAGAACAGCCGAGCTCCATCCTCTTTGGAACCCCCCTTCAGGTAGTTGAAGGCTGCTATCAAATCCCCCCTCATTCTTCTCTTCTGGAGACTAAACAATCCCAGTTCTCTCAGCCTCTCCTCATAAGTCATGTGCTCCAGACCCCTAATCATTTTTGTTGCCCTCCGCTGGACTCTTTCCAATTTTTCCACATCCTTCTTGTAGTGTGGGGACCAAAACTGGACACAGTATTCCAGATGAGGCCTCACCAATGTCGAATAAAGGGGAACGATCACGTTCCTCGATCTGCTGGCAATGCCCCTACTTATACAGCCCAAAATGCCGTTAGCCTTCTTGGCAACAAGAGCACACTGTTGACTCATATCCAGCTTCTCGTCCACTGTGACCCCTAGGTCCTTTTCAGCAGAACTGCTACCTAGCCATTCGGTCCCTAGTCTGTAGCAGTGCATGGGATTCTTCCGTCCTAAGTGCAGGACTCTGCACTTGTCCTTGTTGAACCTCATCAGGTTTTTTTCTGCCCAATCCTCTAATTTGTCTAGGTCCCTCTGTATCCGATCCCTACCCTCTAGTGTATCTACCACGCCTCCTAGTTTAGTGTCATCTGCAAACTTGCTGAGAGTGCAGTCCACACCATCCTCCAGATCATTAATAAAGATATTAAACAAAACCGGCCCCAGGACCGACCCTTGGGGCACTCCACTTGAAACCGGCTGCCAACTAGACATGGAGCCATTGATCACTACCCGTTGAGCCCGATGATCTAGCCAGCTTTCTATCCACCTTACAGTCCATTCATCCAGCCCATACTTCTTTAACTTGGTGGCAACTTCTTTAACTTGGTGGCACTTCTGAGGTCAGCTGCTGCCTGGAGGTGAAAGGCCATCTCAGCAGCAGCAGAGCAGCTCCACCAGTGTACCTAGATGGAGAAGTGCCAAGTGACTGACGTAGAGAGACGGGTCTCCAAAGTATACAAAACCATCCTGAGATTGAAGGACCATGCTGTGCAATGAGAGATGGAGAACAAGGCTCTGTCCACCACTGGTTCCAGCAGGTCTATTTGTGTTGAGGGGGACAGCCTGGTTCTTAACATGCCAGAGGATAAAATGGAGGAACTGAAAGATGGAGGCCAGGAAAAGTCAGCTCCCCCTAGGCACTGAGATGCTTTGAAAGGTGGGACTTCTGAAGGGATGCAAGACCAGCTATGGCGCAGAAGATACAAGCCAAACCCTCAGAATCCTGTGTGTGGAGGCCAGGGAGATACCCTATGTCCAGGCCAGGAACCGTCACGAAATCAGGTGGCCCACATTAGGGGAGGTCTTCCCAAAGAAGACGACCCTAGAACATGCCCCTGGGTCTGAGGGGGTCTAGACACAATGCAGTGTGCTCACAGGCAGAATTATAGGGTTCTGCCTCACTGATAGAGCAGCGCTAAGGTCAGCTCGGTTGTACATCACCAGGTTCTTTGCTGTAACCGTGTTCTACGTAAAAATGTTACGTGTTAATGGGAAACAGTCCTGTGACAGAGATGGGTGCTATGGTACCACATAATGACATGTGATTGGGTTTGGAAGGGGAAGAGAGAATGCATGGTCTCTGGTTGGGATAAGCCATCCTGGGGGACAGGTATATTCAAGAGAACAGGTGCATGGAGACCCCACTCCACACTATGAAAGGGCCAGACCCCCACCCCCAGAGTCCTGTGTCCAGTCCCCAAGAATCTATCTCCTCTAAGTTCTTCCTCTGCTTCCTCTCATGGTCATTCTCCACTCCCAACACACACAGACTGCAGACAACCCTAAAAGGCCTTTCAGTTTCTATCTATTTTTACCAAAAACGTTTCTGGGTTTTACAAAAGCCATTATTTGTATTTGTACCAATTTTCACCTGAATTTTTGATGACTCAAGTAAATGAAATGACTGATTATATGAAGAAAATCCAATACATTAGGTCCATGTGCTTATGTTAATAATCAATTAGGCTAAACATAAATACGATGCAGTCCGTTAAAGTAAAGGGAGGGTAGTAGAAAATATACATACACACACACGCGCTCATACATGTTACTCTTATTGTTCTCTATTTCTGCTTCTTTCTGTCCTCCTGTCCCCCTGTATTAATCCCAATATTTACCCCGAAAACGGTGATGTTAATTTTTGCATGAAGTTTTACTCATTTTTACTCTTTGTAATAAAGACCGATAAATTCTAGGGAAATTTTAAATAAAATAAAAAGTGAAAGCAAAGGACCTTCCCAACACCTTAGCCCCTGCCTTTACATCTACCTGGTCTTCTGCCTGGATTAGCTCAGACCTGAGCATCATTTTAGTGCCTCAGTAAGTAGCTCCACGGCTGGTTTTACTACACAATGGGCCTTGATTGCACCTTGTGTTGAGCCTGACTGAACGTACTTGGCAGCCAAACAAAGTCTGTGCTTGTCTTTGGATCTAAGACCCCCTGATGGCAGCCATTAGCACCTGTCATCATGACATATCCCTTTGCATTCTCTGCTTGCACCCTTGACATCTTTGTAGACAGCCCTCATGCCAGCCACCATCTTAATTTAGTCATCTCTTGGACAAGCTACACTATAATGGGCTCTTCTAATCTTTCCTTTTCATTCAGTTCCTCCTGCCCCTGAGCCCTGTTCTGCATTACAGAATTACTTTGGTAGACCCACGTTGCCAGGGTGTGAATAATCCACCCCCTTGAGTGATGTAGTGATACTGACATGGTGGAGGTAGCCTCATGTTGACAGGAGAGCTTCTCCCACTGACATAGCTACCACCACTCGCAGATGTGGATTAACAAGAACGATGGGAGAGCTCTCTCCCGTCGGCATACAGCATCTTCATTAAAGTTGCCCTGAATTATTTTGCTGCTCTCCTTTGAATAGTCTCCAGTTTATCCAGGTCTTTCAGACATGCAGATGCCAGACGCGCTGTGAAAGTTCCTTAACCATTAAAATCTGTCTTAGTTGCCAAGTTTCTGCAAGTAGTTTTTGTAGGCATCTGTGGGCTTGCTAGCCATTCTCTTTGTGATTTACGTCTCATGGTGGTTCCACATCCTTGTCAAACTACGTTTTTATTACCTTCCAGCACTTCTGTCAACCCAGCTGTATAGCATCTTTCCCTCTGCTACCTTTGCCAGCAAATAGAAACCTAGTAGCAATGCGTGTGTGTGAAGACAGTCTGTTTAGCTGGCACTCACACAGCTGAGACTGTCATTATTTATCACTTATACTGTGCCAGGAGCTGGACAAAGACAGAACCAAAAGCCAAAGAGCTTCCTGAAAATAAACGTGCCAAGCCCTAGTTTGTAGTATGTAACTCACATTCAGCACACTCTATGCCCAAGTAGGATCTGTAACGTTTTGGTGAGAGCTAGTCCAGAAATGGAGGAAAGGCTGGGTTTTGAGCCTTACATTTTGACAAACACAATACAAAAAAATCACTCTCTTCAAAATGTTCATCAGAAAATGTTGACTTTTCATCAATTCCTCCCATCCTGATACCATTTTTCAGGGGGAAAACAATCAAACTCACCCCCCAAATCAGATTTTGGCTGAATTTTTTCCAGTTTTCTGATGAAAAATCCTTTTTTTTTTTTTTCCCCAGCGAGCAGATACGTTACATGAAAAAATTCATTTGGTTGAAAACTCAATTTTCTACCAGCCCTCATTTTGTCACAAGAATCTAGCTTACTTTGACTCCTTGGAATTTTGTCCCATTCTCTCTTTCATCACTTAAGGTTTTTCTCCTTTGTCTCTCTCTCTCTCTCTCTGTCTTTCTCCTATAAATGTCACTCTCCACTGGCATACTTATGCCCCACAATCAGCAAAGCATATCTAGGCACCAATCATCCTCGTGTCTAACCCATTTTCTGCATCCCTCAGGGCCTGCCTCACTTCCCTATGCTGTGATCTCCCCATTATTTATCCACAGGCTTTTTTATGGCATTCATCCTCACAACCAGCAAAGCCATTAAGTGACTTGTCCAAGGCCATGAATGTCGTCTGTAGCAGAATCACGTAGCGAGCCTCTGGACCATGATTCTTGAAACAGTGTCTCAGCCACAAGCCCATCCTTTCTGTCATTACTTTTGCAGCTTTGTCCCTCACCTTTGGGTGTCTCCCCTCACCCAGGGTCTCTGTCTCCACCCTCTGTCGTCCCTCTCCTTGGGGCTCTGTTTCTTCCCCTGTCTTAAAATGCCTTCACCCCACACTGAGTTGCTTGGGATCTCTCTTTCCCTTCATTATTCCTTCCATCACAGACATCTATCCACCTCCCCAGACTCTCGTCTCGTTATCCCAGTGGGTATTTACCATCCCTTATAAAGGCTTCCCATTAGCTAAGAAGTCACAGGCTAATTTTTCCTCCCTTCTGGTTTGCAACCTAATCTTACAGCACAAGCTCTCCCAATTCACAGTACTGCCTGTGACCACATCAGTTTGTCAGCCATCATCTTTCTAGGGAGAAGAAAATAGTGTTTGTTTTTTTTTAAATACCCCGTGTTTCAAGAACTAGAAGCACAGAAGAACTTTCAAAGTCTAACAAGTCTCAATCGGCTCCTCTCTAAAATGAGCTTAATGTAAAACAAAAACAAGCTCCCTCAAAAGTGTGAAGAGAATGCTGGCATCAACCACTTCCGTGTGTCTCACTCTCCACATTGTTCAGGTTCACCGATGGAGCCTGAGTTACAGGGACATTACATAACCTCTGTGTCTTTTCTGTTCTCTGACATGGGGCTACTCCCCCAGCAACCAAACCATATCGAGCTGGCTGCTTGGCTGAGAAAGTGCTGACCATCCTCAGAAATGCAGTCTCTCTTTCTCCCATACTGTTCCCAAATGACCATGAACGTTAAAGAGTGAAAAGCAACAGAGGGTCCTGTGGCACCTTTAAGACTAACAGAAGTATTGGAGCATAAGCTTTCGTGGGTGAATGCCCACTTCATCAGACGCAAGTAATGGAAATTTCCAGAGGCAGGTATAAATCAGTATGGAGATAACGAGGTTAGTTCAATCAGGGAGGGTGAGGTGCTCTGCTAGCAGTTGAGGTGTGAACACCAAGGGAGGAGAAACTGCTTCTGTAGTTGGATAGCCATTCACAAAGAGGGAGAAGATGTGATGTGAGGAGTCACAGAGCATTGTGAGACTAGGTCTTGCCAAAAGAAAAAAAACTCATCTAATCAGCGAGGGCAGAACATCAAATATTTTGGGTTTCCATTCAAGTCATGGGAGATGCCGGCCACCAATATTTCTTAAAATCAGCCTGTATTTATGTAGGTGTCTAAATATGAATGTAGGTGCCTAACTCTAGGCATCCAAGTCCGCCCAAGATTCGTCAGCAACCTTCTGTCAAAAATATCCCCCCAAATAAACTGTATGTAGCTGGTGGCAGAACAGTACAGCAAAGCAAGTTCAAAATGTCCCACCACAGCCCTTGGACAACAGCGCGCCAAAGAGACTCAGCTTTTCCAGGCCTGAAGCCCTAACTGAACTTTAAAGCTGCCCACACCTCAGGGTGAATTTCCTTTGTGGCACAACTGCCTCCCCTGGTACGCGTGAGGGAGTCAAGCATGCTGACTAGCCAGAGAGCGCCTGGAAAGGCTCCATGCGGGATGCGGAACAGCAGCCCCGTCCCGGTGCACAGAGGTGGTGTGGGGCTTCTGTAACTTGTGGCTTAGGACACTGCGACTTCACAGCTCCGGCCCAGAGGACGTCTGTCACCCTCGCTTTGAGTGGGGGGGGACTCATAATTTGACACTCACACCTAGTGTGCCCTGTAGTTCCCAAGCAGCTTTCTAACCCCCCCAGGGTTCCAGTACCTACCCTGGACCCCCAGTGTCTTCCAACTAACTCTCTACTAAACCTCCAATTATCCATCGGCACCATTTTGTTCTACCCCCAGCCCTCCTGTCTCCTTCACCAGTGCCCCACATGTACCCCCCGCCCAGCTCAGACTCCCCAGTGGGGCTGCCCCCTACTGCTTTGTTTGTCCTCCCTTACCCCACTCCATCAGGCCTGTAGCAGTGGGGCTGCCTGCAGAAATCTTGCCCAGCTGCTGCGTGGGAGATACATAGTGGCTTTCAGAGTGACACTTTTCAGCAGCATTGAGTCCACTATATAGAGTAAGCAGGGCCTAGCGCAAGGCTGGGAAACCTGCCTGAGCATGTAGGAAGGGGACAGCTTTTTTGGTGGGGGTCATTTCCCCACAGGTGGAGTCTAAGGCGGATTGCAGTGAATGCTGTGTTACGCTGGGCAGGGAAATCTCAGCGCAATCGACAGGTGTGTGTCAAACAGGCAGCTGTGTATTGACGTAAAGAACAAAGGCCCCAAACCACACTGACAGTTTATAGCACTGAAGGGTAAGCAAATGATCGTTACAATGTGCCAGCGGCCAATCAATATGCAATTAGAAGGATTCAGTGAATTTATTACACAGGGAGACTGATAAAAGGGGAAAAAATGGAATCTATAAAGTCCAAGTGGCGAGTTAACCTCTTTTGGCTTCCAAATTACAGCCCCGGGGGGAACATTGCTCGAGGATGTATAGATTTTAAAACCAAAAGGAACCGTTAAATCTTTTAGTCTGATCTCCTGCATAATACAGGCCAGAGAATTTCATCCAGCTACTCCTGCACTGAGCCCAGTAGCTTGTGTTTGGCTAAAGCATATATTCCAAAAGAAGCATACAGTCTTGATGTGAAGTCCCCATCCCATCCCCACCCTGCTAGGTTTGTCCATCACTAAGCGAGAGTCCTTCAGACTTCAAATTCGAGGACAAGCAGCATCACCGCATTTCTCCGTTAGCTCCATGTCATTTGGTGTATCAGTGGTAGAATGGAGTAAACATGGGATTAGCTTCACTGTATCTGAAAATATGTCCATCAAATGTGGTCGTCTTGGTCCCGCATTGTCCAATCCCTAGTTCTTCAAAGGACCATGACCTCTCTTCTACCCTTTTGTGATCAGCCGCTTGGCTACTTGTGCAATACCCTACATGTTGAGACTGTGTGTGCGAAATTCATCCTGATCCCTGACATGACTCAAAAGAGAAGGGAGTGTATTGTGTTATTCTTCTACATGAATAGCTTTCCATGTTATCTGCTTGACCTGTCTAGACAACATGTCGTGAGTTGGGATCATTTCTAGTACAATCATTATATGTAGATGGATAACACAATGGAAGCTGTTCCATACTCCTAATAATTTTTGTTGCCCTTTTCTGTACCTTTTCTGATTCCAATATATATATATTAAAATTGTTATATTGGAATCGGAAAAGGTACAGAAAAGGGCAACAAAAATGATTAGGGGTATGGAACAGCTTCCATATAAGGAGAGATTAATAAGACTGGGACTTTTCAGCTGAGAAAAAAGATGACTAAGGGGGGGATATGATAGAGGTCTATAAAATCATGACGAGTGTGGAGAGAGTAAATAAGAAAACTAGCTCTAATCACTATTACCTTTAGCAGAGTACCCTGAATGTTCACCGATAGCCGTGTTTCCTTCTCCAGGGACAAACTGTCACGTGTATTTGAAATCACATTCAAAATTCTGAATTTCTTCCATTCAGGCTGGACCGTTTTTCAGTTAACCACCAAATGGGACCCACAAAGAAAACCTGTGTCCTGAGATTTTGTCTGTTTCACCTCATAAGCAAGATGGAGCCTGAGGGGGTTCTTGTGAGGGTGCAACTTTCCAAATGGAGACCTAGCTTGTATCCTCACAAAGTCATTGAAATCATCAGGAGTGTTTGAGTGTATACATATTTAGGTAACTTGCATTATTATTATTATTGTCACATTAGTACCCATAATGAACCAGGGGCTGTACAGTCAGCTAAGAATACAGTGCATTCACCCAAAGCGTTATCAAGTCCGCCTGCAGACATTTCATTAGAAAAGTTAGTTAAAGTTTGGATTCAGAGGTACCAAAAATCTGACATGGTACACTCTTTTCTAAACGGGTGAGAGGGTTAGATTCATAGAATCATAGACTATTAGGGTTGGAAGAGACCTCAGGAGGTCATCTAGTCCAACCCCCTGCTCAAAGCAGGGCCAATCCCCAACTAAATCATCCCAGCCAGGGCTTTGTCAAGCCAGGCCTTAAAAACCTCTGAGGAAGGAAATTCCACCACCTCCCTAGGGAACCCATTCCAGTGCTTCACCACTCTTCTAGTGAAAAAGTTTTTTCTAATATCCAACCTAAACCTCCCCAACTGCAACTTGAGACCATTACTCCTTGTTCTGTCATCTGCCACCGCTGAGAACAGTCTAGATCCATCCTCTTTGGAACCCCCCTTCAGGTAGTTGAAGGCTGCTATCGAATCCCCCCTCACTCTTCTCTTCTGCAGACTAAATAATCCCAGTTCCCTCAGTCTCTCCGCATAAATCATGTGCTCCAACCTCCTGATCATTTTCATTGCCTTCCGCTGGACTCTCTCCAATTTGTCCACATCCCAGATTCAGGGGTTAAAAGAAATATCATCTTCAATCCAGGAGGGAAATGTAGCATTTTATACACCGGTCTTCTTACAGGCAAAAACTAATTCACTAACTCATCATAATGTTTCCTTTTGGAGAAAGATTGGAAAATAATTAGAAATATGTTAATGTGCCATTTGTTAATTTCCCTCTTATTCCATCTGGGGAAAATAAGATCCTCCCCACAGATATGTATTAAAAGTATTTGTCAGAGGTGTTAGATCTCAGACAGTTTCCTGCTTCTTGAAAAGGCATTCGTTATTTCTGTCTGTGAGCCTTCGCATGAGGCGAATCAAGATAATTTTTTTTTCCAGGGGAGCCAAAGATTGTTTCTGCTCTATCCCCTCCAAAGATCTTGAAGGGAATTCTCATTGTTATTTTTTTTTTTCTTTCAAGATCTTCTCTTGATCGTAATTGGATTCTAAAATTACCCAGACAAAGGGACGGAGGTTCAGATTCATGGGTTTCTAGATGGAGCCTGTGCTGCCGCTGTTCATAGAAACAGTATCTTGCTTCTATCCTGAAGAGAAAAAATATAAGGGGTGAAATGCTCCCCTGTGCAGAGGTCTATGCACCATTTCAGTACTACTTAAAACTCTTCTATGGCCATATGTACCAATGTGAATTCCATGCTAGGGTGAATTTAAGAGTCTGATCCTACAAACCTTATAAATTCAAGTAGTCCTTATTCATTGATTAATCCCAATGAATTCCAAGGGAACAACGAGGGCTTAGCACTTCTGAGAATCACGCCTCTTTCTGCTTAGATGCCCAACTGTGGATTTAATTGCTTAATAACTAGGCACCCAAGTTTTCAAAGTTGGGTCTACGTTCTTGTCGTGGTGGTTTTAGTGATAGGGGCACCGCCTAGAATCCTCTAGATTCCAACTGACTACATTGAGTTTATTATGTTAGAAACTTGCCCATGGGTGTTTTGTGGCCTTGATTGCACTTCACTTTTCAGCAGAATAGAGCAGCTAGTCGAATGTTCTTCGCTATTGGAGATTTCTTTTGCTTTGGAGAGCTGAGACGTTAAAAGAAAGCTACGTAAGAGTTCTTCCCTTACCCTTGCGTTGGTTTGGTGAGTGTAACGCTCATTTGTCAGACTGTTCTGAGTCAAAGTAAGAAATTGGGTTGTCTTGCACTGAGGCAGTTAGAGCACTGGTCTGGTGGTACTCAGGATGTCTGGGTTCTATTCACGGCTCTGCTGGGTCACCCTGGCCAAGTCACTTCCCCTCTCTTTGCCTCAGTTTCCAGGGCTGCGAGGAAGTTCTGAGGTTTTTAGTTTGAAAGCTGGGGCCACCGTTTGCTAAAGCTGTAGTTGCAGTGCAGTCAGTTCAAGTACCACACACACACAAAATAGAAACAGGTGTCAGATGTCAGCATGGCACCAGGGAGATTCTCCCCACGGGGTCTATTCTCAGGCTTCCCCTCAACCTGTTTCCTGAGGAATGAAGACCCCCTCTGAGTATCCCCACAAAGACTCCAGACCTGGGGTGCACACCCACAAATAAGCTCCAGCCCCTTCTTCCAAGGCCTACAGCCTGCCTTCCAAAGGAGGGCAGCAGCATAGAAAAGACGGTGTGTGTCCTGCTTGGCTCTCAAAGGGCCAAATCTGAGTGAGTGGCCTTGCGACCTGGCACATGGGATTCACAACTCCACTCCAATTTGAAGCAACTACAAAAAAAAGTTGTGGTGTGTGTTAAAAAGTTGTGGTTTCCGCCACAAAATTGCAGCCTGCAATTTTCTTACAGCCTTATCCATCTGTAAAATGGGTATAATGATTCTCACCTCCTTTGTAAAGTGCTTTGAGATCTACTTATTAAAAGCACTGAATAGGAGCTAGGTGTTTGTTACTACTAGTAGTATTAGTAGTTGCATTAGATGGTATTTTTAACTCTATTTTGTCCTGGTCTCTGTTTTTCAGCTCACTTCATGCAACTATATGATGCAGGCTTTAATTGGAGATTTGATGGTGGTGGCAGCATTGTCACACTTTGTTAGGTTTTATGCTCTTTTTTTTTAATATTGATTTGTTCAGATTTGGTGAAATTCCTTTTCAAGAGCTGACTTGGAGCTTGTGCTGCACAGGCAACCCACAGTGAATTGGAATGGCCTGGTTGGTCTAGGTTAGTCTAGAATGAGGGTCTAGATTTTTCCTGAAATCACCGACATTAGCGTCATTGTATGATATACGTGTAGAGAAGGTTAGGAATGGTTCAGCAAATTTCTTTGGAAAAGTCTGATTCATCAAAACCAAAACTTCTTGCACAGAGTTGTTTTTTATAAAACTTTCAGCAGAAAAGTTTCTCAAGGCCAGGCTGGAATTTCTGATGAAAACACGAGTGAAAGACACCGGAATAGCCAATGGTTAGCGCACTCACCTGTGATGTAGGAGAATAAGGTTCAGGTACCTGGCCTGAATCAGACAGAATAGGGGTCTCCTAAATCCTTTGTAAGTTCCCAAACCACCTGGCTATAGGCTATTCCGGGATAGTGCTCATTTCCTGTAAAATTTTGAAAGGTCCGTTTCATCCCAATGCACTGGGAACATTTTGAAATCTTGAAAATGTTCACAGGATGAGAAAACTGTTTCCCCGCTCAGCTCTGCATATGTGTGTACAGAGTCTTGAAGGATCCCTGCATAGGAATCTCATTAATCACAACTGAAATGGGACATAAAACAGCTGTTAACTAAGCACAGTGACCCTACACAAAGGGAAGAGGAGAAGCATCCAGATCTAATGTTGCTATTTAACAGGAAAACAACCCTCATATACCCAGGATTCTGCTCAGATGTTAGTACTGGTTGCTTTGATTATTAAGGAGAGAAGTGATCAGGGTTACATGCTGTGACTGGAATCCCCATTGGACTGGGGTCATGGTCTCTCTAGCAGAAGGCATGACGGAAGTGGTGATTGTAACCAAGGGCTTTGCTGTGTTCGTTGCCATTCACAGCGCTTACGTGACACAGTGGAGATTTTCATCTTCCCACCAATTAAGGCCAACTGAAAAATGGTATTTTCAGCGATTTTATTTTTCAGAAATTTTATTTTTTTTCCCTTTGAAATGAACCACAAAAAACATGTTGGTTTTCAGTTCTTTACATTCTCCCCCCTCTGCTCTCCTCTCCCCTCTCGTTTTCTTCCCCTGGAAAAGGGGGAGAAAAACATCCAGAGTTGATAACCCAAACCCCTTTTTATTTTGTTTTCCTTCAAATCAAACTATGATTTTTCATTTAGACAAAATATTGAATAGTTTCAAATGATCCAAGTTTTTCTGAGGCAAACTTTTTCCACGGAAATCCTTCTGACTAGCTCTTTTCTGAGAGCTGAACTCCAGTGGGATGTCCAGAGGCATCTTGATGTAGCCTCATCTTTCTGTCCTTCCTGTTACTTCCTCTGTCTCCAACAGATTTTTTGAAGGTGACGAAGTTGGGCAGAGTGACCAGAGAGAACTGTATATAACTGGAGCTGGTTGCTTCATAGGCTTTCAATTTCCCATTGAAGAACAGGGCGGGTGTGACGTTGTGCGGTCTATATGGTTTTATAAAAACATGATAATAAGTGAATATAATGTAACTGGAATATGCTTCATGCAAAAAGTCTCTTGTAAGGTATCATTACAAAGCTTATAATCTACTGAGTGTGATAATCCTATTTGTATAAATGTACCACTCTTGTATCTAAAACTAGAAATATAAATATAACTCTGAGGGCCTATTGTAATTATGTAAAGTGTGGGCCATTAATGGTGGTTTGGAATCTTGATGACTCCCATTAGCCAGGACCATTGTCTGCAAATAGCTCTGTTTTACCTGTGAGTCTTCCTGTATATGTGTGTGCTGGCAAGTGGGTAATGAAGTCTTGCAGTGACATGTGATCATGTCACCTGAACTGGAATCCATCTTTAACCTGGTGCTTTTCCAGTGAGGGGGGTGGAAACCCAGAGGGACAAAGGGTTCCCGCCTTATGCAAAAGATATATAAAGGGGTGGAACAGAACAAGGAAAGAGAGGAGCCATCATGAAGAATCCCCTAGTTATTACTTGAGCTGGAACAAGAGCTGTACCAGGGGAAAGAATTGTGCCCAGGCCTGGAAGGTGTCCAGTCTGAGGAAAAAACTCACTGAAGCATCTCTAAGAGTGAAATTATCTGTATTCAGTTTCATTAGACATAGATTTGTGCATTTTATTTTATTTTGCTTGGTAACTTTCTTTGTTCTGTCTGTTACTACTTGGAACCACTTAAATCCTACTTTCTATATTTAATAAAATCATCTTTTACTTATTAATTAACTCAGAGTATTTATTAATACCTGGGGGAGCAAACAACTGTGCATATCTCTCTATCAGTGTTATAGAGGGCGAACAATTTATGAGTTTACCCTGTGTGACCTTTATACAGGGTAAAACGGATTTATTTGGGTTTAGACCCCATTTGGAGTTGAACATCTAAGTGTTAAAGACAGGAACACTTCTGTGAGCTGTTTTCAGGTAAACCTGCAGCTTTGGGGCAAGTAATTCAGACCCTGGGTCTGTGTTGGAGCAGACGGGAGTGTCTGGCTCAGCAAGACAGGGTGCTTGAGTCCTGAGCTGGCAGGGAAAACAGGAACAGGGGTAAAAACAACAAGGATTCTGGTGGGACCTTAAAGACTAACAGATTTATTTGGCCATAAGCTTTCATGGGTAAAAACCTCACTTCTTCAGATGGTAGTCTTGGCACATCAGTTGGCAGCTCTCAGGGGGGTTTCTGTGATCCAACCCATCACAGCAGGGTAGTCTGGACAAGTTGTGCTGTTAGATGAACCTTAGAACCACATGTGAAATGAGTTGTTGGATCTCAGTGCAATTCCTAGTAGGCTGGTGTTCTCATCACATCAACCACCATGAACAGGAACATTAACCTTCCTCTTTGTTGGCAGCCTCCACTGAGAGGCCAGAGATGGAATAGGCCATGAAGACTGAATCCAGTTGGGGTTGGTCCTGCTTTGAGCAGGGGGTGGGACTAGATGACCTCCTGAGGTCCCTTCCAACCCTGAGATTCTCTGATTCTATGAATCCCCCTTTTTGGGTGTACCAGGGATGCTTCAAAGTCAGGGCTAAAACATACATAGCAGGAGAGGTTTGCACAGAGGTGGCTAATTTGGTGCATTTCAGCAGCGTGAAGGTCACTTAAATGGTGAGAGAAGTGGAATTCTCGGGTTGCTCCTTCCTGCTCAGTAGCGCGTCTTGCAACTGGCGTTCGAGGTGGTGGCTTTTGTGGTTGGTTGTTTCAGTTTTTGTTTGTTTGCCTTTGCTTGTGTTTTTTTTTTTATCTTCCCTTTTCTTGGAGCTTTTAACTTTTCACTTGCCTTGGTGCCCTTGCCAAGTGGGCAGAGGATGGCAGAAGAACAAAGATTGTCTGAGTGGTGCGACAGCCCCTCTCTTTCCCAGGGACGACAGTTCCTCTGTTGGGCAGATCTCAGCGCTGTGAAGTTCTCAGCACAGTGATGCTAGTTGTAACCCTTGGTGCCACCTTAAGCGACCCTTCCCCTTCCTTAGCAACTGATCCAGAGCCCGCCGAAGACAATCAGGGATTTTCCATTTACTTCACTGGGCTCTACAGATCGAGGGACGTGATCATTCTCCTCTATTCGACATTGGTGAGGCCTCATCTGGAGTACTGTGTCCAGTTTTGGGCCCCACACTACAAGAAGGATGTGGAAAAATTGGAAAGAGTCCAGCGGAGGGCAACAAAAATGATTAGGGGGCTGGAGCACATGACTTATGAGGAGAGGCTGAGGAAACTGGGATTGTTTAGTCTGCAGAAGAGAAGAATGAGGGGGGATTTGATAGCTGCTTTCAACTACCTGAAAGGGGGTTCCAAAGAGGATGGATCTAGACTGTTCTCAGTGGTACCTGATGACAGAACAAGGAGTAATGGTCTCAAGTTGCAGTTGGGGAGGTTTAGGTTGGATATTAGGAAAAACTTTTTCACTAGGCTGGTGGTGAAGCACTGGAATGGGTTACCTAGGGAGGTGGTGGAATCTCCTTCCTTAGAGGTTGTTAAGGTCAGGCTTGACAAAGCCCTGGCTGGGATGATTTAGTTGGGAATTGGTCCTGCTTTGAGCAGAGGGTTGGACTAGATGACCTCCTGAGGTCCCTTCCAACCCTGATATTCTATGATTCTATGATACATCAGGCGCTTAGTGTTCAAACTCTAGTGATTCCTTGATACCAGGTAGAGCTCTTGTAGGAAATCCAGGGCTTCCTGGCAAAAGTATGTTTCCGCATGTGAAGAACTGAGTTTTGTGTGACACTCTGAGCAGGGGAAGACCCCTGGCCTCTTATTTCATGTGGCTATGAGTTCCACAGCCCAGGGCCACCTCCTGTGGAAGCCATTCTCAGTAACTTGATGCCCATACCACCAGTTGAAAAAACAGGAGATAGATCTGACTGGGAATTTTTTTATCAAAACTTTTTTTCCTGCTGATTTGAACAGAGTCTCCATACTTTGTGTATTGGTCTCTGGGCTCCATGTGGGTCACGTAAAGCAACAGGCAGAACTTCACTGCCTGTGATTATGAGGCCCACATCCCCACACTGTTGCAGTGACAATCTCATTCTCACAGGCTCCTGTCTCTGGGAGGCTTTGGCCTCTTTTCATTAGATTCTCGGTGTAATTTTCTGCTGTGTATTTGATGTCAGTGTTTTGACTTTGTTGGTAAAATGCCCCAGTTCAATCAATAAAAATACATCTGAAGTGCTGGGCAGCCCTGTTGAGACTCCAAGTTAAGTGCCATTTGAGAGGGAGGAGTGGAGCAATTTCTGCTTTATTTTTTTCCCCCTGAGAGCTGTGGGGGTGGATGAGAAAGGAGATCTTTCCCAGGGCTGAGGCGTTCTCCACCAGAGATGAAAGGATCAGTAGGAAGTGCAGAATTAAAGAAGGGAGGAAAGCAGAGGGGAAAAAGTCAAGAGGTTCATTTTGTTTCTCTAACCAAATAAATGGTGCATACGTCTGTTCATCCCAAATGCTTAAAACAAAAAAGTCCCCTTTTCTCCCAGCCTGGCTGTTTCCTCTGAACTCACAAGGAAACCTGTCTTTAAAGCCCAACTCTTATTAAGAGGCTCCTTGCTTTGAATGGCTACCTCCAGGTGGGAGGATAGGGAGGTAGCACACTGGCCCTGGGCTCAGTTCTTATCTCTTCTGGCTGACCTTGTGTGAATTTGTGCCTGTGTTTCCTCATCTGCTGCTGCTGACCTGCCTGGCTACGCAGAGCACTTTGGTTTCTATGCCTGGATAGTGTCATATGAAGCTGTGGGGAGAGCTGGTGTGTGGTAGTGTAGTCCAGTGTAAACACAGCTAAATGGGAATATGGAGGTTAGTTTAGGAGTTTACCCACTTCTCATCTGGGGAATGTGGAGGTTAGCTTAGGTTATTTTACCCACTTCTTTTTTTATTTTTTTGCTGGTGAGACAATGTGAAACTGGAGACTCAAAAGAACATAAGAACGGCCATACTTGGTCAGACCAAAGGTCCATCTAGCCCAGTATCTTGTCTGATCACAGCAGCCAATGCCAGGTGCCCCAGAGGGAATGAACAGACCAGGTCATCATCAAGTGATCCATCCCCTGTCGCCCATTCCCAGCTTCTGGCAAACAGAGACTAGGGACACCATCCCTGCCCATCCTGGCTAATAGCCATTGATGGACCTATCCTCCGTGAATTTATCTTCAGAGCCTGGGTGAAGAGCAGCTGAGAAAATCAGATCCCAGGCAAGGCTGGAGGAATGCTGCCAGGGAAAGAGATGTGCTTCAGAAACTTACAGTGGCACCCACTCATGAGGACTTCTGCCCTTAGATAACTACATTAGTCACAGTTGTAGGCTCCTTTTGGACACCTGTGTGCTATGGGACTCCTGAGTAGACCTGGTGATAATGCCCCCCCACACACACACACAACACCACCTATGATTGGCTAGAAGGCTGCACCCACTGCTGTCAAACACTGACCTGGCAACAGTGACCATGCATCTACCGGCTCCAGGTTTGGTCATTTGAGCTCTTACTGTCCAGAAACTAACCCACATGCCTTGGAAAGACTCCAGCTGGTACAAAATGTAGCAGCCTGTCCATGAACACCCAGGACAGCAACATTCCACAGGAACCATCAAAGTGATGACCAGTAAGAGGATACCCATGAGTGCAGAAGGCAGGCCTAGGCTGTGGAACTCACTGCCACAAGAAATAAGAGGTCACAGGTCCTCCCTTTCTCAGACTTCCACACAAAACTCAGTTCTTCAACTGAGTAAGTTCTTCACATGCAGGAACATACAGAGGCATAAGTGAAAGCAAAGTAGTGTCCCTCTATCACCTAATACTGCACTCAGAGAATATTTATCAATGGCTCAGTCAAGTCTGGAAAAACATATCAACTGGGGTCCCACAGGGACCTATCCTAGGTCTGGTTCTATTCAATGTCTTCATACATTTTTAGATAATGGCATAGATAGGACCCTTCCAAAATTTGTGGATGATATAAAGCTGGGAGGGGTTGCAAGCGCACTGGAGGGCAGGATTAGAATTCAAAATGATTTTGACAAACTGGAGAAATTATCTGCAATAAATTGGATAAAATTCAATAAGGACAAAAGCGAAGTGCTACACTTAGGAAGGAATAATCAATTGCACAAATACAAAGTACTCCTTCCTAGGCAAGAGTACTGCAGAAAAGGTTCTGTGGGTTATAGTGGATCACAAATGAGAGTCAACAATGTAATGTAATTGCAAAAAAGCGAATGTCATTCTGTGATGTATTAACAGGAGTATTGAAAGCAAGACACCAGAAGTAATTCTTCCATTCTGCTCAGCACTGGTAAGGTGTCATCTGGAAAAATGTGTCCAGTTCTGAGCACCACACTTTGGGAAAGATGTGGACAAATTGAAGAAAGTCCAGAGGAGAGCAACAGAGGGAGGTCTAGGTTGGATATTCGGAAACACTATTTCCCTAGGAGGGTGGTGAAGCCCTGGAAGGGTTACCTAGGGACATGGTGGAATCTCCCTCCTTAGAGGTTTTTAAGACCCAGCATGACAAAGCCCTGACTGGGATAATTTAGCTGGGGATTGGTCCTGCTTTGAGCAGGGGATTGGACTAATGACCTCCTGAGGTCTCTTCCAGCCATGATATTCTGTGATTCTATGAAAATGATTAAAGGTCTAGAAAACATGATCTAAGAGGGAAAACTGAAAAAAACCTGGGTTTGTTTAGTGTGAAGAAGAGAAGACTGAGGGGGAACATGATAATAGTCTTCAAGTACATAAATAATTCTTATAAAAAGGAGAGTGATAAATTATTCTCTTTATCCACTGATGACAGGACAAGAAGCAATGGGCTTAAATTGCAGCAAAGAAGATTTAGGTGACACATTAGGAAAAACTTCCCAACTGTCAGGGTAGTTAAGCACAGGAACAAATTACCTAGGCAGGTTCTGCAATCTCTATGACTGGATGTTTTTAAGAGCAGGTTAGAAAAACACCTGTCAGGGATGATAATACTTAGTCCTGCCTCAGTGCAAGGGACAGGACCAGATGACCTTCTGAGGTCCTTTCCAGGCCTACATTTCTGTGATTCTATGAATAAACCAATCAAGCTATTTCTTCTACAGGCTGGGAAGGAAAAGCAACACAAAGATTATTTCTAGTTTAAATGATTGGGAGGTGCTCAAATACCACAGGGATGGAGACACAGAAGCACGGAGAAGCTAGCTAGATAGATAGACAGATAGATAAAGTCAATGTGGAGAAGAGATACCATAAGTTACTCTTTGTCAGCAGTGGTGAATGTGAGAATGGGTAATAATGAGGCATCCACTAGCCAATTTTGCCAATTGTCAGTTTTGCTAGGATGTATTCCTGGAGGTTTAATCAGATGGCATAATCTTTAATGAAAGATTAATCTTTAATTCCTGGAGACTCCAGGCCAATGCTGGAGGGCTGGCAACCCCAGCCTTCGCTGATAGATGAGTGAAAGGCAGAGGGACGAGATTATAAGACGCAGAGTCGATGATGTTGGCAGGATCAAGTCCATGGAGCAAATGAGGGTAGATATGAAAAGACCACCTGCCTGCAATTATATTCAGCTCAGGGTACGGTTCTGCTGAGAGAATTGTGAACTCACAATCAGTCCCTTCACCCTCCATCCATGCTGAGCCTTCTGAGATTGGCCCATTGATGTTGTTTCGAAACACAGATTTGAAGGGGCTGAGGGGAGTCAGGCAGGGCCCTGCCTGGGCAATAGATGTCAGAAAGGGGAAAACGCCCCATTAATGAGGAAGCAGTAGAGACCTCTCAAGGTCCCCGACGTGATCATGGCCATAAATTCTCTGAATTAGCTAGAGTGGAATTATGGCTGCACGTGGAAACTCAGCCAAGGATGGATTAAAAGAATCCAGCCTGGAGTTCATCAACATCCAGTTTAATATGTTAGCGGCTCAGTGTCCAGAAATAATGAGGGAGTGGATGGAACTGGTGGTCACAACATGAACCACTGATTTTTTTTTCTGTGTATCGTTGGCAAGATGATCTATGGGAAGTCTAATGATTCGGGAAGAGGGTACTGCACTACAAGGGAACCAGTCAGAAGTGAAGTGTTTTTCCTCCCAAGCACACTGCTTGCATAATTCATTTTCCTCATCTGAGGGAAAATAGTGGAAGAGTAGTTTTGTTTACAGCCCCATGGCCTGAGTGCCAGAGCTGAGCAAAATTTCCATCCCACAGGAAATGCAAGTATTTCATAATTTGTTGTTGTCCAAAATCAGGATGAAAATGTAGAGTTTCACATTTCTATTTGGAAAAATTTTGGCAGAGTCAACATTTTCTGTGGGAAATATTCAATTTTTGTGGGAAATCTCAAGGAGACAAATCATAAACAGTATCTTGACAATGGGTAGGCCGTGGGTGTGCTGACACCATTAATTATCATGCTGACGAATATAGTCTGGTTGTTTCCTTGTACTTCCCCCATCTGTCTATATCCAGCTGTTGGCTCTTGTCTTATGCTTAGATTGTAAACTCCTTGGGGCAGAGACCCTCTTTTTGTTGTGTGTTTACACAGCCCCTAGCGCAGTGGGATCCTGATCCATGTCTAGGATTCCTTTGCACTAAAATAAATAATAATAATAATAATAATAATTAATGGGGAATTGAGTCCTTTTTCTGCTTAGCAAATCATCCATGGAATCTCCTCTGAATGTATTTGTTATTCACTTAGGGTGAAATCATAGAATATCAGGGTTGGAAGAGATCTCAGGAGGTCATCTAGTCCAACCCCCTACTTAAAGCAGGACCAACACCAACTAAATCATCCCAGCCAGGTCTTTGTCAAGCCAGGACTTAAAAACCTCAAAGGAAGGAGATTCCACCACCTCCCTGGGTAACCCATTCCAGTGCTTCACCACCCTCCTAGTGAAAAAAGTTTTTCCTAATATCCAACCTAGACCTCCCCCACTGCAACTTGAGACCATTGCTCCTTGTTCTGTCATCTGCCACCACTGAGAACAGCCAAGCTCCATTCTCTTTGGAACCCCCCCTTCAGGTAGTTGAACGCTGCTATCAAATCCCTCCCTCCCCCCCAATTCCTCCATGTGTAGCAGTCCAGTGGAACCTTCAGACATGCAAATATGCATGTTAGGGATTTCAAATGAACATAACTATTTTTTTGGTGTAAGAATTGGAGGCAATGTCAGGGAGCTCTGTTATCCAGTGCCCTGTCCCTTTAAGGTGTGGAACACGCTAAAGCGGTCAAAGGGACCCAGCTCTAGGAAGCAGGGTACGGTCAGATGAGGTTGGTGCTCTCAGAAGATGCTCCAACAGCGGGGCTTATGCAAGGTAGGCATGTGATTGCTAGATACAGATAAAAGTTTAACTAAAATGCTCCCATTTAAAGTACTCCCCTGGTGTCGGGGTGTTACAGTCAGTGCCACACTCCCCTTCACTTAACTCCCTGCCACAGGATGTCCTCGAAGCCAAGCAATTAGCAACGTTCCAAAAAGGGACTGGAGAGTTATACGTATCACAAGAACGTCCAGAGCCATAACCGTTAACAATAAAAAATCTGGAGGAATTATTAAACCTCGTACTTTGAGTTTTAAGCCAATTGTTGACTATTCAAGTCCATGATGGGTCTTATTGCGGGATGGCTGAGCCCATATCTGCTACTGTGGGTTTCGTACACTTGTCTCTGAAGCAGACGGTGCTGACCAATGTCAGACGCAGGATACTGGCATAGAGGGACCTCAGGTCTGCTCCAGTGAATGGGCGTGCGTGTGTCTCTTTTCCCAGCAATGAATTTCATGAGTTAAATGAGTTTCAAGCCATGGGGCAGTTTGCAAACTTTCTTCTTTAGCTATTTGCAATTCACAATTCTTATTCATGTGACATGGCCAACTAGGTAGATAAGGCCCATGGCTTTGTTTATGCTCTCCGATTGGACGATGAGTCAACAGAGTGCCCTTGTTGCCAAGAAGGCTAACGGCATTTTGGGCTGAATAAGTAGGGGCATTGCCAGCAGATCGAGGAACATGGTCATTCCCCTCTATTCAACATTGCTGAGGCCTCATCTGGAGTAGTGTGTCCAGTTTTGGGCCCCACACTACAGAAAGGATATGGACAAATTGGAGAGAGCCAGCAGAGGGCAACAAAACTGATTAGGGGACTGGGGCACATGAGTTATGAGGAGAGGCTGAGGGAACTGGGATTGTTTAGTTTGCAGAAGAGGGGGGATTTGATAGCTGCCTTCAACTACCTGAAGGGGGGGGTTCCAAAGAGGATGGAGCTCGGCTGTTCTCAGTGGTGGCAGATGACAGAACAAGGAGTAATGGTCTCAAGTTGCAGTGGGGGAGGTTTAGGTTGGATACTAGGAAACACTATTTCACTAGGAGGGTGGTGAAGCACTGGAATGGGTTCCCTAGGGAGGTGGTGGAATCTCCATCCTGAGAGGTTTTTAAGGCCTGGCTTGACAAAGCCCTGGCTGGGATGATTTAGTTGGTGTTGGTCCTGCTTTGAGTGAGGGGTTTGACTAGATACCCCCTGAGGTCTCTTCCAACCCTGATCTTCTATGAAATAAAATGAAATGTTCGGTTCCAGATCAAACAAAACATTTTATTTGACCTGAAATGTTATTTTTCTCATGACTTTTTCATTTGCTGTACATTTAAAAAACATTTTCAGTTTGAACTGAGTCCATTTGTTTTTTATTGTAACCCACTGAACCCCAAAATCTGTTACTCACACACCTCTACTCCTACACACCTAACTGATTTTCAAAAGTGGGTCTTAGGTAGGGTTACCATATTTAAAAAATAAAAAAAGAGGACACTTCACGGGGCCCTGGCCCCGCCCCTTTCCCACCCCCGGCCCTGCCCCAACTCCGCCCATTCCCCAAAGTCCCCGCCATAACTCCCCCTCCTCCCTCCCAGCCACGCAAAAAGGGCTGCCCGAGCACTACCGGCTTCACGGTTTGCCGGGCAGCCCCCCCCAGACCCTGCGCCCCCGGCCGGTGCTTCCCCAGCACAGCTGGAGCCCGGGAGGGTCTGGAGGCTGCCCGGCAAACCTGTGAAGCCGGTAGCGCTCGGGCTTCGGGCAGCCCCTATGCCTCCGGACCCTGCGCCCCCAGCCGGGCACTTCCCCTCCCGGGCTCCAGCTGCTGTGCTCGTCCCCTGACTCTTCGTCTCTGTTTAAGAGCCAAGCTGCCTGAGCCAGCGCTACCGGCTTCGGGCAGCCCCCTTGCCTCCGGACCCTGCACCACCGGAGCAGAGCAACTGGAGCCCGGGAGGGGAAGTGCCCGGCTGGCGGCTCAGGGTCCGGAGGCAAGGGGGCTGCCCGAAGCCCGTAGCTCTGGCTCGGGCAGCTTGGCTCTTAAACAGAGCCGAAGTCCGAGTCAGGGGAGGAGCAGAGCAGCCGCGGGAGAGGAAGTGCCTGGCCGGTATTTTTCCCGGACATGTTTGGCTTTTTGGCAATTCCCCCCGGACAGGGGTTTGATTGCCGAAAAGCCGGACATGTCCGGGAAAAACCGGACGTATGGTAACCCTAGTCTTAGGTCACTTAGGCACTTTTGAAAATTTTGCGTCATGTGTAACTTCCTCTGTGTTCCATCACCAAAAATGTAATAGTGCCAGATGCTACTGGTGCTGCCGGCAGTGGGACTGTTCATGTAGAATACTGAAATAGATAGCATAGAAATTTTTGGAGAGCATGGATTTCTCAAAGATGACATTCCAACCCTGTGCAAGCATGGTCTTATCTTACCTCCACATGCATTCAATCAGCTGTGCATACAACCAGTCAGCCCCCCATTCATACACACATCCATCTCCGAATGAAACAGCATTTTCCTCTTCGGATAGAATCTGCTTTTCATTCCAATGAATCAATGAGATTCTGCATCAAGCGTCCCACCAGCTGATGGCTCTTTGATAGCGTTAAAGCTATAACGATAAGGTAATGTTAATGTCAGTGATGATGGATAAACCCGTCTCCTTTGCTCTGGTATCCAGGTTTATTTACCTGCTCTCCTGCTCTAAAGAGTTTTCTGTCTAACATCTTCAGATGTTTTTGTTTTGTGTCCACTCTTGATAATGTTGACAGTGATAGACAATGTAATTTTCTCCTGCAGTCTTCAAATACAGTCTTCTCAGGGCATAGCACTGACACCAGGCCAATGTACAGCTTGTCAGAGCTTCACTGTGGGAACAGCAAATTGTTTCTCATTGATTTCACCGTCTTCCCCAGCTGGGGATTTGAAATTGGATGATGATACTGTTAGCAAACATGTTAACTGGGATTCTGAAGGACAATCACCACTTGGTGTCCAGATCCTAGGGTGCAGTTATGCACTCAGATATTTCAGAGGTAAGCAGAAGATAGATAGTTGATCTGGACTGGATAATCTAAGAACAGCATGTCCGTTCAGGCCCCCCCAAAATCATGAGATTGACTGAAAATTCATGATTGTTTAACAAATGATAAATTTGGCGTTCTTTTGGTTTGCCTCTCTGAACCTTTAGCATGCAATAACTTCAATCTATCAGAGAAAGGTATAACACAATCCAATGACTGAAAGTTTAAGCTAGACAAATTCAGACAGGAAATAAGACATGCCTTATTAACAGTGTGAGAGTAATTAACCATTGAATCAATTTACTAAGGGTTGTGGTGGATTATCCATCTCCAACAATTTTTAAATCAAGATTGGGTTTTTTCCCCTAAAGGATCAGCTTTAGGGATTATTTTGGGATAATTATCCAACCTGAGCTCTACAGGAGGTCAGACTGGATGATCACAGTAATCCCTTCTGGCCTTGGAATCTATTAAGCTAACTTCCAAACTTTTCTCCGCACCTATGAGGGCCAGAAACATAGGGAAGCTGAGCATCTCTTTTAATCACATGACTCCAGAAGCTGGGGCTTTTTATGAAAACCACCCAATGTTATGAGTCTCATAATAAAATCACAAGAGCTAGTCAGAATTGACCCAAATATTTTTCCTGAACCAAAGTCAATCTAGACTTGGACGGACTCTTACCAAAGGGCTAAGGGGTTTTGTGTGTATGGAGTAGTGGGGAAGGGAATTGATGTACATCTTTGCTTCCTACTGTTGTCTGGGAGCGGAAGCTGAAATGATGGGAGAAAGCAGACGCTGGCAGTATTTCTGAGCTAAAGCGCAGCAGAGACATGATGGGCTATCCTGCGAGAACCTGCTTTCATGAAATGCAGGAAGGGATCGGCAGATAGTTTCAGGAATGAGAATGTTGAGATCTATCTGTGTTTTGCAGAGAAAGGTAGTTGGTACATTAGTTTGGAACTTGAAGCCCAAGGAGGGATAAAAACAGCCATTGTCTGTGCTTGAGGGAGTGAATCATGATTGTGGGTAGTACATTGCCCTGTGAAACTGATTGGAAACCTCACCACAATAGATTGATTGTGTGTGTGCGTGCAGGCAGGATTAAGGCCCAGAGACCCACAGCGTTGCAAACAATGTCCAGCAGGAAGCTGTCTGGCTGACGGTTTGAACACAGCAGTTTCTGTGGAATTCTGAAAGTCGTGCGAGACCTGTGCAAACTTCACTGCCCCTTCAGCTGCTGTCTCCGTCCGGGTTCAAAACAGTGACAGGAATGCTGAGTGAAATTCACCCCTGTGCAGAGGGCCAGCAAAAGTACTAGGCGCCACACCCACTTGAACCTTCAAAATAAGGTTTTATTAAGGAAACATTTTCAAATTTGGGGACCAAAACTAGGAATCAAAATCAGGGCACAGGCAGATATATCTTATTTGTAGAATATCAGGGTTGGAAGGGACCTCAGGAGGTCATCTAGTCTAACCCCCTGCTCAAAGCAGGACCAATCCCCAGACAGATTTTTACCCCAGTTCCCTAAATGGCCCCTTCAAGGATTGAACTCTCAACGCTGGGTTTAGCAGGTCAATGCTCAAACCACTGAGCTATCCCTCCCCCTGGGTGCCCAAATGTGGGTTTAGATGCCTGAATTTAGGCTCCCAGCTTTGAAAATTCCTGTGGACTCTTGTCATTTTTTAAGCCAGCTCTATGGGGGCTAATTTATCCGTACCCTGGAGCACCTGATGTCTCTGGCAGTGACGAACATCGCATTCCTTTTTCCATGAGATCACACCGACGGCTTGAAGCTCAGGAAATGTCTCGGGACCTTTTATTCAGACACCCACCATTTCTCTGAGGATCTGGTCTAATCCCCCCCTTTTGACCTTTCTGGATGCCTCCCTGAGCAAAACGGCCTCCGCTTTCTTTTCTAGGTTTTCGAATCATAATAAGCTTCCACGGAGGATCGAAGAGAGACCACCGAGGATGGATTGAAAGGCCAGGGGGTGGGGGGAGGGGGGAGAATTGCTGCAATTTGTGGCTCAGTTCTACACTAATCCCTGAAAAGCCCTTTATATCAGGTGTTTTTCTTCCCCCAGTGAATTTCATACTGGTGAATAATGCCGATTGCAGTCGTGAGATCACAACTCACTGTTTTCCCATGACAACAACAATACCATGGTGCGTTTCACGGACCCCTTCCAACCAAGCTCTTTGCAGACATTTGCGACTATGTGAATATCATTCTCTCCAGCTGACAATGGAGGACAAAGGATCAGAGAGAAACAAAGGGCCAAATGAGACCGAGGGGCAAACTCCTGACTTTAAAATCTAAAGAGCTCAGGATTTGGTCACCACTGAAATATCAGTGCCACTCCGGCACATTGTCTCCAGCTGCCTTATGTCTCTGGGCACCAAATGACTGCTGGAGGTTTCTCTGGGTTTTCCAAAGGAACAAAGTCAGTGGAATTAAGCACATAATGTCAGGAATCATGGCCTGCACTTAGACTAGCTAATTGACCTACAGCTGAACAGCCTGATTGACCAAACCCCCTAACTGACTGAGAAGCGTCACCAGGCCTGCTCTTAACGCCAGAAGCAGCATCTGGCCAGTGGCTCCTCAGTGCTTATGCCAGCCTTGCTCTAGTCTGCTCCAGCCCTGCTCGGTTCCTGACTCTGGCTCTGACCTTCAGTACTGGTCCTGGCCTCTCACTTCCTGGTGCGTGACCCATAACTGCCTTATGTAGCTTGGAAAATCCCACCCCTAAGCCTCACAGCACTCTTCTGAAAGAGTCAAAGATTACTGTGGTGACCAATCATCACCCCGAGTATTGGAGAGAAGTATGCGGAAGCACATTAGGAAGCCAATATCCTATGGGCATGTTTTGGATACTCCCTCTGCAAAGAAGGAGAAAGGAGTGACTGATGTCTCAAAGAGGGCAGAGTTAAGGTTATTTGGCTACCACAAAAACCCTTGACAGCAGACAATAAATCTAAGCCAGCCACTTCCAGGCAGGTGTGCCAGTTGGCCCAGGTGGGTGTTAGTGGCTATTGAACCCATCTGGGAAGGGCCAAAGGGTGGTCAGATGAATGGGCATGTGTATCAGAAAGGAGACACCAAAGAAGGTCCACTGAGAGAAAGAACTCCGCCTGGGCTGTGAAAATCCTGCAATTAAGGGGAAAGTCGGTAGGGTGGGGAAGCCATGACTGGACCCATACAGTCCTGAGAAGGAGGGCTGGGGAGTCCGAATCTAAGAGTGGAGTGGCACAGGGGTATCTTTGGGGAACAGAATGTAGTTTAATAAATTAGACTCCAGGAGAGAGGGAATATTGTGATAAGACTCTGGGAGTAAGATTATTCTGGACACTCAGAGGGAAAAGGAACATAGCCACATGGTTACGTTTACAAAGCTCCATTATACCGTAAAGCCTGTTCTCTCTCACACTCACACAGACACTTAGGGTATATCTTCACCACCGGCGGGTAGTGATCGATCTATTGGGGATCGATTTATCGTGTCTAGAGCAGACGCGATAAATCGATCCCCGATCGCTCTGCTGTTGACTCTGGAACTCCACCGCGGTGAGAGGCGGAAGTGGAGTCGACGGGGGAGCAGCAGCAGTCAATCCCGTGCCATGAGGATGGGAGGTAAGTCGAACTAAGATATGTCGACTTCAGCTACGCTATTCTCATAGCTGAAGTTACGCCTCTTAGGTCGATTCCCTCCCTCCCCTCCCCCCCCGTGTAGACCAGCCCTTACATCCCTCTTTATCTGTTTAATTGAAGGAGCTACTGCTCAGTAATGAATGTAAATATTTATGGAGCGAAGACTAACGAAATCTCTTTTCTAAATTGAAAAAGTAAAGAAAAGTTCACATGTTTCAGAGTTGTTGGTTTTTTTTTTTTGACACCTCATTGGTTTGCCGCTGAAGTGTAAAATCCCCACGTATGTCCATTTAACACACTGTCACGCATGCAATGATTTCTTCCCACAGCCCGTCCCCTCTGCGCCTTGCTTGTCCATCATGGAAGCTGCTTTGTAATTAATTTAAAGCCTGGCACTTTTCTTTTTTCTTTTCGGAGCACAAAAGCCATTGCGCTCAGCTCAGTTGAGATGAACATAAGAGGTCCACTTCCTGGACACAACAGTGCTAATAAGCGATGGTCACATAAACACCACCCTATACCAGAAACCTACTGACTGCTATACTTACCTACATGCCTCCAGCTTCCATCCAGACCACATCACACAATCCATTGTCTACAGCCAAGCTCTAAGATACAACCACATTTGCTCCGATCCCTCAGACAGAGACAAACACCTACAGAATCTCTACCAAATATTCTTAAAACTGCAATACCCACCTGGTGAAGTGAAGAAACAGATTGACAGAGCCAGAAGGGTACTGAGAAGACCCAACAAAGAAAGTAACAGAACGCCTCTAGCCGTCACCTACAACCCCCAACTAAAACCTCTCCAGCGCATCATCAAGGATTTACAACCTATCCTGAAGGACAATCCCTCACTCTCACAGACCTTGGGCGACAGGCCATTCCTTGTTTACAGACAGCCCCCCAACCAAGCAAATAATCACGAGCAACTACACACCACCCAATAGAAACACTAACCCAGGAACCAATCCCTACTACAAACCCTGGTGCCAACTCTGTTCATAGGACCTAACCACATCAGCCACACCATCAGGGGCTCGTTCACCTGTACATCTACCAATGCGATATGTGCCAGCAATGCCCCTCTGCCTGTACATGGGCCAAACCGGACAGTCTCTACGCAAAAGAATAAATGGACACAAATCTGACATCAGGAATCATAATATTAAAAAACCAGTAGGAGAACACTTCAACCTCTATGGTCACTCAATAATAGACCTCAAAGTGGCAATTCTTCAACAAAAAAACTTCAAAAACAGACTCCAACGTGAAGCTGTAGAACTGGAATTAATTTGCAATCTGGATACTATCAGATTAGGCCTGAATAAAGACTGGGAGTAGTTGGGTCATTACAAAACTTAAACTTAATTTCCCCAATACTAATTTCTCCCTACTGTTACTCACATCTTCTTGTCAACTGTCTAGTAATGGGCCACTCTCTCACCACTTCAAAAGTTATTTTTCCTCCCTTGGTATCCTGCTGTTAATTGATTTATCTCGTTAAACTGACCTAACACTTGGTAAAGCACCCCCAGCCTTTCATGTACCTGCTCCTGTATTTTTTACTTCATACAACTGACGAAGTGGGTTCTAACCCACGAAAGCTTATGCCCAAATAAATTTGTTAGTCTCTAAGATGCCACAAGGACTCCTCGTTCTTTTTACAACACAGTTGGTGGGGCTTGCGGGGTGCCAGGATGGCTTGATGGTCCCCTTTTCCTGGGCCAGTCCCCTAGTATGAGTTAGAGCAAAACATGGGCTGCCAATGACCGCAAAGTGATCGCTAAGTCAAAGCAGCCCAAGGGAAGCCGGGGCCTCCAGAACTTTAGACTATCTCAAAAGTCCTTTGGGAGAAGCAGCAGAGATGCCCCTCTCCTCTGGTGCGGGGAGGGGAGAACCAGCTGTGCAGTGGAAGAGGCGTGCAGGAGAGGAGCTCCTCCTTCCCTTAGATGCATGGTCGCCTGGGCCACACTATCTTCATCCCTCCTACAGGATGTAGCATCACACTCCAGATACAAAGCACGTGAGGAGGTGTGAAAGCAGGTGGAACTTCTCCTCTGGACCGGCTGAGGGTCATGCCAATGAGGGTACCTTCCTGGAGACTTCCAATGGTGCACGAAAAGGGAGCTGGTTGCCCCAGAACCAGAAAGTCTAGAGGTCATGAGCTGGAGAGTAGGGAAGGCAACTCAGTCATTTCAGGCAGGAGATGGAGCACTGCAGTGGATAAGGCACTAGGAGTCTAGTGACTGTAGGGTTCTGGTCCCAACTCTGCCCTTGAAGTGCTGTATGGTGTTGGGCAAGTCACAGACTCACTCTGTGCCTCAGTTTCCCCCACTTGCAAAATGGAAATATTGCTCCTGACCCCGCACTGTAGAGCGCAGAGCAAAGGGCTGAACCCATGTTAGTGTCAAACTGCAGAAGGGTTTGGGGGAGGGAGGCGAGGGCTCTGTCTATGCGGCCGAAATCATCGGGCGAGGATAGCATCTGCTCTGGTGCCCTCAAATCCCCAACTCCTCTGGAAATTCTGACTCCTGCGCTCAGCTGCTGTCCCCTGTTGGCAAGTTTAAAAAAAGAGAGAGAAAGAGAGAGGGGGGAGGGGAAATCTAATTTTTCTCATGTTTTAAAACCTTTCACATTTTTCCAAAGTAAGTAAAAAATGTGTCTTTTCCCTCATGTTTCTTTGTATCTCCTTCCACCTTTCCCAGCAGGGGAAGAAAAAAAAATCCTTTAAAAGATGAGGGGAGGTGGGAATTTTCCCACCATTTCAAAAAAAATTGAAACAAATATTATTTTCCTCCCTAAATGTTTAGTTCTGAAACTTTTCTGCAAAATAAAAAAAAAAAGTGGAAAATTCCATTTCTGAGGGGGGAAAATATTTGTTTCAAGCAGAAAAACTTTTTGGCAAAAAATATTCCCAGCAGCATGACCGGTAACCTTCCAGCCCGTGGTGTCTCACCGGCTCCTTCGAGGACTGGGGGTAGAGGACAGATAGAAAGAGGGGGAGACAATGGAGACTCATGGGTCTCTGGAGGTGAGAGCTTTGGAGCAGGAGAAGCAGTGGTCCATTGTGACCCTTTGGGTCGTGCCTGGGAGAAGGAGATTGAGCGGTTTCCAGGTTTCCATTCATCCCTTCAGCCTCGTGCAGCCAGGGCAGGACACTGCTGACCAGTGCATGTGGTCTGTCACGCAGAGGGCCAGCAGGGTGCGTATGAATGAATTTCCCCTATCTATGAACGTGAGCAACAAAAGCTGTCTCCATAGCAGATGCTGCCCTGAAACCCTGGGGAGAGGGATCCAGGATCCCGGCTGGAGCCTGTTTTATTTTCCATCGTGCTTCTTGAATAGCTTCCTGTGTAGCTAGATGATCAACAGCTGCCCTGTGCCCAGGCTTAGAGTCTGTCTGAACTGCAATTAAAAACCAGCGGCTGCCCTGTGCCCATTGACTCCGGCTTGGGCTGTTTAACGGTGGTGTAGACATTTGGGCTCAGGATCTAGGACCTGCAAGTGGGAGGGTCCCAGAGCTTGGACTGAAGCCTGTACCCAAATGTCTACAGCACAATTAAGCAGCCCTTTAGCCCGTAAAAACAGCCGTTCTGGGTCAGATCAAAGGTCCGTCTAGCCCAGTGTCCTGTCTTCCAACAGTGGCCAATGCCAGGTGCCCCAGAGGGAGTGAACCTAACAGGTAATGATCAAGTGATCTCTCTCCTGCCATCCATCGCCACCCTCTGGCAAACAGAGGCTAGGGACACCATTCCTTAACCTCCATGAATTTATCCAGTTCTCTTTTAAACCCTGTTATAGCCCTAGCCTTCAAAACCTCCTCAGGCAAGGAGTTCCATAAGTTGACTGTGCGCTGTGTGAAGAAGAACTTCGTTTTATTTGTTTTAAACCTGCTGCCCATTAATTTCATTTGGTGGCCCCTAGTTCTTATATTATGGGAACAAGTAAATAACTTTTCCTTATTCACTTTCTCCACACCACTCATGATTTTATAGACCTGCAAGCCTGAGTCAGTTGGCACGGGCCAGCTGGGATGTTTTAACTGCAGTGTGGACACTGTTGAGACCTTTGGTTTGAGGCTGGCCATGGATGGCCCTGCCAAGTGGGCATTGTGGCTGAGAGCACAGCGAGTGAATTAAGAGATAAACTTCTGCTCCATTTCAAACTGACCTGACACATTCCCGAGGTAAATAAAACAGGAGGCGAAATGTAAGTGGCAGAGTGAGCCACCCTGCTGGGAATGGTCCCCGCAGAGCCACAGGGAATTAAAATGAGCTCCTGTTATCAGAGAAACTGGAATGATGAGTTTTTCTAGCCGGAAGCTGTGAAGCATGGATAGGTGGTGTCACGGTGGGAGTGGCATGTAGAGGAGCCGTGGCAGCTTAATCCTCAGGGTGAGTTTAATTTCCAGAGCACACGGCTGTACATTCGCAGTGGTGCTGCAGATTGAGAGTGAAATTCTCCTCTGCACAGATGTCTCCCATTGGGACTAAGACAAGTTTAAGCTCGTAGTGGTGCGGAGGCGAATTCCGTATTCATCTTCCTCCTCATGGCGAATCTCAAAGAGACCGAGGATCCTCAAGCACTGTTCAGATTGGTTTCTACCTAGGTCCTTAAAGTGGTTTGGACTCGGTTTATGTCCATTACTGGCCATCTTATCACGCCACTGAAGATTTTGGCAATCATGTGATTGCCGGCTGTGTAGCGGCATTCCTTGGTAAACACGCTACATAATTTGTTGGCCTTCCGCGCTAACAATATGTCTATACCAAGAAAGCTGCCGAAACCATACTGGGTGAGTGTACATAATGACATTCCTGTTGTTAGCCACACAGCAGCATGAATTGTCTGATTATTTGATTTCCACTAGGCCTCTCTCATATGCCTTCTGGTTGTGATGTTCTAATAATAAATAAAGAAATGAATAAAATGGTGAATTTTCTTTCCAGTCCCTTCATACCATCTAGTGGGGATTTAGGGTAGAACACATCAACTTCCAAAGGAGTGGATGTTTCAGAATTCACAGGTCGTGTCTAAGATTCCTAACATTTCTATACACCTACCAAAATGCAGGGCTGAAAGAAATGTCTGGCGGCCCAGCTCATGGGAAACACAAACCGACTGTAACTTTTGTCCAAAGCTGGAAGTGACTCTGAGACAAAACTTTCCTGAGAGTCCAAACGGTTTAAGGTCATATTTTGGTTTCAACTTTATTTTTCATTTCATGCGCCTCGCACGTCCTGTTCCAACTCAGGACAGGAAGCAAAAATGCCCAATTTTGGGGATAAAGGATATTTCTGAAGTGACTAGATGGAGGTGATATTGACAATCCTGTGAAAAAGGCATTTCCTGTCAGATTTCTAGCCAAAAGAACCAACTTTATTATCTGTATTCCCAATTTATATTTGGGCCCTACTCGGTTAGGAGCAGTTTAGAGTCCTAGATTGTAAGGCCAGACAGAACTTTTGTGGTCATCTAGTCTGATTTCATGTATAACACAGGCCATAGGACTTTCCTGAATTCAGCGACGGCTCCAGGCACCAGCGCTCCAAGCGCGTGCCTGGGGCGGCAAGCCGCGGGGGGCGCCCTGCCAGTCCCTGCGAAGGCGACAGTCAGGCAGCCTTCGGTGGCATGCCTGCAGGAGGTCCGCCAGTCCCACAGCTTCGGCAATGATTTGGCGGTGGGTACGCCAAAGCCGCAGGACCGGCGGACCTCCCGCAGGCATGCCGCTGAAGGCAGCCTGCCTGCCTTGCTTGGGGCGGCAAAAAAAGCTAGAGCCGCCCCTGCCTGAATTAATCCCTGTTTGAAGTGGATCTGGCCTTTTTAAAAAGAATCCATTCTTGATTTTAAAATTACCAGTAATTGCCACCATAACCCTGAGTATAAACCTAGGCTAAGACACACTCCCTGATCCTTTACAAGCTAAATGGAGAAGGTAGACAAAGAAGAACGTAATATCCCCATTTTATGGACGAATATGGGAAAGGAGGCCCAGAGATTTGCCCAAGGCATCGGAGCAAAATCAAGACTAGAAACCTCATCTGTGGAGCCCCAGGCCTATGTTTTAACCACAAGCCCACCCTTCCATCTCTCTGAGATGTTTGAATGGTTTTGAGAAGTAACTAAACTGCTTTAGGAATTTGGCCTATACCTCTCTGAGAGGCTTAGCTCCCGGAAGCCTGCCTAAAGAAGGATAAGTTTTTGTGATATGATGTCATAGAGCCAGCTAATCAGCATACAGGTTCGTTGTTTTGAGTACTGCTCCTTGGGGAGGATTGCATGGCTGTGACTGAGGCAGAGGTAATGGTGGAGCTGGTCAAATTTTTTTCTCAATGGTCCATGGGTTTTTTTGTTGAAATCAACAATTCCTCTCCCCCTCACCCCCAAGAAAAAGGTTGATTTCAATAAATCTTTAGGTTTTTGTCCTTGGGAAAGGTCAAAACTAAATATTTCCGATCGAGGTTTACAGGAAGTAAGCACAAAACTGATATGTTAAGGGCACGCAATTGTTAGCGGTCCTAGAAAAACCTATGAAGAGAGCTGGTCGAAAATATTGCCAGGAGATGTTGTGAAAGCCAAAAGTATAACTGGGTTCAAAAAAGAATTAGATAAGTTCATGGAGGATCGGTCCATCAGTGGCTATTAGTCAGGGAGGCAACCCCATGCTCTGGATGTCCCTAAACCTCGGACTGCCAGAATCTGGGACTAGATGACAGGGAATGGATCACTTGACGATGGCCTTGTTCTGTTCATTCCCTCTGATGCACCTGGCACTGGCCACTGTCGGAAGACAGATACTGGGCTAAATGGACCATTGGTTTGACCCCATATGGACATTCTTACATTCCTATACACTCAAATAACATTTGAGATGTCTTTTCCCTGTGCCTGCTGATACAATGGATTGGCTGTCTGTTTGTGTGATGTCCGCCACCTTGGGCAATCCACTGGGGATTGAACCAGGGACTTCCAAAGCTAACAGTACAGACTGTTAGAGCTTCAGTTAAAAAGCCAACTGTAGACTAGGCACCTAACTCCTATTGGAAAGCAAAGGAGTGAGGTGCCTAATTCACATAGGCACTTTTGGAAACTTCAGTAGGCACTTATTGGCAATTTTAGGTGATTTAAACCCCTTTGTAAATCTGGCCCTATTTTCAAAAGTGACTTAGTCCCATTGACTTTCAAGTAAATGCCTAACTCACTTTTTCCCAGCTGATGTTATTAATCTAATCCGACAGAGTGGCTAGGACTAATGGGTCTGGGAAGAGGAATCAGGTGGGTACATAGAGCATATCGCTGGCTGGTTTGTGGTCAGGAATCAGTGAAGCATATGCTGATCTGCTCCTCTGGTGGTTGGGAAACTTGTTTGAAGGTAAATAGAATCCAAAGAACAAGGATTTTACCGCTGCCCCCGTCAGGATGCTGAAAAGCAAGAGAAATCGCAGTGTAAAGAAAATAACTCTAGCACTAGATTGAAAAGATGCAGAGTTGCCAGCTCTTGTGATTCTCTCTTGTCTCATGATATATATATATATTTAAATAGGCCCAGCTCCCGGATTCTTGTCATTAGGGGATGAACTCTCAGCTTTCATTTAAATTAAAAAAATGTTGCTAGCCTCCATGGTTGCAGAGAAAAGCTGGACCTAAATGCTTAGCCAATAAAAGATCCCAATGTTTATTATTTGTTTTAAAATCTCATGATTTTTGAGGCTAGGTCCATGACTTTTGAATGCTTGGGGTCAGCAGTACTGAAGATGTAGGGGCCATACTCCCCCATTTCCCCCCACCTTATTCCTCCTAAGTAGTACTTTACTCCAATGTGCCACTCATGTGCCCAAGGCTGGCAGGATATGGTCCCAAGTGAGTTCAGTGCATTTGCAGCATGAATTCCTCTCTTTATCCACAGAATGGGAGTAGTTCTGGGAGCAGTGGGACACCCCTGCCAATTTGTCTCAGCCATGACTTGAGGAGACCCCTTCTAGAGATGAGATAATGGTTTGCTCTCCAGGGGCCAGTCAATTGTCCTCTCCGGTGAGACTGCCAAGGAGATGTCATAATGGTGACCTTTCTGAACCACACTCAGTCTGGGACTGTTCAATTGTTTCACAGCAGCCTCCAAAGATGTGGCAGTAACAACTTTTGATTGCTGACTTGTGTAGATTCAGATCAGTGATGCGGAATCAAAACACTCTGTCACTCATTGTAAATCCCTTGGTTTGGCAAGATCTCTCTCTGTGCCATCACAGTGTCTTGGCACAGGATTATACAATCCAAATAAAGCATGTACACGCTACGGAGTTTCAACTGCTTGGTACCTACAAGAGTTTAGACAAGAATCTTAGGGGAAGAACTTTGAGCCAAAAAAACGCTGCCTCTACGTGAACAGAAACACTCATCTGTTTCAGTGCTAATAATGGGGAAGACAGACAACGACTGAAAAAATGCCTGAATAGAACTGGTCAGAATATGGTCATTAAAAGGGGAACATTCTGTGAACATTTTCAAAAGACATGAACGTCTTCCATTTTGTTTGAAATTTCCTTCCCCCCCAGCAAAAAAACTCTGCATCCTTTTCCTGGGAAAACCCATTTCAGAAAATTCACTGAGGAAAAAATGGGCAAATTTAAAAGAGCGAGAAAAAAGTGTTTATTTTCCCCACCATTGACAGGAATGAAAGGAAATCATTCTTGTTGCAAAGCAGGTTCTGCTTTGCTCCAGGAGGGTCCCCAGAATATTGGAGTGCAAAAGCCTCGCTCACGGTGGTGGGTATCAAAGGAGAATCACAGCCTCACTCGCTGATTGGACCAGCCCCCACCGAAAAACGCCATCTCCCTTCTGGAGTGGACGCTGACTGCTTCCTTGGCTTCTCCTGAACCAAAGCGCACCGTTACGAGCCGTAGTAGCTTTGCTCCCTCTGAATGCCAGGCTTTGGGTCTCCCTTCTGCTTGAGCTCTGGGGCAAAGGAACGAATCGCTGCCGGGCTTCCCCAGCCGCTGTTCAGAGGGGAAAGGAGACGAAAAAGGGCAGCTTTGCTTTCTGCCCTCTAAGGGCTGCTGTGTGGACTGCTACACAGCAACAGGCAGGTTTGCATCCTCCCTACACAGTGCCTCTCCTCCCAAAGAAAGCTTGGGGTGGAGGGGGAAACTTGGCCCTTAGATGCCAAGGTGATAGGCACGTTAGAAGTACCACAGTGATGATAGACATACAACAAAGATGGCAGGTAGATAGGTACTGCAGAGGAAAGAAGCCAGACGTGTAGAAAGAGAGTACCACAGAGATAATAGATAGCAAAGTCCCTTTGCTTTCAGTTTAATCCGATTTTTACCGAAACAATTCCCAGGTTTTCCAAGAAGTATTCTTCGTTTTTTTCCAGTTTTCACTCTACTTTTGTATCATTCAAATATATACAAATAACTTGTTTTATTAGGAAAATACAGTACATTCCCTGAGATAAACGTATTACGATAACACATTAGTCTCTGTGTATATGCATTAGTCTGTGTTTATATGCTTTGAGCAGGGGGTGGGACTAGATGACCTCCTGAGGTCCCTTCCAACCCTGATATTCTATGATTCTATGCAAAGCTGCCTGTTGGAGTAAGGCTCTGTGTATCCATCTAGAAAGATGCACACAACAACCAAACAGGTACGCACACAAGCTCTGAAGTGTGTGCGCATCCGAACGTACTGATGAATCTCACGCCCACCACAGAGGCATTTCAAGCTGTTAGCAGGTGATGGTTTAAAGGTCGGACACACTAAAATGGGAAGAAAATGAAAATCTGTCTCAATTCATTTCAGAACACAAGGCAGTAGTCAAAAAGTTTCTCAAAAACAAAAACAGGAGAAAAGGATGAAGTCGAGTGTACGTGCTGCAAATGGTGTGGCCCAGTTATTAAATATTTATAGGGTGATAGGTCTAAGTCTACAAACTGTTTATTCAAATGAAAAGTTTTACTTGGGGACTAGAGATATTATTTTCTTAAACTCAGACGTGGCATTGTGTTTTGAGTTCTGTTTTAGCTCTGCAGCAAACCACATTGAATTCCAGTCATCAAAGCATTAATCTGCTGAATACTTTTCCCCCTGTCCTTCCATCCACCAAAATAGACCCTCATATTTACCCTGAAAAATTAATAGTTTTTTCCACCGATTTTCATCAGTTTTATTGTTGTAGTAATAAACATCGATAAGTTCCTGGGAAAAATTAAACAAAATAAAACCCGAAAACAAAGGGTTCTCTAGGTATCCAACAGAGATGACAGGTAGATCGGTACTGCAGAGCAAAGAAGTCAGACATGTAGAAAGACAGAGAGAAGAACCAGTTGGCTGTATGTCTGAAGGGACTTGTCTGTCTCTTCTGTGTACACACAATTTTGTGGGATTCCTGTAACACTATAGTTGTTAAAAGCAATGTTCACTTAGGCTGATCAAAGCTAGGCATGAGTATGTGGCATCTTAGGATTGCTGTAAGCATCCTCGGGCTTTGAGATGTGAAATCAGTGCCATGTCATGGCTTCTCAAGTGCTTTCCGATACCTATGCATGGCGTTTTGGAAATGAACAGAATTTATTCAGTGTCTTAAGAGTTGCTAAATCTGTGCAGCATTCTCATATGGTTTTCCACATGGCGGGCACTTAGCTCCTGAATCAGCACTCGGCTCTGCAGCACATTTCCCATGGGAACGCAATGGGAAATGCCGAGGAAGGAGCACTGCAGAAAGAAATCTGGAAGTCAGAGTGGATCACAAGCTAAATATGAGTCACCAATGTAACGCTGTTGTAAGCAAGACACAAGAAGTAATTCTTCTATTCTACTCCACGCTGATTAGGCCTCAACTGGAGTATTGTGTCCAGTTCTGGACGCCACATTTCAGGAAAGATGTGGACAAATTGGAGAAAGTCCAGAGAAGAGCAACAAAAATGATTGACAGTCTAGAAAACATGACCTATGAGGGAAGATGGAAAACATTGGGTTTGTTTAGTCTGGAGAAGAGAAGACTGAGAGGGAAAATAATTTTTCAATTACATAAAAGGATGTTACAAGGAGGAAGGCAGGGCTGATATTCTCTAACTTCTGAGCCTAGGACAAGAAGCAATGGGCTTAAATTGCAGCAAGGCGGGTTTAGGTTGGACATTAGGAAAAACTTCCTAACTGTCAGAGTGGTTAAGCATTGGAATAAATTTCCTAGGGAGGTTGTGGAATCTCCATCATTGGAGATTTTTAGGAGCAGGTTAGACAAACACCTGTCAGGGATGACCTAGATAATACTTAATCCTGCCATAAGTGCAGTGGACTGGACTAGATGACCTCTCGAGGTCCCTTCCAGCCCTATGATTCTATGATTTCCAAGGTTGGGAGCAAGAAGAGCAGTGTTTATGAGACGGATATATACAGGGGGATCTGTCAGCTGATGACATGAGGACACAGGGGAGTAAAACCAACCACACAGCAGCCCACCACTGGGGAGAACATGATGCTTTGAAATAATTTTGATATTTAGTGACCACATGATGCTTTGAAATAATTTTGATATTTAGTGACCACCAGCTCCCATATGTGTTAGGCAGGGCCACATCAAAATAAACAGTAGGGATGGTAGAAAACTTTCCACCCAAACTGTTTTTCAGTGGAAAATTGGGTTTTCCACTGAACAACGTTTCTGGCGAAAAGTTTCTGCTTTCCACAGAAAATTCAAATTTTGCATTGAAAAACTGAATACTTCGAAACCAAAACAATTCTTGGTTGTTGGCCAAAACCAGAAATATTTTTATTCCAAAAAGTCGCAGCAGTGTCTCATGGGAGATGTAGGTCTGTTGCCTTTCGCAGTTCATGCTCCAATTGTCCACAATGGGCCAGGCTTCCCAGCCAGACTACATCTCCCATGATTCACTGCAGCCATGGGACTGCCTTGGTACCATGGCCTCCCCTAACCAAGACGGGAGACTGGTGCATCAGGGGAGATGTCCATTTGGGGAACACCATGATTGAGAAGAATGGGTGTGTGAGGCACCTGAACTACATCCACTGGATTTCAATAGGACTTTGGTGCCTAACTCCCGTAGTCTCCTTTGAAAATCCCAGTCTAAACTGTTAATAAATATAGAGGAGTCATAGAATATCAGGGTTGGAAGGGACCTCAGGAGGTCATCTAGCCCAACCCCCTGCTCAAAGCAGTCATCAGACTGGATCAGACCAGTGGCCCACGTAGTCAAGAATTCCATCAAAAACCCTGAAGTTCCTCTGACACTCCTTATCATGTCTTGATCAACATAAATGATTTTGTGTCACCTGCCAGTTCTGGCACCCTCTCTTCCATACCGTTAATAAAGATAAATGCTAAGCTTCGTTAGTTTCCTTAAGAGCCTCTTCCATGGGACTTCCTCAAAGGCTTTTTGAAAGTCCGAACGCATTATGTCAAACAGTTCTCACCTATCCACTATTTTGTTGATATGTTCAAAGACTCATAGTAGATTAGTGCGGCAGAAGCCCTGCTGATTTTTCCCTATCATATCATATTCCTCTTGGTGTTTGATAATTCTCTTTTAATTATTGTTTCAGCCAGTTAACCTACTACCGCAGGAAAACTCCCAGGATCATCTTTTTAAAATTCAGATGCCACATTTACTACTTTTCAACCCTCCGGTAATTGATTTTAATGAGCGACTGATATTTTTAATAGCAGTTTAGCCACTTCATTCTTAAAAGCCTTCAGACCTCCTGGCTTGTATATCAGCTGATCCAACACCTAATGAAGTTAATGGCAATCGTTCCATTGATTTGAGCAAAGGAAGCTGTCATGGGAGAAGAGGGAAGGTCCTCTCATGGACTGGTAACTGGTAAAAAGGAAACAAAGGGTAGGAATAAATGGACAGTTTTCACAATGGAGAGAGGTAAATAGTGGTGTCCTTCAGGGGTCTGTACAGGGTCCAGTCCTATTCAACATATTCATAAATGATCTGGGTAAACAGCGATGTGGCAAAATTTGCAGATGATACAAAACTACTCAAGATAGTTAAGTCCAAAGCAGACTGCGAAGAGCTGCAAAAAGAACTCTCAAAACTGGGTGACTGGGCAACAAAATGGCAGATGAAATTCAATGTTGATAAATGCAAAGTAATGCACATTGGAAAGCATAATCCCAACTGTACATATAAAATGAGGGGGTCTAAATTATCTGTTACCACTCAAGAGAGAGTTCTTGGAGTCATTGTGAATAGTTCTCTGAAAACATCCACTCAATGTTCAGCGGCAGTCAAAAAAGCAAACAGACTATTGGGAATCATTAAGAAAGGGATAGATAAGAAAATATCGTGTTGCCTCTATATAAATCCATGTTACGCCCACATCTTGAGCACTGCATGCAGATGTGGTCGCCCCATCTAAAAAAAATTGGAAAAGGTTCAGAAAAGGACAACAAAAATGATTAGGGGTAGGAACAGCTTCTGTATGAGGAGAGATTAATAAAATTGGGACTTTTCAGCTTGGAAAAGAGACAACTAAGGGGGGGGATATGATAATGGTCTATAAAATCATGATTGGTGTGGAGAAAGTAAATAAGGAAGTGTTATTTACTCCTTCTCATAACACAAGAACTAGGGGTCAACAAATGAAATTAATAGGCAGCAGGTTTAATACAAACAAAAGGAAGTATTTCTTCACACAATGCACAGTCAACCTGTGGAACTCCTTGCCAGAGGATGTTGTGAAGGCCAAGACTATAACAGGGTTCAAAAAAGAACTAGATAAATTAATGGAGCTATTAGTCAGGATGGACAGGGATAGTGCCCCTAGTCTGTTTGCCAGACGCGGGAATGGGTGACAGGGGATGGATCACTTGATGGTTACCTGTTCTGTTCATTCTCTCTTGGGCACCTGGCATTGGGCACTGTCGGAAGACAGGATACTGGGCTAGATAGACCTTTGTTCTGACGCAGTATGGCTGTTCTTATTTCAATAGGCGTTGGATCATATTCCTTGACTAATCTTGTTACTCTTCGCTTTAGCAATTGGTTCCAACATTTCCTAGTTTTATTCATGACTGGCAGTGGAAACACCAGGAGAGAGGCTGCTCCCTGCAATGATTTTGACCCAGGTAAAGCCAAGCAATGCTGGAAGAAACCTCAGAAGATCCCCTGGATTCATTTCCAGATAAAGAAACCTTGAGTTCAAGCTTCAGAGACACATCTCAAGGTTTAGGCCCCGTCTCCACGTCAAAGTCAAACAAACCCTTTGTAACAGTCTCATCTGATCCAGTTAGAACAAATCCGGCTGTGCTCTGAGTTCAGCACAGCCACGGGTTATTGAGCTTTGCCATGATGACTGTGTTTGTATCGCTACCTGTCTGGGAGGACCTACAATGCAGGGATTTGGAAGAAAGTGGAGCTGACTGACTTATTACACAGGCTGAGACAGGGGCTCCTGCCTATGCAGTGAAAACCGGTTACAGGAAAGACTAACAGGTGCTGCTCTAGGGCACCAGGAAGGGAGACATGCTTTTAGCTGCCATCGTTAGTACTAGAGTATTCTCTAGACCTGGTCAGATTTCCCCCCCCCACTGAAAATTTCCAATTTTTCAGAAGCAAATTGAAATCCAAAATATTTTGTCTGAAACGTGAAATATTTTAATTTCAAAATATCACCATGGTGCCTCATGGGAGTTGTAGTTTTCAGGTACCTCATGCTCCCAGTCTCATCTCTGGACTGGGCTCTCTGGTCAGACTACATCTCCCATGATGCACCAGAGTCGCCCCCTCCTGTTGAGGGAGGAGGTGCACCAGGGCAGTCACATGGCTGCAGTGCAACATGGGTGATTAAGTCCAGCTGGGGAGCTCATTCCAGAGAGGGGAAGGGGGGGCCTGAGACACGTGAACTACAATTCCCATAGGGCACTGCAGTGGTATTTCAGAGTTGAAATATTTTGCTGTTCAGTTTTTTGATGAACAAGCATTTCCCCCTCCCCCATGAAAAGCAGACACTTCAGTGAAAAATGTTGTTTAATCAAAACCACAATTTTCTGTCAAAAACAGTTTTGACAGAAAATTTTCAATCAGTCCTTCTATGAAGGATGTAGGCTACAGACTCACTTAAAAGTGACAGTGCGCAGATCCGGACAGTCCCTTGACATGACCGTGCTGTGATAAATTGCTCCAGGCCATCACCATATTGACTCCCTTTCCCACTGCAAGGAGCAATGAAGACAAATACAAGGATGCAGTGAAACAACATTCTCATCTCAGGCCGTCAAGATATCTGCTAATATCAAAAGCAGAAGCAGAATGGGAATTTGACCTAGGTGTCATCACAGTCATGAGAGAACCACTTCTCTCCTGCAAGAGGAGCTAAGGATACAAATAGAAATGGGCCCATTGGCCTCTGGATGGCACTATTGTTTCACCACTGGGTTTGCTGCATAGGGAACAATTTAGATCTCTCACTTCTCACCATTATTGGGGTGGGGGGGGACAAACTGAAAAGCATCTGAGGAAGTGTAGGTGCTGCTTAGGATGGAGGAAGGCAGGGGGTCTCTATTCTGCTGCCAGCACCCAGCAGAGCTCCTGGATTTTGTTTGCACTCCTGTAAATAACCTGAGAGTTAGAAATAAGAGCTTCTTTGTCTTGAGTGGCTGATGGAATGAGTCAGGAGCCTTCACAGGTAGCATTTACACTACACATGTAGCCCAGGCACTGACTCAGGTTTGAACCCAAGCTCCCACTTCCGTCCACATGCAAATCAGCCTGACTCAGGTCAGCACCCAGTGGGTCAGAGCCCGAGTCCCGCTCAGACATGGGTCCAAGTCCTCTCATTTTGCAGCATGGTTGCAGCTCAAGCCACGGAGCTGAATCAGAAAAGGTCTGCATAGTGCAGTGTGGAGGCGTTAGCACGGTTCTGAGACCTAGGACCAGCAATTGGAAACCCAGGTTGACAATGCAGTATGGAGGGTCAAGCGTGGGCTTGGAAACACCTAGTTCACAACCCCGGGTCCCACAGACGCAGGTTTACGATGAGGCGCAGACGTACCTCCTAAGCCACTGAGCTTTGAGGTCCCATATCTCGGGTTTCACAATGTCTCCTGCCTGCTGGGGGCTGCCCCAGACTCAGAAGCTGCAGAGGGCTGTATAAGTAATTGCTTCGTATTTCAGTTGGCCAGCTTTGCCACACGAAGGCCAGGACAGAGAACAGACGTGGATGCAGTCCTGCCCATGTCCCAGAAGGAAGGCACTCTGTTCCCCCGACAAACTCCCTCTGTTCCCCCGTTCCATCCCTCTCTATCTCCCCACTTCCAGGGGTTCATCTGTGCTCCCCATTACCTCTTCCTCCTCTAAGGGGGTCCCCCACTCTCCCCTCTCTGTGTGGACTCCCATTACTCCCCACAGACAGACAGAAAATGCCGTCGAGTTGCGTGGAAGGTCTTTGGCCATTAATAATAATTAATAAACTCTGCAGCAGATTGTGCATGTAGAACTGGTAGAAAGGCAGGCAGCTATGGTGTAGCAGTGCTCATGGCCAGGGTGATTGTATTTCCCAAAGGGAAAACAGGATAGCGTGTGGGGCTGGCCTGAGCCGCTCACCTGAGCTCCCCTCCCCACCCAGGGCTGATGTCCTTGCTCACATAAGCCCTGAGTGCCCCCCGCTCGCCGCTGTGCGAGGCTGGCGTTGCTGCTCGCTTGAGCCCTGCCTCCTCCCTCCCGTGTGAGGCTCGCATCACTGCTCACACCCCACTTTTTTGACAAATGTGGGCATTTGTTGGCAAGTGCAAACGGGACAAATATCCATGTTTGCCAAAAAAAAAAAAAAATGGGGTCGGAAGGGACAGGGCTTAAACAGGGGACTGTCCCAGCCAAAACAGGATATATGGTCACCCTACTCATGGCAAAGGGACGCAGGGTGAGTCAGTCCCCAACAGGGCTGCCCAGAGGATTCAGGGGGTCTGGGGTCTTCGGCGGTGGGTCCCGGGGTGGAAGGACCCCCCGCTGCGGGTCTTCAGGGCACTTCAGCAGCAGGTCCTGGAGTGGAAGGACCCGCCACCGCCGAACTGCCGCCAAAGACCCGGAGCAGAAGAAGCTCCGGGGGGCCGGGTGCCACGAGAGTTTTCCGGGGACCCCGGAGCGAGTGAAGGACCCCGCTCCAGGGGCCCCGAAAAACTCTTGTGGGGGCTCCTGCGGGACCCAGGGCAAATTGCCCCACTTCCCCCCCCCCCCCGCCCGGGCAGCCCTGGTCCCCAAAACCTGGGAGAACTGTGCTTATGCAGACACTGATAACTGGGAACCTCTGTTCCGGAAACAAATATAGCAAAATTCCCTTCCTAATCCCCAACTTCTCCAAAACCCAAGAGTGGTTGTGTATTGCTAACAGACCCCAGTCGTTAGCAGATGGGATTGAACCAGGGACCTCTGGATCTTAGTGCATGAGCCTCTACCACATGAGCTTAAAAGCCAACTGGCTGTTGGCAAAGGCTGTAGAGAAGACTCATTTCATGTCTCTCTCTAAGTGGTCTCGGTGCCACTCGATGGGACAGAACATCACTCCTAGCAGGTGGGTGGGTTACACTTGGGTCTGGGCAGTGGAGAGCACTGACTGATTGTTTCCTCATCTGGTTCAGTGATGTTATCTGGGCTTGCTCCTAACCCAATCACCGGGAACATGGAAACATTTTTCAGAGTCTAGTCACCAGGAGGGGAAAGTGACTGTAATCCGATTAAAGCTGATTTCACTGAGAAAGCAGCCCCTGGTGGCCAAAACAATCCATGGATTTTCATTTTTTCAGAGGGGCCAACCTTAAAGAGGGAAGAAAAGCCCGAGAGAAATAGTCAAGGCTTAAGGCCTTGAAGATATAATGCAGCATGGGAAAGTTGGATTAGCATTCACATGCCAGTGATAAGATACGCAGGGGGTGCAGAGTATATGTGACACAGAGAGAGAGTGAAATAAAGAATTCTAAGGAAAATTGCCTTTAAGTATTAAATCCGTCAGTGAGGGGATGCAGAATGAGAATCATAAGAAGTAATAAGAGCAGAGAGAGGAACCTGGGACTGCAGTCGAAGATGTTAACATGGCAGAGCCATAGAGATTGCCTGGTAGATCTCTGTCAGATGCAACTCCAGAGGGCTCTTTTATTCCTGCCTTTCTTGCCACATCAGCTCCAGCGTGGAGTTTACAATGCCGCAGGAGAGACCAGGGAGATGAGAACAGGCAGAGGGGAAGCGGGAGCTGTAAAGTTGTGACTCCAGGCCAGCGAATTAATCATCTGTTTCGGAGGTTGACTTCAGTCCTAAGGACTAATCGTGCACTCCTGAGCCCGGGTGATGTCAGAGGGCAGAGTGCCGCTGTGATGCATGCAGAGCTACGACGGCACCTCTCCTGTGTGCTGTCACGCACACCCAAGGGCATCACGCTAAGGAGGTGCTATGCTCAGGGGATCTTGCTCTACACAGATAATGGGGGCTCAGGGTCATGCGGCAATCTGAGTACTTGAGACCTGTTCTCCGCGGGGCGTCACGCTGCCAGGATGCTGCAGGCTGGATCCGAACACACGGGCTCTTCGGCCCAGCAGTTTGTTAGTCTGCAATAAACTTGGAATGAAGCTGGGTTGGCTGCTTTGAAGAGAGTTCAAAGAAAGTGCCTCTCTCCCCTTCAAACAAGTGACAGCAAGCTTGAGATTTTCAGGCAAAGTATTTTTGGCTCATACATCAATTTAGCCCCCTCCCTCCAGCTCTGTTGATGCCCCCAGTCCCAACCTGCAGCCCCCCGCTCCCCTTCCGTTGTTACTAATTATTATGTATATGAATGTAGTGCCTAGGAGTCCCCATCATGAACCATGACCCAGGTGCTGTAAAAACACAGAACAAAGATACGCCCCCTGCCCCAAAGTGCTTACAACCCCGAGCTCCCCACACAGCATGGCCCATGTCTGTCAGTCCTGAGAGATGCCAAGTTTTGTGCAGCTCCATGGGTGATGGTTTATGCAAATTATCCAATGAATTAATTTGCATAATTGAGACTAATTTGCATGCCACTATAAATTCTGTCTTTAAAAAACCGCAGGGTGGGTTGTGTGCTAGTAAAAGAAGTCCTCGGTTTAGCTACTGGGCATCGGCAGAGCAAACTTCTCTCGGACACCGCCCTGCTTTCAGGACCGAACCCCGGTGGGTGAGGGAATCTTCCCCTAAAGACAATGGGTAATTCAAACTCCAGTGCCCTTGGTGTCCCTGGCCTTTCTGCTGAGTCTGCCCACTGGTGCAAAGCATGGGGGTGAGTTTGTGATCTGGGCTGTGGCACTGAGACTCCCCCAGCTCGTCTCATCTATGGGCCACAGTGTAGCCATTAGAGGGGAATGACTTTAAAATCCCTTCTGAGATGGGCTGGATTGATATGGACAACCTACATCTGGAAGGCTCGGAAGCTCATTAACCATACCCTGAAGCAGCCAGTCTCCTAGTAGGTGCTTTATCCTATTGCACCTTTAAGAGTGAGGTTTGTTTTCTGGACAGAAGTTTATTACAATGTTCCAGTTTGGCGTTCACACGAGCAAAATTTCTCACACACTGCTCTCTGTCTCCAGCGCGCTCTCACTTTGCCCCAGCCTGTTGGAATGGGACAGCTCCAGTTAACTAAAAGGCAAACTCTAGGGTTAGGTAAAAAGCGACAAAGAGTCCTGTGGCACCTTATAGACTAACAGAAGTATTGGAGCATGAACTTTCGTGGGTGAATACCCACTTCATCAGACGCATGGGATCCAGACTAACACGGCTACCCCTCTGATACTCTAGGGTTAGGGTTAAATACATGCCACTAAAGCAAATACTAACACAACAGCCAAATTCATCTCTAGACACAAAGGTTGGTAATGTGAGATTATTTCACCAATTATCCAAGAGTCCTGAGTGTAATGTATGCATAGCATTCCCCCTGCGGACGTGAGCGGCTTGCCCCAAATCCGGGCTCTTGTGGGTTTTTCCAGTTAAGGGGAGATATTGACAGTGGAGACTGGTACGTTGGCTGCACTCTGGTTTATTTACAAAGAACGTACGAAGTCCTGTTCTCCTGAACACAGGAGGAGCCAGAATAACACTGCTCATCGCTCCCAGCCTTTCAGCTAATGCCCCCGAAAGATGCTCTCTCTCTCTCGGCATTTGCTTTTAGGCCAGTTCCCTTCCTGCTGCTTCTGTCTCTTTCTCCAAACCTCTATCACACACACACACACACACACACACCAGTGCCCAAACAATGCTCCTTCAAAATCCTTTAAATTCCTGAGTAGCCCTGGCCGTGCCTTTGTCTTGGGACACTATTATTGTTCCTTAGGCCACTGCTACACTACACCATTGTGTTGGCATAGCTCTATAGGTGAGGGGTGTGAAAAATACACACATGTCCTACCCAACATAGTGATGCTGACAAAACCCATAGGGCAGCTGCAGCTAAACTCACAAAGGAGGGCTTCTGCCAGCATCCAAAGAGATGGTGTTCCCATGCCAACAGGAAAACTCCTGTTGGCGCAGGCTGCGTCTACACTAGGAGTTATGCCGGTATAACTAGACCAGCAAAGCATTTGTAAGGTGGAACAGGCCTTATGTCTAACCTGAATGCAGAGTGGTTGTTTCAGGCATCAGTTTAAGGGAGCTTAACCCAATATACATATATTTATTCCCACGCATCTGTTAGCTATTGCATTTGAACCAACAGCTTTCAGATCGCCTGGCACAGACCCCTTTTACATCAGGGGTGGGAATACCCACCCTAGGCATGCTGTCCTCTGTATAGAGCAGCTCAGAAAAGGAGATACAACTGTTTACCTCCAGAGGCAGGAAGAGAACCCAGCATCCTAGTGCCTGTGAACAGAGCGTAGTCTGGTGGTTACAAACAGCCTAGCTAAGGCCCGGTCTACACTCAGAATTCAGATTGACCTAATGGTGTCCTGCAGGGGGTGTGAAAAAATTCACACACACCGCTGAGCGCTGTTGTTAAGCCCACTTCATCCCTGGTGTAGACATGGCTCTGGCGATGGAAGAATTCTTGGGTCAACCTACCTACAGCCACTCGGGGAGGGGGATTACTTGCGTCTATGGAAAAAATCTTTGTCACTGAAGGAAGTGTCTGCACTACTACGGCACTACAGTGGGATAGTGACACCGCTGCGGCGTGCGGCTGTAGTGCTCACAGTGTACATAGTTTAAGTGTAAGAACACCCCTGTTTGGGACATCTGCAGGAACAACACCTGGGACCTCTGGATCTAGAAGCAGGAATACCTACTGCTTGAGCCAAAGGACTTAGTATGGAGGAAGTAGCAGGTTCATAAACCTCTCTCGGTCATCTAGCCCGTAGAAAGGACAAAGAGCTGTGTTAGACCAGCAGAGAACCTGGGCCATTTCTTCTGTGGGTCTGTCCCCACAGCTCTCAGAGGTGTCACTGCAGCACCCGTAGGCCGACCTGAGCTCGCTTGGCTCTAGCGAGCTCACATAACCATAGCAGTGAGGTCATGGCGGCACATGCCCACCTGGGACCACCAGCGCTCAAGCAGCTAGCCCAGGCTGGAGATCGCTAGAGGACATCTATGCGTGCTGTGCTCACCCCTCTGGCTGCAGTGCCGACAAACCCTGAAAAGCAGCATGTGAGACCCGGCTTCTGTTCCCAGCAGGGACCTCGTCCAGCCTCTCAGAGCCAGGGGATGAAGAGAGCTTCCTCCCCCACAGGGTGAGGGATGCGGCTTTGGTTAACAAGCGTTGTGAAGTACACAGCTGCTTTAGGAAGGGTCAGGTTTGGAACTCCAGGCAGCTCCTCAGGGCACCCTCCCCATGGCTACAGGGTATTAGAAGGGGAAAGCTCCCTCCCAGGACACAGCGAGTGATGCTTTACCAGTTGTGCGTGAATAAGTGACATGAGTGTCACCGGAGACACTTGGCCAGTCTGAAAAGCTCCCGCCTGCCATTTTCACCCTGGCCTGATTAATTAGTTATAGGAAGCATCTACACTATGGTGCTACAGTGGGATAGCGACAGTACTGCAGAGTACTGCACTCGTTCTGATAATGTCCCTCCATCCTGTGCTGAACAGCACCGGACGTGCCCTGGGGAGATGCTGCCAGGTGCTAGGTGGAGCAGTGTGGAAGCCCTAAGGGAAGGCACAGCCAGAATGGAACAGCCGTCGCTTCAGGGGAGGTTTGATGTGGAGCTCTGTGCACCACGGGGAGGCTTCTGATCGCAGAAACACAAAGCATTTGACTGTTTCTGCAGCCACACTGAAAGTCACCCACTGACGGCAGAGAACCCGCTGAGTTACTGGAGCCCCACAAGCCGATCGAAGACTGCTCAGAAATCTTTGCACCATGGCTACTGTTCCTTTCCTGACTGGGTCATTTCCAGGCTTCAGAAAATGCAGGGCAAGTAGAGAGACGGGATAGTCTTGGGGTTCGGCCATTGCCCTGTGGCTTGGGTGCCCGAGGAAAACCTCCTGCCTCTGCTACAGACTCCTGCTATGTCCCTTGGCAAGTCACTTTCCTCTACCTGGGTCTGTCTTCACTGTTGGCTGAGCTGGGTGACGGGCACCTGGGGGTGAGTGCCCCCACTGCAAAGCCCTGCTGTTCCTGCCCTTGTCTGGGGGCATATCCCTGGGTTCTTTGTGCTGAACTGCTCTGGGAGTCTTTCTCAATCAGAACTTGTCTGCCCCATTGTGGGGGGATTGTGGGAAGGCATCAGGGGGCTATCAGCACTTGAGTGAGTGAGCCTGCATCCGCACTACAAAGCAGGCAGGTTAAAGTGGAGCCTGCGCTGTAACCCCACCACCCACAGCTGGTAAGCTAGCCTGGACTTAACATACCTCTGAACCTGGGCAAAAGGTTTGTGTGGGAGTTGGGGCCGGAGGGTTGGGCTAAATTCTGGATAAGAGCCCAAGGTTAACTCTGCAGTGAAGTATCCCTTTGTGTCTCAGCTCCCCATCTGTGAAAGGCTCCTCCTTGATTGAGTTACGGGGCAAGCATTTGGAGGCAGAAGCACTCTCTGGAGCTGGGAATGAGCGACAGGGGATGGATCACTTGATGGTTACCTGTTCTGTTCATTCCCTCTGGGGCATAGTCATAACTAAAACTGGTCAGAAAATGGGAGGGTGGGGACTGTTTTGTTTTTTTCTTTCCTTGGAAAATGTAGGCTTTTGTTAAAAATCCAAAAAAACAAAGCTTGGGGGGTTTTTTGAGAGAAAATTGAAAATACATGAGGGGAACAGTCATTTTCTGTGAAAATTTTCATTTGGTGGAAAATCCAATCTTCTTTGAGAAAATTTGAGATGGAAAACTTCCAACCAGGTGTAGTAATAACATATCGTCATGTAAAGAAGAGGGAGGTAGGGTGACCAGATGTCCCAATTTTATAGGGACAGTCCCGATTTTTGGGTCTTTTAATTATATAGGCTCCTATTACCCCCCACCCCGTCCCGATTTTTCACACTTGCTGTCTGGTCACCCTAGAGGGAGGTGAGAGGCCAGAAAGAAAGGTTTCTCCAGCTTTGGGATGCAACTGGAATGTCTCGCTTCATTCCCTACAGAACACACCCCCTGCTGCCTCCTCCCCCATGATATCAAATTCAAGCTGTTCATTCCTTGCCAAGAGCAAAGAACTTGTCTCATTGTATCACTTCACCACCACTACCATCAGCCAAATGTCTCCAGGCATGGAGCATGCACCTCAGGAAATGAGTCAAAAGGCCACCCCCCTTTCTTCAAAATCCCTCCTTAGGAAGCCAGCTCTAAAGTAGAGCTGAGCAAAATGTGTCAGCCAAAACTTTTTGTGTGTGAAAATTGCCGATTCAGTGACAACACATTTCGCCAATTTGTGTCGGTTTCGTCAAATTGGCATGTCGGAAACAAACCAAAACGCCGAGAGAGTCAAAACGTTTCAACTGTTGGCCTCAAAGGACTATTCATGTTGACATTTTCTTTCAATTTGACTAAAAAACAATTGCAAACATTTAAAAAACCCTCAAAATTAAAATGGAACGTGTTTCATGTCAAACCAAATGTTTCATTCTGCGTGATTTTTTTTCAACTTTTCGATTCCCCCCAAATTATGAAAGATTTCATTTTCAGTTCAAAGCAAAATGTTTTTAAAATTTGTTTATTTTTCAGAAATGCCAGCAAACTGAAAAATCTATTCTTTGTATAGCTGTAACCTACAGGAACGTGGCTAGGTAAGGATGTCTCCATAATGCACCAGCTGGGGCAGAGAAGATTTTATTGACTGATTTATCTAAATTAAAAAAAAAAAAATAACTGCAGAGAAGCCCTTTTTCTTGCTTCAGGACCATTCAGTTTATGCTAGTCATGAGCTGCTCTAAGCACTGGTCTTATTAGAATCATAGAATATCAGGGTTGGAAGGGACCTCAGGAGGTATCTAGTCCAACCCCCTGCTCAAAGCAGGACCAGCCCCAACTAAATCATCCCAGCCAGGGCTTTGTCAAGCCTGACCTTAAAAACCTCTAAGGAAGGAGATTCCACCACCTCCCTAGGTAACCCATTCCAGTGCTTCACCACCCTCCTAGTGAAAAAGCTTTTCCTAATATCTAACCTAAACCTCCCCAACTGTAACTTGAGACCATTACTCCTTGTTTTGTCATCTGGTACCACTGAGAACAGTCTAGATCAGGGGTCGGCAACCTTTCAGAAGTGGTGTGCCGAGTCTTCATTTATTCACTCTGATTTAAGGTTTTGTGTGCCAGTAATACATCTTAATGTTTTTAGAAGGTCTCTTTCTACAAGTCTATAATATATAACTAAACTATTGTTGTATGTAAAGTAAATAAGGTTTCAAAATGTTTAAGACGCTTCATTTAAAATTAAATTAAAATGTAGAGCCCCCCGGACCGGTGGCCGGGACCCGGGCAGTGTGAGTGCCACTGAAAATCAGCTTGTGTGCCGCCTTCAGCACGCGTGCCAGAGGTTGCCGACCCCTGGTCTAGATCCAGCCTCTTTGGAACCCCCTTTATTACCTAAATCCTTTAAGGATCTGGGCCTAAATGAATTGTCCAAGGTCACAAAGAGAATCTGTTGCTCAGTCTGGTTTTGAACTCATGTATCCTATACTCTTCGCCTGTACCTGAACCACTGGTCCATACTCTTTAAGGCAAAACTTTATGTTGGTTCTGATTTTCCCCAAACCCAGAAACAAAGCAAACTAAAGAAATATGAAGCCAAGAAAAAAATCACAGAAGGTAAAGGGTAAAGGTCCCTAAAGTGCAACCTGACTGTGGCCTGCCTGCCTCTGAACAGTCTACATGCTGCACACGGGCTCTGGTCTCTCCAAGGCACTGCAGGCAGATCCAGCTCCCTATGTAATCTATTAGCCCGCACATCTCCCGTGATTAGTGCCTGCATGTTAGATGCTGATCAGTTGTCAGCAGTTACGCACAGCAGGAGGCTAAGAAAGATATCAATTAGATGTACGCTGCTGGGTTTATTAAACTCATAGATTGCAGCTAATTAACTGGGGTGAGGGATTTTCTTCCCTGTACAGCGAATCATTGAAAGGAAAGATAAAACCCTCTAACATGCACAGTTCTTTAAAAGAAGCAGCCATGGGCTTCTTTTATATTTGTTGCTGCCCTTGGCCTCTCTCGGTGATTGGGAAAAGTTGAGAATCGATCTATCGAGCGAGCTAATAAAAATATATCTAAGAGTCTTTGGTTGCCCTCAGCCAGAGTGTGTTCATTCTGGGAAAGTGAAGACAGAGAAGTGTGCTGCACGTTTTCTTCTGAAGAGCCTGAAGCTCAGGTGTGGTACTGGCAGAGAAGATGCAAGTGTAAATCACACACCTCCTGGGTGTGGTGCTCTGTCCCATCTAGTGACACTGAGACCACTTAGAGAGAGAGATTAATAAGTCTGTTCTACAGCCTTAGCTAAGAGCAAGTTGACTTTTGGCTCATGGTTCGATCCCACCCACCGACGACCAGGGTCTCTTGGTGTTACGCAAGCTCCTGCCAATGCCACTGGGCCTTGCTGATAAACGCAGATCTGGAAACCAGACTATCTCGCCTGTATGTTAGTATTGTTAACATGGATGTTAGCGTTATAAGAATGTGTTTAATGTTTAGACTTTATGGAATGCTTGCAGGATGCTGCATGTGTTAATCTTACTTAGAATATCTGTATCCCATGTTGTAAGGTAATGTGTGTGCTCTGTAACTATAAAAATGTTTGCTAAGGCTGGAAATCCACTCAGTCAGGGGAGAAGCATCACCAAGTGTGAAATACTAGTTTGCCACAAGAGGTGGCATCTCCTCCCCAACAAAAGAAGGCCTAGAAACACCAGACAAGCCATTGTGCACCACCAGCGGACAAAAGACTTTGTTGACTGTTTCCCCCACACCAATGCAGGGGGTGCTGGGGAAAGAAATAAACAGTGGCACGTCACCAGTGTGTCATTGTGTGTTATTTCTGCATGTGCTTACACGTCACGGATGTACTTAATTGCATACCATTATTGGAGCAATCTACGTGGAACTTGGAGAGAGACACACAGGTTGTAGGAGGGAAAAGTATGGAGGAGGCACCCGGAAGTCAGTCTGTGTGCTCATGGCTGGTATGCCAGCTGCAGTTGCAACACCTCTGCAACTACTACTCTGAATAAACAGCCGGTTTAGTTTTACAAGCATGGAGTCCTATCATGTTATTACCCAACACACACTACATAAAGCAATTAATACTTGCTGCTTATTCATGAAATATTCCTTTCCACAGCCTGATCTATTCTTGGGAGTTGTCCTGGTAAACTATGCCAGTTAGGGGTGTGAGTTCTTACCATAAGAATGGCCCTACTGGGTCAGACCAAAGGTCCATCTAGCCCAATATCCTATCTTTTGACAGTGGCCAGTGCCAGATGCCCCAGAGGGAATGAACAGAACAGGTAACCATCAAGTGATCCATCCCCTGTCGCTCATTCCCAGCTTCTGGCAAACAGAGGCTAGGGACACCATCCCTGCCCATCCTGGCTAATAGCCATTGATGGACCTATCCTCCATGAATTTATCTAGTTCTTTTGTTAACCTTGTTATAGTCTTGGCCTTCACAACATCCTCTGGCAAGGAGTTCCACAGGTTGACTGTGCATTGTGTGAAGAAATACTTCCTTTTGTTTGTTTTAAACCTGCTGCCTATTCATTTCATTTGGTGACTCCTAGTAGTAAACAACACCTCCTTATCTACTTTCTCTACACCAGTCATGATTTTATAGACCGCTATCATATCTCCCCTTAGCTGTCTCTTTTCCAAGCTGAAAAGTCCCAGTCTTATTAATCTCTCCTCATACGGAATCCATTCCATACCCCTGTAGTTATACTAGTAAAACCCCTCAGGTTGACACAATTTTACCCATCTAAAGGTGCCTTATACCAATATCAGGTTTCCCTTTCCCATATAGAAATACCTATACTGGTATAAAGCACCTTTATACTGATATAACTATGTCCATACTACCGGGGTTGTACCACTTTAACTATTCTGGTATAGCTAAAGCAGTATAACTATCTAGTGTAGACAACGTACAGCTAAGCTCAGAATACTAAGGCTTCAGTATGCTAGATTTTCCGAGCCTCGTGCTGTTCTTTACTTACATTTTTACAAATGGTGAGCATTGGGGCTGAAGTCACTGAATGCAGTAAACTGTATTACACCAAATACACTGGTGTAAAAACAGCATAAGTGAGTGCAAAACCAGGTCTTTTTGTGCATTGCTCTTTCATGATTTTGCTCTTGCAAGGACCAGGCGAAAATGCCAGTCAGGGGAGCTGTATTAAGTATTCCACGGATGCTGCTAACGCCGCGTCTCGTTGACTAGAAAAAGCTTTCCCGGAACAATAATCATTCATGCCGTCTCTCAAGTGTGTCTAACTCAGAGAGCAATTTGCAGTTAAACAGCTGCATCCAAAGGCAGCGGAAAGCAAAGCACCAAAATACAGAGTTGACTCATGCTGCTTGGAGTTGGTTAGTTGGTTTATTGTCATGCCAGTGTTTGGTTGTCTTTATTATTGGCAGGAAGGTCTTGACCATAGAAGGGTCTTGCAGCCGTGCTATTTAGATGAGCGGGCCTTGACTTTGACTTCCACATTTGTGATCCCTTGGTTGCATCTTCAACCTCTGGAGCTTCATCTTGCATTTGTCCCTGATGAGCTCAAAGCACATTGGAGGATTCTCAATGGAAAGGAGGGGTTGGCTTATATTGGAAATGTATGTGTCTATGCGTTGCTGGGGAATAGTAAGGCTTACATCTACATGGTCTTAAATTAAGACTTGAGGTACCCTCAACATGCTTTCCTATGGCAAAAATGTTGTTACGATGCCATCCTGCAATGGACATACTCCGTTTACTCCAACAGTCTTTTGGGTGTCAGACCCCTTTGTTCCACAGGCCTTAATAATCCCACTGTTGGGCCTGCCCACCCCTCTCTGTTCCAACCCAGGAACCCTCTTTGAAGCAGTTGGAACCAGCCTCTCCCAATTCCTTGCTGCTTCCCTGGGCTGCTTCCTACCATGCTCTCTGAAACGCTGTTTCTCAAATTCATGGTCCATGAGTCTCTTCTTCTAGAGGTCCAGTTATGTGTATGGCTTCCCGCCACTCTGTGGCTAAAGGAGGCAGCTCTCCATGGTCCACAGTCTCTCTGGCAGCTGTCCTTCCTTCCTCCCCTACAATCTCTTTCTCACCTATCTAGTGTGACCAGATGTCCCGATTTTATAGGGACAGTCACGATATTCGGGGATTTTTCTTGTATAGGTGCCTATTATTTCCCACACTCCGTCCCGATTTTTCATATTTGCTATCTGGTCACCCTACACCCATCAGCAACAGCTGAGGAGGCAGAGGTCACTGTTCACCCTTTAGCAGCTGGGACAGTTGGGGATTTGTACAGTCCATGACAACATCAACACGATTTTTTGACGGAAATCGTAGTTTCCGCAAAATTGAAATTTTTTTCACGTGAAAAATGTGTTGAACATTTTTGTGTTTCCATTGGGAGAATAGAAAAAAAAATGTTTCAGGTCACGTCAGTGTTAAAATGGATCTCACTATGGTGCCATGATGCCACATGGGAAGTGTAGTTTGGATGCTTCCTGACCCCACTCTCTACTAAGAACATAGGAATGGCCATACTAGGTCAGACCAAAGGTCCATCTAGCCCAGTATCCGGTCTTCCAACAGCGGCCAATGCCAGGTGCCCCAGAGGGAATGAACAGAACAGGGAATCACCAAGTGATCCATCCCCTGTCGCCCACTCCCAGCTTCTGGCAAACAGAGGGTAGGGACACCATCCCTGCCCATCCTGGATAATAGCCATTGAAGGCCAAGCTCCTAGGCTGGACTATATGTAGCGTAATGCACCGCTGTCTCCCTTCTGATCAAGCAGTGTGGTGCATCATGGGAGTCGCATGACTGCAAAGCATCATGGGAGATATAGTTCAGCCAGGGACCCCGGCCCATAGGGACACATTTGGGGAATTGCCTCAAGATGTTTACACATTTGCCAAGCAAATATTTTAAGAAATTTTGTTTCACGAAATTTCAACTTTTCATCCCAGTTCAGTGACAAATACAAATGTTAAAATATTGGCAATTCCCACGGCCCAGGGATTCTGATTTTTGTTCAGCACTAGGCTTACGAGCTGCATGAGGGTTATAACCCCATAAACACGATACTTGCTGACCATATAGATTGTGCCAGTGAGAATTTTTAACGCTACGTAAGGAGAAGGAGAGACATGCGTGCATTGATGACAGTTGAGAAACAGAATCCACACAACCTGAGTGTTATCACAAACCCTCTACAGGAAGCCAAGATAACTATATGAGAAGCATTTCATCCTTTTGAATGAGGTTCCATAATGCTCTCGTTCGGGGACCTCTCTCTTGTTTGCTGATCTAACTGCTCTCACTGCGAGCCTCAGAGATGGATTCACACACACCAGCCGTCCACGTCCTGCTGGAGCCCATCCGGAAAGTTAGACTCCATCCCTAGCAGTATCTTCTGTTGCAACCCGGTAGATTCTGCCTGTGGCGTGGCCTCCTGGGAATAAGTGCTGCTCCAATGACTACCTGGTAATTGCAGACAATCAATCATCGATCCTTATTCTAGGGTCTTTTAAATGACTAAATCACAATTAATGTCTTTAATGGAGGCTATACATCCTCTCCTGAAGACTCGCATGCTAATGTGTCACTGTCGTGTTTTCTCACGGAGGCAAAACAAGAATGGCTAGATCACACTATTATAGATCTTTGGCTACTACTGCCCAGGCATTTCTGGGAAGCCTACGGATGTGGTTTGAGCATTAGCCTGCTAAACCCAGGGTTGTGAGTTCAATCCTTGAGGGGGCCATTTAGGGAACTGGGGTAAAAATTTGTCTGGGGATTGGTCCTGCTTTGAGCAGGGGGTTGGACTAGATGACCTCCTGAGGTCCCTTTCAACCCTAATATTCTATGATTCCCCAACTCCCCAAAAGGAGTTGGAATAGCAGCTGATTTTTCATGATCTGTGATTCCCCCCCTTCCTGAGGGAATAGAAAGACTGGGCCAGGATGAACACTAAGGTTACGTCTACACTGCAGATCTTACAACGGCACAGCTGAACCGGTGCAAATCTGCTGCTGTAAGATGTCCTGTGTAGCCGCTCTATGCTGATGGGAGAGAGCCCTCCCACCAGCATCATTAAACCACCCCAAACGAGAGCCCATAGCTATGTTGGGGGGAGAGCATCTCCCACCGACACAGCACTGTCCACACCAGCGCTTTTGTCAGCGAAACGTATGTCGGTCAGGGGTGTGTTTTTTCACACCCCCAACAGACAAAAGTTTTGCCGACAAAAGTGCTGACAAAGCCTAAGTTAAGTGGAAGCAACTCCACCTATGTCAAATGGACTATACAGCAGGGCTGAATTTACCCAATGGGACCCTATGGTGTATTGAGGACTGTTTTGGGATTTCAAGCGATCATTTAGGAGTGCGGGAAAGGCGTTCCTGTTTCTGCGTGCAAGCTTGGGGCTCTGTAGGAAAGTGTGCAAAGAGAGTCAGAATGAAAAGAGCCAGCTTAAAGTAAAGTGCGGTGAGTTGTGCCTCTCTGCTTTAGGGAGCAGCCTGTTTTCTCTCTCTCTGCATTTTGAGGTTCTTGTGTGTTAACGTTCTGAAGTCTAAGACATAAAGCCATGCCACTTTGCAACCTTCCAGCACGAGCATTTCTGTTTTGTACCTAATTTCTCGGTGTGTATACAATGAACATAATAATTCAACCCTGCCGTGACTCACCCCAGAGATTCAATTCCATGCAGCCTTTGGGCAATACTTTTCTTTTTTTGTAAAGTGCATGTGAAATGCAGGGCTATAGCCAGGGGCCACATTTTGTGGGTGTAAATCTGTTGTGGTGTGAGCAGCAGCTGCACTTCTGGGTAACTGCCTTGCCCACCGCCCAACTCATGCTGTGTTCACTCCAGGAAGCGTTCGGGCTGTGTCTTAACACAGCCATAGGGACTGAAAACATACCCGGCTCTCTCCTATAGAAAAGCCGGCCATACTTCCAATAATGTGCCATGTGTAAATAATTGAATAATGATGAATAAATAGTTAATTACAACGGCCATTTAAATAGCTTCTTCTCAGATGTGTTGTGACATGTTGTGCCACTGTGCACAGAACATTTTTAAACACTTCTTAAAAACCTGCTGCAAAGCACTTGGCAAAGGCGAGCGTGTAACATTTTTACATATCTCTGCAAACACTTTCTCCTTCCAAGCCATTTAGTTCATTCTTATCGCTGCAGTACCCAGCCACCTATAGTATCAGAGCTTAGCATGATTCTTTGTTATTACTATAATTAGAGGAGTCATTTCACCAGAGCAGGTACTTTCAGTCCACATGACCTTTATTTTAGAGTAAGAAAACAATAACCAAGAAAGAACAAAAGTCTCCGTGGCAGAGAGAGAGGTATACATTTGTCTCCTCTGACAGCCTGCACTAAAGTGAATATGAAACTGGCTGCCTGGCTCTGCAGAAAGTACATTCCTTAGAGATTTAAAGGCGCAGTACACAGAAAATAAAGGTGTAACAGTACCATATCTATGGGCTTGGCTATACTTGTGAGTTACAGCGCAATAAAGCAGCCCCGGGTGCCCTAGCTCACTCCCCGTCCACACTGGCAAGGCACGTAGAGCGCTCTGACTCCGCGACTACAGGGCGGCTGGTACTCCACCTCAGTGAGTGGAATAACATTTGCTGCGCCCCCGCTGGAGCGCCGCAGCGCCAGTGTGACTGAGGTGTTGCATTACTGCGCTCTGATCGGCCTCCGGAAATGTCCCATAATCCCCTTAAGTCAAGTGGCCACTCTTGTCATTGTTGTGAACTCGCTGTAGGAATATGGATATGCCCTTTCAAAGCTCTATTTCTGAAAGCCGGCTGCTTATCTGCTCCAGGACAAAGGAACCATTACTGAGGAATGCTGCTTGCTTTGAGTGAGTGAGTGAGTGAGTGAGTGAGATAGAAGCGGCGGTGGGGAAGGGAGGGTCTGAACTTAAAAGACAGCATGCTGACATGCCCTCAGCCCCCCCCCAAAACCCACTCTCTCTCCCTCCACATAACACAACACGCTCCCTGTCACACTCCACCCCACCCCCCGCATTTGAAAAGCATGTTGCAGCCACTTGCACGCTGGGATAGCTACCACAATGCACTGCTCTTTGTGATGTTGCAAGAGCTGCTAATGTGGCCACACCAGTGCGCTTCCAGCTGAGAGTGTAAACACTCGGCAGCGTTTTCCCTGCTGCGGTCTCTGAAGGCTGGTTTAACACCGAGCGCTCTACAACTGCAAGTGTAGCCAGGCCCTAAGGTATATGACACTTAGGGCAAAAGCAATTTACTTAGAATCATTTACTGATCATTAGAAATGACTTGGGAGGCAGCAGCATTTAGAGGACAGAGCACTGGACTGTGACTCAGGAGCGACTTGAGTTTTATTGCTAGCTTTGCCCCAGGCCTGCTGGGTGATCTTGGGCAAGCCATTTCACCATTCTCTGCCTCAGTTTCCCCTTCTAGAAAACAGAGATCATGATACTGACCCGCCTTCGTAAAGTGCTATGGAGATACATGGAAGAAAAGCTCTGTGTGCGAGTGGTATGATTACTACAAAATAATGAGAAATGGTGCCTGCATTTAAAACATTGCCACATATTTGGCAGAGTAAAATAAAATTAATATTTTAGAGGTGCAACAGCATCATAACAACTAACCAACCTGTGAACATTGGGCCAGAGTTACTTGTGACATTGCACTCCATATTGTTTTATGGAAATATATTTATGAGTGTAAATATGATATAACTGGAATATACTGTATGAAAAAGATCTCTTGTAAGGTATCATCACAAAGTTTGTAATCTACTGGGTGTGTGTGACGAAGTGGGAATGTTTGTAATGTTTTCTCTGAATACTGTGTGGGTGCCTCAGTTTCAATGATGCCTTTCTTAAGTATCGAGGTGGTGGGATAAGGGGGTGTGATTGTTGCACAACCCTAGAGGGCCAGTGTGATGGTGTCTGCACAGAGAATGGCCAACACCCTTTCTCCTGGCAACTGATGGCCTGGGCCCCTCCCTTACAAAGGTGCCAACTGAAGGTGATGGAGAGCAAAGAGATCAGGTGACCTCCTGGCCCGGGAAAGAGACAAAGGCCAGAGGAGGGGCTGTAGGGGGTTTCAGTTTGGAGCTGGCTGGGGAAATCGAGGGAGCCCCGGGGCTGGGGTCTAAGCTCCCTGCCCCCCAAGATGGACCTGACTGGGGGGGAGGGATCCTGTTGTCTGTACCTACAAGCTTTGTGTTCCTGTCATCTAATAAACCTTCTGTTTTACTGTCTGGCTGAGAGTCACGGTGAATCGCAGGAAGTGGGGGGTGCAGGGCCCTGACTCCCCCACACTCCGTGACAGTGTGTTCATCCTATTTGTATGAATGTATCATTCTTGTATCTGAATCTAGGAATATGTAGCATAACTCTGAGGTCCTATTGTCATCATGCAAAGTGTGGGCCATTAATGGTAGTTTAGAATCTTGATGGCGCCCATTGACTAGGACAATTGACTGTAGATGGCTCTGTTTACCTGCAAACTTCCACTGCATTTGTGCGGGCCAGTCCTGGAAGAATGGATGGGGGCTCACAGGACATGTGAACATGTCACATGATACTGGCATCCATCTTTAACCTGGTATTTTTCCATGTAGGAGGAGGGGTGGGAACCTAGAGAGAAACAAAGGATTCCCCCTTTGTGCCAAAGATATAAAAGCTGGTGGAACAGGACAAAGGGGGCTGCAAGTCATGAGAAATCCCATAGTTACCACCTGAGATGGAATTGACAAGGATTGTACCAGGGGAAAGGATTGGGCCCAGACTAGGAAGGAGTCTAGTATGGAAAGAAGCTTATTGGAACATCTCTAAGGATGAGATTTACCTGTATTCAGTTTCTTAATGTATTAGGCATAGACCTGCATGTTTTGTTTTGCTTGGTAACTTACTTTGTTCTGTCTGTTTTTACTTGAAACCACTTAAATCCGACTTTTTATACTTAATAAAATCACTTTTGTTTATTAATTAACCCAGAGTAAGTGATTAATACCTGGGGGGCAAACAGCTGTGCATATCTCTCTATCAGTGTTATAGAGGGCGGACAATTTATGAGTTTACCCTGTATAAGCTTTATACAGAGTAAAACAGATTTATTTGGGGTTTGGATCCCGTTGGGAGTTGGGTGTCTGGGTGCTGGAGACAGGAATACCGGCTGAGCTGTTTTCAGTTAAGTCTGCAGCTTTGGGGACATGGTTCAGACCCTGGGTCTGTGTTGCATCAGGGTAGTGTGTCTGGCTCAACAAGGCAGGGTTCTGGAGGCCCAAACTGGCAGATAAAACGGGCTCAGAGGTAAATTCAGCACGTCAGGTGACAGTCCCAAGGGGGTCTTTGTGACCAAACCTGTGACACTACTGACCTGCACAGCCTGCTTTGTGCTACTCCAGTGCTGTGACGCAGCTGTATGGAGCAGTGTAAAACATCTGGCAAAACTCCAAAGCTCCAAAACTCCATTGATTTCAATGTTGTTATTAATTAATTATTATTACTATTAATTTGTATTATAGTAACATCTAGGAACACTTATTTAGACAAGCTGGACTTCACAAGTCCAGGGGGCTGGATGCAATTCATCCGAGGGTGCTGAGGGAGTTGCCTGATGTGATTGCAGAGCCATTGGCCATTATCTTTGAAAACTCGCGGTGATCGGGGGAGGTCCCAGATGATTGGAAAAAGACAAATATAGTGCCCATCTTTAAAAAAAGGGAGAAGGAGAATCTGGGGAACTAAAGACTGGTCACCCTCACTTCAATCCTTGGAAAAATCATGGAGCAGGTCCACAAGAAATCCATTTTGAAGCATTTGGAGGAGAGGAAGGTGATCAGGAGTAGTCAACATGGATTCACCAAGGGCATGACCAACCTGACTGCCTTCTATGATGAGATAACTGGCTCTGTGGATATGGGGAAAGCAGTGGATGTGATATACCTTGACTTTAGCAAAGTTTTAATATGGTCTCCCACAGTGTCCTTGCCAGCAAGTTAAAGAAGTATGGATTTGGTGAATGGACTATAAGCTGGACAGAAAGCTGGCTAGACCGTCGGACTCAACGGGTAGCGATCAACAGCTCAATGACTAGTTGGCATCAAGTGGAGTGCCCCAGGGGTCAGTCCTACGGCTGGTTTTGTTTAACATCTTCATTAATGATCTGGATGATGGGATGAATTGCACCCTCAGCAAGTTTGCAGATGACACTGAGCTGGGGGAAGAGGGAGATACGCTGGAGGGTAGCGATAGGGTCCAGTGTGACCTAGACAAATTGGAGGATTGGGCCAAAAGAAATCTGATGAGGTTCAACAAGGACAAGTGCAGAGTCCTGCAGTTAGATGGAAGAATCCCATGCACTGTTACAGGCTGGGGACAGACTGGCTAAGCAGCAGTTCTTCAGAAAACGACTTGGGGATTACAGTGGATGAGAAACTGGATATGAGTCAGCAGCGTGCCCTTGTTGTCAAGAAGGCTAACGACCTATTGGGCTGCATTAGTAGGAGCATTGCCAGCAGATCAAGGGACGTGATTATTCCCTTCTATTTGGCACTGGTGAGGCCACATCTGGAGTATTGCGTCCAGTTTTGGTCCCCCCACTACAGAAAGAATGTTGACAAATTGGAGAGAGTCCAGCGGAGGACAATGAAAATGATTAGGGGGCTGGGGCACGTGACTTACGAGGAGTGACTGAGGGAACTGGGGTTATTTAGTCTGAAGAAGAGAAGAATGAGGGGGAATTTGATAGCTGCCTTCAACTACCTGAGGGGGGGTTCCAAAGAGGATGGAGCTCGGCTGTTCTCAGTGGTGGCAGATGACAGAACAAGAAACAATGGTCTCAAGTTGCAGTGGGGGAGGTCTAGGTCGGATATTAGGAAACACTATTTCACTAGGAGGGTGGTGAAGCACTGGAATGGGTTCCCTAGGGAGGTGGTGGAATCTCCATCCTTAGAGGTTTTTAAGGTCAGGCTTGACAAAGCCCTGGCTGGGATGATTTAGTTGGGGATTGGTCCTTCTTTGAGCAGGGGGCTGGACTAGTTGACCTCCCGAGGTCTCTTCCAACCCTGATCTTCTTTGATTCTCTGAACCCTAGTCATGGCCCAGGACCCTATAGTGCTAGGTGCTCTACAAACACAGACCAGAAAGATAGTTCTTGCCCCAAGAAACATCAGAGAGAGATATGCTTGGACTAATTTTGCAGGCATGCTACAGCCCAGTTTGGGGGAAATGTCTGGGGGTCATGTGGGTGGCATTTCTGCATACACTGGACAGGCAGGTAGGGCAGCCACGGGAGCTGTATGAATTCATGAACTATTAATATGAATAAAGCCTGATGATTTGCCTCTCTGGGATGCACAACCCTGGTCTATCTATCGGGGGGGGGTCGTCTAGGCTGCAATAAAAAACCCTACGGCACCGAGTCTCAGAGCCCGGATCTGCTGCATCGGGCTTGTGGGGCTAATCATAGCAGTGTAGACGGTTGGGTTCGGGCTGAAGCCTGGGCTCTGAGACTTTCCCCACTCTCAGGGTCACAAAGCCCAGGCTTGACACTGAGCCTGAAGATTTACACTGGGGAGAGGCCTGGTGGATTCCATGGGGAAATGTGCCCAAACCTGCACGTGTCTGAGCACCCATGGAAGGCACTGGGCACCCTTAGGCCTTGCTGACCTCATGGGAATCGAGGGTGGATCAGCCAGCTTTGTCTAGCAACATCGAGGCTGGGTCGTGGTCTCCCCCAGCGGCCCCTCACTCATGTGCCTGACTAGTGTATGGAAACCACAAACTATCATGTGACAGATATTGTCTCACTGGGTCCTTGTACTTCCCCATCAGCCCGTCTGTATCCACCTCTTAGATTGTAAGATCTTTGCAGCAGGGACCCGTCTTTTTGTTCTGTGTCTGTACAGCACCTAGCGCCATGGGGTCATGCTCCATGACTGGAGGTCCTAGGAGCTACCACAATACAACGATCTATTATTATTACCATCCCATGTCCTGCAAAGGCCCCACTGGCTTGTGGGACATGCCTGGACACCAAAGCGCTTTTGGGGGCCGGCAGCTCCAGACAAGAGATGAGGGTGGCTGCTTGACTTCATGCCTACTTGGTATAGTCCTCAGACTTCTGGCTGGTGACCAATGCAGTCATGGCTTGGGCGATGTCTGGGGACCCTGCGGTGCTGCCGCAACTGAAACACACTCTCCCTTGAGTGTGTCTCGAGCATCTGGCAGCCCTCCCGGGCTCCCACTGAACTAGGAATATCCCAGGTGGCTGAGTGCAGCGGCATTTCACGCTGAGGTGACGGGAGAGTTATTGCAGAGAGTGCAACAGTGGCAGAGCAGAGAGACTGTTCCCCCTACCCCACTTGCAGATTCCACATCGGACGCCTCCCTGGTCAGCTGGGCAAAGCCCCCATATCAGGCCATGATCTCCATCCCCAAGGTGTGCCAGAGGGGGGAAGTGGTCAGTAAGCACAGCTGCAACACACGCCTTCGCTATTAACCCCTTCCCTGCCGGCTGAAAGAGCTCTCTTCAGTCTCCACCCAAATGCCGGACATCATAGGTGTGAGCGCACACAGAGGAGCTCAGCGAGATTCCTAGGAGGCTCCGGGGCACAGCTGGGAGAGGGGCTAATGAGAGAGCATGCAGATGTCACCTCCCACCTCAGCGAGAGCAGCGTGCAGGGGGACAGCAATGCTGGATAGGGGAATCCGCACCTTGCCTGCGCCTGCTCTGTCCACGGGACAGCGGACAAGATCGCACAACGAGGGGCGGTCTGAAAACATAAAAGGAAATCCTTGCAGAAACATCATTCCTGCCCCTTCTAGGGTGACCAGATGTCCTGATTTCATAGGGACAGTCCCCATTTGGGGGTCTTTTTCTTATATCGGCTCCTATTACCCCCCAACCCCATCCCAATTTTTCACACTTGCTGACGGGTCACCCTAGTCCCTTCCAATGGCCTTTGACACCTGGCTTCGTTAGCATGATCATGGCTTCATCTCTTAGCTAAGGAATAAATTCAAGTCCAAGGTATAAATTCATCTGTGGTGTCAGCAGGAACAAATTCCATCGCCGCCAATGAGAGCTATACTCACTTCATACCAGAGGTGAATTGGGCTCCCAGTCTCTGAATGCCAGTATGTGATGGAGAGGCCCCCTCCCCACCCCTCACCCTTTCATAGCAGCCTCCATCTGAGGATCTCAAAGCTCTTTGCAGACGTTAATGAACTAAACCGCCTAAGATCCCTGCGAGGTAGGTAAGGTGTTTGTATGGGGAATGCTCTGCCCGCCGCTGAGATGCAGTCACCTCTGGGGTGAAATGCAACTGATGTTTAGCAATGCTACAGGGAAGTTTAGGAGAGGAAATAACAAAGAATATCTTGCCCCATGTGTCCCTCATTCTCAGAGGTGAGGAGCACCTGAAACCGCCATCCAGTTCGATTAACAGAGGATGCCCAGGCCCCACATAGGTGGAATGTACTTGCCTGAGTTGAAATTTGTCCATGACACCCAGGCTGGCTGGAAATGAAAGGGAGTGAGAAATCAGAAGGAATTAGTGCCCGTCTAGCCACTAGGGAAGGTCATTAAATGAGCGTTTCTGAATACTGGATTTAGGAGCGAAGATCACTGCTCTAATGAACACAATGTGCTGTGGTCTCCCTCCTGCTTCACCTCCGCACCTTATTACGAAGGGTCATGGGAGGGTGGGTGCACACCTTGCTCTGCTAGCCTGGCAATTAGGAATTGACACAGGTTCCCTCCAATACCTTCATTTCATACTTGAAGTAAAGAGCGTCTAAGACTGAAAATCAGCAGCGGCGAGAAAAGCAGGTCTGTCAATTTCATCTCCTTAAGGGACCGTCATGCGGGTGGAAAGTGTCCGTCTGCCTGACGACTGGGATTGGTGGGCGGAGCCCACTAGAAAGAAAGCCCCTCCCCCTTGGGTGAAGGAGGAGCTACAGAGCCCAGCTATCAAATGAGTGCGGGATACAAGAAATATCCAATTACTGATGGTTTGTATCTTGAAACATGGAGTGTTGAAACAATTTCCCCGATGTTTATCTTTGTACGGTACTCATATGCCACCGCACTCCGTATTAACATAGTATCTGAGTACCACAGTCTTTAATGCATTTCTCCTCACACACCTCTGTGAGGAAGTGCAGTGCTGTTGTAACCCACACACCTTGTGAGTGTGGTGTTCTGTCCCATCGAGTGGCACCGAGACCACTTAGAGAGATTAATGAGTCTGCTGTACAGCCTTAGCTAACAGCCAGGTGGCTTTTAGCTCATGCTGTAAAGGCTCATGCACTAAGCTCCAGAGGTCCCCGGTTCAATCCTGCCCGATGACGACCGGGGTCTGTCTGCGTTACACTGTCGCCTCTGGTTACAGATGGGAAACTAAGGTACAGAAAGACCAGATAATTTGTCCCAGGTCAAACAGGAAGTTTGCTCCCAAGTCATAGGCTAGTGCTCTAACCACTGGCCCAGCCTTCCTCTCTTTATCCAGTCTAATATAAGTGTGGATGTTCTCATTATCCTATTTTTGTATCCCATTAACCTATTGGCCTCAATGATACCGTGTGGCAGTGAGTTGCACAAGGTGATTGTGCATTGCATATAGAAGTATTGTGCTTTCATCAGTTTTAAATTTGCTTCCTTTCAATTTCACTAGATGTCCTCCAGTTTTTGTCTTATTAGCAGGAATACCTGATGTACCGTCTCGATACAACTCATTATTGTCCGGCCTTTGAACGTACAGTACCTGTAGTCAGGTAGTCATGTGTTTCAGTGCTACAGCAATCTGCACTCTAATATTCCAGGGCAATCTTCACCCTGATCTTTTAATTAAGCTATCCTAGCAGGCAACCCTTATCTGGGGATTGTTTTATCAAGGAATGAGATTCACAGTTTTCACTATCTCATCTTAGTATAAGGTTAAAAAAAATATTTCCTGAGTCTCCTGTTTTGAAGTTCAGAACAAAGTCACAGAATCAGCGCTGAAGTACAGGCCGATGCGTTCCCTAGTTCTGCTCAGATAAGGAACTGACTTAGAATAGGTAATGAATAGATCTACTCAGGAATTTTTGACAAAACTTTTTTTCCAGAAATGAAGAACAGGAGTACTTGTGGCACCTTAGAGACTAACAATAAGCTTTCGTGGACTATATATGCATCCGAAGAAGTGGGCTGTAGTCCACGAAAGCTTATGCTCTAATAAATTTGTTAGTCTCTAAGGTGCCACAAGTACTCCTGTTCTTCTTTTTGCGGATACAGACTAACACGGCTGTTACTCTGAAACTTTTCCAGAAATGCTAATTCATCAAAACCAAAACTTGTTTGCAGGGAAGGCTCTGTTCTGACAAATTTCTCAACCCAACAATTTTTGGGGGGGAAATTCAGAATTCTCAAAACATCCCATTTTGACATTATGGAACAAAAATTCGGATTTTCCGAATCTAAACAGCTTTTCAACTAGAAATTTAAGCTAATTAGACCGAGGCGATATCTATGCTTAAAATGGTACAGCTGTAGTGTGTCAGTGTAGACACTCATTACAGCTACCAGTCGCTACAGTTAATCCACCACCCCGAGAGATGATAGCTAGGTCGAAGCGAGAATTCTTCCACTGACCTAGCACTGTCTACCTGGGGAGTAGGTAGTCTTAAGTACGTCTCTCAGGGATGTGGATTTTCAGCGTCAGTTCACAAAAATTTGAGATTCTGATTTTTCATCCCGATTCAGGATGAGAAAAGTTTTTAAAAATTTACAAAAATAATAATCTCGGAATGGGAAAACTGTTTCCTGTCCAGCTCTAGTAAGGAATCGAGTTAAGCTAGATCTGTGTAAGGTACTCCCAACCCAATTTAAGAGTGTCTGCAAAGAGATTGCATTGACTTAATTATATTGGTTTCTGCGCTGAGTTGGTTAGATGGGTGCAGATGTAATGTGTACACAAGGTCTAAGAAAGAAACTGCCTGAATTTCTATTTATACAGAGAAACAACAAGGAGTTCGGTGGCACCTTAAAGACTAATGAAGAAGTGAGGTTTTTACCCATGAAAGCTTATGCCCAAATAAATCTATTAGTCTTTAAGGTGCCACCGGATTCCTTGTTGTTTTTGTGGATACAGACTAACACGGCTACCCCCTGATACTCGACACTAGAGATGCTCCTTGCAGAAGCACGGGCCTTGCACCTTCTGTTTTATTATTTGGACAACATCTTTGTTCTCAACAGTCACTTGGTACCAGACCTTCAAGAAGCAAGCAATCAAGCTGCAAATAGACAACACGCCATCTTGTGTGTAATGTACATGGGCCAAATTTGGTGGGAAGAGATTTCCCTGGAGACCAAAAATTCCTCCTATTTGGCAGGAAGGGAGTGATTTTGTTTTTTTAAAGGGCCAGGACTGTATTGAAATTTGTTGCAATGAGCAATGCAAGCGTAACAGAGTGATGCAAGAATTCAAACCTTTGGGCAAGTTGGAATCAAAGGAGAGATATTTAAAGCTCTCTGTATGCATCTATGAGGCTAACACTTTGCAGGCATGAAAATATCTCACACTTGTCTAGCACTTTGCCTCCCTAAGGGCCTCCCAAGCACTTTATAGCTGGTACATTACACGCGGCAGCACTAAAACGCAGCAACCTGCCGGGTGAAGGCAAGCCACCAGCTGGGCCATAGATTCTGCACAGCCATCTACTGCTATCTAGCCATGTGTGCGCGCAAATCCCTGACTCAACTCAACAGCCAAACAATCCCATGCCCAGCCAGGCTGAAAAGGAGCCTCTCAGTGTCTGCAGGGAGCAGTCTAGACCTCTTTGTTATGGGCACATTGGAAACACCTTTACCCGACACTGCAGGCAGCTCTGCCAACTTGAGAAGCCGAGCGTGCTGCTCCCACGGAGTGGAATTCCCCATCTCCCACCAAGCTGGGGCGTGAATGGAACGTGAGCTCTGAGAATGGGGATGCCATCAGGATGTTCAGCTCCAGATTCACAGACCTGTGCCACTGGGCAAAAGAATCTCTCCATGCTACCCAAGGCCAATCACTTGAGCAGGTTGAATTCCATCCAGAAGGGGGCACCTTTGTGCCCATGTGCCACCCAATTGTTTTAAACTGGACATCCTAAAATCAGAGGATTTCAAATCCAAATCCCCATCTCCACGAAGGGCTGACTCAAAGTCTCAGAAGCGAATGTAATGACACATAGGGACACCACGGTTTGCCACCTAGGACTTATAGCATCAAACACACAGGCCTCTGTCACTTGAGCTAAGTAGCACCCCTATAGCTATTAGTAAGTCACAGATATCAGTCACTGAGGCCAATTGTAGGGAAAAACAATCGCATAGACTAAAGACTAAACCAGGGTTTTATCTATCTACATTTCGACAGTGTTGCTAGGAGGCACCTCACGCTACACCGTGAGAATTGTTGTATTGCTCTTAAAGGTCAAAAGAGATTACTGTGTAATCAACTCTTCATTGTCTAACATTAAACAGTGTTAAAAAAGTTTGGTTCCTGCTTTGCTTGTTTTTAAATAGAGATCTTGGCTTACTCGATTTTTGTGTTTCTGGCAAACACCCAGAAACGGTCATTTTACAGTTGAAAGTTTGTGAATGAAACACAGGAACAAGGAACTAAAATGAGCATTTATAGTGAAACTGAAATTGAGTGATTATGCAACAAACAATTAAAACCTTTAAAGTTTTTCTCCTTTGGGAGGAAAAATATTAGAGCCTATTTTCAGAACAACCCTCGTTTGATGAAAAGGAAAGGGTTAATTTTACTTTCACTTCGGACATGTAAAGGGTATTCACTTCTACTGGTTCTAACAACAGACAGATGCAAGGTAGGATAGAGAAGATGGAGCAAATACGGCTTTTGTTAACGTCTTTAGAACAGCAGTTCTCAACCAAAGATCTGGGGGGCCATGAACAAGTTTTAGGGGGTCCATCAAAATCAACCAGAGAGCAGAGCCAGCGTTAGACACACTAGGGCCCAGGGCAGAAAGCCAAATCCCGAGCCCCTCCACCCAGGGCTGAAGCCAAAGCGGGAACAAGTTAGCTTTTGGCCCGCTTGCTACCCCGTAACACCGACCCTCGATTTTAATCTACTGGATATGCAGAAAAACAGTTGCAATGGTACAGATGGGCTGTAGAATTTTTATAGCATGTTGTGGTGGAGAGGGCCCTAGAAACAAAAAGGTTGAGAACTCCTGCTTTAGACTATTCGATGGCCGATCAGTTACGAATCGATACGTTGGCTGGCAGGCTGACCACGGCTCCTGTTGCTTGGACCCTGGTTTACATTCCACACAGGGACATCAGCTGGTTGGACTTTTTTTTTAGACAAGACAGGGCAGGTGTGACACTCTCCTCAGGGAGCCCGGCACTGTCAGCTGCTGTATTACCCCTCTGCCGCAGCAAGACTCAGCTTTGCTGGAGCTTAAACGGTGTGTCAGCTCCCTGCCACACCAGTCTGTCCATCTCACCAGCCGACTCCTGGAGACTCCGCCTGTCTAAACCTTGCCTTGGAGTGACCCCCAGTCCCTGAGTTCCCCAGAGACGTCTCTCCACAGTGTCCTGTCCATCTCGCCAGCCGCTCACAGAAGTTAACCAAGGCCGCTGTCTTCAAAGAGACAGAGCACCCACCAGCCTGCTGGCTCAGCTGGGGATGCCCCTGTGATTTCAATATAACAGCAGGGAGATGGGTTGTAGCAAAACTAAGCATAGGTTCATTAATGAAGCACTCAGAGTTAAGTGATACTAAGCAAGGGGGGGGGAAAGAGAGAGAGAGAGAGACAGGTCTGGTTACAAACCAAACACAAAATCTCCCACTTTCTAGTGACTAAAAACAAATTTTAGCAAAAAGAAGAACAGGAGTACTTGTGGCACCTTAGAGACTAACAAATTTATTAGAGCATAAGCTTTCGTGGACTACAAAAGGGAAGTTTATTATGCTCTAATAAATTTGTTAGTCTCTAAGGTGCAACAAGTACTCCTGTTCTTCTTTTTGCGGATACAGACTAACACGGCTGCTACTCTGAAATTTTAGCAAGTTACAATCTGTGCCTACGCCGCTTTCTCACTCAGAGCGAACTACCAGCATCTCCGGCCGTTCAGGCGGGAGGAGCGACCAGACACAGAATCAGGGGGTGCTGATCCCTGTCCCCTAAGCGATGGATAACAAAGGATTATGCAACAAACTTCCCTTTTGTAGCCCATAAGGCCCTTGAGAGAGATTCTTTGATAAATGAACCTAAAGTTCCTCACCCCTGCTGGTATGCAGACCCCATGCTGTCTCCCTCATCCTCTTGTGGATTAGTGCTCTCAGGTGTTTTGGTTTCCTTGTTTACTTGAGAGGCAAATGTACTTTCATTGTCTCTGGCTTGACCTGGCAGACTGGCGAACCCACAGTCCTTTGTCTAGGAAAAATCTATTTATCTGCTCTGCTCAGGTGGCCTGAATGCAGTGTATTTCAGGAACATATTTCCAGCCCACAGACATAACTCTTCACACACCAACGTAGGGTTGCCAACTTGGTAATATTTAAAAACTGGACAGACCAGCAGGAGTGCCGGAACCACCCCGTCCTGCCTCTTCCCCAGAGCCCCCACCCCTGCCCCACCCCTTCCCCTAAGGCACTGCCCCCATCCATTCGTCTTCCCCCCTCCTCCCGTCTCTCGCTGCTTTGCCCCGCCCATCCTCCACCGCCCAAATCAGGAGGGACTTGCCTACAGAGCCAGGGAAGTAGGAGGCAGATCTGGCTGAGTAGTGGTTGGAACGGGAGATGACCCTGTGCCTGCCCTGCTCTTAGTAACCGGACTTTGGGCATCCGGTCAGTAGATCTGACTGGACACGATCAGGCCCCTTTTTGACCGGACTTTTGAAAACCGGGCACCTGGCCATCCTACCCCAATCACACATGCCTCCCGCAACAATATTAATGACCAGCGTGTCACCAGTGACCTTACAAGACACTGGCTAAATATTCTGACAGCCGTGTGTTGGGGGAGCCCTTTTGGCAGAAAGGGGCTCTTAAGGTCTCAGCAGGGCTGTGGTTATTTCATCTTGCCCTGCCGTTGATTTCAGGAGCTAATGAAAAGCCGAGAGAATGAGAGAGAGGCTGGGAGGAAGGTGGGGTGGGGGAAAAGAAACACAAAAGGAAGGGAACAGAACAGGACCTTACGTACTTTTGCAGTGCTGGCCATTAGGTATCCCCACGGATGGGCCGAGGACAGGGTGTCAGGATATGATTTTCAGGATTCACAAATGAAAAACAAAGTTCTTTGAACCAGAGCAAGGCCTAGTGGCCTTTGTCTCAGGAAGCAAGTCCTTTCGTCTGCTCTGCTCCCTCTGTTTTGGGGCAAGGGAAGAGAAGCTGAGACAAGATGAGTTGGGAGGCAAGGTGGGGCGGGAGAACGGAACGTTTTTCAAAAAGTCTCCTCTTAAGAATCCTCCCAAAGGGGAAAAGTTGGTGGCATAGTCCATCCTCATGATTTTGTTCACGAACTAGGTCTCCAAGGGAGCTTCATTGTACAAATAAGAACATAAGAACGGCCCTACTGGGTCAGACCAAAGGTCCATCTAGCCCAGTATCCTGTCTTCCGACAGTGGCCAATGCCAGGTGCCCCAGAGGGAATGAACAGAACAGGTCATCATCAAGTGATTCATCCCCTGTTGCCCATTCCCAGCTTCTCGCAAATGTCTCTCTCTCTATATTGACACAGCAAAGACAAAATGACAGATATTTCTTCTAGTGAAAGAGAAATTTCTGTACCATAAAGGAAAGGAGGAACAGAGTTAAGTAGTGTACAGTTGCTATATAGGGAGAAAAAATAGAGATCAAATAAAATTACCCCAAACGCTCCCGCCTCTAAATTATTCAAGCCTTTCTCAGCTAAAACCTGAGCAGAGCCTGACGGGACCTGCAGCAATCCTGCTTAAATGAATAATTGCTTGGGGAGTTAAACCTCTCCAGAAAAATGGCTTTGCCCCACAAGGAGACTGTGAGGAGGGTTTTTCTCTGCAGCATGCACTGTGGACATGCCCGACAGATGGACTTTGCTCCACATGCTGCAGTGGGTGGTAATTAAGTGGTGGCCGTCGAGCCAGCTGGACCTGATTTCATTGAGTTTGACATCTCAGCGGCCGGGCTGGCTGTACTGGATTTCTTTCATTAAAGCCAGTCCCCTATCTCGAGAGGGGCTTGGCGTTATTTAAAGGCTACCTCGGATCGAGGATCGCTAGGCGGGTTGCTGCTGACGCTCGGTCCCTTTCAGAGAATCAGATTTAGGCCGAGCATGGCAGAGGTGAGCCAGCCCCACAGCTCCTTTGCATCTGTGTGTCTGATATTATTGAGTATTGGCCTGCTAAACCCAGGGTTGTGAGTTCAATCCTGGATGGGGCCACAGTGTGGGAATTTGGGGCAAAAACAGTACTTGATCCTGCTAGTGAAGGCAGGGGGCTGGACTCAATGGCCTTTCAAGGTCCCTTCCAGTTCTATGAGATAGGTATATCTCCATGTATTACCCTACATGTGTTTGTAGAGGGGGAGTTCGCCAGAGATGGGACGGTGCTAGGAAAGAGCCTGTGTTTAGGACACTGGCCTGCAAGTGAAGTGCTTAATGCAGCAACAGCTACACCTCCACTCATCTGGAGTACTGTGTCCAGTTTGGGGCCCCACACTACAAGAAGGATGCAGAAAAATTGGAAAGAGTCCAGCGGAAGGCAACAAAAATGATGAGGGGACTGGAGCACATGACTTACGAGGAGAGGCTGAGGGAACTGGGATTGTTTAGTCTGCAGAAGAGAAGAATGAGGGGGGATTTGATAGCTGCTTTCAGCTACCTGAAAGGGGGGTTCCAAAAAGGATGGAGCTCGGCTGTTCTCAGTGGTACCAGATGACAGAACAAGGAGTAATGGTCTCAAGTTGCAGTGGGGGAGGTTTAGGTTGGATATTAGGAAACACTATTTCACTAGGAGGGTGGGGAAGCACTGGAATGGGTTCCCTAGGGAGGTGGTGGAATCTCCTTCCTTAGAGGTTTTTAAGGTCAGGCTTGACAAAACCCTGGCTGGGATGATTTAGTTGGGCTTTGGTCCTGCTTTGAGCAGGGGTTGGACTAGATGACCTCTTGAGGTCCCTTCCAACCCTGATAGTCTATGATTCTGTGATTCTTCCTGGGTGGTGGGAGAGGAGGGACATGGAGCCAAGGGCAGCCCGAGCCCATTCCACGTGCTGCCGGCGAGGCTAGGGTGGAGTGCACCATGGCAAACTGTCTGCATGGATCTCCCCAGATCTGCTGGGCTGGTGGGGGGATTCAAACACCCTCCTCCAGGATTCCACAGTCTCTGCTCCTTCCCCATTGTCGCAACGAGGCCCAGTTTCTGCACCCTCCACTTGGCACCGCTGTGTGTGTGTTCCAGGGGAAGTAATGACCACAACCTTCCCCACAATCCCATAAGCCCTGGACCTCACTCTGTATCCACTGTCCCAGCTGAACCAAGAAGCCAATAGCTGGATCCCTGCCATTGGACAGCCAATAGAAATAGCAGCCAGTTGGGGCTATGGATTCTGTCGGGATAGCCACAGTACACCTGACATAAAACTGTCCCTGTGCTAAGAAATATACTCAGGAAAATATACTCTGCTTTCCCAGACCTGAAGAAGAGCTCTGTGTAAGTTCGTCTCTCTCACCAGGAGAAGTTGGTCCAATAAGACATTACCTCACCCACCTGGTCTCTCCACATTCCTGCAAAATGTTTTAATGTTGAGGAAACTGCATTTACCAACAGAAAACTGTTCCATCGTCCCTATAAAAAGCATGCACTTCAGGAGGACTCGGCCCATGTCCTTCTGGCCTGGCCTGTGCCCCTCTGGGCTGACATGTATCGCCAGGGACCCTGAGCCCCTGCGGTGACTGAGTGCAGTACGGCTCCACTTGCCACGCCAGCTCCTCCGGCCCTGAAAGCACCTTGAAGATGGCAAATGCTGGACTTCACAATGCTTCTCAGATCCAAATCTCTGCAGGTGCTGAAGGTTCATCCAAGCCTAGGTTAGCCCTTGCTGATAGGATGACAGATGGAGACAAAATGGATCAGAAGCCAATATGGGCCTGCAGAGATCCGTAGTCTGTAGCTTATGCTTAAAGATAACAATGAGGGCTTCAGAAACACAATCGCCCCGCATCTGCATACACACATGCAGCACCTCTCATCCAGGCACCTAAACGAGATGATTGAGATAGTGATTGATCAGCCTCCCCCTGTTTGTGTCTAAAAATGGACCATTCTCAGCCTCCAGATCAGCTAACAGAATACGCGGCAGATGGCTACATCCAGGCAAGCCATATGGGCAGGTGGGTTATGCAGAGAGAGAATGCAGGGGAAGGGACGCTCACTGCAGTTACAGGCTGTTTGGAAAGCAGTGTGGGAATCAGGGGGGGCTGAGCCATGAGCATCGATAGGGCCAGAAGCAAGACACCCCAAATTCTCCTGGAATGGGGGTGAGTTGTGAAGTGCTGTGCACGGTGCAAATCTAACAGAGATTCTCGTGCTGTCATCACATGCTATTTTCATTCCTTTCTTAGGGTTCAGTCCTGTAAGATACTAAGCATTTTCACCTCTCATCAACTTCAGCAGCAGTCTCTCACAGGATCAGGACCTTAGAGTTGAGGGAAAATTCATACTCATTACCAAGAGGTTAACTAACAAGCTATGAGGAAGTACTTACACAATTTCAGTCACCCAATCAGGGGGCAGAAACAATGTCATGACCTCTCCGGCCAATCACATGTTGCAAGCAGCAACTAGTGAAGGATTTGGGAATTAACCTGTCGGGTGGAAGTTATTCCTAGCAAGTGTTTTCTGGAATGAATGTGTGAAACTCAGTCACCTCCCAGAGAAAAGGGCTGTCTTGGAAAGGGAGGTATAGCTCACTCAGAACAAGGGCCCAACGGGTTCCTTTCTTTGACATTTAAGCCCTGAAATCAGAATTTTTGAAAGAACGCGGCACTAGCACTGGTCTGAAAAACATTGACGGAAGCATTTTCCATTGGAGAATGGAATCCCGTCTAAGCCAACCCGCAGTTCAAAATCTTGTCAATTTAGTCAAAATTTCATTACAGAGGGGGAAGAAAGGAGGAAAAAATTCTAACAATATTTTAACATTTCAAGATGAAATGTTTCAATTTTCCCTTTCAAAAGGACTGTTTCAATTTTTGCATTATATTCTAATGGAATATACTGTATATAAAGTCTAAATCTAAACGGGGCTGTCTTAGATGAAGGAAATGTTTCAATGTTGCCAAAATGAAACGTTTCAATTTGACCCCAATTTTCCCCTGGAATTTTCTTTTTTTGAAATGTGCAAGTTTTGTTCCTAATCAGAACGAAAACAGATTTCAGACTCGTGAAATCCTCCAGGAAAGAGCATTTCCATTCTCTGCACAGCTCCAGGGCTGAGTTCGTTTGAAAACGAGGGCTTTGTGGCAGGGATAGCAACCCAGAGTCTAAAGAGGCATTATCTGGATTGTGGCTGGCTTTTCGTTCAGCCCCCAACCACCTCCTCCACTTCTGCGTTGGTTCTCGCCCTCCTCACTCTCCCCTCTCATCTGATTTCCAGCTCCGTGACCACCCCTGGCTGCTGCCTGCTTCTGTCCCTCTTCACACCTGCTTTCCAGCTCTGAAAACCAATTCTTCTGCACGGGTGATTGTCCTTTCTCCTCAGTTGCACGAGGTGGCCTGTGAAGATGCCGGTTTCCTCCTTAGAATTGTTTTAAGATGTCCTATTTTTTCAGCAGGGCAGAACATCCCTGAGCTGGACAGAAAGGGACCATGTGATTCCTTAATATAGGCCTGGCATCTCTTTGGGAAACCATTGACTCATTACAGATGATTACATAGTCCCTTGTCTTTGCACCTGGGCCTGGGCAGGGCGGATATTCACTTAGCACTGGCAGGATGAGGTCATTTATAAGGAAGAGACAAAGTTGCTAAATATTAATGGCTTGATTTTTCAGATGGGCCAAGCAATTTGCAACTCCCGTTGACTAGAGACGGAGCAGTGGGGAGCCCGGCTCCTTTGACAAAGCTCACAGAGACCCAGGGAATTAACCTCTGGCCAGAATTAACCTCTTTCCTCTCTACTTCACTGTGGGTATGTCCTCACTGCAGATTTAACTTGGGCTTTTCCCTGGGTCTCTGTGGGCTTTGATCCTGGGCTTGCTTACCCAGCGGATGGTATAGGTTAGCGCCTGGGTTTCATTTTAAGTAGAGCTCTAACATGCATGTCAGGAGCCCAAGAAGGGCAGTCAGGACCCAGGGTCTGAACAAGGGCAAACCTGAGTCTGGGAGTGGCGAAGGAGTTTGTAATCAGGTTCCAAGCTGGGAATACCAAGGGTTAGAGTCTGAGTCAGGTTACAGGGTCCAAGTCAGGAGGCGAAGTCCCAATCAAGCCGAGGTGAAGCCAGGAGTTCAGGAACAAGGAATGGTCACAGCTGCTACAGAAAATCCCTGCTGTTCCCTGGACGCTTCCTGGAATGTCCCATGGATTCATATAGGGCAGGGAGCCAATCAGGAGCCGTGAGGCTGTTGTCTGTCAAACCTGTGAGGTGGAGCATCCCCGGTCGGTGTCCACAGAGGGTCATGGGAAGCAGAAGATGATTTGCCGGGTGTCAGACTGGAGATGCCAGTTGTCTGGTAGCTCGGCAGGTCTGGGTTCTAGACCTGTGGGGCCTTATAGAATGTATCTAAGGCAGAGATAATCCTTCTAACAGTCCCGCAGGGGCTGTAATTTCCTGACCTTGTACCTATCGCTGGATGCCACCTAATGGTTCATATACACCTACTTGGGGTTCAAACCCCTCATGCAGCCTGCTCCATTTCTGCCCTGCTAGGCTCACTCAAGCAGCACCAGAGCAGAAGTACCGTGGGGGAGATTGTCAGCCCAGCGTGCTGCTAGCTGGCCAAAGAGTGATGCCACCGCACCGGTGGAACTCTGCGGCAAGTTCAGGAAACATGGTTTGGGGAGATGCACTTGCAATTAGCACCTCTAGAAGAACATCTCTGAGAGGGTGGAGGTGGAGGGATCAAACAGATGGCAGTTCAGTGCTGGGAGAAAATAAAGAACATGACCCAGCTGAATCTTGAAGAGCATCTTTGAACCATTATGAAGTCACAAATACGATCGTGTCCAAAGGCAGTTGAAATTGAGCTGAAGTCACGGTATTTGCGAAATGTTGTGTTTTTCCACTGCTCAGCTAAGTCTGGTCTGGCTGGCTGAATAGTAGAATAACTGATTGAGAGAAAAAGCAATGAGTATGTTTTGCAATCACACCCTTTTCTTTGTGGGTATTCAGACAGCCGTGGGGGATGCGTGAAAAGGTTCATGGATCTGGAAAACAATCCAGACCAGAAGGGAAGTTCACAATGGGGAGAGGCATGTTTGTGTGTACTGAGAAGCACCCGAGGCAGCGTGCAGCTCCATTCCAGCTCTATGTAATTAGAGATGACAACTGTGATTCTCTAGCTAGTTACACAGCCATTACCTTGGTGATGCTATTTTATTGAGTCTATACAGGGCACTTAGATTTACTCTGCAAATTTCCTCCAAAATCCCTAACTGATTTGAAAGCTGCTTCAAATAAACTGATTTAAAAAAAAAAAAAACTGGCTGGAGCCGTTACACAGATCAGCTTCCTGGCAGCATGAAACATTCGCACTGAACTGGATTCAGAACCTGTCAGAGGTGAGTTTGAAACTGGTCCAGTGAAAAATGTTCAAGCCACCCAGAGCTTGGTCTATGCTGAGGTGCCGATGGGTCTTCAAATCAGCATAGCTGAGGCCGGTTAGAATTTAGGGACCAGGGCCAGCCAAATCTCCAAGGAACAAAGAGCAGTGGATGGGACAAAGCCTATTTTAAAGGGACAGCAATTCACAGACTCGTGTATTTTAAGGTCAGAAAGGACCATCAGATCATATAGCCGGACCTCCTGCATGCACAAGCCAAAATATTGCATGATAGCTAAAGCATCTCTTCCAACAAGGCAACGCAGAATGCACTATTCATGGTGCCGGATCTCCATTGCACCGCTGTATAGGATACTTTCCAGGATCCATACTGCGCTATGGGACAAAGGGCCTTCTCCATTGCTTTGCTACGGAATGTGAGGCAGCAGGTGCAAAATAAGGAATGCCACTTACAGGCTGGGTGGTCCCTTTCTGAAAGCCAATGTAAAATGTAACTGGCTTTGCATTCACAACTCCCCTGATTCTTCTACCTGATCCTATGTTGTGCTAAGACGCTTGTTTTTCCCCACCAATTGCAACATTTTCCCCCACCAACCTTCTTGATGTTTCTTTTGACCCAGGCGGTGGACTCCTCCCTCCCCAGTACCACTTGACTGCTGTTTGGCGGAATTACCCCATCGGCTCCTCTGTTCAGGCTCATCCGGGGAATTCCCACCCTCCCAGCACCCAATCAGAGCTGCCCTCAATAAGTCACGTGCCAAGCACATTTCCCTGCACTGTGATTCCCCTTTGCTCCAACAGACCCTGCGAGGGCGTTCGGTGCCCAGTCTCTCTTTGCATCCCGTGGTGATGTGTTCCCGAGTTACACCATCCGGGTCACGTTTCTAATGCAAACTGCCAGGACACAGGCACGACACAGGGATACAAAGCCTCCAAGAACCACCGTGTCCCAGAGCCAAGCGGCAGCTTCTGCAGGGTGGGAAGAGGAAGGCATGGGTTGTAGGAGGGTCACAACCCTGGAGCATCAGCTTGGGATGGTCTCTGTTGAAGAGTCCTGTAACAGTGCCTGCCGCCTCCTGCACACCTCCTTGCAGTCCGTGGTGCCTCTGTTGCACCCAGCCTCAGTTTCCCCTTCTCTTAGGGCTCCTTAAGCCTTCCACCCAGCCTTCTCTCTGTTCAAAACCTCCTGCTTAGGGCCTGGGTTTATTCATATCAAAGTTGAAAAGAAAACGCAAAGTGCCTAAGCCTACAAAGTCCAGCTCAATCCCCTGCTTTTAGCAAGCCACTCCCACTCTACCGCGCTGGAGTTTTGTTCCTCTGGACTCTCAGACTCAGTCCTGGCATGTCTCCCTTTCTCCCAGAAGACGATCCAAGTCTTCACCTGGCTGGAGTCTTATGGTCCCTGAAGTCTCAACTCTTCTGTAGCCTTCAGGAGCCTTCTACACTTAGAGTGGTGCATGTAGTACAGACCCGGCATGGCAAGCTAGCACAGGTATACGTAGCAGTGGAGATGGTGAGGCACCGCTTTGGCGAGCATAGTATGGGCAGGCCAGAACCCTAGGGCATATACCCTATCCAGTTCTCTACACGTCCAAGCAGTGCCTTCCCCAGCCACACAGCTATTTTTAGCATCGTAGTGTCCCACAGCCTTCCCGCTGCTGGAGTTTTTCACCACTGCCAGAGCCTCTCACTCCCCCATGTAGTCACATGCCAGTGTGGACGCAGCCTGCGTTCCACTGCGGTGTGAAGCTACATGTACCCCACACGTCGCTGCAAGTGTAGACAAGGCCTAACTCCCTCTCTGCAGCCCCACTCTCCTCCTGTTCCCTGTTCCTCGCTGGCTCCTCACAGAGACCAGCTGCCCTCTGTCTATCAGGCTCCATCAAGGGCTGTTAATGAGACACATGTGGGCTGGACCAACTCCCTGGTAAAGGGCCCAGTCCACCCTGTGAATTATTCCAACAGGACGAGCCAATAGAGCTCCGACTCCACCGCTAGCTTCACGAAGAAGCTGCGACAAGCCCAGGTAGCTCCCAGACTTAGTTTCCTCCTCCTCCATCCCCGTCCTCTTGCCATCATTCGCGAGAGCTAAACAAGAGCAGAGCACCATTAGTGTCCATTGCACTTTAGAGATTTCTGATTTCAGACCCCCATGCCAAGGAATCGACTGCTCCCTCTGCAGAGCGCGAGCACAGAAACAGGGCCAGACGCACTGGAGCAACTCTACTGAAGGCAATGGAGCTACTCCAGATTTACCCAGGAAGTAAGATCAGAGCCTGGCCTATCACCGGCACACGGATCTCGGTGAAGGCGGAGCTGGTTGAGTGATGCATTGCCAACATGGGATTGGGTAGATTTGGCTGCGTACAACGGCTCACACCATTCCATGCGCTAGGGAGACAATTCAGCCTCCTCGTTTCCTGCAGTGCAAACAACGCGCTATGTTCTGTTACTAGAATCCAGCTGCCACTTGGCGCTGGCTCAGTCATGAGACTTGCCCAGAAAATGCTGGGTTGTTTTGGGAAAGTCTCTGTGCTGGTGATTGAGGGCTGGGGGCCAAGCCGCAACCCCGTCAGCGTCTCCCTCTATTCATCAGAGCACACGGGCAGCTGAAGACAAAACCTCTGGCCTCTAACCCCAACTAGTCTTGTGTCTCTTGCTCTTTACAGAACAATTAACAATATGAAGAAACCACAAGGGCACAGTTGCGACCCAAATAACCCTCCTGACTAAATACACACGAACACACCAGGCCTAGGCACACACGGACTGCAGATCTGACTGGTTTCTGGCTGTCTTCTCAAAACACAGTGAGCACCACTTGAGAGCTCACAAGCTATTTAAAGGGATATTACCCTATTTCTATACACTACAAGCCTGCAAGTCCCAAGGCAGGTGTTCTTCCATGAGTTTCTCCATTTTTGCAGTTCTCTATTTTTGTGGAAAATCCTCTGGAGTCTCTCTCTCTTTCTCAACATTTCTTCCATGCCCAAGGGGGGGAACGGATAGCTCAGTGGTTTGAGCATTGGCCTGCTAAACCCACGGTTGTGAGTTCAATCCTTGAGGTGAGCCATTTAGGGATCTGGGGCAAAAATCTGTCTAGGGATTGGTCCTGCTTTGAGCAGGGGGTTGGACTAGATACCTCCTGAGGTCCCTTCCAACCCTGATAGTCTATGATCACCATAGTGTCTGGTCCCCTGCTCTTTCACTAATCTGCTCCAGGCAAAACTGCTGTCTCAAGGCCTGTTTGGCTCTTCTTTCTCGGAACAGCAGGGTGCTCTGTCCGCTCAGATCAGATACTGCAGTACTTAGCCGTCCTCAGTCAATGGCTCCCTTCAGATGGCTCTGCCATGGCACCAGCCTACACTAGCAGTGATCTGTAACCCCGACCTGACCTTAGGGAAGGTTGTTATGCAACACTAAACTATATAGCATGTGTCATGCATGATCTGCTGCTTTAGAAAGTGATAATGAAAGCAATTAAAGCTGTAATGGTGCAAGTAGGGGAAATAAACATAACAACATCTTCAACAGGCTTTGCAATAAACATGGGGCCTAACCAATTAGTGGAAGTCCTAATCCACTAGCACGAGGCCTGCATAGTTAGTCTAAAGTTCTTGACCTAGGATTATAAGATTTAGCGATATGCATCTTGTGATAAAGAAGTAAATCACAAAAGGGCAGTTTACAGCTGGAAATAATGGATTTCTAAGGGACTTTTGGTGCATATAACAAACAAGCGAAACCACACTTGCATATCGACACCACTGTGAAATGTAACAGTCAGAACCTTAGTTATGGTCGCCCAGAATGACAAATATGAGCAGGAGGCGGAGACTTAAAGCAAATATGGCCCCACATGAGTAGGTCAGACCAAGCCCTAGTGGGGGCACCAGGGATGACTGAATGGCAGAAACCTGAATACAAACAAACCCTCTCCATGCACTTCTTCTTCTGTCTTTGGTGTTATCGGTCTCCATAACATTGTACGCATGCACAAGGTTGAAGTATGTCAACGTTGGGTGATGGCTTTATCACCTATCAGCCTAGCGCTCTAAGTAGGCCCGGTCCAGGGGGGTGTTTGGTTACATGTGTCTGTTTTTTGTATAATTATGCCTATGATTTGGATTTATCGGGATTTTAAGTAAAGTCTTTGTGTCTCTATTTCTGGGATCCCCAATCTCACTTCCTAGAATCAATGTTATGTAGCCAATGAGTAAAGAATGTGCGGTTAGTGACATATGGATTTTGCACTCTCAAATTAACCAAAGGCTGCAGTGGGAAAGAAGCAGGCAGCAAAGGGGTAATGTCTCCTTGCAAACTCCTGGAGTGTGTCTAATTGTCTGGGTCTCTCCTGCAAAGGGAAAAGTCACAAATGCAAAGAGTTCAGATTGTGGTCTGGTTAACGGCATTTAATATTGCAGAAGCATAACTAAAAGGCAGAGCTCCGCCTAGATCTTGCTGGCCAAGTTGGGACGTGGGGCTATAGTGGAGGGATCCGCTCCTCAGGAACGTCTCATTCTCTCTTCTTCCCCCACCCATGCCCCAGTCATTCTCTCCTTCCAAAAGCACACAAATGCAGTCACACAAAATGTTGGGGTTTCTGTTGTGAAGGTTTTGTTTTTTTCACCATGGACATTTTCCATGGGGGGGAGGGGAATCTGACCAATTGTTTGCAGGCTGTTTGGATCCAGATTTTTCGTTCAGACACTTGGGGAGCAAGTGCTTCTCTATAGGAGGGTGGGTTGCAGAATTGGCCACTTCAAAACAAGGGCAGCATCCTTCACCCACTGTGTCATGGGTCTGACCCTTTCAGGCTCCCGCAGGGGTGCGGGGATATGCTCTACAGCCAGTCTATGTTTGGCTTCCATAAGGGGGCCTAAGGAGCCTTTGCACGGTGTAGTAACTGGCCAATATTAGGATTTGTAGTAGAGCCAGAGCGCCTGTAGCACTGGGCCTGGTGCAGGCCTGAACCAGAGGCTGTGAACCAAAGGCAGGCTATGCATTAAAGCAGATGTTTACAAGTTCACATGAACTTGGCAAAGTTGTTGCTAGGCACTAGATCTTTATGTAAATATATCCCAGCTAGTACAGATACATCCCAATCTAGTACAAGATAAGGTGGTTTGACAAAACAATGAATAACAATGTTTTGTCCAAGATATCATGAACGGGGGGGGGGGGGGGGTGTCACAAAAAGATGTCATGAAATACATAAAGTGATGTGTATGTTGTGTATGTTAGTTGTTTGTTTTAGTCTATACATGTTGGGTACTTTGCCTTAATTCTTTGCTCGGCCAAGGGGGCAGCAGAACATCCTGCCACTGACTGAGCCGTTCTTTGCCACAGGCACTTGTGTTGGTGTACCTGTAACCACGGAGCCAGGACACTAAGACTGAGTCTTGTCAGCAATAATCCTGACCGAGGGCCTTTGTCACTGAACTGTGCCTGTGGTCTTTCTTTGTGAATAAGAGCAAAGTCAGCTGAATTGACATGCTGCCCTATCTACTGATAACGTTGAAGTTTCAAGGACAGAAGCACCTAGTTGCCCAAACAGCGTTACTGAGGTAACGACATTTCAGCCTTCAGCACCTAATCACACTGGGTAGCGCTATTGAGGTCTGCTAAACCAGCTCTCTACACAGAAACAACACACACACACGCAAGCCAACGGTTAACAGGATATATCTATTTTGATTTATTTAGATGTCAAATAGTAAAGACACCGATCGAAGGATCTCAAGGTCCTGATATAATCCATTATACATTAAATCTCTTCAGCATTAAGCTAATCAGGTTCCCAGGAATTGAGCCTCCTATCCCCTGCATCATCTAGGAAATGTAGCCTCAGCCCTCTCCAACCAATCACTGGCACCTTCATAGAATCATAAAAATGTAGGAACGCAAAAAGTCATCGAGTCCAGCCCTCCACACGGGGGCAGGACCAAGTTGTGACACCCTGACACCCCAGTATTCACCACTGTCATGTAATTAGGATCTGCCTTATTCATAGCATGCCTTGTGAGGTGCCATTCTAAAAGTCTTGATCTGCTAAACGTTAATATCTCATTGGATTGTATGTGCTATCGTCATATGTGAAGTTATGAAGTTTGGCTATGTAGGTGTTACTGAAACATGTGCGGTTGACAACACCCACAAGCAGCCTTTCAGTTATGACAGTAAAAAGGCCAAACAATGTGAATGGCTTATTGAGGAAATGCACACAAGCACCAGGATTACCCCAGGAACTGTGTACAATAGAAACCTCTCAGAGACAGCACTGCACAATGGGAACTGTCTGACCCAGCTCACAGCAAAAGAGTTTTCCAGCAAGTGCGGAGAAGATATAAAAGGGGGAAAATGACATTATGGGGGGTCCTCACTCCCTACAATAACACACCTGGAAACACCTGAGGAATAAAGATGGAACAGGGGGAAGTGATGGTCCCGGGCTAGAAGGATCTTTAGCTTGAGAGCCTGTCACTGCAGCACAGAGTAAGGGGAACCCAGCTGGTGGGACAGGCGGGCTCAGTGGTATCTCAGTTCCAAGTGGCATCCTGGGGGGAACCCATCACACAAATAAACCTAGACCATCCCTGACAGGTGTTTGTCCAGGATGTTCTTAAAAACCTCCAGGGATGGGGATTGCACAGCCTCCCTGGGAAGCCCGTTCCAGAGCTTCACTGCCCTGAGAGTTAGAACGTCTTTCCTAATATCTCCCCTAAATCTCCCTTGCTGCAGATTAAGTCCTTTACTTCATCATCATCATCCTCTGGGGAGTACAGCCTCAACCCTCTCCAGCCACCTACCTCCTTGATCTAGGAAGCATACCTTCAGCCCTCTCCAATAACCCTACCAAACATGTGTGTGTCAGGAGTTGAACCGTAGACCACTAGGAAGGATGTTCCAGCAGTTAGGAGGCCCCCTGGGAACTCAGGAGATAGAGACTGAATTCCCTATTCTGCTACAGGCTCCCCCTGTGTCTTTGGGTAAGTCACTTAGTGTCTCAGTTCCCTCATTGAAAAATAGGGATCAGAGTACTAGCCAGCCTCACAGGGGAGTTGTGAGGATAGAGACATTAAAGATTGTGAGATGCTTGGTTACTATGGTGATGGAGGCCTAAGACAAGAAGGCAGCTAGCCTTCATCTGGAGCATCTGCTATTGGCTTCTCTTGGGACAGCATCACAAACTAGCTGGACCTTAAGCTGGATTCAGAACACAGCTGCCTCATTTCCTAAGAAGGTCGGTTTTCTTGTCCAGTGAATTTTTCCTGCTAGTCCATAAGCCCCATCCCAGCCCTGATTATCTTGTTTTTGACATGTCAAACTGGTGAAAAAGTCACAACATCCCCCCCCAGTAGGAGTATTGCCAGAAGACTGAGGGAAGTAATTATTCCCCTCTGTTCAGCACTGGTGAGGCCACACCTGGAGTATTGTGTCCAGTTTTTGTCTCCCCACTACAGAAGGGATGTGGACAAATTGGAGAAAGTCCAGTGGAGGGCAACAAAAATTATTAGGGGGCTGGGGCACATGACTTATGAGGAGAGGCTGAGGGAACTGGGCTTGTTTAGTCTGCAGAAGAGAAGAGTGTGTGTGTGTGGGGGGGGGGAGATTTGATAGCAGCCTTCAACTACCTGAAAGGGGGTTCCAAAGAGAATGGAGCTTGGCTGTTCTCAGTGATGGCAGATGACAGAACAAGGAGCAATGGTCTCAAGTTGCAGTGGGGGAAGTTTAGGTTAGATATTAGGAAACACTATTCACTAGGAGGGTGGTGAAGCACTGGAATGGGTTACCTGGGGAGGTGGTGGAATCTCCATCCTTAGAGGTTTTTAAGGCCTGGCTTGACAAAGCCCTGGCTGGGATGATTTAGTTGGGGTTGGTCCTGCTTTGAGCAGGGGATTGGACTGGATGACCTCCTGAGGTCTCTTCCAACCCTGATATTCTACGATTCTATGACCCCCCAAAAATTAGGTGTTTTGTTCTCACCCTCAAATTTATCAAACAAAACAGAGAACAGATGGGAAATGAACATTTCCTCATGAAATGCTATTTTTGCCCCCTTTCCTTGTACAGATGGAAAACTCAGGCCAAGTGTGCATAGGGATCCATTGAGAATACCAGCAAGCACATTATAATAATGAACTTAAGCTGTATTTCTCTTTTCTCGGGATCATTCATTCACTTTAAAAGACATTGTGGGAGCTTTTGAGTTGAGCAATACGAGCGCACAGGTGCCAGTGTAGCCCAGCCAGGCACTTAAACAGCTTTATTTTCATAAAGGCAAGTTTCACGGTACAGCCTGCCAGTGTTTGGGGAACGTGACTTTATCAGGAAGAATCTACACAAACTCAGAGCCTCTGCGTTATCCTGAGATCCTTTCCTCCGTAAATAGCTGCACAGAGCTGCCACAGATGCAGGGTTATTTGTCCGTCCCAGCCATTCCTGCCCCAAAGTAACAAATGATGAGATCAAAGGTACAGTCAGTTACCTAATTTTTCCAGCATCTAAATTTACCTACTTAATGACTGTTATTTATCCAGGCATTTAATAGTGCTGCTGTAAATGTATAGCATGCCCCAACCACTTCAGTTAATGGGATCACAGAATAATGTACAACTCAGCTCTTCCTGTGAATTTTCTCCCCCCTCTCCCCTGGCCATTCCCCAAGGTCTCTGAGTGAACGTTGGCTCTTGTTTTCAGGGCAAGTTCCTTTCACCTGAAATCTTAGCCCACAGTCCCTTTCTGACCTCTCTCTGTCCATCACGGGAGGAAACACATTTCCTAACTCTGCGGCACTGTCTCATCTTAAGGACGCGTGGGAACCAGAGTGCTAAGAAACGCTGCCGGGCAAACATTGTCCCTTATTATGTATATGTACAGCACCGAGCACAGCGGGGCCCCCAGTTAGTGTTGTGCCTTTGGACATCGCTGCAAGCTGATGGACGTCGCCCTGTTCATTTGGGGTTGGTAGAGATGAAGCTACTGCGTATTAATGAGACTCCAGTGCCGGCTTGAAACTGTGGTGACGAGCAGAAAAGTGGGCTACATTACGCTCCTGGGTCTATGGGTATAAATCCGGAGCCAGTCCGTAGCAACCTAGGGAACAGGTTTACAGCAATGTAACTGAGGAGATTTTCACTAGAAGACCAAAACTGGCACTTTACTCAACAGGCTTGCATCTTATGAAGCAGTTATGTCAGTGTCCATCCAGAATAACACCTCAGTCTTCAATAGATTTAATCTGGATTTACGCCAGTGTAACTGGGATCAGAGTCTGGTCCTGTGTGTTTCCTAATCCTATTTGCTGACTTGACTAACACAGACCGTTTTCCCTCTTGTCAGCACAGCTGACATGACGCGGCTCCAGAGCCGGATTCTCTTCTGCCTCGGGTGTCATCAGCACCAAGTGTCAGCAAATTGCTAATCTCAGAGCCCTTATCACTGGGGCTGGGGCAGGAGGAACAACACAGCTTGATTCATTAGCTAATGTTTGCGCGGTGCTCTGAAAGCTCTGAAGTGCTTTGTAAGTACTAAGAATTATTAGTAGTATTTTCTGATTCCAGGATGAATTTTTGCACTGCTGATGATTAGAAATATTTTGCCATGTAAATTTCACCAACCTGATCCGGAGTCCTAGCGGGAGGAAATTAGAGATGGGCTGTCTTTATAATGGGCCGAGCCATTGCCTCTCCCTCCACCCTACCCCCTTTCCTGGACAGCCCAGATCTCTGAGGAGTTTAAAATCCAGATCCAAAGCTTGCAGCCTGTCTCCAGCCACAATGCAAGTTATCCAGAGTCTCTTCTCAGAGTACAAGGGCACTTTAGGAAGGTCCTCCTTGGGACAGTTCGGCTAAATTCCAGCTTTCTCCTGACCAACCTAGTAGCCATTCAGTAACTCCCTGGCTGTGGGTCTGACTCACCGTTGCCCCGTGACACCTTTAAACACCAGTTACTCTGGTAAAAAGGGGTCCTAAAGAAAGCAGTGGGCATAATATACCTTGACTTTATCAAAGCTTTTGATACCGTCTCCCATAGTATTCTTGCCAGCAAGTTAAAGAAGTATGGGTTGGATGAATGGATTATAAGATAGATAGAAAGCTGGCTAGATTGTCGGGCTCAACAGGTAGTGATCAACGGCTCAATGTGTCTAGTTGGCAGCTGATATCAAGCGGAGTGCCCCAGGGGTCAGTCCTGGGACCGGTTTTGTTGATTAATGATCTGGATAATGGGATGGATTGCACCCTCAGCAAGTTCGCAGATGACACTAAGCTGGGGGGAGAGGTAGATATACTGGAGGGTAGGGATAGGGTCCAGAGTGACCTAGATAAAATTGAGGATTGGGCCAAAAGAAATCTGATGAGGTTCAACAAGGACAAGTGCAGAGTCCTGCACTTAGGATGGACGAATCCCATGCATCGCTACAGGCTGGGGACCAACTGGCTAAGTGGCCGTTCTGCAGAAAAGGACCAGGGGATTACAGTGGATGAGAAGTTGGATATGAGTCAACAGTGTGCCCTTGTTGCCAAGAAGGCTAATGGCATATTGGGCTGCATTAGTAGGAGCATTGACAGCAGACCAAGGGAAGTGATTATTCCCCTCTATTCGGCACTGGTGAGACAGTTTGAACATTAGGAGTATTGTGTCCAGTTTTGGGCCCCCCACTATAGAAGGGATGTGGACAAATTGGAGAGAGTCCAGCAGAGGGCAAAGAAAATGATTAGGGGGCTGGGACATGTGACTTACAAGGAGAGGTTGAGGGAACTGGACTTATTTAGTTTGCAGAAGAGAGGAGTGAGGGGGATTTGATAGCAGCCTTCAATGACCTGAAGGGAGGTTCCAAAGAGGATGGAGCTCGGCTGTTCTCAGTGGTGGCAGATGACAGAACAAGGAGTAATGGTCTCAAGTTGCAGTGGGGGAGGTCTAGGTTGGATATTAGGAAACACTATTTCACTAGGAGGGTGGTGAAGCCCTGGAATGGGTTCCCTAGGGAAGTGGTGGAATCTCCATCCTTAGAGGTTTTTAAGGTCAGGCTTGACAAAGCCCTGGCTGGGAGGATTTAGTTGGTGTTGGTCCTGCTTTGAGCAGGGGGTTGGACTTCCTGAGGTCTCTTCCAACCCTAATCTTCTATGATTCTATAAGGCAGAAGGCCCTCCCCACTGGAATCTCACTGCCAAAGGGTTCCTCTGCTCTCCCCCCACAAAGCCCAAGCACTTATCTGAGCTTCCAAATGGAAGGTGCGGAGGCCGATTAAGATATTTCGGAATTGGGTTAGTACTTTGCTTCGACCCCCTAACGCTTAAGGCAAGGATGTGTCCAAATCACATAGATCAGCCCCAGCTCTGAACATCCCTGCAGTTTAGGGGATTTGGGATATGGGCGTTGGGAGGGGGCAAGCTCTGGTTTCAAGGATGCGTTCTAGCAATGGGGTCCCCTCAGAGGTATATAACAGCTCTTACTGGCGACTCGTAAGCCGGGGATATTTCATGTCCAGCTTTTTTGACGTGTTCTGAATTATAAGCCAGTGTCTGGATTTATATGAAATTCAATAAAGCAGGTCCTGGCTCACTTGTGTGCCACAAGGCCTCCTTTTAAGACAATTTGAACAGACATTTTGGGGTAGGATGTCCCACTAGATGGGCACAGCCTGACTATGGCTTGTTTACATTTCTTTGCTTTGGAGAGGGGGGAAAAAAAGGGAAAATGAGAGTGTTTGGCCAGATGGAAGTGCTTGAGAGAGCTCCTGCTGGGGTGATACGGCCAATATATTTAACAAAGCTCCTGTCTCTTCAAAACGGACTGCTTTGTCCTTGATTGACTCTTACGGCGCTTCGGGCTGATAACTGGTTAATTGGGAACTTGCTGGAGGTCTAGAAAGTGTATATAAAGATGGGCTGCTTCAGTCATCAAATAGCTGCTTTCTTCATTCACTTTTACCCGCTGGAAACCATCTTTGACATCGAAAGCTGAAAAGGCCTTTGTGAGTCTTGGCAGGATCTCTTCCATTGTCGTCAAAAGATAATGGGAGCATTTTAAAGCTTTCTTGTGGCATGAAAGGGTCAATCCATATGCAGAGTTTGTCTCTTTTTTTAATAGCTACCCGACTGCTGAACTAGTCTGTCAGTCAGTCATTTGACTTCCTTTAAGCTTGTCAATCTGTTTTAAAGTTCCTTCTTCAAAGGAACTGGCTAATCCAGGTAGTGTTTAATGTACCAGTTTCACCTCTGGGTTGAGTTTCAAGTGATGTTCTCCAGGAAGGTATCCAAGGTTTTTGAAAACACCCTAATCCTGATTGAGTGTTTTGTTCCTTTATTAGAGGCATATGGCTGGAATTATCCATTGCACAGTGTGTCATGACATCATCTCACTGTCCGTTGAACTGCATATAATGACACCATCTATCCATTGAACTCCATGTCATTACATCTTCTGTTTTTTGCAGTGCTCTTATACTTGCGTCGGTCACAGGATATTACAGAGACAAGGTGAATGAGGTAAGATCTTTTATTGGACCAACTTCTGGTGTGAAAAGCTTGTCTCTGTTACCAACATAAGTTGGTTCAATAAAATATATTCCCTCCCTCACCTTGTTGCATGACATCTTCTGTCTATTGCATTGCACATTACTAAATAATATTGCAAAAGCTTCAATGTTTCACTCAGTGCTGCCAAAAGCAAAGGTACTTGTGATGTTTCCGTTCTTTCAAGGCCTGATATGCAGAGTTTGTCATAGGAACATGTCAGTGCGCTTCAGCCCTGCGGACACTAATTGCAGAATTTTAGCCTGGAGTTGTTTTCCAGCATTTTGGGGAATTTATCCTGCAAAATTTTGTAATCCTTAATGCTCATAACATTTCAGGTAGTGCCCCTGACAATTTGACAGGTGAATATCTGAGATGGGTGACTTGCTGATACTTGACATTTTAGTTCTGCAAACTACTTTTTGCCTTTGCTCTTCACTCCCCCAAAACCAATTAGTGGTGGGTAGACAAACTCTCTATAAATATATCAGAGGAATAAATACCAGGGAGGGAGAGGAATTATTTAAGCTCAGTACCAATGTGGACACAAGAACAAATGGATATAAACTGGCCATCAGGAAGTTTAGACTTGAAATTAGATGAAGGTTTCTAACCATCAGAGGAGTGAAGTTCTGGAACCTCCTTCCAAGGGGGGTAGTGGGGGCAAAAAACATATCTGGCTTCAAGACTAAGCTTGATAAGTTTATGGAGGGGATGGTATGATGGGATAGCCTAATTTTGGCAATTAATTTGTCTTTGATTATTAGCAGGTAAATATGCCCAATGGCTTGTGATGGGATGTTAGATGGGGTGGGATCTGAGTTACTACAGAGAATTCTTTCCTGGGTGTCTGGCTGGTGAGTCTTGCCCACATGCTCAGGGTTTAGCTGATCGCCATATTTGGGGTCGGGAAGGAATTTTCCTCCAGGGCAGATTGGCAGAGGCCCTGGGGGTTTTTCGCCTTCCTCTGCAGCGTGGGGCACGGGTCACTTGCTGGAGGATTCTCTGCACCTTGAAGTCTTTAAACCACAATTTGAGGACTTCAGTGGCTCAGACACAGGTTTGATACAGGAGTGGATGGGTGAGATTCTGTGGCCTGCGTTGTTCAGGTGGTCAAACTAGATGATCATAATGGTCCCTTCTGACGTTAAAGTCTATGATTCTATGATTCTATGTGTCATCTTCATTCCCCAGTGCATTATCTATAGAACTGGTCAAAAAACATCGCCCTCCCCCCCCCCCCCCCACACACACACAAATCAACAAAAGCAACAACAAAAAATCCTCTAAATTTCCGTGGTAACATTTGACTTTTCAGCAGAAATTCGAATATCAAAATATTTCAGTTTTCAAATTTCTGCCAAAATATTTTGGCTTGGGAGCATTTGTTTTATCAATGAAAAATCCAAATCTATGTCTTAGGATAGATAGATAGATAGATCGATCGATCCTCCTCTGCCATAGGTGACTATGGAAACTTATGCCAATGTTCAGAGAAAGGCTAATTACTTTCCAGCCATTTCACCTCTCTGTCTCTGCCACTGTTACTCAGTTGATGGCTTGAATGCAATGAGGCAGAACAAGAGCAGAGAGAAAATCAAAAGCTACATTAGATACATTTCACATGTGCCAATATCCCAGAGGGACTGGAAGATGAATCTACCCCTGAGCTGAGTCCGAAAAACTAGCAAGTGTCTGTGACCCCAGAGGTGGAACTCCTGCTCTTATCAGTAGATGCCTCATGAAGGTGGGAGGAGCATCATGGCTCAAGCATGATGGGAAAATGGCCTTGGCTGTAACTTTGGTTTTCACAAAGCATCTTGGTCACTCGGCAGTTCGAATGACAGGGTGGTAACCTTCTTGACCCCAGCCCAGAGCCAAGAGGTGTTGGCAATGGGATTTCTGGCTTCTCTCTCATTTTGTCCTAATAGTTCATGTCTTGTGCTTCTGTACATCCCCCCCCCCATCTGCTCCCCAACTAGGTTGCTGTTTAAAAATTGAGTATTTTATTAAATTTTGACTGTCCTGCAAAAACAAGCAGACACTCAGCCTGCAGAGGCTTTGCTGCTAGAAAGTCTTCCACGTCTGCTTTTTGGACAACTGCCCAGAAGAGAGGTGTCCCTGTGACCTCCTCAGCAGAGTTCCAAACTTTAGAAGTACAGGGTGCTGGAAAATGTTTCGGCAACAACTGTTTTTAGATGGAAAATTGTGGGTTGGACTAAATGAAACTTTTTGTGTCCATGGAGAACTTCAACATTTTGTTGAAAAAAGCCAACACCCAAAACCAGAATTTTTGGGGGGTTTTAGCCAAAATAGTTCACATTTCAAGATTTTGCTGAAAAGCAGACCTTTTCCACTAAAAATATCAACACAGTTGGGGGGAAAAAAACAAAAAAAGCCTTTTTCCCGCAGAAATTCCAGCCAGCTCTAATTAAAACACTCTAATATCTATATTTTAATTAATAAGGGCTACATCACACCTATATTTTAATTAATAAGGGCTACACTTCCATATGTTTTCCTCTCATGACATTTAAAGAAAAAGCTAATATGTTATCTAGCTCAGACAGGATTTCTCATCAGGTTGTGTGTCTTTTCCCGATTGCCATAAGTCTCCATTGGAACCCAGTTTGGCATGTGCCACAGGGGCAGGGGAGCAAGGAGAGGAGATAACATGGCTACAGCAATGGAAATGATCCAGCCCAGGGGAATGTGAGCTTTGAAACACACCAGTTGCCAATGAAGTAGGCACATGTAGGCTGATGTTGCGCCTGCTTCCTGTCCAGGACTGGTTCCAGAGTTTTTGCCGCCCAAAGCGGCGGAAAAAAAAAAGCCGCGATCACAATTGCGATCGGCGGCAGCGCCACCGCACCACTTTCTTCTTCGGCAGTAATTCGGTGGCAGGTGCTTCCCTCCGAGAGGGACCCGCCTTCGAATTGCCACCGAACAGCCCGACATGCCGCACCTTCCCCTTGGCCGCCCCAAGCACCTGCTTGCTGGGCTGGTGCCTGGAGCCGGCCCTGTTCCTGTCACCCGCTAGGAAATAAGAGATTAAACAAGTACAGTCCCAACCACTTACAATAGGTCAGCAGGAGCACTGGAAAGGCGAGACGCTCGGACAGACTGGGGTGGGAGGGCTAGGATAGGAGTATGGGGGTTGAGGAATTGGTATAGTGGGTGGAGGACAATCAGTCTGAATAAAGGTTGTGGGGAAAGATTATGAGGGGGAAAGAGAGGCTCAGGGAGTGGAGAAGGATAGAATTAATTAGGGAGGGGGCAGGATTAATACTAGCAGGAAAGCCGTTGCCCAAGTTTCCCCACATGTCCTGTTTCTCTGGGATTGGCCCCTCCTCTGCCCAGGTTTTAGTCCATCCTTCTCTCATCCGCAGACTCGGCTACTCCATGTTCTTCCTCTCTAGCCCCCTACACGGCTACCTTGTCCCACTCCATCCCACCCACAACTCCTCCAGAATTCTCTTCCTTTCCCTCTGCTCCCATCACATCATCCCCTCAGCCCCGGCTGCCCTGCATCGTCCCCCTCTATAAAGCTTCAAAATGTTTGACAGCTCTGAACCCACCCAGTCACCAGCCACGTTCAAGTCCTGTCCCTCAGGTCTGACCCAGCACCTGCCAGCTCCTTCATCCACTTGTATTATGGCTTCTGCTTTCTTGTTGCCTGTCATGCCAGGAATAAATCTCCATTTTACTATAACAAACTCCTTTGATCTCCTCATTGAAGCAACCCCTCATCCCTGATACTATAGGACCCCTTGCCACCTCTGCGATGGCCTACATGGCATATGTCTTTATAACACTTGGGACTGGTTGAAAATTTTCTGTAGACATTTTCTTTCCAGCCAGAAACTTTGGTGCTGGGGGACGGGGGAGGGGAGGCAAATAGACTCAACTACAAAAATGTTCATGGAAAGTGTCTGCTTTCCTCAAAGAATTTTGATTTTTCATTAAAATAAAATGAAATCAGAATTTTTTTCAGTCTTCTAATGAAAATATTTCAGTTTCTGGGAATTTGGGGACAACATTTTCCAGTTTAGGGTTTTCACTGAAAAGCCTTTCCACATAATTCCCCCGCTTATCTTATTTTCTGATCAACTTTAATGGCTATACACCCCTACCTCGATATAACGCTGTCCTCGGGAGCCATGTTATAGGTGAAACTGCGTTATATCGAACTTGCTTTGATCCGCCGGCGTGCACAGCCCCGCCCCCCCGGAGTGCTGCTTTACCGCGTTATATCCGAATTCGTGTTATATCGGGTCGTGTTCTATCAGGGTAGAGGTGTATTTGGTCTTGTCATGTTCTCTGTCAGGCACCCTTAGCCAAGGAGCTCTTGAGAGCAGGGACTTGTGAGGTTTGTTTGGCATTAAATCCATTATGAAGTGCTGGGCCCTGTTATAGAATGTTATGGATAATTATATGTCTAGCAGGAGCATCCACATTTACATTAAATAGGACTAAAAATGTACTAAGATGTAAACCCTCAAGCGGCAGAGCATAAATCAGTCACTAAGTGTCTGGGATCAGAAGGAGACTTCCCTTGAGGGCAGATAATTGCATAATAAAGAAAATAATGTTTAAAATATAGAAATTAAAAGGTCGTACATCCTTAAAAACCTCCAAGGAAGGAGATTCCACCACCACCCGAGGGAACCCATTCCAGTGCTTCACCACTCTCCTAGTGAAATAGTGTTTCCTAATATCCAACCTAAACCTCCCCACTGCAACTTGAGACCATTGCTCCTTGTTCTGTCAGCGTTTGCCTCTGGGTGTCTGTCAGAGGTCTGAGCAGCTGGGGCTGGCCTCGCTGACATATTGAGCACTCACTGTCTGATGTTTCCTTGACCCTGGCTTTGCACTGTGATACGCCTTCCTCAAGAGAATGACACCCAAGGCTGTGGTAGCAGGGGAGGGTTCCCCTTGGCCTTGTATGTCGTCTGTGCAAGCAGAGGATTACACTCAAGCGACATCTGCGTCTTGGCAATTAGGACACACTGGCTCTAGAATGCAGGAGTGCAGTTAAACAGTCCTATGTAAACACGCACGCTACACGTGCAAACCGGGCCTGGTGCAAATAGAACTACCCCCAGACATACCGTGCCCTCAATGCACACTCACCATACGTAGCACAGAGACACCCCTTGCACGCTCACACCCAGCATATTACACACACGGCATTCACTCACATGCACTCCCTTATATGGGCCTCTCTCACACCACACACATGGACACACGCGATCCTCAGATGTGCCATTCTGTTGGTCAGTTCCCTGTCACCTGTTGCTTCTGTTTGGAGAGGAGGGATGTTAAATACGAATGAGGACTGGATTGGAAAATCAATAAAAAAAAGAAAAAACCCACAGGGGTACATTTATAATCTTCCCCCACAGGTCAATCTCTGCACCACTCAGGATGCCAAAACTGAGATGCCACTCACAGCAGATTATGCCGATGTCCAAAATATATTCGCGTGGGCTCTGCTGCTCTCCTCAAGCTTGACTTTCCCTGGGGAGGGTTCAAGATACAATCTAGGCACAGTGGACACATACCTAGGGCCCTGGATCCCAGAATCGTGTGTTGACCTGAGAATCTCAGCTTTCGTTCATTCTACTGCGAGCCCTCAGGGTTGTGAAGGAGTGCTTGGGAATGTGAACTGAGTGTACCCCAAGCGCCACATCTGTCTGAATCTGCAGAGACCAGAGATCATCACCCTGAGAGGGGAGGGACGGCTCTGAGTGTAACAGAAGCAGCAACATCTGCTTGAGTATGCAGAGAGCCTGAGGCAATAGCTCTGAGAGGAGGACCTGACCTGTTTCTTCGACACAGTGATGTCTGCCTGAGCTTGCAGGCAACTTCTAGTAGAGGGAGGAGCAGCAGCCCTGGTTGATCTCATCAGTTCCCAGGGTCTCTGCCTTGTCACCCCTTCCCTATCGACCTCCATCCAGGCTCTCATTTCTTCCCGTCTTTCCAGCATCTCCTCCTTCTGCCTCAGATTAAATAGGACTAAACCTGAACTTCTCATTTTTTCTCATCAACGGTCTCCTCACCTCAATTTCTTGGGACGTGGCTACCCGAAAACCTAGTTCACAGCAAGCTGGGATGTGAATCTACCCCACACTTGCCTGCCACATGCTAAATGCCCCGGTGGCCCCTGCTGCCATGCAGTAAATGTTCCCTAGTGAACTTTAATCTACTCATGTTTTAAAGCAGGATAGATTAAAGTGCACTGCGGAATGTTTAGTGCACAGCAGCGGGGTCCACACAGATAATTCGTTCACGGCCTACTAGTGCAGGGTAGATATACACCTGAGCTTGCTGTGAATTGTGTGTTAGACAAGCCCTTACTTGCTGTTCACAACTCTACTGTCCTCCTGGCCACTGGAGCTTCCATCCTGGCGGTTGTCTTTGAAGTCTCCCCTCACCTCTTCAAGTCTTTCCTGACTTGGTTTTTTTTCTCTCACTGGGACAACTGTAGCTGCCTCCTTTCAGGCTTCCCCTCTGCCTCCTCCAAAGTGAGCGTTCGCCAGCTCGGATTCATCCCCCTCCCCACCCATTGCCAGCACTGGGGAAGAGACAGCCGGCTGTGTGACATCAGGACACCAATGGAAGAACGGTGGGAGAGCTGGCTCCCTGTGGCCACAGAGGGAGCACGGAACAGGAGACTGCAGAACCACGCACAGCAGAACGCTTGGGGTAGGTGGGCAACCACCCAACATCCCACCTCCGGGAGTTCTCCTAGGGGACAGATTAGAGCCACTGAAGTGGGATTCTGTGCCCCTGCCAGTGTAGACATTTCCTTTTGTGCAGGAGCCCAGGCTCTGAGTCCCTTCCCCCACCAGGTTTCAGAACCCGAGTGTCAGCCCGAGCAGGAATGTCTACACTGTCTTAATTAATTAGCCTCTTAGAGTTGGTATGGCAACTTCCACCTTTTCATGTAATCTGTATGTATATATATCTTCTTCCTATATGTTCCTTTCTATGCATCTGATGAAGTGGGCTGCAGCCCATGAAAGCTTGTGCTCAAATAAATGTTTTAGTCTTTAAAGTGCCACAAGTACTCCTGTTCTGTTTACACTGCTAATTTCAACCCAGGATCTAAGACTTGGCACTCCGGGTTTTCTTTGCAGTATAAACAGACCCTAAATGCCTGCTGGGTCCATCCTATTTGAGGAAAGCAACAGAGGGTCCTGTGGCACCTTTAAGACTAACAGAAGTATTGGGAGCATAAGCTTTCGTGGGTAAGAACCTCACTTCTTCAGATGCAAGTAATGGAAATCTCCAGAGGCAGGTATAAATCAGTATTGAGATAACGATGTTAGTTCAATCAGGGAGGGTGAGGTGCTCTGCTAGCAGTTGAGGTGTGAACACCAAGGGAGGAGAAACTGCTTCTGTAGTTGGAAAGCCATTCACAGTCTTTGTTTAATCCAGATCTGATGGTGTCAAATTTGAGGAGTCACTTCAATACTGCTACAACTGCAATCAACAGGGACGTCTGAGCTGAGAGATGGAGTGGCTGGCAGGGCGTTCTCTGTAAGGGCTCCGGGACCGAGCTGGGTCCAAAATAGCCCAAATGTGGTGACCTTCCAGGCATGCTGCAAAAGCCACCTGTTTGAGAGGGCTTTTGGAGAAGGTTGAGGGGCTGCTTCGCACCACCATTGAGGGGCAGAAGGGAGTTTCTGTAGGTGGTCACTGATGAGCTTCTTGTTGAAATAATTACTTTAACGCTGCTGGGATTTTATTGTATCATGTCTTACGGCGCCAAGAGCCTTGGCTTGGCGTCTTTTTTATCTTTTTTATCTTTTTTAAAGCTAGATAAATAAATAAAAATAAGTTGATTTTACTAGTCACATGGTCCGTTTCATAGGTTGCAGGCTGTAGTTCGCAGCTGCATTGCCCCAGTAAATATGCAAGGATAGCAATCAGCGAGTAGTTAATTAAGCCATAATTACCACCTCATTAGCTGTAAATGAAATCCTTATCATGGGCCCTCCTATTGATCAGTGATGCAGTTTTCAGGCAGTTTTTGTTGTTTGGATTGCAGAGTCAAAGGTATCTCAGATCTGCACCCTCTGGGGTCTCCCTCCCCTGGCACTGTTCAGATGGCAATGCTAACTTTTTTTCAGTTTTTTGCTTGGAGGTATTTTGTCATTGGCATTAGCAGGGGTTTATATTTGGAATCTTTGTGTCCACAGTGCTGTGTGTGTTAGCAACGGCAGCGTCTGAAACATGCTCAGAGCCACACATCTTTAATTTTTTGAGCACTTGTAGGTTTGTTTTTTTAATTGTCATATTGTTAGTCTAACCATTTCATCCTCCAGAAGACAAAGCCAAGACGGGCTGAGTTTTGGCTTAAACCCAATATACAGATAAGGTTATTTCTGTTACCCACAATATAGCAAACTTCATTTTACTGACATTTTCTGTCTTGCCATTAGCTGGAAAAAAAAAAAACCCTCTGCCAAAAAGAGTAATGACTTTGTGTTTGTAATTTACATTTCTTTCTTTCTTTCTCCTTCAGTAAAAATAATATTGAAAATCCTCTGAAATCACAAGAGCCTGTAGAGAATCCAGCACACGTGTGTGTGTGTGTGTGTGTGTGTGTGTGTGTGTGTGTGTGTGTAAGACAGGCCCACTTCGAACATAAGAACGGCCGTACTGGGTCAGACCAAAGGTCCATCTAGCCCAGTATCCTGACTACCGACAGTGGCCAATGCCAGGTGCCCCAGAGGGAGTGAACCTAACAGGTAATGATCAAGTGATCTCTCTCCTGCCATCCATCTCCACCCTCTGACAACAGAGACTAGGGACACCATTCCTTACCCATCCTGGCTAATATCCAGGGACTTAACCTCCATGAATGTATCCAGTTCTCTTGGTGTGGAGCACTCAGTCCCTGTAGCAGTGTCTTAGCATGCTTCAGCCTTGGCTAAGAGAAGAAAGAGGAAGTGGCATGAAATTATCTCATGGGAATCAGCCAAAGCATTTGCACAACCCAGGGGTAGATTCTGTTCAACGTTAACTTGTCCCAGATCAGGGGCTTTCATGAGGTGTCACCCTGCTTTCACTCACACAAATGGTTTGCAACAGAGCTCAGACTTGACAGTGCTGGTTGCCAGGAGAAATCTCCCTATCTCTGCAGTGCTGCTAGCGCTCATTATTTTATCATGAAACTCATGATACCTGGTGGTTTTTTTTCTTAAAGCACCAGCTCCTGGAGTCATGTGAGAGTGCCATTTTTTTAAAGTCAGTTTCTAGCCCTTCTGGTTGCAGAGAAAAACGTGAAAATTGTGATCCCCCACCCCAAAGGCTCAAAAAGTAGAAGGTGAATACAAAGAATGCAAGATTTATTATTTATTTAAAATCACGTGATTCTTAAGCCAATCACATGATTTGTGGAAGTTGACTCATGACTTTTTGAACATGTAAGGTTAGAAATTCTCCAGTGGACTGGGAAGAATACTTCCTAGACAACAGCAGGACCAGAATTTGTTCTTTGTTTGTTCTATATTTTTTGTATTGATAGATTTCAGAAGTTGTTATAACCGAAACAAAGGCTCTGATTCAGCCAGATATTTAAGCCACATGCTTATCTTTAAGCACATGAGCAATCAGTACCTTTAACGCAGTGTTTCTCAAACTGGGGTCGCCGCTTGTGTAGGGAAAACCCCTGGCAGGCCGAGCCGGTTTGATTACCTGCCCCGTCCACGGGTCTGGCCGATCGTAGCTCCCACTGGCCACGGTTCACCACTGGGGGCTATGGGGGCTGCTGGAAGCGGCGGCCAGTAAGTCCCTCGGCCCGTGTCGCTTCCAGCAGCTCCCATTGGCCTGGAGCAGAGAACCACGGCCAGTGGGAGCCGTGATTGGCCAGACCTGCGGACGGGGCAGGTAAACACACCGGCCCGGCCTGCCAGGGGCTTTCCCTACACAAGCAGCGACCCCAGTTTGAGAAACACTGCTTTAAAGGCACCGAGGCTATTGACATGTTTAAGTACCTTGCTGAAATGGGTCCTAAATGTCATAATAAGATTAATAAACATTCATCTGAAATACTGCAAAATAAAACTTTTATGTGAAATTCTCATTAAAAAAAAATTCCAAAAGATGCCCCAAGGCAGCCAAGGAACTGTGAAAACCAAAGTCATGCCTCTTATTAAAGCAGAAAACACATCGTAACAATCTGAGCACTAACCTACATCTAGTATCACATCTAGTGGCATAATCAAATCAAAGCGACATAAAAAATAATGGCAGGCACTCAGATCTAAAGTAGCAGGATGAAACCCAGTGCCTCCCATTCAGAAACCTTTGTGGCCCAATTCTGAAACAACTTCTGCACAGCTTAGCTGCAAAATTATAACAATTTTCCCCCTCAGAGAGGGGATGTGATTGCTCTCTGTAAATACATTACAGGCAAGCACCAGGGAGGGAGAAGAGCTTGGGAGAAAGGACCAGGCTGGTGCAAGAACAAATGGAGAGAAACTGGCAGTAAATATATTTAAGCTGGAAAACAGAAAAGGGTTTCTAACCAGCAGAGGCAGGCGGTCCAGAACAGCCTCCAGGTAGGGGTAATGGAGGCAAACCACTTAACTAGTTTGAAGGTGGTGTGTGATAAGTTTACAGACGGGAGGATGTGATGGGGTTGCTTATGGTAGCAGGGAATGACTCGATGACCCAGGACGGGTCTCCCAGTCCTATGGTGCTGTATAATCATAAAGCAAAAAAGTCTGGGGGTGCTGTGTGTTTGAAGGAGGCAGAGAGTGATGGGTCCTTGGCTGTTCCTCTAAAGAACAGCTGACTGAGGGCTTAGCTAGACTACAGAGCCTTAGCTGTTATAGCCATCTAAGAGCACACACTGACAGAAGGGGGTCTACCCCACCTCCCTCACCGACTCGAGCTATGGCAGCAGAAGCCCGAATTAACAATGCGCACTCAGAATCATAGAGTTTAAGGCCAGAAGAGATGACCAGATCATCTAGTCTGATCTCCTGTATATCGCAGGCCAGTAGCGCCACCCAGCACCTACATGCTAAACCCAACAACTGGAACGAGACCAAAGTGTTACGGCCCACTGAAGACTAGATTATTCTGTGCCACAGCCAGATACATGGGGTGACAACCGAGGTGCACCATAAGGGTCTGTATGGGGTGGAGTTGATATGTATGGGGAAGGAGTGCTTTGCTGAGCAACCCCAGTGCAGGAGCTCATGCCGTGCAGGGCTGGCAGCTGTGGGAAGGTGTGTGGTGGGGCCCTCAATTTCCATAGCGCACTGGGCCCCACAATTCTTTAAGATGGGCCTGGGCATAGATTCATAGATTGCAAGGCCAGAAGGGACCACCGTGATGATCCTGTACAACCCAGGCCACAGCACTCCCCCAAAATAATTCCTGGAGCAGCTCTTTTAGAGAACCATGCAACCTCGATCTAAAAGTTGCCCGTCATGGAGAATCCACCACGCCCCTTGGTACATTGCTCCAGTGGTTAATTACCCTCCCCGTTAAAATGTTACCCCATTTTTCCAGTCTGAATTTGTTTAGCGTCATCGTCCAGCCATTAGGTCAGGTTTGAGCTTTCTTGGCTAGACTGAAGAGCTCATTATTAAATATTTAATTATACTCACAGACTTCATCCCATCACCCCTTTGCTAAGCTAAATAGATTGAGCTCTCTGAGTGTATCACTATAAGGCAGGTTTTTTACTAGTTTAATCATCCTCGTGGCTCTTCTCTGAACCCTCTCCAATTTATGAACATCCTTATTGAATTGTGGGCACTAGAACAAGGTGCAGGATTCCAGCAGCGGTCGCACTAGTGGCAAATATACAGGTAAAATAACCTCTCTTCTTACTTGAGATTGGGTCTACACGGGGGTTATTGCCAGCACAGCTATACCAACAGTTGGGGGGGGGTGATATTTTTACCGACATAATTATATTGATATAAGCCCCGCTGTAGACACACTTGCATCAGAATAAAAGTGCTCCTGCCAGTATACCTTGTCTCTCTTAGGGCACACTTGATCAACCCCAACCTGTTCGTGAATTTAGCATGAATAGTTTTGACCCCTGCCAAACAGATGGAGGGGGTGGGGGTTCCAGTGTCCTCCTCCCCCTGCCCTTCCCATAACCTTTACTCCAGTGGTTAGGGCACTCACCTGGGATGTAGGAGACCATGTTCAAATCCCAGCTCTGGAAAAGACAGGAAATGGACTTTTCTGATTGACAGAAAATCTAAAAAAATTAGATTCGGTTCAATCCAAACCATTTTTTTAGAACAGCCACTGAACCAAAAAAAGTAATTATTCCCCCAGCTGTACATGCAATGTTACCTGTGTAATTACAATGATGGGCATGTGTGACATTACCCAGGGTACAATCTAGACTGTTGTACAGCTGTGTCCCCCTTAATTTTCCAGCCTGGAGCGCCTTTTACACTGATTGCTGTGAGAACATCCACTCCTGGCCTGTTCACACAGCCTTCAGCGTGCAAAATCACTCCCAGCTCAGTTACATGAATGCTCTAGGCCACTAGTCATGAGTTACAGCCATGGCAACACCCGCAAATTCCTAGTCCCCCAGAAATGTACATCTTGTACTGCTCTGTACCCTCCTGAACAATACAACCTCATAGAACGTCCGTAATTTCATCAAAGGAAAATGATATGCCCCAGCCTTGTTATCCCAAATGGAGGTTCCCACACATATTAATGCAAACATACTGGTTTAGATAAAACAATAAGATAAATGTATTAACTACGGAAAGATGGATTTTAAGTGACTACAAGTAATGATTAAGGCTACGTTTTAGTCACAGGTATTTTTAGTAACAGTCATGGGCAGGAAACCAAAATTCACGACCTGTGACCTGTCCATAATTTTACTATATACCCCCTGACTAAAACTTGGGGGGGTTTCCCAGGGGCACCATGGTTTCTGGGGGAGGGCGGCTCAGGTGCTTGGGGGGTGTGGTGCACAGCCCCAGACCCCCACTGGTGCTGGGGGGGAGGGTTGGCAGGGCTGGCAGGCTCCCTACCTGGCTCTGTGCCTTCACCTCTACCAGCAGCAGCAGCAGAGTTTGGGTGTGGGAGGGGGCAGGGGGTTGGGGCATGAGATGAGGTGAGGTGGGGTCTGGGCGGCACTTAGCTGGGGGTTCTCCCCGGAAGCCATGATATCCCCCTCACTCAGCTCCTAGGCAGAGGCATGGCCAGACAGCTCTGCACACTGCCTCTACCCAGAGCACTGGCTTTGCAGCTCCCATTGGCCAGGGGGTTGGTGTGTTGGTGTGTGGGGGGGTGCAGGGTGAGGGGGGAGTTTGGGTGTAGGAGGGGACTCCAGGCTGGGGCAGAGGTTTGGGGTACAGGAGTGTGTTCGATGTGCGGGGTGCCGGCCGCTCTTACTGCAGCTTCCAGAAGCAGCCGCCAGCTCCCTGTGGTCCCTAGGCGCATGGGTGGCTAGGGAGGCTCTGCGAGCTGCCCTCACACCTGCAAGTGCTACCCCCACAGCTATCCCTCCCCCCAGAATGTGCCTGCAGAGATCCTAGCAGCACACAGGTGAGCACCATGTGCCAGTCCGGGTGGAGCATTGCACCAGCTAGGTTAACTCTGCCGTGAAGATAAACCCTCAAGGACAGTCCAGGGAGGCTGCTGAAAGTGGGGCAAGGTGCTGGCAATCTCCTGAGCCACCCATTTCTCTGGGTCCTGATGCCCACTTAAGGGACCGATCATTCCACGTGTGAGCCCTGCGGCATGCCACGGCTGCAGATGGGCTGAACTCAACGAGACCCAGTTATGACGAACCCAGTTTAACGACACACTGCGCTCTTTGCATGTGAACGTGCACAGTGTTTTCATGAGATGCTCTCGACCTCTGAGCACAACTGGAGCGGCCGAAGTAGCTGCAGAGGCTCGTGCTTCATTGATCCTCACGTCAACAGATGGGGCAGGACTAGCTTACGTTATTTTTAGTTTGTGTTCAGCCCGGCGTGCTGTACAGACAATGACGACCAGGGCAGTTCCTTGGTGATTAAAGGGGACTCTGCCTTCAGCCAGGCTATAAGCTAAGAGAATAATAAATCATAAAATATTGTATTTAAAAAACAGTTCCCCCCCCCCCACAAACATTTAACTGATCCATTAAGAAGAGCATATGCCTCAACTAAGTAATGGATTAATGCAAGTCCCAGCTTTCTGCCTTTACTGTTTGCATTATTTCTAGGATCACACTGCAAGTTCCTGGGGACAGAGGCCACATATTCCTATTTTCCTATTTTGTGCTGCAGTGTATTGGAATAGGGTAGTGTGTCTTTAAATAGTTTGTGAACACTCACTGTGTTCTAAGTTCTGAGAAGAAGCCAGACATCGCTTGGTGGGTCTACCCAGCAAAGAAAACCCTCTGCCTGGCCCTTGCCAGCTGACCTGGACGGTTTCTTTGCTGTGTAGCTATCTGGGCTCAGGCTGGAGTCTGAGCTCCACGACCTTCCCTCTTTGCAGAGTCCTAAACTCCAGCCCGAGCCCAGACATCAACACCGCAGTGAAACAGCCAGTTGTCTTTTGGGTTTCGGGAAACCTCTAGGGCCAAACGGTTCAAACCTGGAGGCCCTACAGTTATGTCTATATATTCCTAAGGGGCCATTGTCAAGCGCTGAGCACCTATATCTCTCATTGTCTTCTGTGGGAATTCAGAGGGGCTCATCCTCTCTGAAAAACAGATCTGTTTTTAGGTGCTTCTGTGTGGATTAAGATACCTTAAAGGCCTGAGTGTGAATGTTTTTTGGTCTAGAATTTTCTCTGTTTTGTTTGGGGTTTGTCTTGTCCATTTAATTTAAATCTGGATTTCATTTTTAAAAAGCCAACAAAACATTGGTTTCCAGACCAGACAGAAGCCCCTGCTATAAAAATGACAAAATGTGTGGGGTGCAAATCATTATTCCTCCTACACTTGGTGTTCCCAGGGGACCAATGCATACAGCAGCTTAGAACTTGTCCCGTGCCAGAGCCTAGCTGACGTCAGACTTCCGCCATCTCCTGTTCTCGTCTGTGTCTAGACAGCTCAAGCTGTTTAAGTTCTACACTGCCCACTAGGGGCCTTCCTGAACTGCATGGCCTCTTGGGGCGATTCCATGATTGCTGGGGAAGTGCCGTGGTGAGACTAGTGGTTCTAACATGTGGCTACAGAGAAATTAGCCAGTACCTGTGCATGAGGCCTGCCTGAGCAGAAGCAAACAAGAACGTGTGTGCTCTGAGCATCTTGCACATCAGATTGCACTGCTCTGACCCATTTGCCTTTCCCTCTTGCTCTGAATCGGGCAGCATGGTCAGTCCCGGCACTGCCATCCTCTTTAGTTTTGTTGCCACAAAGGGGTATCAGACTGGGAGATGGTGAGGCGGGGGCTGGAAGGATGCTACTGATCACAGCTGGTTGGAAAATTTTCATCACACAAGTTTTTCAATGGCAAATGCTGTTTTGGTTAAAATCAAAGTGTGTTGGAAAAACATGTCGATTCCAACTATCCTTTGTTTTGGGGGAAAGACAGAAAACTAATTTAGATAATTTAATTCAGGTCCTGATCTGGCATTTGCTGAATGGAATCTTTTGGGTTTAAAAAAAAAAAAATGAAATTCAGTGTGGTTTTTAGATTAAAAAAAGACACTTCAAATAGGTTAAAATGGTAAAAAAAAATAAAAATAAAAAAAAAAAATCAGAACAAAATATTTCAATCAATCCAAAACAAAAATCTGTTTTGGAATTTCATTTAGCAGGAAATTTTCCAAATTTTGTGTTTTTCTTCCATTTTGGATTGGAAAAAAAAAATCAAAATCCTGGAAGTTTCCTGGAACAAATGAAATTCTTGCCCAGCTGCAACATTGATACTTGGTACTTACGCAGTGACTTTCGCCTGTGGCATGCAAAGCATTTGGTAAGCGTTGGCTAGTTAATTCCAGCACCACCTGTAGAAGAATATTGTCCCCACTTTACTGTGAACACACACACACCCCTTAGGTGCCGACTCCGTGGGTGCTCCAGGGCTGGAGGGCCAACGGGGAAAAATGAGTGGGTGCTCTGCACCCACTGGCAGCCAAGCTCCCCCCAGCGCGCTGCGTTCCCGCTTGTCTGCCTACCTCCCAGCTCTTCCTGCCCGGCCGCCGCCAAACAGCTGTTTGGCGGCATGCTGGGAGGGAGGTGGAGGAGTGGGAATGTGGTACCCTCAGGGGAAGAGGAAGGGCCAGGGCAGGGATTAGGGGAAGGAGTTGGAATAGGGGTAGTGAGGGGGTGGAGGAGAGAGGGGCGGGGCCTTGTGGAAGGGATGGAGGGGGGGCAGGGCCAGAGCGGGGGGTGGTCAAGCACCCACCGGCAGGAGCAGAAGTCTGCGCCTAGGACAGCCACGTGAGGATTGTGCACCTCTGAGGCACCCATTGCTTGAACTCCCTGTGGCCGTGCAGCTCTGCACACCTGAGCTCATGGCTGTGGGTTATAGATACATCCCAGCCTTTTAGTAGTTGCATGTCAGGGAAATGCTTAAGTGTTTTACTCAGCTCCTTTTAGAAGTAACAAAAATCGGGTGTATCGGTTCAAAAATAAACCCAGCAGCCCAACCTTTTAAATAATTTGGAGCTCCCAGAAGAGTCCTCTCCACAAAGAAACCGGCAGTTCATGCGGGGAAAGATGAAATTATAACCCCAAATCCCCTGCTGGAGAAGAGAGGCTCATGCTTCAATTATTTATGCTGGCTTTAAATATTTAGCTTGGCACTTACACCCTTAAGGAAACCATAGTTACCACTTCATCATTATAAGCAGCCTATCATTTATTTATGGAATCGATAGGAGAACAGAACAATAACGTTTCATTCTGCTGCAGGTGCCACGGAGTGGGGCACTTGCAGTATCTCTCCATCTGTTCAGAAGGGGCAAGAGGATTTCATGGTCAGGATAGTCACTTGAGAGATGGGTGCCCTGTCTTGAGGTTGTTTTATACTGAGAAGGATACGTTCAAGAGATGAGCAAGAATACAAATAAACAGCAGCACGGAGGAGCCAGGAAGTGGTTCTGCGCGATGCACTGGGATTATACATTTAACTAGTTTGTTTTATGTACCGTGAGCAGTGGATGGTTCTGGGTTGACAGCTGTGTGGGCTGGAATGATGTATTTATCCACAGACCGGCAGCAATAGTGTAACTGTTACCCATGGCCCTGAGTGGGATTCAACCTATGATCTCTGGTTCTAAAAACACTGACTCTTTAGCCAAGGCTGTAGCAACCTCATCGACTGCTCTTTGTGGTCCAGCCACCACTAAAGGGAGACAAAGCAATACACTAAGCTTCCCCCAACAATAATATGTCTTTGCCCTGAAGCAACCACCTATAGTTGTGAAATGGGGATGTCCAGTCTCACTGATCCTTTGCGCGCTCTCTGATGAAGCTCTTAGAATAATAATACCTAGCTCTTTCAAAATGTTTTACCAAAGAGGTCAGCATCATTGTCCCCATTTTACAGAAGGGGAAACTAAGGCACAGAGACGCAACAAGACCATAGTGACTCAGCAGCAGAGCTGAAATTATAACCTAAGACTTACTGACTGTTGGGCCAGGCTGTTGGCCACAGCATGGAGACCAGGGGAGCTCTGTTTTGATAAACTATTCTCTGAAAACAGGGAAAGTTGTTACTCATGAATATAAATCAGATCTTAGGAATTGTAGAAAATTGATAAGGGAAGCAGAGAGACAAAGAAATTTATGGCTTGCAGAATTAAGGACAATTAGGAGTTTTTAAAAATATATTAGTAATAAAAAAAATCCTGACAATGGTATTGGTTCATTACTAGATGGAAATGGCAGAATTGTAAATCATAATGCAGAAAAAGCAGAAGTATTCAATTAATATTTCTGTTCTGTATTTAGGGAAAAAAAGCAGACTTTATAGTCTCATCATATGGTGATAATAAAACTCTTTCACATTCCTCTGGAGGCTATTAAACAGAAGCTACTAAAGTTAGACTTTGAAATAAGCAAGTCCAGATAATTTGCATCTAAGTTTTCAAAGAGCTGGCTGGTGAGCTTGCTGGACTCTTAATGTTGATTTTCAATAAGCCTTGGAGCACTGGGGAAGTTTCAGAAGACTGGAAGAAAGCTAATGTGCCAATTTTTTAAAGAGGGGTAAACATGATGACCCGGGTCACTATAGGCCTCTCAGCCTGACATTGATTGTGACAAGATAATGGAGCAGTTAATACAGGACACAAGAAATAAGGGAGGGTAATGTAATTAATGTAAATCAACATGGGTTTACGAACTAACTTGATATCTTTTTTTATGAGATTGCAAGTTTGGCTGATAAAGAGAATAGTGTTGGCATAATATACTTAGACTTCTGTAAGGCATTTGACTTGGTACCACATGGCATTTTGATTAAAAAGCTAGAATATAAAATTAACCTGGCACACATGAAGTAGATTGGAAACTGGCTAACTGATCTATCTCCAAATCTAATTGCAAATGGGGAATTATCGTCGAGTGAGTGTGTTTCCAGTGGGGTCCCACTGGGCTGAGTTCTTGACCCTATGCTATTTAACACTTTTTTCAATGACCTGGAAGAAAACAAAATCACTGATAAAGTTTGCAGATGACACAAAAATGAGGTGGGGAAGTGGAGTAAAAATGAAAAGGACAGCTCACTGATCCAATCGGGATCACTTGGTCTACTGCATGCAAGCAAACTATACGCATTTTAATATGGTAAAATGTAAAGGTATTCATTCATCTGGGAACAAAGAATGTAGACCATACTTACAGGATAGGGGGCTGTATCTGGGAAGCAGTGACTCTGAAAGATTTGGGAGTCATGGTGGATAATCAGCTGAACATGAGCTGCCAGTGGGACGCTGTGGCCAAAAGCGCTCATGTGATACTGGGATGTCTAAACAGGGGACTCTCAAGTAAGAGTAGACAGGTTATTTTAGCTCTGTATTTGGCACTAGTGTGACTGCTGCTGGAATCTTGTGACAAGTTCTGGTGCCCACAATTCAAAAAGGATGTTGATAAATTGGAGAGGGTTCAGCGAAGAGCCATGAGAATAATTAAAGGATTAGAAAACCTGCCTTCTAGTGATAGATACGAGGAGCTCCATCTATTCAGTTTAGCAAAGAGTAAGTTAATGGGTGACATGTTTCCAGTCTGTCAGTATCTATATGGGGAATAAATATCTAATAATGAGCACTTCAGTCTAGCAGAGAAAGGTCTAACACGATCCAATGGCTGGAAGTTGAAGCTAGACAAATTCAGACTGGAAATTGGGCATGCGTTTTTAACATTGAGAATAATTAACCACTGGAACAATCTAGCAAGGGTCATGGTGGATTCTCCATCGCTGACAATTTTTAAATCAAGACTGGGTTTTTTTTTTTCTAAAAAGCTCCACTCTAAGAATTATTGTGGGTCAGTTCTATAGCCTGGGTTATATAGGAGATGAGACTAGAGGATCACAATGCTTCCTTCTGGCCTTGGAATCTATGAATTTATAAACATATAAAACCAACCCAACCTAAGGGGGAGGGGTAGCTCAGTGGTCTGAGCATTGACCTGCTAAACCCAGGGTTGTGAGTTCAATCCTTGAGGGAGCCACTTAGGGATCTGGGGCAAAAATCTGTCTGGGGATTGGTCCTGCTTTGAGCAGGCGGTTGGACTAGATGACCTCCTGAGGTCCCTTCCAACCTTGATATTCTATGATTCTAGGCTTGGAAACATCTCATAAAAGAGTAGAAATTGATACATGAAGGACAGTTTGAAGAAGGGGTGAAGAGTGCTCACGGACCTGGAATAAAAGAGCAGACTCCTTGGTGAGGCGTAATGTAAGATGTCTGATGGGAGAACCTTCAATGGATGCATTCAAGGAACCTCGTGCTTCCAGAAATCCAGCTGCAAATTACACATGGTCCAGGCCACAGTAGCTTCTGGTACCTGCTGCTTCTGGCTGCATTGGAAATACCACCGAAACAGCTTCTTTCACAAAGTATGTCAGAGAAAGAAGGGATTAGTTAAGTCCAAGGCAGACTGCCAAGGATTACAAAGGGATGTCACGAAACTGGGTGACTGGGCAACAAAATGGCCCATGGAATTCAATGTTGATAAATGCAAAGTAATTCACATTGGAAATGTAATCCCATTACTACATACAAAATGATGGGGTCTACATTAGCTGTTACCACTCAAAAAAAGATCTTGGGGGTCACCGTGGATAGTTCTGTGAAAACATTCGCTCAATGTGCAGTTACAGTCAGAAAAGCTAACAGAATGTTAGGAAGCATTATGAAAGAGATAGATAATAAGACAAAAGAGATCATAATGCCACTATATAAAGCCATAGTACACCCACACCTTGCCTGTATGCAATTTTGGATGCCCCATCTTAAAAAAAGTTATATTAGAATTGGAAAAGGTACAAAGAAGGGCAAGAAACATGATTAAGGGCATGGAACAGCTTCCATATGAGGGGAGATTAAACAGACTGGGACTGTTCGGTTTGGAAAACAGATGACTAAGAGGGGATATGATAGATGTCTATCAAATCATGAATGGTACAGAGAAAGTGAATAGGGAAGTGTTATTTGCCCTTTCACATACTACAAAAGCAAGGGGTCAGCCAATGAAATTACTAGGCAGCGGGTTTAAAACATTGATGTCCGCTGGAGTTGGTCAACACCTGAAAATCAAGCCCAGAGTATGTCCAAAACTGATGGCACTGAAAACAAGTGCCTTCTTTTGAAAACTGTGTCCTTTAGCGCTACAGATTTTCCATCTATAAAAAGGGATAAAGGTGTTTCCTTGCCTCCTGAGGGGTTGTGAGACTGAATTCATTTGTGTGTCAAGGCTTCTTCCCCACTCTGAACTTTAGGGTACAGATGTGGGGGCCTGCACGAAAACTTCTAAGGTTAACTACCAGCTTAGATCTGGTCCGCTGCCACCACTCCCAATGTGCTAATTCCCTTCCCTGGGTAGCCTTGAGAGACTCTTCACCAATTCCCTGGTGAGTACAGATCCAAACCCCTTGGATCTTAAAACAAGAAAAAAATCAATCAGGTTCTTAAAAAGAAGGCTTTTAATTAAAGAAAAAGGTAAAAATCATCTCTGTAAAATCAGGAGGGAAAATAACTTTACAGGGTAATCAAACTTAAAGAGCCCAGAGGAACCCCCTCTAGCCTTAGGTTCAAAGTTACAGCAAACAGAGGTAAACACCCTAGTAAAAGGTACATTTACAAGTTGAGAAAACAAAGATAAAACACACCTTGCCTGGCTGTTTAGTTACAAGTTTGAAATATGAGAGACTTGTTCAGAAAGATTTGGAGAGCCTGGATTGATGTCTGGTCCCTCTCAGTCCCAAGAGCGAACAACCCCCAAAAACAAAGAGCAAACAAAAACCTTCCCCCCACCAAGATTTGAAAGTATCCTGTCCCCTTATTGGTCCTTTGGGTCAGGTGTCAGCCAGGTTACCTGAGCTTCTTAACCCTTTACAGGGAAAAGGATTTTGGAGTCTCTGGCCAGGAGGGATTTTATATAAGAAGGAGTATTTCTTACTAAAAGTGTGCTCATTTTCATGTTGACATCCACATAGATTTAGCATGAGTTGATTAGAATCAGATTTAACTAAACCGAAGTAAGCTACTCTTCTTCTGAAGTGAGAGTGTCCACAAAGCCTTTGGCACCAGATTTAGTAGATTGGTTTCAAAACCGATTCAAGCCATACTGGTGCAACTTTCTCTTGGAGACAAGCCCTGGCAGGGGGGAAAGTGAAACCAACATAACCAGTTTAAATTTAACCAGGTTAGTTGGTGCATACACCAGTTGACATTCAAGATAGACATATGGGTGGCTTCCTTTTTTCCTGACGCTCTGTATACATTGCGCAGCCTGTGCCAGGATCGCTATGCCAGCGTGGTCCCTTAGCGTAGATGCAGTGTGCACCGATAGGAATTTTTCTGCTGCTCTAGGAACACCACCTCCAGAAATGATGTTAGTTATGCTGACAGAAGCACTCTCCTGTCAGCATAGTTGGGTCTACACTGGGAGTTTTGTGCTTTTCACATCCCTGACCATAGGGTGACCAGGCAGCAAGTGTGAAAAATCAGGATGGTGTGTGTGTAAGTAAGTAAAATAGGAGCCTATTTAAGAAAAAGGCCCAAAAATCGGGACTGTCCCTATACAATCGGGACATCTGGTCACCCTACCTGACCAACATAGTTATGCTGGTATACGTTTTAAGATTAGACCAAGCCTGAGTCATGTCTCTCTCTCTCTCCTCACCTAATTGAGTTCTCTGGTCTTCCCTACATTCAAACTATTCCTTTTTTCCATTCCATTCGCTCTCACCACCATCAGACCCTTATCACTAATACAATATTTGCAATTCCACAACCATCAGCTCCTAATGGGCTTATTCTAAAGTTCACTGGCAATGCTTCAACAAGAAGTGCCTGGTCATTAAGAAAACCTTCGCTTTCTAACATCATCCATCGTGGGTGCCGTATTTGGCAGCCAGGTGGATATAATTGGACATTGTGTAACATTTGCATCGCAATGGCTGTAATTTAGTTCATATTTTTATTTTGAGGCATTACCTGCACACTGTTTAAGTCTCGCCATTCTCCATTATATGCAAGACAGGAAAATAATGAAAATTAATCATGTCCAAGTAGGATCTGGGCAGATGCTGGGAGGTGCTCAATGGAGCTCTTAAGGGAAAACACAGATGGCATGGTAATAAAGGGTAAATAGATTAATGAATTAGGCACTGATTGCAGTAATATTGGTCATAATGAACTCCTTACATTATAATGTGAAAGAAGTTTGTAATTCCAAAAAGATTCCCTGGGATGGGGGTGGATCCCACCCCCATCCCAGGAAAGGAGCAATGGAGAGGTCCTCCAAGCAGGCTAGAGTGGCTGCAGGAGAAGCAGACTGTAACAGCACGGACTCACCACGGCTGGCGCCTCCTGCTGGTTTCTCCAGGAATTAGCACAGTCCAGCTCTGGAGTGCCCTCTGCAGGTGGTGTCTTGCCCATTGTCTGCTCTACTCCACTGTTTCTGACCCGCATTGCTCCCCCGCTCAGCGGTGTCCTCTTCAGAACACTGCCCTCCAGCAGTGCCCACTACTTCCTTCTCACCCCTCATCCAATGGTCACGGCACTCCTTTGGCTTGTACCCACCACAGGGGGTCAACCACAACCTAAAGTCTAGCTCCTCACTTCAGGAGCAAGTTGCAGCCTGTATTAGCTATGCTTCTCAATGGCCAGGTGCAGTGCAAGGGGGTGACCTAGGCCTGCCCACTACTCTGGGATCCGACCCAGGGACCCTCTAGCAGCAGTCTCCCTGCCCTCCTCTTCCCTTGTCTACCTATCACCCCTTGGCTTTTTCTGGCAGGGGCCTGCAGCCTAGCAAGTAACAGGCCAGAGCTCACTCTCCACTCCCTCGAGCCTGCCCAGCACTACTTGATCTCAGGTGCTATCCCTGGGAGCTAGTTCTCCTCCCTTGCTTGTCAGGGAGAGACTCCCCTCTGCTCTGCTGGGCCGCTCCTTATATCTGGGCTGCCCTAGCAACTGCCTCCTGTCTGGCTCCTAACAAGCCTCGCCCTAATTAGCTGCAGGTTTCTACAGCCTCCCTGGCTGCTTCTGCCCCACCCCCGGCTGGAGTGAGCCACCTGCACCACTCCACAGCCAATCAGAGAGGCTGCAGGGAGCAGCCAGTGAGGGCCCAGCAGGCTCATAGAAAAAGAGCTGCAGGGCTAGAATGAGTGCAGTTTGCTTGTAGGGTCTGGGGGAGCAAGTGGTGCCTCTGGCTGGCTGTAAGGGCTAAGGCACGTAATCGGTGGCAGGGATTGGAGAAGTGAGGGAATAGCTTCTGGCTGGCTGCCAGGACTTACTTAAGGCAGGCTACTGGAAAGAGTTAGTTAAAGGGACATGGCACTTGGCTACTACTTAGAGGGTCCCTGGGTTGGGACCTGAATAGTAGGTGGGCCTGGGTCTCCCACCTCCCCTAAGGGAGTGTAGACAGACCCAGGGAAGGGCGGCGGGGGGCTACTCTAGACTGACTTAGCTGGAGAGTTGGGGTCTCTGTTGGTCAGACTGGGGGCTATAGGGCATTACTGAAGGCTTTGAGATAGGCCAGGTTGGACTGTGTACCCCGGAAGGGGGGACAGTGTGGGTGGCTTGGCCAGAGGACTAAATCACTAGCATTAATATTTCAGGCTTCAGAAAGCTAAACTGCTGTGTGCCACAAGCCGAGAACAGGAGAGACCAAGACAATTTTTTATTTCAGAAGGTGGAAACAGCAACCAGGGGAGAGACTGTTCTAGATTTGATTTTTGACAAATAGGAAGGAACGGGTTGAGAATTTGAAAGTGGAAGGCAGGTTGGGTGAAAGTGATCATGAAATGGTAGAGTTCATGATTCTAAGGAATGGCAGGAGGGAGAACAGCAAAATAAAGACAATGGATTTCAAGAAGACAGACTTTAGCAAACTCAGGGAGCGGGTTGGTAAGATCCCATGGGAAGCAAGTCTAAGGGGAAAAACAAGAGAAGACAGTTGGCAGTTTTTCAAAGAGACATTATTTAAGGGCACAAGAGCAAACTGTGCCACTGCGAAGGAAAATTAGGAAGTCTGGCAAAAGACCACCCTGGCTTAACCAGGAGATCTTCAATGATCTAAAACTCAAAAAAGAGTCCCACAAAGAGTGGAAACTAGGTCAGATTACAAAGGATGAATATAAACAAATAACACAAGTATGTAGGGACAAAATGAGAGAGGCCAAGGCACAAAATGAGATCAAACTAGCTAGAGACATAAAGGGTAACATGAAAACATTCTACAAATACATTAGAAGCAAGAGAAAGACTAAGGCCAGGGTAGGCCTGTTACTCAATGGGGGTGGGGGGATAATAACAGAAAATGTGGAAATGGCAGAGATGCTTAATGACATCTTTATTTCAGTTTTCACCAAGGATGGTGATTGGACGTCTAACATAGTCAATGCTAGTGAAAATGAGGTAGGACCAGAAAAGGCTAAAATAGGGAAAGAACAAGTTAAAAATTACTTAGACAAGTTAGATGTCTTCAAGTCACCAGGGCCTGATGAAATGCATCCCAGAATACTCAAGGAGTATGATTTAGATAATGGCATAGAGAGTACACTTATAAAGTTTGCGCACAATACCAAGCTGGGAGGGGTTTCAAGTGCTTTGGAGGATAGGATTATAATTCAAAATGATCTGGACAAACTGGAGAAATGGTCTGAAGTAAATAGGATGAAATTCAATAAGGACAAATGCAAAGTATTCCACTTAGGAAGGAACAATCAGTTGCACACATACAAAATGGGTAATGACTGCCTAGGAAGGAGTACTGCAAAAAGAGATCTGGGGGGTCATAGTTGACCACAAGCTAACACTGTTGCAAAAAAAAAAAGCGAACATCATTCTGTAATGTATTGGCTGGAGTATTGTAAGCAAGACAAGAGAAGTAATTCTTCCGCTCTACTCTGCTCTGATTAGGCCTCAACTGGAGTATTGTTTCCAGTTCTGGGCACCACATTTCAGGAAGGATGTGGTCAAATTGGAGAGAGTCTAGAGAAGAGCAACAAAAATGATTAAAGATCTAGAAAACATGAGCTATGTGCAAAGATTGGAAAAAAAATAGGATTTTATTAGTCTGGAGAAGAGAAGACTGAGAGGGAAAATAAGTTTTCAATTACATAAAAGGATGTTACAAGGAGGAAGGCAGGGCTGATATTCTCTTTAACTTCTGAGGCTAGGACAAGAAGCAATGGGCTTAAATTGCAGCAAGGGGGGGTTTAGGTTGGACATTAGGAAAAACTTCCTAACTGTCAGAGTGGTTAAGCACTGGAATAAATTGGAGGTTTTTAAGAGCAGGTTAGACAAACACCTGTCAGGAATGGTCTAGATAATACTTAGTCCTGCCTTGAGGGCAGGGGACTGGACTCGATGACCTCTTGAGGTCCCTTCCAGTTCTATGATTCTATGCCCAGGGGATCCCAGCAAAGGAAGGCAAACAACCTTCAAGATTCCTGCCAGTCTGACATGGGTGAAATTCCTTCCTGATAATCATGTGGACCCTGAGCAAGACCGTCAGGTTACGTGCGGTTCAACCGCCTGGATTGTGACTCTGTAACTAACTGATAGCGATGTAGGTCCCAGCTCCCAGTTGTCCTGGCAGCCCTTTGCTGGCTAAACAGATGCAGCTTGCCCAAGGCTCCTAGGAGAGGCTAGTCACTATGGCATCAGCCAACCAAAGAGAAAGAGGGTTTAAAGAGGAGATCAGGGATAAATACTTTAAAACTCTTTAGGAGGTGAGCTTGTACTTCACGACCAGCTATGGCAAGTGAGAGCCTGCTCTCAAAAACCTAGCTGGGTCCTTCTCTGGCACTATCCATCATAGTATCTGGGCACTCTGCGTGGAGTAATGGACTTACCGTCACACCATCCCTGCGCGGTAGGGAAGGGTCACTGGCCCTATTTCACAGAGCAGGAGTCAAGGCCCAGGGGCTCAGGTCCCTTTGTGATTTCAGTCAGAGTTAGACACCGAACCACCTTGGAGGATTTGGATCAGAGACATTAAGTGACTTGTCCAAGATCCCTACGGCAGTCATTGGCAAAGCTGGGGCTTGATCCCTGCTCTACTGAATCCCATTCGGATGTCTCGACCACAAGGTCATTTTTCCTCCCTGATACTGCTCCCAGCTCGGATTAGGAGGCTGAACTTGAATAAACAGCCTCTTTCCTATCTGGCGTTGGGTCCCCAGCCGATCTACAGGGCCATTCCAGGTCACTCCTATGATAACTGTTAGTGTTCTGGTTAGTAATTCACAGTGTGTCTCCAACGGCAACAGACCCCGGATGGCCCATTGCAGTCTGCTCGCCTTAGGCTGGAATCTTATCTGTTCTCACAAGCTAAGCAGGGGTAGGCCTGGTTTGTGCCTGAATAATGGGGGACCTTCACAAAACTGAGGTGATGGGCCACCCACAGGGGCTTGCTCTTGCAAGGGATCCCAGCATTTGAAGAAGGTATATGGAGTGGTCCTCATGAAAAGTGTATGGTTTTTAAGCATCAGAATGATGAGCCAGTGGAAAAACGTATGCAGGGACATGGTGAATTTCCCATCCCTTGCAGTCTTTCAATCAAGACTGGATGCCTCTTTCTAAAAGATCCGCCCCAGCTCAAACAGAAGTGATGGGCTTGATGCAGGAATCCCTGGGTGAGGGTCTGTGGCCTGTGTAATGCAGGCTGGGTGATCAGTGGTCCCTTCTGGCCTTAACATCTGTACCTCTATGATGCTGAAGCATCGGCTTCTGCTTAGCCTTAAAGAGAAGCCTTTTCCTAAACTCTGATCCCAGAGCCCTCTGTAGGAACGCTACAGGCTCAGGGAAACTGGCACCAGCTGCAACCAAGGGGGGCATTTTTTAGAAATGTCCAAGTGGTTCCTGGGCTCAGATAAAAGTGAAAGCTGCTACCGGAAATTCGCTGCTTTTTGCCACTGCTGATGTGTGACTTGATCTTTCTCCATTGTAAACCAGACCTCGTGGCCTGCTCATCAGCCATCATCACACAGGCTTCTCTGTTCCTTCCACACAGACCTGATGGTCCTTTCTCTTTCCTTCCAATAGAGTCCATCCCCCTGTTCCCTCATTGCAAAGAATCTTTGCTCTTTTTTCCCTTCCTCCCCCTGCTCTTGACAGCACAAGGGTGGCCTCCTCCGTCATCTCTCCTTGCCTGCTTTCCAATGTCTCCAACTTGCCCTGCTACATCATGCTACAGCTTGAAGGGAGAGAGAATCTAACTCTTGAGTTATACACATGGAAACTCAACCTAGCACCGTCTTGAGAAACTCAAGGTATATTTTTTCCCTCCAATAAGACACCATTAAGGCCATTTTTTACTCCCAAGCATCCTCTTTTTCCTCCCCTCTTTTATGGCAGATGCCTCCAGAGCCCAGTAATGAGATGGTCTTGAAACCAAGGTAGTGGCTTGAACCATAAAGCAATACAAGTGCCATGGGTTATGCTGATCTTCTGTCTTTATAGCTCCTTTCACCCAAGGATCTCAGAGCACATTACACATAATAATGAATTAAGCCTCACAGCTCCCACCTTGAGGTCAGTCAGCTGTATTACCTTTGATTTATAGATGGGGAAACAGAGGTTATGTGACTTGACCAAGGTCACACAGCAAGTGGCAGAGTTAGACCAGGAACTCCAGAGCCTTACCACCGACAGGGCCCCATTATTGTAAACACACTAGCTTCCTTCCCATCCACTGGGAATTTAGGAGAAAGCAGCGAGATATGTTGCATCTGCAGCTCAGCAGGAAGGAACTCAGCTGGGGTTTCAATCGTGGAACCGAAATGGGAGGGGAAATGGCTTAACAGGCTGCCAAGAGCATTTCCCATCATCAAATGTATATTACATCATTTTAGCATGTTAAGGCTGAAGGACCAGAAATGTGGAGGCTTTATGCACAAACAGGAGGCTAGCGCCATCTGTCTTGGATGGTTTAGACACAACAAATCCTGCATCTTGGCAGGGGGTTAGACTAGATAACCCTTGCGGTCCCTTCTAACCCTATGATTCTAGGGTTTGTTACCGGTTGCTGGTTCAGACTGTCCTTTATGGCCACAATCTCCCCATGACCAGCACATGCCAGAACATAAAAGGCCTAGTATCTTAAAAGACATTTCCTTTTGTGCTCCAGTTCTGAAATATTTTCCCTGGTAGCCAAGTAGCCATCGAGACTTTTATCGCATTTATTTGTCAACCTCCTTTTTTGCATGGGAAGCAATTGATTTCTAGGCCAATACAAAGGAAACCACCCCCGCCGTAGCTCTGATGCCTGGTCTTGAAATGCAAATGTAGTGAGCGTGTGTAGAAAGGGCAGATGGGTTTGTGTATCAGACAAATTGCCAAGAAATCCCCACTGGAAGAATGACAGAACCTTGCAGAGTGACTGGAAATAATGAATCACGGCAAGTGACAAGTGTATCTGACTGAACTGGTACAAAATCAGCGTCAATCATTATTGTTCATTCCTTAATTAGATTACAGTCTCGTTCCACCAAGGGGAGCATGAATGAAATTTGTTTCAAAAGCCAGCCTGCTGTAGTAGATACGTCACAAGGTGGAAGATGAAGGCGTGTGGCCCAGGCGATGCATGGTTTACAATGCACCAAACAGTGGGAATGATCTGTGGTGGTCGGCTATGGGTTTCACACCAGGGTCTGTAGTAGAGCCAGGCAATTAACAGCCATTCTGTGAGAGAGAAATAGTTTGGGTCAGACTCAATGTTTTGTCTGAAACCTTTTTGTTTTGATTTTGTTCATTTTTCACTCTTTAGATTGGTTTTAATAAAAAGGAAATTTGTGAAACAGTCGCTTGAAACCAAAATTTTATTTCAAAAACTACAAAGTGATACATTTCCATGTTTTCAAATGATTAATTTTTTGGTTGGTCGGTTTTATTTGACTGAAACAATTCGGTAGAACTGACGTGAATTTGAGAAATGCTTTGGTGTTGCCGAATCTACATATTTGGCCTGGCAAAATCAAGTTGTGTGAAACGTTTTGCCCAGCTCTAGCCTTTAGTCACCTCACCCTGGAGAGCGGCACTCTCCAAGATGGAGCCCCACAATGGAGTAGGCCCAGTCATGCGTGGCCAGGTGATGCTCCCTGGCTAGCGGAGGGCAGTGCAGAACGGCCCAGCACCCGCACATCCATTGCCTGGATTCTGCCTGAAAACGAAAAATCACAAGATGAATCTCCCAGGCCCCCTTTAACTGTGCTCACAGTTGTGCTGACCAACATTTGCAAATTCATTTTCCAAATTAATCCCCCCTCAGCAGACTCATCCCACACCCCCACTGCCTCCCCGCTGCCTCCCCCATAACCAGACCTCCACATAACCAGACCCCCTCTGCCATCCTTTTGCCCCTTCACTAATACCCCATTCAGTCTCTCTGCCTGCCCCCCACCCATTTCCTTATACTCTGCAGAACACACAGCAAGGAGAGCAGGACTGCATGGGGGCACACACACCCACCCACCCCACCCCTAGTGCGGAGCTACAATGAACGTCACCTATAGGTGGTATTTGGGGAGGCTGGGCTGCAGTTACACCTGGGGAAATGGAGACAAGACGTTCGCTCATGGCAGGGTGTTTGGAGCTAGGGTGACCAGATGAGAGGAACAAAATATCGGGACACTGGGGGTCCACCGGCGGAGCAAAAAAATGGAAAAAGCAGAGTGCTGCCGGCGGAGCAAAATATCGGGACAAATTGCGTCCCGACCAGGGATTGGTCGGGACGCGGGACAAACACCGAAAAATCGGGATGGTCCAGATTTTATCGGGACATCTGTTCAACCTATTTGGAGCAGAATACAATTGCCCAGGCCTGCCCCTTCTCTGCTGGACTAAGTTCCAGGAGAGGAGGGGGCATTACCTGATCCCCCTCGCGCTGAACCCAAAGGCCTGCGAAGAATGGGGCATGAAGCCCCCTGCCTGAGCCCCAAACGCCTCCTGCTACGTTGATTCCTGGGTGAGTAGGGCTGTTCCCCCTCCCACCCCTGCTCCTTGCTGCAGCCAAGGCATGGGGGAGAGGGGGCGTGACTCCGTCCCGGACATACTGACCAGCCAGCCCGCTCTGCACCATCCCCTCGTCACCACTCTTTAAATCTATCCCTCCCGCCCTGCCATTGGCCAGCAAGCCTGGCTGACCCCACCCCTCCTGCACTCCCATTGGTAGACACAAAAACACAGCAGAGGGCAACTATGTTACTGTTACCCAGAATCTTCTGCATCAGCCACATGTGCTCAAGTCTCTCTCATTGACTTGAAGAAAGAGAGGCCGATGTCCAGTTGTGGCTGATGCATAGGATTTGGGTGACCAGATGTCCCATTTTTAACGGGACAGTCCTGGTTTTTGGGTCTTTTTCTTATATAGGTGCCTATTACCCCCCCCACCCCCTTCCCATTTTTTCACAGTTAATGTCTGGTCACCCTACATAGGATACACAGCATCATATTTATGCAGGAGATACCATTATTCAGTCCAGAGTTGGGAGTGTTTGGGTTGCAAACAGGACTTGGTTGCCCTGCCCATGGTATACACTGGTGCATTCGCCTGGGCGCATAGGGACTTCTGCACACGGAATGGATGTGCTTGCAATTAGCAGTAAGGATGCTGCCATCCTTACTCACACTAATACCTTTGAGAAGGCCCATGTCTGTTTCAGTGGAATGCTACTCGTGGTATTAGGTACTACTCAGTTTAAGTAAGCATGGCAGAACCTGGACTGTTTTGAGTTGGAAAGTTTCTGTATGAAAAAGAGGTAACGTTCTTTATAGTTGAAGGCCTTCTAACTCCAGACCTCGCTGAGGATGTATTTTGGACTGCATTACCTGAAGGTAATGATCACCAACAGTCCAAGTGGACCTGTTGCCAGATCACTGGGCTTCTCTATGCACCCATCCTATACAACAATTAGCCTGACATTGATTATGAGCCTACTAACGGAATAGCTGATCCAGAATTCTATGAATAGAAAGGATGGAAAATTGGTCTTTCAAGAGAACAGCTATAACATAGTAGTGGCAGTGTGAGCTTCTCCATCTCATCACACCCTGACCTGGAGAGACCACCCTGAGGGATGAGCAGGGACCATCAATGGTCCGTTCACTCTTTGGTGTCTTTAATGAAGCTGGCAGCAAGGGTTTTGCTTTGTCCCAGCGGCTCAGACAATGTTTGTTACAGGTGCCCTTATTCAACTATAAGGCTGCCAACAAGGATAACAACCTTTAGAGCAGAGTTGATTGGAAACCAGAATTCCCATCCCGTGGGAAAACGGTGATATTTTGATTGTTTTCCTCATGATATGTCAAAACTTTTCACACAATGAAAACTTCAGGAAAATAAATGTCTCTTTCGAAATGTCAAAGCACTTTGTTCCAGCTCCCTCTCATCCCCACTGCTGGCTATAGGCTTGCTCTACAACTCGGCGTCATCTTCCAGAGAGCACCAGAGTCGCTCTTTCAGGCCGAGCAGCCACGTACATCATATATTCATAGACTGCAGGGCCAGTAGGGATCATTGTGATTATCTAGTTTGACCCCCTACATAACGCAGGACATAGAACTTCCCCAGAATAATTCCCAAAACATTCAGTCTTGATTTAAAAATTGTCAGTGATGGAGAATCCACCATAACCCTTGGTAAGTTGTTCCAATGGTTAATTACTCTCACTGTAAACATTTTTACACTTTATTTCCAGTCTGAATTTGTCTAGCTTTAGTTTCCAGCCATTGGATCAGGGTAGACCTTTCTCTGCTAGATTGACGAGCTTATTATCAAATATTTATTCCCCATGTAGATACATGTACATTGTGATCAAGTCACCCCTTCACCTATACACTAAATAGATGGAGATCTTTGAGTCTGTCACTATTATGCAGGTTTTCTAATCTTTTAATCCCTCTCATGGCTCTTCGCTGAACGCTCTCCAGTTTATCAACATCCTTCTTGTATTGTGGGCACCAGAACTGGACACAGGATTCCAGCCGTGGTCACACCAGGGCCAAACACAAAGGTGAAATAATCTCTCTACTCCTGCTTGAGATTCCCCTCTTTATTCATCCCAGGATCGCATGAACTCTTTTGGCCACATCATTGCACTGGCAATTCATGTTCAGCTGATTATCCACCACAACCCCCAAATCTTCTTCAGAGTCCAGCAGGGGAGTCCTGTGACTACAAGCCATTATGGGAAATGTATTCTGGCCGGGAAGCCTGGTCCAAAGGGAAGAATAGGAGCGGGGGGCATGAAGTATCCAAACTACAACTCCCATGAGGCACAACTCAGGCAGACATAGAGAATAATGCCACACTAATAAGAAACATTCCATTTAGACAGATTTCAGAGTGGTAGCCATGTTAGTCTGCATCAGCAAAAAGAACGTGGAGTACTTGTGGCACCTTAGAGACTAACAAATATATTTGGGCATAAGCTTTTGTGGGCTAAAACCCACTTCATCAGATGAATGCAGTGGAAAATACAGTAGGAAGATATATATTATACAGAGAACATGAAAAAAAGAGTTGGTATGGCAACACCCAAACAAGACTAATCAAGTTTTTTTTCTCCTGCTGATAATAGCCCACCTTAATTGATTAGTCTTGTTGTAGTTGGTACGGCAACACCCATTTTATCATGTTCTCTGTGTATATATATCTTCCTACTGCATTTTCCACGGCATGCATCTGATGAAATGGGTTTTAGCCCATGAAATAAATTTGTTAGTCTTTAAGGTGCCACAAGTATTCCTCATTCCATTTAGACTTTCCCAATAGATTTTTTTATTTTCAAAATCAGCATTTGTCCCATGTAATCATTCGATTAGGCAAAACCCAAAAGAAAACTCCTGACCAGCTCATTAGAGTATAACAACTGATCAGCTTGTGAACCAATGACCTAGCAGCGTAGGGCTGCATAGTCAACCCCCAGACCCTAGAGCCATCCCCTTTCCTTCTCTCTAATTCCTGTTTTTTGTTTATGCTTCAAATCTGCTTTCCCTAACTTTGTATCTGATTTTTCTAGTTCAGGATACTAGAGGTTTTCAATGCAGCTTTTGTTTGTTTGTTTTTTGATTTGGCAGAGATAGTGTCATTTCCTGGGGCCTGGAACATAAAAGACATCTAAAGACATGTTCTGATCCTTTAAATCCCTTTGCAGGATCAGTGCCATTATGTCAGTAAAAGGAAGGCCAGTGGAACATGTATGACAGTGAGCAATGGACTACAGCAGCTGCTACAAAAAGCAGCCTGGTTTTGAATCTGTGCTTAACTTGTAATGAAAAAGTTTCCAGGGCTCAAGCCGTTTTTTTACATTCATAACTGATGCAGCAAGCCCAGAGGCGATGAGGCTGTGAATTGCCAAGCTTAGAGGTGCTGGAGCTTAGCCCTGGTACATATTAAGCACGGTCTTGAATACGTGTGCACGTTTCCTTTCTTTCAGAGCAAGTGTTTGCTCATTTTGCTGCAGCACTGTATTCTTGTAAGGAGATAATTACATCTCTCTCACTTAGAGACGAACAAACTGTCACGGTCTAATCTGACACAGAGGAATATTAACTAGAGACCAGATTCTGTTGATACATGACGGGCCTGTAACTAGCTGGCTAAAACGAGTTGCTGCAATACACCAACAAACATTAGTGGCTCAGAAAAACAAAACTAAAAACCTCCCAGCCTCAACATCGCTGCTTTCCCAGCGAGCAAGGACAGCCAGGTCATTGCATAGTAAAAGAGTACATCTGCTTTCCGCTGCCACTCAAAGTATGCAAATGCCTTGTCTTTAACACGAGCCTGCCCAGTGCTGTGGTTTTCGAGAGCCCGCGCTGCACCTGTTTAACCTAACATACAAGCTGTTGCACTGTCTGGCTGCTGCCACAGTACAGATCTGTCAGGCACATTAGACACATCACTCCCTGAAGCTGCTGCTTGCCCTGCTACGAGAAAGCACGAAGTCTGCATGCTGGAGGGGACAGGAGGCAGGAGAGGGCTGTTCTGGTTCATTTCTGATGGTGCCTACCATTAACTGACCTCTACTCAGACACTGAAGAAGGAACTGTCCTGCTCTGAGGTGCTATATCTACCCTGGCCCCTATTACCACAATTTCTGAGAGTCTTACAGCCTTTAAGAGAGACAAAGTGGGTGAGGTAATATCTTTTATAGAATCATAGAATATCAGGGTTGGAAGGGACTTCAGGAGGTCATCTAGTCCAAACCCCCTGCTCAAAGCAGGACCAATCCCCAACTAAATCATCCCAGCCAGGGCTTTGTCAAGCCGGGCCTTAAAAACCTCCAAGGAAGGAGATTCCACCACCTCCCTAGGTAACCCATTCCAGTGCTTCACCAACCTCCTAGTGAAAAAGTTTTTCCTAATATCCAACCTAAACCTCCCAACTTCTGTCGGTGGAAGGCACACAGCCACAACATCACCGCTTACAGTCTTTAATGTATTTACCCTTGCAGCACAGATAACAGTGAGAATGTGAAAACAACAAGAGTATTAGTGGCACCTTAGAGACTAACAAATTTATTTGGGCATAAGCTTTCATGGGTAAAAAACCCACTTCTTCAGATGCATGGAGTGGAAAAAAAACAGTAGGCAGGTGTATATGCACAGTACATGAAACGATGGGAGTTGCCTTACTGAGTGGGGGGGGGGTCAGTGCAATTCAGTTAAGGTGGAAGTGGCCTATTGTCAACAGTAGAATATCAAGGGAGGAAAAATCACTTTTGTAGTGGTAATGAGGCCAATGTAAACAGGGTGGCCCATTTCAAACAATTGACAAGAAGGTGTGAGTAACACTAAGGGAAAATTAGTATGGGGGAAATTTAGTTTTTGTAGTGACCCATCCACTCCCAGTCTTTATTCAGGCCTAATTTGATGGTATCCAGTTTGAAAATTAATTCCAATTCTGAAGTTTCTTGTTGGAGTCTGTTTTTGACTTTTTTTGTTGAAGAATTGCCACTTTTAAGTCTGTTGGTGAGTGTCCAGGGAGGTTGAAGTGTTCTCCGACTGGTTTTTGAATGTTATAATTCTTGACGTCTGATTTGTGTCCATTTATTCTTTTGCGTAGAGACTGTCCGGTTTGGCCAATGTATATGGCAGAGGGGCATTGCTGGCACATGTGGTGGCGGAGTGGGATTCTCTCATTAATGTGCACCTGTCAGTTGCGCCACAAACCTCATGCGTGATGGTTTCTCTGGCTGTAGCGTAGAGGGGGCCACTTGTTTCTCTGAAAGATTCTTGCAGCTAAATTTAATGTTGGGTAAGAATTTTTTTTTAAAGGAGCGCCCATGTAGTCACTGGAGCAGGTCCCCCTTCTGCCCTTGCAATGAATTTATCGCCTGTGAATTGGTTCTCTTCTAGCTCACACCAGTAGAGTTTGACTGACTTAATTGGAGTGATTCCTCACGACTACTGTATAAATAACAGGAGAGTTGTGCCCCTTGTGACAAGGATAAACACTCAATAGCCATATCTTTGGTCTTAGGCCCTTTGCAAGCAAACTCTTTGCTGTTTCAACCCATCCATGCTGCCTGTTTCCCATACACGCTCTAACTTCCTGGGATCTTGGATGGCCATAATCCTCACTCTTGCAGGCATCCAAGATAGGCCAGCGAAATCATTGGGAGTCTCTCTCGCTGCATCGGGCTGTTAGAACACGCCCGATTCGATGGGAAGGAGCCGACGGCTGGACTGACGGGCATCCATCAGTAAGGTGGGGAATCAAAGCCTCGATTAGCAGCCAAGGACTCTTGAAGTATCAGTGCCGCTGTTGAAAATACACCAGTGGTCAGAATGAGCATCTCTGCCAGGCCACAGTAATTACTAGAGCTGAGTGAAAATTGAATTCGATTCGCCCAGGGAAATTCTGATTTTTTTACATTTGTTTTCACCCCGAATCAGGCCAAAAAGTCAAAATCTGCCAATGTTGGTGTTTGGGATTTGGAAATGTCGAAATGTTTCGAATTGAGTCCGCTCAGCATGACATCACAGGCGCAGGCAGACCTGTAAGCCATCTCCATGGCAACCCGCTGGGATGTCCCAAATGAACGTGGGCAAGGAGCTGAGGGCTTTCAGGGAGAACTTATTCCATGGCCATTTCCATCATGATAAACAGTGAAGGGAGAGAGAACCCAGGTTGTATAAAGCATCCGAGTGGCTCTTAAGCCGAGGGCCTGATTCTCTTCTTTACTTACCTTCCATGTAAGTCTATTCATTTTAATGACATTACCCTTGATATACACCTGTTGGGATCCGAATCAGGCCCAGACTGTTTGTCTACATTGCAATCGGAGGTGTGATTGCTGCTCAGGTAGCCAACTAGATTAAAGCTAACACAGGTACACCAACCAATGGCAGTGTGCACATTCCCTGAGAGATTTCCCTGGGGCATCATTAGCTCTTTCTGCTTCCTTCCTTAGAATGTGGCCGGAAACTTTCCCTGCAATGACATACGGCAGCATCAAGCCCTGCAGAATTAGCTCGTAACAATGTCGCTGCTGTTCTTCACCTCCCTGCAACTTTCTAAACTAAACCATTAAATTATCCCTTCACATACGGGAGGAAAAGAGAATTACAGTAGTCAGCGAGATCACAAACAGGGGAAAGGTGTAATCTGTACAAGCCTTTGCAGTCAAAACTGCTACATCATTAATTCTCTCTTGAATGTCAAATGCAAAGAGAAAATCCACTGCTTGGTTCAGCAGCATGGTTAATGCAGTGGTCTGAAGACTACAATTTTGGGGTTCTGCTCATGGTTCTTCCACTAAACTAATGTGAGAAATCTGCTTTGTGGAATCTGGACTTGGCTATCCACCTGGCATCATTGCTTTACCCAATAGACCACACTCCCCTCCATGACCCAGGAATCCTGTTCCTCAACATTGTACTGCCGTCTAACGAACTGCTGTGCAACTGACATCCGCGCTAGCCACCTCTTGTGGTGGCTGTTCAGCACAGAGGCTAAGAGTTGGTCCCGGTTGACACAAAAAGGAGGGATCTCATGCTGATTTATTTAAACAGGTGCAACTTTCTGAGTGGACACTCTATTATGGATTTAAATCCGGCTTATATCAGTTTGGCTTGCACCTGCAAATTTAAGAGTGCCCCTATACACACGTTGCACCCGTGTTACTAAACTGATATTTAAACTGATCTCAGTTAAATGGGTGCAAAGTCTGTATCTTGTGTCTTAAGGAGTCTTCTTGTGCAAGTGGAATTCGTCTGTGCTGTGATCTTTCAGGTCCGAATTTCTGAACCCTGCTGATGACCTGGGGGGGTGGGAGGGGGCAAAGGTGGTCCTTACTAAGGCTGGCAAGAAAACAGCCATTCCAGGTTGAGGTTTTGCCATTTGTTTTCATTCTGCATGGGAATGAAAATGAGACCTTTTGAACATTTTCATGACATTGGGGCAGGGTATGCAGAAACCAGGTTAACTCTCCGTTACTTGGTGTTAGGACCCTGGTCTGGAGTGCGAGAAATCTGAGGTGTAATTGCTGTTCTTCCCGAGTTGGAGCAATGTCAGGTGAAAAACAGCGTTAAATGAATCAGAGCTGGGATTAGAACCTGGGTTTCCATATAGTCTACGCTGCTCCAACTATAGAGTCTCTCTCTCTAGGAAACCTCTGTGCTTCTGGCACCATTCTGGTTTCAACACCACAGTATTTTTCCATGGGGGAAAAGTTTTGTTGAAAAGTTTTCAAGCAGCTTTAGTCCTTCCTGCTACTCGATGGCAATTCTGTTTTTACTAGTTTCTTTGTTTCTAAAAGAGCTGGTTAATCGATCCACACAGGGAGAAAATATCCTGAAAAACAGGTTTGAGAGTTAAAAACCGTTTTGATCGCTTAATTGTGGCATGGCACACAACCAAACACAGGTATCCAGATGTTGGTCATTTCATAGTGATTTTAATTGCTTGGGTCGCACATCAGCTGGTTTCGAGATTGAGTAGTATGATGACTTTAGAGAATCATAGAGTATTAGGGTTGGAAGAGACCTCAGGAGGTCATCTAGTCCAACTCCCTGCTCAAAGGAGGACCAACCCCAACTAAATCATCCAAGCCAGGGCTTTGTCAAGCCAGGCCTTAAAAACCTCTAAGGATGGAGATTCCGCCACCTCCCTAGGTAACCCATTCCAGTGCTTCACCACCCTCCTAGTGAAATAGTTTTTCCTAGTATTCAACCTAGACCTCCCCCACTGCAACTTGAGACCATTGCTCCTTGTTCTGTTATCTGCCACCACTGAGAACCAAGCTCCATCCTCTTTGGAACCCCTCTTCAGATAGCTGAAGGCTGCTATCAAATCCCCCCCCCCCACTCTTCTCTTCTGCAGACTAAATAACCCCAGTTCCCTCAGCCTGTCCTCATAAATCCTGTGTCCCAGCCCCCTCATCATTTTCTTTGCCCTCCGCTGGACTCCCTCCAATTTGTCCACATCCCTTCTGTAGCGGGGGGACCAAAACTGGACGCAATACTCCAGGTGTGGCCTCAGCAGTGCCGAATAGAGGGGAATAATCACTTCCCTCAATCTGCTGGCCATGCTCCTACTAATACAGCCCAATATGCCATTGGCCTTCTTGACAACAAGGGTACACTGCTGACTCATATCCAGCTTCTCGTCCACTGTAATCCCCAGGTCCTTTGCTGCAGAACGGCTGCTTACCCAGTCGGTCCCCAGCCTGTAGTAGTGCATCAGGGAGAAATGGTGCCATCTTCCCTGATGGCAGCTGTGGCTTCAGCTGCATTGGAAACAATGGGAAATGGTGGCCATCTTTACTGGTGTTATGATTAGCACTATCCAATTGGGGAGCATTAGTCCCATTGTAAGCTGTGGAAAATAGCGACCACAAAGGCAACTTGTGACTGTAATGGTAAAGACGGGGGCGGGGGAGATAAACAATTGTTAATAACTTTGCTTAATTGAAACATCTTTTATTCAAAAGTACATTCATCACCAGCTGTCAAAGACTTTTAACCTTATGGGTAGCATGAAGGATGAGAAATCAGCCATTTGTTAGCGAAAGGCAGCTGGAAAAGGGCAAAACCTGGGGAATTTTTTTCTTAAAGGTCCATTTTTTAATTAATTGTAACTCATACGCTAAGCACCACCGTGAGCTGAGAACACCTCCAAAATTGGGTCTCTATCCATAGACCGTGCTCTAAATTTGGGGAGGATACAATGTATTCTTCAGACAATAAGAAAGGATTGTATCTTAGCACGTAAGTGCAAACCAGAACTCAGTCTTAATACAGACACACTACCATGCGCCATAATCTATGTTTAGTATTTGTTAATTGTATTGCAATAGCACAGAACAGAAAAAACAGTCCCTGCACTAAAGAGCTTGCAGTGTAAATATATGGTCAACTCCTGAAGTCTTGACTCCATTTTTATTGATCCCCTGCACAGAAATTTTTCCACTGATTCCGTTGTGATCTCTGAGTAAATCTTGAGTAAGAACCTCAAGATTAACCCATACTTTGTACAATGAGCTAGTAAAGTCCTTTGAGATCCTTCTGGATAGAAGGAACCATGTAATGGCAAGGTGATAGCATCATAACTATGATTCTGACGGCAAGAACTGGGGAAAATCAGACCTAGCAGGAAAGAACATTTATAAATCAGCGGACCAGGCAACAGATTACAAAACTCACAGTTTGACATAGGGTTACCATACGTCCGGATTTTCCCGGACATGTCTGGCTTTTTGGGCCTCAAATCCGCGTCCGGGAGGAAATCCCAAAAAGCTGGACATGTCCGGGAAAATAGGGAGGGAGGGGCTGGCGGTGCTCGGCCGGGAGCCGGAGCCTCTGGGGCTGGCGGTGCTCGGCCGGGGGCCGGCGATGCCGGGGCCGGTGGTGCTCGGCCAGGGGCCCGAGCCGAGCCGGGCGGGAGACACGGGGGCCAGAGCCTCTTGGCCTGGGCCAGCCGGCTGCTGGATGGAGCCGCTCAGCTGGGGGGGCCGGACTGGGCCAAGCCGCGCCCCGCCCCAGCCCCAGCCCCAGCCCCAACTTACCTGCTGCCTCCCTGTTTCAGGCTTCTCGCGAACATTTGATTCGCAGGAAGCAGGGGAGGGGGAGGAGCAGGGGTCGGAGCGTTCAGGGGAGGGGGCAGAGTTGGGGCGGGGACTTTGGGGAAGGGGCGGAGTTGGGGCGGGGCCGGGGCCCCGTGGAGTGTCCTCCTTTTTTAAAATTAAAATATGGTAACCCAGCGTATCTACCCTGTAAACTCTACGATTTCCCCCCATCTGTTCATCTCTTGGTACAAACTAGCAAAAAATGAGACCACTAGAAAGCCTCAATGGGAGATTATTATTTTTAGAGAAAAATAAAACACTGAGGATGTGTTCTGTGACCTATTTCTGCTCATTTTAGGATCTGACTTCTGCTAACGCCATATATTTCTGTCTTAATTAAACTCAAATGTCCTCACAAGGCGCCTGACAGCTTGGGATCAAACTTTAATAGCTGTGAAATACTTAGTAAGGAAACATTTTTTGCTCATGCAGAGATCCTAGCTACAGATGAGATCTGCAGCTGCATTGATGGCATTTATTAGTGCTACAGCAGTGTCCATGAGTGAAGTTATCAAGAGATATCATTGAAAATAACAGAACAAACAAATGCTAGAATATTGACTGCGGTAAATTGTCGTAGCTTCATTGACAGCAGTGAAACTATGACTTTTAGAGCTGGACTAATAACAAATTGTGTGTATTTATTTGTTTTGTTTGTTTGCTGGCAATTAAAAAAAAATCAGCAGGGGGAGGAGAGGGGAGGAATTGTCTTGTCGAGTCAAGCCAGAAATGGATTTTTTAAAATTTTCAGCACATCAAAGCACTGAAAAAAAAACCCAACCCTGTTTCTGTTTCAGCAACATTTCATTGTGACAAAACCCAAACACTTGGTTGAAGTGTTGACCATTTTAAAATGTCTTTGATTGTTGTGATAAAATCATCGGAACATTTGAAACGAAAAGCCATTTTGTTTGAACTGAAAAATTGAAACATTGGGAAAACGTCCAAATGAAATATTTTGATTTTTACTGACTTTGTTTGCTTGCTTGCTTCTTTGCTTGTTTAAGGTCCCTCCCGCCCCAACTGAAACAATTTGGAAAACAAACATGAGTTCACAAAGCATTTCAGTTTTGCCTAATCTGCATTTTTTACCAAAAAAAATGTTGTGCAAAACATCTCCCCCAGCTCAAATAACAATTTAGCCCAGTTCAACAACTGCCCCATAGATGAGAGATGAGGATGTGCTGAGACAGAGAGATACAGGCAGGGCTGGATTTACACATCTTCAACACACACACACACACACACACACACACACACACGCCTACAGCTAACCTTTGTGTTTTCCGTAAAAAACGAAATGAAAAGAAATATAAACACAGCCTCCCTGGGAAGGCATGAGACCCTCTGCCACTCACGGCACTCCCATCCGCCCCAGAAGAGGCACAAGTAGGGGACTGTACCTCTCCCCATGGCGAGCGATCCCCAGGTGTCCTCTGTCCCTCCCGCAGCCCAGTGCAGTAGCCACGCTCTGGCTCTGCCTATGCAAGTGATTAGGGTGCCAGCCATGCCAATTCCTCTCTCCCAGCGTCTTCAGCAGCCACTCCGCCCGGCCGCGGCTCACAGCACCCCCAGGCAGGCTGACTTGAATGCTCACCCTGCTCCAGCCGCACACGCTGGGTGGCCACCAACCCATGCCAAAAGCCGGCCACCCGCAGGGGAGCTGTATGTATTAACTTTTTAATGTTTAACCCACTTTTAATGCTTAGGTGCCCCTAGAATCCCATGGCACGTGGCTTCTGTGCCTAACTGGAAATCCAGCCCTGTACACAGGGGAGTTTTTCCAGAGGCAGGAGCCGCAGAGGAGGGCTTTCACGCTAGCTAGAGGAGACCAGCTGACAATGGGATGGCATCATGTCCCAAGGACGATCTCATCTCCCGGGTTAGCCTGTACAGAGCTACCCATACTGGGCTATATCCTGTGTTGCTCGGCAGCCCTTCTGCCTTGCTTTTGTGACACCAATGGGCTCAACACATAGGCTGTGTCTACACTTGCCACAGTGCCGGGGGCGGGGGGTTCTCCCATCTCCAACCTCCCCAAGAGGCAGTAGCTTGGTCAATGGAAGAATTCTTAGAATCCTAGAATATCAGGGTTGGAAGAGGCCTCAGGAGGTCATCTAGTCCAACCCCCTGCTCAAAGCAGGACCAACCCCAACTAATTCTTCCTTTAACCTTGTGCTGTCTGCACCAGGCCTTAGCTCAGTTTTAACTACATCACTGAGGGGTGTGGATTTTTCACACCCCTGAGCTCTGTAGTGGGTCAGCCTAACTTTTTATTGTGGACTTGGCCTAAGTCTAACACCATCATGGCGGAAGGGGGGGATTCCTGGATGCTGAAGACCCAAAAGACAGTATAATAATAAAAATCCACCACAACAAAAGCCAACATCCAGCCGCAGATGAATCTGTTACTGGCATTCACCTCTGTACTCAGCTGTTTCTTACCTATTCGCTCACCTACCCATCTGACAGCGAATGTCTGCAGTTTTATTCTCGCCATTATGATGGTCCTTTTGTTGAGTATCGAAAAATGTGCCGGCCCCATCACAAGACCAGGTCGCAGTTATTAAAATAAAGACCAGGTCCAAGCTCCCATAAAGTCTAAGGCCTGCTGTACACTTACAAAGATGTGTGTGAAAAATTCACACCCCTGAGGATTCTAGTTAAAACGACCCAGCTCTCAGTGTAGGTGTGGCTAGGTCGACAGAAGAATTCTTCCAGCGATCTAGCTACTGCCACTCGGAGAGGTGGGTTACCTACAGCGATGGAAAGAACCTCTTCCATGGCTGTAGCAAGCATCTACACTACGGCGCTGCAGCACATGGAGTGTAGACATGGCCTAAGTTCTATGCAACTCACACTCTGACCCTGATGCCAGCACACCTTAGAGCAACCTGTGGACTTCTCTGAGCTATGCTGGCTCGTGGCAGCCCCTACGCCTGAGAACCTGAAACAGCCCTGAGATGTGAGAGCTGACCAGAAGAGCCCCTGACTGGCTGGGTGAAGTGCATGGGGGAGCTGGGTTCAGGGCCTTACCACCTACAACTCACAGGATGCTACCAGTGAGGGTCAGAGGTAGACAGAACGGGAAGGAGAGTTAAGGAGAAGCAAGACACAGGTTGTGCAATGGTCGCCATCTTGGCCTACACACTGGGGACCTCCAGAACTAAAAGCATGTTGTATTGCAGCTTGAGCTAGGCTTGACAGGTGGGGCTGTAACAGATTCATAACCTCTGGATATCATGCACAGCTGGGAACAGGCAGCACACGCTCATCAGTGAGTTACACTCACACACTTCTCAGCAAGGCACGACTCTCACCTTCTGCATTTGAGCCAATTGGCTTGTGTTTCTCATAGTAGACCACACGTGGCTGAAGGGAAGTTTTAGGAGGGGTTTGCATGCAGCGAGGGTATTTTTCCAGCTGCGTTTGGTTACTTGCTGCTGGTGATTTCAGGAGCATCGTTGCTAGGAAGAAACAAGCCACGTTAGAGCAGCTATTCTGCAAGGATGTGCTGATCATAGTTGGAACATCACGGTTACTTTATTGCTACACTAGCTTCAATTAGCCCCCATGCAAGGCGGTTTGAATATAATGGCCGGATTCTCCATCCTTCATTATCTTCAATAGAAAAAAATGCCCTTGACAGAAAGAGACGGGGGCACATTGTGACAGCGACCAAGGACCTCCGTGGCGTACAGAGCCAGGGGAGACTATTAGAAGATTCTCAGTTCTGCTCCACTGAACTTGGTTTTGAAGATTTCCAGATGAGCACAGCACATTGGGTGTTGAAATCTTGGGATAACCTGGCCCCAGTTGTAGGGGTTGGGCCCTCAGCAAGCTCAACCGGAGCACTCTTAAAAATGTGACTCATAGCAGAGCATCAAGAAGGGACTGGGAAGTTAATGTTGCCTTTTTTTCATAGCTTTCACCAGGGCCACCCCCAGCAGAAGTATGACAGAGCGCTTCCCAATGCAGGAATAGAAACGTAGGATCGCAAAAGGATCGTCCAGCCCTCAAAATGAGGCAGGGTTCTGTACACCTAATTCTAGGGGTGGGTGCGTGGGGGTTACGGTAACTGTACCTCCCAGGGTAATGTCTAGGAATGTAGAGACCTCTACTTTCAAGAAGTGCCTGATGAGAGAGAACAGTCAGTAAGGGGGAAGGAACACAGCCTGCGTCTTGCACTGTCTTGGTTCTCTCTCACTAATGCTCGAATGCTGACCAAGCACAGCACACGACACTCTGGTTCCCACTGTCACCTCTGTGCTAATGCAGTGGAAATCAATCAGTCCCACCTTTTTTTACATGAGAACAAGGCACCCATTCTGTGAAATAATGGCAAGCGCATTTCCCTTTATACTAATATGGCCCTTGTTATAGAAGCATGCACCGTCCTGTAATGTATTCATCCTCCCAGCATCCCTGTCGGGTAGGCAAGGGCTGTTATCCCCATTTTACAGAGGGGGAACTGAGGCACAGAGAGACTAAGTGACGTCCCCAAGGTCACAGAGGGAGGCTGTGGCAGGCCAGGGACTAGATGACCTCCTGAGGTCTCTTCCAACCCTAATCTTCTATGATAACCTCCTGCGTAGGTGCTGGAAGTAGGGGTGCTCGGGGTGCTCCTGCACCCCCTGGCTTGAAGTAGTTTCCATTGTATACGGGATTTACAGCTTGGCTCAATGGCTAGTTTAGCCGCCTGAAGTCCTGGTGGACACAAGAGGAGAACTGGGCCTGCGAACTACTTCCTAGCAGCGCAGGCTCTGTCAGGTGAATCCCAGTGTATGTTCTTCGGCTGTTATTAGTTTGCATTGGCTAACGACTGGCAGCCCGCTGGGCAGTATGGAGCACACAGACCCTGCCCCCAGGAACTGACAGGCCCAATAACGTGGTGATCTATCAAGCAGACTTTGTTAACGCTGCAGGACAGGCAGGCTTTACAAGGGCCTCTGCTCTAATCATCTTTCAGCGTTACTTCAAAATGACAGCCGAGAATAAAGGGAAAGCTGCCATGTGGCTGTCAGATTTGCCATCAGTCCAACCTGCCTCATGCAGAACATTTAAAGGGCAAATGCATTTTGCTGGCCCAGATACTTCTTTTCACTGGAGTTGTACACCAGGGCAGTTCCTTTGACGTCCCTGGTATGAGGCTTGGCCTGTGACCTGGCTACATTGCTCACGGCTGTGAAAAATTTCACACCTTGTGCGACATACTTAGGTTGACGGTACGTAGATGTAGATGCAGCTAGGTCACCTGCTGTAGTGTTGACGTCCCGTCAGTAAGAACAGCGGCATGCCCCATCTAGAGGCAGTTTTGATGCACCGTGTTATTGCCAAATGTGCCTCCTGGGGATGACAGGTATTCACCAGCGTCAGAGGAGAAGCACGTGGAAAAGACTCAACGCGTTCGAAGTGATAGAGTGAGGCGACGGATTGGGCTGGATGCTGATTGGAGTGACAACAGAGTAACTATACTGTGACCAATCAGGAAAGTATAACTGGTCCTACGGTTACAGTCCCTCCAAAGCACCAACTGAATTACATACTTTGGTCCAGAATGTGAACCACTTGCTTGAACGGTCAAGAACTTACCTTGACAGAACAAGGAGTAATGGTCTCAAGTTGCAGTGGGGGAGGTTTAGGTTGGATATCAGGAAAAACTTTTTCACTAGGAGGGTGGTGAAGCACTGGCATGGGTTGCCTAGGGAGGTGGTAGAATCTCCTTCCTTGGAGGTTTTTAAGGTCAGGCTTGAGAAAGCCCTGGCTGGGATGATTTAGTTGGGGATTGGTCCTGCTTTGAGCAGGAGATTGGACTAGTTGACCTCCTGAGGTCCCTCCCAACCCTGATATTCTATGATTCTATGATTCTACTCGGGCAAGGAACCCCACTGACTTTGAGACTTACAAGGGGGGAAAAAACTCATACCTCAAGGCCTACATAAACATATACTGTTCCCCTTTGGCCTGCATGATTAACCGATATTTGGTACCTCACAGGGTTATTTTGGTCTATTCTTTGCTGGGTCATACAGGAACCTGTAGAAGAGCAGGAACTGAATGTCCGTTCTCCCATGTGCCAGGCTAGCAGGCCAAGCCTCCACCTTCCTAGCAAGGACACCTCAGTGAGCCGGAAAGTGTGAAATAAAAATACTGCAGGTGTAAGCTGCTTTTGAAAGTTAATCAAAGGCCAGAAGTAATTGAATCAGTGTTATTGACTCAGCCTCGTTTGGGCTCCATACACAGCGGCTCCTGGTGCCAACTTCAAGGTGGAATAAGATGAAGTCAGCTGTCTGCTAACGTGGGTTTGTTAGTTTTCTCTTTTCTGTGTTGGGTCAGCAAATCCATTGCTAAGCTGCTGTTATGGCCTGTCACGCAAGAGGACTTGGAAGTGGGGGCACATGGGAAAAGTGAAAGAAAGGAAGGAGAGCTGGGGAGGAACAGCTCTTGTGGGGAAAAGAAGGGAGCGTTGGGCAGACCCAAAATTTCACAGCTTGGAGGAGAAAAGTGACATTTATATGATAGGCAAAGAACACGGGGTTTATTCTTCTCTTCAGGGACTGGAGCAGCAACATAGGAGTCATGGAGTGGATGTTCTCTTGTAGGCGTTTCATTGCTCTTGGCCTCTTTTAGGGATATTTCCATTTTCGTCCCAGTCACAACGCTGGTGATGCTGCTGCTGGGATACAAAAGCCAGGACCGAATCTCTCGGACCCTTCCTCTTTTTCCTTGCAAACAACAAAGAGCAAAAAACCAGTTTCCTGAAGCAGCAGCGTTGGACACAACACATGCCAGGTGCATTGCGGATTTTTAATGTGCTTTCTTCTGAGATGTCAGGCAGCAATGACTTCCTCACGGGGGAAAGGGATAACGTTGCCAGCTAACTTGCTGGTTGTGACTAGTTCACCCAGGTCTGCAGCGACTAGAAACAGAGAACACTGCACAAAATAGTTGTTCAAATAAAAGCTCTTTTCCTCCACTAGGCCTGCACCTTCATAGGAGCAATGTTTTGGTTTAATTGCTGCCCTTGAAGAGGAACGTTTCCCATAACTACTTGTGCTGATGTATTTGTGCAAAGGGTCACACCGGCCCCTTGAAATTACCAGAAGGGACCATCGTGATCATCTAGTCCAATGGTTCCCAAACTTTTCCTCCAAGGATCCCTTTGGCATCTAACCAAGTGCCCCAGACTCTTTTTATTTCCAGTACTACCAGAACACCCCTGCCAGCCTGGGAACGACTCTGCCTGCAGGACCTCTCACACAGAGGTTATGCTATGTGGAAGAGGCCATTTGGAGAACAAAATGGCATCTTCCATGCAGCAAAAGAACCAGAACACCATTTCAGTGCATTCTGGCCGGGAGTCAAGGGGTGGACCCCCACTCGTAACCTCCAGAGAACCCCCCGGGGTCCAATGACCCAACATTGAGAACCACTCATCCAATCAGATCCCCTGTATATACAGGCCGTAACATTTCCCCATCATAATTCCTAGAGTAGATCTTTTAGAAAAATAATGGAATTATTTAAAAATGATTTAAAAATGGTCAGTGATGGAGAATCCTCCATGAACCTTGAAATGCTGTGAATAAAGACCCTCCCATTTTTAATTTAAAGAATGTTCATCAAAATTTCAACAACAGCAACAAAGAAGGGGAAAAATGCATTTCTCCTTTTTCAACCGGTTTTTGATTTCCCTCTAGTGAACAGAAACAACACCACGCTCCTGAGGTGAGCCGGCAGACCTCACAAGCAGAGCTGTGCGAATAATTGATGTTTCGCTTCTCTGGCAATTCTGAAGAATCAAAAGAATTCACTTTGGGTTGACCTGATGTGAATTTTTTCAAAAAGTTTGAATTAAAAATTTGAGAAAAACATCATTTTGATTTTGAGATATTTTAAGTTTTGTTTTTTTAAAGCTTGAAGGAAATTTCAAAATGGAAATTAATTTCAAATTGAAAAATTAAAATGTTTCATTTTAAAAATGTCAAAACTAAAGGTTTAGACTGTATCAGTCCCATCCCTCCGTGATTTCCCCTGCCCCATGCAAATTCCATAGACAGAAATATATTTGCAGGAGGTACCTGAAGAATTGGAAATAAGAGACACGTACATAAAAAGTCTCATTGTGGAAAATTTGCAAACCAAATTAAGTGCTAAATTCATGGCATCCATTATTCCCTTCTAGAGCAGATTGCAAAATGTATTTTTTTTTTCTCCTCTGCAGAAAATTTCATCAAAAAACTCAAAACTGGAGGGGAAAAAAAGGAAAAAAGGAAAAATTTCACATGAATACTGCCAACAAAACCCAGAAAATTCTAGGGGTTTTGGCCCATATTTTGAGTTTTTTCAAGAAAAAATAAATAGAAATCAAGGCACTTTCTGTGAGTCTTTTTGTTTAGTTGAAAGCTTAAATTTCCTTAAAGTTTTGATGGACATTTTTTTGACCCTCCTTCTTTGCTAGAAATAGTGTCGCCAGCACACACAGTAAATGAAAACATCCAAAAAAGCAGATGCTTCCCTTCCCTCTACCCATTGCAACCGTGTTCATCGCTCATCTGCTAGTCTTTCGCGCTGTAATGATCACCTTGGAAGCCAGTACCAACAATGCAAAATGAAGCTTGCTGCTTCCATGTTCCTGGTCTCTATTGCACCAGCCCTTGCTTCAAGCTACAGTTTAAGGCATAGACAACACAGCTGGCTGCACCACTAACCTTGGTGCTAATTCCTCTCTTTCTGTGCTCTCTGTCTGCAAGCTGCATGACTTGATCCAGATTTCTGAGACAGGTTTGCAGGTAAAGTTTCCAAATCCATTAACAGGCTTGGAAGAATAACAGAGTGCTGGAGGCCAGACCGTCATCCACTCCATCCTAGTTTCTAGCTATCAGCAAGCCAAGAATAATTCATGAAGCAGAAGGTTTATGCATGTCTGGAATAGCCCGGTGTGTAACAGGAACCACGCAAAACTCTAATCACCAGGCTGATAGCAACAGCAGCAGGCGATTACCATGCGGCTTTTCCGGTGCTCGTTGCGTTCGAGCAGATGGATAGCTTGGGGATTTGCTCTCCTCTGCTCACAGGAGCATGACGTTGTTGGAGCAAATCCAGTCTCCATCTATTGCAATGGAAAGATGTTTCCTCCATCAGATCAGATGGCGAGGACTCTGTACTGGGTATGGAACAGAGTTGCTGAATACTCCATGAGGAAACCAGATGTGGCAAAATTGCTGGTTTCAGAAGATGCCTACTCTGGCTAGGGGTAAAGGCCTAAAAATAGAGGGAAAAGGACAGAGCAAGTACAAGTGAGTGCGTGTCACAGGTCCTCCCACTGTCTCTGAGCCAGAGAGGATATGAGTCTGTTACAGTTCCAGCAACTCCTTTATTCAGCTCCAGAGGTTCCCAGTTCGGTTCCCACTATTGTGGCCGCCACTTAAGTGTCTGAGACGTAGGTGTTTGTTGTATAATGTTGTTTATATGTAGATATAGAGAGAGATATTATAACTGGGTCTCTCTACAGCTTGGTTTCTTAACACCGTTAGAACTTGTTTTTGTCTGTCAGCATAGCCAGGCAAAAATTGTGTTGCTATGCAACCCTTCCTAATGGTGACAGCAAATCATGCACTAGCATGTGGTTCTTTTTCCTCTGTTAAGGGATGTCAGTGTTTTAGGAAAGGCTTATTTTTAACCCAGCACCTTTCAGACAAAAAAATACCTTTATTTTAGATTAAAGAACAAACAAAAAACCAAAAAAAACCCATGAAAAAAGAGTAACGTCTCCAGGAAAGAGCACAGCGTGTGTTGCTTGTAAAAAGCTACAGCAACCCTGAGAACAAAATGGCGACCGTGGACTTCCTAGCAATTTAAAAATCCAGTACAGAGAGATCAAAGGCACCATTTCAAGCTAAATACACAAAGTTACTATGTTCATACTGGGTGAACTAGAGGTTAAGTCGGACTTAAGGGCTACACAGACCTTGAGCTGAATTTCACCTAACACTGATATTATTCTTATTAACCTGTGTTCGTGTAGCCACCCCCCACAACCAAGATCAAGTCTTGGTTGTGCTAGGGACTGTACAAACACATAGGAAGGCAGAGTGTGACATCCTGGCCCCACTGAAGTCAATGCCAAAACTCCCACTTACTTCAATGGGGCCAGGATTTCACCCAGGGTCTCTGCCCCACCATCTAATTGTAACTGTGTGTAATTGCCTGGCTTAGCTCTGTGGTTAAATGGGCACAATTATCCTCTGTGCCTTGCCAATCACGTCCACACCAAACAACTGCGGAAGACTATTCTGGTGCAGAAAAAGCCTTTAAAGCCTTAGGAGGCAAAGGTCCTGTTTTCTTGAAAACATTTCTCGTAGTGAAGAGTAATAAAGCAAGCCCGTGATCCATATAAAGAAGAGCTTCTAAAGAGGTTTGTGAAAGAGACATCAAGGGCGAAATCTTGGTCAACAGTTTTGCCATTGACTTTAACGGGGCCTGGTTTTCTTCCCAGTTCTCAGGGATTCCTTAACAATACCAAACCTTTCTGTACTTTCCTAATTGGAAGCAAACAGCTGTGCTGAAAGAGGCATGTTCTGTTCACACAGGTATGTGGGTGAGGGACACGCAGATCCAAGTACCTACAATCCGGCTCTTGTCTCATGCTAGAAAGATTTTTAAAAAATTCCCTACGAACGAACGAAGGCAAGAAAAGGGGGATGGATTTTTAAAATCTAACTAAGCCATTTGAGTTGCTGGTTTCTCTCAGCACTTCTTCCAGCTTGAGACGAGGAAATTACATTGTGATGTTTTACTTGTTGTTTCTAACAATAATTACTTTCACTGTCAGGTTCGCATGAAAATCCAGGATCCTGTTGTGTTTGAGATTTCTTGGTCTGCAGGAGACTATTTAGAACCCCACTAAAATGGTTGTTAATTGTATACCGCTCCGCCAATTATTATCAACAATAATAATAACTCATTAACAGCCATTAACAATAATGTAGCCCACCCTTGTAGTGTGGTGCTCTGTCTCCCTCTGGTGGTGGTAAGGCCACATAGAGAGACTAATGAGCTTAGCGCAGCTGCGTCTCGTTTAGCTCAAGCAGTAGAGATTCAAGCTGGTTCAGGATTCAATCCCTGGTGTCAACAACCCCCCTTCCTGGTGGCATCAGGTTACAATCGTGCTAATATTATCCATTGATGGTTTATTTTAACATTTTACTTAATAGGCAGCAAGTTTAAAACAAAAAAAGAAAGTATTTCTTCACACAACGCTGTGGAACTCCTTGCCAGAGGATGTTGTGAAGGCCAAGACTATAACAGGGTTCAAAAAAGAATTTGATAAGTTCATGGGGTATAGGTCCATCAGTGGCTATTAGCCAGGATGGGCAGGGATGGTGTTCTTAGCCTCTGTTTTCCAGAAGCTGGGAATGAGCGACAGGGGATGGATCACTTGATGATTACTTGTTCTGTTCATTCTCTCTGAAGCACGTGACAGGCTGCTGTTGGAAGACAGGACACTGGGCTAGATGGACCTTTGGTTTGACCCAGTCTGGCCATTCTCAAAGGCCCCTTTACACTGCTGGTGTGGCACAAAGAGGCCTCAGCGTAACAGAGAATCGGGCCCAACGTTTTTTATCTAGTGTCAATAGCAACTAACTCCTGGGTGCAATTTTCATAAAGTATCTGAGGGCCAGATTCTTACAGATATTTAGGCATCTAACTCCCCTGGGTGTTGGATGCTGAAATACCTTCAAAAATTTGGCCCTAAGTGACCGAGGACAAGTCACATTTTCAGAAGCAAGGTAGGCCCCTAGGGCTTGTCTGTTTGGTGAGTTCCCGTGTGGAGAACTAGGGTGTGAATCTACAGGAAACCAGGTAGCTGCATAATAACATCCTGGGTGGACACTGCTACAGCACAGTGGAAGCATAGGTAAGCCAAACCGCCCTACAGGACTATCCCTGCCTTGTAGGAGCGTCCACATGGGATGTGATTGTGCAGCAAGCTGGTGTGCTGTAGGTTCACACCCTGACTGGCTGCGCAATAACTCACCATGTTGACAAGCCCTTCACGGGTCTGAGAATCAATGGGACTTAGTCTCCTTGGCATTTTTGAAAATATCACCCTATGTTGCCAACGAACATTGCAATTTGTAGTGAAGTTCCAGACTTTACCATCACTTTCCAGTGGACGTTAAAATGGCTGAAATGAAGTTCCTTACAAAGGCAGCAATTTTTGTTGCCAGGAGAGGAATCGTACTGAGAAGAACGCAATCAGCCCTTGTGTATTCCTATGCTACGCAACTGCATCCCATTCTTCCAGTGAAGAATGATTTCAGCTTGAACACGGATTGTTTAATAAGTCAAATGTTGAACCTTCCTTTCAGGAAATCCAGTAGAGTGCCTCTTTTTCCCAAATTTTTACTGCTCTCCTGACCTTTGAAATTCTCTTAAGGAAGGCGAAGATTGTGTCATGGTTATTTTTAGTAAAAGTCACGGACCTGGCAATTCTTGAGTCTGTTCGGATTTTTTCTAGAAATCCTTATCCCTCATTTTTCCTTGGCCAGTTGGTCCTCTTCCCAAAGCTCTGCAAATATCTATTCCTCTCTCTTCTCTTGCTTCTTCAATTCTTCCTTGAGGGCCAGTTTGGCCAGTGGGTCTGAACATACCTCCCTCTGATGTCTCTGACTCCATTGTAAACGAACCTCTTCACACTGTTCTCTGAACTGTTGCTCTTGCTTTAGAGCAAACAATTTTTGTCTTTCTTCCTCTCCCATGGGCAATAAACAAAAATTCACGGAAGCCATGACCGGTCTGTGACTTTTGCTGCTGTGGTGCTGTGGTTTCCCCCACCATGGAGGTGGCTGGGAGCTGTGGGGTTCCCCCTGTGCCTGCAGCAGCTGGAAGCTGCGGGGGGAGAAGGAGCAGGCTCCCCTCTGCTCTCGGCGGCTGGGAGCTGCAGGATGACCATATTTCCCAAAGAGAAAAATGGGACACCCCTAGCCGCTCACCCGAGGCATCCCCCTCCCCCCACCCCACATGCAAGGCTGTTGCCCGTCGCTGGAACCCTGAGGAGGGCCCCTTCAGGAGCCTGTCACCTGCGGCTGGAAACTTGCAGGGGCCCCGTTGCCTGTCACTGGAACCCTGCCAGGGCCCTGCTGGCTGCCAGCTCCAGAGTCCCGCAGCCCCTGGGGCTGAAGCAGAGAATTTCGTGACTTCCATGACATAAACATCGCCTTACTCTTAAGTGATGGGAATTGGAACTATAAAGGATCCCTTGTTATCTTGGTTGCTTGTTGCTCCTTGCCCATGGCACATCAAAGAAAACCACTGTAATCTCCTAGCTTGTGATGAAAGTGGAATAAAAATGCTCTGCCTTTCAATGAAAGCCTGAGAAAGTGTGTTCATGACTCCACTGTCATCCATTGTTCCCAGACAACCTGGGCTAATTCCGAATAACTCTCTGTCTATCAGTCCCAGCAGCTTAATGGAGTGAATCTCTCACTTCCTGTCTATTACTGCAACAGGAGGATTGTGATGGAGCGTCTGCCCCACGCTGGCCAGTAAGGGGTGACTAGAACCCTAGGGATGCTGCACGAAAAGCAGCCAATAGGAGAGGGGCTGTGAGGAGCGGCCAATCAGGGCCCAGCAGGCCCATATATAAAGAACCTCAGGGCAGAGCAGAGTCAGTAGCTATTTGGAGCTCAGGGAGGGAGAACTGTGTCTGGAGTAGGCTGCAATCCTGTAGCATCTTGGACAGAGCAGTGCAGGTGGGAACCCGGGGAAAAGAGAAGGAGTTCGGGACAGTCTGCGGAGACTGAGGAGGGTGTTGTGGCTCTGAGGAAGTGGTCCAGGGAAATGCAGCAATAGTAGAGACAAAGGAGTGCAGTTAGTGACTGCGGTTCAGAGAGTCCCTGGGCTGGGACCTGGAGTAGTGGGTGGCATTGGCGCCAAATTTCCCCGGCGCCAATGGGTGCTCGTGCCTCCCTGGCCCCGGCCCGACTCTACTCTTTCCCCGCCCCCATTCCAACCCCTTCCCCAAAGTCCCCACCCCAACTCCACCCCCTCCCTGCCCCTATTGAACCCCTTCCCCAAATCTTGGCCATGCCTCTGCCCCGAGCGCGCTGCTTTCCCCCTCCTCCCCCCTTGCTCCCAGCCGCGCAAAACAGCTATTTCGCGGCGCAAGTGCTGGGAGATAGGGGGAAAAAGCGGGCACGCGGTGAGCCCAGGGGCGGAGGCGGAGGTGAGCTGGGGCGGGAGGGCAGGGAGCTGCCGGTGGGTGCTGAGCACCCACTAATTTTTCCCCATGTGTGCTCCAGCCCCAGAGCACCCACAGAGTCAGCGCATATGGTGGGTGGGCCCGGATCCACTCCCCACACACTTGCCACAGGGGAAGTGGTGGGATAGTTGAGGAGCTAAACCCTCCCCCAAAGCAGGGAACATGGATAGTGATACAGCCAGAGGGCCGAGCCACAAAGAGGACACTGAGGTTCCTGATGCTGCAGGCGGACTGCGGAAAAGGAGTGACCATGTGCAAACCATGGACGGGGGCATCGGCCTCGCGTTAATCCCCAGAACGATCAGGAGGAGGCGCCAGTCCGGCAGCAAGTGACGCGCTCTGTGACAAGGATATTTACAAATGCTCAATGACTTATTATACACATGCTGAAACATTCCGCTCTATTTCTCATCTCAATTTCATATTTCAAAATAGCTTCTCTTTTAACAGCTCAGGCTACCCAAAGATCATTGAGAAATTCCCAGCATGCACATCAAATATCAAATCATAGCTACACATGGCAGCCTGTTTATATGAAGCTGTTATTGCCAAAGGAACGGTCTGACATCACAAAGAGACAGGGCAGCTGGCGAGTGGCGATGTGTGAACGGTTTGGATAGATCAGAGCTGACCCTGACTTTCACTCAGAATTCAATCTCACCATATTTGAGGTTTGAAAAATGTTTGCTGAACCTTGTTATTATTATTTTTTTGCAAGCATTACTTTGCATCCTGGGCCTATCAATGCATCTGAACCGCTGGAATACTGCAAGGGCAATGCAATCTCCGAGTTACAACTAACTATAAAGCTTACGCAAATGAATACTCATTTTGCTATGCTGATTTGCATCTCTTTGTGTTGGTTTGCATGACAGGCTTTCACTGCTTCTAGTTAGTGTCCAATCTACTGGTGTCATTCATGCATCTGTTTGCTCATCTTTAGATCTAACGCACGTTCCTGAAATCTTTCATTTACTTTGCAAGCTTCAGTCTCCAAAAAAGGGTTGTAAACATCCAGGATTCAAAGCCAACAAATGGTTTCCTGTTAGAGAATGAAGTCAATGGACACCAATTAATTATATAAGCACTCATTTCCTTGCAATGTCCTTAGCTGATGGGTTAGTTTCACCAACACTACAGTTTCACTGATCTTTTTATCCCACCTATACAGAGTGGGAGTGTTTTATTTTCCTTTTCCATTGCCCTGCCACTCAAATTCTAGCTGCCACTAAAAGGTAGGGAATTAACTTCCTATCTTCATTAACTCTGTTTAGACCGTGCACAGAGGCAGACCTAGCTGTATTGCTAACGGGCCATCTGGTAAGTGGATATTCTTCAAGTCATGTTGCAATATTGCTGAATATGGTCACAATGACAAGAATATGAAAAAAGTGCCTCTCACCTCCCAGCTCAGACCTTCCAGAATAAATCTGTTAAGCCTTTTTGTTAAACAAAATCACCTTTATGAGAGCCCTCGCTCAGGGATTTCCTAGGGCTGGTCTACACTGGGGGGGGGGGAGATCGATCCAAGGTACACAACTTCAACTACATGAATAGCATAGTTGAAGTCGAAGTATCTTAGATTGATTTTACCTGGTGTCCTCATGGCGTGGGATCGACGGCTGCGGCTCGCCCGTCGACTCCGCTACCGCCGCTCGCTCCGGTGGAGTTCCGGAGTCGACGGGGAGCACGTTTGGGGATCGATATATCACGTCTTAATGAGACACAATATATCGATCCCCGATAAATCGATCGCTACCCGACGATAAGGCGGGTAGTCTGGACATATCCCTAGTGTGTCTTGTCTGTTCTCTTTCATTCTGTTAGCTGGTAACCAATCCTGCTCAGATACTGCCTTCATTTCATTTCTCGTAACGCTGAGCATATTCTTGGCATTGAACTAATAATAATAATAATTAATAATAAACATTTTGTATTGATTTTGACATTTTTGTAGCACATAAATATGAACTTCCGGCCTTCCAACAGCCGCAGAAGTGCCAGAAAACAGACTATTCTTCTATCATTTTTCACCCCAGAAATGAGCTTTCCACACCAAAGAGGTATGAATAAACATCCCAACATTTTAGTCTTACTCCAAAATGTACATCGTCTAGGTCAGCGACGCTCAACCTTTCCAGACTACAGTACCCCTTTTAGGAGTCTGATTTGTCTTGCGTAACCCAGTTTCACCTCACTTAAAAACAACTTGCTTACAAAATCAGACATAAAAATACGAAAGTGTCACAGCACACTATTACTGAAAAATTGTTGACTTTCTCATTTTTTACCATATAATTATAAAATAAATTGATTGGAATATAGACATTGTACTTACATGTCAGTGTATAGTATACAGAGCAGTATAAATAAGTCACTGTCCCTTTGAAATTTTAGTTTGTACTGACTTCACCAGTGCTTTTTGTGTAGCCTGTTGTGAGTTGATGTACCCCCTGGAAGACCTCTGCATACCCCCGGAGGTACACGTACCCCTGGTTGTGAACCACTCGTCTAGGTTCTGCTTCAGAGAGGCAACTGGTACAGCTGGTGGAAATGTTTCCTTTAATATTTTTTGACAGAAAAGGGCTATTTGACAAAATGGAATTTTTCATTAAAACATGCCTTCCTTGATACTTTTTTTGGCGTCCCTAAAAAAAAAAAAAAACTGTTTGTTTGGGTTTCTCAATTTTAACTTGAAAATGTTGTTTTATATTTCAATAAAACCCTCAACATTAAATAAATAAATGAACAAAGATGTAAAAAAGATTGTTTTTCTCAAAAAAAAAAATGTATAAGGGGAAAAGCGTAGTTTCCCAACCAACTCTGGTTATCAGTGAGTTTAAAGCTGACATTTCCCTGTGTACCCCTTTCTCATAGAATCATAGAATATCAGGATTGGAAGAGACCTCAGAAGGTCATCTAGTCCAACCCCCTGCTCAAAGCAGAACCAACACCAACTAAATCATCCCAGCCGGGGCTTTGTCAATCTGGGCTTTAAAAACCTCTAAGGATGGAGATTCCACCACCTTCCTAGGTAACCCATTCCAGTGCTTCACCACCCTCCTTGTGAAATAGTGTTTCCTAATATCCAACCTAGACCTCCCCCACTGCAACTTGAGACCATTGCTCCTTGTTCTGTCATCTGTCACCACTGAGAACAGCCGAGCTCCCTCCTCTTTGGAACCCCCCTTCAGGTAGTTGAAGGCTGCTATCAAATCCCCCCTCACTCTTCTCTTCTGCAGACTAAACAATCCCAGTTCCTTCAGTCTCTCCTAATAAGTCATGTGCCCCAGCCCCGTAACCATTTTTGTTGCCCTCCGCTGGACTCTCTCCAATTTGTCCACGTCCTTTCTTTAGTGGGGGCCCCAAAACTGGATGTATTAGAGTATATGACATATCAGAGTATCAGGACGTATCAGAATAGCTGATCACCTTGCAATCTCTAATGTATTTTAGGCTCTATCTAATTCAGGCCCTCAGTACCATAGCAAACAAGCAACTGACAATTTTGAATGCATCAATCCTCACAACATCCCTGTGAAGCAGGGCAATACTATTATCTTTGTTCTGCACAGAGGGATCTGAGATGTGGAGAAATTAAGAGACTCACACAAAGTCCTACAGGAAGTCTATAAAGGAAGTGGTACTTGAACTAAAGTTTCCCTAGCCCAAGGCTAAGACCCTACCATCGGGTTCTCCTTCCTCTACAGTATTTAGATATGCCATACTGCTTACTGAATGATTTGTGTTGTCGCCCAACAGAGCTTGTTCCATGAATGTTTTTTGGTGCCACTGACAATGAAAGATTCTTCCAGGGTGATGAGCCACAAATTATTCTGTAACCACTTGATAAGGCAATTTTTTTGCAACATTAGCCATGTGTCAAGTCAACCAGTTCATCTAAAAAAAATTAGAGGGTCGATTTCTTTACTGGCAAAGTGTGTCTGTGAAGTGCCACACACTTTTATGGCCCTGTGTGGATGTTAATTAATAGTCATGATGATGGAAAATATAGTCGTGTCAGGAGTATTGCCGAGCATGCATCACATAACTTAGCAACGCAAGATGCTGCGTGCCACCAACTATCTGCCAGTGTGAACTCAGAGCTTCCTAGCTGAAGAATGGGGAAAGTTATTCATGGGAAAAAATCATCATCTGAAGTCTGACCACTTCTAGGGCTTATCAAATATCTGGGTTGTCTTCCTTTTCCTGGTAATGGGTATGTTAGAAATAACATGGTTTAGGTACTTATAAGGTTTCTATCACTGTTATGTCTGACCACCTCCTAAATAGAGATGAATCGTCCCAGCAGCCCTGGGCAGTAGGGAGAAGTTTTATCCTCATTTTACACAGGGGATGTTGGAGCATGTTAAAGTTAAGTGACTTTCCCAAGATCACACCGAACAAAGAATTGGACCCAGCTCTTCCAAGTCCCACAGAACCACTCTTCCTCTCGATCTTAGATAGTCTAGTGGCCAGGGCAGTGGCTTGGAGTTCAAGAACTCTGGGTGACATTTCCGTCTCTGCTACTTGACTTCAGGGAAGTCATGTCGCCTTCCTGTGGCTCAGTTTCCCCATCTGTAAAAACGGGAAGAATGATGTTCCCCTCCATTGTAAGCACATCGAGATCCATTGATGAAAAACGCTATACAAGAGCTAGGTGTTGTTATTATAGAAATAACTTCAGCTCATTGGAATCCCCCCCCCCCCCCCCCCGTCTCTCTTCCTTTAAAGGAACTTTTTGACATGTTTATAATTTATTTCAGGCTTCATACTAATGCAGCTGAACTCCCACTCCTTCAGTAATGTAAAATAGTCCTGCAGGAAGCAGAATCTTCTATCAGTCACTGATAGAACAAGGATACCTGGAGATAGATTTTCAGCAAGACAGAGTAATACTAGAGTTGACTAAATCTTAAAAAAATACCCCAAACAACCCCCCTCTTTCCCTCCACACAAAATCCTCAGCAACGTGAATGAATCCTTTTCATACCTAAAAGGTCTGTGTTCCATTCACTAGGATGCATGTGGTCATATGATCAGTCATTTTTGAGCTTTCAGGTGACTGCAGAGATCATGAAAGTGTCCATGAACCTGAGCATTTCACAAAGTTGGGCACAAAGGACTAGATGTCTGAAAACAACTGCTAAAAAGCATTTCTTTTATTTTAATTGTTTTGCTATTCGCTATTAGCAGCTGGCCATCCTCCCTCTCCTTTATAACCACAATTCATTGATGCCTTGGATTTTCAGCCCTTCGTTGAGGAGATAGAAATAGACTAGACCAGTCGGTGAAAAACAAACTCCACTGCCCAAGCATATTGAGAACTATGAAGCAAACTGCTGGAGCCTCAACCCATGACAAAAAAAAGTCCTTTGAGCTGATTGTGTTACATTTTCAGTGGCAAAGTCATGAGCTCTTATAAATATTATGAATTCTGCTGCCTTTTGCCACTTTCAAGAGCGAATTTTGATCCGTCATCCAGTTCCTGGGAGAAATCCACTTAAGAGGTCACCATTGCAGGTCACCTTTGTCAGGGCAGTATTTATTAGATTAAAAGGAGATTTACTCTCTCTCTCCCCAGAAGAGAAAATGCATTTAACTCAGAGGGATAGCAAAGGGACTGCTGTGCAAGAGAGTAATATAAAAGCACAGGTAGTGATGTGTCTGCTCCAGCCACTTGGCAGAGCTGTGTGAAAACGTTGGTATTTGCTTGTGTGCATTCATCCAGAGCTGCTCATTCAGGGCAATATTTCTTGGATCATGTTCATTTCAATGGGGGGTATTATGCCATTTGCAAAATATAGACCAGATAGCCTTCCAATCCCTTCCTCACACCATATCATCCCCATTAAGGGTCTGCCTTCACTGCAACGAACTTGGATTAGCTAACGAAGGTTAAAATAGCAGCAACTTGGCTTTTAATTCTGCATAGCAGCAACGTGGCACGTGACGCCTGGTCCAAATGACATTCTCTTTGTGCGCATCTGCCATTGACTGCTTCCCACGCAGACAGTAACGCAGCAGAAACCAATCAATTCCACCTTTTTTACATGGTTGCATAAATTAGAACAAGACACCTGCTCCGTGAAATTAATGGCAGGTACATGTGTCTTTATCTCTTGTACTTATACGCTCCATCACCACAGTATCTGAGGCCTCATATCTTTTAATGTATTTACCTCCCAACACAAGGGAAATGGAATTATCTCCAATTTATAGATGGAGAACATTTCAGCCCAGACAGTTCAGGTTTGGCAAAGTTTTATAAGCAACTGAAAACAGGGTCTTACAATCATAGAATCATAGACTATCAGGGTTGGAAGGGACCTCAGGAGGTCATCTAGTCCAACCGCCTGCTCAAAGCAGGACCAAACCCCAACTAAATCATCCTGGCCAGGGCTTTGTCAAGCCTGACCTTAAAAACCTCTAAGGAAGGAGATTCCACCACCTCCTTAGGTAACCCATTCTAGTGCTTTACCACCCTCCTAGTGAAAAAGTTTTTCCTGCTATCCAACCTAAACCTTCCCCATTGCAACTTGAGACCATTACTCCTTGTTCTGTCATCTGCTACCACTGAGAACAGTCTAGATCCATCCTCTTTGGAACCCCCTTTCAGGTAGTTGAAAGCAGCTATCAAATCCCCCCTCACTCTTCTCTTCTGCAGACTAAACAATCCCAGTTCCCTCAGCCTCTCCTTGTAAGTCATGTGCTCCAGCCCCCTAATCATTTTTGTTGCCCTCCGCTGGACTCTTTCCAATTTTTCCACATCCTTCTTGTAGTGTGGGGCCCAAAACTGGACACAGTACTCCAGGTGAGGCCTCACCAATGCTGAATAGAGGAGAATGATCACATCCCTCAATCTGCTGATAATGCCCCTACTTATAACGGGAGGTGTCAGGCAACCTTAATAGGCAGTGTTACTGGCACTGCCCCAAAACACATAATATTTACACCAAAGAGGTCACTGCCTGATTTTAAGACTTGTTTTACAGATGAGTAAACTGCGGCATAGAGGGATTAAGTGACGTGCCTGTGGCCAAACAGAGACTCTCTGGCAAAGATGGAAAGGGGGCCCAGGAGTCCTGGTTCTTCATGCCCTGCAATAGCAAACAGGGCAGACTCCATCTGTGCAAAAGTTAAAATGGTGTATCACCAAGTCAGGAGAAGAGTTGTTTGGATGGGTTGTAACTAGCAGGTCTGAGGTTAAGGAAATAAATACAGGCTGTGGATTAGGAAAATTTCCCAGCAGAAAGATCTGTTCCAACCTAGAACCATCTCCCAAGGGAGGGCCCAGTAGCCTGCTACCTAGGGAAAGACCTAGGGGACATGCTGAGGGGAATAATCCTGCACTGGCCCTCTGCAGAATGATCTAGATGGTCACTGGGACCATAAACTCTATTTCTGCACCTGTTATTTTGCTCCCACTATCAGCTGTGGACAGAATTGGTGGGATGTAGAGGGCCAGGAACAGTCCCTGATCTGAGGACATCAGTGTAATTTGCAGCTGCAGATCAGGTGGTGAAGCTAGATATCCAACGTCTCTTATTTGAGCTTGCATCACTGCACGCACAATCGATTGGGAGAACACAAAATTAGAAGCCAGGTTAAGGCTTCCTTGAAAGTTTGGCCCTCATCCATCTCTGATTTCTCTAATTCTCTAAACATTAGGCTCCAACATATTTGCTATGTTCCACCTTGGATGCTAGAGCTACAGACCGTACAGTTCCCCGTCACTACTGGAAAAGCAAACGCTGTGAAAATGGAAATGAGGCGAGCAGTGCGGACAGTTGGAGATGTTCATCACATATTCTTCAGCCCCATTGCGGTTCGATTAAAAAAAAAAAATAGCTCGTCGTTCTGAGCCATGATTTCAGTCGGCTGCGGAAGATTTAGAAAGAATTATTCAGCAAATGCCTAATCTCCTGTGATAAGAAACGTTCACTGTCTGGAGCAGGATTTCTCTGTCTAAATTGAAATCAGGTCTCAGTAAAGCAGAATTAAACCTTTGTTGGGACACCGCAGAAATACTATATTATTTCAAGCTAAGCTGGCAATGTGCATGGATAAAATGGTCTTTGAACTGTGTGTTTATTGCTTTAGAACAATGGCAACAACAAACAATGATGGTCTGTGCTCCTAAATCCATAAACCGTCTTCGTTTAAAGCTTAAAACCATAACATGTGCATCTTGAGATGTACTGTCTGTTGCTTCCAGTAAATATTTCTCAAGCCTCATCAGTTTGCCACAGCAAAACTGATTGACTTCCACAACTGTTCCTCCTGGGAAATGATATGATTTCCCCCTGCAGTTTGTTTTCCTTTCCTTCCCATTTTTCTCCTAATCCAGGAGATTGAAAGCAATGGGATTGCATGGGGGAGTCTGGGAGGCAGGTCATGTTTAGTCAGCTGCCAGTGAGCAGTTCCACTTCCACCCACAGAGTGCAGTCATGATGCAATCGGTTAGTAATAGACAAAAAGCAGGATGAAAACACCAAAGTTAATGAGGCACTTCCTAAGGTCTGAGAGAGATCACAATACTGGTCCTGAGACTCTATCTAACACGACAGTCACTATGCAATCAAACCCTCACAACAAAATGATAAAAGACAAAAACACTATATCACCCAAGGGCGAACACTTCACAAGGCGATCGTTCCATATCAGACTTCCCAGTCCTCGTCCTCCAAAGAAACCCGCACGACACCTTCAAAAGTCAAGCCTGGGAGCTAGGGTACTAGGTGCTGTACAAACACAGAACAAAAAGATGGTCCCTTCCCCCAAAGAGCTTCCTGTCTAACTGGAAGACGAGGAACAACAGGTAGATACAGACAAAAGAGATGGGGGAGCACAAAGAAACAATACGACAATATTATATAGTATTGTCCAATGGGACTCCAGTTAAAACTGTGCGTCTGTTAATCTATTCAGTATATTTATCAAGAAGAAAGTGTGACCATTTCTATCAAAGTGCCCTTGTGCTGCAGGAAAAACAGAAACAGCACCTTCTGTCGCTCAGGAGATCCATCCTCTGCCTGCAGAATCTTTGTTACTGGTGAGGATGCATAAGAACGAAAGAGCCCAGCTTGATTCCCATTGCCCAGGGAGAGCTGATGAAGCTGGCAGCTATAAGAAAGCGCTGTTTTACTTGGAATCTGAGCACATTTGATCTGAGAGTAACTAGGAGACAAAAACCAAGTGGCCCCCCTGGGGCCTGTTTTTACAGTGTCGCTTTCAGAGTAGAACTGCACAAGAATAATATTACCTAGAGCTCTTAGAGAGGGCTTTTTACCCATAGATCACAAAGCGCTTTATTGGTGGGGACACCGAGGCACAGAGAGGTGAATTGACTTACTCGATGTCAGCAGCGAAGCTGTGTATAGAACCCAGGCTTTGTATGCGACAGTCTGGCACGCTAACCACTGGGCCGCACTGCCTCCCTCAATATAAGTTTAATACATGTTTGCTTGCTCGGTGATACCTTCTTCTTCCTTGATTGTGAGCACAAATAGAGTAAATTTCCCAGGCTTTCTCCCACACCCCCTCTGGTAGTTGGGGGCTTATTACTGGACAAGACAACTTTTTGCTCGCTACATCCACTGCTGCCTTAAACCACCTTAAAGCCATCCCCCGGTGCAGCAAACACTGTTTGAAAATGCCTTAAACAGAAGCTTTTTGCTGTGGCTGCATTAGAACATGGGGTTCAGAAGCAAAATGGGGTCCTGCGTCTCCTCATTTGCATCTCACTATTACCCAGAATCCCCTCTTACAGCAGCACTTTGTTGTTTGCGGGCAAGCAGCTCTGTTCTATCTTCTCTGCTTGGCAAGGGCATTTTTTTTCCCTCCTGCAGGTTAAAAAAATAAAATAAAAGCTAACTCAGCCTAGGATGAATATACGCCTGAGTTAGCAGCAATTAAACTACAGATGAAAGGAAACATAAATGCGGCTGTTGCTTTGCCTATTAGTATCTGCTCTGTCTTTGCTCCTCCCCACTCCTTCCCCTCCAAAGGCTTGTCTGACATTGTTCCCTTTAATTACTTTAATGAGCGAGAAAATGATCTGAGGAGTGTCAGCTCAATGGGGCTAAGTCTTGATGAAGATGTTCGGTCTGGGATCATTAGTCTAGAAGCTAACGACAGTGCATTATCCTACCGTTAATATCGGAGCCAAATGTAAACAGCTATTTAAGCCCAAGCACTGTTGACAGGATTGAAGTTGGGGAAACAATTAGGGGGAGGTTGAAATAAGGTTGAGTTTTTAGTCTCTAAATTGTTTTTATTAGTTTCTTTCTTTCTTTCTTTCTTTCTTTCTTTCTAGATCCATTGCAAGAGAATGTGCTTCTAACGAAATGATGAGGAGAGATTTTTTTTAATACACGAATCACTATTTATCTACACTTGGAAATTTACCGAAACAGCTACAGTAGAACCTCAGAGTTACGAACACCAGGCGTTACAAACTGATCAGTCAATCACACACCTCGTTTGGAACTGGTACTATGCAATCAGGCAGCTGCAGAGACAAAAAAAACCCAAACAACCCCAAGCAAATAAAGTATGTGTTAAACATAAACCATTAAAAAAATAAAGCAAAAGCAGCATTTTTCTTCTGCATAGTAAAGTTTCAAACCTGTATTAAGTCAATGTTCTGCTGTAAACTTTTGGAAGAACAGCCATCATGTTCTGTTCAGCGTTATAAACATTTCCAACTTACGAACAGCCTCCATTCCCGAGGTGTTCATAACTCGGAGGTTCCACTGTATTTCAGAATAATGACCCTGGAATGGTTATTTCAGTATAAGCCCCTGTATGGACACCCCAGAGTGCCTCTTTCTGATTTAGTTTATTAACCTAATAATTTCATAGCTACTTTGGTAAATTTCCAAGTGTGGACAGGTCCTTTGCTTGTCAGTTCTTTGTGGCTTTTGTGGCAGGGACTTTGGTATTTTTGGTCTGTGTTTACACAGTGGGGGTCCTGATCCATGACTGCAGGTCCTAGCTCAGCCATAATGCAAATAATAAATAATTATAATAATAACAACAACTAAATTACATCCCTGAGCCCCATGGCTGGAAGCTGCCATGAGCCTTGTGGCATATTGCAAGGGCCCTGTTTCCATGCCTATGTGCCAATTGAATTGAAAATCACCTTCTGCAGATGGGGTGACCAGTGCTGCACACAGGATCCCAAAAGAGGCCACAGCACTGATCTCTATAATGACCTTATACTTCTTTTTCATATTATTCTTCATCCCATTCCTGATGCCTGCAGATGATCTTGGTCAGCAACCTCAGCAGACAGGCCCAGGGAAAAACGACACAGAATCATAGAATATCAGGGTTGGAAGAGACCTCAGGAGGTCATCTAGTCCAACCCCCTGCTCAAAGCAGGACCAATCCCCAACTAAATCATCCCAGCCAGGGCTTTGTCAAGCCTGACCTTAAAAACCTCTAAGGAAGGAGATTCCACCACCTCCCTAGGTAACCCATTCCAGTGCTTCACCACCCTCCTAGTGAAAAAGTTTTTCCTAATATTCAACCTAAACCTCCCCCACTGCAACTTGATACCATTGCTCCTTGTTCTGTCATCTGCCACCACTGAGAACAGTCTAGATCCATCCTCTTTGGAACCCCCTTTCAGGTAGTTGAAAGCAGTTATTCAAATGCCCCCTCATTCTTCTCTTCTGCAGTCTAAACTAGAGGCAGCTATTTATCCATGTGAGGGTACTTTCGCCCACTTTGTGTGGGTGGGAATTTTGTTCGGCTGCTCCCAGGGCTATCTCTCTCCAGACTTTGGGAGTCTTTTAATGGGCCTTCCTGTCTTCTATAGCAGAGTCAACCAGAACCTAACAAAGCAGCATGGTGCATATGTAGCTAGGCCTTGTACGTTTGTGTTTAGTTAATACGCATGGTTATTTAGAATCCAGCTGTATCTGGGTGCTGTCCTTACATCCTTAATGGCGTGTTAAGAGCTAAGACCCAACACTGCTCTGCAGATAATTACACGCCTTTCAGCTCTTTGGCTGTCAAGCCCTCACCTTCCGTAGCTCACACAACCAACCGTAAGTCTGAAAGGTGAGGAGTGAAAGCTTCGAGCCCTGGGAGGGGCTTTGTGCCCCAGGTTCTTCTCTAAACTAGACAGCTGTGGCCCTTTCGATAGAAGTGTTTCTTCTGACTGAGATGGGAAAGCCGCCAAGAAGGAGTTAAAGTAACAGCCTCATCAAAACATGAAGGCAAACCTTTCAGCTCTTAATTTAGAAACAATTGTCAACTGAATTCCCCATCCCTCCCCATTCGAGGTGCAGAGTTGCAGGCTTCAGGCTTTTCTGCCTTTCGAAAATCCATTCTGGTGGTGGGCGAAAAGGATGACGCAGGCTTTTAGCCTGGCTGGCCTATATTCTGCATCTCTGAGGAATTGGCACCATGCTATTTGAACTGGATTGTGTGATGCGATCTTTGCTAACTCCATTATGCTTTCTGCTTCAGCTTTATGGCAGAATAAACGGGTGCGAAAGGAAACAGTGAAGGCAAACATGCTAAAGGTGACGCGGGACAGCTAAAGCGCTATCGGCGATATCACAATGGGTGTTTTCTCCAGGTTAGCCTAGGATGAGATGGCCTTTTAAGGGAGTTGAGCTCAGAAGGAGCATGTGACTAGGGTCAGGTGACGGCAGGGCGTAATTGCCACCTGCTCTAAAAGGGGCTGCCTTCCTTTTCCTCTGAGGTAGGGTTACCATACGTCCGGATTTTCCCGGACATGTCCGGCTTTTTGGGGCTCAAATCCCCATCCGGGGAGAAATCCCAAAAAGACGGACATGTCCGGGAAAATAGGGAGGGAGGGAGGGCTCGGCGGTGCTCGGCCGGGGCCTCTGGGGCTGGGGTCGGCGGTGCGGGGCCGGGCCGGTGCTGGCGGTGCTCGGCAGGAGCCGGGGGTGCGGGGCCGGTGCCGGGCCGGGGTTGCGGGACCGAGGGCACGGTGCCGGGAGCCGGGGTCGCGGGGCCGGGCCGGGAGCCGGGGTCGCGGGGCCGGGCTGGGAGCCAGTGCCCCAGGGCCCGAGCCAAGCCGGGCGGGAGACGCCGGGGCCAGAGCCTCTTGGCCTGGGCCGGCCAGCCGGCCTCCGAAGGGAGCCGCTCGGCCAGGAGGGCCGGACTGAGCCGCACCGCACCCCGCCCCAGCTTACCTGCTGCCTCCCTGTTTCAGGCTTCCCGCGAACATTTGATTCGCGGGAAGCAGGGGAGGGGGAGGAGCAGGGGGCGGAGCGTTCAGGGGAGGGGGCGGGGCTGAGGGCGGGGAAGGGGCGGGGCTGGGTCCCCATGGAGTGTCCTCCTTTTTAAAAACTAAAAGATGGTAACCCTACTCTGAGGGAGGTCATGGGGGTAGAGTCTGGGAGAAGAGCAGTTGTGCAGGGCTGCTGGAGCTCCCTGGCCCCAGGGCACTGATACAACGCGACAGTGCAGCTTGCGCAGAAGGGCTGGGGAGGGTAGAATTGGGTACAAGGGTGAATGCTTCTTTGCTCAAAAGCCCAGAGCCTGCAAGAGGCCACTCTGGCTGCAGTGTGGCTTGTGGTTGGCTACCCCAGGAGCACAGAAGGAGGGGACGCCCAGACTGCTAAGCTATGAATGATGATGGACTCGCTTCTCCCCTGCTGTGTGTCCTGAATCACCCCTGGATAAAATGCTGCCCCGTTAGAATGCTACACATGCTAGCATCACTGGCAACACTTTGCAGGTGCACATCGTAACACACAGTATAAGGTAGGAGAAATAGACCCTGTGTATGTGTCAGAGGGGGCAGCGAATGCATGATATAGTGGTGGGGCATAAGGAACGGGTGGTGGGTGCATTACCGACAGGCAGTGAAGCCAGGAGTGAGCTCTGCAGAGCATATACATACACAGACAGAGCTGCTGATACTGCAGTAACTTTGGGTACTAGTCTCCTGCTTTAAGAATTAGATATCCCGGGTTCAGACTTGCAATGGTGATGATGATCCACCTAGGGGCATGAGCCACCAAATGCCTCTAGAAGCTCTCACCCTCTCCACGCTATTGTGGATTCTGTACATGCCATGTGTAATGCTGCAGAAAAAGCATTTCAGAACGACATTGGCATTCTGAAATCATGTCTTTGGGGGCTTTGATCCACCTATAAATCCTCGGGGGTTGATTTATCACCAGGCCAACTGTAACAGGCTCAGAAGAGGCCATACAAACCTCTTCAATCGGCATAAAGTAGCGTTGCTAGGCATGTGTCATGATTTTATAGTGTATTAGCTCAGGTTGGAAATTGCCTCATTCCCAAGAGACTGAGCTGTTCTGCAGATCTGCAAGGCATCAGACCTTGTCCCCGCACTGCACACTGCCTGAGTCTTGGGACAGCGTCAATTTGGGGAGGAAGTGCCACATTTGTGGGAAAAGCAGGAAATGTTTCTCCAGATGATTGAGCTCGTAAAAAAAAAACGGTGACAGCCTGACGCTGCTGAGGGATATGGACTATAAAATCTAGTCCTGGCAGAGAGACAGATTATTGGGCAAAGTGGAAGTGATGTGGTGAAAGGTGGATAATCAATGTAATCTATCGTATAGCTCTCTAATGGATAGCTACTTCTCTCTTACCAATGGACAGCACCATGGTATCTGCACCCCTAACTTTCACACCAAGAGGAAGGGCCAAAGCTGAATACACAACTTTAACTGACTCTTTTAAGGATTTATATTGCTGCCCCTCACCGTAGTATCTGGCGCTTTCCTCATCAAATCAATAGCAATAGTGAAGTCCTCCGTGGTGTCTTTGGCCCTTCTCAGGATACAGCTCTGCTAGGAGGAGGAGTTTTGGTTTTCAGGTTTTTTAGACTTCGTTGCTTTACTTCTCTCCCCCACCCCCATGTATGAGTCACCGAGGGAGGTGTTGGACCAGCTCTCTCACCAGCCATCCTAGCCACAAGCCTGCATCAGCTAGGCTGGCCTCCTTCCCCCTCAAACCCGCCATTTTGTGACACCTCAGCTCCTCTCCAGGGGGGGCTCTCTACCCAGATTCTTGCTCTGAGGTTTGTGCCAATGGAAGCCAGTATCAACCAGTGGTAAATCCAGGCCCTTGGCTTTCACCTGCCTGGTGAAAGTTGCATTGAAATGGTATCTTTTGGTTTCCACAAACGGACACGTTTCGATGAAAAAAACGTTTTGTCAACTGCCGAAGCAATGCTGCAAATGCAAGTGTAGACAGGCCTGGTATTATTATCAGTAGGTTATCCAACTTTGTGTATGCTGGTGCTCTATCTATTCCCGCCACAAAGGTGCAGAATCAGGGGGTCTCGTTCGTGTGTGTGTGTGTGTGTGTGTGTGTGTGTGTGTGTGTGTGTGTTGGAGGGACTTAAGGAACAAAGCCACAGAGAGATTCTTAGACACTCTTGCTTCTCATTCTCATCCGGTTCTTCTTGTGGCTAAAATACATCTGGCCCCGGGATAGGACTCTCCTTCCAGGTTTGTCTCCTCCCTCCTTTTCTTTGGCGTGTCTTGGGTTATAAATCTCAATGAGTACGAGAGTATCTAAATTCTCACCATATTGGTAAATGCTCTGTGTGCTGTGCATTATGTAAGATGGCAATAGCTGGCCTTACTCAGATCAAATTGAATTAAAACCTTGATATAAAAGTGCTGAAGTGGCATTGCTCACTTCTGTACTCTCCATGGAATCGTTTAATACTGAGACGACGACAATTGCCTGAGGGACGCTATTGAATTTTTGGAAGGTGGGGCACATTCATGTCAGAGCAGGGATGGGAAACCTGGCTGTGAGCTGTTTGCTAGAGAGAGAAGGGTTTAGCGGCTGGGGAGACAGGGTTATAATCAAAGTTATGCAAAGCCTTTGTTTGTGACAGAGAGAATCATACTGATTCTTTATTCAAATCTTACAGAACGGGCTGCTATGATGGGCTTCACTAGAACTGAAGGGGTTAAGCAGCAGATCTGGGCCCAGGTGACTGTCTATCTGTACCTGAAGATCCTTCTCCAGCTGGAAGAGGAGCTTAAAAGGGAGCCCGGCAGCTCCGATGTGGGCAGCCAGGGGCAGGAGAGAGACCTACCCCTGAAGAAGGCACTGAAGAAGCTGTTTGCTGGGAGGAAGAAGCTGGGTGGCTGAGGCTTGCGGGGCTGAAGGTTCCGTTCTTTTTTTCCCTTTTGCTACCTTGTATTGAACTGTAAGACTTTGGGGGGAGGTGAATGGTAGGAAGTGGCCCACAAAGCCAGCCTTAAGGCACTCCAGGACAGTGTTGCCTCTCACAGGGCCCTGGGCTGGAGCATGGCTCCCCTACCAACCACCTGTATTATGGACAGGATGAAACCCTCACTTCCACCTCCACTCCTCCCGCAGGAGAGATTCTGAAAACTATGCAGCTGGGACAGGCCACCCATAGGGGTCAGTAGACAGACTAAAGGTCCTTCCAGTCATGAGGGCCTGGGAACCTATATATTCCTTGGGACTCTGTTACCCCAGAGAGGAGCCGGACTAAATCAGTGACCTAGGCACAGGGCACATTCACTACCCACCGAAAGGTGGGCGGTCATAGGGACAGCAAACCCAAGTGAGAGACACCAGAGGTGGGACAAGAGGAGGCCCAGTGACTCAACCGCAAATGCCAGTGATCCCAGCCCTCAACACAGATGCATTGGCCCATGTGGGCATTTCAGCTTTCACTGAACTATCCAGTATGGGCCCTGATCGGAGACGGGATCCACAACCAAATGGCCCCTCTTGTCCAGAACAGCAAGACTCTCTCCTGTACATCTAATGAGACAGTTCCACCACTGCCACCATCTTCCCTGAATGGAAGAGAGATGAGTATGGATCCATTGTTAGTTCTACCTGTCTCCATCCTGGGCAGGGTGTGGGGGAAGGAAGGAAGGATCGGATGAATCATTGGCACCCACAGCAAGCTGTGCTCTGTGTCCCCACATGGGACAGACCATGAACGAGTATGTGCTTAAATTCTGGACATCTCATGCATGTCCATATACGCAGGAATATATAGGGTCCCATGCCCTCACGACTGGAAGGGGTTCGAGCGGGGTTTCAGAGAAAGTGAGGGTCTATAACCTGGTGTGTCACTGACTTTCTGTCCCTTCTGACAGGACACTTAAAACAACGTTTCCCAAAACAGAATTCAGGTCATTTAAGTCACTTGGGCCTCTGTATTTCAGAGGTGCTGGGTCCCCACGGCCTCAGCTGACTTCCAATCCCACTCTCAGTGCATCATATATCATCCCACAGCTCTCTAGATCCTCACCCCTTTCACATGCCTACTTAGAGCTGCTTGGCAAATGGAATTTCTGTTCCATGGGAAAGTCTGAAATTTCAACATTTTTGTTTTTACTCCAAAGCCAAACAAAAAGCTGCAGTTTTGAAATCGCTGCAGGATGAAAATTCCATAAAATATTTCCATTGAAACATTTCATTTTGATAAGGTTGAAACATTAATATTACTAAACAAAATATAGTTTACATAGAATAAATATTACAAAACCCCACCTCCTTGGAGTTTGCCAGCTCCTGGAACTTCCATGTGAGGAGAAGGGAGAAGCCACTGCTGGTAGTAAGAACCAGGGAGGGCCTACAATTAAAATATGCATTTTACTACTAGATGCATATATTGCATCCGGCCAGATGAAATGAATCCAAACATTTCTACTCTGTAGAAATTAAATGAGCAAGTCGACATGATTCATTTTCCCTGTTCCCCATCAAATTTTGTTGAAATGGCACATTCCCATGGAATTCTTCGATTTTGATGAAATTGTGTTTTCCGTCAGAAAAATGTTCCATCAAGCTTTTCAACCAGCTCGATTTCCCGGATCCCACAGCGGACATAACTAGATACATAGATCACAATGTTTGATCAAATGGGTAGGAGGAGCTCAACCTGTATGATTCCAGTCTCTCTTCTCCCAAATTCCCTGTTACTTGACATCTATTCATTAAATTGATCGGGGTCCTGAATGGCAACTAATGATTGTACCCATCTGAAGGGGGATTCTCTATCCCTGCGCTGGGCTGTAGGATCAGCCGAACACCTTTTGCAGACGTTATTGCCATATATTTATGAGTCAGACCCCGGCTGGTTGCAGCAAAAGTGTACTGAATTCAGGACATGAACTGTAGGGATTTCTCATCTCGGGAGCTTAATTACCTCTTTGATTGAGGTAAATGTTGTATCAAGTGGATAGCGGGAAGTCGTGAATGGAATTATTGGCTCAGTTGTTGAAGATTAGAAGCACAGCCTCTCTCTCCACAACACGGGGTCTTATCACCAAACATTGGCTTCTAATGAGGAATCTGATACTCCCCAGAAGCCTCAACAATAAACTTAAAAGAACAAACAACTGCACCTGGTGGAGGTGACTTCATTCCCTTTGTTACGATCAATTTTGCCACTTGCTTTCTGTCCTTTTCCTCCTGTCTTGTACCTCTTTGAAAACATGTCTTTATTCTTAACATCCCAGAAATTCTGCATCAAAATTTTCAGAGAGGCAACTGGGAGTTTAAGTTAATTAACTACACAAAATAAAAAAGACCAGGGTCTCTTATTGGACCAACACATTTTTCAATACACAAAAGAATGTTTTCCTCCTCCTTTCTGCATGGCCCAGGCAGACAAAGGGTTAAAGTATAGTGCAGCTCTTTGGGTGGAATTATTGGAATGTCTTGTTAGCGCTGCAAGGGATGAAGGACATTCTCATCAGTATCACTTGCTTAGTGTCCTAGGCTTAACCTACTCTCCGCCCCATTGCATTTCCTAATGAGGTACAATGTAATCCTACATGAGCAAATGGAGAGTGGGGTTACAATTAGAGCTGGACAAAAAATTTTCCACGCATAGTACCTTGGCCAAAAAATGCATTTGGGGGAGTACTGAAAGTGTTCACAAATGCAAGCTGAATTCAACAAAGAGTTCTCCCCCACCCCCCGAATGCTGAAATGGTTTGTTTCAACCATTTCAAAATGTTTCAACTTTTTTTATTTCAAAGTGACATTTTCTATGTGACACAGAGCCAGAAAGGGTTACACAACTCGTAGGTTAATTGACCGAGATTCCACCTTTAGAGACAATAATGTAGATGTAGTAGATAGATAATGTTTGTGGTTTTGTGTGTTTACATATATATTGTTAGACAATGTAACCAAGCAGTTCCTGTCTATTGCTGTATTCTGTTAATTCAAAGACCAAAAGAAGATGTTAACATTGAAATTAACTGTGAATGTAATGATATCACTGTCTTCATTTGTCTTTGAAGTACATGTAAATGGTGGGTGATAGGCAATTGCCTTATGTTAATCCATGTAGCTAATTACCAGTGATGCTTAGGAAATGGGAGGTTACTTCAAAGACACTATTCTTCACCCAAGGAACACTTACTCTCAAGAGTCTGACAATAGCCTGCGAGGGATCTATAAAAACTCTTGGGCCCTGATCCTTTCATCTCAGATCTGCTTCAGCTTCATCAGGGGAAGTTTGAGTCGCAAGTCTGAAATCTCCAGTCCCATCTGGATCACCCTGATATTGGACTGTAACCTAGGGATTAATTCTGAATAAAACTTTTTGTAACGCTAAAGCTTACCATCTCTACTATGAAACTGACCTAAGAACTTAATGCATGTCCGTTTGTTTGTATAATGATCTTTTTAACCAATACTCTCTCTTTTTTAATAAATTTTAGTTTAGTTAATAAGAATTGGCTGAAAGCATGTATTTGGGTAAGATCTAAGTTATTCGTTAACCTGGTAGGTGACCAGACAGCAAGTGTGAAAAATCTGGACAGGGGGTGGGGGGTAATAGGAGCATATATAAGAAAAAGACCAAAAAATTGGGACTGTTCCTATAAAATTGGAACATCTGGTCACCCTAGATTCTTTGGGATTGATAAACTTTTTATATGATAAACAAGATTTTCAGTAATCCTCATCATATTTGACTTGGCTGTCTGGGTGGGAGCTCAAGGCTGGGTTACTTTAAGGGAATTGTGTTTTGGCTTCTGGGTAACCAGTAAGGTATTGCAGAAGCTGTTGTGTTGCTGGCCTGGTGAATCTAAGTACTAGAATAATCACCAGTTCAGGGGATTGTCTGCCCCATTCTTTGCATTTTTGCCCGAATTGAGCAATCTTAGCATGGCCCCACTGGACCCCCAGTCACAGTAGTTATATTTATTAAAAAAAAAACAATAAAAAAAAATAGAGAGAAAAACACCCTGAAATGAAATGGGGGGAAAAAAGGTGTTGGGTGTTGTTTTTTATTCAATTTTTTTTTCATTTTGGTTTACCCTATCCACATTTTTTTCTAACTCTTTTGTTCAGCCACCAAACTAAAAACTCAATGATTCACTCAACTGTAGTTCCATTAACTTCTCCAAGAGCCAAAACCTTCACAAGTGGTTGCTGGTTTTCAATGCCTGTTCTTTGGAGCCCATCTTTAAACTCCTTTTTCAGAGGCACAGAGATCTATACCTCCAGTAGGATGTATAAGTGAAGAATCAAGCCCCACATGCCTGAGGATGAGAATCTAAACCTGGATCCATAGAACTGTAGGACTGGAAGGGACCTTGAGAGGTCATCTAGTCAAGTCTCCTGCACCCAAGCCAGGAATATGTAATAACTAGACCATCCCTGAGAGGTGTTTGTCTAACCTGCTCTTAGAAAACCTCCAACGATGAAGATTCCACAACCTCTCTAGGCAATTCATTCCAGTGCTTAACCACCCTGACAGTTAAGAAGTTTTTCCTAATGTCCAACATAAATCACCCTTGCTGTAATTTAAGCCCATTGCTTCTTGTCCTATTTTAGGAGGTTAAAGAGAACAAAATCATAGGCCCATTTTTGGCCAGAAAATTGATCCCAGACATTTAACATTGCCACTTATCCACAATAAGAATATACACAAAAAGGGGAAGCTCTGAAACTGAACTACCCTGGAGTTGGGAGATCCCAGCATTTGCAAGCTGATGGCAGATTTGCTTCCCAGGCTCCTCTCCTAATAGCTTTCTCTCTGTTTGCTTCATAATGGCTAATCTGCGGGTTTGAGATGCATATTTCTCAGATGCAAACTGGCTTCCCCCTGTTTTATTTATCTAATTTTGCAAACCCAGAGATGTCCAAAAAAAAGTTGTCTGTCTTTACTAGAGTAACTAACTAGATGTCACAGCCAATAGCAGAATCCTTGATGCCATCTGCTGTGTTTTCATGATTGTAATTTGCAGGAAGTCTTGTATAACTTCATAGTTAAAATAACTCTTCTTCCCAGAACAAAGATCTTATTTAATATATGCATGGTGCATCTCAAGGAAAGGAGAAATATGCAGTGACTATTTACCATTACCCACAGCTATACATTATTCATGCCTTCCCTCACTAGCAAAATCTTTCCTTCCCAAATATTAAAGCAACACACATTGAAAAGGAAGAATGGCAAATCTCCTGGGACAGCAGATGAGTTTGCACTAGATTCATTAGCATTGTCAGTTTAATCAGTGTATTCCTTGTATAGCAACTTCATTGCAGGAGCTTGTCTGAGAACACAGAACACATTGATTTACCTGGAGCGAAGCTTTAACACCGGCACTGCTCTTTTAACATAGGCAGAAGGAAATGGCATCTCATACCAAGTCAGTACGGTACCAGTGCCCCTGTGCTGTGGCAAGGGACTCTCTGCTGCAGGTAGTAGTGTTGGTGAATCAGTAGGAGGTGCTCTTCCCTCTGGGTCAGTACAGACCCAATGGCCCAGGGTGGTGCCAGGGGGAGCTGTGCTTCTGGAGGAGAAGTCTTTCATATGAGACATTAAAGTATGGCCCTAGGTGCTTGTGTTTATTTACAGGGCACCTTTTTACAGGAGCTAGGGGTGTTAGCAAAGCTGCACCCACTTTGCCTCCTTAAACCCAGTTATGTTGGATACCATGTTCTCCTTCACCGTCTCTCCCAAACTGGTATGTATCGTTGCTATGCGTTGTTCAGCCACTGCTGCCTTTCACTCTGGAGGTGTGCGAGTGTGGGGAGGGATTCCTGTGTACATCTGTAGCCCCCGCTCCCCGGCCAGTCTGGGGGCTGGAGAAAAGCAGCTCCCCCCGATGGCGGCACAGAGGCCGGGAGAATTGAAACGGAGACTTCTTGCCAACTTTGTGCTTGAGAGATAATGACTTTGTGGGGCTGGGCCAAAAGTCTGACTGACAGTGCAGGGCCTAGATACCGTATGCATGGCTGGGAACACCCAGGCATGGAGCACTGACTTGAGCAGGAACAGTTGGGTGGGAGAGAGCAGGGGTATTTGGGTGCGGGGTCTCACAGCACCCAGCAAAGAAGCATCCCCCTTTCCTCCCAAGTTGCTTCCTGCAGCAGAAGGGGAGACCCTACTTCGTCTCTCTTGGCCTAATGGCTTGAGCCCCACTGCTCACCCCTGCCCCCATCTTCATGATGGAAAGACTGAGCCCTGAGATGCCGCTAAGCCTGCAAAGACCGTCTGCTGAGCCCTGTACAGCCCCTGGCACCAGCCAGCAGACCCTCTCCACCCAACTGCCCCATCTCAGGTGGGAGTTGTGAGGGAACAGAGCATGCTCAGAGCGGATGGAATGGTCAGGGAAATTAGCTAGCAAACTGCAACAAATGTCTCCTGAGCATGTGCAAACTGAGATTTTTTTTTTTTGAGGCTCATCACTTGGCCAGATTTAGGTGACTGTTCACAGGGATGGCACAAGGCAGATCCCTGACTCCAAGTTGACGCCGTGGTCTCCCTTCCTGTAAGGAATCCCCTGCCCCAAAGCATGGACGCATTAGAGTTTCTCAATGAAACAGTGGTAAGAATGTTTCAAAAAGGGCAAAGCTTCATTCTCGCAAACTGCTGAACCAATTTACCTGACACTTTACAAAATATTTCAGCCTGAGGCAGACACCTGGCAGGGGACATTTCATCTCAAATGGTTTAAATGGTTGCAAAGTTTGAAGCAAATGAAACAGGGTCTTCGCCTGGAAAGTGTCAAGTCAGCCTTACCCACAGGCGGCGTCACCCCCGCCGCCGAGAATGAAATGCAGGATGTGTTGATATTACCCGTCTGCCCCATCTATTGCTGGCTGCTAGAGAGGGCATTGGAGCCTTGATTTAATGTCTCACCAGTTTTAAACCAGGGAACCGTCACTAACCATGGTGGAGTGATGGCTGATTCACACAGGCGTGAGTAAGAGGAGATGTCTGCCCTAGGAATCCTTGCAGTATAACGCCCTGATGCGTATGTGGTTGTGTGTGTTTACACTGGTCATTGGTGACAGCTACGGCAGGTTCTCCTTGAGCTCCAGTTGCTTTGGCCAGTATCTTGGGTCCCAAGCTTAACGCCATCTATGTGGGATTTAGCATATGTTTGTCGCCATCCTTGATGGGACAGTGTGGGTTGCTCAGTGATGGGGCACCACAGCCATTCATTGCTTGTCTTTCCAGCCACTGGATCTGAGTCTCGGCAGCTCATTAACCACCCCATCGGATGGCTCTCAAAAACCTCCCTGGATGGTGCTTGTCCATCTGCCACATTATTCTAGCACAGACAAGCCATAGAGTGCCCCTGCTGCTCATCCTTCTCCATTCCGCTGCTCCAACACCAATGCTGCACTCCCAGGCTTTGCTGCTACAGGTCGCACCTGCCGTGACACCAATCAGTAATTTCCTCGTGACTGTTTTGCAAAGGCCAGATGAGCAGGAGGAAAGGGACAGCAGGAAGCCGGTCTAGGTTGGCATGGGCCAGATGCTGCTCTAGTCGCCCTTAAATAAAGACTGGGTATGTAATATTGCTTTGCTCTTATGTAGCATTTGTCATTAGATCTTAAATTAAAGTATCATTATAGGTATTCTACAGAAGGGGAAACCGAAGCATGGAGAGGTGAAATAACTTGCCCAAGGTAAGTGGCAAAGCCAGAATTAAAACCCAGCTCTCCCAAGTCCTAGATCTATGTTATATGCACTAGGCCACCTGTTTCAACCTGAGTTCATTCACTGATTAAGAGCAGGGTTCAATGTTCCTCTATGGCTACCGGGCTGGTCAATGGTGTGCATGTGCCCCCAGACGCCCCTTCTGATCACCTGGGGGTGCTGTTGTGAAGTCCATTGTGTGGATGTCCATGCACGGGAACTGTTCCCCATGTTCCCCATCAATCCTTTGTGTGGGAGGTTCAGGCTGAGCAATGAACAGCTGTGAATGCAGCACAAAACTGGGATGAAATTAGAGAGATTCCCCAGGTGTTTTTTGAAAAGATGGGAAAATGTTGGCAAAGGCACCATCTCTGCTCTGCTTTGCAGGGCTCTGAATGACCTCCCCACTCTGGGGTGCCTGTATTATTTCATTGCTTTGGTGGAGCATCTGGGGAGGAAAGGATTAGTCGCATAATAATAGCTATGATGGGATCCCCAGGGTACAACCTGGAACTGGGGTACCACTGTGCCCCCTTAACTCTGCAGCCAGGGCTGGCTCTCACAATGTTTGCTAGTGACAAACAGCAAACCCCTCCAGGCACGGTGATTACTCAGCACAACAGCATGTGGAGCCCCACACTCAGCTAAATTGCATGAATGCTCCCAGAGACACTCATGAATCACACAGAGAAAGGCACCAGCCAATCTCCCAAGCCCCCCACCTTGCACCTCCAGAATACATCGTCTTGCCCTGCTCAGAAGCCTGACCAGTGTAAGTTCATTACCCAGTCCGCCCCGCCCTCGATGTGGAGAGGACACACACCAGCTTTTGTAAACTAAGCTGAGATTTCCCAAACACTTCAACCAAAACACCCTGTTTTAGGGAAAATATAAAACAGATTTATTAACTACAGCAAGATAGATTGTAAGTGATTATAAGTGGTAGGCACAAAAGGTCAGAGATAGTTACGGAAGAAAATCAAAGGTAAGTGCGCAGTCTAAATCTTAAACCTTATTAGACTAGGCAGTACCCCAGTAGATGTTACCATTTTTAAAAGACAGGCTTCTCCTTTAAGCCTGGGATGAGTCTCCTCAGATCAAGTTTTTGTCTTCACAGCATTCTTGTTGCTTCCAGTGTTGGTGAGGGAGGAGAAAGGCCAAAGCATGATGACAGTGTCCGCTATTTTATATCTTCAGTCCATGTGCCTGGAAAGAAACTAGATATGCCCTAGTGAGCTTTGGTGAGTCACAGAGTTGAGCAATCCCCATTGTGTGATGCTTGTGCAGCCCTCTGACAGTATTGTAAATCCCTTGTTTTACAATTCCCCTGCTAATTAATGGTCGCTTAAGAACCTCCTGGGAGTGGATCACCACCTACCAGTAGAAACTCTCAAATATTTCAGTAACAAGAATACAGCAAAATCTTATAACTTCATACACACTAACAATATTTGGACAGAACAATGGTTTCTGCAGATCATGATCGTCCTGCACTTAGGACGGAAGAATCCCATTCACTGTTACTAGGGACCGAATGGCTATGAAGCAGTTCTGCAGAAAAGGGCCTAGGGGTTACAGTGGATGAGAAGCTGGATATGAGTCAACAGTGTGCCCTTCTTGCCAAGAAGCCTAATGGCATTTTGGGCTGTATAAGTAGGGGCATTGCCAGCAGATCGAGGGACGTGATCATTCCTCTCTATTCAACATTGGTGAGGCCTCATCTGGAGTACTGTGTCCAATTTTGGGCCCCACACTACAAGAAGGATGTGGAAAAATTGGAAAGAGTCCAGCGGAGGGCAACAAAAATTATTAGGGGGCTGGAGCACATGACTTATGAGGAGAGCCTGAGGAAACTGGGATTGTTTAGAGGAGAAGAGAAGAATGAGGGGGGATTTGATAGCTGCTTTCAACTACCTGAAAGGGGGTTCCAAAGAGAGTGGATCGAGACTGTTCTCAGTGGTACCAGATGACAGAACAAGGAGTAATGGTCTCAAGTTGCAGTGGGGGAGGTTTAGGTTGGATATTAGGAAACACTATTTCAGTAGGAGGATGGTGAAGCACTGGAATGGGTTACCTAGGGAAGTGGTGGAATCTCCTTCCTTGGAGATTTTTAAGGTCATGCTTGACAAAGCCCTGGCTGGGATGATTTAGTTGGGAATTGGTCCTGCTTTGAGCAGGGGGTTGGACTAGATGACCTCCTGAGGTCCCTTCCAACCCTGATATTCTATGATTCTGTGATCTTTTATATGATATCTCACAGGGCATGCTTTGTATGAAATATATCATCATTATATGATAGGGGTGAATATGGGGGTTCTAGGGTGCTGCTTTGAAGTACAGAGTGCCACAATATCATTTGTGATCTAGTAGAGCAGGAAGAGAGGCTAAGGGGTTATTTTCTGGTTTGACTGAGAAGCCTCTGCAAGGGGTTGGCTGGAGTTAAAATTTGTAGATACTGTTAAGAATTACATGTAAAGAGCTGTGCAAAGCCACCTAGCTGCAGTGCACACAAGACCTGCTTTTGTTGGTCCCAGAAAACATCCGAACAATGCTGTATCTTCTTGAGGGCATCTTCTGGCATATTATGCATAACTGTCTACATATGTACAGTCATATCTTTTGTAGAGCACCCTTGGAAAAGAATTCACACTGCTTACTATGAGGCACAAATTGATACAATTGGAACAATACTCCCTGCCTTTCTACCCCCTAAAAATACTGCACAGCACACACATTAGATAAGGCTGAACGCCAGCAATTTTCTCAGATTGCTTACTTTTTGTCTGACATTTCCCACACTTCGTCTCCCGGTGAATACTGTCATAAAGTTTGAATAAAATCCTTTAGAGCACTTTTGAGTCATACATGCATGAAAAAGCACACCTTTCCCCCTAAGATTGCAATCTGAAATTTTGTTCCCAAATAGAACACCTGAGAATAACTGAGACTGGAGACATCAAACGTGGCTTGGCAGATAGTTTTTATCCTTCTTATAAACTGGCTGCACAGCAGGAAACATTTTTTGAATAATTTATTAGGACATCGTTGGAAAATCTTCATTACAGAAACTAGTCACTTGTTATTTGAATGACTCTGTTCCTGAGTGCTTGTCTCTGAAGCCTTCCCATCATCTGCCCTGCGCTTCTCTGTACGTACAGAGAGATGAAGTGTCACAGATATGTAGGATGCTGTGTTACAATGCAAAGGTTTTATCAGCTAAACCACTCAGGAATAATCCAGCTGATAAATCCTTTTATACCACACCATCCTTGCAGGTGTGCCGGGGGTGTCTCATATTTTACAGAAAAGCTATTTCTGAAACATTTTAGATAATTAAATAAAAAAATCTATGGCCGTGTCTCCACCTGCTTATCTAAGTTTATGAATCCAATTACCGGTATGGCGAGAGAACTGAGAGGGCTCCTTGGATGTAAACAGGAGCAGATGATTTTTACCTCTGTATATGGCATTGGTGAGACTGACACACTAGAATTGTGTCCAGTTCCAGTGCCCACATTTTACAAAGGGGATTAAAAAAATCTCAAATTCCTGTCAGGGATGCTCTAGATAATACTTAGTCCTGCCATAAGTGCAGGGGACTGGACTAGATGACCTCTTGAGGTCCCTTCCAGTCTTATGTTTCTATGATTAGCTTCTCAGAAAGAAGTTTGTGAGGTGAATAGATTACAGTGTATAAGTACCTTCCTAGGGAGAAAATAACAGATACTAAAGGGCTCTTTAACCTAGCGGAGAATGGCAGAACAAGAGACAATAGTTGGAAGTTACAGCTAGATAAATTCAGGTTAGAAATAAGGCGCACATTTTAACCAGGAGTGGGATAAGCTACCAAAAGAGGTGGTGGATTCTCTATCTTGTGAAGTCTTCATATCAAGACTAGCTGCCCTTCTGGAAGGCACCTCAGTCAAACACAAGTTATTGAGCTCAATTCAGGGGTAGCTGGGTGAAATTCTCTGGCCTGTGATTATAGGAGGTCAGACCACATCACCTAATGGTCCCTTCTGGCCTTAAAGTCTATGAAAATCTGTAACGCATACATGAAAACACAAAAATGGCCATACTGGGTAAGACCAATGGTGCATCTAGCCCACGATCCTGTCTTCTAACAATGGCCAATGACAGATGTTATGGAAGGAATGACCAGAACAGGGCAATCATCCGGCGATCCATTCCCTATCATCCAGTCCCTGCATATGGCAGTCAGAGATTTAGGGACACCTTGAGCATGGGGTTGCATCCCTAACCATCATGGCTAATAGCCATCAATGAACCTATCCTCCATGAATTTATATCATTTTTTTTTAATTCAGTTATACTTTTGGCCTTCACAACCATCCCTGGCAACGAGTTCCACATGTTGACTATGAGTAGGGTGAAGAAATACTTCCTTTTGTTTTTTTTAAACTTGCTCCCTATAAATTTAATTGGTTGATCCCTGATTCTTGTATTATGTGAAGGGGTAAATAACATACCCTTATTTACTTTCTCCACACCAGTCATGACTTTATAGACCTCTATCATATTCCCCCCTTATTCATCTCTTTTCCAAGATGAGTAATCCCAGTTTTTTTAATCTCTCCTCATAATACATGTTAGTAACTTCTCATTAATATCTAAAATGGCTTCTCTATAAATCATAAGGTCATGGATTTCAAGTCCCACATCATGTGACCTTTCACAGCTAGGAACAAACTCCGTATCCCATTGGAAGATTCGTGGGATATCAGACCTGAAGATTCATGGGATATATCAGACCTTGGACATGTCTCTGGTACAGAATAGCAGCATCCGTCCTGCATGAAGCAGGGCGATTTTGCAGAGAAAATGTACATTTGTGGGGAATGAGGAAAGAAGGATCTGTTTTTCTGGAGGTTTGTGGGGGTTGTTTAATTGCAAGGCAGCTGTTTGAAATCTGAGGAGATGTTTTAGGTGTCAGAATTATTCCCAGAGGATATAATTTAATGAGCAGAGTGCAGATGAAATGGTCAACGGCCCAACTGATGATGCAACATTAGAGTTGAGTTGAAAGCTGTATATTTAGAAGAGTCAAGGAAATTTGTGCATCCCATAGCAAAGTATAAATTGCTCACTCATTCCTCCCATTACGCTAAATTCAGCCTGGTTGCAAGCTGGAGCACCCACAGGGAAAAATTTGTGGGTGCTCGGCACCCACCAGCAGCCAAGCTTCCCTCACCGCCCCCCCTCCCTCCTCCTCCCCCCCCCCCCCCGTTCCCCTGAGCTTAGAATCATAGAATCATAGAATCTCAGGGTTGGAAGGGACCTCAGGAGGTATCTAGTCCAACCCCCTGCCCAAAGCAGGACAAATTCCCAACTAAATCATCCCAGCCAGGGCTTTGTCAAGCCTGACCTTAAAAACCTCCAAGGAAGGAGATTCCACCACCTCCCTAGGGAACCCATTCCAGTGCTTCACCACCCTCCTAGTGAAAAAGTTTTTCCTAATATCCAACCTAAACCTCCCCCACTGCAACTTGAGACCATTACTCCTTGTTCTGTCATCAGGTACCACTGAGAACGCCGCGTCCCACTCCTCCGCCTACCTCCCAGCGCTTGCTGTCGCCAAACAGCTGTAGCAAGCTCCAAGAGGGAGGGGGAAGGAGCGGGAATGTGGCAGGCTCAGGGGAGGAGGGAGGGAAGAGGCGAGATTGGGGCAGGGATTTGGGGAAGGAGTCAGAATAGGGGCAGGGAGGGGGCGGATCTGGGGTGGGGACTATAGGGAAGGGGTTGGAATGGGGGCAGGAGGCGGCGGGGCAGGGGTGGAGTTGGGGTGGGGCCAGGGGCAGAGGTGGGTCAAGCACCCACACAGTAGAAGTCGGTGCCTATGGTTGCAAGGAAAGGTGAGCTTTTCAAAACAATCTAGGGGATTAAGACACATCGTTTTCCTTGATTTCCTTGAAATGGGTCTCAATTAGAGCAGATTAGCATTTTTATCCACCCATGGAAAATTTCAACTCTTTGTAGAAAAAACAAAAACCTAGATGCTGAAAATGCATAGGTTCTTGGCAAGGGAAAATTGAAGATTTTCAGCCAAAAACCAAACAATGTTTAGGTGAAAATCTTTTTTGACTGAACATTTTTTGCTTTTCTGCAAAAAAAAATCACAGTTTTTCAAGGAAAACAGACATTTTCCACAAACAACCAAAACCACAATTTTCCATTGGAGAAAAAGTTTTTTGTTTTTCATAGAATTTTTTCATCTTGTCCTACCCTGAACCCCGTAGCATGCTTTGAAAATCTCTACCCAGGTTGATCCAAATCCCATAGTTATTCTAATTTGTTGAAGCTTTATGAGACAGAATCTACCATTTCTAATTTACATTTAAAAAGCCCATTAGAGGACGAATATCATCTTCTATCCGTTGATTTTCTGAGAGCGCCTTTCCTAGGGGAGGTAAAACCTGCAGAAGGTACAATAAGCTTCACTCTAATTTGAATCAAAATAATTTCATCACTAAATGCATAATTACGTTTCTAATTATTATGTTACACTGGGCTTGTTTCTTGATTTACTCGAAGGTAATGATTAACTGTTTAATTTTCATCTGAGGTTATTAGTGGTATTTATGCTTAAAGTGTTCTTCAAGTGGCACTAAATATTTGATAACAGGAAGATAAATTTCATGTAATTATTTTGTGAAATGCAATTATGAGGGCGGTGGGCAGGGATGGTCTAGGCCAGTGGTTCTCAAACTTTAGAACCCGAGGACCTCCATTTTGATTTAAATTTTTTCGCGGACCCCCAAAGCGGCTTCTAATTTTCCCTGGGAGTGATCAACCCCAGGCCGCACCCCCCACGCCAACCCTTCCCCTAAGATCCAACTCTACCTCTTCCCAGCCCCGCTTCATCCCTGCCCCTCCTGGGGGGAGGGATAGTTCAGTGGTTTGAGCATTGACCTGCTAAACCCAGGGTTGAGAGTTCAATCCTTGAGGGGGCCATCTAGGGAACTGGGGTAAAAATCTGTCTGCGGATTGGTCTTGCTTTGAGCAGGGGTTGGACTAGATGACCGCCTGAGGTCCCTTCCAACTCTGATATTCTATGAAACCTGCCTCTTTCCTCCCCCTCCCCTGTGCTGCGCACATCCCTGCTTTTCCCCTTCCCTCCCAGCACCTCCTGTATGCCAGTGAACAGCTGTTCTGCGGTGTGCAGAAGGGGAGGAGTTGATCAGTGGGGCTGGTGACCCTGGACATGACTGATCCCAGTTTGAGAACCATTGGGGGTCCATGCAATAGGAGAGGAGGGGCTACAAGGGGATGTGTAAGGTGAGGATGGAGGTGCACACAGGTGGAAGGTGAGGCATAGAGGTTGGATGGACTGCACATAGAAGATGATGAGTTGGATTGGGGCCAAGTGAGCAGTAGGCTACATGGAAAAGTGAGAAGGATGGTGTGTTGAATGGGGGGGAGTGGAGATATTTCTATTTGTGACATCACCTTGATACTGAAATTAGAAACACAGCTTTAAAAAAAAAAGATGCGGCCAAATTGGAGAGAGTCCAGAGGACAGCAACAGAAATGATCAGGGGGTTAGAAAACATCACCTCTGAGGAAAGGCTTGAAATATTTGGACATGTTTAGTCTGGAGAAGCAAAGGCTGAAAGGGAAACATGATAACTCTCTTCAAATATGTAAAAGGTTGCTGTAAAGAGAGAGGGGAGGGCCAATTGTCCTCCATGTCCACTAAGGGTTGGACAAAAAGAAATGGGTTTGGTTTGACAGAAAAGCTTTCTAGCTTTAAGGCTGGTTAAGCATTGGTAGATTACCCTGGGAAGTTGTAGAATTCCCACCATTGCATGTTTTTCAGAACAAGTTGGACAAACACCTGACAGGGATGGTCTAGATTTATTTGGACCTGCCTCAGCATGGGGGGATGGACGAGAAGACCTCATTTCTATGATGCATCTGACTAAAACACCTTGGTTTGAACATCCCCATGCCTGGGACGGGAAGGCTTGAAATCTGTATGCAGTTCTGGCTCAGAATTTTGCAGATCTCCCATTGCCTGAACCAATTCCACCTGTCTGGAGAGTGGGAGCTTTGAAATCCAGATGGGAATTGGCTGGATCAGGGCCAGTTCTTACCTGAGACAGAATCAACACAAAAATTACCACTAAAAGCAAAGTCAGATTTCTTTTTACAACCCTGTGTTTTGTGCCCCGAGCCAGCAGCTGCTCGCCGTGCACGTATTTCAAAGCAGCTGATCGAGAGATTTGATTGATTAGTCCTAAAATCTACGGTGTGAGGCTACAGTGTGTTCAGAGCGATTGCAACGGCCTGAAGCCGTGCGTGGTGCAGTGAGGCAGTTAGAATTCATCAGTATTTCAACGATGTTTCTATTAAAACGCCAGCTGCTGTAGTCACAGGGTTACATGAGAATCTCAGCTTTCATAAAATAACAGAGTACGTTCCCAGCCCTAGAGCTCGCAGAGAAAAAGCTTGAAAATGTGAACCCCTGGAGGCCCGTCTAAAATAGAAGGCCAATAAAAGAACCCCAGATAAAGTATTTTTAGAAATCTCATGACATTGAAACCAATCTCGTGATTCTGGGAGTCAACTGGCTCAATAAAATGGCACTCTCTCTGTGCCTGACCCTTGGGTGTGTGTATCTACGTAAGGGAACAACTTGTTATAATATATGGAGATATACCTATCTCATAGAACTGGAAGGGACCCTGAAAGGTCATTGAGTCCAGCCCTCTGCCTTCACTAGCAGGATCAAGTACTAATTTTGCCCCAGATCCCTACGTGGCCCCCGCAAGGTTTGAACTCACAACCCTGGGTTTAGCAAGCAAATGCTCAAACCATACTGCACATTCCCATTTCTAAAGATTCTGCCTGCTGCCCGGATGTGAGGGCAGTCATTCTGGAGAGCAGTTTCAGTATGTGATGGCCTGTACCGCCGCCACGGCACTTTCCTTCACAGCGACTGTACGTTAATGTTGTCTTGTTTTGATATGTTCCTTACTCTCGTCGGAGAGTCACTGAGGCTGAAAAACTGTGGTTGCTTTTTGTGTGTGAGCCACCTGATCATCCCCTACTGGCTCTTGGGGCAGATCTGTGTGGCTCAGCCCTGCAGAGCCGAAAGAGAATGGAATTCTGGGAAAAGGGGTGAACAGCGAGGTGGCAACATTTGCAGATGATGCAAAGCTACTCAAGATAGTTAAGTCCCAGGCAGGCTGTGAAGGGTTACAAAGGGATCTCCCCATACTGGGTGACAGGGCAACAAAATGGCAGATGAAATTCAATGTTGATAAATGCAAAGTAATGCACATTGGGAAACATAATCCCAACTATACATATTCAATTAGGAGGTTTAAATTAGCTGTTACCACTCAAGAATGAGATGTTGGAGTCATTGTAGATATTTCTAAGAAAACATCCACTCAATGTGCAGCGGCAGTCAAAAAAAGCGAACAAAATGTTGGGAATCATTAGGAAAGGGATTGATAATAAGACAGAAAATATCATATTGCCTTTGTATAAATCCACATCTTGAATGCTGTGTGCAGATGTGGTAGCCCCATCTTAGAAAAGATGTATTAGAATTGGAAAAGGTACAGAAAAGGCAACAAAAATGATTAGAGGTATGGTCCAGCTTCCACATGAGGAGAGATTAATAAGACTGGGACTTTTCAGCTGGGAAAAGAGGGATATGATAGAGGTCTATAAAATCATGACTGGTGTGGAGAAAGTAAATAAGGAAGTCAAGTATCAGGGGGTAGCCGTGTTAGTCTGAATCCATAAAAACAACAAGGAGTCCAGTGGCACCTTAAGACTAACAGATTTATTTGAGCATAAGCTTTCATGCGTAAAAAAACACTTCTTCAGATGCACCTGAAGAAGTGTTTTTTTACCCATGAAAGCTTACGCCCAAATAAATCTGTTAGTTTTTAAGGTGTCACTGGACTCCTTGTTGTTGTTTAAATTAAGTGTTATTTACTCCTTCTCATAACACAAGAACTAGGAGTCAACAAATGAAATGAATAGGCAGCAGGTTTAAAACAAACAAAAGTAAGTATTTCTTCACACAATGCACAGTCAACCTGTGGAACTCATTGCCAGAGGATGTTGTGCAGGCCAATATTATAACATGGTTCAAAAAAAGAACTAGATATGTTCCAGGAGGATAGGTCCATCAATGGCTATTAGCCAGGATGGGCAGGGATGGTGTCCCTAGCCTCTGTTTGCCAGAAGCTGGGAATGGGTGACAGGGGATGGATCACTTGATGTTTACCTGTTCTGCTGGTTTCCTCTGAAGCACCTGGCATTGGTCACTGTCCATAGACAGGATACTGGGCTAGATGGACCTTTGGTCTGACCCAATATGACCGTTCTTATGTTTCCCCTGCTGCCATGCGCACCCCCAGCTGGTGGTGCTGATGCCCAAAGAAGTAAAGAATTTGGTCGCGTGCTGTAGTTGTTGCTGTCTGAAGACTGAACCCATTTACTCTGGGATTCAGCAAAGGAGGAAAAAAAACTGGGAACTTCTACAAAGACGGTACTTTACAATCTTTACTGAATGCGTTTAAAGGCATTTAAAACCAAATCCCAACTTCCGCACCTTGAAGCATGATGGGTTCTGCTGGTTGAGAAACCACTACGCAGCTTGGTCTTGGCTCCCCCTTGACTGGCCTTGACATGCAATGGGGGTCGGCTGTGTTTCTGGGGGTTGGGCTCCTGCTTGGCTGGGGGGAAATAAAAGAGATGGTGCTTCTCAAATGCCTCCCAGCTGAGGCACCCAAGCAAGATGTGGCTCAGTAGATTGTGCAGATAAGTGATTCCCCCCCTCCTCTTTTTTCACATGAACAATGAAACAGTTTTAATTATGCTCACGTTTCAATGATCAGCCCAGAGCATCCATGTTAAGCCCTCACTGGGCTAAAAAGGGGAATTCACAGTTGTCAGAGCTATTATTCCAGGCTCTCTGCAGACTCAGGCAGACATCTCTGCATTGGTTACACTTGGTTTACATTTTGCAGGTTTACTCAGGCTATGGCTACACTAAAGAGCTACACCATGCCGCACCTTGCCACGACTCGGTGAGTTGCTAACGCTGGAGTGGAGTGCTCCCACTCCGAGGTGCAGTGCCCAGAAGGTTGATGAGTGAGAGGGTCTTTGGGAGAATTAGTGCTTCGTTTTTCATGCCATTGCTTTGCGTCCAGTATCTCAATCTGCTAGAGTGGCTCTTTATCTCAGCCAGGATCCAATCTCTCTCCCAAGTACTAAAACAAGAGGTTGAGAAATAGAGCTCTGCTGAATATTAACTCCTAAATCATTCCCAGGTATGGCCCAGAGCAGGGCTACACCACTTGCTTCTGCATTGGCGTTTCCGTGGGAGTTCTTTTTGTTAGCAGAGTTCTGTGACAGATTCTCAGGCTCGTAATTTTATGCCCATCAACTATGGAACTGTTTTCCTGGCAGTCCTGGACGAGTCTGCAACACCTTCAGTGATGAGCAAAGCCCAAGGATGAGTTTGTTGTTTTCCAATTAAAGATGGGAGATGAATTTTTCAGGGGCTGGAAAACAAGAGGCAACATCTAAAAGTAAAGGGCTGAATTCTGAGGTCCTTAGTCAGGCAAAAACCCACCTGAATACTGATAATTATAGTGGGAAATTGGGATATCTATGACACCTACCCAGCGAGTGCAGAATTATGCCTTAACTCCTTGCAGCTTCAAGGACCGGTTTGCTACCCTGCAGGCCCTATTTCGCACTTAGTTCTTGTGTTGCATTTTTCATCAGTCGATCTCAAAGCACTTTACAAAAGAGGATCAATATCATTACCCCTATTTTACAGAAGGGGAAACTGAGGCCCCGGGAGGGGCAGTGACTTACCCAAGGTCACTCCGCTGGTGAGTAGCAGAGACAAGAAAAGAGCTTCCAGTCTCCCAAATCCCTAACCAGTGCTCTGACCCATGGGCCAGAAAAAGCATCCGTGTACTTGTGGTTGGTTGGTTGGTTGGCTGCATTGGCTCAGAGAGATGGAGGGGTACTGTCACTTTCCCTAATATAGAAAGCCTGCTGTGCTCCAAGCTGTTCCGCTTTGCCTTTGCTCTGCAGGTACAGAGAATAATTACAGACAGGACGCTAACGTCCCCTTCCTGCTGCAGGGGGACAGACAAAATAACCCAATAGATCAGTTCTCTCTAGGGCCTACCCAGCTGCTAGGAAGGTGAAAGCTAAGTACAGTTGCTGGAGCAAAACTCCACTGTAGCTCCATGGTTGAGTATTGGCCTGCTAAACCCAGGGTTGTGAGTTCAATCCTTGAAGGGGCCATTTAGGGAACTGGGGTAAAAATCTGTCTGGGGATTGGTCTTCCTTTGAGCAGGGGGTTGGACTAGATGACCTCCTGAGGTTCCTTCCAACCCTGGTATTCTATAGCAACTGTGCAGTGTGTGAAATCCAAGAGGCCAGACAGATTAACTGTCAATCGCCCTTCTCTGGGGATTTTCTGTTGAATGCCTGCTGAGCTTTGTTTGCTGCTGCAGTGGGCATCTCTGGGGACAAGTTGAGACCATGTGCGTGTCAGCAGTAACTCATCCCTAGGGACTTCTGATCCAATGGATGATTCCAAGCCCCTCCCCACCTTGCCCTTTCAGGGACAGATTGTGGCTGATTCCTGAAGAGGTGGGCAAGGGGGGAGGGCACTGGAAACCTCCCTTCTCATCTGAGGGGGAGTCCCTGATTGTGGTCTGTGCAGCCAAGTATGGGCCTGAAAGGAGGTCTCTCCACCAGAAGCTAATCTGTTCTCTCCTTCCCACCCTGTCTGGAGAGCGGATTTGGTGTGTTGAGGTCACAGCTATTCCTGCAGCTGAGAATTCAGCCTGGGCTGTCATAGCTAAGAGACACATGAGAAACTGCCCTGAACTTCTCCAGCATTTGAGGGTGTTCGGATACAGCTGTTGACCTGAGCCACAAAATTGGGATCCAGATCCAGATTTCCTCATGGACGGAGAGGCTGGGGTGCCATGTGCCGGTTGGGGACAATCAAACACTAAAATGATTAGAGGTTTGGAACGGGTCCCATATGAGGAGAGATTAAAGAGGCTAGGACTCTTCAGCTTGGAAAAGAGGAGACTAAGGAGGGATATGATAGAGGTATATAAAATCATGAGTGATGTGGAGAAGGAAAAGTTATTTACTTGTTCCCATAATACAAGAACTAGGAGTCATCAAATGGAATTAATAGGCAGCAGGTTTAAAACAAATACAAGGAAGTTCTTCTTCACGCAGCGCACAGTCAACTTGTGGAACTCCTTACCTGAGGAGGTGGTGAAGGCTAGGACTACAACAGTGTTTAAAAGAGAACTGGATAAATTCATGGTGGTTAAGTCCATTAATGGCTATTAGCCAGGATGGGTAGGGAATGGTGTCCCTAGACTCTGTTTTTCAGAGGGTGGAGATGGATGGCAGGAGAGAGATCACTTGATCATTGCCTGTTAGGTCCACTCCCTCTGGGGCACCTGGCATTGGCCTCTGTCGGTAGACAGGATACTGGGCTAGATGGACCTTTGGTCTGACCCGGTACGGCTGTTCTTATGTTCTTATGATATCTGAACGATCACAACTTAGAAAAGATGTTTTGAGACACACGAGTGTCCATGTGGAATTTCTGCACTGGGACAGGAGCCACTAAAGTCTGTTGATTTTCACCCTAAGCACGTGACCGGAGTTATCAACCGTCTGTAACCTAGACTGGGGCCAGACAACAACCATCAGTCTCTTCCCAGCACTTCTTGACATGACACCTTTACTACAAAGCCCAAGAAGGACAGGAAATCTTTGCCAAAAGGAAGCCACCCAAATGGTTCAGCCAGGAAGGAAACATGATGATCAGTTAGGGTGGGAAGCTGCCTGGAAGGAAATGGTTACATTTGTTGAACGATTCTTCTATAATATTCACAACGTTCAGGAAACGAGGTTTTTACTACTTTTCCTTAGGCCAGAAGGCTAATTATGAGAAGATGGAAAAAAAAATGTTTGTACTTGGATAATAAAGCCAGGAACGTGAAAAGTCTCCCATTGATTTGTAGTCACGTCTTGGTCATAAAGAAAATGATAAAGGGACAGCTTTTTAACGCTAGCTGGGCTGAATGTATAGGGGATGTTTAAGGGAACGCTGAGCTGTACTGAAGAGACACCAGCCATTCTCATGTCTCTGAAGATTGGAAGGCTGTGTTACCTAGTGGATTGCGAAGTGAACTGGGGCTCAGAATGCCTGGGTTCTAGTTCTGGCTTGGAAGGGACCTCAGGAGTCATCTAGCCCAACCCCCTGCTCAAAGCAGGGCCAATCCCCAACTAAATCATCCCAGCCAGGGCTTTGTCAAGCCTGACCTTAAAAACCACTAAAGAAGGAGATTCCACCACCTCCTAGGTAACCCATTCCGGTGCTTCACCACCCTCCTAGTGAAAAACTTTTCCTAATATCCAATCTAAACCTCCCCCACGGCAACTTGAGACCATTACTCCTTGTTCTGTCATCTGCTACCACTGAGAACAGTCTAGATCCATCCTCTTTGGAACCCCCTTTCAAGTAGTTGAAAGCAGCTATCAAATCCCCCCTCATTCTTCTCTTCTGCAGACTAAACAATCCCAGTTCCCTTAACCACTCCTTGTAAATCATGTGCTCCAGCCCCCTAATCATTTTTGTTGCCCTCCGCTGGACTCTTTCCAATTTTTCCACATCCTTCTTGTAGTGTGGGGCCCAGAACTGGACACAGTACTCCAGATGAGACCTCACCAATGTCAAATAGAGGGAAATGATCACATCCCTCAATCTGCTGGCAATGCCCATACTTATACCGCCCAAAATGCCAATAGCCTTCTTGGCAACAAGGGCACACTGTCGACTCATACCCAGCTTCCCATCCACTGTAACCCCTAGGTCCTTTTCTGCAGAACTGCTGCCTAGCCACTCGGTCCCTAGTCTGTAGCAGTGCATGGGATTCTTCCATCCTAAGTGCAGGACTCTGCACTTTTCCTTGTTGAACCTCATCAGGTTTCTATTGGCCCAATCCTCTAATTTGTCTAGGTCCCTCTGTATCCTACCCTACCCTCCAGCATATCTACCACTCCTCCCAGTTTAGTGTCATCTGCAAACTTGCTGAGGGTGCAATTCACGCCATCCTCCAGATCATTAATGAAGATATTGAACAACTGAAGCCAAGGGGTGGGTTTGAGGGTTGAGTGAAGGTAAGATTTGATTCTCTGCCTCAGTCTGTTATGATGTTGGTAGAGGGGATTCTTTCTGGAGGCTGCTGAACCCAGATAGACCATGTGGTTCTCTCTGTCTCTCTAGTTCCAGGCCCATGCTGGCATAGTGTCCTCACACAATGTCTCCTGACGTGCTAGCCCTGAATGTATTGCTGGCTACACAACACTTTTATTTTTATTTCCTGTTTGTATTATGGTAGCAATTAAGAATCCCAGGCATGGACCAGGCCCCCCATGATGCGAGGTGCTGTACACAGAACAAAAAGTCCCTGTCCCCAATGAGCTGGCATTCTACGTAACACTGACTTTCAAAGCACAGAAACTGATTCTCCGGGGGCATGGGTGTGATGGGTTGGACTAGGCCCAAAAGCCTCTTGCTGGAGGGCTCAGGGTTCTGCCACACCCATCCCAAGAAAGGGGCAGTGGAGAGGTCCTCCAAGCAGCCTAGAGTGGTAGTGAGGAAGCAATCAATCAGAGGGGCTGCTGGAATGGCCAGTCAGGGGCCAGGAGGGCCATATAAAAGGAGCTGCAGAACAGAGTAGCAGTTAGTTGTTTCTTTGAGCTGGAGAAGAAAGGACCGTGTGTCTGGCTGGAAGAGTAGCAGGACCACAGACAGCTCACTGTGGGCAGGGATTGAGGGAGTGAGAGCACCTGGCTGGCTGCTGGGACTGAGCCAAAGGCAGTTTGCTACCAGGGACCAGGGGAGCAATGAAGGAGATCCTGGTTGGCTGTGGGGACAGAGTAGGGACTGAGCCTGGGGAAGGCCACAGGAAGATAGTGTCTCCAAGGAGGAAGTCCTGGGGATATGGCCCATACCAGGAGTGGGACTACTTAAAGTCTAAGCCCAGGTAAGGCTAGAGAGATGCCACCAGAGGGGTACTGGGATAGGTCCTGGTGGACAGTATACCTGGAAGGGGTCTGTTCTGGGTCACATGCAGACAACATGTGTTACTCAGCCGGAGGGCAGAGTTGCTGGAAAAAAACACCTGAGAGCCACTGAAAGAGGTCACCAGAACTGAAAATGCAGACACACCCAACCAGAGGGGGGTGCTCACGAGAGGTGGGTGCCGGCCCTATTACAATGGGTTACTTTGTGATTTGACAGTTTGCACTCTCTGTGGTAAAGTCGGAAGCGGAATGTTCAAGAAAGAAGGAAGCGTCAGAGGAATACCCCGCATGTGCCGTAGGGGATGCGTTCTGGGTTGCATTAGTTGGAACAGGAATTGCCTGGCTCCTGTCGTTGAAGAAGCACTAACGTCTTGGGAGAGCTAATATATTCACTGCAGTATTGGATTTCATTAAAAGATTTATGATCTAATTTAAAGTTATAGGGTTTTTTATTAATTATAACAAACAGCAAATTCATTACACTCCAGCTTCCAAAGGAATAACAGACTGTAGGCAGGAGATAAAATATGAGTTTAATTCCCTGCAGGCTAAAGTTAACCAGGTGTGTGCCAAGCACTAACTGCACCCCCACACCGAGAGCTGACTGGAGATACTAGCGCTGTGCAATAAAAATAAACAATTGCTCTGAGTAACAATAGCACTTTTCACCGGTAGATTTGAATGCACTTTGCAAAGGAAGTCAGTAGCATTACCCCCATTTGACAGATGGGGAAACTGAGTCACGGGAAGGTGCGGTAACTGGTCCACAATCACCCAGCAGGCCCATGAATAGAGCTCAGTTTTCCTGAGTCCCAGTCCAGTGCCTTATCCACCAAGCCTTGCTAAGCGATCACTACACTGATGAGCAGACAGTGATTCCTGCCACTTATTTACAAACTCCTGGGTCAAATTCCCCAGGTAAAACTAAGGGGCATTATACTTAGGCATGGTTTTGGCCCAGGGTGTTCTCTCCCCATTCACGGTTGTTGTTTTGCTGCTCAGATCGGGTAGGTTTCCATTTGGAAAGACGCAGTACAAGCCAGCCCTGTTCTTTCATTGCAGCGCTGTGTTCATTATCACAGGGGTTCTATAAAACCAAACGATGCCTGCCCATTTCTGAACAACCCTACGGTAATCTCCCAGTCTGGGCACGAGCCAGCACACCAAAACAAACTGCTCTCGGGACCTGCCATTCCCAAATCACCCTGCGCTAACACGCTCGTACTACACAGCCCCAATGTTTCCAGGACACCAGCCCTGTGTGCAGCCCAGCACTCCGAGCAACCCTACAATAACAAACAGGCGTGTTCAGACCAACTCTCTAGAACCCTTCTACAACAACAAACCAGGATACATGCACCCAATCCTTCACTAGATGCTTTTTTTTTCTCAAATGATCAAAAATGCCTTTTGCCTTTTAAATCGAGCCCAGCAACATGGTCAATGGTGAGATGCCCAGATTTGATTTGGAAGGAGAGGTTATGATGCTTTCATTGCAATAGAATTGCAATCGATCCCCTTTGTGCTGAGAGGATACAACAATATAGAACAATCCTGCCGATGACGGATGGAAAGCAGACACCCACCCGCATCCCCCTGGCCCTCTCGGCAGCACCTGACGCTGTCAGTCATGAGATACCACTGTCCAGCTGGAGAGAGGTGGTCAGGGAATGTGCTAAAACGGTTTGAGTCCTTCCTGGAGGAATGTGTCTAATGAGTAGTGATGGGAAAGTGCACCTCCACCACTAGACCCCTCCCTTGTGGAGTCCCACATTGTCCTGCTAGTTCTATTCACTGTCTAGAAACAGCCACTGGAACAGGTGAGACATCACGGACTCAACAACGTGCAATTGGCGCACAGCTCCACTACACCCAACTTCACCGCGTAGAATAGCCCCACTGTCACCATGCTGGCCCAGCGTTCGACTGAGGGTTACATCCACATGAACAGCATGGCTTCATGCTACCAGTACCCAAGCCAGTTAGATGAAAGCTATCTCAGGTATGTCTACACAAGCTGCACTCACCGCCCAGGACAGATACCCTGAGACCGACGTGTGGATGAAGAGTTGAAGCAGGATGGACATCGTGGAGGAGTTGGGAGACATGGTGCAGTTTCCTTTGCTAGGATCATGACGGGGATGCAGGCAGTCAGGGGCTAATGGTCAGAGCCATGGTGGTGGCCAGGCCTGGAGGTTAGAGTGCAGACGGTATGCGATGGAGTGACACTAACGCTGGAATCCCACCATGAACAGAGCCGCTTCAATGTAGTCCAGCAAGTCACACACACACACTGGGAAGCTGAGGTCTAATCTTGACTTTGCCACTGATTTACTGGCGCCGTCGGGCAAGTTGCTTAACCTTGCTTTGCCTCAGTTTCCCTGACGGGAAGTGGTAATGTTTGCTCACCTCTGCAAGGCAGTATTAGCTCAAAATAAAGCATTGTCCATAATGTATGAACACGGTGGGACTTAATGAAGGAGCGTATGCACTCGCACATTCAAACTGAGGTAGTGGGCTGATGATGCCTTGTCCAATGAATATTCATGAGCACAGGAAAAAGTGATTACCATGGAATGTTAAGATTTATAAACAGCTTCATCCAAGAGCTCCTCTTGTCCTAGCAGCCTGGTGCTAAACAATGACCTGCAATTTGTCATGGCCTTGTGTTGTTGACTTGTGCTGTTTGCTGATTGTATCTCAAATCATGACTTAAAAATGAATCTGATCGAGGGAACCGGCACAGTCTGACAAGTATGATGAACCCTGGTGAAAACCCAGGGATCTGTTTGAAGCGAACGAAAAATACAAAACATCAATTAGATGCTAAAAAAAAGCAAATGTGACTTAGTGTCTGAAATCCTGCTTATCAAATTTAATTCAGTCCCCTAGGAAGCAGCAGTTCCTTGTGGCAAGAGAAGTGACAAGTAGTCAGGAATGGAGCTGGCTGAAAAATGGGAATTTTTCCCTCTGGAGTTTTTGCAGGGAACCCCCCTGTTTTGGAATTTTGCTATTGGGGAAAAAATGCTTTTCCAAGAGAAAAGTTGCAAATCTAATAAAATGTAGAAAACCTACTTTTGCACACATTCTGACTACCTTCCAACTTTCGCCAGTTAGAAGACAGTAAAGGTACTTTCAGCCATTCATACTTTCAAAACTGACTGCTGCAAAGAGAAAGTGTTGCTTTGAAAAGGGAAAGGAACAGTTTTAACCCACTTTTAACAAGCTTTGCCCCCACTTTTTAGGGAGAAAAAGTAAAACGGTTAGAGGAGGTGCACCTGTTTCTATAATTTCAAAATGAAAAAGCAAATTAAATACCCTTCCAAAAAGATTTCCCCTGTTTTTTAAAATTTTGAAATGAAAAGAAAACAAAACAACATTGTGTTAAAAACAAAATTTCTCCACGCAAAATTGTATTGTTTATGACAGAAAAAAATGTTTTGATCAGCTCTAATGAGTATATTTAAGTTGCAGTTCAAAGTCTGACCCCGATTCCCTGCATAATATTGAGTAACTCAGTTAAATTCTCTGTCTCAGTTCTTCCATCTGTACAATGGGTATAATGATACTTCCTTATTTTACATGGAGGTGAGAAGCTTAATCAATTCAAGGTGATAAACTTTAAAATCCTCAGATGGGTGGTGCTGTATAAGTGCTAAGATTAGTATTGGGGTGAGATCCAGAGAAATGCTGAGCACCAACTTCCTTTGACTTTAATAGACGTGGTGATTGCTCACCATGTATGACATTTACCCCTGTGAAGAGGACCGGCAACTAATTAACAAAACCGCTTAATTTTAAGGGCTTAAATGAGACTTAAGTGATGGGTGGACCTTGTGAATGTCACCCCTACACTCCGCACCTCTCAGAATCTGATTTATTCATTGATTAAACTGATTTATTTCCACCACAGGCCAATGTTTTGCAAAAGATCTTCTGCATGTTTCCATTCCGCCCAGCTCTGCTGTGTATTTGCCAAACAGCAAGGAGACACACTATTCCAAAGAGTGGGTTCAAATCTATGTGAGTACATGGCAGCAGGGGAGGGTCCAGGCACCAGCGCACCAAGTGCGTGCCTGGGGCGGCAAGCCGCGGGGGGCGGCCTGACGGTCACTGCGAGGGCGGCAGTCAGGCTGCCTTTGGCGGCATGCCTGCGGGAGGTCCGCCGGTCCCACGGTTTTGGCGGCAATTCGGCGGCGGGTATGCCGAAGGTGCGGGACCGGCGGACCTCCCGCAGGTATGCCGCCGAATCTGCATGACCAGCGGACCTCCCGCAGGTGCACCGCTGAAAGCCACCTGACTGCCATGCTTGGGGTGGCAAAATACATAGAGCCACCCCTGCATGGCAGTGTTGTCAACTCTCACAATTTTATCAAGTCTCATGATATTTGGTGGCTAGCTCAAAGACCCAGCTCCTAGCATCACATGATTAGATGAGACTCTCAGATTTTGTTTTTTTTTAAAGTTTCTAGCTCTTGTGATTGCGGAGAAAAGTTTGAGAATGTGACCCAGGTGCGGCCTAAATGCTCAGAACCCAGAAGACAAAGAACAAGACTTCAACATTTATTATTCTTCAAAATCTCATTTTTAAAGCCAGTCTTATGATTTTGGGGGGCTGACTCACAATTTTTGAATGCCTGATGTTGGCCATAGTGGTGCTGTCTAATTGCTTTGGTTTTCTTTTGGCAGACATTTGCAATTTAGGCTGGGATAATACCTGGATACTTGGATGGATATGCTCTGGTCTAAAATGACAGAGTGTGTGACAGCGACTTGTGGAGAGCTGCAGAGTCTAGAGATGTGATCAGCTTGCACAGAATTGCTTGAACTGGTTCCTTATTTATACTTGTCTGTTGTGGGTTCATTAGAGAGACAAGCTGAGGGAGGAAATATCTTTTATTGGACTAACTTCTGCTAGTGAAGGAGACAAGCTTTCAAGCTATGCAGAGCTCTTTTTCAGGTCTGGGAAAGGTAGTCAGAGGATTACAACTAAATACAAGGTGGAACAGACTGTTTAGCACTTTGTAAAAGTCACAGTTCTTCAGCTTGGCACTGGCTTGACAGTTGGCCTCGCTGGGCTTGTCGTAAGCCTGCCCCAGGTCCTTTGCTTTCATGCGGCACTGCTGCAGCACCCCCCCTGCAATCTGCTCAGAGATGGCCACATTTCTACAGCTGGTCCGTAGTTGGGCCTACACAGCCTCTTCTCCCCACAGGCCCAGGAGATCCGATATCTCCGGTCTACTCCTGACCAGAGCGCATCTGGAGCCTGTAGCCATCATGGTCAGTTGGGCAGTTGCACACAACCATGGAGAGCTGCTAGGTGTGCTCCCCAACCTGGACACTCAGGAAGGGGGAGGGATAGCTCAGTGGTTTGAGCATTGGTCTGCTAAACCCAGGGTTGTGAGCTCAATCCTTGAGGGAGCCATTTAGGGATCTGGGGCAAAAATTGGTGATTCATCCTGCTTTGAGTAGGTGGTTGGACTAGATGACCTCCTGAGGTCCCTTCCAACCCTATGATTCTATGAAAAGGCATTTCAAAAGTTTGGGTGATTTTAAAGGGGGAAAAGGGAGGGCTGCCAGTCTCTATGACCCCTGGGCAGTGGAATTCACAATTGTGACCACAGCAGTCAGCATCGGGCATTGTGGGACAGCTGCTGTAGGACTGTTAAGGTCGACATAGATAATGCAGTGTCTACATTCACGCTGCATCAACCTCAGAACATCGACCGTGACTCAACTCCATTCGGGGAGGTGTTCCTTCATTGCCGTAAAGCATACATCAGTGAGAGACAGATTTAAGTATAGCCACATGCACAAGTAGGTCAATGCAAAGCGTCCAGTTTTGGGCCCCACACGACAAGAAAGAAGTGGAAAAATTGGAAAGAGCCTAGTGGAAGGCAACAAAAATGATTACGGGGCTGGAGCACATGACTTATGAGGAGAGGCTGAGGGAACTGGGATTATTTAGTCTGCAGAAGAGAAGAATGAAGGGGGATTTGATAGCTGCTTTCAACTACCTGAAAGGGAGTTACAAAGAGGATGGATCTAGACTGTTCTCAGCGGTACCAGATGACAGAACAAGGAATAATGGTCTCAAGTTGCAGTGGGGGAGGTTTAGGTTGGATATTAGGAAAAACTTTTTCACTAGGAGGGTGGTGAAGCACTGGAATGGGTTCCCTAGGGAGGTGGTGGAATCTCCTTCCTTAGAGGTTTTTAAGGCCCAGCTTGACAAAGCCCTGGCTGCAGTGATTTAGTTGGTGTTGGTCCTGCTTTGAGCAGGGGGTTGGACTAGATACCTCCTGAGGTCTCTTCCAACCCTGATATTCTATGATTCTAAGGTGGCCTACATCTACCTAACTCTGTAGTGTAGCCCAGGCCTAAGCATGAACAGCTACCTTAGACACAAGGGGTCTGTGAACCTGACCAGTTTTTGACTGAGCCTTGTGTTGGGTGGGGAGATAAGACAGACATGAACAGAGACAGGTTGAAAGGGACCCGAAAGGAGCAGCTAAAAGCATGGTCACTGACTCTGGAAGAAACCTGGGAAGAGGTTTTCAGGTCCGGGTGTAGGCTGAAAAGTGCGCCCGCAGTGCTGTGAGCAAAAGAAACTGTTTCCTGTTGTTTGATTCCTTCTGCATTCAGAGACACAGGTTTTGAAACAATTGGAGTTTGATTTCAGTTTTTCATAAAATTTCCAGTATACATCTTCTGGTTTTGATTTTGGAAAAATCTCATACACTCATAGACTTTAAGGTCAGAAGGGACCATTATGATCATCTAGTCTGACTTCCTGCACAACGCAGGCCACAGAATCTCACCCACCCACTCCTGTAACAAATCCCTAACCTATGTCTGAGCTATTGAGGTCCTCAACTTATGTTTAAAGACTTCAAGGGGCAGAGAATCCTCCAGCAAGTGACCCATGCCCCACACTGCAGAGGAAGGCGAAAACCCCCCAGGGCCTCTGCCAATCTGCTCTGGAGGAAAATTCCTTCCCAACCCCAAATATGGTGATCAGCTAAACCCTGAGCATGTGGGCAAGACTCACCAGCCAGCACCCAGGAAAGAATTCTCTGTAGTAAATCAGATCCCACCCCATCTAACATCCCATCACAGGCCATTGGGTATATTTACCGCTAATAGTCAAAGATCAATTAATTGCCAAAATTAGGCTATCCCATCATACCATCCCCTCCATAAACTTATCAAGCTTAGTCTTGAAACCAGATATGACTTTTGCCCCCACTACCCCCCTTGGAAGGCTGTTCCACAACTTCACTTCTCTAATCAAGTTTTTACTAAATATTTTTCTGATTTTTCTTATAACTGTTTTTTCCCCCCAGATTTACATTAAAAATGGAAACATTTCATGGGAAGCTAAAAGCAGTTTTTTTCCCCAACAATTTTCTTACACAAAGTAATTGGCATTTGTGGACCAGCTCTACAGATATCTCCCTCCCCTTCCCCCACCCTTTTAAAATCCCTCTGCTGTTTCAGCTGGACACAGAACATTCCATTTTCTCTCCTACACGGCTGTGTAGTGTTGATGCATCATGGTATCGGACGGCTGCCTTATTTGCTCTCACTGCCTGGTGTTATGAACTCTTAAATCACTTACCTGCCACACAAGGGGATTATAAGGCCTAAATTAGTTTATATTTGTGGAGCATTTGGGATCCTTGGAGAAAGACGCTCATTGCTTAGTGCTTATTTATTAATGATTAATTCAGATCACTCCATTCGTCCCTCTTATTTATTTTCATATGCTCCAACTACTGCTTCTGCTATTTCATGTGCATCTCATATGCCCTTTTCCCAGGGCTCTTCCATTCCAAAACCAGGAAGTAATGACCAGGCTCACTGAATTACTTAAGGTGCAATTATGGTCAGAAAAAGTGAGTGACCCCTGCTTACTCCAGGTTGTTGTTGTTGTTGTTTTTTTCCAGTGAGTTTCTGAGTCTTATCTGCTGTCTTCAGAGACAAAAGCAAGTTTTTCCTCTTAGCGCTAGCAGAGCTAGTGCAGCTCTGGGACAGTGAGCTGTTTCTAGTCTGGTTTGTTCAACGCCAATGGAAACTTTATTTCTGGGGATGATGTAAGCAACTGATGGGATTTTTGTATCCCAGGAGAAGCAGGAGACACCAGCAAATTGAGACATCACCTTTTGGCTTGTACCTGAGCACGTTCCCTCTGGGAACAGAAGGGCAGTTCACACCTCATCAGGGCATGTATGGGACAAACCCAGCCCAGCCTCATAGGAACAAAAGACACTGGCCTAGGCAGAGACAAAAGAGCTGTTGGACTCTTGAGTGAGTCATCCTCCTTCCCTTCCCACCAATTTGGGACTACAATGAGGTAATGCTCACCTTACTCTGAAGGGGGGGGCGAAGCCAAGAGGGAAGAAAGAACATGATAAAAGGGAGTGATGTTTGCCATGCTCTTCCTCTCTCTTCCACCTCCATCTATAGACACCACCACCAAGCGACTGAAGCGCTGATCAAAGGGGAGAGCCTGCCTGAAGGACAACCAGCCACCCTGTGGTGAGAAGCATCTAAGTTTGTAAGGGCACTGATAGTATTAAGATCAGCTTAGAATGCATTTTGCTTTTATTTCATGTGACCAAATCCGACTTGTTGTGCTTTGACTTATAATCACTTAAAATCTATCTTTTGTAGTTAATAAATTTGTGCATTTATTCTACCTGAAGCAGGGTGTTTGGTTTGCTGTGTGTCAGAGACTTCCCTTGGGAGAACAAGCCCGGTACATATCAATTTCTTTGTTAAATTGATGAACTCATATAAGCTTGCAGCGTCCAGCGGGCATAACTGGACACTGCAAGACGGAGGTATCTAGGGTTGTGTCTGGGACCAGAGATATTGTCTAGTATCATTCAATTGCACAATCCAAGTAGCTTACATGCCAGAGGCTGTGCATGAACAGCCCAGGAGTGGGGGTTCTCACAGCAGAGCAGGGTAAGGCTGGATCCCAGAGTCAAGGATTGGAATGACCTGGCAGATCACCGGTCCAGATAACACCAGAGGAATGTCACACCCTCCCGATTGAGTTTGCAGAGAAAAGCTTGAAAATGTGACCCCAGTGAAAGCCCAAAGGCTCAGAAACCAGAAAGCAAATCAAAAGAACCCAGTGTTTATTATTTTTATTAACTCATGATTTTTTTTGCAGTCTGACTCATGAATTTTGAACATTTGGGTTTCACAATATTTGGAGCAGTTAGGTCTCTAAGCAAGATGACCCAGAAGTAGCCTTAATTATCCTGAAATGAATAAATGGACTTGAGTCTCCTTCTTTACTTAGGGAAGGATGCACATGGGTAATTAATTATGCAAGTGCCCTCCCAGAAAGGCAGTTGCCATTAGATTGCATTGGAAAGAAAATTCCGTGAAAGCGGAGTCCTCATTTTCGGCCTGGTCCTCGGGTCAGATGGACTTCAAGGGAAACGTGCAAAGTCTGACAAAGAAAAACATCCTTAAGATGAGTCGTTCAAACACTGCTAATTATGAGACATTCACCAGGGAGAGAGGTCTGAACATGTGGAAAGATTTTGCAAGCCAAGAGCTCATGCAGGATGATTGTGCTAATGAGCACTAGCTGTGATGAAAGAGGAGCTAGTGGGGCGGGGGGAAAGGGGGGGCCTGTTGTTTTCAAAAGGCTATGTTTTGTTACGCTGGTCAATACCAAGGCGTGTCTCAAAATGCATTCATACTTGGGGCCTATTCCTGTCCTCTGACATGCACGGGTGACACAAATGGAAACTCTGTCTGCATCTGCAGCATAGCCCTTGAGCTCTGGCTTGGCAGGGCAACTCCCCCAAGTAGGACCTGATGTAGCCCATGTATGTAGATAATAGGCAGGTCCTCAGCTGGTGTTAATTGTCAGAGCCCCATCTTCCAGCTGCAGCTCTGCTCCAGAGTCTTTTGTTCTGCTTATTCCTCTTGCCTTCTTGTTCCTTTAACTCAGAAAGTAGAAACTAGGATCCCATATCTAGAGATGGACCAAAACGTGCCTGCAGCTTCCAAACCCCATCATACATGGAGGGGAGGTTGTATCACCATTGGGAATTGTGTGGTGAGCCAGGTGGTTAAAGCAGATATCAGAGCCAGGAGTCAAGCCAAGAGTCAGACCTGGAGTTGGAGACCAGGGCAGGGATCAAGAGTAAGTCTGTAAGGCAGAAACCAGGGGCAAGTCAGGAGAGCAGTGCTCAGGAATCAGGTGAGAATCATAGAATCATAGAATATCAGGGTTGGAAGAGACCTCAGGAGGTCATCTAGTCCAACCCCCAGCTCAAAGCAGGACCAACACCAACTAAATCACCGCAGCCAGGGCTTTGTCAAGCTGGGCCTTAAAAACCTCTAAGGAAGGAGATTCCACCACCTCCCTAGGTAACCCATTCCAGTGCTTCACTGCCCTCCTAGTGAAATAGTGTTTCCTAATATCCAACCTCGACCTCCCCCACTACAACTTGAGACCATTGCTCCTTGTTCTGTCATCTGCCACCACTGAGAACAGCTGAGCTCCATCCTCTTTGGAACCCCCCTTCAGGTAGTTGACGGCTGCTATCCATTCCTCCCTCACTCTTCTCTTCTGCAGTCTAAATAAGCCCAGTTACTTCAGCCTCTCCTCGTAAGTCATGTGCCCCAGAAGGAAGGAAGGATCGGATGTAGCAGCCAGCCTGGAACTCACTCAGTTGTGCAAACAACTTCCTGTCTCTCCTTCTGACTTAAATAGTGCAGCTGGTCCAGGCAGTGGGGCCAGGCCCTCCTCCAGTTAGGACACCTGTGGGCAATACCTCTCGGGAGGAGTGGGGGCAGGGTTCCATTAGGCACTCAGTTCACTAAGAACTAGAAAACCATTAGATGGCAGTCAGGATGCAAAGGTTGCCTGGGGACCTCCAGACCTGGCTTCAAGACTTGTGGATCCTTACAGGCTGTTGGATAAAGCAAAGCCCCAAACGTCTCTGGAGCTTCCATTTTCCTCAGACTCTGCCGGGACTCACACAGTGAACTTCAGAAGTCCCCTGGGTCGGGCTTTGGCTGTGTGCGTGGGAAAAACAGACACAGTTCTGCACGCCTTCTGTGCTTTAGCCCAGCGATAAGTGGCAAATGTGCAGAGCTTTGGTCCTGTGCACAGAGTGAGTTCCTCAGGGGATGAAAGAACAGCCTTCCTTCTCTGTGTCTAATGGACACGGGCATCATCCTGTCGTCGGGAGAGGGTGTTAATGAAGAAGAGGGAGGAGGAGAGAGCGACGTGATAGGATGGGAGACAGGTCGGCTACGAGCAGAGGGGAAAAGGAAGAGAATGGAAACAGGCTGAATGTGAGACTGGGTGGGCAGATAGAGAAATGCTGAGCTGCCTGTGTGTCCATTACATCTTGGAGGCTTGTGTTCTGCATGCTCTTACCTATGCTTTAGCCGTGTGCCTGTGGAGTCTGCCATGAAGTCCTAGAATCCGTACAGGAATCAGTACAAAGTGGGAGAACAGGTCCTGACTCCCGACCGAGCCACGTTCCAGCAGGGAAAGGCTCAGAAGTGGCATCTGGAAAATGCCAGTTCTTTTTTGCAGGGAATTGAATTTTGTTTTAGTGTTTTCCCCCATTGAAATGATCGTTTCCTGACAAAAAATCAAAATGAAAAACTGAGAAATGGTCAGTGTACAAAAACCATTTTTTTAACCCAAACTAGGAAACTTTTACAGGAAAAAGTTGAAAGTTTCCAATTCCGGTTTTTGGTTGAAAAACTGAAAAAGGTCCTAAAAACTTTCATGTTGGATGAAAAGCCATTAATAATAATTATTATTAATAATTAATACATTCTATGCAAAAATGGCAACCCTCCCTAACAATCCCCTGGGGTGCTTCTCCAGGAACGGGACTCGCTGTGCTAGTAACTCCAAAGCCAACCCAATCCCGCCTTGGCCCAGCTAACTGCAAAGTCCTGGCTGGGATGATTTAGTTGGGGATTGGTCCTGCTTTGAGCAGGGGGTTGGACTAGATACCTCTTGAGGTCTCTTCCAACCCTGATCTTCTACGATTCTATGTCCTGACTTCAGCATAGCAGCTTTGCATTTGCTAAGAATGTCACTTCAGACTAACCTGACTGCCTGGTGGGTGAATAACATTCGGCCAGAGCCCAGTGCGCTTTATATTTCGTGCAACTTTAATTATTAATATGCTCCAGAGATCTACCTAACTTGCTTTAATTTGTGTTTATCGTTGTTTCACCTGCCTACCAATGGGGTCCGCAAAGACTTTGCTGAGTGGGTTAAAAGGTCATCCGGTGTTTCATCATAGCGTCTGCATACGAGATTGTATCTATCTCTTGCTGAAATGCTGTTTGGAAACTCCGACGAGATCTCATTGTGCCAAATGGTAGCTAGACAGTGAAACCGACTTAATTAAAGAATCCAAGGGAAGGTTAATAGAGTTAGAAGTGTGTAGGTTGGCTAATGACAGCAAAGGAGGAGATGAGAAATGGCTGCAAACTTTTGAAGGGTTTAAATTACATGCGTATAAGGGGCAGAAATTGGCCCCAAGGCAGAAGATTTGTAGCAGGAGGTGTAACTAGGAGTAATGACAAAGAATAAGATAAGGTGGAATAACCACCAGGATGTTTTTTTCCTACTAGTGTGATCTATTGCACGTGGAACCGTTTTGAGATGAAAGTCTCATTACACGTGGCATTTAATCCTAAATTGAATGTAACAATGGAGAGAATACCTGAAGGATCAATACCCATCACTTGAAGGGATGGAGATGGAAAGACTAGATGGGTAGTTTCTCTCATCTCTAACGTCTATTATTGTATTAATTAGTTGAGTTGTCCTCCAGCTGGTTTCTGGACACATCTTGCAGAGGGGAAGGTAGCTATTTATACAGGAGGACCAGTACATAACAAAGTTATTTATTATTAATGATTGTTTGTATACAGCCAATAGGGGGATCAACTCCCATAATACTAAGGGAATGACCAAAATTCAGTCCCCCCCACCCCCCGGCAGAAGGTTCACAAAACTAATCTAATGACAAGATGCATCGGAGAGATGAAACAGACAAATAGCATGGGCACAGGGATGAGGAAGGTTGTGGTAAATCTTGCATGGTTGGCCTAGGAGGCTGTAATTTCTGGTTTTGTGAATGGGAATAAAGTGATTTGACTGGCTGAGAGAAAAACCCGGAGCGACTCCTTTAAAATCAATCGTATCTCAGGCAGTTAAGGGGATAAGAGGAATCTGGCTGAAATGCACAGGGTTGAACGGGATCTAATTCTGATCTCACAGGCACCAACGTCAATCAGGAGTAACTCCATTGAGATCAGTGGGATGACAACAATATAGACCCTGTTTTCTGTGTTTGTACAGCACCTAAATCAGGGGGGCCTGGTCCATGATTGGGGCTCCTAAGTGCTCCAGCAATACAAATAAATAACACATAATGGGAGATATCAGAATCAGGACCTAAGGGGGGTGTGGGAAAGTATTTCCCCCCATGGCACATTGGCAGGGTGCCGGGTGGAGGTACAGATCTCAAAGAACTCTCAAAGAACTGCTCGGTATAACCCTCCAATGTTGGTGCAGCTACAGATGTCTTTGGTCCTTCCATCCCCCTCTATCTTGCTTTATATAACTTCCCAGCTCGGGTACCATCCGAGACTGAAAATACCACTGTCCGCAGCACCTGATTGTCTTATCAAGCAAGTTTTTGAAACCTGAACTGCTATTAAACTTCAGGTCAGAGAAGATGTCTAGATGTGCTAAGGACATCTTTGGGGAGCCAAGCAGAAAATGTCACTGAGCATAAGGTGTTATGTACTTTAGGTACAAGAGATTATGTGGCAGATGAAGAAGTTAGTACAGTGAGACTTGCCTGGAAGCAGAACATTAACAATGGTTGTGATATGGTCAGGAAGACTCAGAAAAGCCAAGGGCAGTCAGCCAATCACCTGATGAACTAGCCACTCCACAGATCAGAACTTCGTTCACTGGCCTACAGCCCCTCTGGTGTTGTTCAGTGCTGTGCTAATGTAAAGATCTGCACATCTGAGACCATGTTAAGAGGAAGCTAGTTACCGTGCACAAGAAGTTGTATTGGTCCTGCAAAATCCAGGAACTAGAGCTCGGCAAAGCTCAGAATTTCTAGTCCATGGGAAATTCTGACATTTCCAAACAAAAAGTTGAAATGTTGAGATTTCTTGTGACACAAAATTGCTGAAAAAAAAATAGGTTTTGCAAATATCAAAATAGTTTTATTGAAGTGCTTTGTTTTGACTTTATCTTATAGGATAGCTTATGTGAAAATGAAGGGATTCCACCTTATCAAAATGAAACATTTAAATGATTTTTCATTGAAAATTTAGATAAAATCAACACGTTCCTCCAAAACTTTTTCATTTCAACAAATCGGCATTTTCTGGCAGAAAATTTTTGACCAGCTCTAAGAACATGAGAATGGCCACACTGGGTCATACCAGTGGTCCATATAGACCAGTATCCTGTCTTTGAAAGTGGCCACTGCCAGGTACTTCAGAGGGATTGAACAAAATAAGGCAATTATCAAGTGATAATGTTCACTCAGCATTCCTTTCCCAGAAACTATGTTATGTATTCTTGAGCAGCTCCCTCGCCTGGCATTTTAACTATTTTACATATATACAGACAAAGAAAACGCTTCTTAACAGTCATCACTTGCACACTGATTGGGGAAGGGATAGCTCAGTGGTTTGAGCATTGGCCTACTAAATACAGGATTGTGAGTTCAGTCCTTGAGGGGACCACTTAGGGATCAGGGCAAAATCAGTTCTTGGTCCTGCTAGTGAAGGCAGGGGGCTAGACTTGATGACCTTTCAGGGTCCCTTCCAGTTCTGTGCAATAGGCATATTTCTATATATGAAGTATGTGGTGCTGTGAGTTGACAAGTCTCTTTGATGGGAACATGGACCACTCTCATATGAGTTTACTCAGGCCACTCCTAAGAGTTTCTAGCTATGAGCCAGTGGGGACAACTCCCAAGCCAGTAAGCTCCTGACAGTGACATCATTTCTGTCCCTTTCTTCTGGGTTGTCTTTATTTAGCAAAACTGATAGGCGCCAACTCAACTCAGAGCCCATCATTCACAGACTCTGTATTTCCTTCCTGAAACTCAGGATCTGCCGGCAAGTCTTTCCGAAGGCCTCTACTCCCGTTCTCTGTAGGCATCTCCTGCCAGGAATGAGGCCTGCAGCTGAGTCTGGGATTAGCTAGTTCAGTCTCCAGGCAGACCAATGAGCCCAGTGGGCTACACCAGAACCTCCTGACTGGTTGAAGGGAGCCAGCAAGCATGCTCTTAAGTCCAGCAGGTTGCTGCCTGCTCAATGCTTTGCCCGCAGCGACGATCACCCCTGTGCCTGCCTTGCTCCTCCATTGTTTCCAGTCCTTCTCCAGCCTTGTTCCCACACAGCCCCCAGACTGAGTCTGTTTCACTCCGGTTTATCCTGGCTCAGACCCTCGCCTATGGCTCCTGACTCCAGCTCTAACCCTGGGCTCCAGTTCCTGGCTCCTGGTCCCTGACTTCAGCGCTGACCCTGTGAGCCCCTCAATGCCAACTGGCACAGGGTACAAGGACATGTCACAGCAACTCCTATCAGGCCTGACAAACTCACTACACCTAACACATGGCTGTCATAGTATTTCTCTATAAAGCATGTCGTGCAGGGCATCGCATAACAGCTTATAGCATACTGGTCATCACAGGCATTGTGAGAGGTATGTACGGGTGTTGTGTGAATGCCCTAAAAATACATTTAAAATAGGTAACCAGGCAGGGATGATGAACAAAGCCTCCCCAGACAAAGGAATGTTGAGTCACCCATCTGCCCAGAGCTCTGATGTGAATTAAGCAAGAAAAGCCAAATACAATGGGATCTCATTTACATTTGAGGTAAACAGGAAGAACCAATTAACAGGAGGATGAGACAGCAGCCTGGTGTCAGCACAGCAAGGCACAAGAGCTGGGGAGAGGATCTGGGGGTACACTCGAAAGGACACATTTCAAAGGTTTTGTAGACTATAAGGAGCAGGGGAAGAACCCCTTTGTTATCCATCACCTAGGGAACAAAAAGGGGAGCACTTTTTGCATATTGGATCCAGGCTCTGGGAGCTGGCGATGCTGAGCGGTCGCTTTAGGTGGAAAACTTACCTTAGAGAAAGGCTTTAGATGTCAAAAATTGTGATTAGTCTCTTCGACGCGTGTTCCCCTTTTGTTTCATCTGTGACTGCCACTGTTTCCATGAGTGTACTCAATAGTCCCTCGAATCTGTGCATCTCTGTCCTGTGTTAATAAACGTATGCTCTTTTTACTCGGTAGCCATCTCAGTGCAGTAATATGAAGTGTGAATCCACAGCTGAACCAAACAGGCGGGAGACAGCAAACTTGGTCATTTCTGTGGGTGTCCAGGATCAGAGGCTGTACACTACAGGGTAATGCTCTTCAGGGGGGCTCAGGGATTGGGGACAGGGCCGACGCAACCCATTAGGTGACCTAGGCGGTCGCCGGGGGCAGCAACCGCGGCGGTATTTCGGGGCGGGACCTTCCGCCGCCTAGGGCGGCAGAAAAGCTGGCGGCACTCCTGATTGGGGAGCACCTAAAGTTAACCTGCTAGGTGAAGTAGAGGCTGGCAGAGCTTCCAAGGAGCTTGTTTGGATGGCTAACAGACAAGGAGTTTGCACCCAAGTTAGCACCAGCAAGTCTCTGTTGCTGAGGCAGTGGGGGCTAACAAGGTAACCCATAAGCCTGGGCATCCCAAGAAAGCACCGCAGACCATGACTCCGGCTCTGACCCTAAGCTCTGGATTCTAATCCCTCCTTGCTCCAGCTTCAAACACTTCAGTTCACGCCCCATCCTAACATCTCCTAATAAACCTGCCGCATGGCAGAAATGGAGAGCCCACCGGATCCTTCCCGTAACCCAATGCCTCCCTCTCTGATCCAGCCGGTGACCTCTTATTAGAAGTGTTGCCTCCAAGCAGTCACAGGACCCCAGGTCACCTGACTGCTGGTCAGCAGGGGCACTGGGTCATATGTATGTGCCCACAATGGGGCTTAACCTCCCTCACCTGCAAGGCTAGCAAATACATCGAATTAGTCATGCTCTGCACCTGGGGGCAGGGGCTAGTAGCTCATTGGCTCCCAGCAAGAAGGGGTGGATTTAAGCCAAAATAAGGACATGACAGAGCTCAGTTGAGGGGGAGGCTATAAAAGAGGCAAGTCTCCCTGGCTGAGAGAAGCCCAGGGTTAGTGGGATAATGGGGGGCAGCAGAAGCCCCGAGATAGGGTTTGCGTAAGGACAAGGAGATGGCTTCAGATTCATTTGGACGTGTTGGTGATACCCCAGAAGGGGCTTGAACTTTGTGACTTGGCGGGAGGGCAGAGCCACAAAAGTTCTGGCATCAGAGGCAGGCAACCAGCAGGAGGCGCTGAAGATGAAGATAGCAGCAGCGTCCTGCGCTGACACAAGGGGGCGCTCCATGGGTGAGTGCGCTTCACTACAGTGTCCCAAGTCCAGTTTGGTGTTACAGTGCGTCTCGTGGGAGTTTCCATTACTCTCTCATGAAAAAAGAAGAACAGGAGTACTTGTGGCACCTTAGAGACTAACAAATTTATTAGAGCATAAGCTTTCGTGGACTACAGCCCACTTCTTCGGATGCATATAGAATGGAACATATATTGAGGAGATATATATACACACATACAGAGAGCATAAACAGGTGGGAGTTGTCTTACCAACTCTGAGAGGCCAATTAATTAAGAGAAAAAAAACTTTTGAAGTGATAATCAAGCTAGCCGAGTACAGACAGTTTGATAAGAAGTGTGAGAGTACTTACAAGGGGAGATAGAGTCAATGTTTGTAATGGCTCAGCCATTCCCAGTCCTTATTCAAACTGGAGTTGATTGTGTCTAGTTTGCATATCAATTCTAGCTCTGCAGTCTCTCTTTGGAGTCTGTTTTTGAAGTTTTTCTGTTGTAATATAGCCACCCGCAGGTCTGTCACTGAATGACCAGACAGGTTAAAGTGTTCTCCCACTGGTTTTTGAGTATTTTGATTCCTGATGTCAGATTTGTGTCCATTAATTCTTTTGCGTAGAGACTGTCCGGTTTGGCCAATGTACATGGCAGAGGGGCATTGCTGGCACATGATGGCATATATCACATTGGTAGATGTGCAGGTGAACGAGCCCCTGATGGTATGGCTGATGTGATTAGGTCCTATGATGATGTCACTTGAATAGATATGTGGACAGAGTTGGCATCGGGGTTTGTTACAAGGATAGGTTCCTGGGTTAGTGGTTTTGTTCAGTGATGTGTGGTTGCTGGTGAGTATTTGCTTTAGGTTGGGGGGTTGTCTGTAAGCGAGGACAGGTCTGTCTCCCAAGATCTGTGAGAGTAAAGGATCATCTTTCAGGATAGGTTGTAGATCTCTGATGATGCGCTGGAGAGGTTTTAGTTGGGGGCTGAAGGTGACAGCTAGTGGTGTTCTGTTATTTTCTTTGTTGGGCCTGTCTTGTAGGAGGTGACTTCTGGGTACTCGTCTGGCTCTGTCAATCTGTTTTTTCACTTCAGCAGGTGGGTATTGTAGTTTTAAGAATGCTTGATAGAGATCTTGTAGGTGCTTGTCTCTATCCGAGGGATTGGAGCAAATGCGGTTATATCTTAGAGCTTGGCTGTAGACAATGGATCGTGTGGTGTGTCCTGGATGGAAGCTGGAGGCATGTAGGTAAGTGTAGCGGTCAGTAGGTTTCCGGTATAGGGTGGTATTGATGTGACCATCGCTTATTAGCACAGTAGTGTCCAGGAAATGGACCGCTTGTGTGGATTGATCTAGGCTGAGGTTGATGGTGGGATGGAAATTATTGAAATCATGGTGAAATTCCTCAAGGGCTTCTTTTCCATGGGTCCAGATGATGAAGATGTCATCAATGTAGCGCAAGTAGAGTAGGGGCGTTAGGGGACGAGAGCTAAGGAAGCGTTGTTCTAAGTCAGCCATAAAAATGTTGGCATATTGTGGGGCCATGCGGGTACCCATAGCAGTGCCGCTGACTTGAAGGTATATATTGTCCCCAAATGTGAAATAGTTGTGGGTGAGGACAAAATCACAAAGTTCAGCCACCAGGTTAGCTGTGACATTATCAGGGATACTGTTCCTGATAGCTTGTAGTCCATCTTTGTGTGGAATATTGGTGTAGAGGGCTTCTACGTCCATAGTGGCCAGGATGGTGTTTTCTGGAAGATCACCGATGGATTGTAGTTTCCTCAGGAAGTCAGTGGTGTCTCGAAGATAGCTGGGAGTGCTGGTAGCGTAGGGTCTTAGGACAGAGTCTACATAACCAGACAAGCCTGATGTTAGGGTGCCAATGCCTGAGATGATGGGGCGTCCAGGATATCCAGGTTTATGGATCTTGGGTAGCAAATAGAATACCCCTGGTCGGGGTTCTAGGCATGTGTCTGTACAGATTTGTTCCTGTGCTTTGTCAGGGAGTTTTTTTAGCAGATGGTGTAGTTTCTTTAGGTAATCCTCAGTGGGATCAGAGGATAATGGCCTGTAGAATGTGGTGTTAGAGAGCTGTCTAGCAGCCTCCTGGTCATATTCCAATTTATTCATGATGACGACAGCACCTCCTTTGTCAGCCTTTTTGATTATGATGTCAGGGTTGTTTCTGAGGCTGTAGATGGCGTTGTGTTCAGCATGGCTGAGGTTATGTGGCAAGTGATGTTGCTTTTCCACAATTTCAGCCTTTGCATGTCGACGGAAGCAATCTATGTAGAAATCCAGTCTGTTGTTTCGACCGTCCGGAGGAGTCCATGCAGAATCCTTTTTTTTGTAGTGCTGGTAGGGAGGATTCTGTGGGTTAGTATGCTGTTCAGAGGTATGTTGGAAATATTCTTTGAGTCGGAGACGTCGAAAGTAGGATTCTAGGTCACCGCAGAACTGTATCATATTCATGGGTCTGGAGGGACAAAAGGAGAGGCCCCGAGATAGGACAGACTCTTCTGCTGGGCTAAGAGTATAGCTGGAAAGATTAACAATATTGTTGGGTGGGTTAAGGGAACTACTGTTGTGGCTGCTTGTGGCATGTAGCAGTTTAGATAGTTTAGTGTCCTTTTTCCTTTGTAGAGAGGCAAAGTTTGTCTTGTAAATGGCTTGTCTAGTTTTTGTAAAGTCTATCCATGAGGAAGTTTGTGTGGAAGGTTGGTTTCTTATGAGAGTATCCAGTTCTGAGAGCTCATTCTTAATCTTTCCCTGTTTGCTGTATAGGATGCTGATCAGGTGGTTTCGCAGTTTCTTTGAGAGTGTGTGACACAGTCTCTCAGCATAGTCTGTGTGATATGTAGATTGTAATGGATTTTTTACCTTTAGTCCTTTTGGTATGATGTCCATCTGCTTGCATTTGGAAAGGAAGATGATGTCTGTCTGTATCTGTACGAGTTTTTTCATGAGGTTGATAGATTTCCACTCCATACGGCTAAATGCAGTGCCTTGCATAATGACAGGTTTCAGAGTAACAGCCGTGTTAGTCTGTATCCGCAAAAAGAAGAACAGGAGTACTTGTGGCACCTTAGAGACTAACAAATTTATTAGAGCATGAAAGTTTCTCTCTCTCTCTCTCAAGGGATTGCATATGGGGTCATTCAGCTGTTTTCTCCTCAGTGTTGGTGCACCCCTACACACTGGGTTTACATTTATGTCCCTGTGTAGGTGGATCAAGAGGGAAGCAAAATTACAGACTCGAAAGAGCAGTGCTTTGGAAAGCGAGAGCATAAGTTTGGAGACACACAAATTCACACCCTAGCAAGCCCAATTATAATGACCCCTTTTTTTAGAGTTTGCATCATTATTATTTTTTTTGGAGATGAAAGGTAAGTCGGTGACATTTTCCCATAGAAGTATCCTATTTCTCTATGGAAAAAAAATAAGTAAAATTATTTCCTGGATAAACTCCAGAATTTTCATTCTGGTATCAAATTTATGTTATGTAGATCTGTGCAGGAATCAGATTTTACATTTTACAGGAAATGTGGCAATTTCATTTTTTTTTTCTGAAATGGAAATTTACTAAAAGAATTTGAAACTTCCCAGGAAACAACATTCTTAAGGAAAATCTACCGAAATGTGTTGTACCGATTTTGATGATTTTTATATTATTTTCTGTAATATGATTTTTTAAAAAAAAACTGAACCGAAAAGTCTTTTCAAAATGGAAACTTCCATTCTGAAAATGTGTCTGATACACAGTGAGAGTTCATAATCAAAATTCCCTGGTGCCATTTTTTTTTTTTCAAACTGAAATTTGGCTGAAATCGAAACATTTCTGCAAAATGTTTGAATTTCAACAAAGTGGCATTTTCTGATGGAAAAAATGGTCTGACAGAAAAATTTATGACCAGGTCTACCGTTATGGGTCTGTTTCTGAGCTTCACTGTTTCTTTAAATCTCTAAGGCCCAGGCAGCCATTTTGTGTTCTATGCAGCCATTTTGTGTTCTATTCATCTAAGGTACTTATAAAGCCCCATCTCCATAGCATCCGAGCAGCTCACAATATTTAATGTATTTATCCTCACATACATGAGGTAGGATGTGCTGTTATCCTCCGTTTACAGATGGGGAGCAGATGCACAGAGAGACTAAGGCCTCGTCTACACCTGTGGAGGCATGTCGGGTATGTGTAGCTTCCTGCCGCAGTGAAAGGCATCCACACTGCGGTGTGTAGCAACACATGGGAGGACAGAAGGGACAAAGGAGAGGCAGAGGGGAAAGGCTCTGGTGGCAGGGAGGCAGCAGGATACTACACTACTAAAAATTCAGGGTAGATGGGAGAGGCTTTGCTTGGGCATGCAAGCAGCTGTATAGGGTAAAACCCTAGGGTGCTGCTGTATCTCTACTCACCTAAAGCAGTGCCTCACCATCTACACTGCTATTTATACCCATGCTAGTTGGGCATGTAGAGTCAGTACCCTACATGCCACCACAAGTATAGACCCACTCAAAGTGGCTTGCCCAAGATCATACAAGAAGTATGTAACAGATTAGGGATTTGAACTCAGGTTTCCCAAGGCCGAGGCTAGGGTGATATCCACCAGACTCCTCCCTCACCAATGTTTGTCTTAGTGAAAAGAGAACGAGGAGAACTTAACATGGCTACCACTCTGAAACCTGTCTTAGTAAAGATTGTTTGAGAGATGGGTCTCAGACACACACGCGATGCTCTCCCTTCTGTGGACTTTAATTTTGGGCTTTCTATCTAAAAAAAACTCATTCAGGTGGAAAGGTAAACATAACCCTATCTCCAGTCTCTTACTGATAATTCTATGGGTGTATCCTCAGTTTGGCCATTCACATCCCTTGTTCTTTATTTCCCAGATGGAGGGTGGGCTTTGCATGACCTCCTCAGGCTCAGATACAATATGCTCTTCACTTGCTCCTATACATTTGCTCCTTTATATGTAAATTATGCTGTCCACTTTCCAGTATCCTCCATCGCCTTGGCCTCCAGTTTGAACAAGAAGCTAATTAAGTTCTTCAATTGATGTCAACAGCCCTGAGGACACCCTTGGTTAAAAGTCCAGCAGCTCCAGAGAGAACAAGGTGCAATGGTCTCAAATTGCAGTGCGGGGAGGTCTAGGTTGGATATTAGGAAACACTATTTCACTAATCGGGTGGTGAAGCACTGGAATGGGTTACCTAGAGAGGAGGTGGAATCTCCATCCTTAGAGGTTTTTAAGGCCCAGTTTGGCAAAGCTCTGGCTTTAGTTGGTGTTGGTCCTGCTTTGAGCAGGGGGTTGGACCAGATGACCTCCTGAGGTTCCTTCCAACCCTGATCTTCTATGAATTCTAGCCTCGGGTTCAGATACACAGCAGCAGCTTCCTTCAGCTTGAGCTGGAGAAAATAGCCAAAGACGCTGTATAGGGCAGCTCCTGCCCTTTTATAACCTTCTAGTCCTCTGTCAGGTGACTCCCTGATCAGCCTCCGCAAGAGATCCCACACTTCTGCCAGGTGACTTTGTTGTCCATGACAAATAGGTTCTCTTGGCAAGGAGCCAGCCTATTGTCTAGACTGTATTTAAATATAGACCATCCAGATTTAATGACCCTCTGTGGTCAGCCCTCTACCTCTGCCTCTTGGAATTTCACTCCAACATGGAGATACAAGGACAATAGAGAAGGGAAAGGGCTGCACATTCAAAATGGAGTTTGCAGCTTGGTAAGGATACACACAGAGAGTTCAGAATCTCACACAAAATGCGTAAGTGTACAGAGAAATTCTTCAAATTGTCCTAAAGGACAAAATTAAATCCTCTGAGAGAGCACAGTGTATGATATCTCTTTTGGGATAATCTGCATGGAACTGAACATAAAATGGCGGCCTCTCTCAATAGACAGCAGAGTGTAGAGATTTAAAGATGCTGTGTGCAGAATGCATAGCAGTTCTTTAGCTAAATCCACTAAGTCTGATCTATATTTCTAATTACATTAAAAAAAAATCCACCCTACATTAAAATAAAGTTGAAGCTGCAAAGTCAAGCCCTTAGAAGTCAGGAAATGCCATTATTAAGATTGCACGTGCAAATTTAACTCATCCTCCTTGTGTGCAAGCCAGGAATCCTGCTTTCATTCCTCTGCTGTCAGCAAATAGTTGTGAAACCCATTGTCAAAGTGTGTGTCTTATCCCCCACCTCCCCCGGGTGGCTGGTCCCCAGAGGATAAGAGTTTGCTGCTGCTAATAGTCACTTCATTAGGTGAAGTGGGAGAGGTTGGTATGGTGATTAAACACTATAACATAATGGAGACACAAAAGGGGGCTAAGGTGAGGACATTTCTGCTTGAACAGCTGAATCTTGGAAATGTGAGAAGCAGCAGAAAATAAGGTCTTATAATGGAAACCATTAGGGCAACCTTAATTATTGGTAATGCTGCCAGCTCTGTCTAGTTTTTCCCAAAAAATTGTGCAATGTAAATTTAAGTCACCCGCCATCCCACCCCCCAACATTTCTGACTGTTTTTTTTTCTGCCCATTCTAACAACACTTCAGTGAAGTACAGTTTTAAAAGACTCGTTTTCTTTTCATCACTTGCTTGCTTGCTTATTCCTTGCATTTCACCCAGCTTGGGATGGAGTCTTGCGTCCGACGAAGTGGGCATTCACCCACGAAAACTTATGCTGCAATACTTCTGTTAGTCTTAAAGGTGCCACAGGACCCTCTGTTGCTATTTACAGATTCAGACTAACACGGCTACCCCTCTGATACTGTTTACCCCCAGTTTCACTATCATGTTCTCCTACCCTGAGCACACTCCCGTGCCTTTCCTGCACCACAGAGGGAAGATTTACACATTTTTAAAGCATTTGCTCTGGCATTTTTAAAACAATCCTGACATTTTCTAATAAAAATGCTTTGATTAGCAAAATTTCACAAAACCCAAGATGAAAGGAGCATTTCATGGATTGTACCATGAACTTTTCAAATGTTGGGTTTTTCTTTTTTTTTTTTTTTTAATTTATTTAGATGTAAATTCACTGGCAATGTTCCTTTAAACATTCTCCATCTATTAATATGGCTTCTGCATGTTCTTAGTTGATAATGCATGCAGTTCAGTTCTTGGACTTCTAGAGTGCCTTTCATCTGAGAATCTCAAAGCCCTTCACAAATGCTAATTAACAAAGTTTCATCACGGCTCTTGAGTGAGGCAGGTGTGTTAGAATGAGATCTTAACAAGTGAGCGTGTTAATATCTTTACAAGAGCCAATGCAGATGAGCCCATCAGACGTATGGGGTAATTGTCAACCCCGGGATATTTTGTCTCCGCTTTAGTTGAACATTGTGCATTTAATTCTGTGCAAATCCTTCCCTCTTGCAATGAAGCATGCGGACAAATCTAGTCGCTCAGTTGGCTGTTGCACTTTTTGAGGGAGGGATGTTTCCTTCTCAATTTGAAACTTTCAGATTACAATTGGTGGCGGGCGAACCCCGAAGATGCAGATGCTGGGTTCGAGCAGGCGCCTGAAAATTGGGATGCTTCTCTCAAGCCCAGCATTACTTTCAGGTGGCTGAAAATACAAAGCTGGAAGTCTCATGAGCGCAGGATTTCCGTGAGCTTTGCAGAACTTTCACTTACAAACGTACCCATGGCCTTTCCCAATGCTATTTTGTCCCACACAGTTCGGGACCCTTCTTAGCCACACTTCTATGGAACACTAGAGGGTTTGGGTTTGACTGTCGAGGTTGCTAAATTCCTATCTAAACTGGAACAGACTGTGCGAAGGGAAAGGCTGTGCTTCTGCCCCCCACTACAGAAGGGATGTGGACAAATTGGAGAGAGTCCAGCGGAGGGCAACAAAAATGATCAGGGGACTGGGGCACATGACTTACGAGGAGAGGCTGAGGGACCTGGGCTTATTTAGTCTGCAGAAGAGAAGAGTGAAGGGGGATTTGATAGCAGACTTCAACTACCTGAAGGGGGGTTCCAAAGAGGATGGAGCTTGGCTGTTTTCAGTGGTGGCAGATGACAGAACAAAGAGCAATGGTCTATTTCACTAGGAGGGTGGTGAAGCACTGGAATGGGTTACCTCAGGAGGTGGTGGAATCTCCATCCTTAGAGATTTTTAAGGCCCAGCTTGACAAAGCCCTTGCTGGGTTGATTTAGTTGGGATTGGGGCTTTGAGCAGGGGGTTGGATTAGATGACCTCCTGAGGTCTCTTCCAACCCTGATTTTCTATAATTCTATGATTAAGGCACAGAAATAAAACTTAGGAAAGCAAGGTTCCACCGTCTGCTTGGCCAGGGGCTTCCAGTTCAAGGATGGGCAAGACATGTAATAGGGCCAGCTATCAATAGGTGATGAGTGTCTGCAACTCCCACTGGGTTTAACCTGATGTGCAGATTTGTGTATTTTAAAACCAGCTCATCTAGTCTGACCATCTGTGTAACACAGGCCAGAGAATTTCACCCAGCTATTCATAGAATCGTAGAAGATTAAGGTTGGAAGAGATCTCAGGAGAGTCATCTAGTCCACCCCCCTGCTCAAAGCAGGACCAACCCTATGGCTTTGTCAAGCCTGACCTTAAAAACCTCTAAGGATGGAGATTCCTGTATGGAGCCCAATAACCTTTGTTTGACCACAGCACATCTTCCCAGAAGGCAGCCAGTCTAGATCTGAAGACATTAAGACATGGAGAATCCACCACTTTCCTTGGTAGCTTGTTCCTATCAGTATCTCATCTCCCTATCTGAAAACCAGGCTCAGTAGTGCTTCCACACCACCCAAGGGAGCTGTGTCTGGGAGCTGCTCAGTTACATGAGAGTAGGGCCGTATAGAGAGACCGATACATACGTGTAATTTTCATTGTCACCGATTGGCATATCGGATGCATCGTGCTGTAAATATGTTTAATATACTGAGTTGTAACTGACCTGGAACACATTGATAGACAGGGTGTGTTTTTGCAATATGCCTTTTATTGACTTCTTACATAACAAACAGAGTATCAGACACGTTCGAACATAGTCAGAGGTGCTTTAATCTAACACAAGTTACTAGACTCAATGCAGAAGTGACTTAAATCTAGCTCAGGCTGCTTTTCTTACCAGCTACATGAATCTGTGTATCTAGGGTCATGGGGCATAGATGGTAGTTTTGATGACCCCTATGACAATCTATCTAGGGGACTTATCTGAGAAGCTTACAATAGGCTTGACAGGTAGGGCAGTGTTATTATCCCCATTATACAGGTGGGGAACTGAGGCATGGAGAAGCTAAGTGACTTGTCCAAGGTCACACAAGAAGCCTGTGGCAGAGTAGGAAATTGAATCCAGGTCTCCTGCACTCTAACCATTGTGCCACCTTTTTTCAGTAGGAAATGAGCTGGTCTCCATCCCTGTGTGTGATGGGTTGGGTCACAGAAACCCACTTGGAAGCTGCCACCTGATGTGCTGAGACTACCTCTGAGCCTGTTTTCCCTTGCAGCTTGGGACTTCAGTACCCCGTCTTGTTGAGCCAGACACGCTAGCCTGCTACAAAAACAGACCCAGGTCTGAACCACGTCCCCAACAAGCTGCAGATTTAACTGAAAACAGCTTAAGAATTGCTCCTATCTCTAGCACCCAGATACCCAGTTCCCAATGGGATCCAAACCCCATATAGATCTGTTTTACTTTGTATAAAGCTTTTAGAGGGTAAACTGAAATTGTTCACCCTCTGTAACACTGAGAGAGAGAGAGAGATATGCACAGCTGTTTGCTCCCCCAGGAATTAATTACTTGCTCTGGGTTAATTAATAAGTAAAAAGAGATTTTATTACATATAAAAAGTAGGATTTAAGTGGTTCCAAATAATAGCAAACAGAACAAAGTAAATTACCAAGCAAAATAAAACAAAAACACACAAGTCTAACCCTAATACAGTAGGAAACTAAATGCAGGTAAATCTCACTGTCAGACATGTTCCAATAAGCTTCTTTCACAGACTAGACTCCTTCCTAGTCTTGGTCCAGCAATCACTCAAACCCCCCGTAGTTACTGTCCTTTGTTCCAGTTTCTTTCAGGCATCTCTTTGGGGTGGAGAGGCTATCTTTTGAGCCGGCTGAAGACAAAATGGAGGGGTTTTCAGGGCTTTTTATATTTTTTCTCTTGTGGGCGGAAACCCCTTTGTTTTCCTGTGCAAAATCACAGTGACAAGATGGAGTCTGTAGCCACTTGGGCAAGTCACATGTGTATGAATGATTCTGCTTTTTGCAGGCTGACGCCATTGTGTACATGTTAGTTTGAACGTTCCCAGGAAAGCACAGATGCGGATTGGTGTCTCCCAAAGTCCATTGTCAGTTAAGTGTTTCTTGACTGGGCACTTACTGAGAATTGTCCTTTCTCAAGAAGCTGACCAAATGCTTCACTGAGGCTACTTAGAAGCGAACAAGTACATAGCCAATATTCATAACTTCAAATACAAAAATGATACACACATACAGCATAATCATAACCAGCAAACTACAACCATTCCATAGACACCCCACTTGGCCTCCTCTGTACAATACCCCTGGTGCAACTATAGGACCCTGGTTGCAAAAATGATCTATACGGTCACAGTTCCTCTCAATAACGTCACACTGTGGACAGGTGTCCACATCATCAAAACCAGCATCATCAGGGTGACTAATGGATCGCTCTTTCATCAATCTCAGCAGAGAGAGTGGGAGTTAAATGGGCCCTTCTGATCCCTGGAGGTGGGCACCCTGTCAGGGCCGATTGGTGGGGTTAAAGTGTGGGGAGCTGACCCTGCCAGTGCCAGCTCTGCCCCAGTCTGTGAATTACAGGAGGGCTTCAGTCACACAGGCGTCTTTCACCAGGACGGGGGTTCCAGGCAACATCGCTGGCTCTCGTCTGCTGCCCGGAGTGAGTCTGCCATCTCCTGACCCAGCGGTCAGCCACTCTTTTGGCATCCGAGGCCACGCCCAGCCCCCTACGCACCTCAGCGTGTGTTTTGCATCTGCAAGTACCACTCCCACTGTGTCCTTTGTAATGTGTTCTGCTCTGATTGGTTCACCAGGGCCCTCCTTGTTTGAAGACAAAGGGAGAGCGACAGCTAGGAGTCCGCTGAAGGAGCGGGGTTGTCATCTCTGAGCAGCCTGGCTTGCTGACGACACCCTGGGCTCCAAGGCGCTTCTGTCACTTTGAATTACCATCAGCCCTGCTCCACGGAGGCGGAAACCTTTCACAGCAGCCGGCCCTGAAAACCACGCTGCGGCATGAGACATTCCTCCAGCTGCCAAATGCATTAAGTTGCTTTTGGGAAGTGACACCGCAAAGTGCAAAACAACTCCCCCCACTGCTACCCCCCTTCCCCCCCCCCCCCCAGACAGGAACAACAAGTGCACAGGCTTTGCCTTTTGGACTGCAGCCTCACTGCTTGCTTCCTGCCCTTTAAGAACACAAGAACCCCCCCCCCCCACACACACACACACACACACACCTCCTCCCCACATACATACCCTCCACCCCTGCTCAGAACATCTGTTATTATTCATGCTAATGTCTTCATCCTATAGGGACTGCAAATGGAGAGTTTTCCTCCTTAAATCCTGCTGGCATTTAGAGGGGCACTGCCATGGTTATGGGGCCAAAGCAGTGATCTATGGTCCTTTGGTCGTGGTCCAGCTGGGAAGAGATTTCTGCAGTCTGGCAGTTGTGTAACCAGTTTTGCTGCATGTCCCAGCTGAGTGGCTAAATTGTAACCATGGTTATCATACATGATACTGCAGCTGGGGCTTGGACCCGGAGCCATCTCTTTTAGAACCAGAGCTGGTCAAAATTCAGAGTTTCCATCCTGTGGGAAATTCCAAGATTTCCAAATTTGGTTTCATCCTGAACAGGGAGGAAAGATCAGATATTTGGGGCCGAATAAAATATTCTGAAAATATTTCATTTTGACCTTGTCAAAATGGTTTTTTTCGACTTTATCGCTTTAACTTTTATATATCCTCAGACAAAAAAGCCAAAACAATAAAGTTGAAATAAAATATTTTGATCATTTCCTATGAAAATTTCCATCTGTTCCGGTGAAACTTTCCTGCTTCGTCGAATCAGCATTTCCCAACAGAACATGGTTCCATCAGACAATTTCTGACCAGCTCTGTTTGTAAGCACTAGCTCTGCCCGATGAGCTAAGAAAGAGACTTTGGGATTGTCTTCATGCACAGCGCTGCATCCATGCACCTGTAGCGCTGTAGTGAAGACTGTATTACGCCAATTGGAGAGCTTGTCCCATTGGTGTAGTTAATCCACCTCCCCAAGAGGCAGTAGCTATGTCGACAGAACAAGGGGGACAGGGAGTTTGGTATTACTGCATCGCTCAGGGATGTGGATTTTTCACACCCCTGAGTACCATAGGTATACCGATATAAGTTTGTCTGGGACACCAAACAGGGTGGACCAGTGCTTGGAGTTGGCACAGAGAATTCTCTTAGATGTCTGGCTGGAGTGTCTTGCTCATTGCTCAGAGTCACACTGATTGGCTAGATTTGGTAGCTGGGAAGGATTTCTCCCCCCACACACACACATCAGATTAGCAGGGACTTTGGAGGTTTCTTGCCTCCCTCTGCAGCGCGGGGCATGGATTGTTTGCTGGGATCATCTGGACATATCACATTTAATCAATTCCCTGCCACTGGAGGGTCATCGGGCATTGCTGGCACCTTGATCTCGCCTACTCTCTGCCTGTGGCACACAGCAGTTTAATCACCTGAAATCCTTTACCCTAACATGAGTTATTGGTCTTGCCACAGGGGTATCTGGGTGCAATGTAGTGGCTTATGCTACGCAAGTCAAGCTTGATGATCTAATGGTCTCTTCTGGCCTTAAGCTCTACGAAACTCTGAAATGTGAGCAAAGATCACATGAGGGAGTGAAATTTTACAGGCTCAGACTTTGTATTTTCCAAGCGGTGAAGAAAGATTTAGCTGCATGATGCTTCTTCTCATTAGCATCCATGGGAGTCCTGCAACTAACCCGCTGTGCTTTGGAAGTGCAGAGGGGCACTACGATTAGTAGTCATTATTGCAGAGTCATGCCGGCAGGCAGGTCTGAATCGCTCAGACCTCGCTATACAAGCAGCAGGGAGGCTCTCATCAGAGTAAGCTCGGAGGACTGGGCAGGGCCTTTTTCATTCATATTTATGCCATCCTGGCCCCACGAGACGTTCAGTCCAGTAGAATCCAATGCTCGAGCCCTGCAAAAACCTTTACCCAGCCCAGTTTTCTCAGACATTGACCCTTTCACTTCCAAACCCCTCTCCGCTTTCCAGTCTGTCTCCTCCTGGCTGGAGGAAATAGAACAAGCAAATTCAATTAAAAAAAAAAAAAAAAAAAGAACAGCAGTGGAAAGTCTTGTCCCTGTGTCCCCCCCACACCAAGCACCCTCCACACGGAGGGATCCACAAACGCTTTTCAGAAAGGGAGTTCCCAGCTGTCGAGACCCCACTCAAAACATGCAGCCACCTCTGGGCTGAAGCATGGCAGCGGCTGTAATCTAGGGACACTACACATAGTCTGCTGCAAAATGTGAGTGGCAATCCGATGGGCCAAGAGAAGGCGGAATGTAGAATGTCTACGTAACCCCCCTGCTGCATAGATACAGGTTTTATTGGGGGAAGCAGGCGATGGGATATGGGACCCTGACAACCAAAAGCTAGAGACTCCACCATCTGGGATCAGGGAGAACTTTGTTTGGTGTCTACAAGGAACAGGCCATTAGCCGCAGATTTCAGCCACTAGGGGGAGCTAAGCTATCACATCCAGTCTTCAAGCATATTAGACCTAATTCTCCTCTCATACCAGCATCTCCCACTTGCCCAAGCCATCCCTGTGCTACTCCCACTATACTGCTATTTTTAGCATAGGTATATCTCCGTCTCCTAGCTGTTGTCGGCATAGCCACAATGTGGCCTCGACACCACTAGAGGGGGACAGAGTGCCACATTGGTTGGGTTGCGTTAACAATTAGCCCCTCCCTTTTCTTTTGGTCGCAAAAGCAGGGCGTTCTAGGTGACGCATATTGCACAGCCACTCCGCCCAGCAGTTTGCGACAGAGACTACAGGAGAAATGTAGGGAAAGGCACAATGCAAATATGCCCAAGAGAATAAAACACCTCAGCTTGCAAGAAAAGGGGCCACGTGGTCCTTAATGACTGCAAGTGGTCAGGTCCTCAGTGACTGTTGTATCTGAAAGGAGTAACACAGCACCTCTAGCATCCAGCTGGGGTGCCCGCTTGGGATGGACTCAGAGATAAAAGAGCCACCTGCTGTTTATTTGCACAGCCTGAGTGTAAGATAGGAACTCGCAGAGAGTTTGTAAAACTCCAAATCAAACACACAAATACACATGGAATCGCCCAGGCCCCTTTCCTGCAGCATCTGGAGGGCTCCCAGTCAAGCACTGACCCAGCTTCACCCTGCTCCTTGAAGCATGGCCGGGCTGATGAGACCATAGCCCACGGCAAGAGGGCTCCAAGGTCTAGCCCGTCCACCTTCCAGTGATACCTATACAGCTACACGCTGTGTGATTCCACTCCTACTGCATCAGCACGTGTGATCCCTGTTTTACATAGATCCTCTCACCGTTCCACTAACTTGTCACTCAGCCTCTCAGATCTCACACTCTACATTTTATGATCATCTGGGGCCAGATATTCAGCTAATGGAAACTGACTTCTGTGGCAGCTAGGGGATTTACTCCATCTGAGGGCTTGGCCCTTGGTATTTGGTGGCCCAGCACTGCTCTCTCTCTCTCTCTCTGTCTCTCTATCCCCATACGTAACCATCTCTCTCTGTCTTAGGTAGTAGTATCTGAGCACTTCACAATCTTGACTATAACACATCTCCCTTGTCTCTTTTCTTTAGCAGCTCATTCTGAAAATCCTTTTTTTGTGAACTAAAACATTCTCCGTTTTAGCACGGTTCCTCTCTCTGCTCCTCTCATTAGCCTTTAATGTCCGTCTGCTTCCTTTGCACTGATCTCCTTGTTCGCCTCTCTACCAGATTGTTTATGCTGTTGAAACACATCCATATGGCCCATACTAAGCTTTATATTCATACTTAACCACACCGTGTCAATGGCTCTTATTCCTTCTTCTGCTGAGACATACCCATTTGGAATTTCAAATGAGACACTCTCTATTTTCCCCATTACTCCACAGTCTCGTTGCTGTAAAATAAAACAAATGCCAGGCATATCTAGTGTCTTTCCTACTCAAGGCATCTCTAAGTTCCTCCAGATACTGGCACTACACTGACTATGGGTACATCTACACTACCCGCCAGATCGGTGGGTAGTGATAGATCTATCGGGGATTGATTTATCGCACCTAGATGCGATAAATCGATCCCCGATCGCTCTCCCGTCGACTCCGGAAATCCACCACGGCGAGAGGCAGAAGCGGAGTCGACGGGGGAGTGGCGGCCATTGATCCCGTGCTGCGAGGACGCGAAGTAAGTGATTCTAAGTCAATCTAAGATACATCGACTTCAGCTATGCTATTCTCGTAGCTGAAGTTGCGTATCTTAGATCGGTCCCCCCCCACACAGTGTAGACCCGTGAGAGAAAAGATGGGTGGGGTAATATCTTGTATTGGACCAACTTCTGTTGGTGAAAGAGACAAGCTTTTGAGCTTACACGGAGCTATTCTTTGGGTCATTCAGACATGGAACAGGAGAATCAGATTTAATGGAAGAGGGGATATTCTATAGGACCTAAGGTATAGACATTAAGGTCAGAAGGGACCATTATGATCATCTGGTCTGACCCCCTGCATGCTGCAGGCCGCAAGACCCTTCCCTGGACTCTACCGTTGAAGTCCCCAATCCTGTGTTTTAGTGACTTCAATCGGCTGAGACCCTCCTGCTAGTGATCCCTGCCCCATGCTGCGGAGGAAGGCGAAAAACCTCCAGAGGCTCAGCCAATCTACCCTGGAGGAAAATTCCTTCCCGACCCCAAATATGGCGATCAGTAATACCCCGAGCATATAGGCAAGAGTCTCTAGCCTGACCCTTGTTGGCCATTATGCTGTTCATGTACCATTGCTTGGTTTTCCTTGGCTACTATGTTTTATCATTAAACCATTCCCTCCATAAACTTATCCAACTTAATCTTAAAACCAGACAGGTCCGTCGCCCCCACCGTTTCCCTCGGAAGGCCGTTCCAATATTTCACCCCTCTGATGGTCAGAAACCTTCGTCTAATTTCAAGCCTAAACTTCCCCCCGGCCAGTTGAAGGTGAGGGTCTTCTCTTTCTGAAAACTATCCTTTCTGAAAATCAAATCCCACTTAAGTGGGACACCCCAATATCGAGGATCCCAAATCACTACTCAGGCTTGAAATATTGAAGCAGAAAGAATAAAGTCTTGTCTGAAAGATGGTATTTCTAACAGATCACCCCTTTAGTTCAGTGGGAGCTTCAGTCCGGCACTGGGACTTGTCCGTTCTAATATGGGGGGCTTGCTTTGTGACTGGTTGAATTCAATTTTAACTTTAAATAAACAGCAAAAAACCTTTTGCTTCTAGCTTAATTTATTTATTGAACAGATTCTTTACAGCTAGACCCCCGGCCTGCCCCAACCTTGTGCCAAACTGTTCCCTCCCCCCTGCGGTCTAAACTCCCCACAGCACGTTCTCATTTTTTCTAGGGCTTCTCTGCACTCAGGAGTGTAACCTTATCGTACTGGGCTTCCAGCCCCATGCTCTGGCAATGACAGCTCATCAGTGACATGGCTGGTAGCCCCCAAACACCGGGCTCCCTGGAAAGCTAAGTCACATGACACCTTTTTCTGCCACATGATTGCATGGCTGAAACCCTTTACAGTGTGGGACAGATGTCCCTTGTGATGGCTGGAACGAATCCCTGGAGGAACCTCTAATGTTTCAAGCGGTCCACTCGGCCAGTGCTGTTTTCTTCCATCCATATCCTACACTCTGGGGCCTGCGGTGCCCTCAGACAACTCTGCCACTGTCACCCTGTCTGAGTCTATACTGCCAACCCTCCTGATGATTCTTGGTGTTTTCCTCAAAGCCCCAGCTCTGTCTCAGCTTCCAACTACAAAACAAAAAAAGTTTCTAGCCTTCCTGGTTGTGGGAAAACATGAAGCCAGAAGGCTCAGTTACTCAAAGGCAAATTAAAAGACCCCCAAGTTTATGTATTTATTTTTTTAAATCTCATGGGTTTCGGGAGGGCTAATTTGTAGAGCAGTCAGGCAATGTTGTATTTCCTGCAAAAACGTCACAAGAAACCTTTCTTCTTCTTCTTCTTCTTCATTTTTGTCAGATTTTTAGCAGAATTCTTTGGGTTTTCTTACCAATTTTTTTTTTAAATGGTTTTTGAGGTTTTGATAATTTTTGGTTTGTTTTACAAAACCTGGGAACTGTTTTTTAAAAACAGAAATTGTCTCTTGACAATTTCCATTACATTGGGTGGGAAAATGCAGTTATAGCCAGTTCTAACAACTAGCCCGGCACCTTGAAAGCTCTGACAGTCACTGATCTTCTGTGACCATCAACCTACCTCTCTAACTGCTCTGCAGTTCCTTAGAGCTTTGACAATGCTTATAAAACCACATCTCCTTGAAACACGGACTTTCCCTTCCATGGGAAATTCTGACATTGTGATTTTTTTTTTCTGTTTCAAAATAAAGCAAAAATTTCAACATTGCCCCATAATGATAATACCACAAAATTTCAATTTGGGACTATTGGGATGTTTTGTTTTTAAAATGTTGAACTGTTCCATGTCAATCATCTTAAAACATTATCATGTAAAATACTAAATGTAACATAGTATACGTAGAACCGTAAATCTAATAAATATTAATATTCTATATTTCAACACTTTAATATAATAGAAACATTGAAATGAATCAAGATGAGAAAGCTGAAATGAAATGTTTTTACCTTATCAAACTGAAATATTTTGACATCATTAATAATTCCATCACAATTAACATGTTTCTGTGTTTTGCAGTGTTGTTGTCGCTGTGTTGGTCCTAGGATATGAGAGACACAAGGTGGGTGAGGTAATATCTATTACTTAATCAATTTATCTTGGTGAGAGAAACAAAGTTTTGAGCTCCACAGAGTTCTTCTTCTGGTCCAAAGATGAATAAAAGTTATTACTTCACACACCTTGTCTCTCTCATGTTTCATAGAAGATCAGGGTTGGAAGGGACCTCAGGAGGTCATCTAATCCAACCTCCTGCTCAAAGCCGGACCAATCCCCAACTAAATTTTCCCAGCCAGGGCTTTGTCAAGCCTGACCTTAAAAACCTCTACAGAAGGAGATTCCACCACCTCCCTAGGGAACCCATTCCAGTGCTTCACCACCCTCCTAGTGAAAAAGTTTTTCCTAATATTCAACCTAAACCTCCCCCACTGCAACTTGAGACCATTGCTCCTTGTTCTGTCATCTGGTACCACTGAGAACAGTCTAGATCCATCCTCTTTGGAACCCCCTTTCAAGTAGTTGAAAGCAGCTATCAAATCCCCCCTCATTCTTCTCTTCTGCAGACTAAATAATCCCAGTTCCCGCAGCCTCTCCTCATAAGTCATGTGCTCCAGCCCCCTAATAATTTTTGTTGCCCTCCGCTGGACTCTCTCCAATTTTTCCACATCCTGCTTGTAGTGTGGGGCCCAAAACTGGACACGGTACTCCAGATGAGGCCTCACCAACACCGAATAGAGGGGAATGATCACGTCCCTCGATCTGCTGGCAGTGCTCCTACTTATACAGCCCAAAATGCTGTTTTGCTAAACATTTAGATTTTTGCAAAACTGCATTTTTCTGACAGGAAATTGTTTGGTCAGCTCTAGTGTTTATCCTCACAACTGCCTGTGAGGCTGGGCAAGGCTATTCTCCCCAGTTTATAGGTGGGAAACTGAGGTGCAGAGAGGCCAAGTCACAGAGGAAGTCTGTAGCAGAGCAAGGAATTGAATCTATGCCTGCCAAGTGCCTGGAGAGCCTTTGACCACTTGACCATCTTTTGACCCTCTCTCTAGCCAAGCAGCTGAGCTTTTGAGCATGTCTCTCCTGCAGCCATGAAATATGCCTCCATCATGGCCCAGATCCTGAAACCCAGAAAATGAAATAAAAGGGGGAAAAATCCAACACAGTGTGGGGAGAGTATTGGGTCAGTAGCATCATCCACAGGGGAAGGTGAAGAATGAGTTATACGCCAACTCAGCCCTATTCAAAATAGAACCAACTACAGGCCCAGAACGTAGACTTGCTGTGGCACATGGATGAGTGAATATGACTCGTTTTCTCTGGCCTGCAGGGAAACTGTCTGAAACACGCACTGAGCAAACAGAATTCAGACTGTGGAGAGCACAGCCCAGTGACCTGACTGCAGATGCAGTGAGAGGTGAGAGCAGGGGACTGGGAGAGGTGCCTCCCGGGGCCTAACTCCAGTTCTGCTGCGGACTAGCAGAATACTCCAGGCAAGTCATTTAGGGTTCGATCCTGCAAGATGCTGGGAACTCTGGCCTGGTACTTAACTTAGTCGCTAGGACCCCTCACCTGCTTAAAGTTAAGAGTGTGCTTAAATGCTTTGCTGGAGCAAGGCCAAAATGTTCAGCGCCTTGCAGGATTGAGTCACTCATCCCCCTCTACCTCAGTTTCCCAATCTGCATCCGGCCCACTGAGTGACGTGAATAATTCCTCACCTTAAACTGAATAGCTCAGATTCCATGTAGAAGCCCCCTCCACACCAGCTGGCCTAACTAACAAGCTCTCTGCCTTTCTCCTGGCACCCATCAGCACCCAGAGGTGGCATGATCCCTTCGGCTATTGCTTTTCCATAAGAAAAGGCAGGCTTAGTCTGGGAATCCACAGCTGGGTTGGGGCAGGACATGGTTGAGCAGACTGAAATACAGTGGTACATTAAATACTGGATGAGTGACAGAGGCACCATCTCCCCTACGGAGTCACTATGGAAACGGCCAGGGTAGGACAGCAAAGAGAGGAGCTAAGTAGTCAGGGCTTTAAATCAGTCAACGTGGCATGTCAAGTTAGAGAACCAGTCTGAAACTAACCAGATCAAACTCAGTAAAGAAAAATGCAAAGTACTTCCCCTAGGAAGGAAAAATCAAATGAACAACTACAAAATGTGGAGTAACTGGCTAGGTGGGAGTGCTGCTGAAAAGGATTTGGGGTTGTAGTGGATCACAAATGGAATATGAGCCAGCCATGTGGTACAGTTGCGAAAAAGGTTAATGTCGTTCTGGGGTGTAGAGTTGCATGTAAGTCATGGGGGATAATGTTCCTACTCTATTCAGCACTGGTGAGGCCTCAGCTGGAGTACTGCGTCCAATTCTGGTGCCAACCTTGCGGAAAGTTATGGATAAATTGGAGAGAGTTCAGAGGAGAGCAACAAAAATGAGAAAAGTTTTAGAAAATCTGACTTCTGGGGAAAGGTTAAAAAAAACCCTGGGCATGTTTGGTCTTGAGAAAAAAAGACTGAGGGGGGATCTGATAACAGGTTAAGGGCTGTTACAAAGAGGATGGTGATCCGTTGTTCTCCATGTCCACTGAAGGTAGGGCAAGTAGTAATGGGCTTAATCAGCAGCAAGGGAGATATTAAGAAAAACTTTCAACTATAAGGACAAGTATCAGGGGGTAGCCGTGTTAGTCTGTATCTACAAAAACAACAAAGAGTCTGGTGGCACCTTAAAGACTAACAGATTTATTTGGGCATAAGCTTTCGTGAGTAAAAACCTCACTTCTTCGGATGCATAGAGTGAAAGCCATATATAACTATAAGGACAGTTAAGCTCTGGAACAGGCTTCTAAGGTAGGTTCTGAAGTCTGTGCTATTGGAGGTTTTTAAGAACTAGTTGGACAAACCCCTGTCAGGGATGGCCTAGGTTCACTTGATTCTGCCTCGGAGCAGGGGGCTGGACTTGGTGACTTCTCGAGGTCCTGTCCAGCCCTATGTTTCTATGATTCTAAATTCTCCATTCATTTGCTTTGCCAATAATACACCTACTGTGTACGTATTCTGAGTAAATGGCTCGAATGTATTTCCTGTGCCTGAGTGGTCCATTAGGCATTTCATAAAGGCAAGTGCATTCTGCTCTTCACTAAGGGCAGATTCAATAAGGTACAGAGTGTTTGACAGAAAACGGCTTACTGAGGAGCATATGCTCATTCACAGTGAAAAGCCACTGCAATTACAAGGCAATTTACTTAAAAAGGAGAGCCCTTCCCTGCTTTGTACACCTAATCCAGGCCCTGTTGGATATTTCTGTTCAGTTTCCATGGAGATTCTAGTGGGGTTTAATAAAATATATGAAATTATTCAGACCTTCCCCCCAAACACACACACACAGGGAAGAGAGCATAACCCGCTGTAGAAGACAGATGTGAGCTGCTGGTTCTGTTCAGAGCTGAGCAAAATTTGGAATTTCCACCTCGCAAGAGATTCTAACGTTTGGGACAAAAGGTTGACATGTATGTATGTATTTATTTTTTAATTAAATGGAAATTTCAAAAACATTCAATTTGGAGACATTGAAAAGTTGGTTGGTTTGGGCATTTTCAATTGAAATAAAACATTTTGATATTCCCAAACTCAAAAGGTTGCATTTCAGGTTGTTGAATTGCCCTGGAATGCTTCGTTTGGAGGCATTTCAAGGTTAAACTGCCTTTTCCGGTTGTGGCGCACTGCCTCATGGGAGCTGTAGTTCAGGAGCCTGACGCCTTCCATTTTCCCCTATGGACCAGGTTCCCTGGCTGGACTACATCTCCTCCATTGCACCAAGAGTGATGTGACTCCCATGAAGCACCACAGAGCTCAGTGAAAGGGAAAACTGCTTTGCATCATGGGAGAAGTTGGATTCCAGGGAGCCTAACCCATAGGAGAGAATGGAGCCCTAAACTACAACCCCATAAGGCAATGTGCTTTGGGTCAATTCAAAAAATGAAATATTCCAATTCAGGTCAAAGCGACCCAAATCAAAATATTTCAGTCTGATTTTTTTTCCAACAGAAAGTTGAAAATTTGGGGGGAAATCAAAATTTTTCCACGGAGAATTTCCATTTTCCAGAAACTGCATTTTCCATCACAAAATCATTCTCAGAGAAAGTTCCTGAACAGCTCCACTCAAATTGTTTAACGTGCTCAGCCTCAGACACCCTTGTGAAGCAGGGAAGTACCATTATTTCCACAGAAGGGATGTGAGGCGCAGAGACTAAGGGCTTGTCTACACTACAGAGGCACAGCTACGGTGCTACAACCCTGCCACTGGAGTGCCGTACTGCAGACACTTGCTACAGCAACAAAAGAGGGTGGGCAATTTGCCCCGGGCCCCACAAGTGGCGGTCCGGGTCTTCGGCGGCATTTTGGCGGCGGGTCCTTCAGTGCTGCCAAAGACGCGGAGCAACTGAAGGGACCTCCGCTGCCGAAATGCCGCCGAAGACCCGGACCGCCACCGGGTGAGTACAAGCACTGCAGCTCCCCCACTTTGCCCCAGGCCCCCTGAATCTTCTGGGCGGCCCTGAACAGAAGTGATTTTTCTGTCCATGTAGCTAATCCACCCCTGCGAGAGGTGGTAGCTAGGGTGACAGTGTCAGTACTGGGTTCAGAGAAGGGCAACTAAAATGATTAGGGGTTTGGAATTGGTCCCATATGAGGAGAGATTAAAGAGGCTACGACTTTTCAACTTGAAAAAGAGGACACTAAGGGGGGATATGATAGAGGTGTATAAAATCATGAGTGATGTGGAGAAAGTAGATAAGGAGAAGTTATTTACTTATTCCCGTAATACAAGAACTAGGAGCCACTGAACAAAATTAATGGGCAGCAGGTTTAAAACAAATAAAAGGAAGTTCTTCTTCACACGGCGCACAGTCAACTTGTGGAACTCCTTGCCTGAGGAGGTTGTGAAGGCTAGGACTATAACTGGGTTTAAAAGAGAACTGGATAAATTCATGGAGGTTAAGTCCATTAATGGCTATTAGCCAGGATGGGTAAGGAATGGTGTCCCTAGCCTCTGTTTGTCAGAGTGTGGAGATGGATGGCCCCTCTGGGGCACCTGGCATTGGCCACTGTTGGTAGACAGGATACTGGGCTAGATGGACCATTGCTCTGACCCAGTACGGCCGTTCTTATGTTTTTATGGAAGGCAATGACGAAATCCCATTCATTAGATTTATTGTTTGTTTATATCTGTGCTACGGGTCAAATCCTGATCAACTAAACGGGAAGCTTGGAATCCTGTCCCATCTCTAGTTCCGATGCTGGCTTTCTCTCCCCTTCCTTGGCTTGTATGATTGAGCCTTTGTCTTGAGGGGCTTTTAAATTTGACTTTTGCAGAAGCCTTTTTTCTTACGCTCGCATAGATTTGCGGTATAATTTGGGCAGACATTTATAGCAGTCCCTTTATGATCCACATATCCTTTGAAAGGATCACATTTATCTAGTGCAAAGATTCACAAGCTGACAAAATGAGACAAAGGAGACAATTAATGTGAACTATTTTTATAAGGTAATTGTCACTTCAAACAATGTGCCAGATTTACCACTAGTATAAGTCGGTGTTGCTTCATTGAAACCAAGCCAGCGGTGGACTTAAATCCATGCCTATGATCCCTGAGCTACCAAAAATCCTAAGCAGAAATTCAGCTCTTCAGATATGCCATCAAGTCCCCATGAACCACATTCTCAGGCCTAGCTCCCAAATCCGAATGTATTAACTTAACCTTGTCTAATTCACATCGCTTGTCTCATTATGTCCTTGCTGTGATTAACATCTCAGATGACACCATCTTTCGCTAAGAGACCTGAACTGTACATATATGTTCTTTACCATCATGGTGATATTTTCATCCGTTTACCAGCCAGTCCCCTGAAAGGGCCCTTTTCCTTTCAGAACAATCCCAGCCAAGGTATTTGTGAGGTTTCACTCCATATTCTTTATGAAAATATGATACGGATCTGACATCACTGAGATATACGTTACGCAAGATGGCTCATGTGAGATATCATTGGAAAGGGTATGATGTACTGAATGTGATTATCCAGTTTGTATGCCTGTATCATTGCTGTACCTGAAGTTAGGAATCTTAACTATGTATCTGGGTTACCTAGGGAGGTGGTGGAATCTCCTTCCTTAGAGGTTTTTAAGGTCAGGCTTGACAAAGCCCTGGCTGGGATGATTTAGTTGGGAATTGGTCCTCCTTTGAGCAGGGGGTTGGACTAGATGACCTCCTGAGGTCCCTTCCAACCCTGAGATTCTATGATTCTATGATCTGTATTTCAAATGTGTTACTTTGGGTGTCACCCCCAACCAGCCCTTGAGGTACAACTGTGGAAAAGCCAGACAGGGCTAATGGGCCATTAGCAGAGACAATGGACTGTGAAAGAGCTTAGTCTTTCTGTGGATGCTCCAGACAGCCTGCGAGTAATGGCTGCTACGACCCTGCAGACACATGGGACTGAGTAACCTGGTACCGGACTCCACCTTGGAATGCCAGTATTCTTCCACTGGGAGACAAAGGGTTCCTGCCACACATAAGAGCTATATAAGGTAGGGTAGTGACATCATCGGGGGTTCTCCTCTGCCTCCCCACCCAAAGACACACCGAAAAACACCTGAAAGCAAGAACAGAACTGCGGGGAGAAGGGTTGAGCCCAAGCTTGAAGGGTGTCTAGCTTGTGAGTAATAATACCCGAGGTCTCAAGCTGTAGATCAGTGCAGCTGCCTTTTCAAGACCTTCTGTAATCTGCCTGCAACAATATCTAGGGTGAGAAATTACTATTTGTAACCAATTTCTTTAGTGAAACAAGCTTAGTTTGCGTGTTTGGTTTTATTTGCTTAGCAATCTGCTTTGTTCTGTTTGCTATCCCTTTAATCGCTTAAAATCCACCTTTTGTAGTTAATAAACTTATTTCTTGTTTATAATATAACCCAGTTTACATAATTTCTAATACTGACACACTGGGGGAGCGCAGGAAGTCAGGCACATCTCTTCACATTGAGGAAGAGGGTGGATTTTTACGAGCTTGCGCTGTGCAGATTTTTCTATACAGTGCCAGACAGTATTATTCTGGGTTTATCTCCCAAAAGGGGTGTGCCCGTGAGTGCTGGGGGAGTCCTCTCACACAGAGCTGACTTCAGTCTGTGTCTGCAGCAGGGTGTGGCCCTACCTGTGTGCATGCTGCAAGAGGCCGGAGAGCCTAATTCAGTAACGCACAGAGAGGGAACCCTGGCTGGTGGAGCAGGAGAGGCTCAGTGAAATCCCAGTACATCAGGTGGCATCCCAGAAGGGGGGTCCAACCCATCATAGCATTTTCATATCCCCCAACCAGGAGGACCCATCATCCCAACTGAAGCCAATGGGATTGCATGGATGTTCCCAAGAGCAGTATCTGTCCCAGTAATGGCTTCATTGGCTAGGGTACCACTGAGTACCATGGCCAGCACAGGACAGTGCCTATTAGAGACGATCTGGCTGTGATGAACTAGGAGAGCCAGCTGGAAGAATCTATGCTCCCACCACATCACAGTATGTAAGAATTAGACCAAAAGCCCATGATGATTAAGCCACAGGGGTTACATGTGTCCGAACAGCGGATCTTTGAGTAAGTGCCAGCTATTGAAATGACACCAGGCTGGGTAGTTCTGTGCCAATGGCTCTTCTCCCTTGCACAATTCCCTGCATAGGCATTGAAGCCCCTGGGGACCAGGGCACAGAGAGGGCCTGGTTTTCTGAAGTCCTGGGCGCCCACATCTCCAACTGAAGTCGATGGGAGCTCAGCGCCATGGAAAATCAGGCCCAAGGTGCCAGAAACTGCCGCCTTGAGCCAGAGGTCCAGCATGTGCTGGGATAGCCCCTCTCCGCACAAGTCCCTAAAGGCGTTGTCCAGATGGGTTTGGAGGGCTCGCCCTGTGCTCTGTTCTTTGTGCCATCTCTTTATAGTGAGGAATCAAGATGGAGTGCACACGACTCAGGCTAAGACTGGCCCTCACAGCACGAGGCTTACCAATGGCTTTCGTTGCTGTGGAACCTGAAACCCTTCACCCCTACACACTGAGGACAACAGCCATTCTCCTAGAATCATAGACTATCAGGGTTCGAAGAGACCTCAGGAGGTATCTAGTCCAACCCCCTGCTTGAAGCAGGACCTAATCCCCAACTAAATTATCCCAGCCAGGGCTTTGTCAAGCCTGACCTTAAAAATCTCCAAGGAAGGAGATTCCACCACCTCCCTAGGTAACGCATTCCAGTGCTTCACCACCCTCCTAGTGAAATAGTGTTTCCTAATATCCAACCTGGACCTCCCCCACTGCAACTTGAGACCATTGCTCTTTGTTCTGTCATCTGGTACCACTGAGAACAGTCTAGATCCATCCTCTTTGGATCCCCCCTTTCAGGTAGTTGAAAGCAGCTATCAAATCCCCCCTCACTCTTCTCTTCTCCAGACTAAACAATCCCAGTTCCCTCAGCCTCTCCTCATAAGTCATGTGCTCCAGCTCCCTAATCATTTTTGTTGCCCTCCTCTGGACTCTTTCCAATTTTTCCACATCCTTCTTGAGTGTGGGGCCCAAAACTGGACACAGTACTCCAGATGAGGCCTCACCAGAGTCGAATAGAGGGGAATGATCACGTCCCTCAATCTGCTGACAATGCTCCTACTTATACAGCCCAAAATGCTGTTAGCCTTCTTGGTAACAAGGGCACACGGTTGACTCATATCCAGCTTTTCATCCACTCTAACCCCTAGGTGCTTTTCTGCAGAACTGCCTCCTAGCCATAGGTCCCTAGTCTGTAGCAGTGCATGGGATTCTTCCTTCCTAAGTGCAGGATTCTGCACTTGTCCTTGTTAAACTTCATCTGATTTCTTTTGGCCCAATTCAGTCAGTCCAATCCACTGGTACCAGTGTGTGATACAGCTCCCTGTGTAACTGATCCCAAGGGCGTGTGTGGGTCTCCTACAGCTGCCGGTTCTAGAACATGGCTTTTTCACTCAAGTTGAAAAGACCTATGCTTTTAGGTTCCTGGTTCTGCCCCGAGCATCAGCTAAGGTGTCAGTCCTTGCATAAGGACTAAAGGGCGTGATTCCCTATATGAAACATCCGCTGAAGAAAAAACAACGAGAAGTCCGGTGGCACCTTCAAGACTAACAAATTTATTTGGGCTTAAGCTTTCGTGGGTAAAAAAACCCACTTCTTCAGATGCATGGAGTGAAAATGACAGATGCAGGCATTATTATACTGACACATGAAGAGAAGGGAGTTACCTCACAAGTGGAGAACCAGTGTTGACAGGGCCAAACCTATCCGGGTGGATCCCAGTAATTGATGAGGAGGTGTCAATACCAAGAGAGGGAAAGTTGCTTTTGTAGTGAACCAGCCACTGCCAGGCCGTATTCAAGCCCAAAGTAATGGTGTTAAATTTGCAAATGCATTGTAGTTCTGCAGTTTCGCTTTGAAGTCTGTTTCTGAAGTTTTTTTGTTGAAGGATGGCTACTTTTAAATCTGTTATAGAATGTCCAGGGAGATTGAAGGCTTCACCTACTGGCTTTTGTATGTTACCGTTCCTGATGTCTGAAAGGCCATCCACTGAAGGCCAATCCAGAGGGGGCAAAGTGGCAGCAGGTGTTAGGCCACGTCTACACTACCCGCTGGATCGGCGGGTAGTAATCGATCTATCGGGGATCGATTTATTGTGTCTCATCTAGATGTGATAAATCGATCCCCGAATCGACGCCCGTACTCCACCTCAGCAGGAGGAGTAAGCGGAGTCGACGGGGGAGCCGTGGCGGTCGACATGCCGCCATGAGGATGGCCAGATAAGTCGAACTAAGATATTTCGACTTCAGCTACTCGAATAGCGTAGCTGAAGTTGCGTATCTTAGATCGATCGCCTGCCCCCAGTGTAGATCAGCCCTTAGTGTTAAACAGCAGCTTTATTTGTTGGGAGTAACTTAACTGTGGGGTCATGAAGGGTGTGTCCACACTGCAGCTAGTAGCAAGGTGCCCAGCCTGGGTAGACAGACTTGCACTAGGGGGGCTTGAGCTGTCATACTAAAGACTCTCAAGCCTAGGGGATCAGGTGGGCTTGAGAGCCCAAGCTGTAATGCCTCCGCTGCAATTTTTAGTGCACTAGCTGGATCTCCACTCGCCCAAGTCTGTCTGCCCGCACTTGCTCCCAGACGGTGTGCGCAAGACTAAATTGGCTCTGGCCTCGCTAGGAGGTGACAGATAGAGCCAGGTGACCAGTTCACAGTGAATCTTTTATTCAACCCATTTCTCATCTTTTTCCATTAGCCAACTGTCCATAATCGTGCCAAGCAACTTACTCAAATGTATTGCTTATTTGGATGATTTACATGAACAGTTCTTGGTGAGTGGATGATTCACGAGCAGTTTGCTGGAAATATTGCTACGCAAAATGTAAATCGCTGCGCGTGGCCACATAAATCACATAGCACAATTCTGTTCCAGGACTGGATCAGGATTCCCAGTGTGAATGCTTACAGGTACAAATTCAAACTTCCATTGCCCCAAATATTCTGCAAGATTAGCACAAAATCTGCCGTTTGCTGTACATAGCTTTGACAGCCAAATTCCTCTGCTAGATTAGTTGTCGGAAGCCAACACAGAAGTTGTATTCTCAGAGGCTAAGGGAATTTGTTTAAAAATTTGAATGTGCACTCCTGGGCGAGTGATTTTTATCATCTGCCCAGCTCATTAATGTCCTTCTTTGCTTGTGTGAGTTAATCATAGGTGAATTTCAGAAGGTTTGGACGATCAGTTGAGATCAGATAAAGGAATGAGTGTGAGCTAATGTGGTAAGTGACTAATTACATCCCCTGGGTTAGTATTAGTATTTATTATTCATAATGTAGCAGCACCTAGGAGCCCTGCCATTGTGCTAGGAGCTGTACAAACAACACCTCTGCCATCAAGAACTTACAGGAGCCAAGAGGTGGAGACAGAGAGACCAGCAGGGGAGAAGAGGGAAGCAATTAAATTGGTTCTATTCCTTACTCTGCCACTCACTTGCTGTGTGGTCTTGGGCACGACACTTCTCCACTCCGTGCCTCAGTTTCCCCATCTGTGAAATGGGGCTAATCATGCTTTATTGTCATGCAGGGGAGGGGACTGTTGTTCTTCTTAATTAATCTTAGCAAAATACTTCGATATCCTTAGGAGACGCAGGCTGTTATGTAAATCTCTGATTGTTAATGGTGTTTCAGATCTGTTGGTAGCTGTTCTCCGCGTCCAATTCCCATGCAAATAAATGAGTCTCACTGCTTGTCTGCACACTTGTTAATAACGAGGGATAGCAATGCAAATAGATGAGTTTTTTGGGGTTGTCCTGATGGCCTGACTTCCTGTGGCGTGAGCATAACAGAAATCCGAGATCTCTCTGTTTCACAGTGAGTACCACACAAGCTCAAACGGCGAACGATTCCCTTTATCCATCAGGAGCAGCAAAGGGCGTTCTTAAAAACCAAGCAATCATTTTTATGGGCTTTAAGTAGAAGCATATAAACCTCCTGTGCCTAATTACTGCTCCCCGTTCCTTTAATTATGGGGCACTAGTAAAGGAAAATAATCCCCACACTTTTTACGGCAAAGTCTAATCTCAGTGAGCCATAATGGGAGTCAGTGTTGAGTTATGGCGTAGAAGAAAATTTTGAGGCTTTCGATTAATTTTTACTGGTGCTAAATCACAAAGTAATTAGAAACCAGTCAATCACTCTGGGAAATCAGGTTTTATAGCACCAATGTAAAAAAAAAGAAAATACTTTACACGCTTATACATTCTTATTTGAACAGTGTTAATTGGCCACACAATTTGATTGAGGCTCACACCTGGGATTCTGCAGTAAAAAGCAGGGAAGAGAATTACAGACGCTAATATGGACAGAAACAAGCGCGTGTGTCCGTTTTTCCTGAATTATACCCTGGCCACCACTGACTCTGTGGGTGGGTCTGAGTGAATGACGCGGCTTCCCGGGGATTGGATAAAGGACTTGACCACTAGGGGGTGACATAATTCACTTGCCACTCCCGCCGCCTCAGTGAATGCATGACGATACGATAATGCAAGAGAGCAATTTTGGTCTGACCAGTCTCTCCCAGGCTGCTCCAGCACGTGCCATTGTGTCTGTGAGATGTCCCAGCCGCTCACCGTGAGCAGGGCTGGGGACAGTGCATGCACATAAGTAGGAGTTAGGAAGAAATCAGCCTTTCCCACTCTGATGTCTGCAACAGCGCCAGGAAGGAGCGCTGAGCTCTCATCCTGCTCTGATGTGGGGGGACTCAACATTTGCAGCCACTGACAGCCACTCCCTGATGCCTAGGATATCGTTCAGATCCTCCTGCTGCAGGAACACAGGCTCCACTGCTGGAGAGACAGGAGAGACTCCATGGCCTGTTAGCGCTATATGGCCAATGACACACAGTTAATCTGTTCTGATTCTGCCCAGCAGGGGGTGACACTTTTATTACACTATAGGGACTGGTTTGCAAACAGGGGTGCCTGGAGTTTGGTATTGAGGTTCCCAAAACGATTTAGGGAACATCTCAAATACTACAGCCATGGGAGGCCTGTGGAAGGCAGGTCTCGGGAGTCAGGAGCAGGCTGGTCAGTGGCGTAGCCAGGTGGAGGGAACAGGGGGAGCGATCAAAAAGAAAAGGCGCCACCCGCTACGGCACTTTTACTCACCCGGCGGCGCTCCGGGTCTTCGGCGGCACCTCGGCGGTGGGACCTTCACTTGCTCTGTGGGTATTCGGCAGCATTTCGGTGGCAGGTCCTTCAGTGCAGGTCCGCCGCCGAAGTGCCACTGAAGACCTGGAGCGCCGCCTGGTGAGTAAAAATTAAAAAGGCGCCAAGAAATAGACAAGGTGCCACTTGTGCTCAGTGGGGGAGCGGCCGCTGCCCTGCTCCCCCCCAGCTACCCTACTGAGGCTGGTGTACTGACAGGCATAGCAGAAGGGACTAGATAGGTGGAGCTAAACCAGGCATTTAAGTGCCTGGCGGTAGGGACTCAGACTTGAAAAATCTGGACTTGAATAGAGAGGAGCCCAGTCCACAATCCAAACCTGGTCCCTAAACCAGCAGGGGGATGCAAAACCAAATGACAAACCCTGAGTCTAAAGGCACCTAAGGCCTGACATGCACAGGAGAGAGACCCCTGCATTTCCCATGCCCTAGGCCTCCTGCTGAACATTGCATTGCATGCTCACAGCTGCAAGGCTCTGCCGGCCAAATGACCAGTCCTGTGGCACCTTATACACTAACAGACGTATCGGAGCATAAGCTTTCATGGGTGAATACCCACTTCATCAGACGCATGTTTAAGGAACTCCAGCGGTGTAGTGAACAGCACGTTAGCTTGTTATTCAGAAGACTTATTCCTGGCTCTGCTGCTGGGTGATCTTAAGAGAGGCATGGTCTCTCTGTGCCTCAGTTTCCCCACCTATAAAATGGGGATACTGACCTCCTTTGTAAAGTGCTTTTGAGCGCTATGGATGAATAGAAGAGCTAGGTGGTACTGTCCTGACAGGGACCCTGGCACCATACCAGCAGTGAATTCATCGCTCATTTATAAATCATTTCTAGCGGTCAGAAAGTTCATCAAACTTCACTTCTCCCACAGAATGCCACGGAAGGTCTTTCAATAATAAAAATACAGAAAAAAAAGGAATTTTGCAAAGAGAGGGAAATGGCAGAGAATGTTGAGACATGTCCTTTGAAACGGAATAAGAAAGTTACACTTAATCAAATATTAACACACTGCCTATCAGCTCCTTATCTGAAGCATTAGTTGTGATGAAGGGGCGCATGCTGTTAAGTGATGTGTGGGAGGATTATGCACAAATCCCTATTGCTGCACAGGTGTTTCAGAGCAACGCTTCGAAACGGTATCTCCTGAAATGTCGCTGAGTCCATTTCAGATTTAATGAGCACCTAATTGCCTGATTATTGATTATCACTTTGAAGCACACTACTGTAATCATCCTATCGCTAGCAAATTTGCCATCTGCCTGCCTTTTTCACAACCTGTCTATTTTCACCACGAGCTGTCTGATCAAATGGAAATGCAGATGGTTTAGTAGAGGCATACGCCTTTAAAAGGGTTATAAATACAGAGGAGTTCAAAGTAAAACACCTTGGGGCAGGAGCTGGGTTTTGCCACTTGTCTGGGTGGGTTTGTGGCACCCAGATGCACTCAGTGTGGTGCTCTGTCTTGCCTAGCAGTGGCTGGGCCAGAGGTGGAGGTTCATGAGCCTGCTACAGTGTTAGCCGACAGAGCTGGGTTATTTATCATAGACTCATAGACTTTAAGGTCAGAAGGGACCATTATGATCATCTGGTCTGACCCCCTGCATGCTGCAGGCCACAAAACCCTTCCCTGGACTCTGCCGTTGAAGTCCCCAATCCTGTGTTTTAGTGACTTCAATCGGCAGTCTCAGCTTTAACATCCAGGGGATCCACATTCAGTCCCAGCTGCTAGCAACCCACAGCAACACGCTTGCAGGGCCGGTGCTACCATGAAGGCAAACTAGGCGGTTGCCTAGGGCGCCAAGATTTGGGGGCGCCAAAAAGCGATGCCCCCAATTTTTTTTTTTTTTTACAGCGTTCCTACCCCTCTCCCAGAGCGCGCGGTCGCCGCTCCACTTCTCCTGCCTTCCAGGCTTGCAGCGCCAATCAGCTGTTTGGCGCCGCAAGCCTGGGAGGGGAGGAGAATTAGAGCGGGAGCGGCGTGCTCGGGGAGGAGGCGGAGCAGAGGGGAGCTGGGATGGGGAGCTGCTGCACGGCTCCCCGGGCCGCAGGGGTGGGGAGCTGCCACGGGGGTGCCTCAAGGCGGGGGTGGGGGGAGCTGCTGCAGGGCTCCCCACCCCAGCTCACCTCTGCTACGCCCCCTCCCCGAGCACGCCATCACTGCTCCACTTCTCCCACCTCCCAGGCTTGTGGCGCCAATCAGCTGTTTGGCGCCACAAGCCTGGGAGGGGAGGAGAATTAGAGCAGGGACAGCGTGCTCAGGGAGGAGGCGGAGCAGAGATGAGCTGGGGTGGGGAGCTGCCGCAGAGGGGGGAGCTGCCGCGGAGGTGGGGAGCTGCCCTGGTGGGGGGAGCTGCCGTGGAGGTGGGGGTGGGGAGCTGCCGCAGGCCTGGGGGTAGGGGGGGCACAAGGTGGAAGTTTTGCCTAGGGCGCGAAACTTCTTTGCACCGGCCCTGCACGCTTGGCTGCGGTTTTTGGATCAGGCTATTGTGCCGACATGCGTAAGCCCTGATGTTTGGCTCCAGAAGTGAAATGTTCCCTCCAACCCCCAAAATCACTCTGAGCCAATAGCATAATTGAGCACAAGCAGTGTTTACCTCCATTGGGGGAATATGGAGTTTAGACAAGATTAGTTTACCCACTATTCTGAGCCCAGGCCCCTGTCCTCCAAGGAACTACTTCACAGGATACCCCACTGTCTTCCCAGACCCTCATGGGGGTTCAGCTGGCCTCCATGTGCATACCAACTAAAGCCCCACAAGCAAACCTAGGAACAGACCCTCGCTAGCCTTTGCAGAAATCAATGATTTTATCATTTCAATGGATACAATCAGAGCTTATTTTCAAGCATTCTTCTCAATTTAAATTTTCAAAATTGTGGAGTTTAAGCATTTCTTTTTCTATTTTTAAAATTTCACAGTTATGGGAAATAATGGGGGAGTGGTCAGACAGTATTTATTTACTGAGAGTAGATGTTGAGAGTCAACAAGTTAAAGATTTGTAACTGTTAAAACCCAAATTATCAAAATCAAGATCCAAATACACAAAGTAAATAGAATCATAGAATATCAGAGTTGGAAGGGACCTCAGGAGGTCATCTAGTCCAACCCCTGCTCAAAGCAGGACCAATCCCCAACTAAATCATCCCAGCCAGGGCTTTGTCAAGCCTGACCTTAAAAACCTCTAAGGAAGGAGATTCCACCACCTCCCTAGGTAACCCATTCCATATGCTTAAATCAAACTCTGGTTAGTTCTCAGCCAGCATTTTTCTTACTTTTCCTCTCTGCAAATTTCGATTCGTTGTGATGGAAATACATTTTTCATCAGTTTGTGCGCATAGGGTGGAATTTACTGACATTTACCGATAAAAATACCTAATCCTTCCGAACCTACTTATGCATAAGGGAATTATTTCATCCACCACTGCAGTGGAGCCAGCTCTGGTGACTCCCTCAGGGTGTAACACCTCCATGAGAAAATTAAAATGACAAGGACGCACCGTGTATGAAGTGTGGCCATTTCTATTGAATTTTATAGAGATACAGCAGACAGACAAAATAAATGCCTTACAGTTTTAAAGAGCCCTACGGAAGACAAGAGATGGAAATATAAAGCTCAGACTAGAAAAAAAAATTAGGCCTAATAGGAACACTTCCCTGTATGATATTAGCTAAGCCGGCAGAACACTGTAGCTGCATCTACATTTTGCTGGCATAGCTAACCCACGTAGCTAAGTCAGCAAAACTTGGTAGCATAGGCATGGCTTTATACAGGTATAGCTTATTCCCCTTCCCATGCAGGAATAGTTATGCTACTCTAAAGGTACAATATGGGGAGAGGGTCCTGCTTTAACTACACAGCCTACTTAGAGAAGCAATACCACTTTTGTGTGTAGACAAGAAATAATCAGAGAGATGTGTGTCATAGACATTGCATCTCTCTGTTCTGTATCATAGAATATCAAGGTTGGAAGGGTTATCTTGTCCAAGTCCCTCCTCAAAGCAGGACCAATCCCCAAACAGATTTTTGCCCTAGATCCCTAAATGGTCCTCTCAAGACTTGAGCTTACAACCCTGGGTTTAGAAAGCCAATGCTCTAACCACTGAGCTATCCCTCCCTGCCATTTGCTGCTGGGGAAAGGTAAATAATAATCCCCGCACTCATTAGAGCAGGCTATGTAGGGAAAGAACATGCCGGTTGAGTCAATTCTCCCCTTTTGGAACCAAAGCACTCGAAAATCCTGCCCCGTGGGGAGCCCTAGGACAAAATGAATTAAGGTCAGTAGAGAAATGATCAGTGAGTGGAGTCTGCAAAACCGAAAGAAATGAAAATAGGCTTTAAAATACCGCAGTGGCCCCCAAACACTGCAGTCTCATGCTCGTGGGCTGGGTCGTTTGGGGCTTTGGTGTAGCATATTGTATAACCCACTGGTCAGCATGCATTACACACACCTCTCTGTGCCCGATCCACAGAGGCTATGAACCCGGTAGAGCCCCAGCTACAAGCCTACTCATTAGAGACGCATACGTCTACATTTCTGTACCTTACGGCTTCATACTGCTTCCCGTCACCGTAGTACCTTCCATGTAGAATCTATAGCAATAGCAATATGCCTAGAGGACTTCATGGAGTCTCTGGTACTTCTCCCATTTAATAAGAACGCCTGTTTCTTATATAGCATTTTACATCCGCAGGGTTCAAAGCGCTTCACAATCTTTTTCATGTATTTATCCTCACAACCCCCTGGGAGATAAGGAAGCATTATGGCCGCCATATGACAGAGGGGGAACTAAGTCACAGACAAGCCATGGGACTTGCCCCAGGTCACGCAGAAAGGCTGTGGAAAAGCAGGGAACTAAAGCTGTGTCTCCCATGGCCTGAATCCTCCCATCTTCAATCCCAAGTCCATTCCCCTAACCCCTAGACTATCCTTCCCCCCTTTGAGTCAAAACTCATCTGGCAAGGGGGGGGTATTTTTTTTCTTATTGGTAGGGGTTTAGGACTGAAGGGGGTATCAGATTTGGGGTGCAGGGGCACAAGGGGACGCTATTGTGTCATTATTATGAGGCAAAGGCTTTCTCAAAGAGGAAGGTTTTGTGATCTTGTCCCCTGGCCCTCAGTTGCTCTGTAACAATTACACGGAAAGGCAGATTGTCCCGGGCTCCATTTCTGAGGAGGCCTGGAGGGTGAATATTCCATGCGCGAATAGATGGACCCAAGAAGGAACGGGGGAATATTTCTTTTAAGGGGTGAATTAGCTAGGGTTGAACTGCCCTCTGCGCTAGTCACCCTGGGCCTCAGCTGTAAGCAAAGCTAGCTGAGAAAGGACCTGTCCCAGAGGCTGTTTTCAGTTCCCCGCTGCTCTCCAGTTGTGCTACCTCTCTCCAGAGCGTATCTGTTTTGAGCATAAGGCTTTGGAAAGTCTAATTCCAGTGTTTGTTTGGTGCACAGAGCTAGCTGATTTGGGGCGGGTGGGAGATTAATCCAGCCACTGTCCGATCACTCTAATGGGAAGCTGTGATCCTCTGCTGATATACGGGAGCGAGTGAAAGACACCAAAAGCAGGGGCGGCTCAAGGCACCAGCACACCAAGCGCGTGCCTGGGGTGGCAAGCCGCGGAGGGCGGCCTGCCGGTTGCTGTGGGGGTGGCAGTCAGGCTGCCTTCGGCAGCCTGCCTGCAGGAGGTCCGCCGGTCCCGCGGCTTTGGTGGCAATTCGGCAGCGGGTACGCCGAAGCCACGGGACCAGTGGACCTCCCGCAGGCATGCCGCCGAATCCACGTTACCAGCGGACGTCCTGCAGGTGCGCCGCCGAAAGCAGCCTGACTGCCGTGCTTGGGGCAGCAAAATACATAGAGACGCCCCTGGCCAAAAGGAGTTATTTTGTATTTACTAAATATTTATCCAAAAAAAACAAGTGAAAGGAAAGTGGGTGACTTGCAGCCATGGAGGAAAGGGCTGGAATCTGAAGTGCCAGTAAACCAGGAAAATACAGACAGGCCAGGGGGCGTTTTCGGAAGCAGGCACTGCAACTGTGACTTGCCGATGGGAAACGGCGCCCAGGACAGCGATGCATTTGGGGTGAAATGACCCAGTCACTCCCGTTCAGGCCCTGCGGGTTCAGAGCAACGCCAAGGCCTCTGCACGGGGCGTGTTTTACTAGGGCACCGCATGGCGTCCAATGACCCTCGCTCAGCTTATCCTGCCCCAGAGCTCAATGGAAAGCCCATACGTAGCGGCTTTGGAGACAGAGAAAGGGAGGGTGCCCCTGGGCAGGTAGGCCCTCCCCACACAGTCAAGAACTGGGCTGGGGAATTCTCCCTTCCCAGAAAGCTCTGCCCCTTGGTAACCAAACTGAGATGTTTCTGAGAATGCAGCTCAGATCATTCCTCGAGGGACTCCAGAGCACATCCTAGCAGTTAATTCACTAACAGTGCCACCATCAGCCTGGCACGGGACAAGAAGTGGCGGGGATAAATGTCGCATACCATGCCCAGGTAGCAGACACCTCTCCTGCACAGCTAATGTAACCCCAACTTGCTCAGTCTGTGCTCTGTTCCCCTCTAATCACTGCTGGACCAGACCTCATGATTCATGAGGCTGCCTGTAGCTCAAACATGCAAAGTTTGCATTCTGAGATCCAGAGGTTTCCTGTTCAGTACCTGCTACAGCCGCAGGGGTGATACTGGCAGACCTGGTGCCAGCTCATGCCAGCCCCCCAGGCCAAAACACTTGTGTATTAGTGTAGATCAAAATGATTGTTAAAGATAGAAGAGTAAATTTGGTGGTTAAACTTCATGAAAACTAATGATAGGTTACTTGCATTGTTTTCACTTCTCTGCAGCCTTGGTTACAATGTAGTAGCAAACCTTCACATTGTCTTACCCCTGTAACTAAATAACCCACCCAATGAGAAAGAAGCCGTGTGGCATGCAAATGAAGAACTTTAACAGAAAAGTGCTAATTTCAAAGCAATGGGTCATTGTGGGTGATGATCGGAGGTCAAAGACCTACATTCATTCCTCACTCTCTGTCATCAAAAGAAGAGCCCATGTGAGTAGTGACCCTGTCAGCTTGTTTTCTGTGAGAGGAAGCTAGAAGTGTGGATTTAGGAAAAGATCCTTCATCTCTGGACAGTTTGGACCCTTACAGAGAAGTGTATCAGCTGCAAAGCGAACATCCCCAGAGACAATCTGGGTACCCTGAAAAGACTTTTGGGAAACTGGCAGTTTATTACATCACTGCCACCATTTGTAATTACAGACTGTGCCTCACCTGTGCATATATTTTACCTGCTTTCATCTCTCAATAACTCTCATTCCTTTTTCTTAGCTAATAAACCTTTAGTTAGGCGTGGTCTACATTGTGTGTGGGGGGGGGAATCGATCTAAGATACGCCACTTCAGCTACGAGAATAGTGTAGCTGAAGTCGACATATCTTAGGTCGACTTACCTTGCGTCCTCACGGCGCGGGGTCGACTGCCGCCGCTCCCCCGTGACTCCACTTCTGCCTCTCGCCGCGGTGGAGTACAGAAGTTGATGGCAGAGCGATCGGGGATCGATCACTACCCGCCGATCCGGCGGGTAGAGTAGATGTACCCTTAGTTTACTATTGAATTGGCTACCAGTGTTGTCTTTGGTGTAAGTTCGAGGCTACTTATTGATCTAGGATGTGTGCAGGCGGAGCTCTATGTTTGTTTGCCGCCCCTACGCACGGCAGTCAGGTGGCCTTCGGCGGCATGCCTGCGGGCAGTCCGCGGTCACGCGGATTCAGCGGCATTTCTGTGGGTGATCTGACGGTCCCGGGGCTTCAGCATACCTGCCACCGAATTGCCGCTGAAACCCCGGGACCGGCGGACCTCCTGCAGGCATGCCGCCGAAGGCCGCCTGACTGGTGCCGCCCTCACAGCGACCGGCACGCCGCCCCCCGCGACTTGCCGCCCCAGGCATGCGCTTGCTGCGCTGCTGCCTGGAGCCGCCCCTGGGTGTGTGACTGGTCTCTTGGGACTGGAAGCAACCTGAACGTGGTGTGATGTTTGGTATAAGTGACCTTTTATCCCAAAGTCCAATTTGTCTGGGTGGTAAGATAGACTGGAAAGTCTAAGGGGACTCCATGGTAAGACTGGTATAGCGATCCAGGAGTTCACATTTTTTACTGATTTAGTTGGGGATTGGTCCTGCTTTGAGCAGGGAGTTGGACTAGATACCTCCTGAGATCCCTGATATTCTGTGATTCTATGATACTGGCTTGGTGAAATCTAATTATAGAACACACCACCAGCATGGGGTATCTGCCCTGTTTTCTGAGGTAGGCACTCACGGTCGTGTGACACGAGACAGTGTGACACGAGGGGTGTGGTGTGGCGTTGAACAATGTCTTGCTTCCCTTGGTGACCTGCGCTGGATGTTGCAAGTTATCACCAAAATGCCTTTTAAAAGACACTGGTTTAACCTTTGTTGCTGCAGGCTTCCCTCCAGAGATCAAACGCTATCTCTGCAAATAGCAGTTCACCTCCCCTCTCGTCCAGAATTGCCCTGCTGGGCCATGTACACATCTGGAGACAGCCACGCTTGTGTGAGCTGAGGCAGGACGCTGGTTCGGCTGTGTCTTTTCTGGCTCCATCGATCTGCCTGCAGTGTTTCCGGACAGTGTGGTGGGTCCAGCTTGCTAACTTGCTGCCAGAAAACAATCCCGGACGCTTGGCTGCCTTAATGCACTGGTGACAGTTAACACCTGCTGTGTTCCTGCAGAATTCGGTGTCACCATGGCTGCCAGCCCTGGGCTTGGAATGGCTCTTTAAACCGCTTGGAGCTCACATGCTGTTAGCGGATGCATTACCACCTCCTTCGAAAACAGACCTTTCTCCTTTAGCCAGTGCCAGAGACAGTGCTGAGTTCAGCCCCCTGGGCTTTGAAATTCCTTTGGGGGGAAATTCAGAACAGGAGACTGGTGAATAAGGCCAGAAACGAGTTGCTTTCTCCTCCTAACCATATTATTATTTTTATTACAGTCGTGTCTAGAAGCCCGGGTCATGGACCAGTTCCCCATTGTGCTAGGCGCTGTACAAACACAGACCCAAAAGATAGTCCTGGCCTCACAGAGCTAACCAGTTACAAGTTAATAATAATGTATTAGACCAACACCTAGTAGTGAGGCAGTAATGCGTGTCATTGCATGGAGCAAGAACCTTCACTTAGACTCTTTTTACAGCTGTGGTCACGAGGGCAGTGAATGCAGTACTCTAGGGGTGGAGCTATACAGGGAAGCTGCATCATCTCCCCATCTCTGCGTGTGAAGTCCAAAATCCCAGAAGCATTTTTTTTACTCTGACAGATTTCACTGCAGAGGGTACGATTTTCAAAAGCACCTAAGTGATGTAGGAGTAGGGTGACCAGATGGCCTGGTTTTATAGGGACAGTTCTGATTTTTGGGGTCTTTTTCTTATATAGGCTCCTATTACCCCCCACCCCCTGTCCCGATTTTTCACACTTGCTGTCTGGTCACCCTATGTAGGAGTTTAAGACCCGTTTTCAAAAGTGTCTTTGGCATGCAGGTCTCGCTGGCATAGTTAAAGCAGTACAGACCCAAATAATGGACATGGACATAATGGTATAAAAGCACTTTATACCAGCATCGCTGTTCCCGTACAGGAAGGGGAATAAGCTATCATGCTACAGGGCACTTTAATACCAGTATAACTGTATCCACATTGAGCATTGTGCCAGTATAACTGTGTCGGTAAAAAAAATCACACCCTTGCGCGTAGTTCAACCAGTACAACATCTGACCTGGCTTTAGGAGCCTGAATCCCATTGACTGTCAAGGAGGTTTCTAAGAGGCTAAATCACCTTGGCAAATGATACCCTAAGTGACCTGCCCAAAGGCAGACAAGAAGACTGTGGCAGAGCTGGGAATTAAATCCGGGTCTCCCGGGACTCAGTCTAGCATCCTAACAACTAGACCATTCTTTCCCATCCTACAGATGCCCAAAGTAATTACATCCCTATCTATCCTATCCTGGAAAAAGATATATTGGAATTGGAAAAGGTATAGAAAAGAGCGACAAAAATGATTGGGGTATGGAACAGCTTCCTTATGAGGAGAGATTAAAAGGACTGGGACTGTTCAGCTTGGAAAAGAAACAACTAAGGGAGGATATGCTAGAGGTCTATAAACTCATGACTGGTGTGGAGAAAGTAAATAAGGAAGTGTCATTTACGCCTTCTCAAAACACAAGAACTAGGGGGTCACCAAATGAAATTAATAGGCAGTAGGTTTAAAACAAACAAAAGGGAGCACTTCACACAACACATTGTCAACCTGTGGAACTCCTTGCCAGAGGATGTTGTCAAGGCCAAGACTATACTAGGGTTCAAAAAATAATGAAATAAGTTCATGGAGGGATGGTGTCCCTAGCCTGTTTGTCAGAAGCTGGGAATGGACAACAGGGGATGGATCACTTGATGATGACCCGTTCTGTTCATTCCCACTGGGGAACCCAGCATTGGGCACTGACAGAAGACAGGATACTGGGCTAGATGGACCTTTGGTCTGACGCAGTATGGCCATTCTTATGTTCAGGGACCAATGGTAGACCGTTAAGCCCTACATCTTGGGGTGCTATCCCGGGATCACTTCTTACCGGTGTCCTCTCTTCCCACAAGGTAAAGTAAATAACTAAAACACAAAGATGTCATCTTTACCTTCAGAGGGTCACAGCCCCCTTCTTTGTAGGCTAGACCAGGTCACTGTAGCTAAGCCTCTAGCAGTGAAATCACCTCTGTTGCTTCTCCCCAGGAGCTCAGAGTTCAGGTCAGATCACCCCCACTGCCTGCAGGTGAGCTACTCTGCTCCCCTTTTAACCTCCTCCTCCAGCCTCTGCATGCATCACAGGTGTGGCTGGGTGGAGTGGCCTAGGCCTAGAGCAGCTTCTTAACCTCTTCCTCTCCATCACTGGGTTCTTATACCGCATTACACCCCCCCAAAAGGTCTGGAATTAACTAGTCTGGCTACGTTCTGAAAGGGTTGAGTAAGGTGGACCTTCATGCACCTGTTCTTTGGACAGATGGTTTTATGCTTCGAGGCTGCCAAGTTGGCACTCTTCACCAGCGTTACATTTTAAAAATAAAAAATAAGATTTAAAAAAAAATTATATCTGGTTTTTCCTAATAAAAAAACAAACTAATCTCCAGAATATCATTTATATCTACAACAGCTCAACATTGTTCAAAGGGAAGGGGTTTTTTGTTTTTTAAAAAAAATGCCCCTTTTTAAAAAAGAAAAGGAATTTTGCATAAAAATCTGTTGACCCCTGCAACATTTTTCATGACATTTTAAATTAAAAACATTACTGGCCTTTTTCATTTTTCAACTAGCTTTCCCTACATTCCTGGCCAAGACCCACCAGGCCAGACTGGAACTTAATTCAGAATTCTAACCCAGTTTCAAACACAAAAAAAAGGTGACACATGATGTAATGAAAAGGAGGGAAATATTTCGCACAACGTGTAGTTACCCGGTGGAACTCATTGCCACAGGAAATCGTTGAGGCCAAGAACTTTGCGAGATTTAAAAAGGGACCAGACACTTACATGGGTAGGAAGGATATCCAGAATTAGCATAGTTAATACTAGCAGTGACCTTGGAATGGATAATAAACCACATGTCACAACCTAAGCCAATCACAGATTAAGAATGAGGGTGGAGGGGGCAAGCAATTATCCCACATCTGCTGCTGTGGAAAACTGTGAAATAGCTGTATAATGTATGGATCTTGCGCATACCTCTGTGTATTTGTTTATCGTGGGTTACTTGTTATGGAGTTAGATCAAAAAGGGGCCGTTAAGGGAACCAAACAGAAAAGGCAGCACAATAGATAAGGAATATCCCAACAACCACAACCGCCAGGTTTAATAGGTGCAAAGAGGCAACTCCTCAGGCCCAGCGCAGGTTACCCACTGTTTTGCCAAGGATAAGAACATGGAAATCAAAAGGCACTCATCAGTTAAAAGGTCCACTCTGCAGGAAGGGAGTGGGGGAAGTTGTCTGCTGTTGCAGGTTGATGGTCCATCAGTATCTGCAGCTAGCAGGATGGAACCTGGTCCCCAAAAGATCAGGGGCTCCAAGGCTAAGTCATGTCTCCAGAAGGGCTGGAGGAGAATGCCAGATATGGGCAGACAGGATGTGCATAGGTCTCTTTGTTGTTTCGGATCCATTTCTCTGAGTGTGCAAACCTTTCGGCAAATAAATCGGACTGTTGTGAAGAAACTGCTTTGGAGACATGGCGGGTGCCGGGCTAGGCATGAAAATTGGAAAGCAGAGCGTGTAAACTGGAGACTCACTTGGAGAGTGGTTGGATCGCTGGGTCCCCCTCCAAAGGGAAGAGGACGTCTGGGCCTGCCACTTGAAAGGGGTGCACCGGGGATGGGCTGTACAGGGGTCAGTTTACCCAGAGACTGTGGCACTGTTTACTGCAGACAGAGATCTTATACCTGCCTTTGAAGCATCTGGTGCCATGTCAGATATAGCACCTTGGGCTAGATGGACCTGGGATCTGACTCAGTCTGGCTTTGCCTTTATCGCCTACCACTCCAGAACATGCTCCCTTGGGTGGGTGAGGATGCTGCTCGTCACGGACGGTCCTGCTGTGTACAATGCAGTAGTCGGACTCTACCCAAGTGCTTGTTTCTGCACTGGGTGTGAAGGCTGTTCAGAGCCGTGCCTGGTACCAGCCCTGGAGACAGTGTTTCTAAATTATACATGGAGGAGGCTTCGCAGATGGACTGAGAATCTGTGAGAGCTGATTCCTGGTGCTTTATTCCAAAGTGCGAAAAAAGAGCAGGTGAGAAGACAAAATTAATGCCAATATTTTTCGTTAAATGGAGAGTTCCTGATCCTTGAGCTGCAGAAATTTCTCAGGAGCCAAAGACGCTGTTAAAATACAGAGCCAAATTCTGGGAGTTGATCTTTCTTTCTGTTATGGCTACAGAGCGAGCAGCACTTCTCTCTCCTTTATTGTCTTTGAGTGCCTCCACTCAGGCATTAGGCCTCAGGCCTTCACTGATCTGAAGGTGGATTTTCACAATTGTCTGCCTCTAGTCTCAGCCCACACCAGATGCTGCATCATACTGTGTATCACGCATTATCCCCCACAGGTCTGACTCCATTCAGGCATCCGCAGTTCTCCCCTTCTGGAGTCTATGACCACCGGTACACAGTGACCCAAACATCCTTCTCCTGCTGAAAGTGTGGTTGATTTTAACGGGGGAGGGGAGAAGGATTTTAAAACAGTCCATATATAGGTCCCTCTTACCTAGAGACCTCAGCAGGCCTTGCTTCTCCAGATACCTCACTGGGTTTCTGATGGTACATCTACACTGCAGCTTGGAGGTGTCATTTCCAGGTCAAGGGGACATACCCACACTAGCTTTGATCAAGCTAGTGCGCTAAAAACAGACGTGCACCCACAGCAGTGTGAGAGAGCCACCCAAGTATAATCCTGTCCACGACTGTAGATATTTACTTGGGGCAGCGCGCTGCTATTTTTCAGCACTAGCTCAAGCACAGCTAGCGTGTGTCTGTGTTCACCCGCGCTGGGAATTACCCCTCCAGCTACAGCCGGACTCTCCTTTCACCTGGGCTCCTCTCTTTCCCTGGCTATTCGTTGTTGTTCATGGTGGTCATTCGTAGTCATTCATGATGTCCATGGATCGTCACTGGGCCAGAGAAGGAGGATGAGAATAGCTCTGCGGCCTGGTGCTTAGGACACTCAGCTAGGATGTGGGAGTCCCAGTGCCGAATTAATCACAGCAGAAGCCCGTTTATCTGACCTCCGTTATCCAACTCTCCGTATTAACCCAACAACCAGCGCACGCAGGTCCGGATGTGGGCGATCGCTCCTGTGGCGGCTAGCTAGTGCTGCAGCCTCATACTTTCCTGTTCTCCAGATTATCCAAATTTTTCATGATCCGATCTGGCCCCGGTCCCAATTAGATCAGATAAACAGGGTTCTGCTGTTCTCATAGAAAGTGGAACTGCTTCACGAGGAGAGCCTGAGCAAGCCCCCTAAGAAAGCATCTCATAGCTCACTCTTATAATATAGTAGACCCAACTTCAAATCCCTTCTTTCCATCACACAAAGGGGGTATTGAAACCAGGTATCCTGCATCCTAGGGAAGTGCCCGAACCACTGGGGTAAAGTGTATGAGAGGGGAACTGCCTCCTCGGGCTGTCTTGTGAATCCTTTAATATATTTGGAGTCAAAGCAACGTTGTGTTTGAATATTACTGAAACACTTCAAGTCGAAAACACCAAAATATTCCCCCCAAAATCATTTTAACTCGAAATGAATATTTTTTAAGATATTTTGCAGACTTGCCAGAGAACATCATTCGCCCAGCTGTAATTCTTAGTAGCGTGTTTTAAAAGGGCTGGTTGGAATCAGGATTAGGGCATGTGCTTCTCACCACACATCATAGAATCATAGAATATCAGGGTTGGAAGGGACCTCAGGAAGTCATCTAGTCCAACCCCCTGCTCATCCTCCACCCTGTTCTGTGTTTCTCCTTGTAAATCAGAGAAGAATCTGATCCGCTGTGGATCACAATGGGAGACAGCGCTGCGGAAGAACTTGATGGCCTCAGATACCCTCCCAGAGGGTCCTGTCTTCATCACACTAATGTCTTAGGTCTAGGTTCAGCACTGAAATGAAATGGTACTGAACAAACTGAGAGATACTTAATATGTGCTACAGCTTTACATGATGTATCTTTGTAGACATGAACTAAATATTTCAAGCTCCATCACTTGAGACTTTTAAAGACAGATCAGAGTCTCATAACACCACGAGAAATGCACAGTGTTGGCCCACGGACTGGACTACATGACCTAACATCACAGCTCTGCACTACAGAGGGGAACAATGGGGTTAAATAGCCACAAACATGTACACCAATCCTATTTTGATCTGGGCCCCTTCGCATCCTTTTAAATAAATGGAGATATCCTATCTCCCAGAACTAGAAGGGACCTTGAAAGGTCATCGAGTCCAGCCCCCTGCCTTACTAGCAGGACCAAGTACTGATTTTGCCCCAGATCTCTAAGTGGCCCCCTCAAGGATTGAATTCACAACACTGGGTTTAGCAGGCTAATGCTCAAACCACTGAGCTATCCCTCCCATACACCTCTTCGGGGCCTGGAGTTGGGGCTTTTTAAATCAAGAATCCAAATCCAATTAATGGCAAAACAATATTCTTTTTGAGCAGTAATCGTTTATGGATAACTAGGTGCGCTCTGTGACGCTGGTCAGCCAAGTGCCAGCTCTGGGCAAGGCCTAGGCGTCAGCTGAGAACTGACAGACTCACAGCTGGAAGCCAGGTCGGCTCACTTGTGGATTTGTATAGTATGAAGTCGATATTAAAAGGCATAAGAATGTGTTTAGTGTTTAAGTATCAGGGGGTAGCCATGTTAGTCTGTATCCCCAAAAACAACAAGGAGTCCGGTGGCACCTTAAAGACTAACAGATTTATTTGGGCATAAGCTTTCATGGGTAAAACACCACATCTGAAGTGATGTTTTACCCATGAAAGCTTATGCCCAAATAAATCTGTTAGTCTTTAAGGTGCCACCAGACTCCTTGTTGTTTTAGTGTTTAAACGTCATGAAAAACTGGTGGACTGTTGCCTGCATTGCTTTCACGTCTCTGCACCCTGTTAGAATATAACAGCAAACACCTGCAGTGTATATACCCTGACCACTAAGTAACCCATCAAACGAGGAAGAAGCCTTGTGTAATGCAAATGAGGAATTTTAACAGGAAAGTGCTAATTCCTAGGTCTGGGAAAGCAAATGGTCATTGTGTGAGAGATCAAAGATCAAAGACTTGTTAAGTGCATTCTTCCCTCCACACCCATGTAAAAGGGGCATGCGTGGGAACTGTTGCTGTCAGTTTGGTTTCTATGAGAACCTATAAATGCGGACACAAAGAACAATTCTTCATCTCTGGACTGTTTGGATTCTAGCAGGGCAGAATGACCAAATGAGAAGATGGAGATCCACCGAGTTCCTCTGGGTAGCCCTAAAAGACTTCTGGGAAACTGGCAGATTACTACAGCTCTACTACCATTTGGAATTACAGACTGTGACTCACCTGTACATATATTTTACCTGCTTTAACCTCTCAATAACTCTCCTTCCGTTTTCATAGCTAACAAACCTTGAGTTACTTTACTATAGAATTGACTTCTAGCATTGTCCTTAGTGTGAGATCTAGGATCCAAATTGACCTGCCTTTTCACACAGTCCAACCTGCCTGGGGGGCAAGATAGACTGGAGTGTCTAAAGGGACTGTCCGGGACTCCATTGTAAGACTACTGGATGGCTTTTGGAGTTCACATTTGGTACTGGGGTGGCGAATTCTAATTATAGACCATGCCACCAGTTTGGGGTCTCTGCCCTGAGGTAGGCACTCCTGGTCAAGAGCCACTCCAGTCCGCGTATCATCCTTATCAGCCTCTTCTGAGCTCCCAATGAAATATCATTAACCTTCTGTTACAGAGAGGCAGCTGAAGCACAGAGAAAATAGGTGACTTGCCAAGGGCCACACAGGAAGCCTGTGGCAGAGTTAGGAACTGAGCCGCAATCTTCTGAGTGCTAGCTCAGGACCTTAACTACAAGACCACCCCCCTCCACCAAACGTGCCTCCCATCTCCTTACTTCGGTGGCCAGGCTTAGAAGTCTGGTTCCGTTTGCCAGAACCTAGCAAGGGTTATAAATAAAGTTTGAATGACAGGCTCTGAATGAATTTTCTCTGCCTGAATTTATTTGTCGAATTGGCCATGCTGGTTTTGAAGATCTCATCTGTGTTTACCATAATGAGAAGAATGATTTCTCAGGCCCTGGGCTGAATCTTTGATCTGCTGGTGAACCATCCAGCCGTGAGAGGAAAGATCAGGCCCCAGATTCCAACACATGAAAGATACATTGTGGGGAGGCTTTGTGTCGAGACATCTCTGCACCCAGGACTGCTTCCGCTCGCTCTGTGTCTCTCGCTACTGTGCTTTCACTTCTTCCGTGTGCGGAATACTAACCAGGAAACCCCCCCATCCCTTGGCCTCTGCTTTCAGCCCTTGCAAAAGCAGCCAATGGCTAGGAGGAGACGCATGTGGCATCCTGGTGCCACAACAGTTCCCGAGGCTGCTTTTGGAGCTGGTAAATTTCACAGCCATGTTTCAGGCTATTAATTGGAAAAGGCGATCTCTGAGTCACAAACTTAAAGGCGTAGTACATTGCTCTGGCTACCCCTCAGAGAGAAGCACTGAGTAATTGCTCCCCTTACAAATAGGTGTGGAGCTCTTTAAATATGCAGGAGATTAGCTTATGCATTCTAGAGACTGTTTTTTAGAGTGCTGTGAAAAATGCCCTTAACATACTCCGCTGGGTTAAAGAGACACAGGGGTTTCTATTACCTTTGGAGGGAATCTAAAGGCTCTGGTTCTGGGAGTGGGTGGCACAGAAGAGGTAGCCTGGGTGCTCTGACTGTATTGTCTCAGCCCTGATCCTGCAATAAGCTCAGTGTGGGTGGAAGCCTGCATTCATAAGGAGCCCCCTTGACTTAGGTGGCCCTCTGGCACTGGTACAAGAGTCTGCCAGAAACAGGGCCCTAGGCAGTAGGTGTGGGGAAGGTAGACATTGCTCACACCCCACCTGTCACATGGTGGGGGAAAAAAGGACCTCACAGTGAGGCCTTTCAGTGCCAACAATGCTACATTTACCGGAATTCTCAAACAGGTTACAACATAAGCCTTGCCAACGTTCACTAGTTCAATCTATTTAGGGTTGTGAGTGCTATCAGGATCAGTCACCTAGAAAGCATGACCTGGGCTGCGTCTCCGTCTACTAGGCCAGGTCTACACTACAGACCTATGTCCATAGAACGACACACTGAAAAATCCACACTCCTGAGTGACATAGTTATATCGACCTTAACCCCCGTGTAGACGGCACCATGTCGACAGGAGAGCTTCTCCCATCAACATAACTTCCACCTCTCGGGCAGCTGGATTAACCACACCAATGGGAGAGCTCTTTCCCATCGGCGTCACGTCTTCACTTAAGTGCTACAGTGGAGCACCTGCATCAGTGCAGCTGAGCGAATGTAGCGTTTTAAGTGTAGACCTGCCCTCGGTGATGGTCAAAAAATTTTCAATGGAACATATTTTCATCAGCAACTGCAGTTTAGCTGAGATCGAACAGTTTCATGGCAACACGTCGATTCTGACAACATTTTCAATGGGAAAAAGTCAGAATGAATCATGTCAACTTTCCCTTTTCATTTTCCTAAGGTTGACTCAAAATGTTTTGTTGACTTGAAATGGTTGGGTTTTACTGTGGTAAAAATGTTTCAATTTGACTTTATCCTTTCAGTTTGTTTTGACTGTTTAAGTTTTAGGTACATGTTATATTTAATATTTTATATTCTGTTATCATGTTTCAACATTATCAAAATGAAACAGTTCAACATCCTTGAAACAAAATGTTTTGACATTGATGTAAAATGATTTGACGTCGAAATGAAATGTTTTGATGTTCGTGAGTTTAAATTTGGGGAAATTTCCATTCCACCAGAAAATGTACAAGTTAGGAACGGAAAGTTTATCTTGAATCAAAACAAATTTTGAAATATTGCAATTTCCCACAAAACAGAAATTCCGTTTTCTGACCCGCTCTCCTTATCTAACCACTTATCCGCCTGCAAATACACCTCTACCCCGATATAACGCTGTCCTCGGGAGCCAAAAAATCTTACCGCGTTATAGGTGAAACCGCGATATACCGAACTTGCTTTGATCCGCTGGAGTGCGCAGCCCCACCCCGGAGCGCTGCTTTACCGCATTCTATCCGAATTCATGTTATATCGGGTCGTGTTATATCAGGGTAGAGGTGTATTGAAGCAAGGGGAGGAATCGTAGCAAGTTGTGCATGAGAGAAAGCAAAGTCTTTGGGAGTTTCCTGTCGGGAATGATTTTGCATTGGTTGGCGAGCCATGGATTGGCCTTCTACCTCTTCAGGGCCAGATGCAGCCTGGATTTAAACCATCTGCCACCAGTGGAAACAAGAATTCAATGAGAAGTCCTGCAAAGGGCTGCAAATTTTTCTCTGCGATTAGCTCATTGTGTAAGGGGACTGTTGCCCCCTTACTAACATTCAGTGGGGTATTTTGGTTGGCCAGCTCCCAGCACTAAAAGATTGGGGAGAGGCCAATGCTCCAGGTCAGCCTGATTGACAGGGCGGGCAGGCTAATCAGGGAGTCAGGAGGCCAGGGTGTGAGCTGGAATTGCCTGGGTCAGACAGAGAGGGGCCGAGCGAAGGAGAAAGCAGGGGCCCGAGCTGAGCTGGGGAGCAGAGCCGGGCCAGCCAGAGGGGCCAGAAAAGCAGTTCAGGGTTGCAGGTCAGAGTTGAGACAGAGTCACAGAGTCAGAGACGCAGCCCAGGGAGAGCAGGTCCTGTGCTGGGAGCAGAGCTGCAGCCACAGAGCCAGGTGTGGTGAGCAACTGGGGTCAGCCAAGGGGGGACCTTGGGCAAAGGGCCCAGTGCAGAAAGACACCCCCAGCCAAGGTCCTTGCAGGCCAGTCTGGGAGGGGGATCTTAACCCGATGGGGGGCTGACGCTGGGAAGAAGGGTCCCACCACCCAAAGCCTGGAGGTGTGAGGCCACCAAAATTGCAAGTGTCCAGGGCCTGGGCCTGAGAAGGAGACCTGGGACCTACAGGAACAGATTGTGAAGTGCCCTGACGTTCCAGAGACACTGGTTGTGATGTTCCCTGCCACAGAGCGGGGTGACGTGTTTTCCTTTAACCTTTCCCATTTTTCCTTATTCTTTTTTTAAATTAATTGTTAATTAAACAACTCCTATTTGCTTTAAATTGTATACAATGATCAGTGGGTCAGGGAGGTGCCCAGTGCAGAGAGAGCCTCCCGGAGTGGGGACACCCTAGCCCCTGTCCCAGGTGACCACAGCAGGGTTGGGGGTTGAGCCCCCCAGGAATCCTGGGCCCAGCCTTGTTGGGGTTACAAGGACTCTGCCAGACAGGAGAGTGGAAGGGGAGTCCTTGAGGGCAGGGAGGCCTCTGGGTAAAGGAAGTGGGACTCGGATCCTTTTGCTAACCCACTTCACCGGGGTAGTGCAGAAGCCAGGAAAGTTCCCCACACTAGCGGGACCATTCCCCCACTTACACTTGCACTACATTAACTCTACGTCACCAGTATGAACACAGTCCCAGATGATAGTGACAAAGTCTATTCCCCACTGATAGGGGTTCATTAGTGTCTGTGTAATGGCGAACTGGTGATTTCGTATCAAAGAGCTGTCATTGGTGGTCTCAGCAGACAGGCCATAAAGCCATGGCAACCGAACTGCTCTTTCAGCTTTCCCATAGGCAGACCGGTGGGAGGAAGAGAGCAGCATCGCAGGACCCTGGCACTGTCGTGCTATTTCCAACCTCAGCTGAAACCGACGGGCACGGGGCATTTAACATTTCTACACCGGAGTATTGCAGAAAAGTTTGGCTTTGCTTCAGATGCGCATCCTCTTATAGCTTCTTCCATTCCCACACATAAGGTGAAACCTGTCCTTTGCCTCTGAAATAGTTTTGGGTTTAGATTAAGGGAAACAAGAAGAAAGAACAAAAGTTAGACGTAGATTTGCGCATTTTATTTTATTTTGCTTGGTGACTTACTTTGTTCTGTCTGTTACTACTTGGAACCACTTAAATCCTACTGTCTGTATTTAATAAAATCACTTTTTTTCTTATTAGTTAACTCTGAGTATGTATTAATACCTGGGGGAGCAAACAGCTGTGCATATCTCTCTATCAGTGTTATAGAGGGCAAACAATTTATGAGTTTACCCTGCATAAGCTTTATTCAGGGTAAAATGGATTTATTTGGGTTTAGACCCCATTGGGAGTTGGGCATCTGAGTGCTAAAGACAAGCACACTTCTGTGAGCCGTTTTCAGGTAAACCTGCAGCTTTGGGGCAAGTAATTCAGACCCTGGGTCTGTGTTGGAGCAGACGGGAGGGTCTGGCTCAGCAAGACAGGGTGCTGGAGTCCTGAGCTGGCAGGGAAAACAGGAGCAGAGGTAGTCTTGGCACATTACGTGGCAGCTCCCAAGGGGGGTTCTGTGATCCAACCCGTCACAATCTTATTACTGCCTTCTTCAGAGTTCTTGTACCGTCCTCTGAAGCAGCGGGTGCTGGCCACTGTCAGAGGCTAGTGGAGTTAGATGGGCCCCTTGTCTGATCCAGCCCCTCTGTTCTAAGTGTGTCTCTGCTGTGACCCACAGCCAGGATTACTGCAGTTTATGTCTACACCCAGGCAGAGAGCTTGGGAACGTACAGGTGAATACTGCAGCCACTGTAGTTTCAGGCTACGCCCACTATCCATCCAAACTGAGTGAACAATGGAAGGTTTAGCCAGTGTTATTGTTAACAAGGAAATGCACATTATTTACGGTGTAAGACTTGGGGCTATTTATCTACCTAGCAGATCCTGTGTAATATGATTGTAGGCAGATGGGAAACCACAGTGAAGTTATGGCTTAGCTTAGTGGTGACTCTTGTCCTCCCCACTGGCCTTAGCATGAAGTCTCTATTTGACAGGTTACAGGTTAATTATCTTTTGTGCCCCTCCCGGCACTAAGTGTCATTACCAAGGAGCTGCTGTGATATTTAATTGCTAAGCACTTAATCCCTAGATCAAAATCAAGGGCCATCTGTTCCCAAGGGGTGACGTGCAGCGAGAGGCTGGAAATTCTGGAAAACGACTGCAAGACCAGCCTTGAATCTAAGCAACGGTCTAAGGCTTCTGCTGAACAAAGGTGCCGAGCAGTGACCTCATGGGAGAGCAACGAAAGGTAGAGTTGGTCAAAAAGTTTGTTAGGTCAGAAAATGCCGATTTGATTAAACCCAACGTTCATTGGGAAGGTTCCTCCAGGCCAGGATAGACTCTCTGGAGAAACACCACCTGGTAACAGCCAGCAGGCTAGAGTCAGGGCACTCACCTTGGATGTGAGAGATGGTGGCCCAAGCCCCTAGCCTGCATCAGGTCTCTGCTGAACAGAGAGGTAGGTTTTGAACCACCTCTACACACCTATTCTCCTAGGGCCAGTGCTTCTCCAATTCACACTTAGCTGCCCGCAGTCCCTAGTCTGGCAATCTGGGAATGCCAAGACAAGAGACTCTGGCCACACCGCTCCCATAGGAGGACAATGAGTGGAGGTTGTACAGAAGTTGCTCTGGCTGGGGAATCTTCAGGGGGTTGGATCAGTAGCTTCCCTGGCTGCCTTATGCCAGCAGAGCCTCACAAAGTAGCCATCATGGAAGCCAGATAGGAGCCCTTCATTTAGCAAAGGATTCTCTCTCTGCTCTGTAAAAGCTTAATAGGCTGCCCGCAAGCGGTTCCATCTACAAACAGGGAACATACTGCAGGGGAGTTACTAGTAGACGATGCTGCTGAAAGAGTAAGCGGGTCGGTTCAATGAATACCGAAGAGTCTGAGCTCTCTAGGGGCACGTCCACACTGCAATTGGAGGTGTCTGTGCCACTGAGTCTTCACAGATATTTTCAGCCAGGCTAGCTGCATTAAAGCGAGCGTGGGAATGCCTCCATGAGCTGCAATCACACCTCCGTTTGCAGTGTGGACGTACCCTAAATTTCTTGAGCCAGCAAACTGGCTGGTCTCTTGTGCGATTCCCAGCACGCTCTGTGTCCTTCCCCTCCCAGCCAGCACCCAGCGATGAGAACACGCTCAATGACCCTGGATATTTCTGAACCCTCAGGAAAGGATCCATTTGGCTTCAGTTCTGGAAGTAGATGAAGGTTAGTGATGGTCAATCCCCATTTTTTACAAGCTGATTTGTCCATCTCTAGTAGTGACTAAACACAAGAGAAATGCGTTGGAGCCTGAACGTCAGATCGGAACTGCCCAATCCCACTCCTCATACTGCGGGCACATTTGGTTCCAAATCTGAGTTGCACAACTTCTGTCTGTCTCTACGGCAAAGCAGAACACCGAATCAAGTGGATCTGAAGCGAGAGCCATCTTCCACAGCTTGGGACCGCTAAGAACTTCACAGAGGAAGCCAAGTTTCAGAGGGGTAACCGTGTTAGTCTGAATCTTTAAAAGCGGCAAAGAGTCCTGTGGCACCTTATAGACTAACAGACATATAGAAGCATGAGCTTTCATGGGTGAATATCCACTTCGTCTGATGCATGCATGTATGCACCCACGAAAGCTCATGCTCCAATACGTCTGTTAGTCTATAAGGTGCCACAGGACTCTTTGCCGCTTTGACAGAGGAAGCCATTTGCAGTGCACAAGAAGAAGTTGTCTTGGTCCTACGAAACCCAAGAACAACCCTGCATCATCTAATTGCTCCATAACCATTAACTGTTTACCTATAAACAGACACAGAGCACTCTCGTAACAGGGCCCAACTCTGTAATAAATCAGGACCCTAGAAGCAGAAAACCAACTTTCTGAAGCGTCTCTTCCAACCTTTCCCTTGTATAAGCTCTGAGGAAACAACACAACATCCCAGGTGCTGATTTTTGCAGCGCAGAAAAGGGGACAAATTGGGAAAGCAAGTCAAGATTGGCGTGTGCGAAAAGAATTGAATCTAGCAACTGCATGGTTCTGTGTTTAGTATAAAGTTTCCTTTGTTGCTCTAGCCTCAACACCCAAAGGCACTCAGCGACTAGATCTGTGCCTAGCAGGCTGCAATATAGAATGGCATGAATGTTCAGTAAATATGCAGCACCGATAGTGGAATTTTTTAAGATGAATCCCCATAAGTCCCCGAAGTTAAAAAAACGTCTTTATTATATATGATGTCACGTCTATAACACTCCAGATAAACCTGCCTACAAAAATAATCTGTGTAGGTGGCTTACTAACTTCCACATACTTATACAAAAGCAAAGGAGGACCCAGGCATACTCAATGGATAATCAGCATTATGTCAGCATCCATAGATAATACAGAAGCAAAGATCTGTATAAATCCTTGCTGTTTTGTTTTCAAGGAGGGCATGACTGAAAACACATGGTAAGTGCTCATGTTTGATGGATATTACAAGGGCTTAGAGATACTCCAAGTTATTAGGCTCAAAGCAGGAATCATTCAATGAGATCCTCTGGCCTGTGGTATGCAGGAGAGCAGAAGGGACTTGAAAATCGGTGATGCTATATCATGTGCCCATGAGTTCCACAGGTTAACAACATGTTACATAAAGAGGAATCTATGAGATGGGTGGATGAAATCGGATCAGAAAACAGATTTTCCTCAGTTAAAGAATCCAATGCTACTGACAAAGGCCGTGCAGCTGTGAATCAATTACTACAGTATGTCGGTACCTTACAACCTTTAACACATTTAGCCTCGTACCACCCGTCAGGGTGGGCAGTGCTATTACCCCTGTTTCGCACAAAAGGAACTGAGGCACGAATGACTCATCCAGAGGTCTCCAGCAGCAGAGGGAACCCAATCCAGCTGTTGTAGGTTACATGCTACCAGACTAACCCCGGCCCATCTGTTCTCTCTCAGCAAGTACCAGCTAACCCAGTTTGAGTAATAACAAAACGCACTTAAATCCTTTGTCCATCTACTGGACTGATGCCAACTGTATTTTGAGCTTGGAAAAGACTTTTGTTAACTCTTCATGCCCGAAAACAACAAGGAGTCCGGTGGCACCTTAAAGACTAACAGATTTATTTGGCCATAAGCTTTCGTGGGTAAAAAATCCTCACTTCTTCAGATGCAACAGGTGCATCAGAAGGAGTGAGGTTTTTTACCCACAAAAGCTTATGCCCAAATAAATCTGTTAGTCTTTAAGGTGCCACCGGACTCCTTGTTGTTTTTGTGGATACATGCTAACACGGCTACCCCCTGATACTTGTCTTCATGCCCGGTTGCACGGCTGGGCTCTGGCCGATGCTGGGAACAGACATGCAGCCCGGTCCCCCAGCACGTGACCTTCCAGCCCCATGGCACTGCTGCGAGGAGTGCTGTCAAGCTGACCTGCAGTGGCTGACGAGCGTGAATACCAGCCTCAGGGCAGGCTGGTAAGAACCAGGGCACAAACCCCAAACGGGCTGTGAGTTCTACATTAAGATTTCACCAATCAATTATCAAGTGTAAACCCCTGCTAGCAGATGGGGAAACTGAGTCACAGAGGAGGGCCGTGGCCTGCTCAGAGTCAGCTGGTGGTAGAGGCAGGCACTAAACCCAGCTCTCCTGGTTCCCAGCCCAGTGCTTTAACCACAAAGCTGGCCTTCTGCCTGTTAACAGGAAGCCTGACCTTTGAGCCTACCTCGATCTCACTGACCCGGGTCTCTCCCAGGAGTAACCCCATTGACTGCATTGGGAGCTGCCAGCATTCAGAACCCTGGTGAATTAGGCTCGGGGTGGGGGTGGGGCTGTCTCGACCTGGGCAGCCAAAGGACGGAGGCTCAACAAATCAGTTTACCTCTGAGTATTTCAGGCTCGAGGCTGCAACATGCACTGAGGAGTTGAGAGGAGTCAGCATCTCCCAGGACTGGGCCTCAGTTAGCGACCCAGAGCCGGGGCCGGTCGAGCTAATTCTATCCCGGGCTCTATTCAGAGCATCAGGGCTGCAGGGCAGGGATGGGGATGAACTCAGCAGCATTCTGCAGGAGGAGACTGGGCGGGAGGCAGCAGCAGCCTCCCTCTACCCCAGAAAGGGAAGCAGACACAACAGGGCCTTCACGCACCCCCAGCCAGCAGCCGGTGTCAGGGTTACCCCACGTATAGTGTGGGAATGTGCAGCGGCATCTTCCTCCAGGGAAACAGAACTTCTCTGCTCCAGGTGGGACCGGGGGAAATCAGGGGGCAAGATCCATGAGGCATAGAGTTTAAGGCTCCAAGGGGCCACCAGATCCTCCGGGCTGACCTCCGGGCTAACAGAAGCCAGAGGACGTTCCTGCCTCAAGCCCAGAGCTGATTTTTTGCACCCAGTCCTGGTGTCAAGGCCTCCAGGGAGGGGTCTGAGGGCCCTCCTCCAACGTGCTACACCATCCACTGGTGGAGATCGGGCCGCCAGCAGAGCCCAACGCAGGCAGCCGGACTGACATCCCCAGCCCTGCAAACTTCTCTAGAAGCTCTCGAGCCTTTCCCTGGCCCTACCGCATCCTGCAGCCCTCACCGCCCGCTTCCCTGAATCATCTGCCCCTGCCTCCGAGCTTCCGAGGGGCCTGTCCCTCGAGCCTGCTCGGCTGTCCCTCGGCACGGGTTCTCAAAGGCCACAGGCACCACAGTCGACCTTAGTCCGATGCTCGCTGGAAACCCTGTGACCCCTGCTGACAAACTAAGCTCTGCAAGAGGCCACAAGGGCTTCAGACAGCTGGCAGGGTCGCAGTCCTTGGAGCGGGGAGCGGGGATCCAAGCCCTGGAGAGTGGTGGGCTGCTGATTGGCAGAGACTGGCTGGCAAGCGGGAAGCCAGGGGCACACATCACCCCTAAGCATCCCCTGTAGATTGCAGAACTCCCAGGCTTACCCCGTCCCAGAGGTCTCTGGAGTTTAGAGGCTTCCTGCCTATGTTCCTCTCTATGCAGGTCAGAACCAGTGCAGAACCGGTGATGGTGGCAGATACTCCATGCCTTGGGGGAAGCCATGACAACAATGGCTCATTCTTTCGACGCCCGGCCCCCTCCAGCAAGGCCAGCAGCTCCCATCGCCTTCACATCGCTCCCCTCAGTCCATGGCAAAGCTCCCTGTGAGTTCAGAAACGAAGAGTGGGATCCCAGCGAGCAGGAACCAGGGGTCCCCTCTGGCAGAGGGAACAACCCAGCGGGACAAGGTGGCTGAAGGGGCAGGGGAAGGGATTCAGGCTAGCATTTGCTGCGTCGGGTTTATCAATAAACATGCACCGTTGGCTGGGTCTGGAGGCTGGCGCCCAAAAGCGATACTCAGCCAGGCAGCGTGTGAACGCCCTCTTGAGCTCTGAAGTTACGGCAGGTTTGGGATGCGCTGAAACGGCATCATCCCAGACTGTTAAAATACAAAGGGTGCAGCTCTCTGCGTTGGCTCTGATCATTTCGGGGGAAGAGATGGCATGCTCGTCAATTGCCGTGGCACAGCTGAAAGCTGCAGTGTCCTTGATAATTACTGAGTATTAACCATTTACCAGCTGGGGCTGCGTTAATCTGCCCCCTTTGGGAAGAGATGCTGGAGTGGAGAGGGTAGCAAGAGGGAGCAGGTCACAGATGGGAAGGGACCAGTAGCACCAGTGACCGGGGGGGCAGCCGGAGATGGGACCAGCCAGGGAGACCAGGGAAGATGAATGACACACTGCCCCTGGGCTCAGCAGGGGAGGTGCAGGGAACAGCAGGGAAAGCACCAGAGGAGTGGGCCGGAACACCTGTTGCCTGGGAGAGGAGAGGGGGTGATCCAGGGAAGCACTAACTGGGGGTTCACAGGGCAGCATGGACCTGCAGAGCAGGTGTGGAGACAGCAGCAGGGCTGGGGACAGTTGGGGGAAGATGCTGTCTGGGAGCCAGGGGCCCGGTCTGATCAGAGGGTGGTTCGGGGCAAGGGCCTGACCTGGGGAGTGGCAGTGAAGGGTCCAGTGGGAGCAATGTGTCACAGGGAGCAATGTGTGAGGAGCCCAGGCCTAGAATAACAGTAGGGCTGAAGGACAGGATTGAGGTGGTATCCGCAGAGCTGTGGGGAGCCCAGGGCTGAAGCACAGTGGCCAGGCCATGCAGTGGAAGTTTTCACTGCTGATGCTCTGTTCTGTGCAGAACTAGATGTCTTCATTATCCAGCTGAGTCTCACGGGATCTTATCACCTGCGTGAAATTCACTTGAAAAAACAAACATTGCTGGCTGAAGCTATTCAAACGGCAACTCCAGAATCAGCATTTCTTTATCATCTGCTGGAATGAGCCAGTCTTGGAAGCCAGTCAGATCGACAGTAGCCAATTCTACAGGTGCTCACCCCCGTCTCTGAGCGGGGTTCTCAACAAGCACCTCTCAAAAAGAGCTAGGCACAGGGGCTGACGTGGACGCTCCAGCCCCACTTCGGAGCAGCTGGAATGTCACTGTTGAAATCAGGCCAAGTATGGAGTGCGGATAATATTTGCACAGTCATTCCGAGGACAAAAGAGAATGAATTACATGAATTACAGCTCACGGCAGCCTGGTTATTTTCGCTGAGGATAGAAGCGGATCAGCTGGGGCTGGCAGGCCGTGCAGGCAGGGGCTGAGCAGTATGGGGGTTTTCACGCAGTGGATTATGACAGCCGATGGGAGCCAACTTCCCAGTTCCAATCCCAGCACCCGACAGTAGAGCTAGGTGGGAAATGGGTTTCCTGTCCCATGAACGTTTTCAAGATTTCCGATTGTTTTCCCGTCCTGAAATCACAGAATCATCATAGAATCATAGAATATCAGGGTTGGAAGAGATCTCAGGAGGTATCTAGTCCAACCCCCTGCTTAAAGCAGGACCAATTCCCAACTAAATCATCCCAGCCAGGGTTTTGTCAAGCCGGGCCTCAAAAACTTCTAAGGAAGGAGATTCCACCACCTCCCTAGGGACCCATTCCAGTGCTTCACCACCCTCCTAGTGAAATAGTTTTTCCTAATATCCAACCTAAACCTCCCCCACTGCAACTTGAGACCATTGCTCCTTGGGGATGAAAAGTCAAAATTTTGGAACTGTTCACCAAACCGATAAAAACAATTCAGATAGGTCCATTGGAGCACTTCATTTGGATAACTTTTGGAGGATTTGGTGTGATATTGACATTTTAAAAAGTTTAAAAACTTTTTTTTTTTAGTATAAACGAACTCAAATTTTGAAACAAAAAGTTGTTTCAAATAAAGAAAAACCCTCAACACTTTTCAATTCAACAAGGTATTACTGAGCGTTCCTTGCTTGCTTGCTTTATTGCCTGCCTTACAGACTCTTCTCTTTGTTTGTCAGGCCCCTTGCAGGATAGTGACAAGTCCTCAAAGGTATTTAGGCACCTAACTCCCATCGAAGTCAGTTGCCAAAATACCTGTAAGGATCTGAGCCAAAGTCATCGCTCCTTGTACCAGAGTGAGAAATGCATCAGGGCGTGATTGTTCCTGGCTTGTAAAGCCCTTTGGAGCATGAGTGGCTATTTCCACACACCCACTTTGTAGCTGTGACATTCATGTCACTGCATCCAGTGACCCTGCCTGGAGTCTGCAGCCCGGATGTCCCCCCTGAAGTCATTCGCGTTTTCAGGAACGGCATGAGGAGTACAGCAACACTCAGTGGCGGGAAGGATAGAACTGCCTCCGGCATCCCAGCTCTATGTATTCTGATGCGTGCAGCCTAGTCCTGGCTGGGCTTTCACGATGGCTAATGAGAATCCCAAATGACCTCAAGTGCTCAGAAATACAATGGCGCTTCGTTATCTTCAGTAATGGAAAATACTTAACGAGCAAAACCCTGGCTCAGATCAGTCCCCTGGAAGATGTCGATTCGAGACTGAGCTCCCTCTCATCCATGCAGGTGTAAACCCGTAGTAACTCCACCGGGGCCCAGAGAGCTGAGCTGGTGTAAAAGCTGCAGCGGTGACTTCTGAGTCAGGCCTGTTCTTTTCATTGTTTTGTATTGTTATGTTATGGGGGGAGGGGGAAGCAAGCCTTGGCTTATGGGTTGGGTTCAAACCTCATTGAAACTGCTGTGGGAACGCAGCCTTCCGAGATGATCACTGTAAGAGCCAGTGAAGGAGCCCCACCTAAAACTAGTCTGCCCAGAAACTAGTATCATGTGGACAGAGGGTTCCACTGTGTATTGTTTGACCAGGTGTGTGTGTGTGTGAGTGTGTGTGTCTGGACTGTAGACAAGAAACAGAGACTTGGTCTACGCTTGAAGATTAGAGTGTCATAGCTGTGTTGGTTGAGGTGTGAACCCATCTCCCCGCCCCCGAGACATGGCTATGTCAGCAAAGCCCCCAGTGTAGACGCGGCTAGGTTGACAGAAGAGAGCGTCTGTCCCAGGGCCAACTCTAACATTTTTGCTGCCCCAAGCAGCAAAAAAAAGGGCCGCCCCCCGCCGAGTGCACTGGCAGACCATCTCCTTCTGGTGGCCTAGTTTGTAATGCAGACATAGTCTGAGAGAGGCTGAATAACTTGCTCCAGCTCACACAGGGTGTCTGTAGCAGCACAGGGAATTGAACATGGGTCCTCTGAGCCCCTGGCTACCACGGGACCCTCCATCCTCTTCCGCTTTGTGCTGCTTACGTTCATTCAAAACACTGCAGCAAAGAGCATCCTCCTGGCTCGTCACTGACCATGTTCCTCCCTCTTCCCCTCTCCACTGGCTGCCCCTTCTCTATCCCTGCCCTGCCTATCTTCCCCCCCGTGCCACTGAGATATTGACTCCCACTAGTGACATTTCCCCCAAGAACCTTCCTGCTTTCTCCCATGATGCACGGGAGGAGTGTCTAGGGTTACCATATTTCAACAATCAAAAAAGAGGATGGGAGGAGCCCCGCCCTAGCCCCGCCCCTGCCCTTGCCCCTTCCACTCCCTCCCACTTCCTGCCCCCTCAGAACCCCCAACCCTCCCCCCACTCCTTGTCCCCTGACTGCCCCCTCCTGGGACCCCTGCTCCTAACTGCCCCCCAGGACTCCACCCCCTCCCTAAGCCTCCCTGCCTCTTGTCCCCTGATTGCCCCCTCCTGAGACCTTCCCCACATCCTAACTGGCCCCCTAGGGCCCTACCCCCTACCTGTCCCCTGACTGCCCCAACCCTTATCCACACCCCCACCCCCTGATAGCCCCCCCCCCAGAACTCCTGACCCATCTAAACCCCTCTGCTCCCTGTCCCCTGACTGCCCCCTCCTGGGACCCCTGCTCCTAACTGCCCTCCAGAACCCCACCCCCTGCCTAAGCCTCCCTGTTCCTTATCCCCTAACTGCCCCCTCCTGAGACCCCCCCCACACCTGTACCCTGACTGCCCAAAACCTTACACCCCCAACCCCCAGACAGCCCCCCCCCCCGAACTCCTGACCCATCCAACCCTCCCCCTGCTCCCTGTCTCTTGACTGCCCCCTCCAGAACCTCCCTGCCGCTTCTCTGACCTCCTGGCCCCCTTACTGTGCTGCAGAGCAGCACGCTCGGCAGCAGGGGAGGGGAGCAGGCTCGGAGCTCCAGACTGCCGGAGGCCCGAGGCAAACGGCCGGCCGGGGATCTGCGAATGCAGGGTGGGTGGAGGGAGGGAGAGAGAGGAGGGGAGTGGTGTCAAGTTTCAGGGTAGAGGAGGGGGAAGTGGAGGAAGGGCTCTGGCTGCCGGAGCCCGTGCGAGTGGCACGATCCGGCTGGCTGCCCTGTAAGCCGCGTGCGCTCTGCATGGGGGGGAAGTCCGGACATTGACAAATTCCCCCCGGACGCTATTTTTAACTCAAAAAAGCCGGACATGTCCGGGGGAATCCGGACGAATGGTAACCCTAGGAGTGTCGCCTAAACCCCTGTAAGGCCACTGCATAATTTGCCTTAAACCCCCGCTGCTGTGATGCGTGCCGAATACTCATCAGCGGTTAGGTACCTGATACGTACCGACCAGTGCTCGTTGCATTGATCAGAATCGCCCCGTTGTTACCTTGTGCTGATTCCCGCCTACTCTCTGCATCCTCCATCTTGTACCTAGCCTGGAAGGTCTTTGGGGAAGGGACCATTTTTTGGCTATGTTTGTACAGTACCTAGCACAATCCCTGACTGAGTCCCCTAGGCGCTGTTGCAATATAAATAACCATGAGTGGGATCCAGGACTCCTGGGTTCTACCCCTGACTTCTCACTCACTGTGGGGCTTTGAGCTGTTCAGTCAGGCCCAGATTCTAAAAGGTATTTCTAATTGCCAATGGGAGTTAGGCACCCAAATACCTTTGGGGATTTGGGCCTGAGGGAGGTCTACATTTAAAACGCTGCACCGGCACAGCTTCACCAATGCCTCTGTGCCACTGCAGCATTTAAGTGAAGATGCTCCTACACCAACAGGAAGAGCTCGCCCATTAGTAGTCGGCATAGTTAATCCACCTCCCCGAAAGGCAGTAGATATGTCGACGGGACAAGATATACCGACATCGGTCTGTAATGTAGACCTGGCCTTAGCCTTTCTGTGCTTTCTGTAGAATGGGTACAATTACACTCCCCTTCCTCAATGGGGGTGGTGAGGGTTTAATTAATTAACTGTTCACAAACCGCCATGAAATCTTTCATAAGGATCAGGCAGTGGCAATCTCTACACCATACAGGAAGAGTTCAGCAGCTTGCAGAATTGGGCGCTGGGTTATTGTGTTACGAATACTGCAGCGAGTTGCGGTTAAATTGTCCTGCAATGCTTTGGTATGAAGGGGTGTGGTTCCCACTCTGAGTTCACATACACATGGTTGCTTTGCCCTGGGAAAGGAGCCGGGAATTCCATGGGGTAGGATAGGACATGACAAGGTTGTCCCCCAACACACACACACACACAGAGCTATTGCATTGCTCTTAAGCCTTCATGTCCGGATCTATTAGTAATTAACAATTCTAATTTCAAACAGTGGCACTAACGGTTGGGGTTTGTTTTAATTGGCCATGCTCTTATTGATTTTACAAGCTACATGATGTTCTCCCACCTGTGGGCTAGCACCGTTGGACGCTCCTGCTGGGAGCTGCGAATGGAAATATATCTCAATTAGCAAGAATTCCCACTGAAACCCTTGAAAATCCAATACTGCCGATTAGTTTGTTCAAAATCTTGTTAAAAAGTGCTTGGCGATTTCCCCAGTAATATTAAGATGCAGCTCCTTGTGCTGGGCTCACAGCTAATCTCCCCATCCTGTTTTTCCTTCCGAGCCTGCAGCAAGGTTAAGAACTTGCAGAACACGGGAATTCATTTGCCAGCACCTCAAGGGAGAGAAACGCTGTTCCGGTTTTGCCAATTGTTGTTTGCAGTGTGGCTGTAGCCATGGTCCCAGGATATTAGAGAACCAAAGTGGGTGAGGTAATATATTTTATTAGATCAGCTTCTGTGCTGTTCAACATATTCATACATATTCATATAGTCAGCATACTCAGCACTGTGCGACATATTCATAAATGATCTGGGAAAAGGGATAAACAGTGAGGTGGCAAAATTTGCAGATGATACAAAACTATTCAAGATAGTTAAGTCCCAGGAAACTGCGAAGAGCTACAAACGGACCTCACAAAACTGGGTGACTGGGCAACAAAATGGCAGATGAAATTCAATGCTGATGAATGCAAAGTAATGCACATAGAATCATAGAATATCAGGGTTGGAAGGGACCTCAAGAGATCATCTAGTCCAACCCCCTGCTCAAAGCAGGACCAATTCCCAACTAAATCATCCGAGCCAGGGCTTTGTCAGGCCGGGCCTTAAAAACCTCCAAGGAAGGAGACTCCACCACCTCCCTAGGTAACGCATTCCAGTGTTTCACCCCCCTCCTAGTTGGAAAACATAATCCCAACTATACATATAAAATGATGGGGTCTAAATTAGCTGTTACCACTCAAGAAAGATCTTGGCATCATTGTGGATAGTTCTCTGAAAACATCCACTCAATGTGCAGTGGCAGTCAAAAAAGCAAACAGAATGTTGGGAATCATCAAGAAAGGGATAGATAATAAGACAGAAAATATCATATTGCCTCTATATAAATCCATGGTATGCCCACTTCTTGAATACTGCGTCCACATCTGATCACCCCATCTTAAATATATATATATATATATATATATATTCACACACACCACACATTGGAAAAGGTTCAGAAAAGGGCAACAAAAATGAATAGGGATATGGAATAACTTCCATATGAGGAAAAACAACAAGGAGTCCTTGTGGCACCTGAGAGACTAACACATTTATTTAGGCATAAGTTTGTTAATCTCTAAGGTGCCACAAGGACGCCTCGTTTTTTTTTGCTGATACAGACTAACATGGCTACCCCTCTGAAACCTTCCATATGAGGAGAGATTAATAAGACTGTGACTTTTCAGCTTGGAAAAGAGACGACTAAGGGGAGATATGATAGAGGTCTATACAATCATGGCTGGCGTGGAGAAAGTAAATAAGAAAGTGTTGTTTACTCCTTCTAATAACACAAGAACTAGGGGTCACCAAATGAAATTAATAGGCAGCAGGTTTAAAACAAACGAAAGGCAGTATTTCTTCACACAATACACAGTCAACCTGTGGAACTCTTTGCCAGAGGAGGTTGTGAAGGCCAAGACTAACAGGGTTCAAAAAAGAACTAGATAATTTCATAAGCTATTAACCAGGATGGGCAGGCATGCAAAACCATGCTCTTATGTAGGTTCTGTTGGTGAAAGAGACAAGCTTACTAGCTACACAGAAGAGCTCTGTCTAGCTTGAAAGCTTGTCCCTTTCATCAACAGAAACTGCTCCAAGAAAGGATAGTACCTCACCCACCGTCTTCATGCCCATGTCAAAAATGTGGCTGTATGTCTACACTGCAATCAGGAGGTATGGCTTCAGCATGAGTGGACATACCTGAGCTAGCTTTGATCTAGCTGGCCCAGGTACCAACAGCAGTGAAGTCACAGAAGCAGGGGATGGGTAGCAGCACAGACTAGTCACTTGAGTAGGTACCCAGAGTTGCGGGTGAGCTTGTACTCAGGTGACTACTCGTGACACCTCCTACGCCGCCACAACCACACTGCGATTTTTAGCAAGCTTCCTCAATCCAAGCTAGCTTAGGTCTGGAAACACATGCTGCCGTCACACCTCCCGATGGCCGTGAAGACATCCTCAGCATGAGCAACCCACTGACGACAGGCCAGATCCAGATGTGAGATGTGAAAAGTGCCACGAATGAGATTCCCTCAGACCCACTAACAGACATCTCAAGGACTCATTGTTCATGCAACTGATGAGCCAGAAGCCAGTGGAAGGGTTTCTTGGTACACCCCTCTTTTTCCAACCCTCAGTCTCTCTGATTGACACCAGTGTAGGTGTAACCCTAGGGAACAAGGCGTGTTCTTACCTTGTTTTAGCTAACAGGTGGTAATTAACATGAGGTTAAACCCTAGTGAAGTCAAGACAGTTCACAGTTATACCATGAGTTAGCAGGTCCAGGTAAGCCGTAGGCTCCCCATAGTGACACATGACGTGAGCCAGATTTGGAATTGGAGTGAGGCCAGGGGCTTGTAAATTACATTCTGGTGAGTGTGGGGGGTTGACCCTAAACCAGTGGCTCTCAACCTTTGCAGACTACGGGACCCCTTTCAGGCATCTGATTTGTCTTGTATACCCCCAAATTTCACCTCACTTAAAAATGACTCGCTTACAAAATTACACAAAAGTGTCCCAGCACACTATGACAGAAAAATCGCTGACTTTCTCTTTTTTACCATATAATTATAAAATAAACCGACTGGACTATAACTATTGTACTTACATTTCAGTGTATAGTCTATAGAGCGGTATACAGAAATCATCGTCTGTATGAAATTTTAGTCTGTACTGACTTCGCTAGTGATTGTTATGTAGCCTGTGGTAAAACTAGGCAAATATCTAGATGAGTTGGGGTACGCATACCTCTGGCTGAGAACCACTGCCCTAAACCACTCCGTTTAAGACCTGCTCGACACTTTGGGCTTGTCTTCACGGCAGGGTTAGCTCAAACTATAACTGGAGTTTGGCTCCCTAACCCGACGCCCATCCACACACAAATGTCTTTTCTCTTGAGTTAAGTGGTGCTTTTTAACCTTGAGCTAGCTGGCCCGTCAGGCGGGGCAGGGGACGGGGGGGTGGAAGCACCGGCATTGCCGACACTGGAGCTAATAATGCAGTAAGGATGCCGCAGCTTGAGTGACAGCAACTAATCAACTTCTAATCCAAGCGCATTGTGCAGTTCTAGGGTTGTTGGGCAGTACGGTCACTCAAGCTCGACTATCTCCAGTAGAGTCACTCAAGAGAGCTCATTTGAGCTAACTGTGGCAGTGAAGACAAGGCCAGAGATGTCAGTATAACTACGTCACTTACAGATGGGATTTATTTTTACCAGCCCAGGTATCGCAGTACAAGCCCAAGCGTGAACGAAGTGATACCCGCCTAAAGGTGCCTCATACCAGTATAGCTATTATTATATGGGAAGGGCACTAATCTATGACCACATTTCTACCAGTATAACTACATCAACACTAGGGTGTGGTCATACCGCTTTAATTACAGACGCTCCCCGGGTTACGCAAAACCGACTTACGGAAATCCGCACTTATGGGAAAAGTTCCGTAAGTTCCATAAGCTTTTTTTTTTTTTTGCGTAATTGTCGGAGATACGTTCCCGACTTACGCAAAATTTGACTTACGCAAGGCGTTCCGGAATAGAACGCTTGCGTAAGTTGGGGAGCTTCTGTACATTGATATAGTTAATGGGCTACAACCTAAGCAGATCATTATTATAATAATCCTATTTATTATGGTAATGCGTAAGGACCCGCTGAGACCGCCGCTCCATTGTGCCCGGTGCCGTATAAACTCGGAGTTGTAGACAATCCCTGTCCCCAAGAACTCGCAATCGAATAGACAGGGCAGACCCAGGGTAGGGGATAGGGCTACAACGCAGGAACAGAGCCAGCCACGTGACTGCGGCAAACAGCGTGTTCACTCCATGGCGTGGGTTATGTTGTTTTTTACATTACAGGCCCAACCAGGACGAAAACAACAGCTGGCGAGAAGGGAATGTGACTGGACTGGGGAAGAAGGTGCCTTGGAAATCCAGATGGCTTTTTATTGTGACGATGCCTCTCCTGAAAGCAGCTTCCCAACATGAGGAAAAGCCTGATTGCAGAGGGCACCTTTGTGGAGCCATGGCATCGATACGCCACCTTCTCCTCCCTAGACCTTCCTAACTCCCTCAGTTTGCAGCTTCGGCCAGGCCGTTCCTTTGGCTCATGTTAATTCTGACATTTCTGTAGCATCGGCTTGTCATCACCGGCTCCTCATTGAACCTCGCTGCAGAAATGTCTCCTGCATCTCAATGAGACGGAGTCGAGTTTAATTACACACACAGGCAGCTGGAGGCTGGTGCCTTCGCTAGCGGCACATGTCTCAATTTTTGTGAGCTTGCTGGATTTTTTTTTTCATCCCTCACAATCCATTTTTTTGATCTGGCAGCCAGAGGGACATTCGGAACATTTCATCAGCAAATATTTTTTGTCTGCAAAACAAATCACTTAGTTCAAGGAGGTATTTTTTGGACAAAGCAATTAACTTGGGGAAGTTGCCGCCAGTGCTGGAGGGCGGATGGAGGCTGCAGATTCTCGCTCGCTCCCCTGGCCAGCTGTAAGTAGTGTCCTGGGCTGTTCAATATCATCCTCTTAACATCTCTGGCGCTCTTTGGATCCTAATAGATCGGGGGCTCAGGTTCCAGACTGCACGGTGCTGAATTATTCTGATTCCTGTTGAAGTCCATGGGAGTTAGGCACTAACCTGCTTAGGCACTTTTGTCAACCCCACTAAGTGCCTATTTACATCTTCAGGTACCTAAACCCCTTTGAAACTCTGGCCCAGGGTGTGCCGAACCTCAAAGGATTGGACCCGCACATCAAAATTGCCATAAATGACCATAGAGTTTGGGTGCCTTTGCTTTTCGTAGCTCATCTTGGAGAAGGATGGTCCAATGATTAGGACATTAGCCCAGAACTCATTCTGGCCCAAGTTCCAGCCCAGAACTCTAGCCCAGAACTTCAGGACACTAGCCCTGCACTTGAGGACAATAGCCCAGAACTTGTTCTGGCCCAAGTTCCAGCCCAGAACTCAAGACACTAGCCCAGAACTTGAGAGATCACACAGGAAGTTATTAGCCAGAATGTGAGCCCAGACCTTGTTCTAGCCCAGAACTCTAACCATAGGCATCATTTAATTTCTATATTTGAGGATGGGAGCAGCTCCAAACAGGTCAATGGGGCCATGAATTGGCGGGGCGGGGGGAAGGCTAATTCTGCTCCTGGTTGAGGCTTGCAGTTTGGGAGGGCAATACCCCTCTCCCACCCCAAAAAATATGCCCATGACTCCTTGAGGACATTAGAGCTTGGAACATCACACTGCACATTCCACACACTTCCTCTCTGGAGCATAAACTGACCTTCCATGGGTTCAGCGAAACCAATTTCTCAGACAGGTCAACATTGAAACAAAACATTCCAAACTTGTGAAAACAAGACATTCCGATTGACCCCAAATGATCCCCCCCACCTCCCCGAATTTCGTCTTGTCAGAAATTTCAAAATATGGGCTTTTTGTCCTGATTTGGAATAAAAAAAATTCAAACTCCTGATTTTTTTTTTTTTTTTGTGGGGTGGCAAATCAATTGTCTGACCAGCTCTGTTTGCAAGCTCCTTGGGGCAGGGAACATCTCTGACCCAGGGTCTGTGCCGCTGGGACTCCTCTAGGCACTGCTGCAATGAACAAACCCGGAGAGCGGTTAGCCGTTCTTTGTGGCACATTGGTGGGTGGGCGGTGAAAAGGTCCGTGTCCAATTGAAACTATCCACTGATGAGCATGGCTGGCCAGGCCTGCTGTGAGCATTTCTGCAAGACCCTGTTGGTATCCTAATTCATCCTAATTCATCTGTGTTAATGACTGAACTCTGCCGTCTCACAGCTTCCAGCTCATTACAGCCAGCTACAATTACCACGGGGCTTTAACAGAATTAAGACATTAACGAACAGCCACGTCTACTGTAAATAGGAGATTTCTTTATTATTCTTGAAATTGGCCCAATCAGCTTCTGCCATCCCTTTGATCTATCTTATCAGACCGCAGCTAATCCCATTAAACCAGATTTTACTCATTGGGCCCCCAAAATGCAAGGGCAGAATGCCTGCGAGCGACAGCTGGAATCGGAGAGATTAGGCAAAGGAGGAAAAAAAGATGTTAAATTGAATAATGCAATTTTCCAGCCAGGCCTTACACAGAAATAATACGGGGCTGTCTATTGCTTTGCCAGAGAGCAGAGAGAAGCTGAAAGGAAATTAAACTGTCTCCCGGTGTGATCTTAACTCACGCTTTGCATAATAGGTTGGAACAGTTGTTACTTATCTGCTGGCATTTTGCGGTGTTTAATCTCGGGGTTAGACTCATTCTCCTCTCAATTCAATAGCTGCCTGGAAGTAGCACAGACAACCCCAGCTCTTGCATCCTTGTTAGACTCTGCCGGCTCTTCTTGTAGAGCGGCAGAAACTTCGCTGTGATTGAAGGCCACTGGCAAAGTTGCAGCTTCTGCCGGTTGGAAGGGCAAGTGTCCCAGGGGAGGTGGTGAGTTGAGCTTCTCCATGCTCAGTGGGGCTGGGGTCCCTTTAGCATCCTGCCGTACTTTGTGGGTAGGTAAAGTGGGACCAGTGCTTCACTAGAGGGAGGTCTCCTTGCTGACTTGCACTGAGACCATAAATCAGCATGTTGCTGGGGGGCGCTGCTTTGCAGGGATCTGGCCGGGGAGACTCGGTAGAGGGCACTCTCCCCTGTGCAGACCCCGCAGCTCTAGCCTGGTGCTGTGGTGCTGCGTGGAGTGCTCAGTAGGTGGCGCTGTACCTTCGGAGTCAGCGCTGTGCTCAGGGCCCCGGCATGATGCTAGGGGGCGCTGCGGTGCAGGGTGGCTGACACAGAAGGGGGCACTCTCACTCTGGAGTCTGTGCTAACCGCAGTGCCCCGGTGTGGCATTAGGGGGCGCTGTGCTGCAGGGATGGGTTTTGAGACACGTTTAGTGACACCCAAGAGTTCTGCTGGGGTCAGGGTGGGGGGGTTCCATTTATTCTCACACCTTGCTGGGCTGCTCTCTGGGGACTGTGAGACTGTGACTCTCCCGGGGGTAGGGTGACCAGACAGCAAGTGTGAAAAATCAGGACAGGAGGTGGGGGGTGATAGGAGCCTATATAGGAAAAAGCCCCAAATATTGGGACTGTCCCTATAAAATCGGAACATCTGGTCACCCTACCCAGGGTGATTCTGGATACTAGGTGAGTTCTACCAACCATTTAAATCAACTCCAAAGTGTAGCCCCAGCCTGCGTCCCCCAGCCTGTCATTCCTGAGGTATAAGGATCTATGGCATGATTCCAGGTGCTTCTTCATCACCAGCACCAGGTGCTACCAGGGGGATGCTGGCATGCAGCAGGCATCCTTGCTGTGTGTCTGACCTTGCTCGGGCACCCAGGGCAGTGCGCAGGTCTCCTCCCTAGCAATGTTTTCTTTGACGTTTCAAACGCTGCTGCCTGAATAAGGCGTGGAGCTTTAAAGGGGAGTAAGATGCCTAACGCAGCTGATGTTTGCAGATAAGTTGTACAGTTCCTTAGAGGCCAGAGCTATAACTCCAAAGACAGAGGCTGTCAAGCCCTCTAACAGCTTCATATTCAGAGGACGCAGGGCTGAGAACCAGAACCAGACGCAGCAGGTTAGGCGGCTGAGACAGCTCTGTGATCAACAACACGGTTCATGGGGTAGGATCAGTGTGGGCAGGGAGCCCCAGCTATGCGACTCTTCATGACGAGGCAGACAGCTTTCCTCTTCACACCGCAAACATGAGCTTAGGGCTTGTCTACATGGGTACTATTCTGGAATAGCTACTCCTGATTAACTCCATGTGTAGACGCGCTTACTCCATTTTATTGTCGTTAATCAGGAATAGTTAATCCATTTAAAATTCTCACCCTGCCTTCTTCTGCATTAATTTTCATGTGCAGACTAGCCCTTAGACAAACTTGCATTGACCTCAGGGAGGTTTTCAACATATTCATTAATGATCTGGAAAAGAGGGTGAACAGTGAAGTGGCAAAGTTTGCCGACAATACAAACTATTCAAGACAGTTAAGTCCAAAGCTGACTGCGAAGAGTTGCAAAGGGATCTCACAAAACCAAGTGACTGGACAACAAAATGGCAGATGAAATTCAATGTTGATAAGTGCAAAGTAATGCACACTGGAAAACATAATCCCAACTATACATATATAATGATGGGTTCTAAATTAGCTGTTAACTCCCAAGAAAGAGATCTTGGAGTCACCATGGATAGTTCTCTGAAAAGTTCTGCACAGTGCTCATCAATGCTAACAGTATGTTAGAAACTATTAGGAAAGGGAATCGAAAATAAGACAGAAAATTTCATAATGCCACTATATAAATTCATCGTGCACCCAAACCTGGAGTACTATGTCCTGTTCTGGTCGCTTCATCTCAAAAAGGATGTAGTGGAACCGGAAAAGATTCAGAGAAGCGCAACAAAGATGATCAAGGATATGAATCAGCTTCCATACGAGGAGAGACTAAAAAGATTAGGACTGTTCATGTTAGAAAAGTGATGACTAAGGGGGGGATATGATAGAAGTCTATAAAATCATGAACTGTGTGGAAAAAGTGAATGCAGAAGTGTTATTTACCCTTTCACACAATACAAAAACCAGGGGTCACTCAGTGAAATTAATAGGCAGCAGGTTTAATACAAGTAGTTTTTCACACAACACACTGAGAAAATGCCATACAGTGAGAGACTAAAGGACCGGAGCCTCTTTAGCGTCTCAGAAAGGAGATCAAGGAGTCATGGGATTACGGTGTATAAATAGTGCTACAAAAGGATTGATTAAATTATCAGAGAAAGTCATAATAAGAACCAATGGGTGGAAACTAATGTTAGACAAATTCAAATTAGAAATCAGGCACACATTTTTAACAGTTAAGTGTGGTTAATCACTGGAACAAACTACCAAGGGACGTTGTGGATTGTCTCTCTCGATGTAATGTACATAGACTTCTGTAAGGCATTTGTCTTAGTACTGCATGACATTTTGATTATGAAACAAGAATGATACAAAATAAACAGGGCACACATTGAATGGATTAAAAACCGGCTAATTAAAGATCTCAAAATGTAATTGGGGATTCATTATTGAGCAGGTGTTTTTCTCATGAGGTCCCGAAGGGATCAGTTCTTGGCCCTCATAGAATCATAGAATATTGGGGTTGGAAGGGACCTCAGGAGGTCATCTAGTCCAACCCCCTGCTCAAAGCAGGACCAATCCCCAGACAGATTTTTACCCCAGTTCCCTAAATGGCCCCCTCAAGTATTAAACTCACAACCCTGGGTTTAGCAGGCCAATGCTCAAACCACTGAGTTATCCCTCCCCCCTATTTAACTTTTTTATCAATGAGCTGGAAGAAAACATAAAACCACTGATCAAATGTTCAGATGACACAAAGATTGGCAGAGTGGTAAATAATGAAGAGGGCGCGCCACTGATGCACAGTGATTTTGATTGCTTGGTCAGATGGGCACAAGCAAACAATATGTATTTCAATACAGCCAACTAGAAAGTCATACATCTAGGGACAAAGAATGTAGCCCATACTTACATGCTGGGGGACAGTATCCTGGGAAGCAGACTCTCAAAAAGTGTGTAATCAGCTGAACATGTGGTCCCAGTGTGACACTGTGGCTAAAAGGACTAATGTGATCCTTGGATGTATAAACAGGGGAATCTGGAGTAGGAGTAGCGAGGTTATATTACCTCCATATTTGGCACTGGTACAACTGTTGGTGCAGTACAGGGGTCACTGAATAAAATTCCCTGCCCTGTGTTATGCAGGAAGTCAAAATACATGATCTAAAGGCCCCTACTGATATTACAATCTGTGAAACTATAAAAACTAAGTCACACCATGTCTGCTTCGCTTCTGCAAATTAGCAGGTTCATAACATCGGGTGACCCTCACTAACATGCCACTCTGCCTAGGGACGTCTGCCTGTAAACTTGTTTGTAACACTGCTCTGTAAAATCCCCAAACATCCCCAATATACAAAGCCGAGCGAAATAAGAAAGCTGGCTAATTGGACTGGTGAATCTTGGAAAATGTCTCATTTTCATTTTTCCTTTGCGGAGATCAAACGGTAATGTCCATCTAAGGCAGGGGATGCCCATTGCTAGTCATCTGGCTTTTGAATGTTTAACGAATGTTTCCAGTGATCATTTCAGAAAATCAATATTGATAGAAAGATGTGACTTAACAGCTCTTCCGTTGCGCTGGTACCTACAGTCACCCACTAGAGCCCATTTTCTATCAAACAGGTGGGCGATAAATTTCATTGGGATGATTTGTTGAATCCCACAGGTGAATAAAAAAGACATTGGAAATTATGTATTCATTATGGGCAAAATTCCCCCTCTGCTGTGAGGCCCTGCACAAGATCTATGAAGCATTAAAGTCTCAGTCATAACCCTCAAAATGGGGTTTATAGGACTCATGGGCCTTGTGCTAGTTTTCTGCACGCTGGTGAATTTCACCTTATTAGAGCTGGAGTGCATGATTCATTATAGATCATTTATTTAACAAATGTCGCCTATTTCCAATTCACAGAACACTCGACCAGCAAACCAACTTCCTAAAAATATATATATATAAATAGAATTTATTCAACTTCTTCTTTTTTCAAATTTGTTTCACTCCATGGGCGGTTTGCAAATCGATATTCAAAATTCGAGGTGCTATTGACTCAGCGTTTCCAACTCTTGTGATTTTCTCATGAGCCTCATGCTATTTGGTATTTTTCTTAAAGCTCCAGCTTCTGGAGTCATGTTGTTATGTGAAAATCTCAGCTTTTGTTTAAAACAACCCCCCAAAAAAGGATATTTCTAGCCTTTATGGTTGGAGAGAAAAGTTTGACGCTGCAACCCTAAAGGCTCAGAAATCAGAAGACAAATAAAAATAACGCCACTATTTATTATTTTTAATAGCTTGTTATTTTTAAGGCATTTTGCGGGGGCAACCTGACCTATGAATTTTGAAGGTTTGGGCTTTATAATATAGGAGTAGCCGAGAGCTACGTAGGTCACATGGTATTGTTTGTTTTCCCTGGTAGTATGAATGTAACTCTTATGGCAAAGGATTCAAGAAGAACTATCATATAAAGAGGTGCAGGCACTGCTGAAGAGTATTTAATTACAAGCCAAGTGAACATTTGCAGAGCTTTTGTTGCTGAATCCACACAGGTCTGTCCACTTTCATCTGAAAGCTCTGCCATCCTCCTTCCTCACTTTGATGAAGTCATTTCGCTGTCACTGTTGCAGGCGGGGAGGGAATGATAGAATGAAAGATAAGGGGAAATGGAAATGAGGCCTTTGGGTTGGATTTTTGAAGTGTGCACGTCAAGCACACATCTGGGGGCTGAGATGGGCAAAGCGGTACGTGAAAAAAATGGTAATTGGGTAGTTCCGTTGCCCTGAAAAGAAATCCAAGTGTTTGCACACCTTTGCTCCGGATGCCATCAAAGGTGTAACCACGCTTAAGGATGGAAATTGGTGGCTGTACACTGAGATAGGCTGCCTCGCCTATTGTATTCCCTTTTTTTGGCACTTAGTAAAACCTCGTTAGCCAAATGTTGTCAATTAAAGATAAATTAAACTAGCAAATACCCATTTTAGCACAGAACTAAGCATTCTGTGCCGTGATTTTCGGCATGGGTGTTTTGAAAATGCAGCTTCTTAGCAGAATTGTTTGAGCTCTTTGGTATGAATACTGAGATGGTCAGCTCCGTAGAGGAGCAAGTGTGGTTTTGCATGTCACCTACCACAATAGGTAGAAGCACCAGTGGGACTAGACCCTATGGGTTTTCACCTTCCTCTGCAGTATGGGGCACAGGTCACTTGCAGGTTTAAATTAGTAGATTTTCTGTAACTTGAAGTCATGATCTGAGGACTTCATTAACTCAGCCTGAGGTTCTGGGTCTATTACAGGAGTGGGTGGGTGAGATTCTGTGGCCTGAAATGTGCAGGGGGTCAGACTAGATGATCGTGATGGTCCTTTCTGCCCTTCAAGTCTATGAGTCTAGAACCTGGGAAGTACAGAGCTGCTGATGCTGCCACGTTGACACCAGGAACTCAGGCTATGTTTCTGCTGAGCTTAATAGAGGAAAAACTGGGTGAAATGTAATGGCCTGTGATAGACAAGAGATCAAACTAGACATTCCGATGGTCCCTTCTGGCCTTAAACTCTATGATAACCCTAAGAGACCAGCATCTGTTGGTGATAGAGATAAGCTATCGCGCTCCACAGAGCTCTGCAGAGGGTCTGTCTGAAGCGGTGTCCCACTGACAAGTGAAATATGTAGTAGTTGCCATACACGCCCTGGCATCAAGGGATGTCAAATGCAGAAACCAAAGAACTCGATAAGAGAAGTAACAGGAAAACGATGTTTCCCTGGGCACCGCTTTCACCTCCCATTGTTATTCATTGAAAGAACTTTCCTTTCCCTGCCTGGCCTTGACTGCGGCATTCATTTGATTATGTTAGCTAGAACTGCTTGGGCCCAGGGGAGCTGTATTCAGGCAAAGGTTTATGGCAGCTTTGAAAGAAGTCTACATGCTGATCACTCCTCTGGGGCTACATCCCTCCTACCAGCTGATGAATCCAAGAAGCACCTGTCCTCTGAATAGATGTGCCCCTCGCTAGGAGAGGAGAGATCTGACAGGTTTATTCCCCAGTGCCTGAAGCCCGATGAATATGCATGGCCTGTGTATGGTCCCTATGGAGTTTCAACTGGGGGAAGGAAGGGAGTGGAGCAAAACTGATCAATAGCCACTTTGTAATAACCAGAGGTCTCCATTGCACTTCACTGGTCACGCATGAGCGTGCACACATTCTTTATGCTGTGAATCTCTAAGGGGGTTTTCCACCAGGCCAATGAACCTGCCGTTCCTTGTGGTGCTGAGCGTATGTATTGTTTTCTGTTAGTTATGCCTGTGGAGTATAGACAACTGTTAGAATTGTAAGCTGTCACTTTAAATTAACCGGGGTCTTCCTGGTCCTGCTTGCAGGCTAGGCGGCTCTGTAGGGAAGTGTGTGATCTGGATCCTCTGCTGTTATCGGTCTAGAGTTATGTGGGGTAAAGAACAGCTAGCCTAGAGTTAGGTGGGGTGAGCTCAGTGTCTCTGGTTAGAAAGCAGCCTCCTTTGTCCCTCTGTTTTGGGGTCCTTATGTGTTACCATTCTGAATTCTAAGAAATAAAGTAGCTATGTTGTAACCATCCAGCAAAAGGATTTTATTTTTCTAATCTAATTTCTCAGTGTGTATGCCACGAACATAACAGTGGTAGACCATGACCCACTGTTGTCTGAGCCATGCGGAGAAAGAATGACAGTCATATTAGACCCTCAAAAGCTCTCCCAGGGGGTGGATCTACTACGGAACTGTAGCTAGATGCCACGTCCTGTGGGTTTGTAAAAATGCCTTGTAAGCTCTCTAGAAGAGGAGCTGTCTTTTGGGTCTTTTTTTGTACAGCACCAGGCATAATGGGGGCCTGAGATAGAACAGAGGGGCACAGCTCTGTTGCACCCAAGACTTGCTGGAAAGGCTGGCTTGGAAACTGTCCACTGTCCCTTCTTGCTGTGTTCTGGGAAACAGGACTTTGTGTATGTTCTTTATAAATATACAGGATTGCGCCAAAGATGATACCTGATTCCTTTCAGTTCCTCTTCCTAATTGAAATAAGCCATTAAGTCCTTGAATATTGGCTACTCACTCAGGCTAGAGGGGCGACAATATAACAGAACTGTTTTTTTAACCTTTTCCTTTAAAAATACCGAGGAAATTACATACAAAAATGCAGTAAAATGATGCTAAGATTGTAAAGTCAAGCACTCAAAAGTTTGAAAACACCAGAATTAAGGTTGCCCGTGAAATCTTAATTCTGTCCCCTTGGGCATATGCATCATGATGGTCGTCAGTTACATGAGCACATGCTATTTCTTCCACCAGATCTGTGTGAAATGCTAGAGCAAGACATGGATGTAGGGTGACCAGATGTCCCAGTTTTATAGGGACGGTCCCGATTTTTGGGTCCTTTTCTTATATAGGCTCCTATTACCTCCCACCCCCTGTCATGATTTTTCACACTTGCTGTCTGGTCACCCTACATGGATGGTGCACAAACAAGCTGTAATCAGCGAAGCATAGCTGGGAAGTGGCATCTTTTAATAGTTCATCATAACTTGTCCAAATCTGAACAATTTATTTAAGGACCAGCAAAAGACACCTCCTGGATATCAGGGCTACCCCCTGCTACATTTCAAGATATGGCTGCAAACCCTAGGGGCGCTAGAGATCTTCAAAAAAAATACAGTCCGAAAAATGTGCATAATGAAAAGATTATAAAACATGGTCTGGGTGCTTTTTGAAGAACTCTGGCTCTTCTGTGGTTTGCAGTAGGGGCTTGAAATTTGGCACGGAGGTTGTCCTGGCCTCAGAAAAGTGCCTTTGACTGGGCCCATGAAAGTTGCTTCAGATTTGGACAAGCTATGAGCTGTTGAAAGTTCAACATATATATATAATCAGTAAGTTGTTTCTAATCCTATTATTCCTAAATATAGTCCAAATACGTACCAACAAACTCTTAATACTTCAAACTCTTATTTTCTGAGCATGGCTAAATAAGCAAAAGATAAATCTACTTCTAATGTAAGTAAGTTGTCGTCATGCAAGATATATATGCAATTACTTTCCCATCCTCATTAAAGTTTAATGAATGCTTAACTACTATTTAACTTCAGAGTAAAAGAAAGTTAATTAGATAGTCAGAAGATTTTATTTTTGAAAGCACCTTTTTCCCCCATGTAAGTGTGATAACTGTCTTTGAACAAACTTGCTCTTGATCTTGGGGAGGGAGGGAGGAGAGGGTGGGGAACCTAAAGATTTTGTGCAAAGACATTGAGAATGCAAGTGGAGTATAGTAATAAAAATTCAATTATACACTTATTGCGTGTGTAATTTTCTACTAATTGCATTGCAGCAAGATTTATCTCTTAGATGGGCATTAAATCTCAGCCAGAAAAACAGATCAAGGTATTTAATGGGGCTCTGGTAAAAGGTTGCTACAAAGTAGATTAATTTGTGCTAGGGGCATTCTGAATGAGGTGCCTCCGAATATTACATAAGATGAGGCCCCCGAAGGTGGAATGCATGAATACAGAAGCAAGTGGACCAGCGCTTTGTGGGTGAAATTCACCCTTATTCGTACAGAGAGCCCCAAGAAGGACCACTTGAAGCTCATTTGTATGACGTCAACAAAGACACTTCCCTGGAACAGAGATTAAGATAATACTTTCTCCCAACCTTTAGCATGTATATGGCCACCCGTATCTGAGCACCTCACAGTCTTACTTAACACATTTATCCTCACAACACACCTGTCGGGCAATGCTGTTATCCTTAGATGAGGAACTAAGGCCTGGGCGACACCTGAAAATTAAAACAACCTAGCTCCAGTGGACGTAATATACCTTGACTTTAGCAAAGCTTTTGATATGGTCTCCCACAATATTCTTGTCAGCAAGTTAAAGAAGTATGGATTGGATGAATGGACTATAAGGTGGATAGAAAGCTGGCTAGATTGTCAGGGTCAACGGGTAGTGATCAACAGCTCAATGTCTAGTTGGCAGCCTCTATCAAGCGGAGTGCCCCGGGGTCAGTCCTGGGGCCGGTTTTGTTCAACATCTTCATTAATGATCTGGATGATGGGATGAATTGCACGCTCAGCAAGTTTGCGGATGACACTAAGCTGGGGGGAGAGGTAGATAAACCGGAGGGTAGGAATAGAGTCCAGAGTGACCTAGACAAATCGGAGGATTGGGCCAAAAGAAATCTGATGAGTTCAACAAGAAGTGCAGAGTCCTGCACTTAGGAAGGAAGTGTCACATGCACTGCTACAGGCTGGGGATCGACTGGGTAAGCGGCAGTTCTGCAGAAAAGGACTTGGGGATTACAGTGGACGAGAAGCTGGATATGAGTCAGCAGTGTGCCCTTGTTGCCAAGAAGGTTAACGACATATTGGGCTGCATTAGTAGGAGCATTGCCAGCAGATCAAGGGAAGTGATTATTCCCCTCTATTCGGCACTGGTGTGGCCACATCTGGAGTATTGTGTCCAGGTTTAGGCCCCCCACTACAGAAAGGATGTGGACAAATTGGAGAGAGTCCAGTGGAAGGCAACAGAAATGATTAGGGGGCTGGGGCACGTGACTTATGAGAGGCTGAGGGAACTGGGCTCATTTAGTCTGCAGAAGAGAAGAGTGAGGTGGGATTTGATAGCAGCCTTCAACTACCTGAAGGGGGGTTCCAAAGAGGATGGAGCTCGGCTGTTCTCAGTGGAGGCAGATGACAGAACAAGGAGCAATGGTTTCAAGTTGCAGTGAGGGAGGTCTAGGTTGGATATTAGGAAAAAACTATTTCATGAGGGTGGTGAAGCACTGGAATGGGTTCCCTAGGGAGGTGGTGGAATCTCTATCCTTCGAGGTTTTTAAGGCCTGGCTTGACAAAGCCCTGGCTGGGATGATTTAGTGGGGTTGGTTCTGCTTTGAGCAGGCAGCGGGACTAGATGACCTCCTGAGGTCTCTTCCAACCCTCATCTTCTATGATCTCTGAGGGCTGTGAAATTTGTGGCCTGTGCAATATAGGTAGGTCGACTGATCCACGAGTGCAGATGCAGTTAAGTCCCTGGCAGATGTTTTCTATCAGTCTAGCTACTGCCTGTCAGAAAGGTCAGTTAACTACACAGATGGCAAAACCCCTTTTGTCGACGCAGGACACATCTACGCTACAGCTCCAGTGCCATAGCTGTGCACGTACCCACAAGTGCTGAGAGACTGAGTGATTTGCATGAGGGTCTCACAGGAAATCAGTGGAAGAACAGGGACTCGAACCCAGGTCTCATCCATCCCAGGTGAGCACCTAACCACTGGACAATCCCACCCACCTTCTGTCCATTTTGTCTAGTTAGTTTGTAAATTACAGGGCAGGGACTGTCTCCTACTGTGAGGCTGCAGAGAGCCCAGCACAATGGGCCTTGGTCTTGGTAGGTGCAATACAAATAAATAAATATACCCTTAAAATAACCCATCATAATAAAAGGTTATGGGCCAGACGGTGGCATTGCTCTTTGCCCGCGCAATGCCGGGGGCTGTAGCGGGGAGAGCTGCTCTGATGCCTGCTCCACATGACATCCAGATGCTGGTTGGCTGCCTCGGAACATGCGGCAGAGCAGCAATGCCAGCCGCCAGGTTGCTGGGCACAAGGGCAAGTCCTTAGCCATGCCCCCAGCCCGGCCAGTAGGGTTGCCAACCCTCCAGGATTGCCTGGGAGTCTCCAGGAATTAAAGATGAATCCTTAAGGAAAGAGTATGTCATGTGAGAAAACCTCCAGGAATACCTTCAACCAAAACTGGCAACCCAACTGGCAAGCCATGCCCCTTTGGTGTTATGGGGGTGCTTCTGGGCATGCTAGCCAGCCCCAAAGCCTGATTGTCCGTGCAGAGCCTCAAAGGTATTTAGTGGCATTGGTTTCAATGGGATTTGGGTACTTGGAGGAGCTAGGCCTATGATCATAGGTTTGCATGGTGCCTGCTTCGCACATGGAGCTTCTGGGGTGAAGGCAAGAGGCTCTCTCAGGAGGGCAGCGCGTAGATCACCCTGTGCCCCGCCATCCATTTCCCCATGGAAAGTGCCTGGTTTTTCCCTGGCAGCCTCAGAGGCAGCCCCTCCGAAGGGAGCTATTTGCTATGTCCGAGGTGCACAGACCCTCCCCTAGCTGGAAGCAGGCTCCCGCGAGGCCCGTTGGAGACAGCCAGAGATCCCGGTAGAGACTTGGGATCCGAACGACGTTCCCGTGTGGCTTGAGACGTTGAGGCCGTTCTGCGAGGCGCTACGAATCCTGTTTTAATCCTTCACCGACTGTAGGGACTTGTGTTTTCCCCCAGGCTCAACCCAAGAGGTGATAAAATAGCACCGAGTCGTCACTGCCTTACTTCTTCCACCATACACACACGTATGTGCTCTCATGGAAACATACACGTGCACACACACACACACCCCTGCGTTGGTGTTCAATTATTACTCTGGGCACAAGATGCTTGGCAGGGACCCTCAGTAGTCGGTGCTCCAGTTAGAGCTGGAACAATAGGATAGCCCCCCGGTCCCACTCCCTCCATGTGAGCACCCCTCTACTCCCCTTTCCACCCCCCTTGCCCACCAGAAACCCGAGCCCCCCACCACCGTGGCCGGAGGAACACCGGCCCACCCACCCCAGCCACCGTGACCCCGGGTCACCAGCTGGCCCGAGCACCAGCCTGATCCCCAGGTAGGGTGACCAGATGTCCCGATTTTATAGGGACAGTCCTGATTTGGGGGTCTTTTTCTTATATAGGCTCCTATTACCCCTCACCCCCTATCCTGATTTTTCACATTTGCTGTCTGGTCGCCCTGTCCCCAGGCCAGCCCGAGCATCAGCCCAAGTCGCCTTGGCTGCTGGCAGGCCCGAGCCACCAGCTGGCCAAGCCCTGAGCTGCAGGCTGCCGGCCTGAGCTGAGCCCCCACTGGTCTCAGCAGGGAAGGGGAGCAATGGCGGGGCCTTGGGGCAGAGCATGGGTGGGGCCACAGCCAGGGTTAGGGGAGACTTAGCCTCCCCCAACCTATTATACCCACCGCCCACGGCTGCTTCTGCACCCCTAACCTGGTCTTCTGCAGCCCCACCCCAAACCCGCTGTCTGCAAAGCTAAGTCACTTTAAGGTATAGTTCCCGGTACCCTGGCCACCCATCCCCGCGCACTGGGAAGCACAGAGCCATTGGGCAGGCGTTCATCAGACAAGACCCACCAGCATGCCCCTGGAGGCAGCAGGGGCCCAAAGCCCCACAGCAGGAACGTTTGTGCTTTTCAGATCAGCGCCGGTCTCTGTGCTGATTTCAAACGGATGCTATTACCTCGTCTCGTCCACAGCCCGAGGGGCCAGACCTCTCCAAAAGGAAATGCCCTATGCAGGGCGAAACAGGCTGCAGCCTGGCAGGAGAGCCAATTAAATTCCGGATGAAGACCATTGTCGTGGACAAGACTGGTGCTTGGAGACTAATTTAAAGCACCTGACAGAGCCAGCGCAGCCGCCCTCCAGAGCATTCCCCGGGGCAGTGCTGTAATTAGCATCTCTTTAGAGACATGCTTTATTGTGGAACTATTTCCACTTCCCCTTGGCTGAAAACACGGCACCTTATTATCGCCCTTTATTCTTCTCTTTCTCCCCTCCCCAGCTGGCTACTTGGCTAATGAAATTGCATGATCAATATGTCACACAGACTAATCCGAAGTCTGGCTAAGCAAGTCTGGTTAGCGCACAATTCCCTCTCCACCTCCTTCAGCGGACTGGCAGGAAGGGCAGGCGGGCTGGCTAATTGCCTTCTTCTGGAGGAGTTAGCCGGGATCATCCACTGGGAGCTAAACATCTGAGCACCATAGCTTCAGTCTTTACAGCGCTGATCCTCACAGCAGCCCAGCGTGGTAGGGCAGTGTTGTTATCCCCAGTGTACAGATGGGGAACTGAGGCACAGGGAAGCCAAGGTCCAGATGCTGTAAGAGATTGAGGAACCTAACTCCCGTGAAATACCTCGCAGGATATGGCCTAAGTCACCTGCCCAGGGTCACATAGGAAGTCTGTGCTGAAACCAAGACTTGAAACTGTGATTCCTAGGCTCTGAGCACTGGGCTATCCTGGGCATAGTCCACACCATCACATGTTGGGGCATTGGTGGATCCCGGGTCTAGTAACAGCACCTGCCAGCCCAGAGCTAAAGGATGGGAGAAGCTCAGTTTCCAGATGGCTACATGACTGATTGAACTGACGATAGCACATGCCATGTTTAAATCCAGCCAGCTCCGTGTGCTGTATCCACCCGGCATCACTGAAATGCACACCCCTCTGCCACCAGCCCACCACACTCGAGCAGGAGCTGCCCTGCAACAGACACAGATGGATTGAACTACCTCCAGATCCAGGGGGTTGGGTTCTGCTATGAAATCCAAATCAAGCTCCAAACAGCACCCAGGTGCGGGGGGTGGTTAGAACCGGGGTTTGGGTTTGAGCCCATCTCTCTGCAGCCGAGCGCTAGGGGGAGGAGGGGATTCCGCACAAGGACACAGTTTTCAATCCCATTAAACCATTTTCTACAAAGCAAATTTGCTGCTGCGGACCCTTTGCCACCAGCAGAGTGACTCTGAATTTGCATTGGTGTAATTGGGATCAGAATCTGGCAGGTCGAGTGTATTCCGTCTCTTCATCCTCATTGTGCGAGGGCTCTGTTTGCATCTGACTGTCTCATCAGAGGGTTCATTATTGTGTCCTCCAAATAAAACCTCCGAGGCAAAATAATTCAGGGTAGCTTCTAAATCAGGCTCTGCGGGAAGACAGAAGCAAATTGGGAGTTCCTCGTGTTATCCGCTGCGTCTTCGTCCAGTGACAATGTCTGCAAAAAGGCACGCACCACGAGCTGGCGAGCAATTCTGCTGCTATGACAGATGAGTCAGCCATGCTGCGATATACATCCCTTAATTGCATTGGTTGTATCTGCGTGTCTCTCCCGACGCAGGAGGCCGGCGCCGTACTCCCTGGCCACGAGCAGCAGTGAACACATCCCAGCAACTGCGAAAGGGCTCGTGAGTAATGAGAGGTCAGAGTCTGCTCATCACCCAGATTGGACAACAAATCAATGACGGGCCATTTGGGAGCCAATCAAATGCACTAGGACTATTCCAGCCATTGTCACCCCAAATGGGCACTCAAAATGGGCAAAGTGGCTATGGGGTTACTCGAGCCCAGCACCTCCAGGTCTTAAGCCCAGCAGAGCAGCGGCAAAGAAACTACAGAGAGGTGCAAATAAGAACCTGAATTCCATAGAAGAGTGAAAACCTGTCTACACACCCAGGTACTCAGCACCACAGCATCAGAGCACCACCCAAACATTAGTTAAATTTATCCTCATGACATCCTGTAAGGAAGGGAAGCAGGAACGGAACGTAAATCACTGGAGTCACTTCAACTAGTGTCTAATGTCCTATTTATCACATTTCCTTTGCACCCCTTCCACGCCACCAGCTCCCAGTCAGGGACTGCCTCATTATGGTTTCCTGATAGCACCAAGCACATTGTCAGTCTAATGAATAACAATTAGAATCTCAGCGTGTGCAATACCATGATGACTTGCACCCGAGATTTAAGGATGGATGGATCACTAATTGAGGCTGGGTGGATGGATCACGCATTAAGGATCTCTCCATCTGGACTCACATAAGCATGTTCTATCCAGAGCTGCCTCTACCTCTCCTCCCTTTCACTTTCCGTGTTGACAGTGAGGTTTAGTGTTGTAATGAGAGTCTGAATGCTGGCTTTAGATAAATACATTTCAACAGCTGCTCATACCCATACCAAAGACTATTCATACCCAAAAGCATTAAGACTAAGCTGGCAAAAGGCTTTTGGGAAGGTAATTATGTGGGCCAAGGGCTGATAGATTCACTGGGATGGTGCCAAGTGTTGTAATGACTATGGGGAATGTTGGGGGAAAACAACCTTCCACAGGGAAGAGAAATTATCCTTGGAGCAACTTTTTCAACTGGTCCTCGTGGCATCACAGGAACCTGATCAGCGGCCAATCGGGAGCAGTGACATTAGAAGAGGAGTAAAGAGGTGTCTCCTTCATTCCAAGGGAAACAGAGACATTGTCTGGCTAGATCACACCAGTTCGTCCATCATGGGCAATATATTGTCTATGGATTAGAGACTTCAGAGGAAGTTACAAGAAACCCCCTAGTAGACAATTAAGGAATAACTTGGGAACATTTCTTCCCAAATCCCATCAGTGCTAGTTTGGTTTAAACCCCCAAAGCAGAAGGATCTATATACCTTCTAAGACAATGATCATATAACTCAGCATGCTCTCATTATCCAGATAAAGGTCCCGTCTTCCCCACACCCCATCCAGCATGAGTTCCACAGGTTAATTGGGACATGCGTCTCAAAAGTTATTTCTTTTTATCGGCTTTAAATCTGCTACTGTTCATTTTCACTGAATGTCCCCCGGTTCCTGTATTATGAGACAGGCTAAATATGAATGTTCTTCTCTATCCCACCATTTGTTATTTTGTATCCCTCTAGCATGTTCCTCTCATTCATCTGATCTCTAAACAGTCTCTGGCTCTTCCATCATTTTTGGCCTCAGATCATTTTAATTGCCTGTCCCCAAGCCCTTTCTATTTCCTTGTTGAGATGGAGTGACGTGACCTGGAGCTAGGACATCATGGCCTAAGGTGAAATTAGTTCCTTGCTGGAGACACAGTGCTAAATGCATTCAAGGGAGAGCAGGGATGAGGGGCTGTTCTTTAGACAAGGAGTGAGGGCCTCCATGAAGTACACTAGGGATGTCTCTATTGGCATTGATTATCTCAGGAAGGTGCCCAGATATGATGGTGATGGTTAGCTGTACATAACCTTAATATCATAGAATCGAAGGACTGAAAGGGATCTCGAGAGGTCATCTTGTCCAGTCCCCTGCACTCATGACAGGATTAAGTATTATCTAGACCATCCCTGACAGATGTTTGTCTAACCCGCTCTTAAAATCTATGATTGCTCTCTATAAATACATCAGAGGGATAAATACCAGGGAAGGAGAGGAGTTATTTAAGTTAAGTGCCAATATTGACACAAGAACAAATGGATATAAACTGGCCATCAACAAGTTTAGGTTTGAAATTAGGTGAAGGTTTCTAACCATCAGTGGAGTGAAATTCTGGAACAGCCTCCCAAGGGAAGCAGTGAGGGAAAAATACCTAACTGGATTAAAAACTGAGCTTAATAAATTTGGGGGGGGATGGTATGATGGGACTGCCTACAATGGAATGTGGCCGATCTGTGACTGTTAGTAGCAAATATCTCCAACAGCTGGTGATGGGACACTAGGTGGGGAAGGCTCTGAGGTACTGCAGAGAATTCTTTCCCAGGTGTCTCTCTGGTGGGGCTTGCCCACATGCTCAAGGTCTAACTGATCACCATATTTGCAGTCAGGAAGGAATTTTCCCCATGGGCACATTGGCAGAGACTCGGGTTTTTTCGCCTTCCTCTGCAAGATGGGGCATGGGTCACTTGCAGGTTTAAACGAGTGTAAACGGTGGATTCTCTGTAACTTGAAGTCTTTGAATCATGATGTGAGGACTTCAGTAACTGCCAGAGGTTAGGGGTCTGTTACAGGAGTGGCCAGATGAGGTTTTGTGGCCTGCAACATAGAATATCAGGGTTGGAAGGGACCTCAGGAGGTCATCTAGTCCAACCCCCTTCTCAAAGCAGGACCACGCCCCAGATAGATATTTGCCCCAGATCCCTAAATGGCCACCTCAAGGATTGAACTCATAACGTTGGGTTTAGCAGACCAATGCTCAAACCACAAGAGGTCAGACTAGATGATCATGATGGTTCCTTCTGACCTTAAAGACTATGAGTCTAATAATACATAACCATTTGCATTTTTAATTCAATGAACGCCTAAGCTGCTTATATTGAATTCAGTAAGGGTTACACTTAATTCAATAACGTTTGTCCAGGATACTGTCATATCTGTCACAGGGTGAGCTGGGATTTCTCCAGAGGTCCCCTGCCTGGAAACGTTGATAACCACTAATGTGATAGCGTCTCTCACCAGACAATCCAGATAGCAGCTCTGCCAGCTGATTACAAGACCAGCTGTCATTTATTTGCTCATCCACCCGCCTGGAGTTATTCTTGCCAACTAACCTAATAGGCTGGCGTAGGATGGACAAGTGAATGGAAAGAGTCTGAGATATACTCAAGTGTCTCTGTGCATCATTCATTCTTCTGCCTGTAATCACTGCCGTGACTTTCCTAGGGCGCGCTGGCCGACAAGCCCAGAGCACAGGGGGATCTGCTGCAGTGCGCGGCAGCTTGCTATCCGTTCTAGTACTGCGGCCAAGAAAGCTTTGCCAGGAACATCCCAGCACACACAGATACCACCAGACTCGGCACTCCGTGACCAGACTGGCTTTGGGAGAAGGGCGAAAACTCCCTGATCTTATCTCAACGTGGGGAGGGAACGCAACAAAGTCGTACCACATGTCCATAGCCAAGATTAACACGGAGCAGGTGCTGCTGAGCGAAATCTGCATTCTTAGTCAAGAGAGTTAAAGAGTGGGCAGTGTTGGAATGGATGAGAGACAGCCAATCCAGAACGATTCTGTTCTGGACTCAATCCCACAAACGCTTGCCTGCACTGGTGTCTGGAGTCACATCTCCATGGTGTGTTGGATTTGTTTATAGTCTCCGTGTTCAATGATCTGTAATGAGAATGTGATGGTCGTGCTTGCAGGATCTGCATCCCTCTCGGCTCTATGAACACAACCCAGATGTACAGTACCTTCCCTCATAACTTGTGTATGTTTAATTTTGGGAGCACAGGGCTCCAAGGTTGTTGGGCTTTTTGTTTGTTTGCTTTCTGTTAATAGCATTCTTATGAAGAAATAACTAAATGAAGAACTGCATCTCCCAAATGCACACAAGTGCTTAATGTTCAGATAAATCATTGTCCAGCAACCATGCACCCACCTGGTAATATGCAGGTAACTGTGTTGTGTATGTTCACTGCTGCACAGGTGCCATGCACCACTGAAGTCTGATTTAAGGCTCTGATACAACAAAGCTTTTAAACAGGTGAATAGTTCAGGACAGCATGCATGCTTGAATTTGAGCACAATCCTAAATACTTTGTTGGTTTGGGGCTTAAAGCCTGAGTCCTTTTTCTCACTTAAGGATCAGAAAAACACTTTCGCTTGGATTTTCACAATGCCTTTGTTTTATAACAAAGAAGTAGCAGAATTGAGCAATTAAGAGGACTTCTCGAATCCTTTTTTGACAGAATTCCAATTACCCTTTTTTCCTTTTTTAGTAACAGCGCTCTGCCTTGCCTCGTTTTGAATATGATCCATTATGCTTAAAAAAGAAGTTTGTGTGTGTGTGTGTGTATGTGTAACTGCTTGATTATAATAAGAATCATATCGTAATAATTCTCTTTGTTTAATTCTCTTTAACACCCAATACACTTGAAGATCTTTTTTCTTATTCATCCTCCATTGTGATAACTCCTGGCCTGTATTTAAGTTGAGTGTTTTGTACTTCAGCAAGTTTGTTTAATCGATCCGTTCCTGAATACTGGTTCTGCAAATTATTTTTAAAATATAAGGTGCATATCACTTCATCTTTTCTACTGAATTACTCCCTCTGTTTCTTTTCCCTTCCTTACCTGACTCCCAAGATGAAAACTATTTTAAAATAATATTTCAGTCCACCCTTAAAATAGGCAAGTACCCGGTAAATTAGACAGTTGTTTCAAGGTGAGATTGTTCCCCTAGGTAGAACTCCAGTACAAGACCTGTGGGATTCTAGTGAATCCCATTTAAGACTTATTTTAAAGATATAGGCCCTGAACCAACACAGTAATTAAGCTGACCATATGTGCTTTGATGAATAGGGATGGACATAAATTTGTGCTTAAAGTTAAGCATGTGCTTAATTGCTTTATTGAATCAGGTCCTTAAACATTACAGATAAATGCCTTTTAGATCAAATAAGTTGGCTACACTTCATAATGTGGGTACATTAGTGGCATTACATAACTACAATATGGGTCTAATGTTTGACCCTGTAATAACCACAAATTCATGTATCTGGAAGATTTACTTAATGCCTGAATTACTTATTATTACCTCTTTAGCCTCATACTGAATACATACATTTTGTAGAATCATAGTACATTAACTTAATGGAGGCTCTCCTGTAATTGTTCTGAATGTATTCCTTTAATACATGAATTTACTACAAAATGCTATGGTCAGAGGTTTAACTGCATGGCTGAATAACTGACATTTGAAGTGAATCCATATTCCTGTGTGTATGCCCTAATCAATCAATGTCCTTACATCGCATTTGGACTCCATTACTCTTCATTAAGGCTGCAATTTAGTAAGGGAGGTTGCGGAAGTCACGGAATCCGTGACTTCCAGTGACATCCGTGACTTCAGCCTGCAGTGGTGGGGAGCTGCAGGGTCCCTCGCCACCTCTGGCGGCCCCCGGACCTCTTAGCCGCCCTGGGCAGTGGGGTACCCTGCCGCTTCTGGCAGACGCGGGCGTTGGGGTTCCCCGGAGCTGCTAGTGGCAGGGGAACCCCTGATGCTCTCAACATGGAGGAACTGCTCCCTCTACCCTTGGCAGTGTACCCCTGGAAGATTGAGGACGACCCCTGGATCCAGGTACACCTGAGAGGGAGAAAAGGAAGCAACCCAGGAGAACCAGGCAATAGTCTGGCAGAGAGTGAGCCTACAACGTCCCAGAATGATGTTCACTTTTTTGGCAATAATGTTACACTGTTGACTCATATTTAGCTTATGGTCCACTATGACCCCCCAGGTCCCTTTCTGCAGTACTCCTTCCGAGGCAGTCATTTCCCATTTTGTATGTGTGCAATTGTTTGCTCCTTCCTAAGTGGAGTACATTGCATTTATCCTTATTGAATTTCATCCTATTTACTTCAGACCATTTCTCCAGTTTGTCCAGATCTTTGGAATTTAAATTCTATCTCCAAAGCACTTGGAACCACTCCCAGCTTGGTATCCTTGGTATCTAACTTCCAGTGAAGTTAGATGGTGTTTAGCCTTCTCAAGGACCCTGGGATTTGGCACCTAGACAGAGCTGGTTAGAAATTATCCAACAAAATGTTTTTCATCAGAAAATGGTGATTTACAGGTTGATTTCGATGAATCCTCCCAATTTGAAAAATGTGGGGGAAAACAACAAGTTTTGAAATGTTCAAAATATCCTGTTCTAACATTTTTGAAATGAACGTTGGTTTTTCAGTTCAAAACAACTTTTTGTTTAGAAATTTTACTTATATTTAAGAAAGGATATTTTTAAAAAGGTCAAAATCAAAATGAAACCATTTGAAATTATTAAAACAACATGTTTTGGTTGTCCATTTTTTTTTTCTGATAGTTGGTGAAATCCCTCAAAATTTGATTTTTTGTCCTGGTTTGGGATGGGAAAAAGTTTCAAAAACTCTCACAGGATGAAAAAACTATTTCCTGACCAGCTCTACATGTAGGGTCTAAACCTGCAACGTGCTGAGCACTGTCACGGATTCATAAATTCCAAGGGACCATGGACATCATCTACTCTGACCCCTAAAATAACACAGGCCATAGAACTGCCCCAAAATAATTCCTAGTGCAGATCTTTTATAAAATCATCCAATCTTGATTGAAAATTTGCCAGAGATGAAGAATCCACCACGATCCCTGGAAAAATGTTCCAATGATTAGTTACTCTCACCATTAAAAATGTATACCTTATTTCCAGTCTAAATTTGTCTGGCTTTACCTTCCAGCCATTTGATTGTGTTATACCTTTCTCTTCTATACTGAAGAGCCAATTATTAAATATTTGGTCCCCATGTCAGTACTTATAGATTGGAATCAAGACACCCTGTAACTCGTTTCCTATTGGCTTTAATGAGGGTGTTCAGCACCTTGCAGGATCAGGCCCTTTGTTGGCAAAAAGAGTGGGAGAAAGTCCCAACGTCAGGCTGATCATTTAGAATTTTCAGTGAAAAATAAAACCCCAAAGTATTTCAATTCAGAAATGCTGTAGTAGTGCCTCATGGGAGCTGTAGTGCAGTAATGCCTCATGGGAGCTGTAGTTCAGGTATCACATGCTTTCATTCTTTTCTATAGGCTGGGATCCCTGCTCAGACTTCATCTCCCATGATGCATTATGTTCTCCACTCATGATGCGGGAAGGCGATTGCATCATGGGAGATGTAGTCTTGCTGGGGAATTTGTCCCTTAGAGAATAGACTCACGAGGAAGCCAAACTACCAGCTACATGAAGAACCATGGCAGGAGAAGAACCAGCCAACTTGTTATACTTCGGGTTTGGGGCATTTGGTTTCTCACAGAAAAATTGAAGTTTTTTGTGGAAAGCAGAATTTAAAAACAATAAAAAGAAAGAAAGAAAATTAACTGAAAATCCAATTTTCTGTTGAAAAAGTGTTTGGACCATTTTTTGACCTAACCAAAAGGAGGCCCTGTAATGTCATCCATTGTAAGTCATCAGCAAGATTTGAACCTAGCCTGTGAGACATAGCACACACTTCTACCAGTTGAGCTAAAAGATGGATTCCTCTAACTTAGAGCAGCACTGGGCTGTTATGCTATATATGGGAGTAGTCACTAGAGAATGCTGGAACGTGCACCCTACAAATATGTTCCAGGGGCACTGGGCCCAGTGGAAAATCCTGCAGTTGTCCTGGTAATCTGGCTTTAGTGGAAGCTAACGGATCCTGAACAACCTAAAGACTGAAAGATGTTTGTGTAAGTGTTCATTGAACAATTACATTCATAAATTGCTGGAGATCGTTCTCTCTGCCCTGCTCTTACTCCATTGTGTGTGTGTGGGGGGGGTCTTTAGCTTTCCTAGGATGCTTTCCTTAACTCAATGTTGTTTAAAGAAAAAACATAATCACACCATAAAAGGAACGAGATTTAATTTCCATGCGATTTAATTTCCAAAACCTCTGCATAGAAAATGGGGCTAATTATGATCCAGATGCGCTGAAATGCTGGCGTACTTGTTTGATCAGAAATAGCCACATTGTCTGCCTCGGCTTTTTTTTTCATAATGGGTAATGATGACAAGCTATTAACACAGCGTAATTGGGAGAATGCTCCGCAATGGTTTTGCTCTGCTTTGTGAGGTGATAAGGTTGGCAAACTAGATATATTGGTCAGTTGTAACACCAGTAGCATTGTAATACATGGCAAAGGTCGCACTGTTGTTCCATTTACTATCCATCTTTGACTAAATTCCATTGCAGTTATTCCATCTCCTGCTAATACAACAACCAGACATTAAGTACAGGGGAAATTTACCCCAGAGCAGAGGGCCGACCCAAGGGCTTCGAACCACATACGTTTTTAATATAAAGTGTAAGTAAGACATAGGCCTTGTAAAGAGCCCTCCACAGAGTGGTGAATTTCACCCTATAGACCTAACATCAGCTAATGCTCAGCAAATATTGTACAACGAACGCTATGCATCCTCTATTTCTACATGCACAACACTCAGGTAATAATACCTAGCTGTGATGTAGCACTTTTCATCAGTAGAACTTGAAGCACTTTACAAAGGAGGTCAGTGTATTATCCCCATTTTACAGATGGTGAAACTGAGGCAAAGTGACTGACTCAAGGTCACCCACCAGGCCAGTGTCAGAGCTGATACTATAACCCAAATGCATTATCCACTGGCCATACTACCTCCTTATATACCAAGTAAATGTTATATATATATATACTTATTAGATATAATATAATACATGTGTTTGCTGTCAGATCTTTTTAATGCTATGATTTGATGACATTGTGACGTTGTGCAGTCTATATGGTTTTATAAAAACTTGATAATAAGTCAATATAATGTAACTGAGCTGGTTTTAGAGAAAATACGGTAATAAGTGAATGTAACGTAACTGGGATATGCTTCATGCAAAAGGTCTCTTGTAAAGTATCATTACAAAGCTTATAATCTACTGAGTATGATCATCTGATTTGTATAAATGTACCACTCTTGTATCTAAAACTAGAAATATAAAATGTAACTCTGAGGGCCTATTGTAATTGTGTAAAGTGTGGACCATTAATGATGGTTTGGAATCTTGATGACTCCCATTGTCTGCAGATGGCTGTATTTACCTGTGAGTCTTCCTGTATATGTGTGTGCTGGCAAGTGAGTAATGAAGTCTTGCAGTGACATGTGATCATGTCACCTGAACTGGAATCCATCTTTAACCTGGTGCTTTTCCAGTGAGGGGGGGTGGAAAACCAGAGAGACAAAGAGTTCCCGCCTTATGCAAAAGATATATAAAGGGGGGAAGAGAACAGAGAGGGAGAGAAGCCATCATGAAGAATCCCCTAGCTACCACCTGAGCTGCAACAAGAGCTGTACCAGGGGAAAGGATTGTGCCCAGGCCTGGAAGATGTCCAGTCTGAGAAAAACTTACTGAAGCATCTCTGAGGGTGAGATTATCTGTATTTAGTTTGATTAGGCATAGATTTGCGCATTTTATTTTATTTTGCTTGGTGACTTACTTTGTTCTGTCTGTTACTACTTTGAACCACTTAAATCCTACTGTCTGTATTTAATAAAATCACTTTTTATTTAGTAATTTACTCAGAGTATGTATTAATACCTGGGGGAGCAAACAACTGTGCATATCTCTCTATCAGTGTTATAGAGGGCGAACAATTTATGAGTTTGCCCTGCATAAGCTTTATGCAGGGTAAAACGGATTTATCTGGGTTTAGACCCCATTGGGAGTCGGGCATCTGAGTGCTAAAGACAAGCACGCTACTGTGAGCTGTTTTCAGGCAAACTTGCAGCTTTGGGACAAGTGATTCAGACCCTGGGTCTGTGTCTGGAGCCAGACGGGAGTGTCTGGCTCAGCAAGACAGGGTGCTGGAGTCCTGAGCTGGCAGGGAAAACAGAAGCAGGGGTAGTCTTTGCACATCGGGTGGCAGCTCCCAAGGGGGTTTCTGTGATCCAACCCGTCACAGTGGCGTAGTCGAGCAGGGTCTGTGCACAGCTGATTGCTTTGAGATACTGGTAGTGATTTTAAATGAGTTTTAAATGTGGTGGCTGGAGAACAGACAAAGTGGTTACTGGTTTGTTATTTTCTGTTTGCTTATTTCGGGAAAGGGAAGTAGGGACAGAAAAGGAAGCAAAATAAGTAAGAATGAAGATCAAAAGAAGCTAAAACTACACAAGTTGCAAATTGCCCAGAAAGACTGAACAATGGGCGCTGGGAATGTCTCTGTTAACTAAGAAGCCCCTGAGCTGAGTGCATCTCAGTTTCAGTGAACTGCAGATGGGTGTGGCCCAACCTCTGTCTGTGCTGAAGCTGACTGGGGTGTCTAATTTAGCAAGACAGGAGTGGAGGGGTGCCTGTTTGTGGCAGGAGGGTGTTCTCTGTGGTATCCCAGCTCATCAAGTGATGGTCTCAAGGGAAGACAAATGGAAATTGATGTACAATTTGCCTGGGGAAAGCCTGACCTGGAAAAAGAAAAGGCTGCCCACCAGCCTGGACTTAAGAGACAAAGCAATTAAGACCCAGAAGCATGACCTGGCTGTAATGGAGTGGAAGAGGTGCACAGAGACATGTATCCTGGAGCTGGAAGTTGGGGTCCTGGTGACTGCTGCGGTGGGAACAAACCCCAAGGACTCTAGCTGGAAGCAAACCCAACCTGAGTGAAAGGGGGGGGATTTTGCTGGCCAGCGAAAGGTCCCTCATAGCTGGAAGCTGTGAGCCTACAGCTGGGTCAGGGTCTCTTTCCCTTTTGGGGGACACAGGAGTGTCTGCCCCATAGGGGAGCCCAAAAACGAATTTTAGGTATACTGCCTCCGCCATGGTCAGTGTCCAAGTCTCTGGCAGTAAGTTCAGGAGGAGGGTGTGACGTTGTGCAGTCTATATGGTTTTATAAAAACTTGATAATAAGTCAATATAATGTAACTGAGCTGGTTTTAGAGAAAATACGGTAATAAGTGAATGTAACGTAACTGGGATATGCTTCATGCAAAAGGTCTCTTGTAAGGTATCATTACAAAGCTTATAATCTACTGAGTATGATCATCTGATTTGTATAAATGTACCACTCTTGTATCTAAAACTAGAAATATAAAATGTAACTCTGAGGGCCTATTGTAATTGTGTAAAGTGTGGACCATTAATGATGGTTTGGAATCTTGATGACTCCCATTGTCTGCAGATGGCTGTATTTACCTGTGAGTCTTCCTGTATATGTGTGTGCTGGCAAGTGAGTAATGAAGTCTTGCAGTGACATGTGATCATGTCACCTGAACTGGAATCCATCTTTAACCTGGTGCTTTTCCAGTGAGGGGGGGTGGAAAACCAGAGAGACAAAGAGTTCCTGCCTTATGCAAAAGATATATAAAGGGGGAAAGAGAACAGAGAGGGAGAGAAGCCATCATGAAGAATCCCCTAGCTACCACCTGAGCTTCAACAAGAGCTGTACCAGGGGAAAGGATTGTGCCCAGGCCTGGAAGATGTCCAGTCTGAGAAAAACTTATTGAAGCATCTCTGAGGGTGAGATTATCTGTATTTAGTTTGATTAGGCATAGATTTGCGCATTTTATTTTATTTTGCTTGGTGACTTACTTTGTTCTGTCTGTTACTACTTTGAACCACTTAAATCCTACTGTCTGTATTTAATAAAATCACTTTTTATTTAGTAATTTACTCAGAGTATGTATTAATACCTGGGGGAGCAAACAACTGTGCATATCTCTCTATCAGTGTTATAGAGGGCGAACAATTTATGAGTTTGCCCTGCATAAGCTTTATGCAGGGTAAAACGGATTTATCTGGGTTTAGACCCCATTGGGAGTCGGGCATCTGAGTGCTAAAGACAAGCACGCTACTGTGAGCTGTTTTCAGGTAAACTTGCAGCTTTGGGACAAGTGATTCAGACCCTGGGTCTGTGTCTGGAGCCAGACGGGAGTGTCTGGCTCAGCAAGACAGGGTGCTGGAGTCCTGAGCTGGCAGGGAAAACAGAAGCAGGGGTAGTCTTTGCACATCGGGTGGCAGCTCCCAAGGGGGTTTCTGTGATCCAACCCATCACAGACATAATTTTCTGGAGGTAATTCAGCTTTTAATAATCACAATTCAGGTGATGTTGGTCAGACATGATTGGTCAGATAAGCCATATTATCTTGCTACTATTCCATTATTACTATATATCTATAGGTTTTACATTAACACCTGGAAATGAAACTGAAAATCCCTTACCCCCAAAATTACCACCGTGGAAGGCTACAAAATGGCAGCAAAGGCTGATGATCTTGGAGAACGTGGTTCCTTCAGAACAACTCCCTCCAAGCACTGAACAAAAACACTGATGTGCTCTAAATCAAGCGAGAGTTGGGGTGGCAAAGACTGGTGACAATATGACCAAGTGGAAACTGAGGCATGACCTCAAATGTGAATGTGACCTAAGCAAACACTTGCAGGCTACGTGATACAGTATCCCCTGTCAACATCTTCTACCCCCGAGAAACTACTCAAGATAAGTGATAACATCAGATCTTGGCTGTGGTTTTGGAGCAATAAGCTATGATGATGATGATGATGAGTAACAAAGAGAGGCCTCAAAAGGAAGCAGAGCATCATTGTGCATGACGCTGTACATATGGATAGTGAGAGACAGTCTTTACCCCAAAGTGCTTATAATCTACTTAGAAGAGACAAATAAAAAGTGGGTGAAAGAAAGGATTATTATTCAAACAGGTTGATTTTTTTGGTCAAAATATTTTTTGGATGAAAAATAGCGTTTTGACCCTACATGAGCATTTTGCTTTCGGTTCATATTTTCAATAAAAAAAAAAATTGAAACCAAAACATTTTTGGTAAACATTTTCATTTTTTGAAAGAGTAACAAAATGTTTGAATGGTTTTCAAAAACTGAAAAAGTAAATGTCTTAAAAACAAATGTTACTACTAATTTTTTCCAACCTTTTTGTTTGTATGATTTTCATTTTTTCCCCAAATTTCCAGCAAAAAAAGTTATTAAAACCATAAATGAAAGCAAAACAGTTTCCAACAAACTAAATAAATAAGTAGATTCCCTGGCAATTTTCAGTCCACTCTGATGACTACCCCCATTTTCCAGATGGAAAACTGAGGCACATACCTTTAAAAGTATTTAGTATTTAACTAATTTCCACGAGTTACTTGCCTACTCACATTAGAGGATATGGGCAGTAAGCAGGACACAAAACGGCTGTAGTAGAGTAGAGAATTTAACCCAGACTTTCTAAGTCACAGGGCATTGTATTAACCACAACACATTTCTTTTTCTTGCTTCCCTAACTGGAAGGGTGTACAGACATTTCCAGAACAAACACTTGTATGTCCAAAGTCATTATTCAGTTTCCCTAAATACAGGCAGTGAGAGGACCTTGGCATTTGCTTAGTGTGAATGTTCACACCTGGACAACCTGATCACTCAAACGTCATGGATAGTGAACACGGAAGGGCACAAATGCAGATGAAGCAAATCCATTCAAACATTCAAACAAATAGGCAGCGAGATATGTTTGCATTATTCTCCAGCTCTAGGGGCACCATGCATGATTCATTCCATGTCCGGGGGTTTGGTGCCTTCAAATATTTGTATCCATCTACCAGCACCTACAGAAGCAAGTATATATTTAGTCATTTAGAGCCCTCATTTATATTACTTCCATCACAGCTGAACCTCTGCAAATGCAGCAGGAGAGGGAGAAATGGGCTCTTTAAACCTTTGTTCATAAATTTGATCCCTTTTTTGCTGATCACCTCTGAGTTGCCCAGTTCAATCTACCCCTAACCCACATGGGTATGCCAGACCCCACCCCTCTTGCTCCTTGTCTCAATCCTTGAGTCTCTTTCTTTGTCATTCTGGGCTCCCTGACAAACTTTCTCTACCCCGTCAGCCCTGCTGGTTCCCAGGCTGAGGGCTGGGCTCCCCAATCCACTCCTAGAAGGCAGGGCAGCAAATGAGGATGGGATGTTGAGCCGGTCCCAGTAGTTACCCCAGCTGCCCTTTGAGTGTGGCACCCTCCCACACTTCGCCATCAGCAGCATTCAGGGAATGACCCATTTGCCGGGTGTTAACACCTAAGAGTTAGCAGTGTCCTGAGGTTAACATAAGGCCCAATAATAGTAATGGGACAACAGGCAAAAGAGTAAATATTGCGTGGTGACATGCTTCCCTCACCACCCTCTCAGTGACCCCATAATTAGAAAGAAAGCTGGTCTTAATCTTAACTATAGCAGAACTGGTGTTCTGCTCAAACGTACCCACTGAACTGATCTGTTCTATGAGATTGGAGGGGGGTAACTGCATCCATCCATCTGATGTAATTTCCAGGGCATCCACTGTGCTCCCAGTGCATCATGGGGGATAAAACAGCCATTTGAGTTCTGGGCTAAAAAAAAAACAGGGCTGGATAGAATCTTCCTGACCAATGGGACCATGTCCAAGAGTCAAGAGCAGAAGATTTTGATTAGAGGCAGGAGCAAATGGAAAGCCACCTTCCTGAAGCTCCATTCCAAACCAACATGTTGTTGAGGTTTAAAAAAGTCATTTTTTCGCCATGTTTATTTTCCACGTGCTTGACCAAGTCTGCCTTTCTGAGATCTGGATGGACCAAATTACCGTGACCAAAGCTACACCTGCTATCATTATAGGCAGGAAGTCCCTGAAATCTCTTGAGATTTTGGAGCACAGTGCTTAAGAACGTCCTCAAGACCCTGGAGAGGTTGGGAATCCAACCTAGCCCTTATCTCTGGAATAAGCCCCATCCACTCACATTTCGCATCTCTGGTCCAGCTCTACTCCTGATACTTTGAAGAAACACCTGAATAGATCTGCATGCTTACCCAAACTGAACCTATTCCTTCCCCATCCCTCATCACTGGTCTAAACATTCCTAAATATTTTCTTTCAGATGCATTCTCCTTTCAAAGGCATCGCACAGCACAAGATGAAGTTCTGGGACTTTTGCTTGATCAAAGGAGGATGAGTTTGAAAGTCACCCAGGTACTAATCAATCTTTTTAAATAAAGATATTTTTCAAAATTCTGAGAAGAAACAGATCACATGAAAGGATGTTTGTAAGATACCAATTTACATGTCACATATATTCAATACCAAGTCACATTAGCTGCTGAATTCCTTAAGTTCTTTCTCTCTCTTTACATTTCCTCTCTCTAAGTAGTCTATTGAAATACTCTCTTCCATGCATCAATACTTCAATAAATGTAGTCAGTTATATTCGGTGAGTTACACAATATACAGGCATTGCTGTTAGCGAGAAGCTCATGGATGTATTTTGCAAACGATGCAACAAAACCAAGCAGTAAATCAGTGGCTGATTAGCTCTGGCATTTGGGATGGTTCTGATTTGAAAACTGATGAGAGATTGCCCCTCCAGAATGATAAATAGTGCTGCTAACTTCACAGCTCTTTGTCTGTGTCCAGGAAACAGGGATACATCCCATTCAGCTAGTCACCTCGGTCCCTAACACGGGTTAATAGCGTCCAGCAGAGCTTGCAATGTGGTTTAAGGGGCAGCAGGGCAAACAAATAGATCACATCAAACACTCCAACAATATCTAGAAGAGATAGCGACCTCCCCTTGCCACTCGAAGATTAGATCTCTATCTAGCCCTGCTGTGTGAACTTATTAAGAGAGGCTTCAGTCTGCCCTGGGCCAAACTCCAGGGGACTCCCTGAGGTTTTCAGCTGGGTGAGCTTTCCAAGGAGCAGGCCTGTGGAGTCTTGACTCCTGTGGGGATTGAAGGCTCTCACACCGTGCAAGTGAGCAGTGCTTTGCAGGGTTGGCCTCCTGAGTGACAAGGCGGGGCTTGAGGTCAGCCCAGCTTGCTCCCCCATGCCTATTGCAGCTGCAACTTTTAGAGCTGGGGTCCTTTCAGCTTCTCTTTAGGCCCCATTGGTCTCTGGGCATGTGCCAAGGCCATCAGGCTTTGTGCAGTCGTGTTCCCCTTTGTAGGAAGATGTTTTCTCTCATGGGAATAAATCTCTGCCTTCCATTTCCACGCCAAGGCTGAACATAGGGTAGGTCTTCAGCAAGGCCTGGCTTTGGTCCAACATTTGCTGGTTTTCCTCTGGTGTAACCCCATGGCTGGAGTCACTCCAGCTTTACATTGGTGTAAATGGTCCTGGCCCAGGAACCGTTTTTGTCCTTTTACCCACTCTCTAGTCTTATGAGCTGACGATTTAGTATTAACCCAGGTCTGGATCTCTGCTGTTAGGCCTTACCCCAAGAAACACCAAAGAAACAGATGTGCTCCATATGTCCTGCCATCTCTGCTAGTGTTCAGAACTGAACTTAGGAAGCCATTTTCAATACCAACAAGTTCTATAAGTTCTTCAAAACCCAAGAACTATGCTACATATTCTCGATCACCATCAGTACAGACAGAAAACACTCCCTCTCTCCTTCGGTCATATCAGCCAGACACCCTAAATCTGCTCCCAAATGATTTCTTATCAACTGCGTTCTCCAGGACTCTGTTTTCTCTTGCTTAAGTTGGAATTCTCCTGGAGACAAGTGGGGATAAGACATGTTCCCTTTCTTCACAAGTAATAGTGAGGAGAGGCTGCGAGTTGTGGAAGGTTTGCGTCCTTCAGCTCTAGAGCTTCAGACTGGAAGTAAGGCGTTCATTTTCACCAGTGAGAATAATCAACCATTGGAGCAACTTCCAATGAGTTATGGTGGATTCTGTATCACTGAACATTTTTAAATCAAGATTGGATGGGTTTTTTTTCCTAGAAGCTCTGCTCTAGGAATTATTTTGGGGAAGTTCTCTGGTCTGTGTTATACAGGAGGTCAGACTAGATGATCACAATGGTCCCTTCTGGCCTGGGAATCAATGAGCGAAAAGCATGGTAAGATATAGCTCCAGAACCAGGGATCTGCTAATTATTAGTGGTGTTCAGATTGTTTTTCCCCTGCAGAAAGTGTCAACGTTTTGTTGAAATACTGAAAACTTAAAAAAAAAAAAACCCACCCATATTCATATTTTAGCTGTTCTTGACCCAATAGTTTCAATTTTGGCTGAAAAATTATTTTTTGGGCAGGGATAAAATTCAAAATATTTTCAGTTCTCAGAGTGTTCAGTTTTCCAACATAAAATTTCAAGGCGAGCAAGAACTCTGTAAAAAAAAAAAAAAAGGAAAGTCAAAAACGAGGAAACAAGTTTTGATGGAAAATGTTCCACTAGTCCCGGTAACTATCTATAGTGTGGATAATCCCACACACTATACTAAATCCAGAGTCACTCCCTTCCCTTGTAGAGCGGAATCTAGTCTGGACTCCATGGCCAACGTCCTTCCATGCTGATGTGGAGGCATGAAAACAACTCGGAGTGAGAACGAAAGTTCAGCCTCCTGGGTCGAAGTCCAAGACGCATTGTATAGCAAAGACACAAGACTCGGAGGTAATGACTATGGTGGGGATCCTTTACTGGGGCTGCTGGACAGTGATCGCCCATGTGGTTCTCTCTGGCTCTGTAGCTTCTCCTAGTGTAACACAGCCTGTGGTGCCTGGTGATATCGCACCTGGGGTGAAACCCTGGCTCCTCAGAAGTCAATCGCAAAAATTCCCATTGGCTTTTATGGGGTCAGGATTTCACCCACAGTCCTCCAAAATCCAGGCTTTGAGTATGCACTCACAGAAGGGTCTGCTGATTGCACTAGCCTGATATTGAGGGCCTAGGTGCCAACTTTCTCCGGCGCCGGTGGGTGCCCACCCCCCTGCCCCTGGCCCTACCCCTGCCCCGACTCCACTCCATCCCTGCCCCGGCCCCGCCCCCATTCCAACCCCATCCCCAAAGTCCCTGCCCCCTCCCTGCCCCTATTGGATCCCTTCCCCAAATCCCCATCCCGGCCCCACCTCTTCCCCCACACCACGTTCCCCCTCCTCCCCCATCCCTCCCTGCCCCGCGAATCAGCTGTTTCGCAGCGCAAGCACTAGGAGGGAGGGGGAAGAAGCAGGACGCGGTGGCGCGCTCGCGGAGGAGGCGGAGGCGGAGGCGAGCTGGAGCGGGGGGGTGGGGCGGGGCCACGGGGAGCTGCCAGTGGGTGCTCAGCACCCACCAATTTTTTCCGTGTGTGCTCCAGCCCCGGAACACCCACGGAGTTGGTGCCTATGATTGAGGGTACTTAGGTCTGCACTAAAGTCGCCGTTCCTGCTATCGATGCTGTAAAGCAGTCATGCCTTGGTAGTGTCCTGCAAATCTGTGGATATCCGCATCCGTGTTTGCAGATCGCAATTTTGTATCCACCCAGGGCTCTATGCCTCGGTATATGGAGATCAATGTGTGAGTGCTGGGAAACAGAAAGATCACAAAGGCAAACCCGTCTGCATTGTCAGAGCCTGGTGCTGGTGATTAATGCATCTGTGTGAGTTTCTAGTTCTCCAGTCATTGATGTTCAGACGGTAAGAAATCAATGTGGCCGGGTCGAGGGGCAGCGGAGCTGTGCTGTTAAGATTTTCTTTCCTTTCCTTTCAACGTAACCATGTCTGTGCCGGTCCCCACTGTGCAATAGGCTCTCCCACGCCAAGGAGGCTTAGGTCAGACCAGCACTTGGGTGGGAGACCGTCAAGGAAAACATGCTACAGAGAGCGGCCCCTGCAATCAGTAGGTGGCTCTCTTCAGAGACTGAACTATCCATCTATGGATCTGGTCCAATCCAGTGTTTCCCAAAGAAGTGACCTTTCTTCTTTCCCCAACTGGGGCACCATTGATGGCTCACATAAGCCCCAATTTAGTAAGGTACTGGAGCAGAAGATTGGGCCAGTGGTTAACAGACCAGTTTGTGCCTTAAGCAATTTGGTTTCAAGTCCCTGTTCTACCACAGACTGAAATTGGGCCGGAGAGTTGACCAAGCTGACCCTCATTGTTTTCTTGTCTTAGTCCCTATCCGAAAGGGCTTATAATCCAAGCATGTCTTTTTCTTCTGTGTCTGTCCAGCATTTAGCACAATGGGGTCCTGTCTCATGATAATTAATACAGGAGCCTGAAAATTCTAGTTTATAGCTCCCATAAGCCAAATCTTCCCTGCAGCCAGAGAAGGCCACTCCGTCTAGCGTATGATTCACCGCTTTCACCTTTAAATAAAGATCGCATGTAGGTCTGTTTTTCAGTCTCTGACCTTTTCTCCTGGTAGCATTTTCCCTTCGAGCCTTCTCTCCCTGCTGGTGTCCATGGCGATAACCCTTGGTCCAGAGCAGTCCGAATACCCGTGTCGGTGAGGATGTTCCTGTCATAACCTTCGTCACTTGGCTTCACTAACAGACCAGCAAGGAAGTCTTAGTGGTAGCAGCGTGCTTTCTGCTATTCAATATTTGCTGAGACGTGTGTGGTGGGGGGAAGGCTGCCAGAATTTTGTGTACACATTTTGGGGGGGTGTGGCTTCGTCAGATTCTGCTGTATAATCCATTGACATTGTGGCTTTGCAAACAATCATTAATAAAGCCTTGCAACCTACTTATCTATATTTTATGTATTTATTTTGATTTAAATAACACACTGTTAACCTAACACACCATTAATAATACAATAAAAATCTCAGCAGCATTAATGTGATCAGCTCAATAGGAACTCAGTCAGCCAACCACCGACAAAAAAACCCTATAAGGACTGGTCTACACTGGGGGGGGATCAATCTAAGATACGCAACTTCAGCTACGTGAATAGCGTAGCTGAAGTCGACATATCTTAGAGGACTTATCCTCACAGTGCGGGATCAATGGCTGCGGCTCCCCTGTCAACTCCACTTCTGCCTCTCATTCTGGTGGAGTTCCGGAGTTGATGGGGAGCGCGTTCGGGGATCGATTTATCCCGTCTAGATGAGATGCGATAAATCGATCCCCGATAGATCGATTGCTACCCGCCGATCCGGCGGGTAGTGAAGACGTACCCTAAATCTAGCTGTCTGTTTGACCCCATCACCATAGCATCTGAGCCCATTAGCAGGTTATATTAACCCGGTTAAATAGAGGAACAGCAGTTAAAGATCACACAGCAAGCCAGGAATGGAACTGGCTCCGAACCCCAACTTCTTTTGTCTGTTTCTTTGCCTCCAACTATTTATTAAAGCTAGTTGGAAATATTTGATTGAAACCGTTTTTTGACACACAATGCTGTTTTTGTCAAAATGGACATGTTTAAAAACACACATTAATTTTGATCATTTGATTTTGATAAAAATGAATGGCACTTTTTGACGTCTTTGTTTCAACATGACTTTTCAAAACTACACTCATTTTTTTAATATGTGAAATATTGATTTTAAAGTTTGGAAAAGACACAATGGGAATGAAATGTTTTGATTTTATCCAAACAAAGTGGTCGGATCGTCCCAAACTGAGTCATTTTTTTTGTTGTTGTTGGAATTTCATTTCACAAGAAATGTCAACGTTTTTGGGTTTCGTTCGATGTTGGAATTTTTGAAATTGCGGCATTTCCTGCAAAAGGGAAACTCCAGTTCCCTTTCAGCTCTACTGTTTATTAATTTTTGAACTATCAAACACAACGACATCACTCGTTAATAATAATATGCACTATTATGAATAAATGTATCATGATAAATATACAAATCTGTTGTACATATGCAGTCTGTGCTGAACTAACGACTCTACAAAAGAGATGACCATTTTACAGAATATTAAATCTAACATGATGACACGCAACATAATGTGGAAATACAGCGCTACACAGGCATGAACTGCTAGCCCACACCCTCATTACTAGACCATATCCCGTCTGTATTCCCTTCCTAATGGAGGAGGGAAATTGACTGAGTAGCGTCCTTACCATGATGTAGCGACACACCAAAACACGATTGTTCCTATCCTGAATGGCCGGCACAGCTGTTTGAGCACTTTAAAGGAACTATCACCCACCCATGCTGGAAGCTCCAGTTGGGAACAGATTCATGGTCCTATTCTCTGAGACACAGGGGTGGAGCGTTATGGTTTCCATCCTCTAATGCTCTCTTGGATTCTCTTCCGTTTTGTTTTTTGAATGAATCTAGAGGGGCAGCAGATGTCTGCTTGACAGCCCTGGGGACTAAACATCTCTCTTGGTTACCTCTAGAACCGGTAATGCCTGGGCCGTATCAGAACAAACTGTCCTGGGCTACACCAGTCCCTACCCATGTGCCTTCTCAGACCTCCACTGGCAGCAACAGCAGAAGTCCAGTCTCCATGGCCCACCCTTCATTGCTCTGCTCAAATAGCCAACCAGGGGCCCAGTTAGTGACAGGAGCACCTGCTCTCTAAGGACTGATCTGAGATTGTCTCACCCATCTGTAATCTGCTCCTACTGGCCCTAGGTGATATTCAAACCAGAGTGTCTCTCATCAGTCTCCTATGCCTTCCAGGCCTCCTGACCTTGAATGATCTGATATCCATCAGGTGAAAGGGGGAGAGGGAATTGGAAATAACCTGAATCTAGGGAATGGAAGAGGAAACAAGATGCCCTCTCTTTGCTGTGGGCTTTATAATTCATGCATCATTATTCAGGTTACACTATTTGATTTCCCAAGGCACATACCGAATTTTATAGCCATGTAACTACTCTGTAATTCCATAGCAAATACTGTGAGAACAATAATCACTCATCTTACTTGGTAATTATACTTGTAGGAGATAAAACAACAATTTTTGTATTTATGTGTCATGCCCAACACAGACAAGCAAAGTCTGGTTGGGTTCCAACTTCTCCTCCGTTGGTAAGCCGGAGTCTTTGTGCCTTTGTTTTAGTTCAAAGTGCTAAATGAGACAATCAGTAGACTGAGCTCTGCCAATTTCAAAAAGCCCCTCGAGCTCCCTGCTGTGCAAACGGAGAGAGCAACAGTGCGAGTGGAAATCAGAGAAACTGGTTGGATTGAAGCCTTGTTCTGAGAACCGTGGGGAAACCGGAAAAGGTTCGGCAGTCTGGTAAGTACAACCAGCAGAGCTGCTTGGAAACCAGAATTTCTGCTCCAGAGAAGAAGTCTGACATTTCAAAATTTGTTTCCGTTCCAAATTATAAGAACATAAGAATGGCCATACTGGGTCAGACCAAAGGTCCATCTAGCCCAGTATCCTGTCTTCCGACAGTAGCCAGTGCCAGATACTTCAGAGGGAATGAACAGAACAGGGCAACTATCATGTGATCCATCCTCTGTCGTCGAGTCCCAGCATCTGGCAGTAAGAGGCTTAGGGACACCCAGAGAAGGGGGTTGTGCCACTGACCATCTTGGCTAATAGCCATTGACGGGCCTATCCTCCATGAACTGATCTCATTCTTTTTTGAATCAGAACAAAAAGTTCAAATTTTCCTGTAGAACTGAAATTCCAAATACTGTTGATTCACAACCATCAAACCATTTTGTTTTGAGAATGTCAAATCATTTCATTTCAATAACGTTGAAACATTCTAGTATAACATAACTTCAAATAGTCACGATAATATATGGTATTACGATTAATAATTTAATATACTATAAAAGTCTAAGCCGAATGAACTGAAACATTATAGTAAAAATAAAACAATTTCCCTTATCACAATGAAACGTTTCGTCAATATAAAAATGAAATTATAAAGGCAAAATGATTATTTGGACATTTTCCCATCAAACATGGCATCAAAATCAACGCAAAATGTTTGGATTTGGATAAAACTGTGTTTTCCAATGGAAAATGGTAGTAGAGCGAGTCAACTTTTTTCAGTGCAACAAAGCACCGTGTCAGTCACCAGCAGAGGCCGATCCCAGACCCTCCACCGCCAACAGCAAGTGCTTCTCCTGCCTGAGCTAAAGAATTGCACTCATTGGCCAAGAGATGTAACAGAGTCAGTTCATCTGTAGTCTGATAGAATGTGATAAGCACCCAAAAATGTGAATGCTCATCCCAAGAGTTCCCCTCTGCCTTCTCCTAGAGGTCAGAACTAGCCTCTCTGTTGTTCTATCCTATTGGTGATGGCGGGACCCCTTTTCCCTTCCATCTCCTCCATGCCAGCAGGGTCAAAGGGGCATCTCCTCTTCTTTGCTCTCCTCTATCCAGTTGCCCGAGTTAATTTTTTTAACATGGTGGGTAATGCATCCCCATTAGTACCAAGTCATACAAATCCCTGCCCTTATCTGCATGGCCTAGTGGTGTTCTAGAAAGAAGGTGCCTGGGGACTAGGTTTGGGGAGGGGGACTTGAAGGGAGCAGATAACAGGCTCAGATAAAACAGGAACTGGCCTGAATCTGCCCTTCCCGCCATTGTGGCTGAGACTAGAGTGGGTTTTCTGGATACCCCAGGAACTGCTGTTCATATGGTGTTTCCATCCTGGACCAAGCCATGCATGGAGCACCAGGCACCAGATTCCAGCCCAAAGACTTGGGGCCAGGCCGTCTCCTGAGTTGTATAGATCTTCGGGGAAAGAAGGAGCTGTCAGAGAACCACTTACAGCTTCCTGATTCTCAATCCACCGTGGCTCCATCCCCAGTGTAAGCTGGTGTGGCCACGGGGCTGCTCTACCCCATGATTGTCTCTAAGGAATCACCGCCAGCAGAGGACCTGCAGAGTGCCTCTCCATTTTGTCCCACCCCCACCACTCTCCACCTCCTGCCTCCCATTGTGGCACCTGTCAAGGTGGTGGTTCAGTGGCATAGGAATCAACTTCATGGCAGCTAGAATTCCTCCCCAGCACAGGAATTCTCTGCTGGCAACTGTGGCTAGATTCCTTCTCCTTTATGCCACTTGGGGGTTACAAAGGGACCGGGGCTGGGGGGAGAGAGTGGGGCCCAGTAGGAATTAATCTGAAAAAGCTTCCAAAATGTGTACACGCCTCCACCCCTCTACACTTCTCCCAGGCTTGGCCCTCCTCGTTTCTCTGGCTGTGAGTTGCAGTATTAACCTGTGGCAAACTCTGTGGTCACCAGATCCAACATTCACAGGAGATTATGGGTGGACCCCCATTGTCTTCAATGGATACTGTCTCAGGCTCAAGTTATGTGCATTAATGTTTTTGTCTTTTATCATTTTCCTGTGAGAGCTCATTCGAGGGCATAGGGATTGTCTGTTTTCACCCACATAGTTGTTATCGGGACACTAAGTGCACCAAATGAGGTACACCACATGTTGTGTAGGACCCAGGTGGGTTGTGGGGTGGGGGGCGTTGATCATTGTAGCAGTGGAGACATGTCCACAGGTTTTGCATCTGTTGTTCTGACAGGGTTGAGTGTTGCTTTGAGTTGGTGTGTCCTGGTCTGCGGGGAGCTTGCTTCTGAAAGACATCACCTCACCCACCTTGTCTCTCTAATATCCTGGGATTGACAAGGCTGCATCTATTGCATACCAGTCCATTATGGAGTGCCCAGGATTCCCCATAACGTCTTGGCTCTGTCTTAGCAGGAATGTTAGGAATGGGGGAATAGTAATAAACAAGCAGCAACGCCAACCCATTGCATGCCATGAGTCTAATTCAGCCCTTCGATGTTTATATTGTTGTTGAAATTAAGTCAATGAATGTTCACTTCACCGACAGCTGTTAATATTTGATTACGCCAAGCAGCCTGGAAACTCCCTGCTAGGATCCACTGGAAAGAAAGCAAAATTGTGCCATAAACAAGAAGGGAATGTGTTAAACTTCACCAGGGCACAGAGGGCTGGCTCTGCCCACTGACCCGCAGACAGACAGGGCTCCTGCCGCAGCATGAGCTGGTGTCAGCTACAAAAACAAAACAAAATCCCACAAATCCCAGCCCTAAGGAAAGCGTTTTGTCGCTCTGATTTACGATGCAATCTGGAGTATTTGTGCTGTGGTTGCTTGGGGGGTGTTCCGGATGCATCCATCACAGAGAGCAGCTGCCTAATAAACTCGGATAAATAAAAGGGAGAGATGTTGCCTTTGATCCTCCACTCCCTTCCCCAAATGCGTCTGCTATTCATGGAAGCGAGAGTCACGGCGTTCGACGGTGCCACTAGGGGTCAGAGACTTTTTCGCCCAAACTCTGCCAGTGCACCTTGATCCTGATCTGCAGCACCCACTCCTACTCCAGTCCTGGGCTCCCACTCCCCACCTCAGTGCCATCCTGCAGTGACCCCTGCTAACCAGTCCTGAATTACCTACACAGCTCTGCCCATGCACCTGGCAATACCCCCTGCTGACCCCACTCTGCTCTGCTCCAGTAGCTATGGACCCAGCTATCCCCATAAATACTCATCTATCTATCTGTCTATCACAGTTCCCAAGTTAACTGCACCTCTGATCCGCTCGCAGCACCCTGCAGGGCAACCCACTCAGGTCTCAGGCCTCTAACTACCAGCTTACTCAGGACAGAATCCTGCAGGCCTCTCCCTCCAGGCCGGGGACCTAAGCTGAGAACTCCTCCAATTCACACACCTCCAATCCTGTTCTCTCGGGGCAGTGACGGGGTTAACCAGTGACAGCCAGCCTTCATAAAGCAAAGTACTATTTATTCAAAACAAAAGCATGACAGAGAAAACAGATCTTTAACGCAGCAAACTGCTTACTTGCATGCCTCGCTTACCAGGTGGTCAACTGCCTTCCACCTGGAGACCGTGGTAGGTCTAAAATACTTCAGAACCTCAACAAGGCCTGTCTCTCTTGGTCACAGTCTCAAGACGGTTCACTTGGGGACAGAATATAAGTATCCTTCTCCTTAGATCAGGGCTGTCACTTCATAGAGTTCTTAGTCCTTTGTCTTCTTAGGTGGCTTAAACCAGGCCTAGCTAGTCTGAACAGGGGCAGTTTGGGGTGAAACTGAAAAATAGACTTGTTACTGCCATTGTTTCAGTATCGAGGAATATGCATAAATTACCTCCCGTTGACTTTAGTTCCTGTAGGAAGCATCCTGTGACGGTGCGCGCTCACCTCTCGTGAGCACCTCCTGGTGGCTGGGTACGATCTTGAAGTCTTGCCTTTCTCTGCTCCCAGTGCCCCCGGTTGGCTGTGGCCCATATCAGGTGCGTTTTCTGTGGCTCAGACCTCTGGCTAAGTCACTCAGTTAATAGGTGAAAGGAGGGATGACCCCCTTCCTGGGTCAAAGATCCATCAGGGCATGTCCCTGTGCCTTTGTTAATGTCTTTAGCCCTGTCTCTGGGCTCAGTTCTCAGCCCTTTCTGGGCTAGTTTTAAGTCCGTGCCCGTCCTAGTAGAGAGCAGGGCCCCCAGGGCTTTCTCCCCAGAGACTTTGCCTTTCTCGGTTCTTATTGCCCCAGCTCCCCAGCCAGGTCACTCCTTCAAGTTCAGCCCCCTTCTGGGGTAACAATGTCCAACCAATGCTTGGCCCTCAGCAGGGTCTTCAGCCCCATCCTTAAGCCCTTTAAATTCCAGCCCTGTGCTTGGGCTTCTATGCAAAACTTGCCCCCTGCCTGGGGTTGAGGCCTCTCTGCCAGTGGCGGAACCCGGGCCCACCCACTACTCACGTCCCAACTCAGGGACCCTAAAAAGAGCAGTCATGTGCTGCTTCCTTTAATAGTTGTTGCTACTGCTGCATTCCTTGGGCCTTTTCCCACATAGCCCCTTTCTCTTCACCCTGACCTCAGGGCTGACATTCTTAACTCCTCTCCTTCCTCATCGAATGCCAATGCCACCAGAACACGTCTTCTGGTTCTCCCTTGAGCTCCAGCAAGGAGCACCCTTCCTTACCCCTCTGGTCCCAGCCAGGAACTGACTAGCTCAAGCCCTTTTAACTGTGCCTGCTGTGCTCTGATTGGCTGTTTCCCTGCAGCCTTTCTAGGCAGGTCTGGAGGACTCACCTTCACTGCTCCTTTCCTTGGGTGGGGTGTAGGACCACAAGGCCTCCAGCAGGGGGCCTCAAAGGGCCTTGCACACCCAGCCACACATCCCTTGTCTGGCCCACTGAACCAGGGATACAATTAAGTAGCCAGTCCAGGAAGATATAGGTAACATTTATGAAGTTATCACAATAATCTTAGATAGATTGCTATGAAAACATGGACTGTTCTTTCCATCTATCTATCTATCTAATGCCCCTATTCTTATAAGAAGAATGTTCTCTCGGAGTATAAATGAGAAACCCAGGGTCATTTCATTTTGATATTATTTTACCTTCCAAAGTTAAAATATACTCTGTTGAAGGCAATAGAGTTCAATATAAAGTGGAAGGGAATAGTAATTGGCAAACCAAGCTAAGATGCAGCTGGTCTTGTTTGGACACCCTGCGGTGAATGTAATAGCCATGCCTAGTTAGCAACACTCCTGCTTAAATAAAGGGTGTTTGTTCTTGTAATATAAAAAAATCCAATTGTTTTTACAATGAGCTCTTACAGTTTAGCCTGTGCTTCCCTGCTGCCCCTGTGAATGAAATATCCTTGAAGTACCAGCTTCCCTGCTAATTCTCTGTGACAATGGAGCCAGAGTAGTGCAGTTAACCTCTCTGGATGATGTCCAGTGTATTTCTACCCTGCTGGACACAGAGCACAGCTGTTCTAATAGTGCAGAATGGGGACAAGACAGAACATCCCCATTTCCTTGAGGACACGTTATGTTCTCCTGTAGCTAATCATAGAATATCAGGGTTGGAAGAGACCTCAGGAGGTCATGTAGTCCAACCCCCTGCTTTAAGAAGGACCAATCCCCAGACAGATTTTAGCCTCAGAACCCTAAATGGCCCCCTCAAGGCTTGAACTCACATCTGTGGGTTTAGCAGATCGATGCTCAAACCACTGTGCTATCCCTCCTTCCCTCCCTTTCAGCCATCACAATCACAATCACTTGGCTCCCGGCTGATTAGTGGCACCAGCATGTTCCAGAACACCGTTCCAGTATGATCTACTGAGTGCTCCACCCCTCCCCTTCAACCACCTCCGTACCCTCTACGGTGCACCCCCTCCACCCTCCACAACCCACCGCCTCCAGGTTAGGACCACCTCTAGCCCTATGCGTGTAGGGGTGGGATTAGAGAGGAGCATGGGAGCTAGAGGGTGGGGTTAGAGCAATGTGGAAGTGGGGTTAGAGGGTCAAGCTGTCAGGGATTTCTGCTGTTCTGAGACTGTATAAGTAGGGACATTGCCAGCAGATCGAGGAACGTGATCGTTCCCCTTTATTCGACATTGGTGAGGCCTCATCTGGAGTACTGTGCCCAGTTTTGGGCCCCACACCCCTTTCCAGAAGGAGTGGAAAAATTGGAAAGAGTCCAGCGGAGGGCAACAACAATGATTAGGGGTCTGGAGCACATGACTTATGAGGAGAGGCTGAGGGAACTGGGATTGTTTAGTCTCCAGAAGAGAAGAATGAGGGGGGATTTGATAGCAGCCTTCAACTACCTGAAGGGGGGTTCCAAAGAGGATGGTGCTCGGCCATTTAGGACGGCACCACACAGGCTGATTTCCATTGAAGAACATTTTGTTCCCATAAAGAAGAGCCTCCATTCTCACTAGGCAAGGTCTGCACCCTTTTGCCTATTGCCTTCTCAGTTCCTCCTGCCCTGAGGTTGTTCTGGAAAAAAAGCAGATGGGACTTGTAGATGCACATTCTAGTGAGCCAAGGTGGGAAGTAAGTCCCAGTAGAGTTCCAGAAATCTGGTGAGAAAGATTAAGGATGAGCTCTTGTGATTACGGCTGAGCGGAGAACAAGGTTTCCCAGTTCATGAGAAATGCAGAGGTTTGGGGATTTGTTTTTGTTTGAATTAAAATTTGGGTTTGTTGAATGAAACCGGAAGCTTTTAGAAAAAAAATTGCAAAAAAATGAGAGAGAGACCCAGCCACCCCTAATTAGCCAATCACCTGGTGGCTAGGGCACACGCCTCCGATAAGGCAAAGCAGGGATGTGTTTAAATATTTATTGGACCAGCAAGAGACGCAGGCAGATCAGGGACTTGACCGGGGTCTCCTACATCCTAAAGGTGTGTGCTAATCACTGGGCTATTCTAGAGTCATTTTTACCCTCTGGCTTTGATCAGCTGTCAGAAGTTTTGACAAATCAACATTTTCCATGAGAATAAGTTTTGTAGAAAAATCCCTGACCAGCAGATTTAGAAATTCATGCAGTGTTCAGATAAGCAGCCAGGCTTTTAGTTGCTTATTGTGACACCTTTGAAGGTACACCAAGCTATCTATCTACCCCCCACACAATCATCTATCTAGCCATCAGTGTATGTGTCTCTCTCTCGGTTTCCCATAGCTAAACTCCAACTTTCTGATCCCCAAATCTCAATGTGATTGAAATCCATATAAAAATCAAATCTCATTTTAAAATAAAACCCCTTATATACAAAGGTTTCCGATGTCATGAGACCTTCATAACGTCAGGGTTAGATTTGAAATTGCGTGAATGAAGCAAAGGTATTTCTATTGATTTCGGCTGGGGCTGAACAATACAAGCGCCATAAAAGCAGGAGAGGAGAAAATAAAATATGTTTGGCTCTGAGTTTATTGACAGAGTTCATACACAAAAATGTAATAACCCACTGTGAACATGGATTCCTCATATTGCTTAATAAGACAGTGCTGATGATCTGTCAGCTCAATATAGACAAGTCAGCATGGATTGATTTTCTTCTCACAATAACTTCACTTGTAGGCTTTTCCCCATAGTATTTCTCCTTTTCCCCATTGCCCATTGCTTGTTCTCACTGACCAGCCCCAACAGAGATGACCTGCTTCTTGGATATTACTTGAGAAGAATTCTATTCCACTTGATGCATGTATAACCTACAGGGGCGTGTGCGTGTGCGTGACAGGTGTTATGTTGATCCAGAGTTTGAGTTATTACAGCCAATAAGAGAAAGTTGGCTTTTTATCTCAAGCAGTAGTTGCTTGGGCTGAAAGTTCCCCATTCCAACCCCCCTGGGTTAGGCAAAGAGGATGGTTGTCATGCATATAATTAAGCATTAAGGCATAGTAGGCAGTGTGTATCTGGATGGCTGGTGACAACATTGTTACCCTGGATTTAAGGGATGTGTGTACCCCAGAATGTGATCAAGCCAATTGCAACCATATTATGTGCATTCAACCACCATGAATTAATAAAATAGAACGCCACCTAGTTAAGGATTAATTTGAAGACAGGCTTTTAGATCCAAGGTCAAAACTAGATGGCCATTTCTGCTAATCAGAATGGGAGGAGGGGAAAGAAAGTAAACAAGTGAGACAGAAGACCTTGATGGTTTGAAGACATTGAGTCTGGACTTCTCTGATACTAGTTGTTTATTGAAAGTTAGGAAAAGTGATGATCCAGTAGGGGTCATTATGACCTATGTGTTTTGCAGTAGTTATAAAAGATTAGATAATAGAGTGTACTTGGGAGCAGTCCTCTGAAGAGATGTTTTTCCTGACATGTTTTCTCTCTGGCGGGTAAGCAACTGGCCACTGCAAACCTGTGTTAATTATTCAATACCGTTCCAGATGTTAGGTAAATATCTGGGATGTTCCAAACCTATTGCTTGTGTTGTGCATGCTTATATCTAATAAAGTTTTAGATAGAGCATGCTTATTTGCATTTAATCTCTAATTAGACGGAATTGCTGTGTTCCGATTGATTTATTCCTGACACCACCTGGAGTCATAGAATCATAGAATATCAGGGTTGGAAGGGACCTCAGGAGGTCATCTAGTCCAACCCCCTGCTCAAATCTGGACCAATCCACAACGAAATCATCCGAGCCAGGGCTTTGTCAAACCGGGCCTTAAAAACCTCTAAGGAAGGAGATTCCACCACCTCCCCAGGTAACCCATTCCAGTGCTTCACCATCCTGCTAGTGAAAATGTTTTTCCTAATATCCAACCTAAACCTCCCTCACTGCAACTTGAGACCATTACACCTTGTTCTGTCATCTGCTACCACTGAGAACAGTCTAGATCCATCCTCTTTGGAACCCCCTTTCAGGTAGTTGAAAGCAGCTATCAAATCCCACCTCATTCTTCTCTTCTGCAGACTAAACAATCCCAGTTCCCTCAGCCTCTCCTCATAAGTCATGTGCTCCAGCCCCCTAATATTTTTTGTTGCCCTCCACTGGACTCTTTCCAATTTTTCCACATCCTTCTTGTAGTGTGGGGCCCAAAACTGGACACTGTACTCCAGATGAGGCCTCACCAATGTCGAATAGAGGGGAATGATCACATCCCTTGATCTGCTGGCAGTGCCCCTACTTATACAGCCCAAAATGCCGTTAGCCTTCTTGGCAACAAGGGCACACTGTCGACTCATATCCAGCTTCTCATCCATTATAACCCCTAGGTCCTTTTCTGCAGAACTGCTGCCTAGCCATTCGGTCTCTAGTCTGTAGCAGTGCCTGGGATTCTTCTGTCCTAAGTGCAGTGAAATAGTTAAGTTACCCCTGCTGTGGGTTCTGAAAACCCTGGGTAACAACATGCCTCAGGGGATGTCATAATCCATGAGTCCAAATGTTACATAGCTTTAAAACCTGAGAAATGCAAACACAAATCACCTGGCACCACACTATACAAAAAATGTTATTGCATTCTGCAGCACCACATAGTCCCTATGTGGCAGGTGTGCCTGTCAGTAGTCTGCTGAAAAAACAGTTGTGATGTGTCCAAGATATAAGAATTTTTAAAATGTACTCTGTGCAGACACATGGGATTTTGTGATGCAATCTGTTAATGGAGTAGCCATAGCTCTGTGCCGCTGTATGTAGCTTAGGCATGTTCATGGGTAGGTCTGTGTCTTGCTTTGCACTGGGTGAAGGTGCAGGGGGAAAGACCCAGCTAACTTCAGAGGTCTCATGGACTGATGTGCAAATAATTCGATCTGCTGGCAGAGCTGAAATTTTTTGGACTTTTTGGTGAATCAAAAAGGTATAAAAGAATGCATTTCAGGGGATGAAATGTTTCTTCTCAGTTTCAGGCATTTTAACATTGTTTATTTCAATAAAAGCAAAGGAAATTTGGAAATGAAATGTTGTTTCAACCCAAAAAATCAAAACTTTTAATATCAAGAATATCAAAATGAAACATTTTCAGAATCTTTTTTTTTTTTCAACTGAAACAATTTGCCAAAATCAACATGAATTCACAAAATGTTTCGGTCGACCCAAATCTGCATTATTTGGTGAGAAAAGGTTTCAGCTGAAAATGCTCACCCCGCACGAGTCTCATGTCCTTCCACAGGATAATTATCTAGAGCTGTGTCTATGTAGGCCAGCCCTACATTTATTTCCTGACTTTAAAGTACATAATTATGCAAAGTTGACGTCTATTAATGTAAAGTTTTTGTATGAAATAGACAGAAAGAGATTCTGACTTCACTTATATCAGTGTAAATACAGAGTAACTCCATTGATTTCAGTAGATTTACTTCTAATTCATACCAGTGCCTGGCTAATAAATGCTTTTTCATTAGTACAAGAGACATAGAAGGGAAAATATAAAAATACATGGGCAGGAGAGAGAATATTTGCCAGGGACCGTCCTTTGTGCCTCTTTTTTCAACCCACCCAGCCTGCTATGAAAGTAAGGTTGCCTTCATATCCTTAACTCTGCCCACTTATCGTATGAAGGACACAAGACTCTGCTGGAGACCAGCCTATTTCACCAACTGTAGAGCAAGACACAGCCCTACCGATGAACTTTCCTAAGCTATGCACAGTGTTGATTAATGTTAGTTAATAGATTAATATTAATAATCTATTAATAGACTGCTTTATGGGGCGGTGAGGATGGAAGTGGGGAGAGGCAACATTTTGCCTCAACCCTCATGGAGCCTATGGGAAGGGCAGATGAATCCACAAACCAAGCTGGCAGGGTTGGAGAGTGCTGCAGTGGGGGCAGCCCTGAGTGTGCCCACAATTGTAAGACATTAGGTGAGTCATTTCCCTTCCCAGTGCCTCATTTCCCCATCTGCATATCAGGGTGCGGATCCAACCCTCCTTTTCAGGGGGCTCTGAGACCATTGGCTGAAAGATGCCATGTGATATGCAAGCTCAAGATACTGCTAACGAATCAGTCCATTCTCATTAATATTCTCTCCTGTTAAAAGGCAAACAGATCTGTACACATGCGACCCATGGAGGTTCACCAAAGTGTAACCTTCCCTCTCATTAACATTCGGCTATGCAAAACTGAATGCTTTTGCTTCATTGGGTTTTTTGGTCTCGGTCTCCTGGGGTTCACGGCCTCCGAGCTTCCCTCTGAATGCTGGGTTCAAACAAGTCCAAAACCTCAATGCACAGCTCGGTGGAAACTTTGCCATTTCACCTCCTTCTGCATCAAAAGTACAAGAAACCATTAATTTTGTATCAGTTTGACATGAAAACCCTTGGACGAGGTTTGCTTTAAAGATGTTGAGGGTGTCATACATGTGATGGAAGAAAGAACAAACGAGCGAAAGAACCTCTGGACTTTCTGAAGTTCAGTGAACAGTATGTAGCAGGAAATTAGCTATAGGCACAGAGGAAAAGGGGTTACTCACAGACAATGCACTTTGGAGTTGTCGGCCTTCTCTTCTCTAATCCTACCTTTTATGCCTTTAGGATGTGTGTGAAACATCTTTGACTAGGAAACTGTTCCTCCCTATTTAATGCACACTCCCTGTCGCAGCAAACGTAACACCAATGTATACAACGAGCTTCCTATACAAAATTAACATACGCAAAGGATAGCTGCACATAGCCTAATGCACAATTAGATCCCCCAGCACTGCAAGAGTTCTGTGAATCTGCCACCTGGAGAAAGCCTGGACAAAGCTTTTCCCCTTGTTAAAAGACAGCCACTGGCATGGTAGTGACCCACCATGATCTGATGGTTGTTTGGTGACATATCTGTAATGAAGGGTTGGTCTCATGCCATTAGATGTGGACAAATTGGAGAGAGTCCAGCGGAGGGCAATACAAATGATTAGGGGGCTGGGGCACATGACTTACAAGGATAGGCTGAGGGAACTGGGCTTGTTTTGTCTGAAGAAGAGAAGAGTGAGGGAGTATTTGATAGCTGCTTTCAACTACCTGAAGGGGGTTCCAAAGAGGATGGATCTAGACTGTTCTCAGTGGTAGCAGATGACAGAACAAGGAGTAATGGTCTCAAGTTGCAGTGGGGGAGGTTTAGGTTGGATATTAGGAAAAACTATTTCACTAGGAGGGTGGTGAAGCACTGGAATGGGTTCCCTAGGGAGGTGGTGGAATCTCCTTCCTTAGAGATTTTAAAGGCTCGGCTTGACAAAGCCCTGGCTGGGATGATTTAATTGGGGTTGGTCCTGCTTTGAACAGGGGGTTGGACTAGATGACCTCCTGAGGTCCCTTCCAACCCTGATACATTGTTGGTATATATATATCAGCAGTACAAGCACGTGCTTTGTAAACTAAGGCTTGTGAGTTCAAATGTCACTGAAGCCTTAAATGACGCTGTGATCAACTGCATGCGAAGGAGGGAGCAGAGGGCCTGTCTCCCCTTTTACAGGTGGGTTAAAGGCCCTTTGTTTATAGTGAGAAAAGGGAAGCTTGCCGTGTAAATGAACAACACCGTGAATCCTCTACCTTTCATCAGCAACCAGTTGATGTCTAGGGCCTGATTTTTACCTTGGTGCAGCTCACTTACACCAGATGACAGTGTTGGGCATCCTAGATTTTCTTGCTTAATATGGAAAACTCTGACCAACCAGCTTGTTGGTTCTCCCCCCACCACACACACACACACGCACACACACACACACAACCCTTGCAATGCCTTTCCTCTTTCCCATCTCCGCTGAGTTTCCATCTCCCTATTCGCTCCACTGGGGGATGACTGGCCATAACCTGTCCAAGGAAAAGCATGCCTCACTGCCTTCCATCGCTTTGTCTTTTGGACAAGGAGCACAGTTGTGAAACGGGCTGGCCCACTCTCTGTTGAAATCAAAGCCTTCCCAAGCCTCTGGCTGAACAGCATTTTTGATAATGATCATTTTGATGCCCTTCCCCCTGGTGGGGATCCGAGAATAATGTCTCAGGCATTGATGGATCATCTGGTACATGTGGGCATGTGGCGAGGGAGAGGCAGCGTCCCAGCAGCTAAATAACATTTTGATTAAAATGTAACATGCAAGGCCGTCTCCTCACCTGTAAATCTTCTTGATTTGTAACTATATTAAATGGTAAAATGAACTGTCGGGCAGCAAATAAAATATTTCTACTACAACAGGCGGCATCAAGTTACTGAAGCGCAATCTCCGGCGCTGGGATGTCAGACACTAGAGGTGGTGGGGAATGCTTTGGAGCGAGTTTGCCAGGAGCAGATTTCAAACCACTGATGTAGCGAAATAAAGCAATCGATCAGACTGGAGGGGAAGCAGCTGGTGGCTCTGCTCATACTTGTTAAAGAACCATTTTGTTCTTCTCTTTAGCCTCCTCACTGCTCTGCAGCTTGCTAGAGAACAGCCTGGAAGTCACATTGCTTCTGTCCTCAGAAGCACTAAACTCATGTCGCCTGTAACAGCTGTAGGGCTGGGTCTCTTCTCTCTGAGTCGGCAGGGCAGCATGCTGCCAGAGGGGGCTGCATTGCAGGAGTCACCTGATGTGAGAACAGACATGAACCTGAGGTCCTGGCCATCACTCCCTACTGCCTAGGCCTATCTCTAATTTAGGTCATCAATTCTGGGTCCTTCAATAGAGTGGAAGAATTGTCTGAGGTTCAAAGCTAACCTTGCCCTTAAGAGACTTCTGTTCAATTCCTGGCTCTGCCACAGATTTCTTGTGTGACCTTGGTCAAGTCTCTTAGTTTCTCCAGGCGTTAGGTCCTCATCTGCAAAGCAGGGATAATATACCTGCCCTGCCTCACGGGGGTCAGCAAGGGGAACAATTTCATGTTCTTTAATGTAAAATCAAAAGTTTCTACTGAAAGTCTTGATGCAAATGAATTTCCCGTGGGCAAAAAGCAAAACCAACATTTTCCAACCATCTCAACACACGGTTATTCCCCCCGGTGCTAACGGACTCACCCTCTGGACCTGGCTCAGGGGATACGGTAGGTTAACAGCCCTTTTACATGACCAGAATGCACTTCCACTGATTCCAGTGTGTGGTGAGGGGTCCTACTACCTCTTTAAGGGATTCATGGCGCTCACAGCCAAAGCAGCTGGATATAATCAAGGAGCATTCTGCTCTACACTTGGAGTGGGGCTGCATGTAAAGAGGAGAAGGATGCCGAGGAACCGGGATAAGAAGGTGTGTAGGTTGCTATGGTTGCAGGCCTCTTAGGCTTCCGGGCACTAGTCTGACCTGGGCCCTAGAGATGTTGTGTTTCTGATGATAAGTTTGCTTGTTCTGACTCGAGGCTGCCCCCTAGAACAAGAGGCAAGCTAGGAACTGCTGGCTGGGCTTGGTTTGGGGAGCTTCTTAAAGAGGATATGGACTTTTTTTGTTAGTTTGGGTTCGGCCTCCTTTTTCTCGGATCCGGTACACGATCCTCGGATGCAGACAGGAAAATGCATTATTCCCCATCATTTACCAATCATGACTCTCCTTGGTTTGAAACTGCCAGTCGTCCAGTCTGGGAGCGGACTTGAAAATATGCATTTGAGTAGGAGAAGGATGGGGGCGGGGGGGTGGAAATCGCATACAAAGCATTTCATCTCCGAGAGTCGTTTTGCTGCGGATGCTCCCCGTCATTCCCAAAGAGTGGCCGTTCAGTGGCCTGTGTGAACTGGGTGAAGGATGCCGGTCCAAGTCCTTGTGGACATGTATCCACAACCTCAAAATCACCATTGGAACTTGGCCCTTTTTATTGGTGGTCCCAGACCAATGAGTGAGTCCGGAGACTCGGTTCTTCCCCCAGAGCTGATCTCTGCAGGTCAAGGCTGATGCACACCGGGGTGACTCCTACAGGGCTGCTACCTACGCTGTACCTGTCCGGTTACCAGACTGCACTCTGTCTCTGTCCATGTGAAACACTAGAATACATTGAGTTGGCCCCACTCAGTTATGAGCTGTGTATAACTGGCACGTCAGAGCTACCCATGAGGTCTGCAGCCTGGGTTTCCTCATTACACCTGTTTGCCGGGGTTAGGGTGACCAGATGTCCCGATTGTATAGGGACAGTCCCGATTTTGGAGACTTTTTCTTACATAGGGTCCCATTACCCCCTACCCCTGTCCCGATTGTTCACACTTGCCTGGTCACCCTAGCCGGGGTCAGTCTGCCTGCTTCGGATTCATATGAGCTGGTGATAGTTGCTATAATAGCAGCTAACATCAGTTGCCCGGGCTCCCACATTTTTCCCCAGTGGAAGACTACCAGGTTTATTCTAAGGTACCTTTATCAGTCAATTATCAGTAGGTTCTTTAGACAGGGCTGCAGATGCTCCCCTATGATTGGAGACATCTGTTTCCCACTCCACTGTAGGATGCCAGAGGGGATGAAAAGGGTTTGAGTTGTCTCTTGCTGAGGTCTATATGGATTTAGCTACTGACGTCAATGGGACCAGGATAAGGCCCTGCATTTTATTAAAACATGGCTGGTGGGGCAGAGCTAGCTTAGCGGTTAGGGGCTAGTTTGGGACTCAGAACTTCTCTGCCATAGACTCCCGGGGTGACTCTGGACAAGTGACTTCCTCTCTATGTGCCTCAGTTACCCACTTGTAAAATGAGGTGTAATGAGTTGTGCGAGGCAGGAAAGGGTCAATAAGAATGGCTGGACTGGGTCAGACCAGTGTTCCATCCAGCCCAGTATCCTGTCTTCCAACGGTGGCCAATGCCAGGTGCTTAGAGGGAATGAACAGACCAGGCGATCATCGACTGATCCAACCCCGGTTGTCCACTTCTGGCGAACAGAAGCTAGAGACACTCAGGACATGGGGTTGCATCCCTGCCCATCCTGGCTAATAGCCACCGATGGACCTATTCTCCAGGAACTTATCTCGTTCTTCCTTGAACCCTGTTATAGTGTTGGCCTTCACAACACTGCCTGGCAACAAGTTCCATGGGTTGACTGTGCGTTGTGTGTCAATGGGCTACAGCCGGTCAGTGCAGGGGTGGTGTCCTCCCCGGTCGGGGGAGAAGGGAGGTGGGGCAGGCTGGTGTCTAGCAGGCCTCCTGAAGAACAGAATTTATCTTGCTTCATGCTTGTTTTGTACTTTGAGTGTCACAGGAGGGGTAGAAGCGTATGGGGGTGTGTCCACACTGCAAATCCCACAGCATCGCCTCCCAGAGCCCAGGTCAGCAGGTTCAGGCTCACAGGGTTAACAATAGCAGCGTAGACGGTTGGAGCCTGGGCTCTGAAACCCAGAGAGTGGGGACGATTTCGAAGCCTGGGCTCCAGCCCAGGCGGGAACATCTATGCTGTCCTTTTTAGCCCTTCAGTCTGAGCCCAAACCAACTGCCCCAGGCTCTGAAACTCTATGCTGCAGGCTTGTCTTTGAAGTGTAGACAAGTCTCTGCAAGCCAAAAGGAGTTGAACACTGGGTGCAGCCCTCTGGGAAACTGAGGCAGAGTGGGTGCTGCACTGTGCAGTGCTGGAAAAGGTTGCTTTGGTCAGGGTGTGCGGGAATGTGGGAATTACGGTGCTCCCCGACCCAGCAGAGGTTCTGCAAGGACAAATGCATTCGAGCTGAGGAGGTGCTCAGACGTGGTAGTAATGGTGGCCATAGATGAAGAGTTCTTGTTTTCCAATTTGATTCTGGCAAACGGTGGGTCAGCGCAGGATGATGAGTGGGACTGAAGAAAAAGAGCCAGGTTTCAGGAGGGGTCTTAGTTGGTGTGACGCCCTCTGCTTGTTATGGGACCTCACCACCCTCTCTGCACGTAAACTGTCATGTTCAATAAAGATCTCTTTCCTACAGCTCTGCCTGGCACGTCACTCCTTGCTAACGCATCGAGGGGTGGGGAGGAAGTCTCCTTTTGCTCCGCCCACAGATGAGAGTCCGGCTGGCGATGCCGATTGGCCGAAGCCATGTGCGGATCGGCGGCTTGGGCAGTGTTGGCCGCGTCACAGCTGTGCACGTAGTCCCAAGGATGCCCAGCCAGGAGCAGTCAGAGGAGGCGAATACCCGCGTCGGTTACGCGTTGGAAAGATTCTGATGCTGTTTCTAAAATAGGGGAGGAGGGGAAGGACTGGGGAGAGGGTCTGCTGCCAGCGTGGGGGACACAGAAATGAAAATGTCACTGAGTTTCTCCAGTGGCCCTTGGCTAGAGTTGGACTGAATTACCTTGGCCAGGTTAGCACTAGGCCATTAGGTATCAATGGGCACTTGGCCCAAATTCTCAAAGGTATTTAGGAGCCTAACTCCAGAATCGGGGTCTTGGCCTGAACCCACAGCTAGGGAGACCAGGTGTCTGGTTTTCAATCCGTAGCAAGGCAGGATTAGCTAGTGATCTGGGCCCAGTGCACTTTCCAAAGTCTGTCCTGCTCCACCACACCTGTGCCTGCCTGTGGCTGTGCCAGACTCCCCTCTCTGGCACCACGGTTGCTGCTTCCCCTGCACCCACTCCGGGCAGCCCGGGTGCCCTCTCTGCCCTGCTTCGGGGGAATCACAGCCTGTGCTTCCGGGTGTAATGTCGGAAGGCAGTTCCTCCAGGAATAAATTGCATGTTTCATCTGTAGATTTCCAAGTGCTTTACAAAGGCGGTCAGGATCTTTACCCCCATTTCACAGATGGGGAAACCTGAGGCACAGGGAGGGGAAATGAAGTGCCTGAGATGACCCAGCAGGTCAGCATCACAGCCGGGAACAGAACCCAGCTCTCCCGAGTCCCAGTCCTCTAACCGCTAGGCCACGCTGCCCAGGGAAGAAGCCCTAGACCACTGATTCTCAAACTGGGGTATGCGGATAAACTGGGGCGTCCTTAGAGACTGCACAGGGGGTCTGTATATCGGCTGAGTGTCTTGCCATCATGTGGAGCTGGCCTGAGCCACCTGGTGTCACCCCTCCCCCCGCCTGCAACTTTGGGAGCAGAGGAATGTTCTGGGGGGGAGCAAGCGGTGCTAGCAGGCAGCTCGAGGGGGTAGCGCCATCTCCGCCCCCCCCCCCACCACCACTCACCTCAGCGGGCCCCCCCAGCCTTTCTGGGTTAGGGTGGCGGGAGTCCACAATCAAAAATTGCAGCATCACTGCAGAAGAGCAATTCTCCCCTGCCATCAAAATGGGGGTGCTTCATCGCCATTGATTCTGCAAGCCGGCAGCAGCTAGCCCGGGAGACACAGCACCTCTCTGCTACAGCAACATAAGAACATAACAACAGCCAGACCGGGTCAGACCAAAGAGTCCATCTAGCCTGACAGTGGCCACTTCCAGGTGCTTCAGAGGGAATGAACAGAACAGGGAATCATCAAGTGATCCATCCCCTGTCACCCTCTCCCCAGCTTTGGGCAAACAGAGGCTAGGGACACCATCCCTGCCCATCCTGGCTAATAGCCATTGATGGACCTATCCGCCATGAACTTATCTAGTTCTTTTTTGAACCCTGTTATAGTCTTGGCCTTCACAACGTCCTCTGGCAAAGAGTTCCACAGGTTGACTGTGCGTTGTGTGGAAAAAACACTTCCTTTTGTTTGTGTTAAACCTGCAGCACTTCAGGGAGCAGGGCCAAACGGAAGGCAGAAATCTGGGCAGGGCACATGACCTCACGTGCCCCCCTGCCCCGCATCGCCTCTGCATCACACCAAGGAGCGATAAGAAGCAGGCACATCATCGGGTTGCCAATTGTGTAATATTTTAAAAGGGAACATTCCAGCAGGAGTGCAGGAACCTCCCCCGCCCCGCCTCTTCCCCCAAGGCCCCGCCCCTGCCCCATCCCTTCCTGGAGGCCCCGCCCCTACCCGACCTCTCCCCTCCATGCCCCTCTATCCGGTCGGGAGGGACTTGCCGGCAAAGCCGCGGCTGGGAGCAGCAGCCACCCGATGTAGGTAGGAGGCAGCCCCAGCTGAGTTGGGGCTGGCACGGGCGATGACCTGGCGGCTTGTCTCCTCTCCCACCCACAGTAACTGGACTTTGAGTGTCTGGTCAGGTCCCCTTTTTGACCAGACTTTCTGATCAAAACCAGGCACCAGGCTACCCTACACACCCATCTCACTGATATCTGTAATTACTCGTATACCGTTTTTCTGAAAGCATTACTCACAGCACGTGTTTCTATGAAGTACACGCGCACACTTTCGTCAGCCCGTTTCTCAGCACGGGGATCCGTGATTAACAGTGCACGTGAAAAGGGGTCCGCCAACCCAAAAGTGAGAGAACCTCTCCCCTCGACTAGCACCCTCTCCCCTTGCTGCCTGCCCACACTGAGAGCCAGACACCCAGGCATGCCGCTGGCCTTGCTTTTGCTTTTCTTTGTCCATCTGGAGCCTTTGCCTTGATTTACATTGACCGAATTACCCAGTCCTGCAGCAGGGAGCAATAGAAGCATGCAATGTATTGACTCAATGGGGTGGGGGGCTCTAGTGCTGGGATTATGGGATCTGGCTAAGCCCCATTGTTTTCAGTTTAAACTGATTTTTACTGAAAAAATCCTGGGTTTCACTAAAAGGTTTTTTTTCCCCAATTTTCACCCTACCTTTGTATCATTCAAATATATAAAAAATAACTTGTTTTATTAGGAAAATGCAGTACATTGTCTGAGATAGATGTATTACGATAACACATTCGTCTGTGTGTATATGCTGTTACCGGGGCTCTTTCAACCCAAAGCTCTCGGTAACTTTTAATCTGTGTGCGCTGGTGTCAGGAAATAAATCAGGGGAGACACGGCCGACCGACCGATAGATGGCTGGCACAAACAGGACAACCCCAGAGTGCTTTCACTTAAAGCTAAACTTTACTTAGGGTAGGTCTACACTACCCTGTAGTTCGGCGGCAAGCAAATCGAACTTCTGGGTTCGACTTATCGCGTCTTGTCTGGACGAGATAAGTCGAACCCGGAAGTGCTCGCCGTTGACTGCGGTACTCCAGCTCGGCGAGAGGAGTACCACGAAGTGGACGGGGGAGCCTGCCTGCCGCGTCTGGACCGAGGTAGGTTCGAACTAAGGTACTTCGAACTTCAGCTACGTTATTCACGTAGCTGAAGTTGCGTACCTTAGTTCGAATTGGGGGGTTAGTGTAGACCTGCCCTCAGTCTCAAGCACTTACACACGTCCGCAACGGGTTAGTAAAACACCCCCAATCCTTGATAATTACCAAAGCTGAATGTGGCTCTCGAGTGGCATCCGGTGGGGAACATAAGATGTATCCAGAGGGAGAGTCCTGTCCTGAAGAGTCCAACTACCTCAAACTTTCCCCCTTTATTTATACATTAGTAACACAACGACATGTCCCTTAAAGAAAACTTGTTAAGCAAGCAATGTCAGTGGTCAAGCAAGAGGTTTTCTTCTGATTATTGATTAACCAGGTGTGTTTTTTCCCCAGAGTTTGCAGCCTTGAGACCCCGTTAGACACATTGCTGAGGGCACATCCTGCTCTTCTAAAACGCATGTATCAGCAACTTCAACACAGATCTGTCTCCGAATCCGTTTCAGAACCCAAGGAAGTCGTCGAAAGTTTTTAAAAAAACAAAAGCGGGAGAAAAGGATGAAGTCGAGTGTACGCGCTGCAAATGGTTGTGGCCCAATTATTAAATGTAAATATGTATAGGCTAATAGGGCTACGTCTACAACAGCAAACTGTTGATTCCAATGAAAAGTTTTACTTGGGGATTAGAGAAATATCGTTTTCTTAAACTCCGAGGTGGTCTTGTGTTTCAAGTTCTGTTTTAGTTCTGCAGCAAACCACATTGAATTCCAGTCATCAAAGCATTAATCTACCGAATACTTTTCCCCCTGTCCTTCCATCCACCAAAATAAACCCTGATATTTACCCTGAAAAAAAATTTTTTTCCCACTGATTGTCACCTGATTTTGTTGTGGTGGTAATAGACACGGATAAATTCCCAGGAAAAATTAAATGACATAAAACCTGAAAACAAAGGGCCCTAGATATGGGGCAGAAGGGAAACGTGGGAGAGGCCAGTGCACTGGAGAGGAAAATTGTCTTATGTGCCGAGCCTGGATCCTTCCCATTCAATGTGAGGGGCAGAAGCAACTTGCTTCTTCCTATCCCTGCAATGCTTTTCTGGCTGCTGACATGTCTGACTATGTCACCGTTCTGCCCTAAGTGACCAAACCAGTCCCTTGCTCTCCCGGGAGATGTAAACCGGCTCTGCAGAGACTCAAACTAGGGTCCCTAGGGCCTCTGGAAGCTGCTTGGACACTTGAGAGTGGGAGAAAATGAGGGCATGCACTGCTGGTCGCCACTTATTTCCCTTCCCTAATGGACTCGTGCTGCTTGTTAACTCGACGCCCCACCTGTTGAGGCGTATTTATGTCTAGCATCAACTGCCTGAGTTTGGAGCAGGTCGCAGGCGGTAATGGGCATAATACATTCTCACTGTGCTGCCCTCGACAACCCCAAATAAAACAGGTCTTTAATAACTGTCCGCTTGGAAATGATGTCGCGCTGCTCCTTTACCCTGACGACGAGCCAGCCAGTGCACAGGCAGACAGACACTAAATCTTGAACCAATTACAGTGCCCGGCTCACCAGAAACTATTTATAGAGAGCTCTGTAGTCTCCCTTGCTGGAATAGCAAGGGCTGAATTTCTCGGCATAGGACCTCCTTGGCTTTTAAACCTCCTCAGCTCTGTTAACATTTGGATCAGACGCCTGGCTAAGCCGCTGTCAGATCCAGTGTGGAACAAAGACTCTAGTTGCTGCCAAAGCTCTCTGAAAACAATGCAGTGCCGTCGGCTCTTCCCGCCCACCTGCGCAGTGGTGACTTGACTTGCAGACCCCAAACAGCATCAGGATAAATGGGGAATGGAAGGCCCAGCCCAATGCGCAAGCAGCAATTCTTTGACCTGCAGTTCCTCACTGAAGTGCGACTATGCAAGATTGTTCTTACTAGGCAGCTCAGCTCCCCACGGATATCAGAGTCAGTGCATCTGGCTTGACTGACTCAAAAGAGTTTTTACTGCTGTTTACCCTTGCAAACCCCATAGATCCAGCACAGCCCTGGGACCTGGAATTCAGTCTTGCTTGTGCAACGGAAACAGAATAGATGATGACGTTTCTATTGGTTACATGAGTGGAAGAAGGCCAACGGCATATTGGGCTGTATTAGTAAGAGCATTGCTAGCAGATCGAGGGAAGTGATTATTCCCCTCTATTCGACACTGGTGAGGCCACATCTGGAGTATTGCATCCAGTTTGGGGCCCCCCACTACAGAAGGGATGTGGACAAATTGGAGACAGTCCAGCGGAGGCAACAAAAATGATTAGGTGACTGGGGCACATGACTTACGAGGAGAGGCTGAGGGAACTGGGATTATTTAGTCTGCAGAAGAGAAAAGTGAGGAGGGATTTGATAGCAGCCTTCAACTACCTGAAGGGGGGTCCTAAAGAGGATGGAGCTCGGCTGTTCTCAATGGTGGCAGATGACAGAACAAGGAGCAATGGTCTCAATTTGCAGTGGGGGAGGTTTAGGTTGGATATTAGGAAAAACTATTTCACTAGGAGAGTAGTGAAGCACTGGAATAGGTTACCTGGGGAGTTGATGGAATCTCCAACCTTAGAGGTTTTCAAGTCCAGCTTGACAAAGCCCTGGCTGGGATGATTTAGTTGGGGTTGGTCCTGCTTTGATCAGGGGATTGGACTAGAACCTCCTGAGGTCTCTTCCAACTCTAATTTTCGATGATTCTAAATCCACTGAAGATGCTCAGAGATTATGTGATGAGTGTTGCATATAAGCTTGGGGTGGGGGGAGGGATGTTTATGGAGACAGATAGATAGTGCTGTGTGTATCCAGATAGATAGAGGAGCAGTGTCACTGAGGACATCATCCAAAGGAAACTGAGTGGCGCAGATGTCACTGGGGGCTTTAATTGGGTTGCAGAATCCTTATCTCTGGCGAAGATGTGCCCAAGGAGGTAAGAGCTCATGTGAATCTCAAAGCCCAGGTTTTCACTGGCCATCTTTTTTCTGGGCAAACACATCTCGGTGACTCTAGCCATTACCTCTCGGGGGCGGGTTGTAGGCTGTGGATTCTTTCACCCCTAGCCTACAGGGACGTATTCAGCTCAGATCAATATTTATTATTTGCAATACCATAGCCCCCAAGAGCCCCACTCATGGACACGGACCCCATGGTTCCAAGCGCTGTACAAACATGGAACAAACAACAGTCCATGCCCCGAAGAGTTTACACTCTAAAGATAAGCCGAGAGAAAGAGAGAGAGAGAGAGAGAGACCAGCCAAAGCTAGGAAACAATGAGTAATACTGCTCAGCATGACAGGCCATGATCACCAGCCGGCTAACCATTGTCACGTTGTGAACAGGCATCCTGTCAAAGGAGAGTTTTAACGGGAGATTGGAAGGAGGATATTGACGTAACCTTGCAGATGCTCACAGGGGCATTGTGGGGAGAAGCCCAAAGGTGCTTGTCTGAGTGATGTGGCATCATGGGCTGATCGGAGGAAGCTTCTTCCTAGCCTGCCTTGCCCATCAGTTAGTGCTTGGCAGATCCCATGAAGCATGAGAGTTTCTATCCTGCCTTGTGTCTATTTTGCATCCTATCTCACGCAGCGGTAGATTCACATGGACATCAAATTCCTTTTGGATTCCTTGTTTGATTGGAAATGGCTCGTTTCTCCCTCTGGGGAATATCCCCAAACCGTCGCCTGGTCCGATTAATTAGCTCCCTGGTTGTGTTCATTGATTGGTTTGTTTTAAAGAGGACACGCAAGGCGAGAGGCTGGACCTTAATAGGAACATGTGGCGCTCTCTGCCGCCCCCTGAGGCTGAAATTGACCCTGTGCTGAGGGCAGTGCAAAACCAAGGCACCAATTAAATCCCACTTAATTCCTGTTAAAAAAGAGGGTCAATGGGATTAAACTGCGTGTGGTATCCCTGGCATCTTTAGTTTCCCAGCCACTCCACGGTTGCTGCATCGTTCCTTAGCACAGCATCCATCCACCCCGCCTCGGTCCATCAAATCAACCCCATCGCAGAGAGCATCACTGCCCCAGCATGGCTCCTCCAATTAGGAAATCAGCTAGGAATATGAGCTCTGCACTCTAATCTCTGCGTGGCAGTGGCCTCCGTTTCTGTTGCAGCCAGGCTTCGGTTTTAATTACAAGCCAGGAGAGACGGTTCTGGCTCAGTGAACTCAGCAGAGGCCGGTCCCTCCCGTGCTCGGCTGAAGCCAGTTCTCCAGGCCGCTCTGCCAGGCTTCCCTCTCTTGCACAGGGTTGCTGTAAATCTCTCCGCGGCTTTGGTCTTTCTCCAGCATGAGGGACCCCAGTTGGAAAGAGAAGATGGACGCAGGGCAAAAAATGGGAGCGTGTTTACAGTGGCATTTGCACATGCACAATCTTTGTGCAGCACCCAGTTAGACACACAACGGTGGACGCACAATTGCAGGCACAGGTTTGAACTCTCTGGCAGGCTGTGATCCATGCTGAGCACACAATGGTGTAGCTAGCAGGCCTGTGCAGAAGGAATCTCTACAGGAAGCAGAATAAATCCTAAAAAAATCCCAGTACCACGTAAACATCAGTGAAGCCAGGGTCTCTGTATTTCTGTTTTATAAAATTATTTTTATTGCTTCAGGGTGACATTTATAGAGCCAAGTTCCCCCTTTACCTACCTGGAAAGGGATATCATAACCAGTTCTTGCAACAATTCATTAAAGGTCTGCATCTGCCCTCATTTACTTATTTATGATCAAATGGACAAAGGTATTTAGGTGCCTAAAAATGCAGATCGGCTCCTAGTGGGGTTTGCAAAAGCATCTAAGCAGGTTAGACATCTATCTGCATCTGTAGGCACCTGAATACCTTTGAAAATCTGGCCCTGTGTCTCCAAGTCGCCCCACTGAGGTACTCAGTGAACGTAAGAACATAAGAATGACCATACTGAGTCAGACCAAAGGTCCATCTAGCCCAGTATTCTGTCTTTTGACAGTGGCCAATGCCAGGCGCCCCACAGGGAATGAACAGAACAGGAATCATCAAGTGATCCATCGCCTGTCACTCATTCCCATCTTCTGGCAAACAGAGGCTAGGGACACCATCCCTACCCACCCTGGCTAATAGGTCCATCAATGGCTATCCGCCATGAATTTATCCAATTCTTTTTTGAACCCTGTTATAATCCTGGCCTTCACAACATCCTCTGGCAAAGAGTTCCACAAGTTGACTGTGCGTTGTGTGAAGAAATATTTCCTTTTGTTGGTTTTAAAGCTGCTGCCTATTCATTTCATTTGGTGACCACCTGAATGTGGGAGTCACAATCAGACCCTAAAGCTTGTCCATTCGGTGAAGATAACAAAGTTTCACCAGCAAGCAGCCTTCCCCTTCATGGGGAAATTGATCACACAGGAGAAATAAGTTAAACCAGTTGTTTCTGCTTGCCAGGCACTCATTTTTTCTGCTCATAAGGTCTGTAAGTAGAGCCATTTGGAAAATGGGGACTTTGCCGTGAAAACAAAAATTGGCATTTTGTCAAAAAAACAAAAATGTCCACGAGAAATAGACATTTTTGAGGAAAATTTTTGTTTACTCAACAACCTAGTCTTCTGCAGTGCTGCAGTAGCCGTTGTTGTCCCAGGATATCAGAGAGACACGATGTGTGAGGTGATATCTTTTATTGGACCGACTTCTGTTGGTGAAAGGGACCAGCTTTGATTCTGAAATGCGGCTTAGCACCTCGTGGGAGTTGCGGTTCGGGTGCCTTATGCTTCCCAGTCAGACATCATTTCCCATGATGCTCTGTGGGAAACATTTCTGGGGGCACCCCTGCCATGGCCACACAATCGCCATGATGGGCCACTTCCCTTCAGCAAGATGGGAGGCCAGGGGGCATCACAGAAGATGCAGTCCGACCAGAGAGCTCGGCCAATAGAGGAGAATGGGAGGTCCCTGCACTACACCCCCTGTGAGGCAAGGCAGTGGCATTTCAGAAGAAACGTGGACAAGTTGAAATTTTCCATAGAAAATGTTGACAATTTTTTTTTTTCATTTTCATCGAAATTTTCCCCGATCCCTCCCCTCCATCATCTGGCCAGCTCTGCCTAAGATAACTAGAGAGGACAGGCCGTCCGCCCACAGCAAGGGGGAGCATCCCCACCCATTTCTACGTATCAGATTTCTCCGGAGTATTGTAAAATTGCCAAGCCAGTCCTGCCAGTCACTTCCCGGCAGCAAGCTCACTTGAAAAGTGGCGCAATCTCTTTCGGAGAGCCCTGCCTTTTCCCTCTTGAGAGTGATGGTCCTATATCTCATCTGAATTTCCCCTGAACAGGAGCTGTTGCCTACAGCTTTGGTTTGTGAGACAGTTAAAGAGGTTGGGGATCCTCTCGTCATACATTTTCAGCCTCAGAGGCAGAGCTGGATTCATGCAGGGGCTTTAGGGGCGTCAGCCCAGGGCCTCGGACTCAGGGGTGCCCCGCAGGCCCGCGAGCCGGATGTGGCCCGCTGCTTCTTTTCATCTGGCCCATGGCAAGTCCCCGTGACCACCGGCTCGCCGATGTGCCCCTGCAGCCTCTAGGCAAGGGGCTTTCATGGAATCTCTGCACACTGCTCCCGCCCCCAGCGCTGGCTCCGCAACTCCCATTGGCCAGCCCCACCTCGGGGAGCAGAGCAGCGCGGAGCCAGGGCAGGCAGGGATCCTGCCTTAGCCCTGCTGCGCCGCTGACCAGGAGCTGCCCGAGGTAAGCACCTCTCAGCCGAAGCCTGCATCCCACACCCCCTCCTGCACCCCAACCCCCTAACCCAGCCCAGAGCCCCCTCCTGCACCCAAACTCCCACCCAGAGCCAGCACCCCGAACCTCCTGCTGCACCCAACACCCTGGCCCCACCCCAAAGCCCACCCCCCCAGTTGGAGCTGCACCCCCTCCCACACCCCAATCCCCTGCCCCAGCCCTGAGCCCACTCCCAACCCCCAGGCCCACAGGACAGTGAATCCGGCCCTGCTCGGAGGCTGGCTAGAGTGGCAAAAATAGCTCACTTGTTTGGGCAGATAATGCAATTAAAACAGCTGCTGAGATCTGGCTGTTAATGCCTATGTATATTTCAACGGCTCATCAATTCTGCCTGTGTTTTCATAGCCTCCTAGAGAATAAGGCCAGGCCAGACTATTCGATCACCTAGTCTGACTTCCGGTATATCACAGGCCAGAGAACCTTGCCCAGTAATTTCTGTGTCAAGCCCATACCATCTGGTTGAGTGTTAGCACATCTTTGAGAAAGGCACCAGTCTTGACTTACAAACGTTGTGAAAAGGAGATCCAAACGTCCCATGCAGACACCGCTGCAGAGCACTGAAGTCCTACATCCACTCTGTGTGGGGCTCTGTCCCCCTCACCTAACCCTAACCCTAACCCTAACCCTAGCCTTTGCTAGAAGAGGTGGAGGGTCTGTTATCCTATGCAGCAAAGGGGGGGAATGTACATGTGAATTCATGGGCGTGGGCCCACAGGTCTTGGGTTCATCCTGGCTGCTAGCAACCTAGCCAAGGACTTGCTATTATGTATCCTGGCTTTTCATTTCGGGAGGATTGGTTTTAAGACTCATTACTTTAATTAAGACACATCGCCAACCTCCAGCATTGAAAAATCATGAGGCAGGCCCCTGAATATCGTGAGATGTATAAACCAATCCAAGTTTAGGTTGCCCACCAAAAGATTCTGGCAGGTGCTGGAAAAAAAAAATCAAACTAAATGACTGCATACATACAGCCCCGTCCATTTAGCTGAAGGGCATCCAGAGATAGGGTTCTGAAACGCCCGGCATCTGAGCCAGGTCTAAACAGGCTGTAAAAAAACCAAGGAACCAGCTGAAACATTGCCTTACAAGCCATTTTGTGCTATTACATGGATTCCCATTTATCTTGCACTGCAAGGCTCTGGAGGCTGTTTCAGAGGTGAGCTGGGGAGCTTTTTAAATTAACAACGGCTTAAGCTTGAAAGTCAATGAGAGAATATACGGATGTCCAAGGCGGTAAGGAAAGGCTATTATATCCCGCTACAGGGAGAGTTTTAGGAAGGTAGACTGTAATGATTCAAAATGAGAATTAGACCAGGGTCTTGGGGCTAATACTCCTTCTTTTGCCAAAAATGGCGTGGGATCTTTAATAACCTAGGGGGGGGAGGGATAGCTCAGTGGTTTGAGCATTAGCCTCCTAAACCCAGCATTGTGAGTTCAATCCTTATGGGGGGCCACTTAGGGATCTGGGGCAAAATCAGTACTTGGCCCTGCTAGTGAAGGCAGGGGGCTGGACTTGATGACCTTTCAGGGTCCCTTCCAGTTCTAGGAGATAGGATATCTCCATTATTTTTTTTTTTTTTTAAACTCAGATCTTCAGTTTTATCTGAAAGTGCATGCCTCCTATAGCCCAGGGATGGCAACACTTTGCTACCTATCTAATGCACTTACCTGCCCCCCTTCCATTACCATAATGTATGAGCATGTCAAGTCTTTCATGTTTTTAGCCTCACAGCAGGTCGGGCAGTTCTATTATCCCCATTTCACAGATGGGGAACTGAGGCCCAGAGAGGCTATGGCCCAGATTTGTAGGTGAGCTATTTAGGCATTGCAATGCCTCACTGCTTTAGGAGCCTGTGTCTTTTCAAAAGGGATTTAGGTACTTGACTCCCCGCCTCTCATTGGAAGTTTTGCACTGATGAATCCCCATCTTCTGTAAGCATTTTATGATTAAATAAGGAACATACAGTAGAACTTGCCATACCAGTTCAAGCAAATGTTCTCTGGTTGCTACATAGAGGTGTGCGAAATAATCACATCAAAATATGATGATGCAAAACTTCAGTTTCCCCCCTTTCTTTATAAAGGCAAAAAGTTGTCTTTTATTCACATGGGCTCGGGGGGAAAAATCATATTTTGTGATATTCTCTCTCAAAAATAGGCACTTTTATCTGAAAATAGACCAATTTCCCAGATGAAAAGGACTCGGTTCAAAGCCAAAATTGGCTCATTTTGGAGCAACGGTGGCTTTGCATTGACAATGCCTGAAATGGGTGGTGTTTTCTCGTGGTCGACGTGGTAACATCAGTGATGATAATCTCCCCCTCCCCCCCCCGAGGAAATCAAGACGTCAGGGTGGTGGGAAGTTGCCAGGAGCGAGATGGAAGCTGTTCCGGGATGACCTTGTGGGTTTCACCCCTTTCTCACCAGCTCTTTTTGTATTCCCCTTCGAGAACAGCCCGGATTAAAGGCCATGCACCAATGATGTGATGTGCTGCCCTGGCCCATGGGAGTCCTTGGGTCTAGGGGTGGGTAAGAGCTACTCCCCTGAGCAGAGGTGCCCGGACGTGATTAGCATTTGGTCCATTTGACATGTACGAGGCTCAGCATTGCACTGGGAAGTTGCAGCCCTTCCTAAAGCTTCCAGGCACAGAGGGGACTGTGGTCAGCCTAGCACTGATCCCCACCAGCTCAGTTGCCTGGCACAGGAGGTCAGGACCACGGCTCCAGCTACTCGCCACCTCTTTGGGTGGCTTTAACCACTTGGGGCACTAGGAGGGAACCATCCTGGAGGTTAGGGCAGTCCCAGGGCTGCCACTAGGCCCTGATGCCCGCACCTTGTTCCCTTTGCACACGCGCACAGTGGCTAAAAACAGTCTGCCCCCAGGCTTGCTCCCCAGTGAAGCCTGGTGCAGCAGGCTAGTGGTTAAGGTACTCGCCTAGCGGTTCTGGTTTCAAGTCCCTACGCTGCTCAAGCCCTTCTGAGTGTGATCTCAGAGAAGCCACGTCAGGCAAAACTTTCCCGAGTGCTTCAGTTTCATGTTCAAAAGTCATTTAGGAAGGGGAGGCTGGGATTTCGGCCCCGAACTCCCTTTGAAAATCTGGCACTGAGTTTTAAAAATGGGACTGAGGCTCCTAAGTCCCATCGGCACTTTTGACAATGTCCTGTGTCCCTTTGTGCCTCAGTTTCCCCTCTTACAAAGAGCCCTTGTCTGTCCCCCAGGGGTGTTGTGAGGAAACAGATGACAGATGGTGAGGCGCTTAGATAGTAGAGCAATGGGTGCTGTGACGGGGTAGCTCACCCCCTAAATGAAATTGGGCCCAGCTCTCCCCGAAGTCCAGGAGTGCCCCAGTTCAATGTAGCGAGGAGGGTGGGGCTGCCCGGGGAGCTACCAATGAGAGTTCAGAATGCAGAAAGGGAGGAGTGCGGCATGGGTGCTCAGGCATGGGGCAGGGCTGGGAGCAACACAGCCAGAGCAGGGGGGTGCTGGCAGGAGGTTGGGGGGGGACACCACCCACAAATGTCCCCAGGGCAGAGAGAGCTGAAAGGGAGATGTCTGCTGGCTCTCTGACTCAGAAAGCTGAAGGCTGGGGAATGATGGAGGGCTGATCCCGCTGATGTCTCCAGGGTGGGGCTGGAGCCATTCCTGGGAAGGAAACAGGGCAGAGAAGCAGCCAGCTAGCGGGACTGAGGTAAGACCAGGTGAGAGATATACCTGAGAGATGCTGGAGCCGTACTTAATATTAGACTATAAGGACAAAAGTACTGTTTGGACTGGGCTGCTGCGATTCTGGTGTGTGGGAGAGTGACTTTTGGTAATAAATTAACCCTGCGGAAAGGGCTAGTTATATACCCCGAAAGCGTTATTGAGTTGATTTGAGGAATCCTGAGGGAAACTGAGGCGAGGAGCTGCTTGCAGAGCCACCCAGAGGCACCTGAGGGGTGCCCACATGTCCACAGGGGCCCAGAGAAGCACCTCAGAGAGAGATAGCAAGATGAAAGGCAAGCAGAAGCAAGAGCGAACGGGTCTAACTGATTTGTGCACCTCGAGCGAGGTAGATTTCAGAGTGGCAGCTGTGTTAGTCTGTATCAGCAAAACCAATGAGGACAAAGCCTCCTCACAGAATGTGTGGTGTTGTTTCAGAGAAAGGGAGGACGGCTGCACTGATAATCCTCATAGCAATGATGTCACTTCCAGATTTACTAGTTAAAAGCAACGAGCCCACGACAGCAATTTCTCTTGCAATAAATTCCAGACAAATGCATATAAAACTAGCTGCTAATTACTTATAGATTCTGCTCTGTCGCTGAATGGCAATTCCCTCTCCTGCTGAGCTGTGTGTAATTGTTATTGGCCTGCACGTTGGCAGAGGTATGAATTATTACAGCGATCCACTGCAGCGTCCTTCGGCTTATGGGAAGAGAAATGATCTGATCCCCAGAGAGTCAGCACATCAGGTCTGCTGAGGCTCTGGCGGTGGGATGCACTGAGTTACCAAGGATGTCATAGATTTCAGAGGGCAACTGTGCTTCCTAACGATTGGAGGAACCCTAGATTCAAATGCAAAGAGATACAGCGCTGTGCACTGGAGCATGCGTGGCCTACACCATTGTCAGTGAAGCAGGAGGCAGAGCGAAGGTAGAAACAAAAGTGTATTGTGACAAAGTTCCTCCTCTATCTTGGTGGGTCCTGCGCTTATTGGCGGATTGCCTCAGAGATTCACTATGTGGGTTGGGGAACAGCCCAGAGACCTTCCCCTCTGGAAGAACCCACAGTCCAGGTCAATTGGGAGGTTTGGGGGGAACCCGGGCCCACCATCTACTCCGGGTTCCAGCCCAGGGCCCTGTGGACTGCAGCTGTCTATAGTGCCTCCTGTAACAGCTGCATGACAGCTACAACTCCCTGAGCTACTTCCCCATGGCCTCCTCCAAACACCTTCCTTATTCTCACCACAGGACCTTCCTCCTGGTGTCTGATAATGCTTGTGCTCCTCAGTCCTCCAGCAGCACACCCACACCCACACCCTCATCCTCATCCTCATCCTCACCCTCTCCCTCTCCCTCTCCCTCTCCCTCTCCCTCTCAGCTCCTTGCGCCTCTTGCTCCCAGCTCCTCATACTCCCACCACAAACTGAAGTGAGCTCCTTTTAAAACCCAGGTGCCCTGATTAGCCTGCCTTAATTGATGCTAGCAGCTTCTTCTTAATTGGCTCCAGGTGTCCTAATTAACCTGCCTGCCTTAATTGGTTCTAGCAGGTTCCTGATTCCTCTAGTGCAGCCCCTGCTCTGGTCACTCAGGGAACAGAAAACTACTCATCCAGTGACCAGTATATTTGCCCTCTACCAGACTCCTGTACCCCACTGGTCTGGGTCTGTCACAGTATGTTTCCCCAAATGTGAAGCATGACACAGCAAAATCTGGGAGGAAAACAGGGCAAGATTCGCTTCTGACTCGCTCCAAGAGGGCTCCTGGTGATCTTTCCGCTGGGCTCGTTAGAAAATTGGGTGAAAAGCTCAGTGGACATGGCTGTGTCTCAGGTTCGATCCTAGAGCCAGTTGGAAAACGGTGGGATGAGGGGGTCTTTTTTATTTCCAGGGGGAATTTCAGCTCAAATTTAAAAACAATAGGTTTGGGATAGAAAAATGCCAATTTTTGTTGAAATCCAAACATTTTGAAAAATGTCACCCAATTTTATTTAGGGGGGGAAAAACACACAATGGAGCATTTTGATTATGTTGAAAGTCCTCTTTTGACACTTTGGGAATGAAAAGCTTCTGTTTTTCCATTTCAAATGAAACGTCTTGGTTTTGAGATAAAAACATTTTTAAAGTTGGGGTTTTTTTAATCAAAACTGGAACAAAATGGTTTGATGTTTATCAAAATGAAACATTCTGGCCAACCCGACATGAATTCCATCTTTGAAATTTTGTTCCAAGGGAAATTTCTCTTTGTTGGGTTCATTGGTTTGTTTTGTTTGTGGAGAAAAAAAAATCCCCAGAAAAATCACAGAATTTCCCACAAAATGGAAAATCTGGTTCCCAGCCATCACTGAGCTCCTACGATCGGTGGAAACTCAGCCCTGCGTTCACTTGAGTCTTAGCCCCAGTCATATTTCAAAATCAGTCCTAGTCTCTCTGAAAAGCTTTCCAACTGTACTGAATCGGACTGGAGTTACCGGTTGTACGTGTGATTTGGTAATGAACATTTCTCACACAGCGAAATACCAATCTCCGGTTATTCTTCCAAATACAGGGTCCCAGCAGTGCTGCCCATATTTTCAGAACCATGTTTGGCACATCCCTTGCTTTCCGTATTGTGGGTGGTTCCCTCTGTCTTCTATTTTCCAAAATACTGGAAGGAATTTTCCATCCAGGCCAAAAATTAGAGCCACAAAACCAAAGAATCTTCGCATTATTAGACATCTACTCTTTTCAGACAGTAGTGACTTATCTCTGCTACTCTAATGAGCACTAGGAAATATTCGTATTCCTTTGGCTGGACAGCTACAACATTTAGCCATGCATGAAGTTAATTTAGTGGCTTGAAATATCTGGCAGTTTTGCCAGTTATAGATTTCCCTCCTATACGTTATTTGTGCTCTTCCTCAAAGTGAAAATTAAGGCAAAATATTATTTATAGTCAGAAAGATCCCCACTTCTTAAGTATGCAATTCAAAATGTCATACCATCCATCTTACAGAGAAAGCCTAGCATTAATCCACCGGAGGGAATTGTTATTTAGGAGAAATTTGCAGCCATTCAAACTGAACACAGTATATTTTAAAATGGAATCCCCCAAACATACTGTGTTGTTGCACACAGTTACTGTTGTTTGTGGTGTTGGCTTCTTTTGATCAGTGCAGTCATTTGGTTTGCAAAATAAGAGTTTTTCTAGGCTGGGGTGAGGCTGGAGATGCAGGAAAAAAAGTCATTGAAAATTTCAGCTACTCTATTAGCTGGTAAAGCAGCGAACATGGTGTGAGGGATTTGGAGCGATAACTTATGAATACTGTATGTTGCTCTGGCTACTGGGGTGTATTTTGTATGGTCATATTGGTTTACCCTGCCAGAAGTTTGTCTGGAAAAGCAGACATGAAGGAAAAGAATGGCTTGAGACAGCCACCTCTCAGCAAACACTCAAGGGTGGTTAAAGGACAATGCCAGAACTGGTGTCAAGTATCAGGGGGTAGCCGTGTTAGTCTGTATCTACAAAAACAACCAGGAGTCTGGTGGCACCTTAAAGACTAACAGATTTATTTGGGCATAAGCTTTTGTGGGTGAAAAACCCACGATGCTTCTGAAGAAGTGGATTTTTACCCACGAAAGCTTATGCCCAAATAAATCTGTTCATCTTTAAGGTGCCACTGGACTCTTTGTTGTTAATGCCAAAACTGGTCACTTTGGTAACTTTGCCTCTGTCTCCTACCAACTTCTAGGACATCGTGGGAACATTTTTAAGATGAAGGACAGTGTTGGCAGGAGCCCACATGGGGATAAACTGGCTATGAAGAAATTTAGGCTTCAAAGGAGAATGATATCGATCATCAGAGGAGGATGGTTCCACAACAGCCAACCAATAGGAGCCGTGGGGGCAAACAACCTGACTAATTTTAAGGTGGAGCTTGATAAATTTATGAATAGGATTAATTGTCTGGGCTGCCTGCTATAGCAGGGGACTGTACTTGAGGACCCTGAAGGTCCCTTCCATGTATATTCCTATGTAACCTACAAAAGTGGTTTTCACCAGGACAGGAAAAAGCTTGCAAACACAGGGGAACAAAAGAACTCCCAGAAGAGAGGCAGTCTTCAAGGGAACCTGACTGCAGCCCTGGATTTCTCTAGGGGTGTCTAGATCTCCACCAGGAGACATGCAGGTAGACTTTATTGTTTTAAAATCTTCTTTCTCTAGTGCTTTATACCTATTGCCATAATAAATACTTTAGTTTCAGAAGGCTGTCAGATCACGGCATACCACTAGCTACAGACTTCTGAGATTGGACACAAGTAATTCTTCCCTTCACTCAGACCCGCTGGGCAAGCACAGTGGATATACAGGGTGCTGAAGGGCAAGGCCCAGTCTCCAAGTGAGAGAATTACAAAATTCTATCCCAGAAGAGGCCCAGGAAAGGAGGTGCTTGAAGACATGACAGAGATGCAGCCAGCCTGTAACTGTTATGTTTTACAGCATAAACACAGATAAATTAGATAAAAATATAAAATACTCTTGCTGGAATGCAGCAACATAACATTACTTTATTTCTAAGAATTCAGAATCTTAACATACAAGTACCCCAAATCCAGAGAGAGACAAAGAGGTATAGCTCAGTGGTTTGAGCATTGGCCTACTAAACCCAGGGTTGTGAGTTCAATTCTTGAGGGGGCCACCTAGAGATCTTGGGCAAAATCAGTACTTGGTCCTACTAGTGAAGGCAGGGGGCTGGACTCAATGACTTTCCAGCTCTATGAGATAGATCTAGCTCCATATATTAGGGGGAGGATAGCTCAGTGGTTTGAGCATTGGCCTGCTTGAGCTCAATTCTTGAGGGGACAATTTAGAGAACTGAGGTAAAAAACTGTCTGGGGATTGGTCCTGCTTTGAGCAGGTGGTTGGACTAGATGATCTCCTGAGGTCCCTTCCAATTCTATGAAAGCAGGCTGCTCCCTAAAAATAGAAATGCACAATTCCCCCCCACCACACACACTCTAGACTGGTTGTGTACAGATTGACTGCTCCTTGGCCCAGATCACGTGCTTCCCTAAGTTGTCCCCTAGCTTGCAAGCAGGACCAGGAAAAGTCCCACAAAAATTAAAGTGGTAGATCCCAGTTTTCAATATGCCACAGTAACTGAGGCACATTGCTCATAGAAGCATTTCATCAAAATTTCAAAAAAGTTTGAAAACTTGTAACCAGCTGCACTGGGGCCTTTGTCCCAGCGGTGCACCCTGACAAACCAAAGCGGGCAGACCCTCAGCGGGGATAAGCTGTCATCATCGCTCCAAGAGTGCTAAACTCCAGACGCACCCTCCCAACTTTTGCCAGCTGAGGATCGCCCCCTGGTGGACACACACTGCATGGGAATGAGAAAAGGGCTTGCACCAGGTGAACCTGCCCTGGTCTGAAACCAGGGCGACAACTTTGTCTGTGCAAGGCACTCCTCGCACCAGTGCGGCAGGACTACTCTCGAGGCTTCTAAGACTTTATGTTCCAGTGACATCCAGTGATTGCTATCATAACATATTGCTGAACAGCGTGTAATATACCAGCTAGCGTACTGTGTTCATGTGCACATGTGTATGTCACTGCCCTCTGCTGGATGGAATCAGACCTGCTTGTGCTGTCCTCTAGCCATTGGAAAAGTTTTCAACCAGCAATAATCACGCCTCGGATTAACCTCATTGGCTATACAAAGAATTTAGAAGGCTTCCCACCATTAAGTTAGGGGAGGTGCCCAACCAGCTCACTGAATGAGCCAGTGCTCTTGGATCTTACATGCCCAACTTTCATCCCCTTCCTGATTCAACTCACAGTTGCAACGTCTGCACGTGTGTGTGGATTTGCTGTGAGGGGTAGCAGTCCGTGGCGGGCGGGGAGGCACTCAGTTCTCATGGCAAAGGGCACCAGTGTCGGAATCTGGATAGACAGTAGACAGAGTAGCATCAATTCCCATATTAACCACCTCCACACAAAGTACTTTAATGAACTTGCCTTATAGCAAGCAGCCTAGGGAGGTTGTGGAATCTCCATCTCTGGAGATATTTAAGAGTAGGTTAGATAAATGTCTATCCAGGATGGTCTAGACAGTATTTGGTCCTGCCATGAGGGCAGGGGACTGGACTCAATGACCTCTCTTCCAGTCCTAGAATCTATGAATCTATGAATCTATACTGGGGGGAGGGGGCAAAGGTGAGGAAGAACTTTTTTATAAGTAGTGGAACATTCCCACCCTTGGAATTCCGTATGCCTCATTAGCTTTGGTGCGCTCAATTCTCCATCCTCCCCGACAAATCGGTTGCAAGATCTATCTGCCTATCCACAGAGGACGGAGGAATCTTTTATGTTAAACAAAAACCCTAAATTGTCATTTTTATTCAGGAAACTAGAGACTTAACCTTCATGCGCCTGCATTGTCTTGATGGAGTTCCAGCCATAAAAATCTCTACAATACCCAACTTCTGTGCTGATGGATGGGAAGCTGTAAATCTCATGGTTATAGTGCCGTACGGTTCCTTGCTTACTACAACGAGCACTCGGTGACTATAAATCCTTGTCTACTTTTCTAAAAGGGCCCATTCGGGATGCTTCAGTGATATTTGGATTGTTCTCTGGCTAGTCGGGTGCTTCTTAAAAAAGGACATTACACTCCATCTCGGGAAGGGAACGAGACGTCTCAGGGAAGCCTGCAAAAGAATCCTAATGTTACGTGACCATTATTCTTGCTGCCATCAGGGACCGTCGGAAGGATGATTTTTCTCCAATGCTCCTGTCTCCGTGCTTTTCGTTACCTAGTCTAAAGGACTGTGGGTCAGATGTACCAAGCCGTAGGCACCTACAGATGCAAATAAACACCTGCTGGGGTTTTCCAAAGTTCCTGGGTCTCAGATCCTCAAATGTATGTAGGATGACTAACTTCCAATGAAATCAGTGCCTCCTTACTAAGACAGGTAGATAGAGCAGCCTGTGTAATGCCCCACCTGTATTGGAAGCTGATGGGTTAAAAGAGAAATGGGAGCAGTGCAAGTTGATTTAGTTGGAGATTGGTCCTGCTTAGAGCAGGGGGTTGGACTAGATACCTCCTGAGGTCCCTTCCAACCCTGATATTCTATGATTCTATGTCTTCCGGGGGTACATCAACTCATCTAGATATTTACCTAGTTTTACAACAGGCTACATAAAAAGCACTCAGCGAAGTCAGTCAAACAAAAATTTCATCCAGACAGTGACTTGTTTATACGTCTCTATGTACTATACACTGAAATGTAAGTATGATATTTATGTGGCAATTGATTATTGCATAATGGTATGGTAACAATGAGAAAGGAAACCATTTTTCAGTCATATTGTGATGTGACACTTTTGTATTTTGCTGTCTGATTTTGCAAGCAAGTCGTTTTTAAGTGAGGTGAAACATGGGGGTACGCAGGACAAATCAGACTCCTGAAAGGGGTACAGGAGGGACCGATGTACACCAACACCCGAGGCCCCTGTGATTGCAGGGAAATTGTTCCAGTTCCGTCTCTAAAGCTGAATGCTTTGATTGCCATGAGCCAAGTGATTAAATTTCCCCCGTCTGTTAACAGTTCCTAATTCACAGGGATGTTATGATGATGTTACTGCTTAATATTTCCAGTGCATGTGGAAGATGAGGTGTGCTGGGATAAGAGTTAAGATCTGATTCCCCTGTGGAATGCATCAGGAAGAAAAACGGAGAGAAAAGCTCCCTCTTCAAACACAAATGCCTGAGATAGTGAACACAAGGGAATAATGCCTCATGTCTGGGCAAGGAAATTGCTTTTCAAAATGTTTTTGTGGTAGAGTTTGCTACCCTGTGAAAATTCCCCTGTGAGCATAAGGCTGGATGGCCAATCCCAAGCATTCAAAACTCATGGGTCAGGCCCCACAAACCATGAGATTTTTAAAAATACAATCATTTGGGGGTTCTTGTTTATTTCCCTTCTGGTTTTTGAGTTTTAGGGTGTACATGGGTCACATTCACCAACTTTTCACTGCAAACAGGAGCGCGAAAACCTTTTTTTAATAGGTGACATTCTCACATATGAATTTGACTCCAGCCATGGGGGCTTTAAGAAAAACACCAAGTATTGTCAGACTTGTAATGAAATGGCAAGATTTTGCAATATTACGTGCTTAGAGAGTTACATGGGTGTGGACAGAGGAGCGGGGGTAGATTAGATCAGAAGTTCTCAAACTGTGGTCCATGGACCACCAATGGACCACCAATGGTCCGCGAGCTCTATTCAGGTGGTCCACAGATAGTTCCCTCCAGGTGGACCCTGGAGAAGACTCACATGTAAGGTGAGGTGGGGCCTTGGGGGGAATAAGGGATAGGTGGGATAAATAGTAGGTAGGTGGGACGGGGCAGAGGGGTGAGAAGAGGGGGCGGGGGGAATTTGGGACGTGCAGGGCTGCGGCGGCCAGAGAAAGAGGCGACTTTTCCCAGCTCCAGGGCTGCGGCTGCCGGGGAGAGACGGCCCTACTTCCCAGCCTCAGCTGTGTGGCTGTGTGGCTGCTGAGGCGGAGGTGAGACCCCCCCCTACTTCCCATCCCCAGCTCAGGGGCTGCTGCGGCGGGGGAGAGAGGGCACATCCATCGCATTCAAAAGATAAGACTATTAATATTAAAATCTGGGTTGGGTGCTTTTATTTGTAGAACAAAAAAAATTCATTATTATTTAGTTTTTTAATATAATGCTTTTATCCAATAGTGCTTTACAATAGTTAGCTAACAGTACAAACAAAATTTGGAAAGATCATGAAGTGGCCCGCCAAGACCCTCAGCAATTTTCAAGCGGTCCGTGAAATAAAAGTTTGAGAACCACTGGATTAGATAGAGTTAAACGAAATGATGTTATGGCCTGGGTCAATGCAGATGTCGATTTTCAAAGCCATGAAGAGCTGTACAAAATGTTCACTCCATAATTGTGTCCTTCCCTTCGGTAGATAGCATTTCAATTATAAGCAATTATTCCACAAGTGGCAAATGCTGATCATTCTTCTTTTGATGATACTGCTGAAATGCAAGATTTCTTTCAACAATTTATAATCACTGAGCAACAGGCCTTTCTAAAGATCTCCAGGAGAAGCCCCATCCGCCTTTTAAAGCACCCAATAGGATGTCAGGAAAATGCCACAAAAAAGCTACTTCTGCTTAGGGTGACCAGATAACAACTGTGAAAAAACAGGACAGGGAGTGGGGGAGTAATAGGCGCCTATATAAGAAAAAGTCCCCAAAAACGGGACTGTCCCTGTAAAAACGGGACATCTAGTCACCTTACTTCTGCTTATGGTTGACTTCCCAGCGGGGAAATGGTGGTCCAGTGGTTAGCGATGCTCCCCAAGTCTTGGCAGACCTATGTTCCATTCCTTATTGTGCTAATGTCTCCTTGAGTAAATTATTTAGTCTTTCTTTGTCCCAGTTCTGGGGGATAATAGCATTGCTCTACCTCTCCTCAATACTTTAAGGAGTGTGAGGTGCTCAGATGCAGAGATTATAAAGCCAGAAGGGACAATAATGATCACCTAGTCTGACCTCCTGTATTACATAGGCTATAGAACTTGCCTGAATTCATTCCGGTTTGAACTACCGCAGGTCTTTTAGAAAAAAAATCCCATCTTGTTTTAAAAATTGCCAGGGATGGAGAATGCCCAACAAGCCTTGTTAAAATGCTCCCGTGGTTAAGTACTCTCGGAGTTAAAAATGTGACTCTTATTTCCACTCTGAATTTGTCTAGCTTCAACTTCCAGCCGTTAGATCTTGTTAGACTTTTGTCTGCTAGACTAAAGAGCCCTCTATCACCATATTTTCGTTCCCCATGTAGGTATCTATAAACTGTGATCAAGTCACCCCTGACCCTTCTCTTTGTTAAACTGAATAGATACCGGGGTAATGGGTGGCTACGTCAGTACCTACGTTAAAGATAGCTGAAGTGGAGCGAATGATAGACACTAAGACAAACAATGAACTGAAGCCTGAAATCGCTCTGTAGCTTTCACTCTGCCAAACTCCCACTGAAGTCCATGAGCATTTTGCCTGAGTAAACACTGAGTTAAGACCTCAAGATTTGCTGTCTACGTATGCTTAAATGATCTCGGTTGTGCTCCCTAGCAAAGTCAATGGAAAGATTGATATGGGAGGAAGAACTAGACTCTCCCACGCTTATTTACACTGAGTCATACTTTTCTACCTGGGTTCTCAAAGTGAAAACAATGGGGCCAGGGCTGTAGTAAGGTAAAAGGCCGCAGATAAAGATAGCTCAAATGATTGGTGATAGGCCATAGAACCTGTCACTTCTGAAGTGACCGTGTAGCGGGGTGAACCCTGAAGGGGTTGGAAAAGCCCTGCAGAGGGCTGGGGTTGTGAAAGGGAGCAAAACCCTGGCTGATTGGGGGAAGTGGCTGCAGCTGGGGCCATGCCCCAAACCAAGCCACTGGGCCTTATAAGAAGGCCAGGGAAGGCAGAAACAGCAGTCTCTCTGTGACTGGAGAGGGAGACAGGCTTGGCTGCTTGCGAACTAACCCAGGGGCCCCAGAGTGATGTAGGGCTGGGGAAAGGCCTTAGGAGCTGGGAAGCCCTAGGCCAGCAACTCCCCAGGCTGCAGGGCCTAGTTCTAGACCCACCTAGGCTTTCAGAGGGGCAGCCTGAAGGTGGGTAAAGGCAGCCAATCCAAACCCAACCTTGCCTATGATGAGTGGCTGATACTGCAGTCTGCCCCAGGGCGTGGAGCTAGATGATGACTGGCAGTAGCTTTAAACTGAGGCGAGGTGGGAATAGTGGGTGGGGGTTCCCCTGGGAGGGGGAGACCCAGAACTGTGGGGGTGCTGCCAGGGGGCAGCACCCAGAGAAAGGGGCACCGGTGTCCTGGGAGGGACATGGGGCCAGTGGCAAGGCGGATCACCGGCCTGCAGAGGGCACTTGAAGGCTGGGAGAGCTAATTCCCGAGGTGACCAGCAAGAGGCGCCGCAGCGGTGAGTCTGCTCCTCTACAAACTGTTAGAATCCTGCTCTGATCAATAATAAGGTATCCTCAGAGGTATTTAGCTGCCTAACTCCTACTGAAATCCATCCTGACTGAAAGCCTTGGCCAGCTCCCGGCTCTGTGGGAGTGGATGTGATAGGATTCAGTGCGTGTCAGCCCAGTTCCTGAAGGGCAGGACTTCATCTCGCAGCTGCCAGCGCAGCAACTGTCTCTAATTAGCTCCTTCAGTAGCAGACTCGCTGGGGAGGCAAAGGTTGCTGGAGCCCGTTGGTTCGCACTCCTCCTTCGTCTATCCCCAGCGCGGCAGTGAGGTTAACAAGGGGACCAGGGCGCTGAAGAAAATACCTGGCCTCCGGACGAAGAACATGTAAATTCAAGTCAGAGCAGAAAACCAAACATGGGCTCACTCCCTGTGACTAGGGGGTGTGAGCCAATTGAAAACATGGGTGCCATTTTAAGATCAAACTTTATTTCAGATAAAACCACATTAAAAAAAAAAAAGCCAGTTCAGGTATTTTCCTCTTCCGCCGCAGGCAGTCGCACCAGAGCTCATTTAATGAGCTGAGCTGCTAAAGGCATGTATTGATGGCTGAGGATAAAGCCAATTCATGCTGCAACTTGGCAAGTGGGTAAGGATAACGTCTAACAGACGTGGGAGCCTGCAGTGCGAGATCTCCAAGCTGTGCTGTTCAGTGGGTGCATTTATTTTTTGGCAGGTGAGATTTATGGGCTTACAGGTGGCAGATCCTGGCATTGGAGTTACCATGATCCCTGGGAAAGAAAAATACCTGAAGGACACAGAAATTACAGCTGACTTCCTTCCATCACGTTGATGCCTGGTACTTGACTTTGCTGTGGAGAAAGTGGCATATAGGATAGTAATGAGTTTGGGAATACCTACTTGTTATCTGAGTTCCTGTGTCCTTTTTTTTTTTTTTAAAGGTGCCCAGGCTTGGGGGAGTTTAGACAGCTTAGTTAAAGAGGATGGAGAGCAATTTTATAGGCTACCTTAAGAAAAAAAATAAAGGTTCTCACGTGAATTTAATCCTGGTGAAAGTTTCTGGAGACCAAAGTCCTGTCTTCAGCCAGGGTGAAATTCAACCCTGCACTTCCCCAGAACACTTGACTGTCACTTTATCCGTTACTGAAATTGCCTATTCTGGGATGGAACGTGGGATCTATTGAACAGTGCACGTCAACTCTGCACAAAAGATGTGGAGATAAAAATAACAGACGTCAGGGGAGAGGGTCAGACAGATATGGGAGATGCTTTCTTCTTTTTTATTTTGTATTTTCCCTTCTAGTTTTTGAAACATTAGGCCTCATTTGGATCACGTGTTCAAGTTTTCTCTGCAGACAGGAGGGTTGGAAACTTACTGCAATAATAAAAATTTAAAAAATCTGAAATACTCTTAGATTCACATGATTCCAGAGGCTGGAGCTTTAAGAAAAAAGCCTCCTACTGTCATGAGACTTGGGATCAAACCATGAGAGCTGGCAAGACTGAGATTAGCAGGGGATATCCTTTGGTACTTGTCACTAGGTTTTATTTTCAACAAGTATGTTATATCATTCCTATAACATAAATGAGTGTTTTACCTAATCTAACTTTCCAGAAAGGTAATTAAAACTTATTGGTGATAAACAGGCGGCAGGCCTGGACAAAATTCTGGGTTGATAGCATGTGTGGACTTGTTTGTGACCGCTGTCATCTGAAGTGAGCGTCCTTCTTATCCAAATGGCAAGCTTAACTTCTACTAACTACGGATGCATCCCAACCCACCTGAACACTCTCCAGAGACATGCCGGGATGTTGCTTTACATGCTGATGACTCTGGGTAAATTTTAATACACAAAGAAAATCCTTAAGATTTCCTTTTCTTCTGTGCCTGGGTTTTTCTCCTAATGGCCTCAAACAACCAGTGCAGGGCATGCAGTGTGCCTCACTGGATGGAGCAAAAACCTCTCCCGAATAAAAAAAATAAAAGAAAAATAAACTTTACAATTAATCTTGGGATTAATTAGCGGGGAGATGGAAATGCACGTTCCAAACCGCTCTGATGAAAGGCTGCGTAGTTCATAGCCTCACAGTCCTGAAAGAGTAAAGAACACACAGGGGCCAGATCCTCAACTGGTGTAAATCAGCTTAGCTCCATTGATTTCAAAAGAGCTACATCAATTACACCAGTGGAGGATTTGGCCTATCCCATTCCGATGGGCTGTTTGAAGCAGTATGCTTCCAAACGGGGCCGGCTCCAAGTTTTTTGCCGCCCCAAGCAAAAAAATTTTCCCGCCCCCCCCGGCCCCGCCCCAACTCCGCCGCATTCCAACCCCTTCCCTAAATCCCCGGCCCCGCCTCCTCCCCCGGGTGCACCACATTTCCCCTCCTACCCCTCCCTCCCAGGCGAGCCTGGGAGGGAAGGGGGGAGAAGCGGAGCGGCGGCGCGCTCGGGGGAGGAGACAAAGGTGAGCTGGGGGGGAGCGGTTCCTCTGCCCCCCTCCAGGGTTACTTCCTGCAGCCCTCCCCGTGCCCCCCACCGCTGCAGCTCACCTCTGCTCCGCCTGCTCCCCTGAGCACACTGCCGCCACTCCGCTTCTCCCCCCTCCCTCCCAGGCTTGCCACAAAACAGCTGATTTGCGCGACAAGCCTGGGAGGGAGGGGGAAGAAGCAGAGCGGCGGTGCGCTCGGGGGAGCAGGTGGCAGTGGAGCGGAGGTGAGCTGGGGGAGAGCAGTTCCTCTACCTCCCCACCCAGGGTTATTTCCTGTGGCCCTCCCCGCGGTCCCCACTGCCGCAGCTCATCTCCGCTCCTGGCCAGCTCCCGGCTTTTTGCGCCCCAAGCAAAAAAAAAAAAAAAAAAAAAAGAGCCCCTTGGAAAGTGCTGCCCCAAGCACATGCTTGGAGCACTGGTGCCTAGAGCCGGCCCTGCTTCCGAAGGATTTATCCCGTTGATTCGGCAGGGCAGGCTGATATGATGCTTTATTGCTCTGACAGCAAATAATTCCTTTACTCTCTTAAGGAGGAACACAGGGTTTGCTACAGCAAGAAGGGGACATCCAGGGCCGTACTCTGGCAGTGGCCAATGTTGGATACATTCAAGGAAAGCACAAAGCCTCCACAGAACATAAATGTGTACAGTGCTGCCCCGTGGGAGGGGTATTTCTTTCTGAAGCCTGCATGCTGATAGCCCTGGTCATTTCATTTAGGGGCTTGTCTCCACAGCAAGTTAGTAAACCAAGCAGCACCTGCACTGTGCTCTAGCACTATCCACATGGGACATTGCTGTGTGGCAAGCGGGAGTGCTGCAGATTCACATCCTGGTGTGCTGTGCAGTCACGAGCCATGTAGCACACTAGCGGTATCAGCGCTTGTAACCCTTGCAGCAGTGGGAATACCTGCACAAGCAAACAGGCCTACAAAACTCACAAGGTGCTCAGATACTAGAATGCTGAGCACCAGACACAAAAATGCTGGAAGGGCAGAGTTCCTGGCCAGCCCTGCCCAAAACAGTTCAATCTGCTGAGTATATCAGAAAGAAGATTTAGAGGTGACTTGATTACAGGGTGATCACAGGGAGAAAATATTGAGTACTGAAGGGGTCTTTAATCTAGCAGAGAAAGATATAGCGAAAACCAATGGCTGGAAACTGAAGCCAGACAAATTCAACTTGTAAATGAGCCACATTTTTTTAACCTTGAGGGTGATTAACCATCAGAACAAACTACGAAGGGAAGTGATAGATTCTCCATCTCCTGATGGCTTCAAGATTGGATCCCTTTCTGGAAGATGCTTTAGGCAAATACAAGTTTCTGGGCTCCATATAGGGGTTAGTGGGGGAAATGTAGAGCCTTGTGGTCAGACTAGATGATCTAATGGTCCCTTTTGGCCTTAAACTCAGGGAATCCATGAATTCACACTCAGGACCTTTGCTGCTGCTGCGAGCTGATATCTGAAGCCCTCCCTCATTACTCAGCCAAAACTCCCAGTCGCTTTAATGAGAGTTTGGAGTGCGTAAATAAACAAATGAAGCCCTCGAGGGCTGTCTCACTGCTTGCACTGAGATGGGGCCTGATTTTGCTGCTCAGATCTGGAACTAGATCCAGACTTCCCCCAAGAACCGATTTTGTGGCAATCTGGACAGAACTCACTGGCATAATAGCACAAGGAAGTCTGGAGGTGCTGGTCTGAGTGGCGGAGTCCAGGTAGGATCTGGATCTGAACCTCCCCAAGGCACGAGGGTGAGTGGGTGTAAGGCAGCGGTTCCCAATCTTTTTGCCATCATAATTCCATTTGAGTGAATAATTTCCTTCTGGGACCCTGGACAGCATGGAGGATGCCATTTTGTAGAGCAAAATGGCGTACTCCATGCATCGTGACCTTGCACTCACCTAGGGTGACCACCTTTTCAAAATGCAAAAATGGCATCCTCCGTGACCCCGCCCATGCTCCTCCTCTTCCCCCTGAGGCCCTGCCCCCTGTCCGGGCCGGAAGTCAGAGCCAGGTCACGATAAGAGCCACCGAAGGAGCCCGGGCCACTGCGGGGAGCCCCGGATCCTCCATCTCCCCTGGCCAGGGGCAGGGCCTCTGGGGGAAGAGGAGGAGCAGGGGGAAAAACCTCATGGCGAGGGGCAGTTAAGGCCCACTTCAGCACTCCCACCGGGAAGAGGCTGGCATCGCCCCTGAGCCTCAGGGAGGTGCTGAGTGGCACCGCAGAGAATCCAGGGCAAATGCTGTCCTGGAGTCATTCAGACTGGGACCGGGACTTGAAATGTACATTTTGGGACTGTCCTGCTCAATTAGGGATGGGTGGTCACCCTACACACACCACATCTGCGAGGTCACACTGTGGCATCCTCTGCACACTAGGGGTCTTAGGCGCCGACTCTGTGGGTGCTCCAGGGCTCGAGCACCCATGGGGAAAAATCGGTGGGTGTCCCACCCCCTACCCCAGCTCACCTCCGCCTCCACTCCGCCTCCACCTCCTCCCCTGAGCGCACCGTGTGCCTGCTTTTCCCCCCTTGCTTCCAGTGTTTGCGCCGCGAAACACCTGTTTCGCGTGGCAAGTGCTGGGAGGGAGGGGTAGAGGGGGAACACAGTGCACTCGGGAAAGAGGCAGGGTTGGGGCGGGGATTTGGGGAAGGGGTCCAATGGGGCGGGGAGGGGGCAGAGTTGGGGCGGGGACTTTGGGGAAAGGGTTGGAATGGGGGTGGGACAGGGGTGGGGAAAGGGTGGAGTTGGGGCGGGGCCAGGGGTGGTGGGCCACGAGCAACCCCATCTGCTGATGGCTCGACCCCATTTGGAGTCGTGACCCACAGTTAAGGAACTTCTGGTCTGCTATATGAACAGTTAGTTTGTGGCAATCTACCCCACACTGGCCTGCTTCCCACTTAAGTGTTTGTGTGAACCTTGCTGACACTTGCTCAGAGTTCCATGGTGTTTATTTATTTATTTAAAAGAGAACTGGATAAATTCATGGAGGTTAAGTCCATTAATGGCTATTAGCCAGGATGGGTCATGGTGTCTCTAGCCTCTGTTTGTCAGAGGGTGGAGATAGATGGCAGGAGAGAGATCACTTGATCATTACCTGTTAGGTTCACTCCCTCTGGGGCACCTGGGATTGGCCACTGTCGGTAGACAGGATACTGGGCTGGATGGACCTTTGGTCTGACCCAGTGCGGCCGTTCTTATGTTCTTATTTACTCCTATTTCAAAGGGAGGCAGATCAAACCATACTCCAGAATTTTTAATGTGCAGCAGCGGGGTCCACACTGACTGTTAGTGTGCGGTAGGCTAGTGCAGAGTAAATGTACTCCCTGGCTTGCTGCAAACTCAGTGTTCGTATAGACAAGCCCTTGGAAATTGGAGGAGAAGTTGGGGGAGATGCATAATCACCCTGTTTGGTTTTAATACCCAGGAAGAGGGAAATTAGGCAAATAAGGATACAGTATGGAATAAAGGAACACCTGAGGAAGACAGGGAATCTCTAGCCTGCACAGAAAAAAATAATTGTCCTGTCCCTGGCCCATGCTTTGCAATTGGGAGTGTTTGAAATCCAGCATCAGTTTTACTTGACTGAACACATGCCAGAAAATCATTCTGCCGACCTGAATGGGCTGGAAATGAAAATTTAATCTGGAGAAGAAGACAAATGAGCTTGACAAATTCTTCCCTAAGATTTAACAAGAGTTCAAGAGTTTAAAAGGTTTTATCCAGTGCTCGATCTATGCAATGCAATTTAATGCGAGGGAGCCTTTGTTGGGAAGTCATTTCACGAACTCTAATAGACGGTTGGGTATTTTTGAACAAAACATTTTTTCATCCAATAATGCTGATTCATTAAAACTTAAACTGGGGGAATGGGTCACTTTCCAGTCATCTCCCACTTTGAAATTTGTTTTAAAAAAAATGTTTCCGAATTGTTGGGACATCCGACATTTATTTTTAATGAAAGAGTTCTGCTGCTCAGTTCGAAACAACTTTTTTGTTTTGAAATTTAAGTTCATTTCTGGGAAAAACCATAAACAAAAATTGAAAAAGGTCAAAACCGAAATGAAATGCTTTGAAATGATCAAAAAGAAAACCATTGTTTCAATTGACCTGAGCTGATTTTTATTTTTTTGGAGATTTTCAGATGGCAGAAGTTTTCCAGGTTTGAAATTTTCATCCTGATTTAGGATGGGAAAAATATTTGAGATCTCAGTTTCCTGCCCAATCCAGTCAGCACGCACTTTAGGTGTAATGCAATCTGACACATTTGAATTGCCGTGCTGTGTAATGCAGATTAGGGTTATTTAATGGGAGCGGGTCCTATTGTATTTATCTAGCCCTGGCTCAGGCAAAACTCCGCCTGAAGCCAAGGGCAGTTTGGCCAAAGTAAGGCGTGCAAGATATGCTTCATTTTAATTCAGTAAACTAAATTATTACGGTTAAACAGCATACACTGCGTTATCCATCCCTGCCTGCTGTTGCCTTAGTGATGCTAAAGAATGACAGCTAAAGTTGATTGGACTTTCAAGCAATAAATGTGTTGCTGATACCAAAACTGATGGCATTTTCCACTTGGGTTTATACTGATTGTCTTACGTGATTGGAAAACGGCATTGTGCCTCTCAGCGTTGGCCCGGGAATGGGAATCAGGATGAGAAGAAGTATTTTATCTAGTGATTAAGATAGACCGACATGATTTCTCAGCACAGCCACTGTCTTACTGCGTGACCTCAGGCAAATTGCTTACCTCCTGTGAGCATCAGTTGATACATGTCTAGGAACACAGAAATCATAGAATATCAGGGTTGGAAGGGACCTCAGGAGATCATCTAGACCAACCCCCTGCTCAAAGCAAGACCAATCCCCAGACAGATTTTTGCCCCAGATCCCTAAAAGGCCCCCTCAAGGATTGACCTCATAACCATGAGTTTAGCAGGCCTAGGTTCAAACCACTGAGCTATCCATTGTCTAACCATAAGCCTACTCCCTAGTTCAGTTTTCTGTCTCTGACATAGGTCAGTGCCAGACACTTCAGAGGAAAGTGTAAATACCTTGCAGTAGGCAGATGTGGAATAGTCTGCAGTAGGCAGATGTGGGATTAGATCTCATTGTGGTCCCTAATAGTCAGAGATTGCCTAAAATCCTGAAAAATGAAGGTGTAATAGTCCTTCCAAAATGTTCTGATATTCTGGATGGTACCCATAAAAATGTCCAATCCCGTTTTTAAATTATTGGCCTCCCGGACTTCATGTGGCTGTGAGTTCCACAGTCTAATCCCTGTGGATGACAAAATATTTCCTTTGATATGTTTTGAAATTCCTTCCTTTTAATTTCATTGAACGATCCCTTTTTCTTGTGTAATGAGACGTGGAGAACAGAAGCTTCCAGTCTTCCTCCTCTTCTCCTTTTGTTGTTCTGTAGACACATATCTAGAAAGAGGCACAGTGATGTTTGATCACTCCACAGGGGAGTTAAAGGTGATGATTAACTAACATGTGGAAAATGCTTTGAGATTCCTGGAATGGAGATTTATTATTTGTGCACTAAAAATGCACAAAGACCAGCTGCGTGAAGATAGCCTCTGTTAACCTCTTCAGGCCCCCAAAAGTTCAGTGGCACTTAGGGGTGATGGCTATGCAATTTCTTCCATTATATGATGGTATTTTAGTGGAGTTTGAGGGTCAGATGATGACGCTAATAATAATTAATAATAATAATAGAGCTAGTCATAATTTTTTCAATGGAATGTTTTCTTCCATCAGAAAATGCCATTTCTTTGAAACGTTCCACAGGACCATGTCCATTTTGATTACATTTTATTATTTTTTTAAATTGCAATAGAGTGTTTTGATAAGCTTGAAATGTTCTGTTTCCACCTTATCAGAATGGGATGGCATGATATTTCATGTATTTTATTATATATTTTAATATAAATTGTAATCTAATAAATAAATGTCAAAATCAGAATGAAATATTTTTATTTTATCAAAAGGAAACTTTGCGATTGACATGGAACAAAAATTGTTTTCAACAATTTGGCTTTGCAGTAAATTAAAAAAAAATTAAGTGGCAGAATTTTCTGTGGAATGGAAATTCTGAGTTTCATCCAGCTTTTAATAATAATAATGTATTATTAATTAATTATTATTATTGTTAAGTTTAAATTGTGTTACCGCCTAAAGTTCAAGAGAGGTGCTCTAAAGATCCAATCAAAATTATTAATAGTGAGAGTTACTTTATGGGGAGCCTTATCATGACTAAAGGTGTCTTTGGCCCAACAAAAGCAAGAGGCCACAAACCATTTCATGGCTCATTGCTACTAAAAATGGAAACTCGACCAATCAAATCAGACAGCACAGCTTTAAAAATAACTAGCCGGGGCATAATTGCAGACCCCACCATCTCTCCCAGGGTTAGAGACAAAGCATGGCCAATTCTGCTGATAGTATGGCAAGTCTCGTGATATTTATAGCTTTTCTTAAAGCCCCAGCTCCTGGAGTCATGGCATTAGGTAACAATCTCAGCTTTCATTTTTTTAAAAAAAGAGTAAATTTCTGGCCTTTGTGGTTGTGGAGAAAAGATGGAAAACGTGAACTCTAAACTTGTTCACTAGGAGGGTGGTGAAGCACTGGAATGGGTTACTTAGGGAGGTGGTGGAATCTCCTTCCTTAGAGGTTTTTAAGGTCATCCCTTGGCTGGGATGGTTTAGTTGGGGATTGGTCCTGCTTTGTGCAGGGGGTTGGACTAGATGACCTCCTGAGGTCCCTTCCAACCCTGATATTCTATGATTCTATGATTAAAGGCTGTGACACCAGAAGACAAATGAAAAGACCCAAAAGTTATTTTGAAAAGGCTTTTGTGGTTTTTAAGCCAATCTCGGGATTTCAGGCAGACGTCACTCGTGATTTAGCTCCCAGTGTGAGTGATGCAGTTTACAGAACACACACAAGATATGGAACCTGCTGCAAAGTCGTGGTGTTCAGAGGGCTGTACCCTGCAGACGTTTACTTGCAGGTGTAATGCCTACTACAATGAGCAGTCTTACTGAAATCAAAGGTGGGAGGCACGCCCTGTAGCAAGCCCCAGGCTGGGCAATAAGAGCTACCCAATTGGCGGTATGATTGCAACATGTGTAGACCTACCTGCATTAGCTTTGATTGCCCTAGCTCGGGTATCAATAGCAGTGAAGCTGCAAAAGCTTGGGCTCCAAGCCATGCCTACAAGCTTGCCTGGCACTCTGGGCACTTGGGCAGCCAGCCCGGGCTAAAGTCCGTGCTGCCGTGGCTTCCTTGCTTCTGGTACCCAAGCTAGCTAGATTAAAGCTAGCTCGGATGTGTTTACAAAAGCTGCAATCACCCCTTCCGATGGCAGTGTAGACACATCCTCAGTGTCTGCAGGCATTGCACTTGGACACAAGGGATGTAATCCTGGAGGGATCCCAGGAAATCCCAGGAGGTTTGCCGTTGGCTTTAATGGGGGCCAGGATTCCACCCAGTTTTATCGCAGATAATCAGAGAAAAGGCGGGCAAAGGAAGGAGAACTACAGGTGAGATCATGAGACTGTTCATCTACCTCGGTGTTCCCAGAGGCATCAGTGGGAGTTCTCTTGGGCCACTAGTTGGTAAAGGCAAGCCCAACAAACGTCCTCACACCGAAGCCTTTTACGGTGTGTCTACACTCCACTCAAAAAACCCGGGGCACCGAGTCCCATAGCCTGCGTCAATTGATACGGGCCCACAGGCGAGGGCTGCAGGGCTAAAAATAGCAGCGTAGATGCTCCCGCTCGATCTGGAGCCTGGGCTCGGAGACTCTCCCCCCTCATGGGGTCTCAGAGCCCAGGCTCCAGCCCAATCCCCTGCAAGCCCGAGTCAGCTGACCCAAGCCAGCCACTGCTGTGCTGCCGGTCTTTTCTTGCAATGGAGATGTACCCTTAGACTATTATTCCTAGGGGACAGGGTGGAAGCCCATTGCAGGATCTCTGGAAAATGGAACAATCCTGCACTTGCAGGGCGGAGGGCTGGCTGCCCTACGTACCTCTGAAATCAACTGATGTTATTCCCTAGCCTTTGGGCTAATACCCAGTTGTGAAATAAAACCAAACTGCCCTACGTTTTAACCCAGGTATCTCCTAAGACATGGAGCTGAATAACTAATTCTCCTGATCTAAATGGCTTCCATGATTCATTCTTAAGCCTATGCCCCCTCTCAGATCTGCCCCATGCAAAGAATGGAGGACTTCCTTCGTCAATCTCTTGGTTGGAAGCAGAGATAAAAGCACAGGGCAAACAGATGGCCTTTGTTCAGTAAAACACACAGTTAATCCCTGCTCATATTTGTTTAAATAAAATAGCACGACTGAGCCTCAGTGACCCGGTACAACAATTCTATTCTTTTCGTTCAACAGCTATAAATGTTTTCAAGGTTACTGGAATAGCTGAACTGCTGTATCGAGGGCTTTCTCTTTATTATAGGTTGTAGACGCTTTCAAGCTGGTTATTTTTTTTAATCCCTGCAAACCTTTCTTGGTATTTATATGTATTCTGATGTAACTGTTTCCCACTAGGACAAACAAGCAAAACTGAATAAAAAAAGAACTAGATAAGTTCATGGAGGATAGGTCCATCAATGGCTATTAGCAGGATGGACAGGGATGGTGTCCATAGCCTCTGTTTGCCAGAAGCTGGGAATGGGCACAGGGGATGGATCACTTAATGATACCTGTTCTGTTCATTCGCTCTGGGGCACCTGGAAGTGGCCACTGTTGGAAGATAGGATACTGGGCTAGATGGACCCTTGGTCTGACCCACTATATTTTACTCAGTTTAGAATGGGAATCCATAATATTAGGGTACATTAACAGATGGCATTGGTCTTACAGATTCTGTTTGACTTTATTTGCAATTAGATCCCCAAATAAATGTTAGTTGTGGTGCAATTCCTTTAGGTCCCAATTCAGCAAATCACTAATGCAAGTGATTAAGCAAGTAGTTGACCTCAGGTGACTTAAAGTTACGCACATGCTTAAGTGGTTTGCTGAACTGGGCCCTTAGTAGCTGAACATTCACCAATAGTGTAGCACCCGGGCGTCTCGGGATGGGATGTTTTGGATGCTAAGCTGCTGCCGACAGGACATACCCACGCAGGCAAACGAGAACCATCACATGGCATAAGGAATATTACGGCGGATAGCTTCAGCAGTAACCAGAGAGAGAATAGCACCTCTCTCCATAACGCCCTGCATAAACACCCGTCTGAATGTGTTGCCTTCATATTGCATGTATCTCTTTCCCTCTGCAGCTACACTATAGTTGGGAGCACACTTGTATTGAGGCAATACTTAAGAGCCCCAGTCACGGGCCGGGATTGGGCCCACGGTGCTAGGTGCTGTAGGAACACAGAACAGAAAAGATAGTCCCTGCCCCAATGAGCTTGCAATCTGCATCCCAGAGGCTTCGCCGTATTGGATCAGACCACCCCCCGCAGCCTCCAACAGGGGGCGGATCAAGTGGCTTCCATTCCGCTGTGAGGCCAGCGCTGCAGTGCAGCTGCCCCGCGACCCAAAGGCAGCTGGAAATCCCACTAGAGGTGTCAAGGCTGGGAGGCCGGGCCAGTTCCAGGGTGGAGCAAACTCCTGCTCCTGGAGTCTGAGCTCAGGAGACGCCAGGGAGAGGGGCCAAGGCGTGATTTGGACATGGGGACCGAAGATCCCGCTCAGCCCTGGGGTGGGGGCTCCCTCTGGGTCAGTGTGGAGAAGCTGCTTTCATATCCCTTGCCCAGGCTGCATCTGGGGAGCAAAGGTCTAGCCAAGGGGTTCCTCTGACATCCCCCGTTTTCCATCTGGCACGTGTCACTGCTGGGTGCTATGCTGCTGGCTGAGATCAGCTCACATGTTCTGCTGTTGCAACATCCCCATGTCTGATGTTGTGTCCCCCTCCCCGAGCGTTCCCCATGATGGCAAGCACCGTGAGCGCTCTTCTCCAGGCTGCTCTGAGCCTCCCATCTAGCAACCAGGACCCTTGTTCATTGTGTCCTTGCGTCAGAGCATAACCCCGCACCCTGGTGTCACGGAGTTGTGGGAGACAAGGCCCTGCACCCCCCTTCCTGCGATTCACCATGACTCTCAGCCAGCCAGTAAAACAGAAGGTTTATTTAGACGACAGGAACACAGTCCAAGACAGGTCTTGCAGGTACAGATAACAGGACCCCCTCAGTCAGGTCCATTTTGGGGGAGGCAGGGGAGGCCAGGAGGTCTGTCTGGCCTCCCCTCCATTTTCCCAGCCAGCTCCAAACTGCAACTCTCCAGCCCCTCCTCTCCCTTTGTCTCTTTCCTGGGCCAGGAGATCACCTGATTTCTTTGTTCTCCAACCCCTTCAGTTGGCACCTTTGCAGAGGAGGGGCCCAGGTCATTAGTTGCCAGGAGACAGGGTGTCGGCCATTCTCTGTGCAGATGGTATCACAGGGGCCCTCTTGGGCTCTGCAACAATCACATACCCTGATCCCCCCACCTAGAGACTTAAGAAAGGCATAGGGGAAACTGAGGTACACACACAGTATTCAGAGAAAACATCAAGAACATTCCCACTTCGTCACACCTGGCTTCTGATCTCTCTCAGTGCGTTGGCCTTTCCCCAGTCCTTGCAATCTGTGTCTCTGCCTGCATCCACAGCACTTCCACCTAATCCCTTCTGCCCGGTCTGGTTTCCATATCGCAGGCTACAAGCTCTGACTCCCTGGCAACGCTTCCAGAATCTTTATGTTTCTGATTTGCCTTCACTTTGGGCGAACAATGGCTCATCTGCACCCCAGGGAGGTGGTTATCTTCTCTCTGGCTTATTTGATAACAGCTTGAAAAACCATGGCCTCCTTCTCTCCTGCCAGATGGAGAAACCTATTATCTTTTCTTAATGTGCAAAATCCTTCCAAGAAACTCAGCTCTGTGTCCCTCCCCAAACACACCGCAGAGCCAGCCAATGCTGTTCCATAATTTAGTGGAGCTAAATAACAAATTGGAGCAAGGGGGGGAGGGACAAACAGGGCAATCTCCTGCATGAACCTTGCTGAGTTAAGATAAATCTTATTGAATTAAGTTGCATATCTTTGGAATCCATTGTATTACATGAATGGTTTACATAGATAGCCTTGTGGGCCAGGGATTGTAGATATTGCCATGGGTAGAGTAAATACCAGGAACTAAGAACAATGGGGGGTGATTAGTCAAAGTCAGGCAGGTTGTAACATCTCTGGAGAGACACCACAACCTGGAAAGGCTCGCATATATTAGCTCAAACTGGATTCTCCAGGGACCAGTGGACAAAGAAACGATTTTTGGTGTCCTGACCCAATGGCTTCTTTCTCATCCAACGAATGGACAGGGCCTCTTGTCCACAGAGGGCCCCAGTCTTTAGGGTAAGGATGGAAGGACTTTGGCCTACTGAGGACTGTATTCTGGCTCTGAGCGCAGTGGGCGATGGACTTGAAACCACAGGAAAACCCCTGGGTGGCATTGGAAGGACTGCACCCCTGGCAGAGCCCATGTTTGAGCTGGGGGGGTGATCGCTGGTAAGCTAATTAGCAAGCATGTAGGTTCTTACTGGTTTTTTTTAAATATGTTTTCACTGTGTCACTTTTAGCTTCAGAATAAAATGTGCTTGCTTAGAAGGAGCTGTGTGGTAGAAGAACTCGGGGGGAGGGATAGCTCAGTGGTTTGCACATTGACCTGCTAACCCCAGAGTTGTAAGTTCAATCCTTGAGGGGGCCACTTAGGGCTCTGGGGCAAAAATCAGTACTTGGTCCTGCTAGTGAAGGCAGGGGGCTGGACTCAATGACCCTTTGGGGTCCCTTCCAGTTCTATGAGATAGGTATAGCTCCATATATTATTAACTGTGGGAATTACAGTGTCCCATCTCCAAAGACAGGCTTGCTGAGGCAGCCTGGCTTTTGCTGGGCATATCGCAGTGCAGGCTGGAAATAGCCCAGTCAGGAGGGAGGGAGACGTACGTTTCCAAGAGAGGCAATCGCTGTGGCACCATAGGTCTAGAGTGGCAGCTGTGAAATCCTAGATGGCCCCATGAGTCCCAGATCCCTGAGAACAAGGGGAGTGTATCTGGGACTGGCCAATATGCAGACAATACTGCCCCCAACTGGATGGAATCGGACCTGCTCCCTGCTGACAGTCCCTGCACATCCACCTTTTGCCTGGGCTTTTTCAGCAGGAGGAGGTGAGCGCTATCCCAGCTGTCATCGTGGTGTGAGGGCGTGAGCTACTTGGGAATGAGCTAGGTGGGTCTGGAACATGGCTGCTTGCCTGCTAACATGACTGCTTGGAGGACAGACCTTAGGCTGCTTAGAGGTTCTTGGGATCAAGTAGTTTGTGACTGGATGGTGCTGTGTCCTACTTACAATGGGTAAGAAGGAGCAGCTGCAGGTTGGGAAGTCTGTGTGTGTATGTGGAGCCCCAGGCCTGGAAGAGCGGGAACAGGCATGAGTTGGAATTGAGGGGCATTGGCAGAGCTTTGTGGACTGGGGAGCTCAGGACCGTTATGGCAGGATTAAAGTATAGACATGGCCCCAGCTCCTCAAGCCTTTTGATTCCATCAGAATCCGGGTTTTCATTGAAAACAAAAGGCCTCCTGGTTGGGGACAAACCCCTGGAAAAATCTGACCCCTCTTCGCCCCACCTGTCCCACATTCAGTGACATCTGCCTGAGTCTGCAGAGAGCCTGAGACAATTGATCTGAGAGGGGCACTGCCCCAGGCCTCTCACTTGGGTGTTAACTCCTCAGCCACCAGTTGTGGGGGACCTGCCAACCCTGCCCCAGCCAGGGACTGTGTGTGGAGCAGAAAGGGGAAAGTGAAGCCCCTCCACCTATGCAGAGACAGCCCAGCTGCTGGGTTAAGTACTGGGGGCTCCCTGGTGCCAGCCCTGCCTTTCTGGAGGCTGAGAGAGGGGGCTTCTGGTGCTGTCCCTGGCTGAGTAGAAGGGCCTCATGCCCCAGCCTGTTTGGGAAGGGGGCTCCCTGCCATACCAAATGGTGCAAGGACCTGAGAGAGCTCAGGATTGCCCGAGTCTGGTGCCATGTGTTGTTAGTGGTTAGGCGGAACAGGCTAATGGCTGCTTGAACTCCCCGGACTGCCAGGGAGCCACTCCAGCTATGGCCGTGGCCCACCCTGAGTCCGTGGCAAGTCTGGGATAGAGCAGTAACCCCAGTGACTGACCCCAAGTACAAGTCACCCGCACTTCCAGCATCCACTCTACCCAGAAGCACAGACAAGCATCCATTGGTGCAATAATATCCCCGGGTGGTAGTTCTTGTCTGAGCCCCGAAAGGACAGGCGGGTAGAGCCGCTTGGATATTTTTTTTTTTGTTGAAACACTTTTTGATAGAAAATGTCACGTTTGTTAAAACAGAAATGTGTCGATAATGAAGATATTTAGTTTCGGAAACTCCCCTCCCCCGCCTCCTCCCAATACATAGCATTTCTAGCCTGACCCGTTTCAACGGTTTCTCAGAACAGAACATTTTGATTGTTTTTGTTTTGGAACAAACTTCCACTTTTCTTTATATACAAAACCACTTTTCCACATTGAAAAAGGTCAACGTCAGAACAAAACATTTTGATTTTTTTCAGAACGAAACATTCTGATCGGCCCGCACTGATTCTTTTCTTCAGAATTTAACTGAGACATTTTGAAATGTTTTCTTTGTTTTTGTTCCATTTCACAATGGAAAGAATTTCAAAATCTCAGAATGTCCCACACGATGGAAACTCTGCACTGTGCTCCCATCTAATATAGTGGCAGCCACTCTCCTATGCTTATTCTCCACGTGCTCCCCTAATGTTCTCCTGACAGTTATTTGCCTCAATAATATCTTTACATTGAGACTGAGCGTCTTTTTCTAAACACACAAAGTGGGTGAGGGAATATCTTTTATTGGACCAGCCTCTACTGGTGAAAGAGACAAGCTTTCATGCTTACACTGAGGTCATCTTCATGTCAGGTCTTACTAAGAGCGGGGAGAGGGAGATCCACTGGAGGGTAGGGAAAGGGTCCAGAGGGACTTAGACAAATTAGAGGATTGGGCCAAAAGAAATCTGATGAGGTTCAACAAGGACAAGTGCAGAGTCCTGCACTTAGGATGGAAGAATCCCATGCACTGCTACAGACTAGGGACCGACTGGCTAAACAGCAGTGCTGCAGAAAGGACTTGGGATTACAGTGGATTAGAAGCTGGATATGAGTCAGCAGTGTGCCTTTGTTGCCAAGAAGGCTAACGGCACATTGGGCTGTATTAGTAGGAGCATTGCCAGCAGATCGAGGGAAGTAATTATTCCCTTCTATTCGGCACTGGTGAGGCCACACCTGGAGTATTTGTCCAGTTTCCCCACCACCACTACAGAAGGGATGTGGACAAATTGGAGAGAGTCCAGCAGAGTGCAACGAAAATGATCAGGGGGCTGGGGCACATGACTTACAGGCGAGGCTGAGGGAACTGGGCTTGTTTAGTCTGCAGAAGAGAAGAGTGAGGGGGGATTTGATAGCAGCCTTCAACTACCTGAAGGGGGGTTCCAAAGAGAATGGAGCTCAGCTGTTCTCAGTGGTGGCAGATGACAGAACAAGGAGTAATGGTCTCAAGTTACAGTGGGGGAGGTCCAGGTTGGATATTAGGAAACACTATTTCACCAGGAAGGTGGTGAAGCACTGGAATGGGTTCCCTAGGGAGGTGGTGGAATCTCCTTCCTTAGAGGTTTTTAAGGCCCGGCTTGACAAAGCCCTGGCTGGGATGGTTTAGTTGGGGTTGGTCCTGCTTTGAGCAGGGGGTGGGACTAGATGACCTCCTGAGGTCCCTTCCAACCCTGATAGTCTATGATTCTATGATCCGTGCTAGTTCAACCAGAAGTTATGGGCTTAATGCAAGAATTGCTGGGTGAGATTCTGGCCTGTGCTATTCAGGAGATCTGCCTAGATGGTTGCTATGGTCCCCAGCGTGAGGCCAGTACACAGGGTGCCTTTCTCCCAGGCATGAAGCCAAGTTCGGGATTCTTTGCCCCAGGGGCATCAGTCGAATGAACCTGACTAGAATTCTGCAAAGAGATCCTGTGATGGCTTGAACCCAGATGGCAGCCAGAGTCTAAATGAGACCGATGCATGGGGTAATATCACCAGCCGTGGGATGGGGAAGGGACTTTTTGCACTGAACAGAGATCAGCTGTTAGGACTGGGAGGAAATCCACCTTCCCCACATTTGATTTCAAAGACCCTCCTCTGAGTTTCTATGGTAACATGGCTCTTTTTTAAAATACCTCCTCCCTCCGGCGGTGAAGGCTCAAAGAGTCAATGGCCTCCGTGCCAGGGTCTCTCTCAGGATGGGTTCTTCGCTTGGTCATCCATCACGTCGGGAGCTGTTCTTCACCCAGGCCTTTTTTTGGCACCAGATTCGGGAGGCTGTCAGATTTGATCAGTCGCTGGAGGAAGGACGGGACGCAGAGGTAGGAACCAGCTGGGGAACAAGCCCAGCAAACAACAGGGAATAAGAACAGAACCAGCTTCTACATAATGGGCTGACCCCCCAGATCTCTTCAGGTCAAGGGGCCTGATCCTGAGAGGCGCTGAGCAGCCCAGGCCCTGCTTGGGCCCAAATGGTAACTCCATATTCACGCCTCATTCGGGCCAGACTCCCATCAAAGACAGAGGGACTTTTGCCTTAGTAAGAACTGAATGAAAAGGGAGCGAAGAGTTTGGCTCTATAATAATAACAAATTAGCATTTTTCTCCTCATAGCACTTAGCAAAAAGATGCGGTACCAATAGCAAAAGGATGCAGTATTAATGAAGAAAAGTGTGGGGCTGACCTCTCTTACTCATACCTGTAAGAGTGACCCCTTTAGTGAGTCAGAGGAGAATCTATCTATCTTTCTATCTATCCCCATACATCCCCTCCTATCTATCTATCTATCTATCTATCTATCTATCTATCTATCTATCTATCCCCATACATCCCCTCCTATCTATCTATCTATCTATCTATCTATCCCCATACATCCCCTCCTATCTATCTATCTATCTATCTATCTATCTATCCCCATACATCCCCTCCCATCTAACTAATCTATCTATCTATCTATCTATCTATCCCCATACATCCCCTCCCATCTATCTATCTATCTATCCCCATACATCCCCTCCTATCTATCTATCTATCTATCTATCTATCTCTCTCCATACATCCCCTCCTATCTATCTATCTATCTATCTATCTATCTATCTATCTATCTATCTATCTATCTATCCCCATACATCCCCTCCTATCTATCTATCCCCATACATCCCCTCCCATCTATCTATCCCCATACATCCCCTCCCATCTATCTATCTATCTATCTATCTATCTATGGAATTACAGTTAATCCCGCACACTTAATCCAACCAAGCAGGCTCAAGACCGAGTGGCATCCTGCACGCGAGGGAGAGACACAAACCCACTTGCTTTTCGACTCTCATTAGCACTGATAGTAAATGCTCTGTCGGAGTGTTTGCCATAACGACCGTTACCAGGCAGTCGTGCAGCGGGAGCACAAGGCCCGAGTCCTTGAAATCAGTCTAAACAGTTTCACAGACAAAACAACTTGTCAGTAGCTACACAATCTCTGCTGATTGAACCAGTGACGGATGTGACACATCAAAAACATTATTTTTCCATTAGATATTTTCTCTGCTTGCAGAGGATCATTCCAGCCGTTTGCTGGGGGGGGCGGGGGGCAGGGACCGCAGGAGAGGCTGGGAGAAGAGACGCAAGGTGGGGAATCAGTTGTTTTGATGACAATCGATGCAAATTCAGGAGACAGCTGCAGAATACGAGTCTGCACGAAAGCAGAAAAATCGCTATATATTCTCCTTCCCTCTCACGCTATCGTCGTTCCCTCTGGCTTCCGGACACAGCACCGTGGCCGACTCTATTTGGAGGCTGCAGAGTTTTGCAATGCTGGGGGCATGTGATTTTTTATTCCACCCCATTGTGTACATTGCTCTGCACGGGTCCCCCAAGGGCTGGGGGAAGGGGTGGAAAAGGAAGCCAGGAAAACACTGTACAGAAATGCGTGGGGGTGGGACGTCAGCCCTTGCCAGAGCAAGCAATCAGGAGGTGGGAAACGCACGGCAACAAGATCTCTGCTTTGAGCACTGACCTCAGCATCGCACTGCACCCGCGAGCTCTCCGCCGGGAACAGATGACCAAACAAATGCACAACGTGGTGGGGCGTTTGCTGGAATCCGCGGGATGCCAGACTAGGGATCTGGAGTTGTAACAGGGAGTGTTCATGGATGGAACAAGAACGTGGAGGGGAATCTAGTCCCTCAAGCAATGAGGCACCAGTTAGCTCGTAATTTCCTGCTCTGGTCTCGGCTGGCAATTCTTTTGTTCCTAATTGTATTCATCACAAGGGATTAGGTGACCAGATAGCAAGGTTGAAAAATCGGGACAGTGGGTATGGGGGGTGGGGTAATTGGCATCTATATAAGACAAAGCCCCAAATATAGGGACTGTCCCTATAAAATCGGACCATCTGGTCACCCTACAAGGGATGGGCCAAAGCCAGACTCACTTAGCCAGTAACTAGCCCAGGGGTGGGCAAACTATGGCCCGCGGCCCCTCCCCTGCTGTCTCCCCTCCCTCGTAGCCTCAGCTCGCTCTGCCGCCGGGACATTGCTCTGGGCGGCGGGGCTGTGAGCTCCTGGGGCAGTGCAGGTGCAGAGCCCGGCCTGATCCCGTGCTCTGTGCTGTGTGGTGGTGGCAGCGGCGGCAGCGTGGCCCGGCTCCAGCGCCGCCAGCCACCGGTGCTCCAGGCAGCGCGGTAAGGGGGCAGGGAGCAGGGGGGGTTGGATAGAGGGCAGGAGAGTTCGGGGTGGTGGTCAGGGGGTGGGGGTGTAGATGGTAGTCAGGGGGGAAATGGGTTTGAATGGGGGCAGGGGTCCCGGGAGGCAGTCAAGAAGGAGAGGGGGTTGGATGGGGCAGCAGGGGGCAGTCAGGAATAGGGGTTCCGGGGGCAGTCAGGGGCAGGGAGAAGGGGTGGTTGGATGGGGCGGGGTCCTGGGGGGACCGTCAGGAATGAGAGGAGGGGTTAGATGGGGGGGCCGGGGGCAGTCAGGGGACAGGGAGCGGGGGTGTGTGGATGGGGCAGGGGTCCCGGGGGGGGGGGGGGGGGCCGTCAGGGAACGGGGGGGTTGGATAGGGCAGGGGGGCGGGCAGATAAGAGGTGGGGGCCAGGCCACAAGCCCCTCCCCTAACCAGCCCTCCATACAATTTCTGAAACCCGATGAGGCCCTCAGGCCAAAAAGTTTGCCCGCCCCTGAACGAGCCCCTCTCCAAATAGAGCTGGATGAAATAAGCTCTTTGGGCAGGGACTGTCTCCCTGTACTGTTTGTACAGCACCTAGCGCAACGGGGTCCTGGCCCAGGACTGGGGCTCCTAGCCGCTACGACAATGCAAATTACATTGTCCTCCTTCAGATCCCGTCTGAAAACTCTCGTTTGCCCCGAGGCCTACAAAAAACTTGACAACAGTTGGGCAGCGTCTGTTCTGAGACCACTGCCCATCCTGCCAGGCAGCACTGTCTCACCGTTACCTTGTAAGGAGGTACTAATTTCACACAGATGAGTGGATCTATACAAACACGGGCTACAATGCACTGATCGTGCACCTTCGACCACGTCTCCCACACTCTGCCCCTTTGTCCAGTACCCAGGACTTATGCTAACTTTCAAACCTTCTGAGCCGCGTTCAAAGAGCCATCACTTTGCCTCCCCCCACTCCCGGTGCAAAACTCACACCAAAGCATGCATGTTCACAAGCACACATGTGTGCACATGTACCACCGACAGACTCCAGTCATCCGCAGGCAGGCTCAAACCTGCGATCTCTGTAGCTAAATGCATGAGCCTCTACTGCATGAGCTAAAAGCTACATGGCTCTTAGCTAAGGCTGTAGCAGACTCATTAATCTCTAAGTGGTTTCGGTGCCACTGGAGGGGGACAGAGCCCCACACCCAGCAGGCATGGGTTACACACAGACATTCATGCACACATGTACATGACACACACATGTATGTGCCCATACAAACACATACTTTCCCTTTATCTGAGGTGTAGGAAGAGCAGAATTGACTCCTTCAGCAGTAGTGGGTTTAATATCCAGGATGTCTTGCAAACCAGAATCACTAGAAAAAGGTGCTTTGAACCAGTAGAAAGGAACTAGGTATCCCTCCCATTTGGGATACACAGCACTTGTTTCCAGGCCAGCCATATGGCATGCTATCCTAATGTGCCATTATGATACCACTGTGGATAATAACACTGTTTTAGATAATATTTTAGAGGTCTCTACTATGCATTAGCAGAACATTTTCTCGCCTTCTGAGGCCGGTACAGTGATGGTCGTGGTAACGAAGGGAGCTTAGCTTTTCAACGCAGAGGGATATGAAAAATGGAACCAATAAAAATAATTTAAAACTGCCTAAGGCAGTTTAAAATAGTTTCTTCCTGTAAAATATGGGACATAAACAGAATAAAGAATGATTTGGTATGCTATAAATATTTTGCTGGCAGTTAGCAATGGAGTCTAACATAACTCATGATCGATCTATCTATCTATCTATCTATCCCCATACATCCCCTCCTATCTATCTATCTATCTATCTATCTATCTATCTATCTATCTATCTATCCCCATACATCCCCTCCTATCTATCTATCTATCTATCTATCTATCTATCTATCTATCTATCTATCCCCATACATCCCCTCCTATCTATCTATCTATCTATCTATCTATCTATCCCCATACATCCCCTCCTATCTATCTATCTATCTATCTATCCCCATACATCCCCTCCTATCTATCTATCTATCTATCTATCTATCTATCCCCATACATCCCCTCCTATCTATCTATCTATCTATCTATCTATCTATCTATCCCCATACATCCCCTCCTATCTATCTATCTATCTATCTATCTATCTATCTATCTATCTATCAAAAATCATGAGAGCTGCTTAAATATAATGATATAATATATATCATTATATATACATTTTAGTTTCTTTTCATTTGCTTTCTGGTTTTTGATCCTCTACAGTCACACTGACAAGCTTTACTCTGCAGCTATGAGGACTAGAAGCTTATTTAAAAAATATAATGAAAGTGGAGCTGAGATTCTCACATACTCCCAGGATTCCAGGTGTTGGGGCTTTACAAAAAACCCTAAATATCACGAAACTCAGGATAAAATCACAAGAGTTGGCTACACTGACTCAAAGAGCATCTCTGACGCACATTTCTGCTCAATTTCCTTGTAAAGACAGTTGGGGAAATGGTCACTCTTGCCAGGGTTAAAGTTTGTCTATGTGATTTTTCTCAAACCTTCCCCCGGCACCCGACAGCCATCTCAGGTTAACCTTGGGGACTGTGAAAAAAACCTTGTGGGGAGCCCAGACCAATCTGATGGAGCTTTGGCTGGACTGTTGCAAACTACCTGCTAGCTCACTGCCTGTAGCGGAGGTGGCTGCTCCATTGAGATGGGCCCATATAAATAAGGACCAACCCGGCTAGAACAAACACTGCAAACCACACTGGAAGATATTGAATGTTGCTGTCTGAAATGGAAACTCCACAACATGCCGAGGAAGGAAGCCAAGCAGGGATTTCATGAGCAAATGTCAGAAACCAAAGGACTCATCTCCTATAACTCTTTGACTACAGGCAACTCCAAATAGGCTCTCTCAAAGGACTTCAGAAAAACAGAGGAACCATCCCCTGAATTGTGGGATCACTTCAAACATGACGAGACCTGAAGAAGAGCTGTGTGGAGCTCCAAAGCTTGTCCCTCTCACCAACAGTAGTTGGTCCAATAGAAGATACCACCTCATCCACCTTGTCTCTCTTATAAATAAGGAAGCATCCTGATTCAATGGCCTAAGCCCAGGTGACTCCGGTATCCTGGTCCTGTCCTTGACGCTAATTCTCTGGGGCCTTTTTCAGAACCAAGACAGAACCCACAGTCCCTTTATTCAAGATCTTACTGTTTAAATTTCCCTGTTTTAGGTACTCGCCTGGCCCCACTGCCATAGCATCTCTGAACAACTGGTAATAGATTTACCCTCACCACAGCTCTGCCAGGGATGTTATCCCCATTTTACATATGAGGACGGAAATGCTCAGGAACGTGTCCATGTTTACACAGGGAGGAGTTGGTGGCAGGGCAGGGGCTTGAATTTAGGTCTCCTGACTCCCTGGAGAGCCTCCTAGCCACTAAACTATTTTATGGCGCAACATATGGGCAGGAGAAACTCAAAGGAGGAAGATGGGTGAAAGGAGGATGAATGCCAAGAAGACCTGGGTCCTTAGAGAGTGCAGCTTCATAGTTGCTAAGGGAGGCTGGTTCATTCCTCAGTTTTTTAATACAATTATCATTACTTGCTATTCATTTCCTGGTTTAAAAGTTCCAGTCCTCCAATCTTGGAGCCGAAGTAATACCATGTGACTCAGGCGACCAATTACACACCACGACGAATGAACAGGCGAACAGACGGCTAACTCCTCACTGAATGAAAATTGGTTTGTCGACAAATACTTGCAAATAGACCAGAGGATAATTGGGATTGGGCACAAACAAGTCACTCACCAAAAATAAAACTGGGGGGAAGGGTAAAGATTGAGGGCTCGTCTACAGGAGAAAGTGCTACCAATTATGCCAGTGTAATTATAATGGTATTGTTGAACCAAGATAGTTCTTCCAGTGTAAGGGTACATCTACACTACAGGGGGGAGTCGATTTAAGATACGCAAATTCAGCTACGTGAATAGCGTAGCTGAATTCGACGTATCGCAGCCGACTTACCCCGTTGTGAGGACGGCGGCAAAATCGACTTCTGCGGCTTTCTGTCGGCGGCGCTTACTTAGGGTGACCAGATCACCAAAGACAAATATCGGGACGCGGGGGGGGGGGGGGGTGTGTGACGTGGGGGGGGCGTGGCGGGGGGGGGGCCAAAAAAAAAAAAAAAAAACACTTCCTCCGCAAGCGCTGGAGGGAGGCCCGGGAGACGCAGGGGAAGCGCGGGGCCGGGGTGAGTGAGAGTCCGGCCTGGCCCCGAGCAGGCAGGACTCAGTCGGGCGGTAGGGCGAGGAGGGGGCGGCCCGCGGGGCCAGGCGGCGGCTGTTCTCCCCCCCGGGCAGTGGGACTCGGGAGCAGCCGCTGCTGCAGCTCCCACTGCCGCGGGGGAGGAAGCGGCCATGGCGCTCCGCGGCTGCGGCGCCTCCGAACCCCCCGAGCCGGGGCCTGCTGCAGGGACCCAGCAGCGCGTACGCTGGGCCCAGCCCCTGGCCAGTCGCGTCTGGGCTCTGCCCAGCTGGTGCTATCCCGCGGCGGCCCCGGAGTGGGGGCAGCAGGCCCCAGCCCCCCCGTCCCGCAGGGAACGAACGGGGCTGGGCGGCCGATGCCTCCGCCCCGGGGCCGCCGCGGGATAGCACCAGCTGGGCAGCAGCCCAGACGCGACTGGCCAGGGACTGGGCCCAGCGTACGCGCTGCTGGGCCCCGCAGCAGGCCCCGGCTCGGGAGGTTCGGGGGCGCCGCAGCCGCGGAGCGCCATGGCCTCTTCCTGCCCCGCGGCAGTGGGAGCTGCAGCAGCGGCTGCTCCCGAGTCCCGCTGCCCGGGGGGGAGAACAGCCGCCGCCTGGCCCCGCGGGCTGCCCCCTCCTCGCCCTACCGCCCGACTGAGTCCTGCCTGCTCGGGGCCAGGCCGGACTCTCACTCACCCCGGCCCCGCGCTTCCCCTGCGTCTCCCGGGCCTCCCTCCAGCGCTTGCGGAGGGAGGGGGAATGGTGAGCCCGGGGAAGAGGTGGGGATTCGGGGAGGGAGCCAATCGGGGAAGGAGGGGGCGGAGTCGGGGCGGGGGGGGGGGGTGCGAGCACTTCCGGGCTCTAGGCTCCGGGGCATTTCCTTGTTTGTCCGGTTGTCCCGACCGCATGTCAGTCGGGACGCGGGACAAACAAGGAAATATCGGGACGGTCCCGATAAAATCGGGACGTCTGGTCACCCTACGCTTACTACCACCTCCGCTGGTGGAGTAAGAGCGCCGATTTGGGGATCGATTGTCACGTCCCAACGGGACGCGATAAATCGATCCCCGAGAGGTCGATTTCTACCCGCCGATTCAGGCGGGTAGTATAGACCTAGCCCCAGTCTCCGCTTTTTTTCTGGAATAAGAGTGGCTTTTTCTGGGTTAACTAAAACCCCTTCCATAGTGACATAAACTAAACTGAAAAGAAGGCCCTCTTATACTGGAATAAGAGTGTCCACACTGAAGGACATAAATCCACACCGTGTAGAGATCAAGCATAGGAGTTTATTACACACAGCACTGGCGGAGTGTCACCTGGCTTATTAGGCTCAGAGACACCATCCATCAATTGATTACAATAGAATATATGGATTTTCCATGGGCGGGGGGAAGTGACGGGGTAGGCAGTTCCACACCCCGGGATAGGTTTTGCAGCAAGACAAGATAGCACATTAGCCAATGGTTAACAGGTTACATAATGTCTCCGCCCATGGTCTCAAGTTAGCAAGTTAACATTTAATTAATACTTTGATAAAATGTTATTAGTATAAAATATATATGTTGAATTCTGATTTGGGGTCCATAGGAATGGGGTAGCTCCTCTGATTGTCCAGCAGATACATTCCTAGGGGTTAAAACAAAGAAACAGTGAAAGTATATGGCAATAAAGATTGTCTCCTTTGTGTTTTAAGGCAGGCATTGGTCCCTCGGAAAGGGAGTTGGGAGGAGGCCATATCTTATACTGTGCCAACTTTTCATAAATTGAAGGTTGAATCTGTGGGAAGAGCATCTCCCCACAGAAGAAACTAACAACTGAAACAGGGCTTCTTTGTTCAATCTGCAACTCTGAATAAGACACAATTATTTAGTTCTCAGCTCCAACACCTGGAAATTGGCTGACTAATCTTATTTTAGCAAAACAAGATTATCTGTTTACCCTAGCTTTCTCTTAGCTGATCACTATTTGCTAGGCCTCTGGTCCCTTGACTATACTCTGGACTTTGGGTCTGGGAAAGAGCTGGCACAATCCATATACCAGGTTGTTATATAAAATGCACATGGATTTTAACCCTTCACACATGCAGGCTTCTACAGGCAGTGCTATATTGGTTAAAATTCACACCTTAGCTTATAGCAGTATAAATTCCCATATAGACTAGCCCGAGTCAGACCAGCTCCAATTACTGCAGGATTAAATTGCCCAGGTTAAAAATCATAGGCAACACAATATGAATGTGGTGATGTTGCATACAATGCCAGTACCTAGCTTTTACATTGCGCTTTACATTAGTAGCTCTCAATGCACAACAGGATCATTAGCCCCGTTTTACAGATGGGGAAACTGAGGCATGTGGCAGTGACGTGACTGGCCCACGAAGTAGAACTCAAGTCTCTTGAGTCCCACTCCAGTGGTCAACCCATTAGGGCACTGTACTGTAGGGCCCAGACTACTTTCAAACATCCAAGATACTGAGTAACTAGAATCATAGAATATTAGGGTTGAAAGGGACCTCAGGAGGTCATCTAGTCCAACCCCCTGCTCAAAGGAGGACCAATCCCCAGACATATTTTTTGCCCCAGATCCCTAAATAGCCCCCTCAAGGATTGAACTCACATCCTCTGGTCCTGATTCTTTCCTGACTAGAGGTACGACTTTCACTAAATTCCTGGTTGTGTCGTAAAGCCCATAGTGTTAAGTCTGCAGGAGGAGTGCCATGGGGGAGGGATAGCTCAGTGGTTTGAGCATTGGCCTGCTAAACCCAGCATTGTGAGCTCAACCCTTGAGGGGGCCACTTAGGGATCTAGGGCAAAATCAGTACTTGGTCCTGCTAGTGAAGGCAGGGGGCTGGACTTGGTGATGTTTCAAGGTCCCTTCCAGTTCTAGGAGATAGGCATAAAATAAATAAATTAATGGAGATATCCTGAGTTAAATGTTGCCCTCAGCACCTTGGCATGGGTGATTCATGATTTTAACCTGGCGAGTGGCGACAACGCAGTTCTTAGCACTGAATCCTGCACCATGCAGTCCTGTTTGTTGCCTCCCAGTGACCTTTTAAATGCAAGAAACACAGGTAGAAAAAAAAAAGAATGATCACACAACGACTGAAGAATAGAAATCATTGTCTTAAATAAATTCTGCGTGGCAGAGAAGCCCAGCTTTCAAGTATTAAATACCTGTTACCCAGCCCATTATAAATTGCAGTGCCACGAGCCATTAATACCACTCTCGCCAAGGCACTCAAACATATCTCCTGATGAATGATTAGGTGAAGCAGTTTCTGTTAATTGTGCACTATTAATACATAGCTCTCAAATTCTGCAAGGAGGGGGCAGAGTGTTCGTGGTTTTCTCGCTCCCGTCCTTTTCAGGGTGGGATTTATTTTTGCTTTTACAAAATTTCGTGGCTGGGGATGCTGCTCTGAGGGTTTTGTCCCATGACCCAACCCCCCTGACATGCAGAGTGCTCCGGAGAATTGGTTCCGGGCAGGGAGCCATCTCTCAGATTTATTTCACAGACGTATCCCTGTGCATTTCCATAGCAGTGGGAAGTGGATGCCATTGCAGAAATGACTTGGTGCCTCTGGCCAGCTGCCGTGCAGAATTAATGAATTAACACACCTTTTGCTTCTGACATCACGAGCTGATGTGAAGAGTTAATAGCAGACTTCAGGACACAAGAAGTTTTATCTGTCCTACAAAAGCCCAGGGACTATGGTACATGTTCCTAAGCGCCATCTAGTGGCTATTAGCTAACTCAGTGATTTTCGACCGTTTTTCATTTGTGGACCCCTAAAAAATTTCAAATGGAGGTGCGGACCCCTTTGGAAATCTTACACATAGCTCAGTGGTTTTCAACCTGTGGTCTGCAGACACCTGGGGGTCCACAGACTAACTATTTATATATTATAATGTTTAATGTAGGCAGTGCCCCCACAAGTAGAGGGTGATATATCTTTATCTTAGGGTTAAGGGGCTGTCTCGTATGTTATTATGGGGAATGGTTAGCAGGAAATTCAGACCTGCTTGTGTGTACTGGAGTTGGTCCTTACAGTGTCCCAGTAGATGTCTCTGATTCTATCAGTGAGCATGACAATCGATACAGACATGGAGCACTCCTGTTACCACTTCAGCGATGTGCATTCCCAAATCCTTGCCCCTCCTGTCCTGTGGAATCACAGTGGTCCCCGGAAGGTGCAGCCCTCTGAGCACACAGAGGATGAGGCAGGACCGGCTGGTGGGGGGCATGGTGAGTAGGAATCCTCTCCTTAAGGGTCCAAGGGGAAGAGTGAGGAATGGCTGGAGCATCCAGGCACAGAGTGACGTGGCTGCTGCATGGCTGTGAGAGGACTCGAGACAGCGCTCACTCTATTTAGCTTGGCAAAGAGAGGGTTAAGAGGTGACCTGATCATCATGGTCTATATGTACCTGCGTGGGGAGCAAATATTTAATAATGGGCTCTTCAAGCTAACAGAGAAAGATCTAACATGATGCAATGGCCTGAAGCTGAAGCTAGACAAATTCAGACTGGAAGGAAAGTGTAAATTTTGAATGGTGAGAGCAATAAACCACGGGAATAACTTACCAAGGGCCGTGGGGCATTCTCCATCACTGACCATTTTTAAATCAAGATGGGGTGTTTCTTTAGCAGAGCTGCTCTAGGAATTATTTTGGAGAAGTTCTCTGGCCTGTGCTGTTCAGGAGTCCGACTGGAAGATCACCATGGTCCCTTCTGGCCTTGCACTCTATGAAGCTATGAAAGACCTCCCTGCAGAGAGCCAGCCTCCTGCTGCAAATGCTTGCTCAGCAACTTCCCCAGACAGGCCATTGGGCAGCAAGATCTGCATGTTCTCCCCCCCAACCCAATGTCTAACATCCTCTCTCCAAAAGCGAGGCCAACGGCATGGAACGGTGAGAGCAGCTGATGGAGATGCGGGCTCCAAGGACACATCTCCATAAGGCAGTATCAGGGGGAGTGATGGGGCCGGGGGACCAGGCCTGAGGGGGGATGATGTTTCTGGCAGCATTGCCTCCCCATGTGGTGGTGGAAGGTCTCAAACTCTCACTGACTTCAGTGGGGCCAGGGGCAGGCCTTGGTTCTGCTGTGCAAACTCCTAATAGCCTTCTGAGCATGTGTCTACACTACACACTAAGCCTGGGTCTGTGGGACCCAGGCTTGGGGACCTGGTGTTTCCAAGCCCCCGCTTGAGTAGCCACACTGCATTGTAAATCTGGGCTCACACTTGCTGGACTCAGGTCTCGCAGCCGTGCTAATGTGTCTGGACTGCCCTATGCAGACCTTCTGACTCAGGCCCAGGGCTTGAGCTGTGTCCACACTGAGAAATGACGGGGCTTGGAGCTGAGTCGCAGCAGGACCCCGGCTCTGAACCACCTCCCCAGCAGGGTCCTAGGTCCCGGGAACCGCATGATGGCTGACCCGAGTCAGACTGATTTGTGTGTGGTCAGAAAGGGGCTTGGTTGCAAACCTGACCCAGAGCTGAAGCTGCTTACCGTGTACTTTAGACTTGCCCTGATAGGCCAGCCACATGGCTGGCTAGCTCATCACTCTCCCTGGTACCGGAGTGGCTTGCCATGTGCTGATCCTGAGAGGCAGGTCTTGCTCCTGTAACACACATGCTCTCTCTCCTGCTTGTGCCCACCTTCCGCTGTGCTCAGGCAGACAAGGGCTGCAGGCACTGGCAAAGCTGGTAATGTTGCATATGCCAGGCCTGAGTACCCTGAATGCTGGGTTAGGGGTTGGGTGAATGTTCAGGCTGTTCTGGGAACAGACCCCTCCATACATGTAGTCTAAGATCACGCTCCCCTCTCCCTGCAGCAGGCCCAACGGTGCCTGAGAGAGTCACATACCCACTTTTTTTCTCAACTATTGGAGGGTGTGTGGCCTAGTGGCTAATGCACAAGCCTAGGATGCAGGAGACCTGGGGTCTGTTCCCAGCTCTGCCAGCGACCTCAGGCGAATCATTTTGCCTCCATTTCTCTGCCTGCAAAAGTGCTTTGAGATCGACTGATGGAAAATGCTCAGGTGTTATTTTCACGCCCCAAACTGACATAGCTCTGCCGGAAAAATGTTTCAGTGTCGGCTTGGCCTGAGTCCAAGCCTGTGTAACTGGGAGTAATGGGATGGAGTTACGCACGGCGGGGTGAGGAGGGGACGACTCAGGCTGAACGGTAGCTTGTGCCTAATGCTAGAAGAATAACTCCTGCATTCAGTGCATGGACACCCCATGTCAGGAATTTCCTTTGCAGTGTCTGTGACCGGACCCTCTTGTTGTTGCTTTCCATCAACGTGGCTTCCCTGGCAGGCCTGCTCCTGCCAACCAGACCTTGGATGGGAGAATATTGATGCAAACCTGCTTTTGAGCTCCCTCTTGGGCCAGATTCTCGGCTGGCATAAGCTGACGCAGCTCCTTGGGAGTCAACGCAGCTTCGGGTGACCGACCCCAGCTGAGGATCTGGCTCCATGTAGATGAAAGGTGCCACAAGGAGAGAGTTCCATGCGACTGCAGTTCTGCTCCCCTGCACACCTTTCTTCTCTCCTTGCTCGGTCAAGGCTCCTAGCACAGAAAGTTTGTCTTTGAGGCCCTGCTGCTTTGGATCCCACGCCAGGCGAGATCTGTGGCCAGCGCTTCTGCCAAGGCATGAGGGCTTGGCAGGGATCTCGCCTGGATGCCTGCCAGAATCCTCTCTCTGAGCCGGGCAGCAGGAACGTGCCAGGCGCTCATTGAAGTGGTTTATGGCGTTTTGCGTTCCAGACTTTCTCCGGTGGTTGGGGATTGTACCATCGCCGCAGAACCCAGCCCGGAAAAGGCACCAGTGCTGAGCACTGCTAACTGTGAGGCCTCTCTCCTGGTGCGTGGGGGAACATCTTGGTGTCTCTTGTGGGCTCTGCTCTACAGGTGGGTATGACCCGCACAGAGGGATTTATGTGCATTTTGCCCGTGCCGAGAGCATGAGAAAGGCCTGAGCCAAACCCACCCAGACCCAAGTAACCCTGAGCTCTGCGTCCCCTGCCTCTTTCAACCTCCATGTCTCCCCTCTCCCACTCTCTGTGCCCCTATCTCTGTGTCCCTCTCCCTTCCCTGTCCCACGTTCTCCAGCTTTCCAGGATCTTCAGCAGGGACAATATTTACATCACCGACGACTTGTGCTGGAAGCTAATGAACATGGCAATGAGGAGAGAGCCCTTGGTTTTAGATGAGGGCGACCCACTTAAAATGGAACTGGAGAGCTTGGATTTCAGCAGGGAAAAGGGGTTGGTATAAATGGGTGCTAAGCTAGTTGCTTTGCTCACGCAGCTTCCATAGAGCTTCCATGCATAGTCCATGCCGGTTACCTCCTTCTGGCTGCATGAAGCAGCAGCATTAATTCGGCAGCAGTAACCCTCTTCAGGCTCTGTGGACACTGCACCACAAAAGGGGCATCCGAACGGATTCATCTTTCTCATATTATGGATAAACAGGTCATTGCCACAAGTTGCACAACTTGTCTCGAGGATGCTTCCTACAGCGTGGCTGAGCCTTGCCATATTTGGTGTGTCTCTTAAAGCCCCAGCTCCTGGAATCATGGGATTCTTTCAGTCATCATAATCATTATTATTTGGGAGCATCTTGGTTTTCACCAAATGAAATTATTAGGCAGCAGGTTAAAAACAAACAAAAGGAAGTATTTCTTCACACAACGCACAGTCAACCTGAGGAACTCTTTGCCAGAGGATGTTGTGAAGGCCAAGACTATAACAGGGATCAAAAATGAACTAGATAAATTCATGGAGGATAGGTCCATCAATGGCTATTAGCCAGAATGGGCAGAGATGGTGTCCCTAGCCTCTGTTTGCCAGAAGCTGGGATTGGGCAACAGGGGATGGATCACTTGATGATGACCTGTTCTGTTCATTCCCTCTGGGGCACCTGGTATTGGCCACTGTCAAAAGACAGGATACTGGGCTAGATGGACATTTGGTCTGACCCAGTATGGCCGTTTTTATGTTCATATAAAAAGGCAGGTTCTAACCCTCCTGGAAATGCGGAAATCCTGAAAACGTGACCCCCTGAAGACTCAGAAACTCAAAGGCAAATGAAGAGAGCCCACAATTTATTATTTTAAAGCATCTCATGATTTTGGGGGGGGCACCTGGCTCACGATAATGCTTGGGGTTGGTGAAACCATGTCCTCCTGACCCCACCAGTTGCCAACACATGATGCTTCACGAGAAGGCATCTGGAGTTCCTTTCTCTCGAGCCTTAATCTTCACTGCTAAAAAAGTTACCTTTAGGTAACTAATGAGTGAGCTATCTTGAGCTAAAAATACAGGGAAGACAAGATACTGAGAGATATACTAGGCTAGGTCAGTGCTCCACCCTCACCAGGGTTGATCTCACCTGTTTTATCTCACGACAGGACTAAAGTGCCTGTCTTCGCTGTGCATTGACCTCAGGACAGTTCACCCATGGTAGTTCCCCTGAACTCCATCCACGCCTTCCTTGAGTGCTCGGCGACTTTTAACTTCTCTCCTTCCTTCAGGGTTGCCACCTGTCCAGGTTTTCCCAGGATCGTCCCTTTTTGAGGTCGCTATCCCAGGTGTTCAGTACCCCCAGCCCGGATGTTCTATGTTTTGTACCCTGCCCACCCTCCCTCTAGCGTTTAGCAGCTCTCTTTGTGCCAGCAACTCGCAAATCTACCCATGCTGACAAGCCATCGCCCTTCATCCAATCCAGCCTCTTGCTAGTATCACCGTGTGGATGTCCAGCCACCACCCCAAACTCAACACTGGCAAAACTGGGCTCTCAATCTTCTCCCCAGCCCCCAGAAAGCCTCCCCTCCACATCTTTTTCTGTCACCATGGTAACACTGCCCTTCTCCCCATCTCTCAGGCACTAGGCTGTCACCTTTGACTCAGCCCCTCTCTTCAGACCAAGGGTGTCCAACCTGTGCCCCAGGGTCACTTGTGCCTTGGTGCTGGGGACCCAAATTCCAATCTTGGCTCTGGCGATGAGTTGCCTGGGGGCAGCCATTTCCCCACTCACCTGGGACATGGGGTTGGAGGTGCCTTGCATCTCCCTGGCCTCTTCCATGCACCTCACTGCCCTGCAGCCTGGATGAATTCATTCCGGCTCTCGTGTCATGTGCTAACTATTCTTGTCACCACAACATGGCCCCTTCCCCCCCCCAGGCCAAACCCCCCCGATCCCAGGGAGTGCTGCCACCTCCCAGCCTTTTTCTCTAAGGCCGCCTCTGCAGAGCTGGAATGGGGCAGAACATGAAGCGCGGGTCTCCCCAGGAGAGGGCGCTCCTCTCTTCTCACAGCATGGGTCCCATATTCCCAGCTCCACCCCCGCCACCTATACGCTTCCGATATGCAAAGCTGCATTCCACCATCACATCGCTTCTGCTGTAGCTTCCTCCAGTGCAATACTAAAGAAAGTAAGGTATTAAATTGGGGATCAAGAATGATTCAGGGCTACTCATTTTCCTCCAGTGACGGTGATAAAGCAAACAGATCGAATCGCATTCGACTCTCCTAGAGCAGTGGAGGGGTGATCTAGTGAATAAAACAGTTTGAATGATTTCCTGAAGCATGGCTCGCCACAGCTGGGTGAGACTAAGTAGTCCTCTAGCTCCTGTAGTTCCTAAATGGCAGTTATTAGCATATATAAACACTCATTAGCATATGTACACACGAATTAGCATATATAAACACTCCAGACTCTTTGGAGGCTTTGACTCTGTGATCATGTGGATGTAGTTAGCTTAAGGTAAATAAATCTTTGTCTGGATAGATTTCTGCCTGCGCTACTCTGTAACGATATTGCACATAACTGTGTTATAAAAGCCTATAAATACACCCGGCCAATCCTGAGCTGCTCACTGCGTTTTCAACCCTGCCAAGTGTTTTCAATGGGAGTTTTACATGAGCAAAAAGGGAATGAGAACTGGAGGATTTGACTCATTGCGTCACTGCCTCTTATTTTTTTCACTCTGCTACTGAGTTGGCAGAACCTTTGGTCACACATAGTTGTGGGAAAATACTAGGGGGGAAAAGGAAGGGGTATAAAATTATTAATAAAATAATAATATCAATATTGATAGCGATAATATGGGTTAAATTGTACTTTTAAACATAATAAGGATAGATAGATAGATAGATAGTGTGGCTACAGGAGAGTGATAGAAGGCAGATATATTAGCCCCAGATTAAGTAGGTCCCTTTTCCCTGGGTAAGGTGACAGGGAAGATTCCAGAACAATCAGGAACTTTCTGGAAACAATTAAGGCAGACAGGCTGATGAGAACACCTGGAGCCAATCAAGAAGCTGCTAGAATCAATTAAGGCAGGCTAATCAGGGCACTTGGGTTTTAAAAGGAGCTCACTTCAGTTTGTGGTGTGAGTGTGAGGAGCTGGGAACCAGAGGTGCAAGGAGCTGAGAGTGAGAGGGTGTGCTGCTGCTGCTGGAGGACTGAGGAGCACAAGCGTTATCAGACACCAGGAGGAAGGTCCTGTGGTGAGAATAAGGAAGGTGTTTGGAGGAGGCCATGGGGAAGTAGCCCAGGGAGTTGTAGCTGTCATGCAGCTGTTACAGGAGGCACTATAGACAGCTGCAATCCACAGGGCCCTGGGCTGGAAGCCAGAGTAGAGGGTGGGCCTGGGTTCCCCCCAAACCTCCCAACTCCTGATCAGACACAGGAGGAGTTGACCCGGACTGTGGGTTCCACCAGAGGGGAAGATCTCTGAGGTAAGCAAATCTGCCAATAAGCGCAGGACCCACCAAGGTAGAGGAGGAACTTTGTCACAATAGATCGATAGATAGATGGGAGGGGGTGTATAGAGATATCTAGATAGATAGATCTGGTCTTCTACTTAAGAAGCTGGTTTGAGGTTCCTTAGAGATGGGCTTTATTCCTGGCTCTGCCACAGACTCTTGCGTGACCTTGACTAAGTCGCTTAAACTCTATGGGCCACAGTTCCTATCTGTAACACAGGAATAGTATCACTTCCCCCGTCCCACCCTTTGGCTTGCCTTTCTTAGCTAGATTGCAAGCTCCTGGGGACAGTGTTTGTCTCTTATGTACAGGCACAATCAGGTTCAGATCTCTGTTGTGTCCTCAAAATGCAAATAATTAGAGGGAAGCCCTAATTGGGCCTTATCTGCATTTCTAATACTAGCTGATTAATGCGATTTTAATTTTCATTGAGGTGCTTAACACTTGGCTGAAAGTAACTGCGATCTTTAATGTAGATTACAAAGCATCTCCCTCTTAAACACACACATATTTCAGGAACAAACAGGAGAAAAAAACAGCAATAAACCCTGCTTTCATTTTCCTGCCTTCTCACCACTCTTAGATAACTCCCCTTTGGCATGACTGGTGGTGGCCGTTTAGGTTTCACAGACAGGCAATCACCTTGTGGACCATCTATTTCCATCTGGTGTTTACAGCTTTAGATCCAGGTAGGTGCAATTCCCAAAACAACGAGAACCTTTGCAAGTCAAGTCAAATCCATACACCTTTCAGCTAGATTCAGGATCCAGGCAGCGCCAACCGGTTCTAATGGACTCAAAATCACTCCCCAGTCTAAACTTTCACCCAGGACCCAAACTGAGCTGTTACATTTTGAGGCACAGATACCTTTTAGGAGTTTGGATTTTCCATTATGCCTTTCAAAAAAAAATCCATTTAATTCTGAGCTTCCTGCTTTCAGTCGATGTCAGAAGTGTCAACAGGAAAGCACCCTGTGCAGGGCTATTGTTCTGGTGCAGTTTCCTACTAAGAGGTTCAAAAGGCCCAGTTTGGATAAACACCCCAAAGTTGACATAATAAAAATACTTTGCACTTCTACAGAAGGGAAGGGATAGCTCAGTGGTTTGAGGGTTGTGAGTTCAATCCTTGAGGGAGCCACTTAGGGATCTGGGGCAAAATCAGTACTTGGTCCTGCCTAGTAAAGGCATGGGGCTGGACTCAATGACCTTTCAGGGTCCCTTCCAGCTCTATGAGATAGGTATATCTCCATATATATTAACCTTCCATCTGAGGGTTTGACCCACTCTTTACTAACATCTGAATTCAGCCCAACAATGCTTCTTTGAGTATGGGATCTCCCAAGGTCTGTCTACACTGCAGTGTAAGTCCAGGGTCAGTAGAGCTTGAGTTAACAGACCCTGGGTTTGTTACCCTAGGGCTTGAGTGTCTACACTTGTTTGTAACCCCAGGTTAGGAATTGTTGACCCCTGAGTCCCAATCTAGGGCTCCAGCCTCTACACTGTATTATGTGGGCCCAAGTCCAATCCCCATACCCCAGACTTCCCAGCATCCTCCCAAAATGTGGCTGCTTTAGCCCTTTGTTCATGGTGCAGCGTGGGAAAATTTGACAGTCCACCAAACTTGACTGTCCAGAGGACAAAGTGAGTCTGCCCATGGGATTGTGGGATACTTTTGGCAAACTCCCAGAGCACAAGTCCAGTGGGGGCTGTGTCTACACTGCAAAGCACTAGGGCTTGAACCCTGGATTCCAGTCTGACTCAGGCACTGACCATCCACCCCCGTGGGGTCCTGATACCTTGTGCCGGAGCCCTGGGTTAGTGTGATTTGTGTGTAAGCAGGAGGAGGTTGGGGTTGAACCTTAGTTCAAACCCTGGGTTTATGTGGCAGTGTAGACATACCCCCAGTGGTTAGGGATACCGACGATGAGGATTCAATTTCCTGCAAGGACTTTCTCTGTGGACCGAGGCAAATCATCTAGGCGCAGAGGCTCACAGGTATTTAGGAGCTTAAATCCTATTGAGATCAGTCGCAGTTAGGCAACTAAATACCTTTGAGATTCCGGCCCTTAGAGTATGTCTACACAGCACAAATTAGGCATGGATTCCAGCTAGCATGGGTAAGAATAGCAATGAACTTGGCACAGCATGGACAGGTAGCACAAGTCTAGCAGGGAAGCTGGTTCTGTACTTAGCCTGGGCTGTGCTGATTGCATTCCTCCTGGTACCTGCACCAGCCAGATTCAGGCTAGCCCATACACAGCTTTCACAGCATATACGTACCCTCCGTCTCACTGCGTCTCTGTGTCTGGTTGTAAAACAGGGTCCATACAGCGGCCGGTAGCTGTAAAAGTGCCTGCTGCATGGCTAAGCACATCAGAGGTTGTGAGGTGCTCCAGGGCTGTGGTAACGGGGCTATGCTAAGCAGGTGTCAGCGCCACATGTCACGGGGAAGAGCTGGGAGTAGAACCAATCTGGCTTGCAGCCCTCTGCTTGAGTCACAGGACGACGTCTCCTAGCTAATGTAACCCATCGCTTGGCCTCCGACCGATCTCCATGCTGCTCGGGGCTGAAAATCTCAGCCCACCTGCTGTTTTCAGGTGGCATTTGGACTTGTAGAAAGAATGACATCAGAGGGGACCCCGAAGCCCAGCCACGCTCCACCACAGCGTAGCGGGAGGCCCAGGGACCCAACGTCAAAAACCACCGGTGGTGTCTGCACCGTGATCTCGCTCAGGATGTGTCTACACGGGGATCGGAGGGGTGATTGCAGCAGGTGTAGTCGTAGCTGAGCTCACTTCAATCTAGCTAACTCAGGTACCAATAGGTCCAGGCTGTGGCAGCTTCACTGCTATTGGTACCCAGAGCTAGCCTGGGTCAGTCTACAAGTGCTGCAGTCCCGCGCCCCATTGCAGTGTAGACAGACCCTAGGAAACAAGCCGGCATTTTGGGCCTGGCTCTACTTGCAGATGTAGAGCGCTGTGAGTTAAACCCGCCTTCGTAGAGCGCAGTAGGGAAAGCGCTGCAGTCTGTCCACACTGACAGCTGACAGCGCAGTGGCGTGGCCACATTTGCGGCATTGGGAGCGGTGCATTATGGGCAGCTATCCCAGCATGCAAGTGACTGCAACGTGCTTTTCAAATGGGAGGGGTGGGGCGGAGTGTGACAGGGAGTGTGTTGTGTGTATGTGGGGGGAGAGAGACTGTGTCAATATGCTGTCTTGTAAGTTCAGACCCTCCCTACCCCCCACCTCTCACTCACTCAAGCTGATAAGCAGCCGGCTTCTCCGAAATGGAGCTTTGAAAGGGCATTTCCGCATTCCTGCAGCCGATTTGACAACTATGACAAGAGTGGCCACTTGACTTAAGAGGATTATGGGACGTTTCCGGAAGCTGATCAGAGTGCAGTAACGCAACACCTCGTTCACACTGGCGCTGCGGCACTCCAGCGGGGGCGCATCAAACGTTATTCCTCTCACCAAGGTGGAGAACGAGCAGCGCTGTAGCCATGGAGTCAGAGCGCTCTACGTGCCTTGCCAGTGTGGACGGGGAGTGAGCTAGGGTGCCTGGGGCTGCTTTATTGCGCTGTAACTCACACGTGTAGCCAAGGCCTTTGTTTGGTTCAGTGCAGACTGCGAAAGGAGATGCATCCTGCCCCTTAACTCTGCCCTTTCGGGTTATCCAACAACTAGGTCTTGGCAATGAAGTGCTCCCACTGCATGGGGCAGTGCTGACCACCTGCAACCATAACTCCACGTTACTGGCACAAGAATTGCACCTGGATGGATTCACCTGTGTCTATTCCCAGCATTATTATTATTAATTTGTATTGGGGTATCATGCATGAGCCCCAGTTACAGACCAGGGCGCTGTTGTGCTAGGGGCTGTACACACACTGAACAGAAAGATGACCTCACGCACCTGCAATCCCAGCACAGCTAAACCAGAAACCTCATTCAAGTACCAGGTTTTTGGTCTCTTTGGTCTCAAACCAGGACTAAACAAAAAACCACCTGAACCTCCAAGCCGTTGTTCATAGCCACCCCACCCTCCATCCCCGCAGCTTGTGTGTCTCCCAGCTGGGGAGGGCTCCTTCCTATCCTGAAAGGGCACGTGCCAGGAGAGATGCTCACTAGACAGCGGGGCACTCGCCTTGTTCTGTCGGAGTGATTGACACCTCACCCTGCTCCCCCCAGGAATGGAATAACCCTTCTGACTCCTCCAGATTTAATGATGAATCACCTTTGAGACAGTCAATGAGACAAGCCCATTAGGCTCCGATCCCTCTGGAGGGATAAACCAAGCAGGCTTTGCCCAGGCCAGCTCCCAGCAGAGCTTTGTGTGATTGAGGGGTGCAGAATCGCTCCCATGGAGCCCAAACACCTGGATACTGCAGCATACTGCATGGCATTAGAGCAGGGACACGAAAGCTGCGGGTGAGACTCCGTGCAGCCAATGCACTCAGTGTCCAGGGCAAGAGAAGCAGTCAAAGAGCAGAGCATAAAGCAAATGAGCCAGATGGCCATCGCTTTGCAGCACCACTTCCTGCCTCGCGTGGAGAGATGACCAGTGTAGAGAAAGTAGATTAGGAAGTGTTGTTTACTACTTCTCATAACACAAGAACTAGGGGTCACCAAATGAAATTAATAGGCAGCAGGTTTAAAACAAACAAAAGGAAGTATTTCTTCACACAACACACAGTCAACCTGTGGAACTCCTTGCCAGAGGATTTTGTGAAGGCCAAGACTATAACAGGTTCAAAAGAGAACTAGATTAGTTCCTGGAGGATAGGTCCATCAATGGCTATTAGTCAGGATGGGCAGGGATGGTGTCACTAGCCTCTGTTTGCCAGAAGCTGGGAATGGGTGACAGGATGGATCACTTGATGATTTCCTGTTCTGTTCATTCCCTCTGGGGCACCTAGCATTGACCACTGTCGGAAGACAGGACACTGGGCTAGATGGACCTTTGGTCTGACCCAGTAGGGCCATTCTTATGTTCTTATGATGTGACCGCAGGCCAGGAATTCCCACCACACAGGAGCACTGCAACAGACCTACACGCCTCTCCCACTGTTGGAGGCCCAGCTTCTAGATTCGGACCCGTTGAGTCTTTCTCGGCTGGGCTCCCTGGCCTGAATCCAGCTGATAAACTGTATCTGGTGGCCTTTTTGGTAATTTCTATGCACTGCAAGTTGGTGGTCTGTGGGGACATCAAGGCTGGATGTCTCTTTCTAAAAGACGCTCTCTAGCTCAGCTAGAAATTACAGATGCAGGAATCCCTGGCTTAGGTTCTCTGGCTCAAGGACTTCTATGATCCTTCTTCTTCTCTTTTCTTTGTCTAGCAGCTCTGCCTTCACTGTCATGTGGTTTCCCAGCAAACTCTTCTCCTCTCTGAACTCTGGTTCTCAGATCAGATTGAAGCCCAGCTTGGGCTGACACGCTGTGTGCCAGCAGTGATGGGATTTTATTATCTGACTCATAGAAAGAATGACGCCGGAGGCTCATTTCTTTCTGATGCCCATGGACGCAGCTCTATGTACAGGGCTGTTGGCACCCTGTAACCCAGCCACACTCCAGCACAGCAGTTTCCGTAGCGGGAGGCCCAGCTGAGCCTGTCATTTCAGGAGTTAATTCTGAGCCAGGGCTCAGAGTAGGGTGACCAGATGTCCTGATTTTATAGGGACAGTCCCGATTTTTGGGTCTTTTCCTTATATAGGCTCCTATCACCCCCCACCCCCTGTCCCGATTTTTCACACTTGCTGTCTGGTCACCCTAGCTCAGAGGCAGAGCGGGAATGGTCTGCCAGCCAGGAGCTAATTAAACACAGAGGAACCTACCGATGATGCTCAGCACTGTAAAGGCAGTGGCTGCTCGGAGAGGAGAGACCCTGAGAAGGGAAATTTGGGGGAGGGGAGGGGCTCCGATTCAATCCCGCATGGATTGTGCCCGCAGCTTGGGAGGCGTGTTGCAGGGAGGGATGCCTGCCAAACTGGTGTCAATCTGGAACACGGCACCGAAGTGCCCCCCTCCTAGAGAGGGTGGGTTTTGTGTTCAAATCCTGCTCTCATGCCATCTGGCTCTGTGCCCTCTTCGAGCATCCAGGGTTTGCCATGAGATATGGGGGGTGAAAAGCTGCCAAACCCATGTGGTGGCATTTGAATCGGGCCTTTGATGTGAAGGTTTATGATGTCCTTTAAACCTCACGCTGGGGTGCGGGGAGGGATAAACACCTCAACACAACAGCTGGAAGAGCTCTGTGACTGCAGTCTGCTGCATGGATCTCTCTGAAGCAGAGCCCCCTCCGCCCCCCCCGCATGAAAACACCCGCACGCTTGGTGAACACAAGAAACAGCCTGTGAAATTCATGAGCCTTCAGGGACACGCCTGCGTGTTCACAATCTCTTCTGTTAAAAACTTTCCTGCTACTCTAGGCCACGCAGAGATGCAGCTTCGCAGATCCTGGCACAGCTCCAGCCTTGTGAAGACGTCACCAGCCTATCTGTGCGTCTCAGCTACTTAGCCGGCCTGCAGTGAGCACAGGGTGTTTACCCTCAAGGTAGCTCCCCATGGGGAACTGAGGCGAAGGGCTTGTCTACACTTACAGCGCGGCACCGGTGCAGCTGCGCTGCTGTTGAGGTTAGTGTAGACGCTACCTACACCCACAGGACAGCTTCTCTCGTTGCACCTCCCCAGGGGGCTGGGGCACATGACTTACGAGGAGAGGCTGAGAGAACTGGGCTTGTTTAGTTTGCAGAAGAGAAGAGTGAGGGGGGATTCGATAGCAGCCTTCAACTACCTGAAGGGGGGTTCCAAAGAGGAAGGAGATCAGCTGTTCTCAGTGGTGGCAGATGACAGAACAAGGAGTAATGGTCTCAAGTTGCAGTGGGGGAGGTCTAAGTTGGATATTAGGAAACTCTATTTCACTAGGAGAATGGTGAAGCACTGGAATGGGTTACCTAGGGAGGTGGTGGAATCTCCATCCTTAGAGGTTTTTAAGGCCTGGCTTGACAAAGTCCTGGCTGGGATGATTTAGCTGGGGATTGATCCTGCTTTGAGCAGGGGGTTGGACTAGATGACCTCCTGAGGTCCCTTCCAACCCTGAGATTCTCTGAGTCTATGATTCTAAGAGGTGGTAGCCATGTTGACAGGTGAAACTCTCCCATCAACACCGTGCTGTCTACACCAGGGGTTAGGTCGGTGTAACTACAGCGCTCGGGTGTGGATTTTTCATACCCATGAACGACGTAGTTATCCTGACAGAAGTTTGTAGTGGAGACCAGGGCTTAGACAACCCAATGGAAGTGTAACGCCTAAACACGGCCATGGGGCTGGGCCTAAAGGACTCGCCCATGGTCACACTGGGAGGCCATGGTAGAGCAGGGAGCCGAAGCCCGGTCTCCGTAATCCTACGCTGGCATCCTAACCACTGGGCTGTTGTGCCTCTCCGGAATAGAGCAAGTGAAGAGGGGAAACGCATCCAGCCGGCGCGCCTCCTTGTAACCGATGTCACTGGGGGTGGGGTTGTCAGCGCTTGCTCACCCGGAACTGGGCATCCAGGGGTTAAGGCCAAAGGGGTATATTTTCAGAAGCAATGAGCACCTCCCGCTCCTGGGGAGGTCAGTGGAAGAGGTGGGCGCTCAGCACGGCTAGCAGCAAGGGCCAGGCCACTGATTTGAGGGCCACGGGACAGACTGGAGGCACCTGAAAGCTTTGCCCTAAGCGGTTTGCCAGGAGTCATGCGGCAGAGTTGGGAATAGAATCCAGGCGTTCGGGTACCCAGCCCCCAGCTCTAACTAGCAGAGACACTGCTTAGGTTTGGATGGGAGAAGGGGATGATGGAGGGCTAGAGCCAAGATGGGGTACCCAGGTTAAGCCTGCCAGTGAGAAGTCAGACCAGTGGACTCCCGGTAACCATATTTCCAGCACCATAGTAAGTCAATTCCCATTCAGCAAGGACTTTCCTAAGGAATAGATGCCGCAGCTACCGCTGAACAGTTACTGGCTTGTGCTTATTCAAGTTCTAGCTCTTGTGGCTTGGGATCGTGCCTTAAGTGCTTGCGGTGGCTTCCCCCATCCCTTCTAGATTGAAATCCTAGAGCAAACCCTACCCAGCTCGACTCTGCAGCTTAGGGACCCACGAGCCAGCCCATGAGGTGAGGCGAACGCAAATCTCTCTTCCCAGGGCGTGGGTTTGCAGTTGCCGCGGTTGATTGCCCCTGGCGTTGGCTCGATTTCTTACGCTCGTGCTTGGAAATCTTTTGCATTTTGACCCAGTCGAGCCAGCAGTACCACCAGGTCGTGTAGGGTTTATTTTATCGTTTCACACTTCAAGCAGCCACAACAGCCAGATGCGATCAGAGGGGGAAGGGAGAGGAGCTAGCTGGCAAACTCCGATGAACCATTTGGAAGCTGGAGACAGAGTTGAATGCCCAGCATTAGTAACTCAGAACCCCCAGCTAAGATTTGGCCTCAGGGGTATATTGTCCCCTTGTACTGCAAAAATGTTTTCTGTGCCAGCTCAGGCAGAGGTGAGCTGCCCAGATGATGAACACAGTTAAAATCAATGCTTAGATCAATCCGTCTTGGGGAGATCTGCTCAGGGTTAAAAAAGCCACAGCATGGGCTGGCATCTCAATGCCAGAGTGGCACCCAGTCACTCCCAGCCCTCCTTCCCGGGATCAGGGTGCAGAAAGAGAACCGTGGTGGAAGCTAACGCTGTCAGGTTGGAGGGTTGGGGACTATCCCTTGATGAGTGGCCGATCCTTGATTTAACTCCCCTCCTTGCCCAGCTACTCTGTCGACAGAACCCCGTAGCCCGTGTTCTTGGGGCAGAGGTTTCTGTAGAAGCCAGGGATGTGGCTAGTACCTCCCCTCCCCACTTCCATTCTCCTGAGTCACTTTCAACCAGGTTTCATTCCTAGCCTCTCTCGTGAGCGAATAGGAGAGCGTGGGCCAATGTCAGTATCCCAGACAGGCCCGTCTGCATTGTCCCGTTCAGCCTGTGTCGGCTCCATGATTCGCAATCTCAGGAAAGAAACCAAGGGACCAATGTACCTGGACTCTGAATATGACTCTCTTCCCCCAGAGGTGCCAGGCACACACACCTACATTAATAAATAAATACCATCACCCCTTCTGTCAACACCAGTGTCCTGCTCTGCTGCCAGTGTCACCCTTCTGCCAAGCACTGGTAGATGTCTTACTTTGTCGGTTGGCTTCCCTTTGAAGGAAAAATTAGCAATGTGGAATGTGGGGTATATTCTAAGTGTAACATGTTTTATTTACCCAGAGACATCAGTCCTAGAACAGAGATGGTCACAAACAGCATGCAGAATAATATCCTCTTCCTGAAATCTCAGCCCAACACCAGCATCCAGATGCTAGGGAGCAACACTGCCTCAAGATTTGATTCTAATTAGAAACCAAGGCAGAAAGCAAACTCTCTTGCCTTGTGTAACCAAAACTAACAACAACACAGCATGTCTTCCCAAGACTAAACATTTGCTCGCACGCTGAGAAAAAGGAACTGAGAAGACTATATGTAACAGCACCACCATAACAATAACAATGTCCAGGTCTGCGCTGAGACCCATTGGCAAGTCTGTGGCGGAAGCTTGCACTGATGCTCTCCGTGTTCTGTGGGAACCTGGGTATGTTTCAAGGGACAATCCTGTCTTGACAGAGGTTTGGATAGAGTGACCTAATTCAGAAGGTGCAGTCCATATCTGAAGCTCTATGAAGTCATGCCTTCAGCCGCCAGAGTTACCACCCTTGATGGCATCAGACTTGCTTTCTTAATTAAAAGATAATTCAACTTCCACGTAGAAGAGCGTCCATGTATAAAGGTTTCATAAACCAGCCTGCACTTGTGGAAACACGCCTGTCAACAGCTCCATCCCTGCCAAGGGAGATAAGAACATAAGAATGGCCGTACTGGGTCAGACCAAAGGTCCATCTAGCCCAGTATCCTGTCTATCGACAGTGGCCAATGCCCCAGAGGGAGTGAACCTAACAGGTAATGATCAAGTGATCTCTCTCCTGCCGTCCATCACCACCCTCTGACAGACAGAGGCTAGGGACACCATTCCTTACCCGTCCTGGCTCATAGCCATTAATGGACTTAACCTCCATGAATTTATCCAGTTCTCTTTTAAACCCTGTTATAGTCCTAGCCTTCACCACTAACCTAGCTACCACTCTAACCTAGCTAACTCAGCACAAGAGGAGGACGGGCAGGGAAAGCCAAGGTGGGGAAGACATGCCATGCCATGCTCTGAGCCCATATCTCATGGAAATCATTGCCCTTGACGGGCACATGGATGGCACTTGCTAAGGAGCCTGGTGGCCGCTCTGATACTGCCGCTGAGCAAATGGATTTCCAAGACCTAGGCCATGGGGCCGGCCTGGGCGAGCGCATGTTCCCCAGCCCTCCCTCAGCAGCATTAGGGAAGTGCCTTCGGTGCAATAGAGGAACTAACCCCGAGCTGCTTTAAGGGCCAGATTCTCTGCTTCCCTCCATGTATTTGATCTCAGCGCCACCCTCTCGGCTTCAGTAGCATTACAAAGAGGACGACTGGTCCAGTGGATAGGGGACTGGCCCAGAACTTGGGAGACCAGGGCGACAGTGACCTTAGGCAAGTCATTTAGCTCAGGTGTGGAGCCCGAGCTGCAGGTTCAAAGTGCGAGCCCCAATGACCCCAGGCTGCAGAGCCAGGATGGGAGGCTAGCTTCTGCAGGCCGTGTAAACAAAAGCTCCATGTGTCTGCCTGTAACAGCACTGCCTTGCCTGAGACGGGAGTTGTGGGGATAAATACATTCAACATTGCGGGGCGCCCAGAGGCTAGGGTGACAGAGGCCAGATAAGTAGTTAAGAGGGACAGACTGCACTGAGCGTAAAATCAAATCGCTTCCTTGTTTCCTCCAACACGCCCGCTGGGATGGTTTCCTTTGTGACGGATTTCAAAGGATATTTTCTCCCCATTTTTTTTACCCAACTGGCAGCGACCCTAATTACATGGCCATCACTATGCAGAACTGGCCGCGATATGAGTCCCTGAGGCCCAAACATGAAGCTCTCCAGGCTTCAGAAGCAGGATCCTCTCCTGACTCGTTCGGGCCTCCCATCGGTGGAGCACCGCTGACTTTGGCAGAGTCACACGGGGGTAAAGGGGAGCAGAGTCAGGCCGTGATTTTTCAACCGTGTTTATTTCAGACTATCATCCCTTCCTGTTTTATTGCTTTATAGCTGGAGGACCAGTGCTGAGACAGGCAGTTTGAGCGCATAGATAGCTCCATATCATGCCAAGCCGCTGCATTGTCGGGGAGATTAATTCTTACCTCCCAAATCTTTTCATGTTAGAAAAATTGTTGCTGTCAATATCAAATAAACAATTCCCGAGAAGAGTTATCCACTCACTTAAGGGCGAAAAATACAGGTCTAAAAGCTCCAGAAGTTTAAATCCATCAGTGCTGTATCGTTCAACATCCCGTCCAGGAGCAGTCTGTCTAGCTAAGGTATTTGTATAGCCCCGTTGTCCTATTACCTGAGCACCTTGCAGTCTGTAGCCAACTTGTCCTTTATTGCGTTATCCACACAGCCACCCTGTGGAGTATGGAAGTGCTAGTACCTCCAGTTCACAGATGGGAAACTGAGGCACAGAGAGGCTAAGGGCAAGTTTACACAGCACCTGCACGCGAGCCTCCCTGCCTGGGTCCATAGACATGTGTTGTGCTCTAAAAAGAGCTGTCTAGCTGTTGCAGCCAGGAACCTGAGGGTGGGGGTGGGCTTGAGACCCCCAAGGCACAAAATCAAAGCACATCCCCACAGCTTTTTTTTGGCACACTAGTGCAAGGCTGTGGCCTCTGGCTGGGAGGCTGGCTCCTAAAGGCAGTGTAAACATGGCCTAAGTGACTTGGCCCAGGTCACACGGGAGGTCAGCGGTAGAGCAGGGAATTGAACACGTATCTGCCCCAGTCATTGGTTTCAGCCTTCCATCTCTAGCCCTGGCCGAAGCAGAGGAAATGGACATTTGCTGTTTGTCGCCTAAGCTTTGAACCAAGGGAATAGCGGTCCTTCAAATGGCACTGCTGTGGTCCTTCAAATGGGCAGCATGGGAAAAAACCACAGGCCAGAGTCACCATTACATTCTGCCTGCCTTGCACTAGTCCAAATGGCTCCGAACAGCCACGCTGCGTCCCCAGAATCAGCCAGTGTGGAGCCCGCGCCCTTTAAAGACAACCCTGTCCAAGCGTCATCTGAACCCCTCGGGCCCCCACTGCCTGAGATGCTTTCCTGAGAACTACAGGTCCCCTCTTTCAGGCGAGATGGAAAGCCGAGGTGCTGACTTTGAGGGTTCATGAAATATCCCATGGTGTTTAATGCTGGAGCAGGGATGTTCACCCTGGTGTTCCAGCCAGATCCCAACTCAGATATTTACATGTCACCTTCCTAAATTGCCCCTTGTAGTTCTAAACCGAGGGAACATTCTTCTCTGCAGACCAGATTCTGGTGACAGGGACATCCCAGTAAACCCAAAGGAACGGGGCTGATGTCATTGACAGAGTTATAGTCAGATTGTGTTATCCGTTAGTAACTCCATTAATGTCACTGGAACTAATTTAATTACACACTGGTGTGAATGAGGTCAGAATCTGGTGCTTCTCACCCTAAAAGGTTTAGTGTTGCTAGGGAGACAAGGTGGTGAGGGAATATCTTTTATTGGACCAACTTCTGTCGGTGAAAGAGATAAGCTTTCAAAGTGCCAGAGAGCTCGTCTTCAGCTCTGTGTCAGCTCGGAACCTTGTCTCTTTCACATACAGAGGTTGGGCCAATAAAAGCTATTACATCAGCCACCTTGTCTCGCTAATATCCTGGGACTAACCCGGCTAAATAACACTGCAAACCATAGTGTTTCTAGCGGCTGTTAAACACGCAGCATATTCCAGCCCAGGCAGGCCGTGTTGCCTAGCGAACTGGACAGGGTTGTTCTCTTGGCTCTGCCACAGGCTGACCTTGGGTAAGTCACATCCCCGCTCTGTGCCTCAGTTTCCCCATCTGTAGAAAAAAGGGAGGATGATGATACTGACCTCCTTTGTAAAGCGAGTTGAGATCTACTGATGAAAAGTGCTAGCTAAGAACTAGATATTAATTATTATTATTATTAATAATAATGTGAGTGGCAGGCGGAGTGATCTCTGTGTATGGTTTAGGTTTATAAATTGTTTGGGGATGCTGTGAGCAGACAGATGCTCTGTGAATGTCAGCTCTATGGGGCCAGACCCTCTGCTGGAGTAGCTCATCAAAGTTTCGCTGACGCCAATGGAACACCACTCATTTAAACCACCTAAGGAATCCAGCCTGAAATTATAATAGCCCTGAAAATAACATACCCCATTATGGGCTCGGGAACCCTCCCCCTTCACACCCATGCCCCCTCCACGTGCAACAGTTCCAGCGCCATTCCTTGCACCACAGCCGTGCAAGACGGCAGAGACGTGAGCTGCGCTGTTGGAGCAGGACTTACCCTCACCCCGCCCATCCCTTCCAGTGGGGATCGCCAATAGTCCAGCACCTTCTCCATGTTGCTCGGTGGAGCTGAACCAGTGGGAAGGGAGCACGTGGGCTGCCCCTGTAGAGCGGTGCGGTTCCCTGGAGGACTGGCTGCATCAATCAGCCTGCTCTCAGGAGGTGGCTCCTTTAAGTGCAATGGAGACAGGCTAGCATTTGAACCCCTCCCCAGCTGTGCTAAGAGCTGTGATAACTTGCAGCACCTCTGCAGGGGTCTCTCTCTGCTGCGGATCCCACCCCAGAGGGTCTGGCTGAGCGGCCTCCGCATTGCCCAACGGGGGAGTTTGGCTCTCTGGTTTTTGCAGAGTGAAAATCTGAGCAAAGTTCCAGCCTGGCTGATGCCTGATCAGCCACTGAGCAAATCTACCAGCACTTCAGTGCGCAGAGTGGCAGAGGAGGATGAGCCAGGCTGTGGGACGACTGGCAACATGAAAGAGATGAGTGAGATGAAAGAGAAAAAGCCCGCCAGGAATGGGATGGCAGGAGGCAGAGAGAAAGCAGAAGACAGAGACAGCCTTGGTAGGGCTTGGAATAGCAGCGAATGCATCTGCCACCGTCACTTCAAGGTAAAGCAAACAATTGCAGAAGGAAACGGACGTCCATGCACCCTCCACATGAATACTACTGGCTGCCATCAGCCGGTTTCCTAGCTCAGAAGGCATGCTCCCCGTTGGGGTTCTTTATTCGTTAGCTCATCTGTCAGACAGCTAACGTGCGTGGCGTGAACATGGCTCCGTCTCCAGTTACAGGGGTTCTTGAACAGGGCACATCAGATCTAGTTTGGAAACTCAGCGTTCTGGTTCTATTCTGTCCAGGTTCTTATCCCCGCCCTCCGCACCGTACTATCTGAACAGCTGCCAGTCGTGCCCTAAACGACCCAGCGAACATCTTTCCCATGCGGTTCGTTCTCTCTCTCTCATCCTTGCCCTGGTGCAATGTCTGGAGGAGCAGGGGGTTTGGCACAGCACCCCTGTGGCTACTGGGCATGTAGGGCAGGTCAGAGCTGGGTCTCGCTGCTCACCCTCTGCGTCCTAGCTTGGAAAGGAGGAAGAGAATCAGATAGATGATGGAGAAAGGGCTGATCCATGAGGTTTTGATCCAGCACCTCGATGCTAAGGTGACAGGCACCCTAGAAATGTCATCAATAGCTGGATCGGTGTGCACAGGGTAGATACATCCAGCGTCTGATCCTTCCCGGCCTTGCACCTTGTGTTGTCATTTACACATGGACAGAGTAGAGTAAAATATTCCCAGTCTGATTTGGCAGTGCTGGGAGGTCTGGGAGCCTGAAAGCCAAAATTTCCAACCTCCCGTTGAAGTGGGGATGGGAAGGTGAGGGAGCAAGTCACAGAAGCTTGAAGCACAAGGGCTGGTGCCTTGCAGTGGCTAGAGAAGAGCCACAACGTAGCATGCAGTACCAAGTCAAATGCCTTCCAGATGTCTAAGTATATTCCATCGACCCCATTAGCTTTCTCAATCAAACTTGTAATCGCATCGAAAAAGATATCCAGTTAGTTTGACAGAATCTATTTTTCATAAACCCATATCGAATGGCAGTAATTATATTACCCTCCATTCATTCTTTATTAATAGAGTCCTGTTTCAGCCGCTCCATTATCTTGCCCAGGATCAATATCATACTGACAGGCCTCTAATTACCCTGGTCATCTGTTTATCCTTTTAAAATATTGGTCCAACATTCTCTCAGTCTTCTGGAACTTCCTTGGTGTTCCAAAACATAGTGAAAATCAGCATTAACATTCCAGCCAGTTCCTCAGCCAGCATTTTTTAAAACTCTTGGATACAAGTTATCCTGACCTGCTGATTTTAAAATGTCCGACTTTGGTAGCTGCTGTTTAACAGCCTCCTAAGATGATAATGGAATGGAAAGAGCATTCTCATAGGATATGATGACATCATCTGTTTTTTCACCAAATACAGAACTGAAATATTTATTGAACGCTTCTGCTTTTTCTACATTATTAATGAAGGTTCTACCATTTCCATCTAGTAACGGACCAATACCATTGTTCATATCCTTTTTTCTCCTAATATACTTTAAAAAGCTCCTTCTTATTGTCCTTAACGCTGCTCCCTATAGATTTGTCCTTGTGCCTCTTTGCATCCCTTATCAATTTTCTACATTTCCCAGCTTCTGACTTATATTCTTTACTATCAATTTCTCTTTTTTCCAATATATATATATATAGTGTGTGTGTGTGTGTGTGTGTTGTTTTTATTGCTGCCTTCACTTCCCCTCAAAACCAGGTCACTTTTTTAACCAATAAGGCCTTCTGCACAAGGTTTTTGCACATTATAAAGGTGATCAAGTCATGATCACTTGTACCTAAGTTACCATCCTTTTTTTTGTTCTCTGATCAGATTCTCTTTATCTGTGTTGAGTGTGACATTTTTTGAGTTAGCAAATTGTCATCTGTAAGATTTAGAAATTCCAAGGATGTTTTAGCACTGGCAGCATGAGACCTCCAGCATATGTCACTCAGATTGAAGTCTCCCAGGATCATGCAGATTTTTCCCCTTCACGTTATAGATACGTGCATAAGGAGCAGGTCATCCTGTTCCCTATTGTGATTTGATGGTGTGTAGCAGACACCAACTAATACCCCATCTTGTGCTTTCTCTGTTAGGACATTGATCCGTAAGCATTCAAGATCATTTTCTTCTGCGTTATCAGAGACGCGGAAACAGGTAATGCCATTTGTGACATACAGTGCCACCCCCTTCCCCTTTTGCCCACTCAATCCTTCCTAAGGAGGTGATAACCATTGATTTTAACATTCCAGCTGTGGGAGTCATGCCACCAGGTTTGAGCAAAACCAGCTGGATTGACTTTATGCTCATCAAAGAGCAATTCCATTCCTCTTGTTTGTTACCCAGGCTCCTAGCAGGGAGTTAATCCAGACTCATCTCTGATTATAGCAGAGCACAGAAATGATCTTTTGTAACAAAGGCCGGTACCACAAAGTAAAAATTTCAAATTGTTTCCACAGGAGCCCACCTGTGTTACATAACAGGTGCTCCAATGATCTACTTCTATGAGTTGTTTAGGGGCAGACCTGCTCTCTGCTACCCCAGTGTGACCGCAGGGGCTTGCATAGATCGACTCTGAATTGACGTTGGTGTAACAGAGAGACGAATCAACCTTCAGGGAAGCATTTCCTCCGCAGGAACTTGAATCTGATAGTTCAGCAAGCTGACAAGGCAGCTCTTGATCTGTTGCTGAGGGGCTAACCAGGAGGGAGGGCCCACGGGCATTGTCACTTGATCGGAAGGGCCAGCCTGACAGGGATGTCATGGGGCGGTGTCAGAAAGCTCAGGCGGAAAGAAGAAGGTGACAGTAGGGAGAGGAAATCAGCAGAGCTCCGGCTTTGTTTCAGGGCTGGCCCAGTTGGATCGGGAGGGCAATCGGTCACAGGGCCACTGGGAGAAGCAGATGTTCTGTAGCTTTCGGGGGGCGGGGAATGGATGTGTCTAGGGAGGAGAAGGCACATTTTGGTGCTGCATTTCAACGGGAAAGTTCTTGTCCCTCTGAATCCAGGAGTGGCTCCGTGCCCAGGCCTCTGTGCTGCTGAGAATGCCAAGGTGCCAAACGGTGCCAACTCTGGGACGGGCCCTCAGGCCTGAGTCTGATCTCATTCACACTGGTTGGCTTCCACCAGCACCTGTGGCATCACTCCGGATTTACACTGGGGGGAGGGAGGATGGAAATGGGTCAGAGTTTCAAAGGGATTTATGCACCTAGAGCTACAGATCGGTGCCAAGTGGGATTTTAATTGCCTAAGTGGATGAGACACTTAACTCCCAGTGACCTCAAGTGCACCTGATGCAGGGGTCTCACCCCCTATTCCAGTCCAGGAGCTGCAGTGGGATTACAGAGCTGTCCAGTGCTTCTCCTCACCCACCTTCCTGCTTCAAACCTCTTCGCTCAGGCTATCTGTGACAGTGGGTGAGTGGGGGTTTCTATATGTGTGTGTGAATGTACATCCTTGTGTGTCCACATGGGTGTGTGCATAGGTTCCCAGTGTCTGTGTGCACACCCGTGTGTAGCTATGTGTGTGGGATGACGATAAGTGCGTGTGTGCACATGGGATTGGGCATAGGATCACTGTATCTGCGCACATCACAATGCAGCATCAGTCTCTGTGGGTGTGCATATAGGTTTACGATGTGTGTGCGTGCGCACGTTTGCACAGGATCATTGTGTGTGTGTGTGTACTCGTGGGCTTGTTTGCAGGATCATGGCATGTATGTGTGTGTGTGTGCACATGGAATCACTTTGGGTGTGCACGGGTGCACACAGGATCACTGTGTGTGCGCACACAAGTGGGTGCGTTGAGGGGATCACAGTGTCTGGATCTGTATGTGTACATTTCACCCACAACTACCCTCCCTCCTTCCCTCTAGAGCCCCAATTGCTTGTGTCCCGTGGAACCCCGGTGATGTCACCCTGCTCTGCATTTACAGCAGGCTCGGAGTTTGGAGCTGAGGTTGGGGCAGGGCCACCGAAGCTCCAGCCCTGGGTCCCACATCATTTCACACCACGTGCCTTTGCCAAGTAGGGTCGCCAGCCCTCCCGGATTGTCCTGGAGTCTCCAGGAATTAAAGCTCAATCTTTAATTAAAGATTATGTCATAGGATGGAGCCTCTAGGAATACGTCCAACCGAAATTGGCAACCCTATTGCCAACTGTCCTGTGCCCGCTCTCCTTGGTATCCCCCCCCCCCCCCGGTTAACCCTCCCTCTCCCCGCAGAATCTGCGTCCCTCCGGCAACCTTGGCGGGGATCTTGCCGCAAGAGACCTGGACATTTGCCATTTCCCGTTGTCCTGGCTTTTCATTCCTCGGCAACCTGGGGAGCTAAGAGTTAACCAGGGTGAGTGAGAGAGTGTGTGTGTGTGTGTGTGTGTGTATGTGTGTGTGTGTGTGTATAGGGAAAGCTCCGCCTCTGCCCTGTCCCCTTTGTCTCTCATTCCTTCTTGACTGGTGGAGGTGGGGGTGGAGGGGGGGGAAGGGCCCCGTGGGAATTCACTGCCGGTGAACCTTACACTAATGTGACATTCTCTTTGGCTCCCTGCAAATGCCAGGGAATGCGCTGTAGCTTTGCAGGGAGCTGCGGGGATGAGTCAAGGCCCCAGCCAGCAACCTCTGGGGCGCCTATTACATAAAGGCGGGGGCGGGCGGCACAGTCAGGGATCGCAGTCGAGCCCACAGTTGATTAGCTGCGTCTTTGTGTTTACACGCAGCAGCTGCTGGGGCGTCTGACGGCCATTCTGGAGCCTGGCGCTTCATTCATCCTCCCCCTCCACAATCCCGCGCCTCACGGGTTAGATGCCACCTGTGCTCCTCTCCCTTCGCCCAGCACAGCGATCGCCTGGCCTGTGGGCTCAGATATCACCTCCCCTCTGGCAGATTACCGGCTGGGTTGTTGTTGCTGCGTGGTTTTGGATGGAAATATCAGCCACAGCAAGATGGACCCGGGTCTGCCTCAGACACAGTGCGAAAGTCCCCCTTGCGGCCGAACGTCCTCCAAACGGGAGGGGATGCGCGTTGCCATTCAGAGACTGGAACGGCCCCTTCCGTGGAAGGTGGATGTGGGCCAGGCAGCTAAATTTCTGCTGATCAGTGGGGTGCTCCGGGATCGAGATGGGAGACGTGTGCTCTAAGCCTCCAGGATCCCACCAGGGACTGAAAGTCATCCCCCCTGTTCAGAGTCCCCCCAAGCAACCGTCTCCATCCAGACTGGCCTCCGCTTCCACCGCTCCACCAGGCAGCTGGTTCTAAGCGGCGTTCTCAGGAGACAGCCCTGACGCTCCTCTCCAGGGCTGCACCTCTACACCTTCGTCGGTGAGGTCAGAATCAGGCCTGACTCTGGACTGCAGAGGAGAAGACTCTTGGGCCAGCAGTGGAACGATTTAAGGCCATCTCCACCAGCTCTTTGCCCCTGCGGGTACACTGGTCTGTTATACTGCCAAAGTGCTGCTGGTGCAATTTACACCGTATCGCTTATTCCAGTCCCCCTGTGCAAAATAAGCGATACCAGTGTAGCTGCAGCGTCCCTAGCGGCATTTGCTGGCACAGCTACGCCGGTACACGGCTGCACCCCCCTGACCGACATGGCTACGCCAGCAGAACTCGGCAGCATGGCCACGGCCTAAGGGAGACCCCGAAGAGGGGGCCCATGGCAGGATGAGCAGAGGGAGAGGGGCTCACCGTGGTTTTAAGCACAAGGAGTCAGCAACCTCCCCAGGGTCCTCGCTTCCTGAAGCTTAGGGCAAACCCTAGATATCTGTCCGTGCACCTTAAACCCAGCTCCTCCGGTGTAAATCTGGAGTCACACTCGCCACTTCCCAAACGTTTGAAAGCTGAGCTCCCTTTTCTGGAAAGTGACTCGACCCCTGCCCGTCGGAACTCTGCCATGTTCTGCTAACGGCCTCCCCCCTCTTAATGTAGCCATCTTCTGTATCCCCCTCTGGGCCAGCCAGTCCTCTACATCCCACCAGGCGAGCACGCGCCACATGTCAGGAAATGCTGACATAACCGGAGCGACTCCAGATCGGAATGTGAGCCAGAATTTGCAAAGTGCTTCGCGATGGGCGTTGCTATAGAAACAGAAGGCACAAGTATTAGCAATTCGCATTCTCCCTGGGGCAGATTTACAAAGGTCTGTGCGGCCTCTGGGTAGAGCACTGGCATGCGAGTCTGGAGACCAGGGCTCTATTCCCAGCTCTGCCACGAGGTGACCTTGGGCAAGACGCTTCCTTGCTCCGTGCCTCAGTTTCCCCATTTTACAAGGATAACTGACCTCTTTTGTAAAGTGCTTTGAGATCTATGGACAGTAAGAGCTAGGTGTTATTATTTAGGCACCTAGTGGGATTCACAAAAGCACCTAACCAGGTTAGGTGCCCAGCTCCCACTGAAAGCCAATGTGTATTAGGTGCCTAATTCTCTCAGGATTTTTTGCAAATTCCCCTAGGCACCTAAATCCCTTTGTAAACCTATCCCTAAGGTAACAGCCCAGTCAGGGGGCCTAGCACTGAGCGAGAATTGCAAAGGGGCCAAACAGTTTGTGGGCAGGAGTCTGAAAATACACTGAAGATCTCCAGCCCCACTTGTATTCTGGACTCTGCCTTCCCTGTCACGTTCTTACTGCACAGACGGGGCTCTGGTTTTAAGTGACAGGTGTTCCTGAGAGCTACTGGAATAGAGTTGCCCACTGCACCAATTACAGCAGCATTGTCCAGCCCAGGGAGATGATCCTGTCTGAAGAGGTTTCCTTCAGGGACTCGGTGATTTTATGTGTTCTGAAGTGTTTTTAAATTGCGGTCAAACAGCTCCATAGAATCGCTAGCTGCTTCCTGAGAACAATGCAGACTTGCAGCCCAGTCCTCCCCTCTGCTCGTCTCTAGTGTAACCGACACACAGCCATCATGGACTACAAGATTGTCACTATGGGGCACCCCTTAGCTATTTGGAGCTTCACGGTTGTTTTGTGTACTGCATGCTGGGTAATAACAGGAGAAGGTGCCATGCTTGTAAAACTACAGTGGCCCTTTACTAAGCGTACTCTTTACAGAGGTGCTGCAACTGCAGCCAGCAGTCCAGCCATGTGCACACAGACTGACTTCCTGGTGCCTCCTCCAAACTATTTCCTCCAGCAACCTGTGCTCCTCCCTCCACGTTCGCACAGGGTGCTACAAAGGTGGCAATGGGATCAAAACTCAGACCCTCCTGCTCCAAAAGCGTAAGCCCCACCCACTTGGGCCAACAGGGAATCTCTCTCAAGTGTAGCGGGTCTATGACACACACTTGACCTGTTTTGTTTTCATTGTTTTTTAAGGCCAGCAGGGAGGGCGTTGGGCTCTTCCCCTCCTGCCAAACACAGACTCTCTGCTGGGATGGACTGGCCATGAGCCCCCCACCCACCCAAAAGAGTGGGTCTTGGACTTAATACATCATTGAGATGGATCGGGCAGTTTCCACTTCTTGAAATGATTGTCTCAGGCTCTCTGCAGACTCAGGCACTGCCTCAGTTATACTCAGAGCAGTTTCCTCCCTTCTCTGAGCAATTGTCTCAGGCTCTCGGCAGACACAGGCAGGCGCTGCTGCATCACTGACACTCAGGCCATGTTTCCAAGCACGTCTTCCCAACCAGGCAGGCTAGCAACTTTCTTTTTCTCAAAAGTGAACACTCCCTGGCCAGCCGTCATGCACACATACACTTTCACCCTGGCAGCATCCGGCCCAGTGGGTACTTGCAAACGAAGCATTTGACCATGACAGCCTGCAGCCCCTCGTTAACCTACGTCACTGCTGCAGCCACTCTCCTTTATGACAAGGATACAGGACAAAGCTAATGCGAAGCATTTTTGACTATCAGGATCCAGACATGCCAGGGAGAGAACAGGGGGGCTGAACCCCAAAGAATAAGCAATTGAGTCAACCAGTTGTATACAGTGTTACTGGGTATAAATATGAATATCAAGTGAGGTCTTTTATGAAAGTGTACCATGTTCTCCACTTGATGGTCATGAGGCAATGTGCATCCAGGTTATGGCTGTGAACGTGAACATGTATAATATTTGATGAACATTGTACCCCTAAACGGTGGTGCAACTCTAGCCCCACCTCACACAACAGGGGCTGAAGCAATCAGGCAGGGAGGGGCACCTCCCAAGCTAGTTATGGACACGAAACCAACTTCAAGCACCAGCCAGCCTGGGGGACAGGACGGTGGGCCACTGAAGTGAATGGAAAGGCCTTGAAATGGAAAAGAAAACCCCAGTTTTGGAACACTGAGAAAGGAGGAGTTTCCCCCACGCTGAATCACCATGAGTCATCATGCTAGGAGGAAGAGGAAAGACAGAGAGAGAGAAAAAAACCTTTAAAAATCAGGCTTGGGTTTGAGGTTTTTTCTCTGGAAACTGAGGGCCTGCATCTAAGCAAAGGGCTGTCCATGAAACCCTGGGCCCATTCTAGAACAGAGGGAACCTGTTCAGAGGCAATAGATGACTTGTATTGGAAAAGGGAATTTAGCTCATAGAGCCTGAGATTGTTTGTTTTCTGTGTCACTTGGCAGGGTTTGCTTTTCCTTCCTATTTCCTCTTTGAATCTTTGGTTTGTCTAGTATCTTCCCCCCAACTAGGTCTCTGGGGTGCAGACTGTGTGGAGCGAGTGGGCCAAAGATAGTTGGGCCCAGATTTCACTCCTTCAGGGATGAGGAACCAGGGGGAGAAAATTGGAGTGTCTGGTTGCTAAGAACTTGGGGAGATGGATTTGAGGTGACTTGGGACCAGAGGGGCTAGTGGGGTCAGCCTGCAAGAAATAACTGAAGGGAGTTGGACGCCTACAAGGCAGGCGGTGACAAGAACCCCTGACTGGTCTGAGGGATCCCCAAAACATCACAGCATTCTCCATGCTGAAACGCGGAACTGGTGGTGTGAGTTCCGCTGCTTAAGTCCACTGGTGCAGTATCTCATGAGGCGAGAGCTGGGTTCTGCACGACCCGGGACCTGCCTTATTTACATAGTATCTTGCATTGCATCCCAGAAATGCCACCAACTCTGCGCTAGGCCCAGAGCACGGGTACAAGCTGCTGGAGGAGAGAAACTCCCCGTAAGAAAAGGACCATCTGTCTCCATGGCCAGCTGAAGTTCTCAGGCCACCAGGATAGATATTGAGGTGTAGCCTTTAAAGATCTTGTGTGAAATCCGGCTCGATGAACCACGGGAAAACTCCCACTGACTTCACTGGGGCCAGGATTTCACCCCTAGCCTCTATCTTTGTATGTGTGTTTTCCTCAGATGAAGTGAGTGGCTTTACTGCTCGTGCATGTGAATGTTGAGCTGCACTTGTTAGAGACACTACCGTGTGGGTCCGGGATGTACAATTTTCCTGTATCCAGCTCTGCAGTGCACAGCTTCCCCTGCTATTCCACCTTCCCCCTTCTCTGGCGCCTCTGTCCTCGCTAGTCCAATCCTGGGACCTTCCCCACCTCCCTGACAGTTTTGCTGAGGAATGTCTGTCCCAACCCACGGCAGCGGCCCCTGATATTTCAACCGTGCCCTGTCTCCCTTGACCTAAAAAAATGGCGCTACTGATGCACCTCCATCCTTGCCTGTCAGCGCCTGAGCCGAAAGCCTGTCTGGGGCAGGGCTCTGAGCCCCGCTAAAGCGTGTGGTGATTTTTTAGCATTATTAAACAAAGCCTGAGGGAAAGGGGATTCAAACCCAACTCCAAAGAGGCATCTCGTCAACCCCTGAGCGCCGCCGTCTTTAACGTCCCTGCCCTGGCGCTGTGGCTCTTTAGTTTCCAATCACAGAGCTGCCGTGGAATTCATCGTTTCAAGGTGGAATGAGATAAACACAGGGTGTCTGCTTGGCCAAGCGTGTCGCATTCTCTGCAAGCTCAAAGCACCCTTCACCTTTCAGGGGGACGGGGTCCGGGCAGGGGTGCCGTGCGCTGGCCGAGGCTGCGGGGAGGCGATTGTCATGCATGCAATGCAGCATCTGGGAGATATATCTCTGAGTGAAATATCGATTCGAAGGAGCGTCTCTCTATGGAAGGTTGTATTTTCAAGTTCATTTGTTCTGCCATATTTCACATGCAGACTGAGTGAGTGGCCCAGTTCATCCGAGCAAACCGTGCACATTAGCCATTTCATCCCTTTTATTATTTGCTGTTGTCAGGCTCTGTCGCTTTGCTTGCATTTGTGCACGCAACGGTGAGAAAATGGGTATCAAAGCTAGCTGGGGAGGGGACCAGCGGCAACCACAAAGATGCCCAAACTCTGACGAGACGCTCGGCCCAGTTTCCAGATCAAAGGTTTGGAGGAGTTTGCTGAATATTATGAATTCTACCCTGGAGGGAGAGTAAAACACGAGCTAGTGGATAGCGTACCAGATGGTGCATCAGCGAGCATGTGATCCTGCCTCCACGCCTGGCTTGCTGTGTGACCATTAAGCAAAGCACTTAGCCCATCTCTACCTCAGTTTCTTCAGCAGCAAAACCAGGGTAATGATACTTTTCCTAAGTGCTCTGAAGTAGAGCTGGCTGGGACATTTCTGACTCAGTAAATTTCACGAAAATATGCTGTTTGGGCCCTGCCAAAATGTTTCCCATTTGTGACAAGGTTTGAGCAAGATGCTTTCTAGCCTAGAGCTTAGGGTGCTGACTTGGGATGCAGAAGGCCATATTCAACTCCCTGCTCTGCCGGATCCAGAGTGATATGGCGTGAACAATTATTCTGCATCAGGCAGAGCAGGGTGTGAAATCGGGGTCTTGCACACCCCAGGCTGGACACGTATACACACTTTCTGGCCGTGAAATGCTCAGGGTGTGTCTCCACTTCAAACGGTACAGTAACGGCACTGCACTGCTGTAGCACTTCAGTGTTAGTGTAGACACTACCTACGCCAACAAGAGAGATTTTTTTCCCCTTGGTGTAGGTAATCCACCTCCCCAAGAGACAGTAGCTAGATCGATGGAAGAATTCGTCTTCCATCGACCTTGCGCTGTCTACACCTGGGGTTAGGTCTATGGCGGCCACCTTTCTAATTGCTGGATCTCTGAGGCCCAGCCCACTGCCCCGCCTCTTCTCTTGAGGCCCCGCCCCTTTCTCCCCAAGGCCCCACCCCCTTCATTCGCTTCTGTCCCCGTCTCTCACTGACTGGATCATCTCCAGGAGCCTGCCTGCAGGTAGATGGCGGCCCCAGCTGAGCAGGGGCTGACACGGTACCTTCCTCTCTGCCCCACGGTAACTGGACTTTTGGTTTGGGTTCCATTTAGGGTTGCCAGGCTCCCTTTTAGACTGGACTTTCTGGTAAAAAAAAACAGGGACTTGGCAACCCTAGATGGCACCTGGATATAGAAGCCAAAAACCAGAGTGTCCGGGTAAATCCCGGATGCGCGGCTACCCTGGTTAGGTTGGTACAGCTACGTCTCTCGGGGGGGTGGATTTTTCACACCAAACGATGTAAATTCCTAGTGTAGAGCAGGCCTCAGACTTTGATCCAAAAATGACCATTTTTGACACAATTATGTTTCTGAGAAAAACATTTGAAGGGTTTGGTCCAATGCGGAACAAAAATAAATTTAGAAACCTTGAAAGTTACTTGAAACCAAAACTGTCATCCTCCAGTCCACTCTTCCCTGAGGCCTGCAGACAAGGGTCCGATCCAGCTTCTCCTGAAATTAACAGCGGTCTTCCCATTGACCTCTCTGGGAGGCTGGATCTGGTTCTAAGCGCCCATTTATTAATTATTATTATTATTTATTGTTATTTCAAGTCAGTGGAGAATTTGCTTCTGAATTTTAAGTGGCTTATTCTGAACTGTGAAACCCTTTGAAGCCTGCCCTGTTCACAAGCTGGTTGGGAGGGAGAAAATGCTGCCTCAGGGATGAGCAAAACTCAAATCATGAAGCCAAATTGGCTGAATTCTGAGACGGGCCAAAACCGTTCCCACTCGGATGGAACGGCAGCGTGCACTCACAAGGCACAGGTGTGCATCCCGACACAGGAGGTAAGGCAGGGGAGAGCCAGGCCTGCTAGGGGAGCTGGCAGAGAACTTGGGGTCAGCTTTTTAAAGGGAGTTAGGAGCCAAAAGACCCTTAAAAATCAGGCCTGTGGATTCCACACCCAAGTGAACTCATCAGCCTGCTTTCCGGCAGACCCTTTTAGTACAAAATCTGCCGGAGGCGACTACTCCAGAGCCCCATGTCGTGTTTCTCTTGCTCTTGGTAGGAAGCGAACCCAGGCTCAGAATGAAAGGCCTCTCCTTGCCTCCCCCTGGCAGCTGGTTTTCAATCTGTAATGTTAACACAGGGCTTTGCTGAAGTAGCAATGTCATATCCCCTCCCTGGAGGCTCGCCAGAGCTGCTCTCACACCGTTTTGTCATTACTCTCAGGCTCCCAGGAACAAGTGCCTGCCCCTGTTGGTTCCCCGAGGCTCATTCCCATCTGCTCGGGCGACCCTCTGCCCCCCTCGAAGGCCCCTCGCCATTGCACCTATGTCAATCAGGCACCAAACAAAGCTGGTTTAGCAGGGCAGGCTGCGGAACACAAGCTGAATCCCTGGGACAGCTGGCAGAGAACAGAATTTCAATGGCAGAGCCGTGGCTACATGGCTGCCGTGCCCTGGTGTTCGCAGCTGTGGATGGGAAGGCTGGAGACCTCAGCTGCGAACTGGTGCTTGAGAGCATGAATTTCCAGCTGGGCTTCTCTTTGGGCTGTTCCCAGCTCCATGTCAGCTACTGAACGGGTCAGTCCGGCCGCGAGGTATTTCTCTGATGGTTATTTTTCAAGTCATGAGTAAGAGAAAGGGGAATGTACGGAAGCACGGCATCTTGCCCCAAGCCCTCTGATCATCAGCCCAGTGGCTCGCTCAGAACCTGTCTTTCCAAAGGCTTGGGAGCTGGACTAACTACCGCTGAGGACTCTGTTGCAAGGAGGTTCCCGCGGCACAGGATCCCTTGGGACACAGGTAACCTACTCCTCGCTCCTCTTCTGAGGGTGGTCTGAGTTGCTGCGGGGGAGACTTGGCTGGGTTTATGGTGAGATAACACTGGGGCCCAGAATCCTAAACCCCATTCTGTCTATCTTAGGTACCTATAGAGTTGCCGTCACTGTAGTATTTCTGAATGCCCCATGAGGTACGGAAGTGCTGATATCCCCATTTTCTAGACAGGGCAACTGAGGCCCAGAAAAACAAAGTGATTTACCCAAAGAGTCTGTAGCAAAACGGGGAACGGAAACCAGGTCTCCGATACTAGAAATACCAGCCCTAACCGCTAGACATGCCTTCCCCTCTGCTTCTGTGTTCTTCTCTGCACTACATTTTCTGGAGAACCCATCAGCTGCTGTTGAATGCTCACTAAGCAGGTGAAGAAGGGGCTAATCACGAGACCTTCAGCCCCATCACGTGTGCCCATTACAGCTGCACGTTGCTCCCCCTGTAGGGCCACCACTCGGCTGTAAGCAGAGAATGCCAGCGCTGGTGGCAGACCCGGTCGTCAGTGCGCTTTATTGTCTGGAGCTCGGCCACCATAAAAAACACACACAGAGAGACTGTGTTTGGAATAGAGCTGTGGTTGTTCAGGTCTCAGTGCCCTTCCCACAGCCCCCAGCTTCTGGAATCAAAGCCATTCTCAACTTCTGCCTCAAGAACTTTGCCCTGTGGAGTTTTTTTCTGAGGGATGAAGATGTTTCCTTTTCAAGCGGGGCGTGCCTGGGATGCAGCACCCTGATCAGAGGGGATGGTGTCTCCTACAGCGGGGTAGGGACAGAGTGAGGCTCATTGTCCTGGGAGCCCATGAATCACGGATGGCTTGGAGCTGTCTGAGGATGCCTGCACGTCCTTTCATGAATTTTATAAGCAAACCAAGTCAGGTTACTAGGTGGGTGTTTCTGAGAGAGCCGACTTGCTAGACAGCAACCACAAATCAGACATTTTAAAAAAATTCCTCCTATTTTACGCATGTATGTTCTCTTTCTTTATTTGTATGGAGGGAGACCGAAAAGACCAGGACTATGTATTTTACAGAGGCAATGGACAAGATGGATATATAATGAATGGAACAGAGAAGGCAGACTGGCCGCCTCCATTCACGCTTTCACAAGGACAAGGGCTATTCGGTGACAGCAAAAGGACACAATGTTTAAAACTGAGAACAGGAAACATTTGGTCATTCCAAGCACTCATTGCCACAAGGGATCACTGAGGCCAAGAGGTTGGCAGGATTCAATCCAGGATTGGACATTTATTAGGGATAACAAGAAGACCAAGTAGAGTGACAATAGTGGGGACCTACAGAAAAAACAAGTTTTAAAGAGGGATATAAACCTTCTTGCTATAGGGCATGAGCCAACTTTTAATGGTGAGCGTCAGGAGTAAACCTCCCCCCAGTGACAGATTATCCCATCGCTAACGCTTGCAGGGCTCCTGGGACCTTCCTCTGAAACAGTGGACTGGATAGACCTTGGGTCTGATCCAGACTGGTGATGCCTATGTTGTTTGTGAGGCAGGAAAGGAGATGTTCTCACATAGGGGTTTTGTGATCATCAAATGCAGAAAGGATAAAAACCAGGAGAGACTGTGCAAGGAAGATGGAAGCTTCTCCTGGTGGCAAAGGCTGCATCCTGGAGCCCACTTCTTCCAAGGCATCTCCTCTTGTGTCACCGATGGGCCGCATGGTCTGAAAAAAGCTTCCTCCACCTCGATCTCCATTCCTAATCTCAGTCACAGGGGATGCTGCTGATGAAGGGTCCCACGCATGGTGATCACCACAGTCAATCGCAGGCAAGCTGCTTTCGAATGACAGAGGGGAGGATTTTGTTATCTAGGACGGCCTGCTAGACGCTTCACGGCCACGGTCTCCTCAGATACAGCCTTGGCAAAAAGCAGCATCCAGGAACTCCACGCCTGCGGTCAGGGGAGATGCTCACCTGACCTCAGGATTTCTCCTCCCTGACTCCTGTCTGTTACTGCAGACTCCTTCCAGAGGGCCACAGGACAGAAGCCCCAAACCCCATCGGGGCAAGCACCCGTTCAGGGATGCCTCGTTATGCAGAGTGCATTCACTTCCGCATCCCTCTGTCACAGATGTGTCCTTCAGTCCCCCTGGCTTTTCTGATACGCCAGGGCACAAGTGACAACTGTGGCTCTCCAGGAAGACAATGGGACCACTGCATGCCTGTGCGACCAAAGAAACCCCATGCCCTGGGTGGTGCTGCAGTGCATGCTGGTTACTGTAGAAACCATCAATGGGAAGAAGTCTACTAGTAAACCCTAGTGGGTAAGAATTCAAGCAGCCCAACAGCCAGGAGAGAGAATGTGACCCTGAGATTCTCCTCAGCCTTCATGAGGAGCAGACACTATCTGCGGAAGACCGGGATCCACATCCCATAGTTCCAACCTGCTCGACTCTGCTGCGTGCACGGGACAAGCCACACACCACTGCCCTTGCTGCAGTGAGACCAGGGATTCAGGAGCCACGGGGAAGGACTCAGCCATTCACCCCAAGGCAAACATCACGTTGCTGGAGAACAATTCCTCCCACACGCACTGCAGCGGCAGCACGCTTCCTGAGACACCCGCCACGCCTCCCTCTTCTTCCCCCTCGCTGCAGGCGGAATAATCCAGGCATTGCTGTTACAGCTATCAAGACCAAGTTCGGAGGGAGGCGTTTTAAACAGGCGTGTTTCAGGGTCTGCAATATGTGGGCCCGCAGAACCAGGCTGAGGAAGCATGTTTGCTCCTCTGCCGTCCGTCAACTCGGAGGGAGGTTCCCAGTGGACGTTTCTCTTTTTCCTTCACTCACAGCGTCCAGTATTTCCTGAAGCTGGTCCGGAGGGTCTTGCACTTGGCTTTGGCCCTCTCAAGCATTGACCCAAAGAGCCTGGGGGGTTCTGAGGGCAGGAGACATCCAGAGGATGGACCTGAGATCCTAAATTGGGACTCACGTCCCACCTTTGGAGCATGTGGGCAATGAAACTGTTCCAGAGGAGCTCTCTGATCCCGTCCAGACGGGTCAGCTCATGCCAGATGTTAAACCATCCTGGCCATGAGAAGCTCCCTGTTCTGAGCCCTTTCCTCATGCAGCAACAGACTCTGCTGAGCTGTCTCCTCTCCGCCATCCTTCTAGCCAATGCTTTCTTCTCGGGGAGTAGCCAGGAGCCAATCCATCCTCTCAAGGTTTCTTGATGACTGAGGAGGACCAACTTTCTCCTAGGGCCTGCGCCCAGCATGGGAGCTCACTGTCACCCTCTTAGGGGATGGAACACCCAAGCCCTGGACTGTGGCACATATCGCCCTGCTGCATGGCCGCAGCGTCTAACTGCTCTGCTGGTTTCTCCCATCCAGTGGCAGCTGTGGAGAAAGGAAACACATGACACGGACACATTCCCAGCGCTTCCCATTTCAACCTCCCGTAACGCCTGGCTTTGGGGGATCCACGCCGAAAGGGCAGTCAGTCTCCTTTCCCTGTGGCACAAGCGTTCTGCGGAGGCTTCCCTTCCATCTCTGCTACCCTGACCGCCCCCTTTCCCTCCAGCGCAACAACGTTCAGAAGACTCGGGGCGCCCTTGTTAACCCTCTGCTGTCGAGGCAAAGGTGCGTCCCGGACACTCTATGGAGAGAAAGTCACAGACAGCAACACTTATCTCTTCCTAAGCATATACGTTACCAGCCGCACTCTGGCCTTCTGCCTCCTCTGTGGGCGTTGGGGACCTCACTTATGGACTTCAAGCTGCGGAATGGCTGAACCTTCAGAAGGCAGTGAAGAGATGGGCTGCCGGCTAGTGCTAGCATGGGCTGCAGGAGGGGGTGTGGCTGCTCCTGCCAGGAGCAAAAGCCGCTCTGGGTGGACCTGTTAAGAAAGAGTAAGGCCGGCTGTAAGTAGGCAATTCACCAGGCACCGCACGGCTTACAAACGCAATCAAGATGCTTCTTGCCCACTCACATGCAGAAGGAAGCGCATTATCCTAATGCAAACCCAAGTGGATCAATCTCATTCCCAACCAAATATTTGTCTACACCAGGAATAGAGAGGTGGGTCAGGATAGAATGTCAAATAATTCAAGTCAGTGCTGATTACTTGGTGGGTGGGAGGTAGCCTCTATCAACGGCTGCTCGCTCCCTTTCTACACTACCACAGCTCACCGCGCAGCCTCCGCACCTCCTCCGCGGCCGATGGCTGTGTCCTCCAACGGTTGCAGAGACAGCAGCCCTGCTGGGAAGACAGGCTGTCAGGTCTCTCCAAAGGTTTGCACCACCTGTCCTTGAAGTTCTTGAGGTTTCACGGGGGTGGGGATCTCCAGCCACAATTTGTGCCCACTGCCACACCAAGTCAGACTAAAGATGTCGTGATGCTCATCAACTACCGGACCACAACATGACGTTGGCCCTCCCGCTCTTCTTGCCAGGTTGCTGCCACTGTCCCACTGGGTTGTTGTATATTAGAGACCGTGAAGAAGGTGAAAGGATCCAGGCTGTGCCCAGAACCCCAAGGCACCCTTGACTGCTGGGAATCAAGTCGTCCAGGCGTTGAGGATCAGTTGGAGCAAATGAGAGGGGAGTTGAGGGAGCGAGTGGCTGTCCCTGCAAAAAAAAGTGGGATCTTGTCTCAGACGTCTAATGGTGGATCCATAGCATGGTCTGGAGCGGTGAAGTTGGCTTCAGTGTGTGTCTCTGCCAACACCGCCCGCCCGCATGAGCACAAAGACCACAAGACAAAGAGTTGGAGAGCTCACTGGATGTGTACGAAAGGATGTTATTGCCATTGTTATCCCTGCCCCTGCTTCCCTCACCCGCCACCAGCTGGGTTTGAGTCCCCCTCCACCCTCCGAACAGCCTGCGAGAAGGAACATGTTTGGGCAGTGTTGTCAGGTACTTACCTAAAGTCAACCTCTCTAGGAGACTGCCCATTGCTAATACTGAGCGACTGTGACGGGGGGCGGAGGGCGTGATTTCAATCCCTGATTGGCTGTTCAGACAGCAGTCTCTGCCTCAGGTTAATATCATGGCAAGGGTGTAAATAGAAGGCATTCAAGGAGAGCAATGGGGACCCTCTCCATTCCCGCAGCAGCCCTGCCACAAGGACCCCGCCTCGAATCTTGGCCGGATGCACAGCCTGTCGGCCAGGATTCTGCTCTCGTGCCCAACTGCGCCAGGGGCAACAGGGGCTTCGCCGGAGGTGGCTCGTGCTTTGCGCTGCCGACACTGGGCTCGGAAATGAGCTGAGAAGCCAGTCGCCAGAACTCAGTGCACTCCCGGAGCAGCGCTTCACTCCCCAAAGGGCAGACGTCATGTGCTCTGTGCTAAACAGAAGCTTCTTCATGCTGTTCTTGGCATCCCAGCTGGAGTCCCTTTCTGTGACCTGCATATCACGCCCCCGGGCCTGGAGCCAGCCCCAGCCCTTCTGCTACTCCAGTGCAGCTAATGCCAGTTTCTCAGGCAGTGAAACCCAATTTTTTTTTCATCTGTGGACTACTCTGCGTGGGAAAAACCTTCCCACAGATCTTCTTATCCTCCGCACCTCCCAGTCTCCTTCCCCCTGGTCCTGAGCTTGTTCCCTTCTGCCAGCCATGGGAGCAAAAGTCTCTATTTTTAGCTTTCAGATGTTGGCAGAGAAAGTAGTGTACATGAAGGATTGCAAAAAGGGGACAGACCCCTCTTAGCTACTCCTATGGCCTCCTTCACCATAGTACTTAAGAACCTCATCATCCTTAATGAGTTTATTCTCATAACACCCCTGTGAGACAGAGCTATTCTCCCTATTTGGGGGGCGGGAACTGAGACACAGAGAAACTAAGTGACTTGCCCAAGGTCACATGGGGAACCTGTGGTAGAGAAGGAACTTCAACTCAGATCTCCCCAGCTCTAGGTTAGTGCCCGGGCCACTAGACCATTGTTCTACGCGCAAGAAGCTTTGGGATAGCATGTGAACTGAGGTTGAGAATCAGGGACGGGGAAGGCACTAAATAGATTGAGGTCAGGAACTCTGATAATTAAACTCTAGGATGCTAATTAGGTCATCGCACTGTAGGTATTCTCCTTGCTTTCCGCTGAATTTTCTTGTCATGTGTGGGGAAGGTCTTTCTCAAGGTCACAGCGAGGTTGTGTTTTGAATGTCAAGCTTCAGGTTAGGTTCAAATTCCCCCTAATGATCACAGACCCATCATGCCTAAGTTGCACTTCCCCTATCATCGGTAGCTCGTACCTCCCTGGCACCCTATTAGAGCGACAATGCTGCTAACAATGACACTGGGAACTCTGCAGAAGACGCCCTTGCGATTTCTCACCTGCAATGAAAGATTTGCTTTCTCTTTCCTTTCCCACCCCACCCAAGTTACCATGGCTGACCAGCTGAGCAATTGAATCCTCCAGGGACAGAGATGGCAGCCACCTCAGAAGCCAGGAGACTAGCTTAATGAGGCATTCCCCACAGTCTGGAGGAAAGCAGGCTCTTGATTCGTTATTTTTGTGTATTAAAGAACTGTCCCTTTTTCCTATGGATTCCTCTACCCTATCCCAGTCCTTGTCCCTGCAGCCTTTCCACTTTGCCATGTGATTCCAGAGATTCATAAGCTAGACCAGGTAAAGCTTGCATGGAAGACATGCAAAGAGAACCTTCAAGCTGCAGGAAGTGGTGTCGCTGGTCCACTCGGTGGCACTTTTTCCTCTCCTGCGCCAGTGTTCACTGTGCCAAGAGGTACAGTGTCTGGCAATTAAAGGTCTCCTGACACTTTGGTGCAAGAAGAGGAGAGGATTTATCCACAAACCTCGAGCCTTCCTCACCTCGCCTTGCAAGGCGCAACCCAAGATGCCGCTTTCTTCTCCACTTCCTGTCAAAAGCTGCATCCCAAAGGCATTTTTGCGAACTAGACACAAGGCTGTCCAACTCCGTCAAAATATGTTTGTTTCAGTGATGATTTTTTTCTTAAGCCTTGTTTTAGTATAAAATAAATTAAATTTCAAATCAAAAAGTTATTTTGAACAAAAAACCCAAAACCTTTTGTTTAAAAAATGTCAAAATGTCCCATTTTTTTAAGTTGGCAAATTTATTGAAACTGGAACAGATTTGGTTTTGATGAATTGGCCTTTTTTGGTTAAAAAAAACCCATTTTACTGACAACTTCGTAACCAGCTCTATTTAGGGGCATTAGTGTCTGTGACATGGTTGGCCATGGCACCCATGGGCAAAGAACTGGAGAGACCAAGGTGTGACCAATGCCCAAGGCCCCACAATGTCAGGGAATTCATTAGGTGAGATATGCCAAGTTGATACCAGCAGGCGTGATTCCGTGCGGCAGAGGAAGGTAAAACCCCCAAAGGTCCCTGCCAATCTGAGCTGGTACAAAATTCCTTCCTGACCCCCAAGCACAACCCTGCCCAGGATGCTGGGTGGCTAATTGCATTGCCGTCCATGCCACTGAAATGACACTGCTCTTTTTAATGCGCCACCTCATGCAACGCTAGCTCAGGTATGTCTGCACATGCTGGAATCACACCTCTGACTGCAGTGTAGACAGTGAAAGTTACGCACCTGCTTAAGTTCTGTCCTGGCTAGGGATGCTTTCCAAGGTAAGCATCCAGGCTGGCTTTCCCTGTAGCCACCTTATCCCTGACATCTCAACAGCAATCAGCCACAAGTACAGCAAATGCCTGCCTGGGCGCTCTCTGAGGCAGGCAGGTTACCGGCAGCCAGTCCTGAGACAGAATTTGATGGCCCATCTTGCATGTTGTTTAGATGGTTGTGTTGGTGCAGCTAAGAAATTAGTGTCTCTGTCAGTACGGAACCGCGTTCCTGGGGTTCCGGTGTATTCATTGTGGAATGCTCTTTAGTTATTGAAGACTGGCTTGAAAAACCCTTCAAAGAAGAGCTTTTACCCAATGGGAGATCCCGGCTGGCACGTCCCGGTGGCGAAAGGAACATAAATGTGATTTCTGAGTCCATATCCATGAAAGCCCCCAGTGGCAATATTAAACCACCAGAATTGTTAAGCTGCTACCTTCACCTTTAGTCTGTAATCTGGACTCAGTCCCTGTAGTGCAGACAGGCAAATATCTCCAGCTTAATGTGTGGTCAGCATGCCAAGCTCACGTCTCGCCCTCCAGCAAGGCACACCCCTCTTGGGAACTCAGAGGGGGCACAAAATAGGGGGGAAACAGCAATTAAAATGATTCCAAACAAAGTACCGCAAAATGATGCATTTATCCTGTGCCCCACCGTGAAGACTAGTGGAATGTGCACGTCTGTTATCATTCTGGATGTTATTTATTATCTGCGTGATGGCCGTGCCTGGGATCTACTGAGATGGAGCAGGGCCCCATGGTGCGAGGTGCTGTACACAGACATAGAACCAAGAGACGGTCCCTGCCATAAAGAGTTTGTGATCTCAGTATATGTATGTTGCAGGCTGTGTCACGTGCCATCTCATCGGCACTGGTCTCCTCCTTAGATGACACAGTCGTAAACCCAGAGCTGGGCAAATGGCTCAGGAGGAAGACGTGAGTCTACTGGCCCATCATGAGTTCATGTATCCAAACCTGCCCGCAGGCACTGAGGGATGGGATCTCAGAAGAGCGCTGTAGGTTGGGTGCATGTTGGCTGCTGGCCTCAGCGGTGGGAGATGAGCACTTGAAAACTTGGCCCTCAGCTCTGTTCGCTCCCTCCTGACCTCTGAACCAAGCAGGTCTGTCCATCGCCGCCCACAGGACCCTCAAGTAATAACGTGGAGTCAAGGGCTGGAGTCGATCAGGTCCTGTCCTCCTAGTTCCTTCCTTGCAGCTGCAATGGCCTAACACCTTCCCAGCTTCTGCTCGTGAGCTTCATCTCTCTGTCTAGGATTAAGGACCTGCCAGGCCCCCTTCACACGTAACGCCCACCGCCTCACGAGGGGGCACTCACACCTCCCGCTCTCAGAAACCCACTCGCGTACGGGCACATACCAAACCGAACAAAGCACAGGGACTTATCTAGAGGGTAATGTCATTTCTCTATCATAGACCCTACGGGATGGGGGGTTCACCCCATACCAGCCCTGAAGGGGGGAAGATGGCTCACAGAGGACCAGTTAACCACACAGGCTGCGCCTGGGGGAGAGCCAGGGACTGCAAGAGGCTAGTTGATGATGAAGCCCAGCTGGGCAAGGGGCAGGCTAAGCTTGTGTCAAGCCAGGAAGTTTGCAGCAGAAAGAGGCTGCCGGGACAGAGTCTGCAGTCACCCTCTGCAAGCAGAGATGGGGAGGAGGAAACCCAAGAGGAAAAACAAGCCCTGGGGTCCTAGCACTGCAGGAAGGGTTGACCCAGAGGAGGTGCGGGGAAGAAAGCTTGTGGAAGGCAGATTAGGAAGAAGACTAGGGAAAGGGTCGTGAGGGTTTAGACTGTGTAGACCTTGGCTGCTGATCATTGGGTCCCTGAGCTGTAACCTAGAGTAGTGGGCAGACCCAGGTTCCCCTACCAGCCACTGGGAAAGTGTCACAGGCTGGGAATTACAGAAGACTGCCTGAGATGGTGCATGGATAGTTGGTATGGTGGGAATTTGATACCCTGGAAGGGGAAAACTATATAGCGATCTGACAGGAAAGCTGGGTCACAAAGAGAGAGCACTGGAGTCCTGGAGAGTCAGAGGGACTGTGAGGTGAGTGCGCAATGGAAAGGGGTGCTAGAGTGGACAAAAACTGATCCCCAGACCCAGCAGAGAATTACACCCTATCTATCCTACAAGCAAAATGGTGTCAGCTGAACCAGCTACAATATGGCTGCCCCTGGATGTGGTTAAATCTCTGTCCTATCCTTTGTGCACCTGCCTAGACTGGAAACATTTTTTGGAACTAGCTCATGAAGCATTTGTTGTTGTGTCCTTACAGCAACTGTTTGCACCACACAGGTATGAGTTGGGTTTGTCTGTGCATCCACATGGCATAATAACAGTGCATTCTGGGAAAATGTGGGCAGCTGGGAACACCCACAGCTGCAATGTACTCTGGGATGCACTGCTGCACAGGGCATCATAGAATATCAGGGTTGGAAGGGACCTCAGGAGGTATCTAGTCCAACCTGCTGCTTAAAGCAGGACCAATCCCCAGACAGATTTGTGCCCCAGATCCCTAAATGGCCCCCTCAAGGATTGAACTCACAACCCTGGGTTTAACAAGCCAATATTCAAACCACTGAGCTATCCCTCTGGGAGGGACAGAGGACTGACCAATCCAGTTTTGCAGTCAGAAGGTTGGGTCTACACTACAAAATAAGGGTATTATGACCCGCTGACAGAAAGACAAGCACACCAAACCATGCCAGGATAAGGGTGATACCTGGTTTGCGGCATAGGTCACTAACAAAGTATTACTCATGTTGTTTGAGAATACAGATGGAGCTAACCATGCCAATAACCCATTAGAGAGTCTATTAGCCATTATAGTGAAAACAGAGCCTTAATGATGATGGGACCATGGTGTGTTGTCAACGTGTCCCTGAATGATGATACAGTCTTGGCAGCTGAGGACGTCACTTAGTAGAAGAACATGGCTAAATTCCATCTGGATGACCGGGCAACAAAATGGCAGATGAGATTCAGTGTCGATAAATGTAAAGTAATGCATACTGGAAAAGATAATCTCAACTATATATCCAAAATGATGAGGTCTAGATTAGCTATCACCACTCAAGACAGAGATGTTGGCGTCATTGTGGATAGTTCTCGGAAAACATCTTCTCAATGTGCAGCAGCAGGTCAAACCGACTAACAGAATGTTAGGAATGATTAGGAAAGGGATGGATAATAAGGCAGAAAATACAAGGCAACTATATAAATCCATGGCACGCCCACATCTTGAATACGGCGTGCAGTTCTGGTCGCCCCATCTCAAAAAAAAAAGATATCTTAGAATTGGAAAAAGTACAGAGAAGGGCAACAAAAATGATTAGGAGTATGGAAAAGCTTCCAAATGAATACAATTTTAAAAGCCTGAGGCTGGTTAGCTTGGAAAAGAGACTACATAAGGGGGGATATGATGGACGTCTATCAAATCACGAATGGTGCAGAGAAAGTGAATGAGGAGGTGTTATTTACTCCTTCGCATAGCACCAGAACCAGGGGGCACCCAATGCAATTAACAGGCAGCAGGCTTAAAACAAACATAAGGAAGTATTTCTTCACAGAACACACAGTCAACCTGCGGAACTCATTGCTGGGGGATGTTGTGAAGGCCAAACGGATAAATGGGTTCAAAAAAGAATTAGAGAAGTTCATGGAAGATAGATCCATCACTGGCCATTAGCCAAGATGGTCAGGGAGGCAACCCCAAGGTCTGGGTATCCATAAGTCTCTGACTGCCAGAAACTGGGACTGGATGCCAGCGACGGATCACTCGATTGTTGCCCTGTGCTGTTCATTCCCTCTGAACCACGTGGCACTGGCCGTTGTCAGCAGAAAGGAGACTGGGCTAGATGGATCATTGGGCTGACCCAGTGTAGCCGTTCTTATGTTCTGATACAAGCCAGGACCATGTTTTCGCAGCACCAAGGGATACCTGGACTGTAACCAGCTCTCCTGGATGGGTTGTATATGTACCACAGCTGCAGTGTAACGCAAGTTACCAGCCGCATAGAGTGGGCAGGAATTAGCGTGAAGATTTACCCCTTTTAAGAACAATGAACTGGAAAAGGACTTGCATTTCCCACACCCACACCCAATCTTCACAGTGTGAAATTGACACCGTCAGTGTTTGGGAATCAGAGAAATGCATGAAATCCCGTATATCTCTCTGGAGAAGAGAGAGAACGGCTAGGACTGAGCAAGGGTAAACCTGAAGATGATTATGCCATACCGGGGGAAAATTACAGAGGAACTCAGTGAGAGAGACTTATCTTAATCATCCCACATTAGCTCGGTGAATCGGAAAATCATGGCCCGTCTGCCAAAGTATATACTGCCCAAACCGAATATCAGCTGCCTTGCCACATCGTATTGAGCTGCTCAGGCAGGAAAATACACTGCTTCACGTAAAGCAGGCCATACAGAGAATTACAATCACTTATTTGTCATGCTGAGGTGAAGGGGGAGAAACAGAAATAAACGCGACCCGCACTCTCCGCAACGGCTGAGGTGTTATTTTATGGCCTCGGCACGGAACATAAAGCCCGCAGAGGCAATTGGGAAGGAGGATTATTTCCAGGGCTGGTTTCTTGACGAGGGCCCCCCGGGGGGGGGGGGGGGCGGGAAACAAGTCTCTTCTCCATAAAGCGCGCCCCTCTCCTCGGCTGACCCTGGGAAGGACTAAAAGCATAGCCCACTTGGGGAGAGATCGGATCACTTCCCCGGGCGAGAGAAACCTCCTCACAGCGGCGCTGACGACCCAATCGCTGCCTCTCCCATGGAACCGCTAAAGCCCCAACCAACACACCTGGGAGTGTGAACCCCCCAGAAAGAACAGCATCGTCCGGAAAGAACGGCAGACAGTGATCCACCTTCAAGGGCACTCTGGTACTTCGAGGCGAGAATCCATCAAAAATTCATAAAGAGCCTTCCGCTTCCCCTGTCACAACCGTCCTGGGTCGATAGGCCAGGGCTTCCCTGATACGCAGAACTAGTCATTGTCTGTTCAGGCAAAACCCATCTTCCGGAGAAAACAAGGCATGGCAGTGTGGGGAAATCTTATCAGTAGGCAGCAGGGACACTAGATAATATCTAGATAATTTTTGGCCCTGCCTCAGCGCCAGGGACAGAACTAGACGAGCTCTCAAGGTCCCCGCCAGTCCTACGTTTCTGCGATTTCCGATGCAGGTTCTGTTGTTATCTAAGGCAGCCCGATGCGCGGCTTTAACTAGCATAGGCCCAAACTGACCCCCCGACACCCCAGCTCACCGGGCGAAATATCAGGAGCCGAACCCACCTTTGCACGTAGCCCTTTTCTCGATGATAGGCTGAGCCAACCTCCCCCCCAGCTCTCGCTATTCTAACACTAACTTGAGGCTTAGAAGCAGCCTTCACATCTCCAGCCAACTCTTTCTTGCTGTTTGGAGACTGTTAAGATTGTCCTCCTGCCCTACAACTTTCTGCCCCATGCTCCTGAGCAGACGTGCAAAGGGGATGGAGACTCACCAGCGCTCACGGCAGAGGCTAGGCCTAACACCCAACCTTTCTAACCGCCCCTAACAACTGGGCTGCCTCTAGGGTGACCAGATGTCCCGATTTTATAGGGACAGCCCCGATTTTTGGATCTTTTTCTTATATAGGCTCCTATTACCCCCCACCCCCTGTCCCGATTTTTCACATTTGCTGTCTGGTCACCTTAGCTGCCTCTGTCCACCATCCTCATCCATTGTCTCTGAGCCCCTCACAGGTATAAAGGTATATCTCCTCAGAGCACACCTGGGAGGCAGGGCATGGCTATTATCCCTTCCGTACACATGGGCAACTGCACGGTTAAGTGACTTGCCCAGGGCCACACAGGGAGCTTGTGCCAAAGCAGGGAACTGAACCAGATCTCAGCTAGCGGCCTCACCATGCTGCATTGCTCTCTCCCTGCCGTACCCTGCGCAAGGGACTTTCAAGTACAACTGGATTTAGTGCTGGGGACTGACAGCCCTGGGGTCTAGCTAAAAGCCCAGAGGAGGTCTGGCATGGGCAATGCCAGGGGGAGCTCTCCCACGTGTCTGAGCCCCGTCCTGGAGGAGCTGCAGAGAGGGTAGTCCGTCTCCAGTCCTATCCGGTCTACAGATTGCCCGGTAGCCCCATGTATGGCTCCTGTGATGATGCAGACGTCTGTCACACAGCAGCAGGGAGGAGTTGGAGGCGATCAGCCCACCGCAGGTGGCACAAGAGGATTCTGTGGCGCCCCTCAGAATGGCAGGTTGGATCTCCCAGCCAAGGCGTTCCCTAGCAGGAACTGTGATGCTCAGTTAATAACAGGCCTGGGCAGCCCTATATACCACCTTCCACCCAAGGGGACTAATGCTAGGCAATGAACTCTGGACGGCCTCCAGTGCAGTGGGACCTAGTGGCTAGTGTGCTGCACTGGGATTCTGCCGAGCTGGGTTTTACTCCTGGCTCTGTTGCTGGGTTCCTTCAGGTAAGCCACTTGCCGCCTCGTGCCGCATTGGTAAAATGCTACCGGCCTCCTCTGTGAAGTGCTTTGAGATCTGTGGATGACAACAGCTGGCTGTTCTTGGTGCTCTTTTACAAAAGGGGTAGCAGTGGCACAAATGAGGCCACTGATTTTGCCTGCCTTGGCTTTAGGGTACCAGATTTGAGACTGATCATCAGGCCCTGATTTCAAGAGGTCTGGAGCACTCGCGGCTCCCCTTGACTTCACTGGGAGTTGTGGGTGTCCAGCACCTTTGAAAATCAGACCCCTTCAAGGTGCCTCAAATTGGGTTGTCCAAAATTGAGCTGCCCCAAAATTAGAGGCTGCTGAAGAAGATTTGGCCCCAAGATAACGTGCCTACATTCACACAGGGCTCTGGGAGAGCCGGGACTAGATTTCCGAACTCCCAGTTAAACAGTGAGCCAGCCTGCCCTGGAGAACCAGCAGATGGCTGGAGGCAAAGATGTGGGTTAAAAGAGATGGCAGATGAGGAGGAAAGAGAACGTTGGGGCAGAAGGTCTCCTAGCCTGTGCTCTCAGCCCTTGCACCCTTCAGAGAACCACAATTCACACTATGGAATACTCTGGGACCATTCCAGGAACACCGATCTGAGCAGACCCATCCCATGAATGAAGGTCAAACGGGAGGATCCCCTCCTCCCAATACTCAGCTGAAACGTTTCCCTCTGCCTCTGGTGAGAGACCCTGTTTCATGCCCTGGCCGTTTTCCCGAAAGACACCAAGCTACAATCATTGCCTCTCCTATTAGGGGGAAAGCAATTCGTCTTTCGTGCTTCCTCGTGAACTGCGAAAGACAGAGCCGTATCTCACAGCAAATTGGTTCTCGAAATATTAGCTGAGTAATGTCAAACACAGCCATTGTGGGTTTTTTTTTTTTTTTTAATATGCAATAGTTTAAGAGGGAAGTAATTTAATATTTAGCCTTCTAGGAGCCACGTGATTCATCTCCAGAACATCTCTCTCTGTCTGGTGCTTCTCTGACTTGCACAGGGTCACACAGGAAGCCCTGGGTAGAATCAGACACTGCAACACGGGTGCTAACCGCTGCCCTAGCCTTCCTCGCTGCAGTGCAGATGTCTCCAGGCTGGGATTCAAATGTCTCCTGCCCACTGCACCTTGCACACCTGCCCCCGTCCACCAGTGTAGCCAGCGGCACAGCTGGAATTCCACTAGGGCTGGTCCTCTGAGGTTCCCCATTGAGCTCTAAAAGCTCCAGGAGAACCTGGTGTTCTGGGAGGTTATGGGGGACAAGGATCAGGCCCCATGAAAAAGCTTCCAGTAGAGAAGATGACTGGATTGATTTAGTCTGGCTCTACTCCCTACCCCCGTCCCTTTACATTCCACCGGCCTTGCAAAGAGGGAGTGACTGCCCTCACGCAGCCGTGGGTCAGGTTGCTTCTGCTTTTGCGCTTCATAGATGCCAAGGCCAATAGGGACCATCGTCATCATCTAGCCTGACCTCCTGTAAAACCGGCCAGAGAACCTCCCCGCAAATAATTCCTTCTTAAAGTGGCAGCTCACGCTTTTTGTTTCAGTGCTGCACTCTCAGCACTGATGGACTGAAGCATTGTGTTTACCAGGGGGTGCTCAGCACGGGAGCATTTCGCAGCACCGGCACAGGTGGGTCAGCATCATCGCCTCTGTTTCTGAGCTGGGGAAACTGAGGCAGCAAGAGGGGAAGTGACTCACCTGACGTTGCACAGGAGCCAATGGCAGTGGTGGGAATAGAAAACCCAGGATTCCTAAATCCCACTCCTCATTCCTCCCTCCTTGACTAAACTGTGCCTCTCTATGTTTATCCTCAGTTAGGGTGACCATATGAGGGGAAGAAAATATCGGGACACATTGGGGGGGGGGGGGGTTGCCTGCCGGCAGAGCAACAAAAAAAAAAAAGCCACGTCCTGCCTCGCTGAGCAAAAAAAAATAAAATAAAAAAAACACACAGTGCTGCCGGCGGATATCTGGACAAAATGCGTCGGGACACGGGACAGACACCGAAATATCGGGACGGTCCTGATTTTATCGGGACGTCTGGTCACCCTATCCTCAGTCGGCTAAGCGTGGCACGGGGGGGGGCGTGGGGCAGTGCCCTCAGGGGCGCCATCTCTCAGCCAAGCAGCCAGATTGGTTCCTGACCTTTTGTGTTGGTCAAATACAGTTTGGGAATAACGAGGGGTGTTAGGGCATAAGATTGAGCAGGCTCCTGTTTCTAGTTGGGGGAGTGGAAAGAGGCGGAATGTAACCACTCAAATACTACTCTGACCTAAGTTGTTGCTGTGGGCTGTTACACAGCTGCCATGATCCACCCCAGATGTAGCTGCATTTAGGTGGCAGAGGAAGCAATTCCTCTAATACAGTGGTTCCCAAACTTTAACAACCTGTGAACCCCTTTCACTAAAATGTTGTGTCTCGTGAACCCCCTCTTAAAAATGAATATTTCCAGGAATTTTCTCCTTTACCTGAGTTTAAATTATAAAAGCAGTGATCTTGGAAATATAATTTGTTTTTATGACATGCTTATTACACACTATTTATCATTAATTATTATTTATCATTACAGTATTTTTACTACATCATGAAAACGGTAACACTCTTCCAAGATCTCACTTTCGTAGCTTGTATCACTTTGATTAAGCCTGTTATAAGACAAGTCTCCTATGTTTCATCAAGGAGTATCAGATGTGAAACAGCATGAAGGTAATTAAGAAGCCAACTCAGAGTTCCTCCTACACAAGCATTCAGGTCTTGAGCAGTCCAGGCAAACAACGCACGTTACAACAAAGCTTAAACTTGTTCTTCATAATAATTTTAAAAACAGCAAAAAATATCCACCTCCCTTTCCATTTCTTATAAGGAGTCTTGAAGTTTAAATCTCCTCAGTGTGATAGATATGCTTGCTTAGATCTGCTTAGCTCTTGGAAGTCCAGGGGCTCCAGGCTGCTGGCCCCATGCTGCCCCGGGTTTCTAGGGACAGCTCTGTCCGCCATTAGGGAATTTTTTCCCAAGAACCCCCTGTAACATTTCGCGAACCCCCAGCAGTTCACAAACCCCAGTTTGGGAACCACTGCTCTAATATATAATCTACAAAGGGAATGGAGATCCTGCGGGGCAAAGGCATTCTCAAAAACTCTCTCATCGATGTTTCAATCTGAGCCCGTCGCTGATCAGGTTTATCCAAACTATGTGGTGGGGGGGGGGGGAGAGTTAAGCTTTTCCCTGCTCTGAAACAGAGTGGGACGCACGGCAGGTGGGGCGCGCCCAAGCATGGAAACAGTGCCCAACCGCCTGCCGTTCCAATAAACCCAGCACTTAATGGCACACCAGTGGCTCGGGGGAGGGTTTACAAAATGGATTTGCTTTTACTGGGCAGCTCCAGCCTATTAGTGATTGGGGAGCTCAGAAAGCAACACGGCCTCCCTTGACCTGCTGCACAGGGCCTGGCTCTGCCGCGGTGTTGGCGTAAATAAATAATGGGGCTATTTCAGAACGTTCTGTCCTGGGAAGAAGGGGGAGGGATGGGAAAAGCTGCCGAGATGCAATGTTTTCCAGAGCAAAAAACCATTCCACTTTCTTGTTGAGGGAGACAGAGAAAGGCCTGCAGTTGACATGTAGCCTGAACGCTCATCAGGTGAGAGCTTTCCACCAATCTGATGCACCAAGGACCTTTCTTTTCACAAAAGATGCTTCATGGACCTAGCCTTTGCACCACAGCTAAGGAACCTTTTCATTAGAGTCATAGAATATCAGCGTTGGAAGGGACCTCAGGAGATCATCTAGTCCAACCCCCTGCTCAGGGCAGGGCAGGACCAATCCCCAGACAGATTTTTGCCCCAGATCACTAAATGGCCCTCTCAAGGATTGAGCTCACAACCCTGGGTTTAGCAAGCTAATACTCAAACCATTGAGCTATCCCTCCCCATCCCACTGTCATTCTGAGCCTGTTCCTGGCATGGCCTGGGCAAAGAGCCCCCTTGTGGCTTCTTGACATCTCCCCACGAGAGGTCATTGTAGAATGGAGAGGCACCTGGCCGGCGCTGGACACTTTGAATGGCTCATCTGGTTGCCCATTTTTTCCGAGCTCCCCCTGGGGCAGTATAAACAGAGACATCATCAGTGACTCCGGAACTACCGGGGGACGGAGAAACAGATTGTCAAGGAGCGTCCAGCTGGCAAAGGCAGATCCCGACTGCTCTGGGACTCGCAACCATGTCTGAGTGTGAAACTGCTCTCAGACACAACCGCTGCCTTGCGGGGCAGCAAGGAGACACGAGTGAGATTCACAGAGTCCAGTGCACCAGGGATAGAAGGTAGCTGGGTCCTGGATGGATCTGTCTCTTTAGAATTTCCCTCTGCACCATTGATCACAGTCTCTCCTAAGTTCTGCTGTCTGGAGCATCCAAAACATCCAAAACCCAGATCCAAATGGGGTCAAAAGCAAATTTCCCCCATCTTGAGCAGTGAACCCCAGCATAGTACCCACCACAGAGGAGCGAATTAGTCTCTAATACTGTAATAAACTGGCATGTGTGTGTGTGTGCACACGCCCGTCATTGCCCTCCAGTGGACAGAATCAGGATTGTTGGGCTGTGTGTCATAAGCCCTATACTGATAGCAACTAGTGGAGATTCTCCTTTAGTTCAAGTACTGGGGGTGAAGACGGGGGATAGGGGATTCTGTATCATGGTAGCAGGCACATCTGAGTCACATCCAATCAGAGTGGGCAGGGCCTACAGAACAGTGAGAACCAGTCCCCACACACTCCATTAGGGCAGTGCTGCCAACTCTCCTGCTCTCACTGGTCGCCACGGACAGGGAAACTCATGCTGCCAAGACCCAGGTTTGCCCCCCCAGGGTTCACATCCGGGCCATGGAGTTCAAAGCACACAATGGCACACTCCCTCTATTTGCTAGGCTCAGAGGGCCAGGGTGATGGGGACTCTGCTGGTGCCCCCCGCTACCTACCAGTTTCTCAGCAGCCTGGCTCCAAAATACTACCCTGTGCTGAAGCCCTTTTGCATCCCTGGCAGGGAGAAGTCAGTGTCAGGGTGGGGTTGCAGGGCCAACAGCGTCTCCCCCACTGCCAGGGCAGAGAAGAACAGTCGAAGGGGAACAACCCACGCCCAGGGGGAGGGCACACACCTGCTGGCAGTGGGCAGACTTGAAACGCTTGACTCAAGAGCTCTGACCACTTGCCCAAGCGAAAGCGCCAGGGGCATCAGGAATAAGCAGCGAGCGAAACGCCTGCACAATTCCAGGACCAGTGTCCATGCAGCCCCCTGAGCGTTAGCAACAGGTGCCCGACGGCCCTCGTTGTGGCAACCGAAGCAAAGCCAAACTGGGAGAGGGCAGTGGGATGGAACTCGGCATCCTGGGAATCCGGCTGTACTCCTCCCTCCGGGATGGAGGGGTCAGAACAGCTAGACTAGGTATCAGGAGTCCTGGGTTTAGTTCCCGTCTCTTGGAGGGAGTGTGGTTCAGGAGTGAGACACTGAGAGTCAGTGGGTTCTAACCCTGGCTCCAGGAGATAGTATGGTCGAGTGGTTACAGCAGGGTGCTGGGTGACCCTTCCCATCTCAGTGACTCAGTTTCCCCCATCTGATGATGACACTGGTACTTGGAGGAGCCCTAGACTCTCTCCCCAGCTCTGAGGAAGTGTGGTTCAGTGATCAGAGCAAGGGCATTTGGTCAGGACTCGTGGCTTCTAGCCCCGGGTCTCGTGGGACAGGCATCCACGTCACACAACCCATCCATGTTTTCAGCATTAAGGACCCAATTTCCAGAAGAGTGCAGCACCGCCGGGGAAAATCCGGCCCTGAGCACTTGGGAAAACTCAGCAGAGGCTGAAGAAGCCATGGAGACTGACAGCCATTCCCCGCCCTGGTGGGTGTCACTCCACCGCAAGGGCACGCCGGGAGCTGGCCGGAACATTTTCAGTGGACAGTTTTCTGTTGGAAAATGCAGTTTTGTCTACGTCGAAATATTTCCACACCATTTCTGGTGGGGAAAAGTTGTAGTGAATCATTTCGACCTTCCCATTTCATTCCGACGATGTCAAAATCTTTCGTTTCAAGAAGGGGGAAATGTTTCATTTCTAATCCCTCCTGTGAATTCATTTCATTTTTGATTTTTAGATTATAGTAGAATGTCTATCTATTACATTATATTCATGTCTATGCTCTATACATTAAAAGATTAGAACGGTCATACTGGGTCAGACCAAAGGTTCAGCCAGTGTCGTGTCTTCCAACAGTGGCCAGGTGCCCCAGAGGAAATGAACAGAACAGGGAATCATCAAGTGATCCATCCCCTGTCGCCCATTCCCAACTTCTGGCAAGCAGAGGCTAGGGACACCATTAAAGTGAAAAGAATCGGAATGGTAAAGTTGAAACAACATATTTTGTACCTTATGGAAATGAGACGACATCTGCAAAACGAAATGATTCCATGAGCTGAATCAACACATTTGGAATTTTCGTTCCGTGGGAGATTTCAAAATTTCAGCTTTTCATTCTGACCCAGAACGCTTCCCCACCCCACCCCACCCCCCAAAAAAGGTGGAATTTCCCCTGGAAAGGAAACTCCGGCTTCCGACCAGCTCTAGCTGTGTGCTTGTGTGGCTGTACTGAGGGGAAACTTACCCCCTACTTTTTCTATGGACAGAAAACCACCGGCTGCCATCTCATTTCCCAAAATGGGGACAGCGTTCACGAGCTGCTACCAAACCGGACACAAAAATGCTGAATAGAAGCATCATTTCTAAGGCATCGCATCAGGCAACCCTTTGCAAGTCGAACGCCCACCATCACCACCACTACCTCAGCGATCTCCCCCTAAGATCTCAGCTCGGAGCATCCCCATCTTTGGGGTCAGGCCAGGGGTGGGAAGGGTGTTGGCTCCGATTTGGGTGTACGCTGAAAGCTTTTCTCCAAAACAAGGGCTATTTAGCCGGCTAGGACAGTGGCCAGGGCACACTGTCATAAACAATGCACAGCTCACTCGCATGGAGTTTGCCTCCTTGGAGAACAGAACGAGGCAGTAAGCACCGTTGTCCTTTCTCTGTCTAGATTTTATGGAATGTTAAGCTGCCGTAGGAGATGGGGAAATATCCCTTGGAGCCACTCTGCTTATTTCCCCCTCGCTGCCTCCCTGCCCAGCCACCTGCTCCGGTCCTGCTGTGCTGGAGGTCTCAGACAGACGGATTCTTGCCCAGGCCCCCAGACATAGATGCTGGAATTAGGGGGGCTGCTGCGGTTTCCGTTATATGCAGGGTTTGCAGTTTGGCTCAATGGCTCTCAGCAGCCCCCCTGTGCAAATTGTTCCAGAGCCTCTGCCCCCCCCCCCACCTCTCCACCCCCTGGAGGGTGGCAGCTGCAGGTGGGTTTGGAAATCCGGTCGGTTAAATGTGGTCAACTGAATGCGGAGTTAGGAGCACACAGCAAATGCGGCTAACCCCAGCATCCCACCACCCATCACCTGGGCTGCAGCTTCAGCTGCCTCCCTAACCCGCCAGGTCCAAGTTGGGTCATCTTTCCCTGGGGGGAGGTTTCCTGAGTGGGCGTTTTCTGCCTGCCCACGTTGCTGGGACTCCTGGCCAGGCCTCAACAATGGAGCCTCTTCATCTCTGGCCTCATGGCCATCACAGTGCTCCCCACAACTGTCCACGTCCGGGATCACCCTCCTGACTCGGTGCTGGGACCAATCACCCTCCATCCTCCTGGGCGTCCCCGCCCCCAGCACACCAAACACAAGCTCCTGGGCTTTGCCTTTCAGTCCCTTCGCCAGCCCCGCCCTCCCCATTGGATTTCCCAGGATAGCAGCCCTTGCCCCCATGTGTGCTGAGCCTTGACCTGCCCCCCACCCATGACAGGTTCAGTCACAGAGACACCCTTGGGACTGTCACCTGCCGTGCTGAATTTACCTCTGAGTCCGTTTTCCCTACCAGCTTGGGTTTCCAGAACCCTGCCTTGTTGAGCCAGGCACGCTAGCCTGCTGCAACACAGACCCACATCTGGTCCATGCCCCCAAGGCTGCAGACTTTAACCAAAAACTGCTCAGCAGATCACCTATCTCCAGCACCCAGACATCCAGTTCCCAATGGGGTCCAAACCCCAAATAAATCCATTTTATTCTGTATAAAGCTTATACTGGGTAAACTCATAAATTGTCTGCCCTCTATAACACTGATAGAGAGATATGCACAGCTGTTTGCTCCCCCAGGTATTAATCACTTACTCTGGGTTAATTAATAAACAAAAGTGATTGTATTAAGTATAAAAAGTAGGATTTAAGTGGTTTCAAGTAATAACAGACAGAACAAAGTAAGTCACCAATCAAAATAAAGCAAATACACGCAAGTCTGAGCCTAATACATTAACAAACTGACCACGGGTAAAATCTCACCCTCAGAGATGTTCCAATAAGCTTCTTTCACAGACGAGACTCCTTCCTAGTCTGGGCCCAATCCTTTCCCCTGGTAAAGTCCTTGTTAGTTCCCATAGACATCTTAGGTGGAAACTAGGGGTATTTTCATGACTGGAACCTCCTTTGTTCTGTTCCACCCCCTTTTTATAGCTTTGGCACAAGGCGGGAATCCTTTGTCTCTCTGGGTCCCCACCCCTCCTTCTAAATGGAAAAGCACCAGGTTTAAGATGGATTCCAGTATCATGTGACATGGTCATATGTCACTGTAAGACCTCTTTCTTCATTACCCATGGGCTGGCCTACAGGTACACAGGAAGGCTTGCAGATAAATAAACCATTTACAACCAATTGTCCTAGTCAATGGGAACCATCAAGATTCTAAACTACCATTAATGGCCCACACTTTGCATAATTACAATAGGACCTCAGAGTTATACTTCATATTCCTAATTTCAGATACAAGAATGATACATTCATACAAATAGGATGAATATATTCAGTAGTTTATCACCTTTGTAATGATACCTTACAAGAGACTTTTGCATAAAGCATATTCCAGTTACATCATATTAATTCATAAGCATATTTCCATAAAACATACGGAGTGCAACGTCACACCCCCATCCACATCCCCCCTCCACAGAAACAGCTATCCATCAAATTCCATGAAGCCCCCACCTTCTCCGCCATTACATCCCTTCCTCAAGCCTAACCAGGCCACGACACCCACACACCAGGGCCCCCTCCCTGGGTGAACAGATAGAGGAAGTTTTCTGCTCAGCTCTCTTGATTTAGTTGTTCCCTGGATCCTTTCACCCTCCTCTGTCTGTTTCCTCCACCTGTTACATCTGCAGTGAGCTCCCTGAGGCAGGAACTGTCTCCTTTTATAGGTATCTGTACAGCACCTTGCACCGTGAGGCGCTTGGCCTACATCAGATACGACATAAATAATAATAATAGTGGGTCAGCTCCCAGAGAAGGCAAGGGAACCCCCAGTAGGACCTGCTGTGGCAGCTTGCCTTTAGCTCAGGAGACAAAGGCTATGGCATTGGAGCTGAAGGACCTGGGTTCTGGGCCCATGTATGATCTTTATCTGCTGCTTGTGGCTGTGGTCTGCTGTTCAGAGATTCGTTATCTCATTGCTGGTGTAAATCAGGAGCAGCTCAGTTGAAATCCATGGCCCGGGAGCAGCCTGAAGCTTTGCAAGTAAGAGAATGGGTCCCTTATCTCTGCCCCCAGCCGACAGGAGGGCTCTGCGTGGGGTTTTACAAAGCTTGGGCTGAGGTCGATCTGGGTTCCATTTCATCCCCCCGCCCAGCTTGTTAGAGGGGCAGTACCAGCTACAAGAGAAGAAGGATGGTCCAGTGGTTAGAGCACTAGCTTAGGGGACTTGGATTCTAGTCTCTGCTCTGTTGCAGGCTTCCTCTGTGCCCTTGGGCAAATCACTTAGCCTATCTATGCAATGGGAACAGCAGCCCTGCGCTACCTCCCAGGGGGTTGCGAGGATCAATACGTTAAAGCTTGGGAGCTGCTCAGATACTCTGGTGCTGGGAGGGGGCGGATCAGAACCCGTCTCCGATTCCAGGATTTCCTGTTCCCAAGGAGACCCGGCGCCACCTGCAATTCACCTCCTCTCACTGGCGCTGTCTGCTCCTTGGCTTTCCCGGCACGTCCCGGCAGCATGTGCTGCAGTCCCAGCTGTCATAAAAAGCAGCATCCCTATTAGTCATCCCATCGTTTGCACAGCCACCAAATGGGTGAAGTAATTAACTTGAAAGTGTTTATCTACAGTAATTATGAATTTGCATTGCTCTCTCTGTCAACAAGGTAGATTGGTTTCCATCCACTCCCCCACTTCACATCAACCCTGGGTTTGTTGGGTTCCCTCCCCCCCCGCTGTGTAGATGTCCAGGCTTGAGCTGGAGTCCAGGTTCTAAGACCCTGCGAGGTAGGAGGGTCCCAGAGCTCCGGCTGCAGCCCAAGACAGAACGTCTACACTATAGTTAAACAGCCCCGCAAGCCGGAGTCAGCTGGCACCGGCCAGCCACGGGTGTCGAATTGCAGTGTAGACAGACCCATAGTCTCTAGTGAGCCCACGCCAAGGCTGCTTCTTTCCCCGGGTGGGCAGCCAGCCCACAGGTCTGACCGATACCTTCGGGCAGAGTGCTCCCAGGATGCTTGCCACGGGCCGTTACGGACCAAGCGCCTGGGTCTCAGGGCAAATGGAGCAGGCGAACATGCCGTGTAGCGAAGGGACCTGCCGAGTACAGGGCCTGTGATCTGTAGCTCTCGCCCCACTCAGATTCTGGCCAAGTCCTGGCACAGGAGGGCTGGGGGAGAACGGGCGCAAGGACCTTTGCCACCACTTTGCACTCCTCTGCGGGGACTAGCCCGTATAGCATAAGGGGAGCATAGTCCCTGCTTCCCCACACAACCCTCCCGGGGGCAGTGGGTACCTGAGGGATAGAGGGAAGGCAGGACCAAGGCAGCAGTGGAGTGTGGAATAGTCTGCACCATCTCCATGGCTAATGCAGTTGGCAGGCCTGTGGGTGCTCCCTAGAAGCACCCCAGAGGTAGCGTGGCCAGCTGGGACTTAAAAGAGCTGGGTTTGATTCCTGACTCTGCCACTGGTGTGTAGGATGAGCTTGGGTGAGTTATTTCACCCCATGCCTCAGTTTCCCCACCATTAAAACTAGGGGTAATGTAACTGACCTCCATGGATCATAAGAGCTAGGTATTATTAAGCGAAGCTCAGGATGGCTGCTGTGTGGCCCCCTCCTACCCTGAAGCACATAAAGATGCCAGGAGGCCCGATCTAGACCTGTGCCAACCACCATCTTCCCTTCAACTCTTTTTTATCTAGAGCCGATGGGAAAACCCAGATCCTTCCTGGGAGAAATTTGAAAGGAAAGCGCCACTGTGCAAAATATCTCAGCAGATAAACATCGCAGCAGCGTCTGTGCCGATTCCGCGCACACACGCCTGGCTTCCCGTTGGCCTCCAAACCTCGTTTGCTTGTTGGCTTTTTTTCCTTTTTCGTTTTTAACTGCCGCAAACCAGCTGTTGAAGTGAAGCAAACGTTCGTGTTTGGAACTGTCCCAGGGAAGATCTGACAGTTTTCATCCCAAGGGACAGTTATTCCCACAGCCAGCGCTGTCCCCGCTCGCGCTGAAGCCCCAAGCCCACACAGGCTGCCTTTCTCAGAGAAAGGCTCCAAGTCAGATGGCAGGGGCTGGTACAAGAGGGAGGATGGAAGGTGTAAGTGGTTTCACACACTGCTGCTGCATCCCCCTTACGTCCCTGGTGCTCCCTGCCTCAGTTTACAAGCCTGTGCCGCATGAACAGCTCACAGTCTTTAAACCGTTAAATAATAACCAGTTCAGAATCTGGCTCTCCATGCGACTCACAAATGTAAAAGCTGGGTGCTTGGCTGCAGCCGTTTAAGCCCCGGACCCGAACGGACCCTAGTCCTCTGCCCCGGTCTCACTCCACTACTCCCAGTGGAAACCAGCAAGCCTTCTGGATTGGCCTGCTGGCTCCCTATTGGTCCGTGTCACCTCCTGGCCCTTCTTGGCCTCTGGAAGAGGAAATCTCGTAAGCAGGGGGCTGAGATGGCCGGATAGACCCAGTCACAAATAGAATTGCACCAGCTCTGAATGACCAGCACTGACCTTTGAGCTGGCAGCAGCCGTGGCATTTTGCTGTAGGAGCTGTCTCAGGTTTGAGGTATGAGCTGAGCACTAACTTTATAGCAAATCATTTTGAGTTGTCGAGGTCAGGGCTGGAATTCAGCTGGCAAAGGATGATCAGGGCCCTTTCTCATCTCCCGTCAGTCTAAGCTCCCATCAACAGCAGGTTTTCGGAGTGCATCATAAAAATAATATGCCATGTTTCATCCAGGCACCTGAGAGAGAGAAATGAGCCAAGTCCTGTAAGACTAGGGTCATCATCAGAAGGGGGGAAACTGAGTCACAGAGCGGGGAAGGGTCACCCAGCACCGTGCTGTGACCACTAGACTACACACCCCCTGTTCACCCTGGCATGATACTGAACAAAGCTCTCTGGCTGCGCAAGCACCGTTTGTAACACATGGGGCAGAGGGTGTAAATGACAGTAGATCATTTCCCTCCTCTGTCTGTCTTAGGCACCATCCCTGTGGTATTTGAGCGCCTCACCATCTTTAATGCACTGATCCCGCCAACATCCCTGGGAGGCAGGGCAGGGCTATTGTCCCCATTTCACAGGCAGAGAATAGAGGCACAGAGCGGCTAAGTGATGTGCCCAAGGTCACCCAAGCAGTCTGTGGCAGAACAGGGACTTGACCAGGCATCTCCCTCCTGCACCAGCTAATTATCTGTCTTAAAAAGCAAAAAAAAAAAAAAAATCCCAATAACCCTATTTCCTGGTATCAGTTTTATCTGGGCTGCCTTCTAATACCACTCACCTGGTGCGACAGGATGGACAGGGGCCATGTACCTTCTCTATCTGAAAGCTATTTTTAACCTGTTCACCTGATTCAGATGGAAACAATACCATTTTCAGAGCTCTCGGCAGCGAAATTACACCCCCCCACACACACATTTCTCACTTGCAAAAGGTCACCATTTGGTTTCACAAGAAAACAAAACATTCCAGGCTGGAGTGTTTTGGGGAATCCAAGATCATGAATTCTTTGCACAGCAAAGGAAGGGCAATCCAGCGGTTCGCACACTCGCTTGTGACTTGGGTGCTCAGGACTCAGTTCCCTGCTCTGCCACACACTCCCTTTCTGACCTTGGCCAAGTCACATAACACCAATTTTTAAAAGTATTTAAGTGCCTAACTCTCATTGATTTCAGTGGGAGTTGGGTGCCTTAATACCTTTAAAAATCTGTCCCTTGGGCTCGCTGGATCTCCGTTCCTCGTCTGGTAGCCCTGCCGTAGGTTGTGAAGGGGGTACGTACCGTAGATTAAGTCAGCAGCCAAACTCCCATTGACTTCAACGAGGCCAAGATTTCACCCTGGAACTTTCCATTCTACTAGCAAGGAAAGTTTGTCCCCTCGCCTGTGTCCCGAAAAAGCCCTGTTTGGATTCTCTGCTCAGACTCCCGTGCATACAGCCTTGTCTCCAGCCCTGCAGGCGAAATACGTCATGTAACATATTCTTGGCTCGTTGCCTTCCTCGCTACCTCATCTCAGGCTGTGCTGTAAGATGCCCTGACACCGGCTGGCTCTGTGTACCACGAACTCGCCCCTGCGAATGCCCCAGTGGACAAATGTCCTTTCCAAAGCCGTGAGCGTGAATTATATCTGACGGCGGTAAGGTGCCGCGGAGTCAACAGCACAGAAACCCAGGCAAAGCAAATGATCTGGAACGCCCAGGTTAGAGACAGGAAATCGATCACGGCCCTTCTAGACCTGCGTCCCACAGAGCCAATGCTGGGTTGTTTGTTACGGCGGCTTCGCCGTGCATTTCTCCTGGCGACAGGATAGGGTTTCTGCCACTGTCCTTGGGAGACAGATCCAGAGGTCAGTAGAGTGCGATGGGCCGTGCCTTTGCCCAGGGCACTCGGTATTAGGTTTGAACCTGTCCCACTCCCAGCACTTAACCTCCTCCGCTCTGCGTAGCCACTGGCGAAAGCAACAGCCGCAGTGGAGCTCAGAGTGAGGGTGGGAAAAGGAAAGGAAAGGATCAGTGCTATTTGTTTCGACGAGGCACTCGCGGCAAACCAGCACGTACGAGGGACAGACGGGTAGTTCTGCGGGGCTGGTAGGAGAAGGAGGGAGGCAGGATTTAGCTCGCCCTGGAAGATTTGTTTTGGATGAAAAGGCTACAAGGAAAATCGAGAGGATTTTAGCACGAGGCGGAGCCCAATGCAGAGGGAGACACGTTTTAAGCCAGGCAGCACAGAATTTAGTTAGCAGGGCCCGGCTTGTAAAGCCAAACCACCCTGCCCCAGCCCTGGAAAGGCACAGCGGCTCCTGGGCAATCTAGCTACTGCTACAGCCACCCTTGTCTTCAGTGCCTGTGTGGCAGGGCTGGGCTGGAATCTACTGTACAGATGTGGAACCGAGGCACCAGGAGGCAAAGTGACTCACCCAGGGTCACACTGGGAGGCAGTGGCAGAGCAAGAAATGGAATCCAGGCCTCCCAAGCCCCAGGCTAGTGCCGTTCCCACTGGGCCAACCTTCCACGCCTCAACAGGCTGCGAGCCGGAGGCCACCCTTGCTCCTCTGGTCCAGTGTGTACCAGTTATCCGGGGGGGCTGGGGAGGTAGCGCCACGGGCCCACCCCGTGATCAACTGGCCAGTTGGTCCCTGTGCCAGGCTGAGCAACGGCTCTGCAAAGTGCAGCCAGTATCCACACATGCACCTGGGAACCACCCAGCCCAGCCGGTGGCTGCAGCCAACTGGGGAGAGGGTGGGGCAAGGCTGGGCAGGAGATGGGCTGATTGAAATGCTTTTCCTGGGAGGCCTCCACTGATCAGGTTTGCAAGCAGGGTGGAGTCCCCCCAGCTGCACCTCCCTGCCCCTGTGGGGTGAATCTGACCTGTTCTGCCAGCTGTGAGGGGCCCGTTCTCCTCTCGACGCCCAACAAGAGCACTGAAAACTTCCTGCTCCGAAACGAATAGAGTCTCTCCTACGGCGGGATCCTGCAACCCTTACTGACATGAGAAGTCCCTTTCAGGGCAATTACTCATGTGAGTAAGGACTGCTTCCGTGAGGAAGGGGTGGGATCGGACCCTTGGCAAAGCCACACTACAGCCCGCATGGCGGGTTGCACTTTGCAAAGCCCCGGGGAACGATGTGACTCTCATTCCACCTCCCTCTAAACAGGACTTCTCTGTACCCCGGTTCACTACACGCAGGTTGGGGTGTAAGAGCAAAGTCAGCTGCTGGAAATATTGCTGGCCTGGAAGCGTATAACAGTATGTAGGTCTTATCTAGCACTTTTCATCAGAAGCTCTCAAAGTGCTTTACAGAGGAGGTCAATATCCCCATTTTACAGAGGGGGAAACTGAGGCACACAGAAGGGAAGCCGCCTGCCTAACATCACCTAGCAGGCTAGTGGCAGAGCCAGGAACGGAACGCCGGTCTCCTGAAGGCCCCATCCAGCGCTCAACCCATCAGGCCATGCTTATGGTGACACTGCCACGAACCCGGGTCGGCTGACTCAAGCAGTGGGGCTATAAAACTGCAATATAGATGTTTGGGCTCAGGCCGGAGCCCCAGCTCTGAGGCCCTCCTTCTCACGGCATCCCAAACAGGTTCCAGCCAGAGCCTGAACATCTACCCTGTAATTTTATAGCCCCGCAAGCCCGAGTCAGCTGAGACAGGCCCAGAGCGGGTGTTTTACTGCAGGTTGATGTAGCTATGAACTGCTAGAATTTTGTTTTCCATGTCTCCAGTGGGCAGGATTGAACCCAGGACTTCTGGAGCTTAGTGCATGAGCCTCTACTGCATGAGCGAAAAGCCACCTGGCTGTTAGTTAAGGCCGTAGAGCAGACTCATTTAACTCTCTTCCTCTCGTTCTAAGTTCCACTAGATGGGACAGGACACCACACCCTGGAGGTGTGTGGGTTACACCCCTTTATGAGTTTCCTGGAGGCACCTGCCATTCCGAGTTGGGTCCGGAAGCAGCCTGTTACCAAGCATGCTGTTTCATGAATTCACACACAAACCGGGCTCTAATTGTGAGTATCCTTTGGTGCCTTCTTATTTTATTTCACTTTCCACTGAACTGCCAGCCGTGGAGACGGGATGTGTGCGGCTGCTCTTTGTGTCCGGAAAAGTGTCACAATCTGAACTGGGTAATCAAAGAGAATGGGCGTCGGCAGGAGCTTTGCCAGAGTGAGCAAAGACCAAGTCGCAAATGTAGCTCAGAGATGGAGAAGCCCAGCAAGGTCACTTCTTCCACCTCTTCATCCTACCCAAGGGCAGACGGTTCCTCACAACACATGTTCTACTGTTTTGTCCAGTTTGGGTCCAGATCTCCCAAGGGAGGAACTTCCACCACTCTCCTTGTCAGACCGTTCATCGGAAAACAGGAAAGGGCCACGCTGCAGCACACCAGAGGTCCATCTAGAATCATAGAATATCGGGGTTGGAAGGGACCTCAGGAGGTCATCTAGTCCAACCCCCTGCTCAAAGCAGGACCAATTCCCAACTAAATCATCCCAGCCAGGGTTTTGTCAAGCCGGGCCTTAAAAACCTCTAAGGAAGGAGATTCCACCACCCCCCTAGGTAACCCATTCCAGTGCTTCACCACCCTTCTAGTGAAAAAGTTTTTCCTAATATCCAACCTAAACCTCCCCCACTGCAACTTGAGACCATTACTCCTTGTTCTGTCATCTGCTACCACTGAGAACAGTCTAGATCCATCCTCTTTGGAATCCCTTTCAGGTAGTTGAAAGCAGCTATCAAATCCCCCCTCATTCTTCTCTTCTGCAGACTAAATAATCACAGTTCCCTCAGCCATTCCTCATAAGTCATGTGCTCCAGCCCCCTAATCATTTGTGTTGCCCTCTGCTGGACTCTTTCCAATTTTTCCACATCCTTCTTGTAGTGTGGGCCCAAAACTGGACACAGTATTCCAGATGAGGCCTCACCAATGCCGAATAGAGGGGCATGATCATGTCCCTCGATCTGCTGGCAATGCCCCTACTTATACAGCCCAAAATGCCGTTAGCCTTCTTGTAGACATCTAGACCAGTCCTGTGTCTGACAGGAACCAACACCTGCTGCTTCAGAGGAGGGTGAAGAAATTCTGCATGAGGCAGTTATGGGACAACCAGCCCCTAATGGTAAGTTCCCATCTGACCCCCATTACTTAGCGGTAGAGCTGCTTGGAAAACTGAACTTCAGTTCTGTGGGAAATTCCAAAATTTCAGGGGTGGGAGGAGAAATTCATTCCAAATTGAAATGAAATTTTGAAATTTCCCAAGGAAAGAAAATTCCAAATTGTTTTGACTGAGCACCACTGCAATGTTCTGGCTGGCTGAGGTCGAACCATTTTGTTTTAGAAGGTAAAAAACACTTTGTAGATTCATTTTGTTTTGACTTCTGTACTGCATTAGAACACTGAATGACATTTATAGTATGTATATATTAAAAATAATATTTAAAACCCTATAAAAGTCTAAAGGAAATGAATCAAAATGAGACAGCCAAAATGAAATACATTAAAGAACCACAACATTTCAATAGTATTGAAATGAATCAAGAGAGTCCAAACTATTCATTTCCACTTTTTCCCATAGAAAAGATCATCGAATCCAACAAGTTCCCATGAAACACTTTCATTTTGACAAAAGCTGCATTTGCCAACAGAAAAATCTTGCACTGGAAATTTTTCAACCAGCTCTAATTAGACGCTAGCTCATGCTTGGAAATCAGAGTGTTTGTATCTACAGAGCAGCCTCAGGGTATGTTTACCTCAGAACCCCAGTCAGCTGACTTGGGCTGGGGGGGGGGAGGTGGGGGGCTCATGCTATAAGGCTAAAAATAGCAGTGTAGAGGTTCAGACTTGGGCTCTGAAAACCGGGAAGGTTTTTTTTTAGTCCCATAGAGCAAGCCCGAGACTTGTGGCCGCAGGTCTATTTTTACATCCTAAGAGATGCCAATGTCAGGAGGTTTCCCTTGGCAGTCAGCTGACTTTTGCCTTCATTCATTGGCGCTTTGCAAATATATTTGCAAGGAGCTGAAGTCCCGGCCCTCTTCCCTGTGCAGTGACTTCTCCAGCTAAGTCGTCCAAAATGCAATTTGTCCTGTAGAGTCAGTGGGTGTGAAATATACATTCTGCCTTCGTTCCACAGCACGGGGTTTGGGGGATTCGAGAGGCAGAGGCGCAGGGCAGGGATCGGCACTGACGTGCTTTAATATTTCTAATTTCATTTCTATTCCTGGGATCGGCAGCCCCTGGAGACAGATGCCCTCTGCTGCATGCCCAGAACTGGGACAGCATGGGCAGCAGCAGTGCAAACTTCCCTTCCCGTCTCAATGGGCCTCTGTGAGATGTTTGGCTGTCAAATATGCGTTGAATATATTGTTAATAAGTATAGCTCTTCTTAGCCTGTAAATCAGTGTGTTCCCCTTTCGAGGACAACAAAGGTCATAGCTAACCACCTCCAGGCCTATTCCAAACTCTAGTTCCTCCTGAAGCTAAAGACAATGGGTGAACAGGAGTCCACTTCCCAGCCTGAGAGACACACTGTCTACGAATCTTCTTAGATAAGTGGAAAGTGGATTTGGAATTCCCCAGGAATAGAACATGGGATGTTGAAACTTTTTAGGCCTTGTCTACACTGCAGGGTTTTGTCAACCAAAGTTATGCCGCTTTAATTAAAGCGCTTTAATTAAACTGCTGTTTCATGTCCGCACTATGCTCCTTGTGTCGGCCGAGCGCACCCACACTAGCTGCTCTTGCATCTACACAGAGAGCAGTGCACTGTGGGTAGCTATCTCACAGTGAAACTGGCTGCAGGGTGCTTTGGGAAGGGACTGCAATTCCTCATGGGACAGGGATGGCATCATATGATGCAGGTTTCACAATCCCATCCCAAACTTTTCTGGGGCCCTGAAGCAAGAGGAGTGCGGACATTTACATACAGACAGAGCACGAGCGCTCGCTCGTTAACATGGTCCCCACAAAAGATCAAGTTTTCCTATGCAGTCCTGTGAGTTAATGAAGTCCCAGAGATGGGTGAGGCAACTGTAAACTTAAACCGGCTAAAATAACTTGCTGTCTGCACCCAAAATCTGAAGGTTGGCTTGGTCAAACGTCTCGATCCCCCAGATAAGGTCAAGCCACATGTTCTCGCCCCAAATTAAAAACGGTACATTTGTCTGCTTGATTAATCCGATATACCATCTCTATGGGCAGTCCTACACTTTAAACGCTGCATCAATACAGCTGCACCAGGGTAGCACTGTAATGAAGATGCTCCTACGCCGACCAGAGAGCTCTTCCGTTGGCCTAGTTACTCCACCTTGACGAGAGGCGGTAGCTGGATCATCTCTCCCCCCGACATAGCACTGTCTCCATGGGGAGTTAGGTTGGTATATTCCTGAGTGACGTAGTTACACAAATGTATCTTCCTACTGTATTTTCCACTGCATGCATCCGATGAAGTGGGTTTTAGCCCACGAAAGCTTATGGCCAAATAAATTTGCTAGTCTCTAAGGTGCCACAAGTACTCCTTGTTCTTTTAGATGTAAGTCTGTAGCGTAGACCAGACCTATGTGTGGATTATCTCTCTTCTATCTTAGAATCATAGAAGATCAGGGTTGGAAGGGACCTCAGGAGGTCATCTAGTCCAACCCCCGGCTCAAAGCAGGACCAACCCCCAGCTAAATCATCCCAGCCAGGGCTTTGTCAAGCCGGGCCTTAAAAACCGTTAAGGATGGAGATTCCACCACCTCCCTAAGTAACCCTTTCCAGTGCTTCACTATCCTCCTAGTGAAATAAATACCTTCAATATAATATCTTTTGTTCTACCGAAAATTATGAAGGATGTGTGATGAAAGGTATTAGATACAATCAAAGATAACCACTACAAATTTAGAGGAACTATCAAGGATTTTGTTTGTTTTCTTTTTAAATGATGGTTGCCCTCTTGAACGGATCAGAGTTGTATGGCATAAAGAAAAAGAATATATATGTGTGTGTTGTGTGGAATAATTAATGGAAATTGTTTGCAAGAGGATATTCTAATTAGCAATCTGAGTTAATACGGAAACAATCATTGAAATGAATAAAACATAAAGCACCTCTGATAAGAAAAGTATCGGAGAAATTTGATGTACACCAGTGGCATCTATTGGAGTTCAACGAAAGTAGCAGGAAACGGGGGAGCAGAAATCAGAGAGACTTGTGTTGACTAGGAAAATAAGAGGACTGGCCTCCTCCAATGATCTCTGCAACAGGAGGTGACATGAGGCCACCGTGTAGAACTACACCATTTGCTGAATCCATCAAAGAAGCTGCACAAATCAGACATGTTCCCAGACACTTGGGCCAGCCAGGTGGCTCGCCTGTCTCCTGCTACAGGACTAAGAAGAGGTGGTGAGACTTCATTTCAGAGACGGCATTTCTCTTTCTTTTTACTGAATTTCAGTAACGCGTCAAGTCCGCACATTTTCTACTGAGCCCTTGAGGATCTGCGTTTCACTAAGCAACGCCATAGCCACGTTTCTCCTTTGTAAGTCCAAGTGAGCGGGCCGAAGAGAACCTCAGTGAATGACATTTAAGCAGTTGCTTTTGACGCGTTAAACTAGCCCCTTTCAAACCATACACTAGAAATAGCAGGGCCAGAGGGCCTTCAGACAAAGTGCAACTTTACTCCTTGGAGAATGACTGGAAGTGTGGTTATACCCTCAGGGGCTAGGATATCAGGTGTGGGCTGTATGTGCCGGAGGGAGAAAGCCAAGAAAAGTTATGTGAGCATGACACGGAGAGGCAGCAGAGAGACGGGCCTTCTTGGGCACAGAGCTCACTAGAGGGGCAGATGTAGAGATTCCTGAGCCAAGAGACTGCCTGCTGTTGTCTGTTTCTACTGTATTCAGGGAAACAGGGCTTTGTGTGTATATATATATATTGTAAATAAATAAGATCACACCAGGGATAGACCTGGCTGAATCACTGATTTCCTATCCTAATGGACTAATGATTGGGCCAAAAGGAGCAAAATTAACCGCATGGAAGTCAAATGGCACTTTTTAACTCAGCCTCCCAAATCACTTTGCAAAGGCAGAACATTTATCAACCTGATCTACTGCAACGCACATGCAGACAAGCACCCTGTGCCTGGTGACTGACTCTTCCTTGCTAGATGACCAGAAATTGCCTGCCATTTGAGTTCACCTCCGGCTGATAAACTACGTCCTGACCCCTGCACACGGATATAAGTACAGAAGGTTTTGTAGCACTGCAGGATAATCTGAGCTAATCCGTTGTACCAACATACAGCCAAAGGCAGTCACAACAGCCATTGGAGAGGAGTAGCAGAGGGGTGGAGACAGCCCTCCACATCTAACAGTGTTGCAAAGCCGAAGGGGGTGGACCCAACAGCATATTTGGGGTTGTGTTTAGCCAGCAGCCAGCTGTCGGGAATCCCTGCTCTAATGCATAGCGGTAAATGTGCACCGGCTGGCAGAAACTGTCTGGTTGTTTCCAGACATGGGAATAGTTGTGGAGTTTTAGGTACATTGTGTGCCTGACTTGGAACTGGAGTGAGCAAAGTGCTTCAGATGCTTTTAGAGCCGCAGCAAGCCTCTCTCTCTCTCTTTTTTGTTTTTAATTTCTTCCCAACAGGACCTCTGTTTTTCTCCTGTTTCTGCAAAATCCACGTCATTCCTTTAATGTGGCGGCGTTCTTTTTTCCTCCAAAACAAAATCGGTGGCAGCAGCCCAGTGTTCGTGGAGCAGCCCTATGACAATCAGTGATTGTGGTTATTTGTAAACAGTAATTATTTGTCTGACAGCAATGCCCCATTGCGCTGGGGGCTGTACAAACACTGAGTGTGAGACAGTCTCTGCCCCCAAGGAGATTACAATCTACGTAGACAAGCCGGGAAAACAATGATAAACCGATGACACAGGAGCAACATATTTAGAGGGACAAAATTTGGGAGACGTTTAATTTTCACTAGGTCCCTACATTTTCCCCCTATCTCCTGCCCTTCTTTACACGTGCCCCAGCCCCATTTCTGACCCAGAGAGTGCTCCCTAGCACCAGCCCCTCTCCCACCAGAAAAAAACAGTCTCTTCCCTGGTCAAAAAGCAGGACCTGCTGGAGGGAGCGGGTGCTCGGCCTGGCTTTCTGTCCCCTCTGTTAGTCCTGCAGCAGCTCGGCTGCGTCTCTGCACCGAGGGTTTTCATCCTGTCCCTGGGGGAAGTGGGGAATTCCTCCCCAATGGGGCACCCCCAGAGAGGGAAAGGGGCCAGGGAGGCCATGCACTTGAGGGGAGTGAGGGGGAAGCCCAACTGGCTCTCCATCCCTTTTACCAAACTACCTGCCTAGAGAACGAGCCAGGGGAGAGCGCCCTGCACTTACGAGACCTGGGTTCTAGTCCTGGCTGTGCCCCCGAGTCCCGGGCTGCACTTGCCCAAGTCATTTCCCATCTGTGAAATGGGGATAAGGATCCTGACCTCCTTTGTAATGTGCTTTGAGATCTCCCGATGAAAAGTGGTAGATAGGGGTACAGTGTTATTACTCTGTTCCCTGCTTCAGCAGCACACGGGGGGGCAGCAAGCTTCTGCGATGGGCCAGGAAACAGCTCCCCGGGGTAGGGCAATGAGCCTGTAGCGCAGCAAGTCTGGAGGTATCAGGGCTATGAACTGCCAAGCCTAGAGGGGCCGGGGCACATCCCCGGAAAGCCCTGGCACAAATTAAGCCCTGCTGCTTGGCCCTATGTGGGTTCTAGGCCTCTCTGCACTGTAAATTACAGTAAGTGTCTACACCAGCTTACATCAGAGGGTGCTTTGGCCCCGATAGCCGTCCAGGATTGATCAGGTCTCTCCACAGCCCCTGAATAGAGGGTGCCAGATGTCTCCATTCTCCCCCCCTTTGCCTGTCTTGACAGCTCTTCAAGGCAGGGAGTGTTTCTCACTACGTGTATGTGCAGAGCACAGTACGACAGGGCCCTGATCTCAGCTGAGACCTCTAGGCGCCGCAGTAATACAAATAAAAACACGCAATGGTGTGGAGAGCACAGCCTTCATGAGCAACGTGTGTATAGCCCTGTACTCCTGAGCCACCCTACAATAATAAACCAAGGTGCATCTGCCAGGGTTCATGAACAACACAAGATATGAATCAAAGAACTGGAAGGGACTTTGAGAGGCCAGCTGGTCCAGTCCCCTATACTCACAGCACGACTACGTATTCTCTAGACCATCCCTGACAGGTGTTTGTCTAACCTGCTCTTAAAAATCTCCAATGATGGAGATTCCACCACCTCCCTAGGCAATTTATTCCAGTGCTTAACCACCCTGACAATTAGGAAGTTTTTTCCTAATGTCCAACCTAAACCTCTCTTGCTGCAATTTAAGCCCCTTGCTTCTTGTCCTAGCCTCAGAGCTTAAGAAGAACAATTCTCCCTCCTCCTTGTAACAACCTCCTACTTGAAAACTGGTATCATGTCCCTTTCTCAGTCTTCTCTTCTCCGGACTAAACAAATCAATTTTTTTCAATCTTCCCTCATATGGCATGTTTTCTAGACCTTTCATCATTTTTGTTGCTTTTCTTTGGACTTTCTCCAATTTCTCCCTATCTTTCCTGAAATGTGATGCCCAGAACTGGACACAATACTCCAGCTGAGACCTAATCAGCGCGGAATAGAGCGGAAGAATTACTTCTCGTGTCTTGCTTACAACACTCCTGCTAGTACATCCCAGACTGATGTTTGCTTTTTTTACAACAGTGTTACAATGTTGACTCATATTTAGCTTGAGATCCACTATGACCCCAGATCCCTTTCCGCAGTGCTCCTTCCTAGACAGTCATTTCCCATTTTGAATGTGTGCAACTGATTGTTCCTTCCTAAGAGGAGTACTTTGCATTTGCCCTTAGTGAATTTCATCCTATTTACTGCACACCATTGCTCCAGTTTGTCCAGATCATCTTGAATTTTAATCCTGTCCTTCAAAGCACTAGCAACCCCTCCCAGCTTGGTATCATCCACAAACTCTCTAAGTGTACTCTCTATGCCATTATCTAAATCATTGATGAAGATATTGAACAGAACCGGACCCAGAACCGATCCTTGCGGGACCCCACTCATTATGCCCTTCCAGCATGACTGTGAACCACTGATAACAGCTCTCTGGGAATGATTTTCCAACCAGTTATGCACCCACCTTATAGTAGCTCCATCTAGGTTTTATTTCCCTAGTTTGCAGCTAGCCCTGTGTTCCTAAGCAACCCTACAATAACAAACCAGCGTGTCCATGCTCGATGGAGAAGAACCAGTTCAGCAAGAAGCCAGGAGCAAGTTCCTCTTTTACTATAACAAATCCAGGCCTTCATACACGCACATCCTGAACCGGCCAAAAAATGTTCATGTGGTGTTGGGAAGAGAACAATGGCCTCTCCGCTCCAATGACACTGGGATTGTTATTGTAAATACATGTGAGAAAATTAACCAGTACAAAAATGATGAAAAACACATCTATGATTAAAAAAATTAAACTGGGTCAATAAGGTTCTTTTTTAGCTTTTACACCAGAAGGCCCCTCTGTGGTGATCTAGTCAGACCTCCTGCATGAAAGAGGCCAGAAAACCTGCATGAGGCTCCTTCTGCTTGAGGTAACGCATATATTTTAGAAAGACGTCCAGTCTAAGGGATGGAGAATGTACCATCTACCCAGGCAACTCATTCCAATGATTTATTTAGAGCTGGTTGAAACTTGGATTGTCTGTTCTGCGGGCACATTTATAATTGTTTTTCGGTCCTAATTGGAACAAAAACCAATATTTTCAAAATTTCAAGACTGATGCTCTAAAAAAAATCCTTTAATTGAAACCTCAAGAATTTCCCACCAAAACAATCGGTTTGGTCACAACAACATTTTCCAGCAGAAAACTATTTAGATGAAAATTTTCCAACCAACTGCAGGTTAATCTTTCACTGTTAAAAAATGTGCCCCTTCCTTCCAGTTTGAATGTGTCTAGCTTCAACCTCCAGCCAATGTAAAGTCCCTATTTCCTTGTATCAGAGTCTGGGTTTATTCTCCCCTCCCCCCCCCCACCACCTTTTCCTGGGTCCTGTCACCATCCGTGACACCTCGGGATGTGTCCCACTGATTGACATCCAAGGAGCTTGACAACTGTCACTCATCTTGACAGGTCACGTCAACCAGAAGACGGGATAAAATGCAGGCCCCTGAATACAAACCCATTCAGCAGAAGGGTGATTATTAGAAACCCCAAGGCCGATTCTCGCTAGCTTTATGGCCCCTGTAAGCTCTTCTGACAGCATGGGGCTAAGGAGGGGTTCTGTCCCCAGGAATACCCCTATTTAAGGGGAATCTGCCAGCATGGTTCTACACTGACCCTGCCCCCAGCTCTGACTCAGGGGGTGTGTTGGGGGAAAGGGAACCAAATGCAGGGAGGGGGTGTGGCTGTAGTGCATTCTTTGCTCTCTGTGGCCTATAAGCTGCTCTAATTGATACCAGAGGAGGGGGCAGAATACGGTCCACCTTTGTCTCCCTCCCCCGCTCCATTCCTGAGCTCAGGATTGGGGCCTCACATCAGCCAGAGGCATGGGCAGACACAGGACTGCCCCGATCAGTGGGTAGACAAGTGATCCTTGCCTGGCAGTGGGGATTTCACACTAGTTGGCATGTTAATAATGGAGCCTGAGAAGAGATTTCATTGAAAACACATTGTTTAGAGCTGGGAAAAAGCACTGGGTGGAAAACCTGGAGAACAAGGTCTTCTGTCTCCCCGGAGAGCGGGCAGCACGTGGGGGCTGGGGCCTGGGCCTGCCAATGACCCTCAGGGCATCTCTACATGGGGAAGTTATTCTGGATTATGGTCATGTGTGAATTTAAAGCACTAGAGCAGTCCTGGAATAAGAGTGTCCACAGAGGGAACTAGTCTGCAATAGCTATTCCGGTCAATTTCTCCACCTAGACAAGCCCCTCCCTTGACATGGAGAAATCTCCAATTATGGAGAAAGAGGGAGGCTGGTTTTCCAGTTAAGGTGCTGGCCTAGAACTTGGGAGGTGTGAGTTCAGCTCCCTGCCTTGCCACAGACTCTGTGTGTGACCTTGGGCCAGTTGCATTTGTCTCTCTGGGCCTCAGCACCAACCTCTAACTAGGGAGAATAATTTTTCCTTTGTCTGTCTGGTCTATTTAGATTGTAAACACATGGGGGCAGAGACTGTCTCTCGCTCTGCAAATGTCTACACTGCATTGTAATCTGAGGTCTCTACGAGCCAGGACTCGCTGTTTCCAAGCTCACACTTGAGCGTCCGCACTGAATTGTAAATCTGGGCTTACAATTGCTGGAGCTGGGTCTCAACGCCGTGTTAACGCGTCCACACTGCACGACACAGACTTTCTGACTCGGGTCTGCGGCTTAAGGGGCATCCGCACTGCCAAATGGCTTAAGAATACTTACAGGACTGACTCAAGAGGTGCCTAAGCCATTAGCACTTATCTTTGAGAACTCATGATAAGGCCTCAGCTGGAGTACGGTGTCCAGTTCTGGGCACCACACTTTGGGAAAGCCGTGGACACATTGGAGAAAGTCCAGAGGAGAGCAACAAAAATGATTAAAGGTCTAGAAAACATGACCTATGAGGAGAGGTTGAATAAACGGTCTGGAGAAGGGAAGACTGAGGTGGAGGGACATGATAATGGTCTTCAAATAGATAGAAGGCTGTTATAATGAGGAGGGTGATACATTGTTCTTATCCACAGAAGACAGGACAAGAAGTAATGGGCTGATATTGCAGCAAGGGAGATTTAGGTTAGATATTAGGAAAAACTTCCTGTCAGGGTAATTAAGCACCAGACCAAATTACCTAGGGAGGTTGTGGAAGGCCCGTCACTGGAGATTTTTAAGAGCAGGCTGGATAAACACCCGTCAGGAATGGTCTAGATAATACTTAATCCTGCCTCGGTGCAGGGGACTGGACTAGATTTCCTACTGAGGTTACTTCCAGTCCTACATTTCTGTGATTCTGTGACAGGGCTTGGACCCAAGTCATAGCGGGACACAGGCTCTGACCTGCCCACCTAGGAGGGTCTTAGGACCTGGGTGCCTGCTGACCCGAGTCAGACTGATTTGTGTATGGATGGAAGGGGGGCTTGGATTCAAACCTGAATCATAGTGCAGGCTTAGTGTGCAGTGTAGACATACCATTTGTGTCTATACAGCACCTAACTCAACGGGGCCCTGATCTCATTTGGGGACCTCTGGGAGTCATTATAACAATAAGAGGGGAGCAGTTCTTGACCTGCCTGCTAAGACTGCAACCCAGGAGACTAAATGCTTGATCCTGCACCTAATTAAAGTCCTTACTCAGGCAAAGTCCAACTAGCTTCAGTGGGATACAACTGGATTAGGACTAAGCAGTCGGTCCCGTATTTAATTTCTCCACACTCTTCTTTCTAGCTGCCAGCTGCACCGTTCCACCCTGGTGTTGGCGGCATCCCTTTGCCGCCAAGAGTGTTTGTGTTCCTGTAGTTACACACGCCGTCCGGGGAATACTTCCCAGGTTATTTAGAGTAGCAAACTGCACTCGTGCTAATTCAATTGCAATCCATCGTCGTTGGCTTGACAGGAGCGAATTCATTTGTTATTCATGTGAATGTCACAAGTACTCCAGGAGATGCTCCATCATAATTTAGCATTAGTTAATGGCCACTTAAAATGTTCCTCAAGTATCTATAAAAGGTACATTGGCTATGGGATGCACCGGGACGGAGAGAGAAAAATATATCAGTCAACAAACCACATTAACAGAGTGGAGGTGCCGAATGCTTCAGCCTGACAGAGAGAATATCTCCCCTACTGCATGGTCCAGAGGGCATGTGCCCAGCGCTCCCGGACAATTTGGGGCCTCCAGAAAAATCTTCCCCCGCCACACCTCCGGATGCATGGAACTTTTCCAGTCGGGGCCACAGTGGAGGGGTGCAGCGGAAAAAGCAAGTAGGGGGCGGGGCCTCAGGGAAAGAGGAAGAGTGGGGGTGGAGTGGGGCCACGGTGGGGGTGGGGCTGAGAGCAGCGAGCAGGGGCATGGCCTTGGCCGGGGGACTAGCCTCCATCCATGTCCGCTTTCCATGGAAAATGTTGATTTTTCATCCAAAAAAAAAAGGGGCACCTGAAAACCAAAATATTTTAAAGTAGCCCATGATGTACCACAGCTATGCAGCTGCCATAATAAATCACCTTTCCTCACCAAGAGGGGAGATTGTGGTGCATCATGGGAGATGTAGTTCCACCAGGGAGCCCAAACTATACATGTAACTGGGAGCATTAAGAACCCAAACTACAACTCCCATGAGTCAGCGCAGCAGCATTTCAGAATCAAAATAGTTCTGTTTTTTTTATTTTTTTACTGAAAAGTCTATATTTTTTCTGGAAAAAAAATATACAATTTCTGACCAGCTCGACTGTTCATATCATGGTCATCCCAAATAAGAGTTATCACACATTTTTGTTGCTCTCCTCTGGACTGTCTCCAATTTTTCTACATCTTTCCAGAAGTTTATTTCCTTTGCCTTTGGGGGAAACTGAGGCGTCTCAGGTGCTGCTGTGCTGAAATAATAGGCAAATGATGACTTCCAAATGTAACCACTCTCACCACTGTAAAACTGTGAGTATAATGGAACTGCCCTGCTTCCAAGTACGCCACTGCAATCAAGTGGAGCACCCATGTAGCGATGCTGGATGTTCTAAGAGCGCTTGGAAGGAATGTCCCTTCTATCCTGGAGGAACTCCAACATGCCGTCGATTTCAGGGGAAGGCCACAGGGCAGGACACATCCTTGTGGATGTAGATACAAAAGGGTTACACGTACAGCACTTTCTGCTGCTGGTCGTTAACGCTTCACTGTGAGCAAGCCAATGAATTTGGGCCTTTATTTTTCCACCTACCAGCAGGCGGTGATTTTTGTGTGTTTGTGATTTGCAATCACGCGACTAAGCGTTGCTATGAAAAGTTCACAGCAGCTCAAAGTGGGGCTTCATCCAAGAGACAGCCGGAGAATGGTCCGAAATCAACGAGATGCAATTCAGTAAAGACAAGTGCAAAGGAAGGAAAAATCAAATGCACAACCACACCACTGCAAATAACTGGCCAGATGGTTGAACTGCTGAATCGGAGCTGGGGTTTAGAGTGGATCCCAAACTGACTATGCGTCAGCAATGAGATGAAGCTGTGAAAAAGCCCAGTATTCTGGGGTGTATTAACAGAAGTGTCGTATGTAACACACGGGAGGTAACTGTCCTGTTCTACTCAGCGCTGGCAAGGCCTCAGCTGGAGTATCGTGTCCAGTTATGGGCGCTACACTTCTGGAAAGATGTGGACAAACTGGAGAGAGTCCAGAGGAAAGCAACAAAAATGATAAAAGATTTAGAAAACCTGACGTATGATGAAAGGCTGAAAAAACTGGGCATGTTTAGTATTGAGAAAAGAAGATTGAGGTGGGACCTGACAACAGGTTAAGGGCTGTTACAAAGAGGACAGTAATCAAATGATTAAATGTGATCAAAGGCTTTTGATTGGGCTTAATCTGCAGCAAGGAAGATGTACGTTAGATATTAGGGAAAGCTTTCGAACCATAAGGGAAGTTAAACTCTGGAATAAGCTTCCAAGTCACATAGTATTGTTTCTGTTTCCTGATTGGAGGATCCAACACCTTGAGAAGCTACTCTACACAAGGTGACCGTGGTTAAAAACACAAAACAGAGTTTGCTTGATGATTTAACAGATCTCATGAACTGGCCTGGAGTCACATCCCAGAAACATTCACATGAGCAGAACAGTCTGACTGTTGAGGATCATGAATAGCAAAACCAGGAAATAAAGGCACAGTTTTAAGAGAGATTGGAAGCTTAGCTGGTTGTAAAATTTTCAGCGCAGCAGTTTCCAGTCGGAAAAAGCAATTTTGTATCAATCAAAATGTTTCCGGAAGAAACAGTCGATTTTGACAAAACTGTCAATGGAAAAGAGTCAAAACAAATCCTTTTGGCTTCCTCATTTCATTTCAATCACCTCAAAACATTTTGTTTCGGCAATGTTGAAATGGTTTCTTTTTAATGTCTTGATTTGTTTAATTTCATCACAACTCTTATATGAATTTAAATATTGGATTTTATATCCTATTTTAATGTTTTGCCTTTATCAAAATGAAAAATGCTGATGTCTCTGATCAAATTTTGGGGGGATTTTCCATGACAATTTTCAGAATTTTGACTTTTCCTTCCAATTCAAAACTAACACACATTTCAACATGTCAGAATTTCCTGTGTAATGAAAATTCTGGTTTCTGACCAGCTTTACTTGGAAGTGAGATCCGATCAAACCCGAGATGGAATGACAAGCCAAGAGGCCCACTTTCAAGCAGGCCCACCATGGACAGGGCCTAGTGAACATGGGGTCTGCTTTTGAGATCAGGTTTTGTGGGGGAACCGGGCAGAACCCGTCTTCTTGGACTGCGCTGTCCTTGGATTTTCTCATTTTGAATCTTCTCTCCATGGTAAAGCTCAGGTGTTGGGAACCAACGCGATGAAGAGAGAAGGAAATGCCAAGTGCTACACCAGCTCGTTTGCTGGTTGCAGGCAAATGGGAAACCTTGTTTGTATCTTAAAATGACATGATGGCCGAAAGCCATTTGCGGAATTCCTACAGCACTGCACTGAGGACTCAAGCCTGATTCAGAGGTAAATCTATGGGAGCTTAACGTGAAGTTACCTAAACCTTCTTTTATCCACCTCTGTGTGTGCTTCACACCAGCACAGACACCCGTAGGGTGTGTCTACAAAGCAGATGGGAGCTCACTCCCCAGGTCCTGCATGAGTAGACAGACACATACCAGCACTAACACTGCTTGATCTAGTGGCCACAGCTGCTCGGGCTAGCCACTCGTGTATGCACCCAGGGGTTCATGTGGGTTGCTACTTGGGTGGCCAGCCCAAGCCACCTCCCATGCAGCCACGGCCTCACTGTTATTTATAGGGTGATGGCTGCCCTCGAGCTAGGGATTCCACTACCTGTGCTGGGAAGCACGCTCCCAGCTGCAGAGCGGACTCACCTTTACAGTCAAACCCTCAGAATGCAACATACTCTAGGTACTTCACAGGGAGTGTGAGTCAAAACATTTTTTTCCACAGCAAAATTACTTCTGTTGGCAAAATGAACATCGACATGAAAAACTGTTGTGAAAATTTCCAGCTTTTCAGTGAAAAACTGAACTTTTCTGGATGAAAATGGTCACGGGAAGGAGGAGGGCAATCACTTCTTGAGGAGCGCTAGACACACTGGTGGGATACACCTCTACCCCGATATAACGTGACCCGATACAATACGAATTTGGATATAACACGGTAAAGCAGCGCTCCGGGGGGGCGGGGCTGCGCACGCCGGCAGATCAAAGCCAATTCGATATAATGCGGTTTCACCTATAACGCGGTAAGATTTTTTGGCTCCCGAGGACAGTGTTATATCAGGGTAGAGGTGTATGTACACATCTAACTCCCATTGGTTTCACTCATCGGCTCTCCGTCTGAATCATGCCTGGTCTACACTGGGGAGTGGGGGGGGCGGGGCAGGGAAATGGATCTAAGTTACGCAACTTCAGCTACGTGAATAACGTCCTTAGATCGACTTACCGTGGTGTCTTCCCCGCAGTGAGTTGACTGCTGCCGCTCCCCCGTCGACTCTGCCTGCACCTCTCACAGCGCTGGAGTACAGGAGTTGATGGGACAGTGCTCGGGGGTCGATTTATCGCGTCTAGTCTAGACGCGATAAATTGACCCCTGCTGGATCGATCGCTGCCCGCGGATCCGGCGGGTAGTGAAGACGTACCAGTCTCTTTTCCCCGCCACGAAGCATCACCTCTTCCTCTGTCTGGTGCTGTGATCATACAGGGGGCTGCACAGGGACAGACTCCCCATCATCTAGCTGGGCTCTATTCAGACTTGGCTTATCGGTCTCATTTCTGTCTCTAAAAAGGCAATGCGCGGGGGGGTTTAAAAACCCACCGGCAATCAAATGCCGATCTTAAAACAACTGCTGAGCTTTATAACCCGTAGCAGCACCTGCCTCTCAGCTCAGATCTCCCTAGATGAATATTTAAATTCTCATTATCACTCAGTTCTCTTGGAAACGAAACAACGTTTATGGTCAATAAGCAACTTCCCATGGATGTATTTTTATTGGGTTCCTGCATGGTGGGGACATTCCCAGCCAGGGAAGGCCACTTATAGCCACTGAAGGAGAACAGGATAATTTTTGTTTTCAAGTTAAGATGATTTTTACAAGGCGGCCCTCTGCGATGAAGCCTGCTGGATTCATGAGACACAAGAGCTGTTGTACATTACATAAAACAGTGAGGATTTATCGAGCCCTGTTGATCAGGATCTGAGCTCCCAGTGACATTGGCTTTTCTGGGCAGGGGGATATATTAAATTAATGGAGATATCCCATCTCCTAGAACTGGAAGGGACCTTGAAAGGTCATTGAGTCCAGCCCCCTGCCTAGTAGGACCAAGTACTGATTTTGCCCCAGATCTTTAAGTGGCCCCCTCAAGGATTGACCTCATAACCCTGGGTTTAGCAGGCCAACGCTCAAACCACTGAGCTATCCCTCCCCCACCAGCTGAGATGTCACTTTGTGTGTCTCTTCCCCCGTGTCATGTGAAGAGCTGATCAGGAAGTTTTTTGCCCCCCAAAAAGCCAAATTTGTCGAAAACCAAAACCGTTCACGAAACAGGGTCAGTTTCACCGAATCTTCTAACTCCAGGCGTGATAGGAGAAAAAGACATTCTCCAAATGTCCCATTTTGACTTTTTGTTTTTGTTTTTTAAATGAAAAGTTTGGGGGTTTCGAGTTGAAACAACATCTTGCTTTGAAGTTTTGGTAAATTTAGACTCTGCCCACCCCCAAAAAAAGGTTTTATTTAAAAAAAGAAAAAGAAAAAAGGCCAGATTCAAAATGAAGCATTTGGCAATTATTCAAATAAAATGTTGCGATTGACCCAAACGGATTCATTCATTTCTTTATTTAAAGATTTTTCGGGTCATGAAAGTCATTGAGATTTTCGACCTTTTTCATCCCAAGTCAGGACGGGAAAATTTGTTGCTATCTGGACATTTCTGGTGGGACGAGAAAACCATGTTCTCACCAGGGGCAGTCAGGGGGTGCCCTGGTTCATGCACGGGGAAGCGAGTGCATGAGAAAGTGACAGACAGAGGTGCCCGTGCACCACAGCATAGGGTGGTGGACAGTATCTAGAACAAATCACACCCACCTTTTCTTTCACCTGGAAGGAAGAAGCAGTTGATATAAATCTGCCACACCTAGGCTGAGGGCTCAACACACGGGTCTACCTAGCATACTGAACTGGAGTTCAGCTAAGTTCAGCTCTGTGAGACAAGGCAGTGCCATTACCCCTATTTTACAGGTGGGAAACTGAGGCACAGAGAAGCTAAATGACTTACTGAAGGTCATACAGGGAGTCTGTGGCAGAGCAAGAGAATCATTGTGACTCCAGGCTCCATATTCTTTATGAAAATATGCGTATAATATGGGTATGACATAACTGAGATATACTTTATGCAAGATGGGTCTTGTAAGCTATCATTGGAAAGGTTCTGATTTACTGAATGTGATTATCCAATCCGTACGCATCTATCATTTCTGTACCTAAAGTTAGGCATATGGACTATGTAACCATTACAACTGGGTGTGTATTGGGAAGACACCCACCTAGGACAGGCCGTCAGATTTGATGGGCCATCAGGAAGGAACAACAAGACCATGAAGATACTAATCTCTATCCCTCCTGGGAAGCATCCTGGGACTTAACCGTGACACTGCTAGGTCAAGTGGTCCTGTCTCCTGACACTAAACATTCCCTGGGACTTCTTGTAACTTTCCACTGGAAGGGAAGGGGGCGGGGGTCAAGTTTGGGAAGCAAAGGATTCCCACCTTATGTAAATCCGATTTAAAAGTGGGGAGGAAGGCAAACGGGGGGGACTCCTCTCCATGGCCCACTCTGACAATACAATCAATACAACCGCTCCTGGTGAGGACACGCACCGCCGACACAAGGAGCGTAGTGTGGACATGCACAAGCGATCACCTAGCTAGCTGCATTCTTTAGGCACATTTTCCCCTTGACAAGGATTTAAATGCCATCTTTGAGGCTGTTTTCTGGACATGCAAATGCACTGGATAGTTACTTATCCGCTCCTTGCTGAAGAGGAGACCTGAGAAGACAGGGCCCCACTGTAAAGAAATGAATCATTCCACAGCAGAAACAGAGGTACCTACTGGTCAGTGGCTTGATACACGAACGGGATGGTTCACAGCAACGCTTAGTTCCATGACAGGCTCCTCCCCTGGGTCAGTACCATTAGCTCCGAGAGGAGAAGGCCGACCTCTTCAAAAGTGGGCTCTATTACTGGGTGCCTTGGGTTTTCGGATGCCCAGAATATTGAGGCCCCTGAAGGAGTGACCATGGTTGGCCTTTGTGACTTGCCCGTCCTCACTTGGGAACCCGCGAGGGAGTTGGCCGTACGTCCCAGGACTCCCAGCTCCCTGCCCTGCGCTTCAACCACAGTGCCAGACCATTCTTCCCCTCTGAGTGCGTCACACCTGTGACTTCAGCTTGGTTGTATGTCATTTCCTTCCAGGCAAGGGGTCCCCCAGGGCAGCTGCTGGCCGTGGTTATCTCTCCACCGCCACAGAGCAGGGTGGGGTGGAAGAGGAACACCTAGCCAGTCTGGAGGAAGGAGCTGGGCTGGCACTTGGATAGTCCCGGCCTCCTGCTGACCCTCCAGATTCTGCACATTCCTGGGTGACTCTCAGGGTGTGGGCTGTAGCAAAGGGAGCTCCCTCCCTCAGTAAGAATTCCCTTCCCCTTTAGCCCTCACCTGGACTGGCACAATCAGGCCCTGCATTGCTGCTGCATTGTGAAGGCCCTTGCGTTCTATCCAGCAACCCCGCAGGGTGGCTGTGGAGGGAGATTTAGCCTCTAGGAGCAGCCCGGAGAGAAGCTTAACGTTACATGCTCCCCTGTGTTTTGCAGTTCTAGGCAGAATATGGACTGAACATAGGGTGACCGTATGTCCCATTTTGGCCGGGACAGTCCTGTTTGCTGGCAGGAGGTCTCCACGGGGGGCTTGCCGCAGAGCAGAGGGCCATGCACGGGGAGCGGTTGCACCGACTTTCCTCCCCCCTGTGTTCCCAGCCTTTTCCTGACCTCACACCTTGAGCCTCTTGCAAGTCCCAGGTTGGTTCCCAGGCTGCCAGGAGCGCAGGAGGCGCAGCAGCAGGTGCGGTTTCACAGTCGCGCAAGAAATCAAAGAAACCACATTGTCACTCGGGGCCCAGCCCTTTTCCCCACCGCAGGAGAAAGCCACAATGAGCCGTGTGCTCCGTTAGGAACGAGCCCAGCTGGGTTCCAATGCTTCTCTCCTTGTCTCTGCTGCTCCACTGCAGCCAAGCAACTCTTCCATGAGCGCTTAGGCCAGGCTGTGTGTCAGGGAGGCCTGTGAGGCTGGGCAAGCAATGGGAAGCCGTGGCTGAGAGTCGTTCCTGTCCCTGCTCTCTAGCTCAGTGGTTCTCAGCCAGCTGTACATGTACCCCTGGTAGGTAGCGGTCTTCCAGGCATTGTGCGCTGGGACACTTTCGGAGTTTGAAGTCTGATTTTGTAAGCAAGCAGTTTTTTTAAGTGAGGTGAAACTTGGGGGTACGCAAGACAAAGCTGCCTCCTGAAAGGGGGCCAGTCATCTGGAAAGGTGGCGAGCCGCTGCTCTAGCGTCTAGGGCCCCACCTGAGCTCCTCACAGGCTTTAATGCGATTGTCCTCTCAACTCCTGTGTGAGGCAGGGCAGTGCAAGCGTCCCCCTGTCACAGATGGGGCACTGAGGCCCAGCGGGCCGCGTTGCTAAAGGTATTTAGGCGCCTACGAGTGGAAACAGGCGTCTTGTGGGATTTTCAAAAGCTTTCGTAAGTCACACTCGGTGTCCATCTCTGTCTGCAGGCACCTAAATACCTCGCTCGGAGAGATTTGCCGAAGCTCGCAGAGGAAGCCTGCGACTCGGCAGAGATTTGAACACGGGTCTCACAGGTAAAAGACAAGTGCCCTTAGCCCCCTTCCTCTCTAGCACTAGCAGATACAGCAAAGATTGTCCTTCGTAGTGATTGCAACCCGCTCCTCTTGCCTTTGCTACCACTCCAGCAATCCTAACCTCCATTTTCATTTCCTCACCCGCCTTAAACAAGCCGCCTCCCCTTGGCTGTCCACATCCTCCCTGGACAGACCATTCTTGACCCTGCTCTTCGGGGAACTGGCGTCTCCCTCCAGCTCAGACCCCATTTGTTGTGGTTATTCCTTGGACAGGCCAGACCGACTCAGGAGCCGCAGAGCTTTCGTTCTACGGCGGCACGGATGTCTTTGGCGAAGGGAGTCACTCGAAATGCACGACTCAGCATTTCTGCCCCGCCACCTGGACAGATTGGGTTTGCGAAAGTACGCCAAGGCCTCTGGCAAGGAAAGGCAAAGACTCCCCGCCCCCAGCTGGCTCCATCACGAGATTCTTTGCCTCCTCTCAGGTCCCCTTTTCCACACATTCAGTCTCATCTCTCTTTGCTGTCAGAACACACGTCTCTCCATGACAGGCATATGGCCCCCCATTACCCCAGCATCTCACAGCCTACAGTGTCTCCTCCCTCACAGCCCTGTGTAGTAGGGGATTGCAGTTAGCCCATTGTGCAGCTGGAGACCAGAGGCACCAAAGGGCATGTCTGCACCGGCACTGCAGGTGTAACGTTTAGCTCACACTACGCTGACCTAGCGGGGATGCTAACGCTAGAAGTGTAGCCAGGAGCAACGGGAGAGGCTCGCTGCCCCGAGTACATAGTTAGGGTCTTCTTTTCTCAATACTAAACATGCCCAGATATAGGACAGCTAGCCCCGCCCACTGCTCCACTTCTGTTTCCAGTGTGCTCGTTCAATCAGCTCCCAGCTCCAGTGTAGACAGACCCTCTGCAGTAGAATCCAAGTCTGCCAGACCTAGCCACTGGAGAAGGCTTTGATTCTGGATCTCACCTTTCTAGGCCTCTTCGGGAACGTCGACCCTGCAAAGAAGAAAAGCACCGAGTCTCTGAGCCGGGCACGACTGACTCAGGCTACGGGCTCGGGCTGTGGGGCTAAAAATAGACTCATAGATGCATAGATTTTAAGGTCAGAAGGGACCATTATGATCGTCTAGTCTGACCTCCTGCACAACGCAGGCCACAGAATCTCACCCACCCACTCCTGTAACAAACCCCTGACCTATGCCTGAGGTATTGAAGTCCTCAAATCGTGGTTTAAAGACCTCAAGGTGCAGAGAATCCTCCAGCAAGTGACCCGTGCCCCACGCTGCAGAGGAAGGCGAAAACCCCCTGGGGCCTCTGCCAATCTGCCCTGGAGGAAAATTCCTTCCTGACCCCAAATATGGCGATCACCTAAACCCTGAGCACGTGGGCAAGACTCACCAGCCAGACACACAGGAAAGAATTCTCTGTAGTAACTCAGATCCTACCCCCTCCAACATCCCATCACAGGCCACTGGGCATATTTACCTGCTAATAATCAAAGATCAATTAATTGCCAGAATTAGGCTATCCCATCATACCATCCCTTCCATAAACTTATCAAGCTTAATCTTGAAGCCAATATGTCTTTTGCCCCCATTACTAAAATAGCACTTGACCCAGGCTCTGAGACCTGGCCCCGGGGGGGGTTTCTTTGCAGTGTAGACATCCCCTTCTTTGTCTCTATTATTCAACCTAACTAGGGACATATTTATCCCCCATCACAGTAGTAGCTAAACAAGTATTGTAAACCATAACACACTCTCTCCAATTATTGCCAGCCTGTATGCAAAATCGTTTGAATAGGGCTTTAGTGTTGATGTGTGTTGACTATCTATGTGTGTGTGTGAGAACGGGTGGGTGAATTGTGTGTCTGCGTGAGCAGCTGGCTGTGTTTGTATGCGAGCTTGTGGGTAGTTGTTTTGTATGTGCGTGTGAATGGGAGGATGTATGTATGACGGGGCGGATGTGTGTGTTGTGTACATGTCTGAGTGAGTGGGCGTGTTGTGTGAGCAGGAGGATATGTTTGTGTGTGAGAGTTGGTGGGTGTCCAGGTGGGGTTGTGAGGAGTATATTGAGGAAAAGCTAAGTAAGAGAGCTGAGATTTCTGTGCAGCTCTGACTGCACTGAGCCCCGGGGCCTTTGCTCTTGTGGCAATGAGTTCCACAGACTAGGTCCAGCTCCTCTGGAAGTTCTGTCTCCTGCCTTCACCACCTGTCCCATGTTGGTCAGCATGCCCGCTGCTCTGGTGGAGCACAGCTGCAGTAGGGGGTCATGGTCATGGTGGGAGAGATGATGTCTCAGGTAGCCAGGGCCAGTCTCAGGAAGAGTTTGAAGATCAGAGCTTGAACGGGGCTTTGTATTCAGCATGGAGGCAGGACAGAGAGCAGAACCCTGGGCTGATGTGCTCACAGAGACCTGTGTGGCTGCACAGACAGGAGGAGATGTTTCCCTCTCCCCTCTCCAGCCCCTCTCTCCACACAGGCCACCCACGTCTGTGTCTCTCTCTGACCCTCTATCCGTCTCACTTACCAAACAGCAAATCAGTGCTCAGGGAGGAGCCCAGTTCAGATATAGAACCAAATTGCCCTGAGGTTCTGGCGCCGACCCATCTCTGCACGTTGTCCTGGAGGCATCGCAGAGAAATCCCCAGGGGCTGTACAAGTAACCCTGCCATTACGAATACAGAGATGAGCAGCTAGCAAGGTCCCTTCACACAGTTCTACACACGTGTGTCTCCTGCCTCCCTCCTACCATGTCCAAAGACCTCTCTCTCCTTCTCCCCAGCCTTGTCATCCCCTCAGGTAGCTGCACTCAAAGAGGCACCATCATACTGGACACAGCCTCGTTCCAAGCAACCCGAAGTCCCACAGCAAGGGAGCAGGGCAATGCTCCCAGCAAGTGCAGTGGCACACAGATCCTTTGTCTTATCATGCATGCGGGAAAAGCTCATGCAACGCTGGCCTATTAACAGATGTCTGCATTTAACTATGTGCCACTCAGCACATGTGGCTGCACCTCATCTGAAGAGTCCACATCCTGCAGTGGGGAACCAGGACTAGAACTCTGGGACTACAGCTCCAAAAGCACGGATCTTTCCCACTTGAGCTAAAGAAGAATGCCATCAGCGAGCGCCCAGTAGTAGGGCCCAGAAGATCTGTCTGAAATCAAGTCTTGTCAGTGCGAGAAGCACCCTTTTTCGTGTCAGATTCCCCTCACTAATGAAGATTGCTAGCTCCCTAGGACAACACCTCAAACAGATTATTGAGCCAATATTACCAATTTTTGATTAATAATTTATCCAGATTTTTTTTTATATTTAACCAGCTCAAATAACCAACATCCAAAATTGATTCTCCAAAAGTGGATGAAGAATTAGCATAAAAAAGCTTAGGATAGGGTAATCAGAGTGAACAAAAAGGGCTATTTTAGCAGTTTTATTAGTACAGTTATAGATGTGTTAGAGAGTGAGAAAGGAATATCTGGAGATTGGGTAGGTAAGTAAGTAGGTAGATTTTTCCCCTAATGGAAATATTTACGTGAGGCAGTCCCTGTTGTAAGGAGACTGTCTATTGATGATCATTTGTACTGAAAATAAACACACATACAACAATAAAGACAAATACACGCACCAAGTCTTAATGTTACCACTGACCTAAATGGGCACACACAACAGTATGTATAAAACAGTCCCCAATTAGCAGATGATGTTAAGATAGAATCACATTTCTTCATGCATTTCAATCCATGTGTGGTTAGAATTTCAGGAAAACCCCAATTCTCTCTCTGCTGGTGGAGGCTATTCTCTCTCTTAGGATACAAGAGAACATTGATAACACTCCTGTTCTGTGCTCGTGTCCTCTGTATTTGCACCAGATCTGCTGTCTAATCCTCCCGTTGTGCTCAGTGGGTCCACCCCTCCCTATTTTCCAGCCCTGCCCTCGGCTCTCCTGTCTCCTCTGCGCCATCTCTCCTCTCCAGCACTGTCCCTTCCTGGTCTGCCCTCTGCCACTGGCTTCGTCTGTCCACTCTCCCATTTCTATAGCTGATCCCCTCTTTCCTCACCTCCCAGCTCTTAGGCGTCCTCCCATGAACCCATCACGGAGCTTGGTCCGACCATTAGAGAAGCAAAGCGATAGAGCGCCAAGCTGGGTGGTGGGTGCAGGGGGCCCTGACCCTGCATTGCTGAGAGCGCTGGACAGTAGCTATCCTGCCTGGTACGAGAGCAGAGTGCATTGGGGTCTCAGCAGCATAAGGGTTGCACATGAGATCTTTTTTACCCTATGCTGCCCAATGCACTTGGTACACTCCACAGACACCCCACTTGGTACATGCCACAAACACACCCGCGCGACTGCCCGATGCCTGGGTACCAAGGATTCCCGGGCTCTGACGGTGCCGGGGTTCCTGCCAACACAACCAGGAGCTGGTTGCAGTTTGTGGCTTCTGGGGTTTCTTTTCTTCCCCATGCGGTTCTCTCCCTGCCCACTCTGGAGAGCCGCAGCATTGCTGCTGGAGTCTGGCACAGGACGCTGCTCTCCTGCCGCGCAATAAGGTAGGGTTACCATATTTCAGCAAGAAAAAAAGAGGACGGGAGGAGCCCCGCCCTAGCCCCGCCCCTGCCCCTCCCACTTCCCGCCCCCCCAGAACCCCCAACCCTCCCCCTGTTCCTTGTCCCCTGACTGCCCCCTCCTGGGACCCCTGCCCCTAACTGCCCCCCAGGACTCCACTCCCTATCTAAGCCTCCCTGCCTCTTGTCCCCTGACTGCCCCAACCCTTATCCACACCCCCACCCCCAGACAGACCCCTGGGACTCCCACGCCCCATCCAACCACTCCCCACCCCCTGACAGCCCCCCCCCCGAACTCCCAACCCATCTAAACCCCTCTGCTCCCTGTCCCCTGACTGCTCCGATCCATCTCCCCACCCCTGCCACCTGACAGCCCCCCCCAGAACTCCCAAACACTCCCCCCCTGCTCCTTGTCCCCTGACTGCCCCCTCCTGGGACCCCTGCTCCTAACTGCCCCCCAGGACTCCACTCCCTATCTAAGCCTCCCTGCCTCTTGTCCCCTGACTGCCCCAACCCTTATCCACACCCCCACCCCCAGACAGACCCCTGGGACTCCCACGCCCCATCCAACCACTCCCCACTCCCTCCCCAGAACTCCCAACCCATCTAAACCCCTCTGCTCCCTGTCCCCTGACTGCTCCGATCCATCTCCCCACCCCTGCCACCTGACAGGCCCCCCCAGAACTCCCAAACACTCCCCCCCTGCTCCTTGTCCCCTGACTGCCCCCTCCTGGGACCCCTGCCCCTAACTGCCCCCCAGGACTCCACTCCCTATCTAAGCCTCCCTGCCTCTTGTCCCCTGACTGCCCCAACCCTTATCCACACCCCCACCCCCAGACAGACCCCTGGGACTCCCACGCCCCATCCAACCACTCCCCACCCCCTGACAGCCCCCCCCAGAACTCCCAACCCATCTAAACCCCTCTGCTCCCTGTCCCCTGACTGCTCCGATCCATCTCCCCACCCCTGCCACCTGACAGCCCCCCCCCAGAACTCCCAAACACCCCCCCCTGCTCCTTGTCCCCTGACTGCCCCCTCCTGGGACCCCTGCTCCTAACTGCCCTCCAGAACCCCACCCCCTACCTAAGACTCCCTGTTCCTTGTCCCCTAACTGCCCCCTCCTAAGACCCCCCCCCAACTGCCCCCCAGGACCCTACCCCCTACCTGTACCCTGACTGCCCAAAACTTTCTCCACTCCCCCCAAAAAGCCCCCCCCCGTTTCTTGACTGCCCCCTCCAGAACCTCCCTGCCCCTTCTCCTGCCCCCCTTACCCTGCTGCTCAGAACAGAGTGTTGGGCTCTGTGCAGCCGAGCCGGACACGTGGCTGAGCTCCCCAGCACAACAAAACCCGGTCCCTGGCCCTGCACAACAAAACCCGGTCTGGCCCTGCACAGTGCTGCCGGACTGGGCTGCAAGGGAGCTGCCGGCTCAGAATGCAGGGCGGATCCGGCTCCTCTACAGCTGCTCCTGAGTCCAGCCCGGGACTTCCCTGCAGCCCTCCCAGCCGCTCGCTCTGCTCTGCGGGGGGGAAATCCCGGACATTGTGAGTGCTTTACAAATTCCCCCCGGACGCTATTTTTAGCACACAAAAGGAGGACATGTCCGGGTAAATCCGGACGAATGGTAACCCTAAATAAGGGAATGGCCACCAGGCCCGCAGGCCCAATGGGGAAGCATCGCAGCAGCCTCCACGCCACCCTGAACGCAGCGGCATTACACGCAGAGGGGCCCGGCTGCAAGCTCACCGCAGCTGGGATCAGCATGACACGAAGGCAGAAATGTCCCGCGGCTGCAATGTGGCATCACCACAGGGCTATTTCACTCACCCACACCCCAGAAAAACGCCAGTAGGAGGCAGCCCCGGTTCATGCTTAAATGGGGGCATTGCAGGAGCAGGGGTTTTGAATTTGCAAAAAGGGGGAGGTTTCAGAGGCGTCGCCGTGTTAGTCTGTATCAGCAAAAACCACGAGGAGGCCTTGTGGCACCTTAGAGACGAACACATTTATTTGGGCTTCTTCCCAACGGGGCGCCCTTGTGCTCCTCTGCCCCAAACACTCTGCTTGGGATACTGGCATGCCCCACAGTCACCTATTGCCTAATACTCAATGCTTCGCCGACCACTGGGATTCCCGTTTTTCACAGTGCTGTCTGCTCTTGCGCACCAGTTCCAGAATCAGCTCAGAGAAGGAGGCTAAGTCCTTGGGAAGCCACTTGGATGCATCTTTGCAGAAAAGCCTAGGAATTCACTACCCCGAGCTGCCCAGAATCTGATTAACCATTGGCTAGGAGGCATTGGCAGTACCCTGGGAGGAAGGAAGCACAGCGTGTACAGAAAACACAGCTGGAATCCTGTTAAATAAATAACAGAGTGCCAGCATAGGAAGGGAACTGGGAGAACAGCAGAATGGAGCAAAGCCACCTACTCCATGCACCATGGCTATGCCTTCCCCTTGCCTGCCTTGCTCCACAGTGCAAAGACGACATGTGAGGCTGTCACGTCCGCATGTGGGAGCAGACGCTGCGCACACCCGCACCCAGAGCGGCACTTCAGTGCAGACCTCCCCCTCTTGCTAATGGGTTCCTGTTTCTTTGGCCTCTGGACTGGGAAATGTGTAATTTGGTCAAGCGAACGAGAAGAGCGAGAGTTTCCAGGGTGGGGCATCTGATTAGGAAACAGCCTTGCGCTTGACATCGAGGTACCCCCAAGAGGTGAAACCAAATAACCGAGCTTTGTCCATTATGAGCACCTAGGAATCAGTGCTTATATAACCACACCACGTGTCCACAGGACAATCGGTAGCAAAAGGAAAACAGCCCTAGAGGAGATGGGGGATGTGCCACGGTGATTTATAAACCAGCCTTTAAAACCATGGCACCTCCTTTTCCATCCGGCGCCACTCCAGTATCGATGCCAGGAAACCACATGGCACACACGGCAAAGGAGCAGTGGCTTGCAACAGGTCACAAACTGAATCCTGACGGTCAAATGCACGGAGTGCGATTCACCAGCCTTCAGCTTCTAGTTGGGGGGGGGGGGGGAACTCGTAGGCGAAACGGACCAGGGGAGCACATTATTCAGGCCTTTGCTTTTGAGCAGAGATTTTCACCAGACATGACACACCAAAGATAAGGTTATCTTAAAAGAACTAGCGTATTCTTCAGGCAGGGCCCAAACAACTGCATCCTACGGCAGAGATCCCATCGTGGCCATTTCAGTGGAATACCAGTATTACTTTACCCTGCAAAGACCCTGCCTGTTCCTAGCTGGGGCTAGCCTCCTTTGGCAGACTAAGCGTTCTGTGGCAGCCCATGGAAGGTCAGCGTCTTTTTGGAAATCAATATGTTCATGGAAACTCAATCACAGAAACACAATGCGTCATTGTGACACCCCTGGATTTTAAGCTTCGGGTAAAATCACCAAAAGTTCCTAAGGGCCAGATCCTCAAAGGCATTTAGGTGCCTAAATCCCATTGGTTTCTATGGAGTTAGGCACCTACGTACCTTTGTGAATCTGGGATCAAATGATTTAGGAGCCTAAGTCCCATTGACCTCCATTCAGGCTACTAAGTGCCTTGGTTCTGAAAATGGGAATTAGGCACCTAAGTCACTGAGGCACTTTGAAACTGTCACCCTGTAAGTGTTTGGGACTTTCATTCTCAGCTAATAGACACTTGTTGCATAATAGCCAGTCTGCATCTGGTTTGGGGCGGCCTATTCTCGACGGAAGAGGCATATGCACTGTGGGGATCTGGATTACGAGCACTCCCAGTGTCTGAGGACTTCGCTCAGGGATCACTTTCGGCTCAGGCCAACGTCTGACTTGAACGATACTTTTATGGCTTGAACTCTCATATGGGCTTCTCCTCCCCCCCCCCCCGGCACACACACACACACACACACACACACACACCGGTCTGTTCCCAGGCAACAGCACAGGATTTAGTGCCTGTCCTGACTTAATGCACCTCTACACACCTTCCTATCCTCTGAACAATCCGAGCTGTGTTTAATGACCTCCGAGCACCGATTCCTGCTCGTAACCAGGTAGCTGGTCCTGAAGGGGGGTCATGAGTTGGAAACTGCCAATTACTGCTCCAGAAAATACAACGTTCCCCGCTCGGATGTTCCAGGAAAACATTCTCCACCTCACAGCCATGTGCCAGTAGCACAAGTCAGCTTAAGCCGCAAGATACAAAAGTAGCAGAGACAAAAGGTTGCATTTGTAGAGGTGACATGGTCCCTATGCCCATGAAATCAAAAGACAGCGCGCAGTCCATTATGACAACCTAGCAATCGATGCTAATATAACCACACCATGTACCCCTGGGACAACCGGTAGCAAAAAGAGCAAACAGTGTCCATCCTGCAGAAACAAACGTCTGAAAGCAACCAGCTTTATGCACTCTTTGGTTCACTTAACTCTCCCCAAACCTGCTAGGAGAGAAGCCCACCGGGAGAGTGCCGATGCAAGTCGCAGACCCCAACAAGAAATGATGAGCACTCACCTCTGAGACAGCAATCAAACCAGATGTTTAAAAAAAATACAGGCGCTATTCGGAAACCCTCTTTCCCCTCTCCCACCCACGCCAGCATCCCCCATGCAAGCCTGGCCCCTCTGCTATCAGAACGGTCACCGCTTTCTCTTCCGCAGGAATTCACGCTTTCTTTCAAGTGACGTGCGTGTGTGTGTGTTTAGAGCGGCTGCTTTCCATCCGTGAAACACCACAGGCAAGTGTCAGTCACTGTCAGGGGTGTAATCAAATACTCTTAAGCCGTTTGCTTCTCTCACTCTCCCCGGACTCAGGTGCTGGTTTCACATCTCAGCCAGCCCAGGGAACGAACCCAGCGCTGGGACCGTAGCCGAGCCTGGGGGATTCATTTTACCTCTCGCGCCAACGCAGCGGCAGGAACGGACCCGCACCGCACAGCAAACTAGCAACCGCGCCGAGGATTTCGGAGCCAGAATCGCAGGCCGACAACGCAGGATCCGCCTCGAATGACGAGGCCGCAAACCGCGGGTCCATCAAAGCCGCACAGCCCAGGCCAAGGCTGCTGTCCCAACGATTGCACTCAGACCTCTCTCCACCTCAGCACCTTTGCCTTTTGCACTAGCATCTGTCCAGCCCAAGGCATCGGCCTGCCACCGCAGCTCACTCACCGCAGCCCGACAGCCACGGATCACACTATCTGCTAGGCGGGTCGCCAGGGGCCTGTCCAAATCACAGCTCTGATGGCAAGCCGCCCTTGGGAACTGCTAGCCTACTAGGGACAATCAACCAGTATGAAAGGCCTCTGGCAAACAAACTTCAACTCAACAGGCTGCCTGCCTCTTTCCCAGTACCACGCAAGAGAAGCCTGAACCCAGCAGAGATGGTTCTCTCTGGACTCACCCTTGGCCTGATCGCATCACCTTAAGCACCTGCTGGATTCTCCGCCCACACCCGGCCGCACACCCAGAGAAGAGAAAGGAAGCAGAAGCTCTGTCCATACTCACAGTTTTGAAGTCCTTCTGGCTGCACTCCTGACCTTTGAACTTGCAGTACAGCAGCATATCCTTCAGGTCGTGCCCCACCCGCCCCAAGAACTCCTGCATGTTGAAAATTTTCGGTTTGTATTGCTTAAAGTTGGCCTTTTCCTGGAGAGCGGCCAGGACCGCCGGGTCAGCCAGGTGGGGCTCTGGAATCTGCAGGTTCACGTCCAGCAAAGCCAGGAGCTCCCCAGCATGGTACAGGTCATTGGTGGTGAGTCTGGAGAAGCGGAATTCGTTGAGGTTACAGATGGTGACCGCAGGAAAAACCAGGCTGTTGGCCACCACCTCGTCCACTTTAGTGACGTGCTGGTAGGAGAAATAGAAAGCCACCCGATCGGAGCTCTCCACCAGGAGGAGACCCAGCGAGCCCACAAAGGCCATGGTCCACAGCAACCGCCTTATCGTCACCGGCCCATAGACAAAAATGTGGCGGATCCCATGGAGGGAGGAAGTGTTGGCAAACATCTGGATGCTGGAGGGCTCCAGGCTTCCCATGCTGCCCTCGCTGGTGCTGTCCTTAATATCCATTGGGGTAGTTTGTTAAAATCCTGGCACTATTTTTCAGGTCAGTGCCTCTCTAGACAGACAGAACTGTAGCTCCCCACCACCACCTTCCAATGGGCTGCACCCCTTATCTCTGGGGAGCAGGAGAGGAGAGAGGAAGAGAGGATCAGGCCAGCTGCTGGGAGTTTCTCCTAGGAGCTCAGCAGTAGCCTAGCAGGGGTAAATATTTATATAAAATCCATTCAAACTCTGGCTCTTGATTTCCTCAGTGCGATAAGGAGGGCTGGTTTTATTGAGGGAGACACCAAGGTGATGTGGAAGAGATGTGGGTGGGAAGCGAGAGCTTAGCCAATGGAAATAAAGTCCTCCCCCCTACACACACAAACACACACACACACAGACGCCGAACAGCGATGAGATTACGAGAGAGCAGAAAACCAGGCGAGGCAGCTCGCAGCCGGCTAACTAGCGCCCGATGCACAAGGCTGCCCACTTTGCCGAGCTGATGTACTGCGGAGCAGCGGTGCTTTCCGACTGCTTGATTTTTCTCCTCCGATCTTGCTAGCGGCTGGATTCGAGCATCCTCCCAGCCCTGTTTTGGGCAGGGCTCCAGATGCTGCCAGTCTTAGTCCTCGGAGAAAGCCGGGCTGCTGATTCAGAGGGAGAGAGGAGACAGAGGAATGCCAGAGGGAGAGAAGTAAAAGAGAAACAGAGGGAAAGAGATGCAGGGCCCCACACAAGCACAGACACAGAGCAGCAGGCAGATGCCTTCTCTTCCTTCACACAGCAGCTCAGAGGTGAAAGCTACGGAGGGGCAGGACTTGGTGGGTAGCTGCTGCAGAATGGGAGGCCCGCCGGCTCTAGAGAACTGCGGGGTGCAGCTGGGGGGGGGAGACACGTTTCTTCTTGTCCTTTCTCGTTTCTTCCCCTCTCGCTTTCTCTGAGAGCCTGCCCGCTTCGGGACCCCCTGGCACTGCAGACGATCGACAGGCGAGAGAGTCACACCGCCTCTGTGACTCATCTCCTCCAGGGAGGCACAGGGAGAGGGGATTGCTTCCTAGGAACCTCAGGTTGTTGCTGGGGTGAGGGTGATGTCAAGGAGTCATTCATCAATCAAGCCTCTTCCAGAGTGCAAAGAGGAAGCCAGTAAGCTGCCTCTCTATCCCCAGCCGGAGGTTTGCTCAGGGCTCACCCAGCCGCACGTGGAATGTCCAGTTGTTTTGCTTGCCTTTGAATGTACACGTGAAAGGCATCGGTGATGTGTTTGGGTTTAAAGGGGTTTCCCAGGGAGGTCACAGTGGGGAGTGGGGGCCGAGGCCCCACCTGACTGAACGTAGGCTGCAGTATCCTGCAGGAATAACTCCCAGCGCTGCAGCGTCCTGTCTGCAAGCTGCGGCCCACGGGGCCTTGGCTGCGCCTTTCGGGGCGTTTTTGTTCCATGTCGGCCCCTTGGATCTCAGTGGGCTGCGACTGAGGTCCCTGCGCACTGCAGTAACGATCATGATCATTCACAATAGCTGCATTGGATCAGGCCCGGCACAAAGAAGTAGGGACCGTCTCCATTTGTTTTGTTTTTGTACAGCACCTCGTACGATGGGGCCCTGCCCCATGACTGAGCGTAGCTGCTACCACAATACAAATAATAAATGATAATAAAGGGGAGTTTCTCGCCCTGGAATAAATCCTGCCTGCCTGCCGGCTGCAGCACAGACGTGAAAGAGCAAAAAATCTCGACGCACTGGATTTGCTCCAGGCCTAAAGTGTGCGTGTGAATTTCAGAGGGGTGAAATCCTGGGCCACACTGAAGTTAATGGTGAAACTCCCCTTGGCTTCAGTGGGGCCAGGAGCTCACCCCAAAAGGAAAGTTATTGCAAAGACAGCTGGGTTAGCTCGCCTCAAACCCGTCTGATCAGCTCTGTCCTTTCACTCCCCGGAGCTGAGTGGTGGGCCACCCCCAGCGGTCCCCATGGCAACCACCTCCGTAACCTCCCCACGGAGCAGCCCCAACAACCCTGGGGCCGAGTGAGCCGAGGGACAAGGCCTCCTGCTCCAGTGCCCAATGGAGCCTGCGTAGTTCAGTACGTCGAGCTGGACGACACCAGGAGTTGAGGCAGAGGAAGGGACATTTTGCTGCAGGGATTGGGTGTCAAGACAGGCAGGGAAAGGGGGAGAAAGAGGCTGGGCAGGGGGGACACGGAGGCAACCTCCCCCCAATGGCAATCACCCCCAAACCAATCTCCACCATGCTGCTAAATCATCTTGCAATCCAGACACCTCCTGCCAGCTTCCAAACGTCCGCCGCACCCCTCCCTGCTACACAGGTCGACTCTGGCCAGCACATCAGAGCCTGCACTGCCTGAGCTCACTGCCTGAGCGGCTGCAGTCTGAACTAAAGCTGACTGGCTGTGTCTGTAACCGAGACCTGTCTTCTACGTGTTACGCCAGCCCCTTCCTGCAGGTTACTCCTGGCCACGCTGCTGAACCTGGCCTCCCCCATGCCAGACAACCCCTTCTAAAGCTGATTCCCTCCCCACCCAGGGACAGTATTAACCACGGGAACTCAGTGTTCTGATATCACCCTGGGGGCCCTGAAAAAGCCGTAACACTTTGCACGGTTTGAGCCCCTCCAATCCAGGGATCTCAGAGCACTTTACAAATGTCGCTGCGCCTCAGGACAGGGCGGTGAGGTGCTGTAGGTATTAGCATCTCCGCCTTGCAGACAGAAAGCTGAGGCCTGAGGGGCCCAGGTCCTCAAAGGATTTAGGCACCCAACTCCCATTGACATCAGTGGGAGCTAGGTGCCTAAATACCTTTGCAGCTCTGGGTCTAGGAGTTTAAGTGACCGGCCCAAGGTCACATGCAGAGTCAGCGACAGAGCCGGCAAGAGAACCCAGGCATCCTGATGCGTAGTCTTGTGCTTCAGCCACAAGATCAGGCTCCAGGAATAGAACCCAGGAGTCCTGACGCCTAGTCCCTTGCGCAAACCGCGCTCTCCGACGAGAGTAGTTCACAGAGGCGAACGGAATCGGGAAGCTTTGCACCAGGAAGGGCAGGGGGACGCAAATGCAGGCGGCCTGAGGAATGCCCCTGCCAAGCGTGCTTGTTCTCTGCTTCCATTTCTCCATAACACTAGTAGCCCTTGTGCCAGGATATGACATGTGAAGCCCAAGAGAAAGCCACCTTGGACTTGCTTTCCTGGATCTCACACCCGATGATGCCCACTGCCGCTGCTAAGCCCAGCCCAGCCAGGAGAGCACACACCAGCCAGGACAGCAGACTGTCCAAGTGAGTCATCCTCCACCAAACACACACCATACAGCCCCCGGCAACCATGAAATCCCTCCCACCCTGCAGGCTGGGAGCTGTGATAGACACATTACAGCAGCTCACGCTGCCTTGCAAGGATCTACCTAGGCTACCCGCATGGCCCCCGGCTACCCTTCTGCGATGTAACGTATTCAACTCTCCGACCACCCTGGGAGGCAGGCCACTGCTATTATCCCCATTTTATAGATGGGGAGCTGGGGCACAAAGAGGCTAAGTGACATGACCAAGCTCAACAAAGAATCCTGCAGTAGGGACTTAAACACGGATCTCCCAGAATTCCACGCTCAAGCCCTCACCACTGCACTACCCTCACCCTGAAGTCTCCAGGATGATGATCAGCGTTAGCCACTGACTGCACCAACGTCCCCACAGGGCCACAGGAGACCAAGGGTCTGAACTAAACTGACTTCTCTGACACAGACCCTTCTTCCATCCCTACCCTTTTGAAGATCATAGAATATCAAGGTGGGAAGGGACCTCTGCTCAAAGCAGAACCAACCCCAACTAAATCATCCCAGCCATCGGCTTTGTCAAGCCGGGCCTTAAAAACCTCTAAGGATGGAGATTCCACCACCTCCCTAGGTAACCCATTCCAGTGCATCACCACCCTCCTAGTGAAACAGTGTTTCCTAATATCCAACTGAGACCTCCCCCACTACAACTTGAGACCATTACTCCGTGTTCAGGCTGTGTTTATTCCAATACGTGCTAATAGCGCCCATGATGTCTGCCCAGCCACCAGATAGGGTCACCACCTTTGAAATGCAAACATTCCCTCCCCCTCCACACACACACACACACACGGCAAGTCCACAGCAACCCCAACCCCCAATAGCCACTTACAGTATCTGGAGAGAGAACCCATAAAGAGACGATTGATAACATCACTGAGAACAAGGGTGTTCTATTAGCACTTTTCCCCTGGCCAATCTTTGTAGTCTGTTTCGTTTAGCCAGTTGTCATTGAATGTGGAGTTTCTGATGCAAGGTTTTTTTTTTTTCAGGGCTGTAGTAGGATCTCTCGCACTATCGCCCTGCTCTTCCATTATTTAATATGCCTCCCACGTCTCCTCTCACTCATGTGACTCTAACCTTCTCTTGCACACGCGCGTGGTGCACTCGCACGGTGGCGGGAGGACACCTGCTGTATTTTCAACCGTTTTGATCTGTTAGCGCTTAAACTGCGGCAAGGGGAACACTGCAGCCTCTTTAGCTGGACTCAGAAACTTTTGACATTAGCTCTCCCAGTGTAGTGTGATAATAATGCCAATCTCTAGACCCATGGGGGAAAAAACCCTGCAGATTCAATTATTTTTCTAGTAACTGCCAAATCCAGAAAGAAACCGACCAGGCTGGTCAAATACCGGCCAGATGGTAACCCTACCATCAGAGCCCAAACCCAGCCCTCTCTGGAGGAAGCCTGCCCGTCAGCTGCCCGAAGTTTTCTGTGGCAGCCCCACAGACTGTGTATTATAGGGGTGAAAACCCAAGCGCTGCCCAGGCCCTGAGCTCTGGCTCTGTGCAAGGGGGAATTTCATCCTAAATTAAGTATCACCTATAAGGTGCTCGTCTGCGGCACACCCCATCATAAGGCTCCCCCGCCGGCTCGGGGCACCAACACGCACCCTTGTAACGATGGCCCAGGCTGTAGCAAGCGCTCCAGAACGATACGCTCAGCCCATCGCCAGCTCTGTCCCGGGGGCAACCGGCCGCTGCTTTCGAATCTCTCTGGTGTGGCTTGATCTCCTCCCTCAGCAGCCTGGCTGGTGCTGTCCCAGCTGATTGACAGAGGAGGGTGGCCATGAGGATGGAGCTGCTGGTCAGACCCCGGCTGTTGATTTGTGAGTGGGATTTGAAAAGCATGGGGCAGAGTCACCCTCTTTGTTTCCAAACCTTTCCATGGATGTGGCCAGATGACCTCCTGGATCCGCCCCCTTTTTCTCCCCACTCATTTCCCCTGAGTTGTACTCCTGGGGGTTTAACTTTGCAGACAGGAAGTCTGGGGAAGGGCCCCACAGAAGCCTATGTCTGGTTATACAGAAGCAGTTGGGAACTAATAGAGTGTCTCTTTCAAGCACCGAACACCTCACTAACTTCCTCTCTGCCTCAGTCTCCCCAGCGTTAGTGCAAGCGCTTTCTCCTTGCAGCTTCTACTGTTCGGAACCATTTCTCTTCCCCACTGAATCTCCATGTACTTTCGGATCTCACTTGCAAACCTCTCTTTCCCCACTGCCTGTGAGAGTGGCCTGATGGGTTAATGCTTTCATTTATTCCCCATGAACCCTTTCCCGTCCTGTATTCTGTAATTCATACCGTTCGCCATCTGCTGCCTTTTATTATTTAACTATGTACAGTGCTTTGGGGACAGTTTGCATAAAGAACGCCAGGCAGCCCCATGCTGGGTATGTTTGCTGGGCCGTTCTCAGTTGCTCATAAGGTCGGCTTGCTGGAGAGGCGGGCAGTTTGTGGGGATTCACTCAACAGCCATAGGACTAGAGAGACAACTGCCTAGTATGCGCGTGCGTGCTCGCACGTTTGCACACTCGTGCACCGGTACTCTCTACTGGATGGAATGGGAACTGCTGACCTGGAACCCTAATAGGCAGTGGAGGTTTTGCTTTAGCTCCCCTGGGCGGGGTGGGTGTTGAGGATCTGCTGTTGCCATGAGGTCGGATGCGGTGTGCGGCGTATTGACAACAGCTGTGACAGCAGGAAGGATGGGGGAGTGGTCAGGGTACTAGCCTGGGACTTGGCAGACCCAGGTGCAATTCTCTGCTTCCCCAAACAATTCCTCTGTGACCTTGGTCAAAACCCTTAGCTTCTTCAGCTGTGTAATGAGTTGAACAGCACTGCCTCACCGCGTGCTAGAGGGTTAAACACACTAAACGGCCTGACATGTTCTGACACTATATCTGGCCCCCACTGCTATAAGCCCCAGTGCTAGCTCTCAGTGGCCATGTATTTATTACACCACCTTCCCATGATGCAACTTTTGTGCATGGGAGGGGACAGCAGGACAGTAAAGGCCAGCTGACTTGGCCATTTGCCCCGCATGTGAGCTTAGCTGGACAGGTCCCTTGCATTCCTTGAGCCTCACTCAACTCTTCTCAATAAACTGGGGAGACCAGTAGACGTGTCGGTAGGTGCCTTGTCTAGGCAGCTCTCTCTCTAGTCCTATGGGGAAACAGAGAACAGAGAAGAAGCGTGCCTCGGAAAGTCTCATCTTCCTCCCACGCAAGTAGAGGCTGGGGAGCAACAGGGCAGGGAGCTGATCAAGGGAATATTAAAGAACAGATTTGTAGGAAGAGATTGTTTCCACGCTGGTATTTCTGCATTGAAAAGACCTCGCCTGCCCTCTAGTGTCTCAAACCCACCCCTGCTGTTCTTGGAAGGAAAGTGTTTATAAAAGCAGGAAGAAAAACATCTCAATGGTTTGATTATTTTTCCGGACTTTCTCTGTGCTCCTTTGCTTCCAAACAACTGGGAAAGTTCTGAGCCATTAGTGTGGGCCAGTCACTTTGAAACATGTTGAGAGTGAACAACTCGAATCTGGCTGGGAACAGGATCATCTCCTGCAAACCCAGGCCAGAGAACCTCCCCTAGAGATTCCTACATCAACTCCATAACTTGGGCTTGAACCAAAGCAGGCCATTTAGAAAGACAGCCGTACTGGATTTAAAGACTCCAAGTGTGGAGAACCTACTACACGCTTGGGTAAATTATTTCAGTGGTTAATTACCCTCACTGCTAAAAATGTACACTTTATTTCCTGGTTGTGTTTGGCAAGCTTCAGGTTCAGGCCATAGATCTTTGTCTGCCAGATTGAAGACTCCCCCCAGCCACTAATTTCAGAGGTCTAATATCACCCCACGTAGGTGCTTGCGGACTGTAATGAAGTCACTACTGTAATGAAGTCTATTGACTATGCTTCTTGAGTCTCTCACTGGACGGCAGGTTTTCAAGATCATGCTCTTCTCTGAAACCTCTCTAATTTTAGAACATCCTTTTCAAAGTGAGGACAGCAGAACTGGACACTAATCCAATAATGGTCTCACCGGTGCTGTATTCAGAGATCATATCACCTCCCTCTCCTCCTCGGTATTCCTTCACTGTAAGCCCTTTTGGCCACACATGCTGAAGTCCAGGTGGTTATCTACAATGACCCTTGTTGGAAGACACAATCCCCGCTCCTGTAAATGTGACCTGCACCCACTGTTCCTAGATGCATGACCTTGCAGTTGGCTGTATTCTTTAGTGGTACCCAATTTACCAACTGATCCAGACCCTCTGGATCAGAGACCCGCCCTCAGCATTATTTACCATCCATCCATTTGTATTTAGCCCGTAAGCTCTTCCGGGCAGGGGCTGTCTGTCACTATGTGTCTGTACAACCCCTGACACAACAGGGCCCTGATCTTAGCTGTGGGCCCTACGTGTTACTAGTAATAAGACAATAAATCATAAATTGTTACAAGGACATCACAGGGAGTGGCTCATGGCAAGGATCCCTCCTATTCCTAGCATAGGTGTCCCCCCGCCCAGAGCAAAGTTAATAAATATGGTGAACCCCAGATGAATAACGGGACTCCAGAGCACCAAGGGAATACTGCTGCTGTCGTCCAGAAGTGAGTCCCCTAATGGCTTAGTGCAGGTGTTGGCAACCTTTCAGAAGTTGTGTGCCGAGTCTTCATTTATTCATTCAGATTTAAGGTTTCGTGTGCTAGTAATACATATTAACATTTTTAGAAGGTTTCTTTCTCTAAGTCTATAATATATAACTAAACTATTGTTGTATGTAAAGTAAATAAGGGTTTTAAAATGTTTAAGAAGCTTCATTTAGGATGATTTAGTTGGGAATTGGTCCTGCTTTGAGCAGGGGGTTGGACTAGATGACCCCCTGAGGTCCCTTCCAACCCTGATATTTTATGATTCTATGATGTTATGATTTAAAATTAAATTAAAATGCAGAGCCCCCTAGACCAGTGGCCAGGACCTGGGCAGCGTGAGTGTCACTGAAAATCAGCTCGCGTACCACCTTCGGCCTGCGTGCCATAGGTTGCCTACCCCTGGCTTAGCGTAATATGCCAGGAAGAACCAACTCCAGAAGAGGTTACCTCTATTATTTGCTCAGGTCTAATTTAGGATCCTAACTCCCACTGAAGTCAAAGGGAGTTAGGTATCTAAACACGTTTGGAGATCTGGGGGTCAGTCTCTACTACCAGTTAGCACCAGCTGTGGGGCCTGTTCTGATGTCGTTCACCCTTGTCCACTCAGAGCTGGACTAAGGGTCCCCCAAACTCATGTCACCTACGGGCACCCAACAGCCTTCAGGCAGCATCGCCACTCAACCCGGTGCCCTAGAAGTGACAGAATCTTTATAACTCAGTGTCATTCCCGTCCTTGCATTTTAAGAGCCTATGTATGTGTGGGGGAAAGATTTAACCAATTCAAACGCCAGTAGATCTACAAGGCCATTTCATTCCAGCCAAACGTAGTGAGCGGCACTAGGGTGGACGATTCCATTTCTCACGTTACACTGTATTGATTAGCTCGTTGCAGCTGCACTTGGCTACCGTCGTTTATTTCAACGTCCATCCATCAGCGGGGAGTCATGTCAATGCATTTCTGGGAAAGGCAGCTAATAAGACAGGGCTTTCTTTAAAGCAGCCCTGCAATCCCCAGCCCCTGAGCCGTTCAGGGCTGTATTTTATGGGGACAGTTTTATGAGAAGACGCCATCACGTGACATGATTAGATCTGCCATCGTGCAACCAGGGTGGGGAAAAACAACAGGGGAGAGCCCATTGCAGGCCTGCCGAGTTTAGTGTCGAGTGATTAGACCAGAGCTCTGGACATAAGAAGTCCTGGGATCTGCTTGCTCCTAGATCTCTAAATATTGGGTGGGGGGGATTCATTTAGGCCCAGCTCCTCAAAGACATGTAGGTGCTTAGCTCCCATTGATTTCAATTGGAATTAGACACTTCAGTCCTTTGGAGGATCTGTGCCTTGAACACTCTGCACTGCGGTTTCCCTAGTCTATCAAAAGGGGCTAATAGCCCCTTCTGTAAAGGGGGACTGCAAGGGTTAATTAATGCTGGTTGAAGGGGTGTGAAGAGCTGCCCCTGGAGCTGCTAGGCCACATTACAGCATTGACTCTGGAGCAGAGAGGCCCTGCCTAGGCTGACGGAACCGAGCATCTCGCTAATTCCTTTCTCCATAGGATTTTCGCTTTGCGTTTTTAGCGTATTCAGTGCTGCTGGAAAGTGCCAGGTTCACAGGCTGGGAGAAGGAAATTCTGTCTTCTCAGAAGCAGTCCAGCACAGGTGTACCCCAATACTCCTATTGTGCAGTCATTCCCTCTGGTGCAAAGCAGGTGTCAAACGCTGCTGTTCCGATTGGTAGCACGTCACACCCCAGCAGCCCAGAACGGGTTGAAGGATCCCCGCCCGTCCCATGGCTGGGAGAGGTGGATGAGGAAGGGGACACTGGCTCCGGAGGACAAGGCAGTGTCCTCTTCCCCCAGCTGGTGGAGGCAGGGAAAAGCTTCCGGGTACTGTCACCCCTTGGCCAGACTCGTCGGCTCCCCTTCCTTGGCTGGGGGAGACAGAGCGAAGATTGCATCCTTGCTTCATGCAGGAGTGAAGGAGTCACCGCACAAGGGGCCAGGTGGGGAAAGATCGGGGTCTAGGGGGGTAATTTCTAGGCCACTGCAGGCTCCGAGTAGAGGGTTGGAGCATTGGTTCAAAGATTCTTTTCCTGAATTAAACTTTAAAATCGACCCCTCCAAAGCCCTGCACTTACTGCAGAGTGTGTGTAAAAAGCATCCAGGGTCATGCCAGAGCCCATCATTGTAGTGTCAGATCTCCTCCCGGCCAACAAGAGCCATCTCGCACTCGTTGCTTCCCTGCCTGGAGGAGAGATTGCTTGGTTAGCTTATGGTGGGAGAGGGAGAGGGTTGTTTGTTTTTGTTTGTTGTGCGTGTGGGTGAGTGTTGTGCATAGGTGTGAGCAGGCGGGTGTGCTTTGTGCAGGTGTGCAAAGCACTCTCCCATTCTTTACATTCCAGCAATGGTCGGGTTAACACAGGTGCTTCCAGCTACCCTGATAGTGCCCTTTGAATAGCAGCATTTCCATTCATTGACATTAATTCCCAGGTTTCTCTTTCCATTCTAGAGACAAGGCGGGGGAGGGGCTCTCTTTGATTGGACCCACTTCTGTTGGTGGACGGGACAAGCTTTCGAGCGCCACGGAGCTCTTCTTCGGGTCTGGGGAAGGTGACGAGGGTGGAACACATAGGGAGTTAACACATGGTGCAAGAGACCAGAGTTAACACCTACACAGTCATAGGCCAAAGGAGGGATAGTGGGTTACAGATGGTTGCAAAGAGCCATCAATCCAGTGTCTTGATTAAGTCTGGGCAGGCAGGAGGCATATGGCTGATGTCCCACACGCAGTGGCACTGCCAGGGAGGGTTAAAAGACCTTCACCCAGACAGGCACATGAAAGCTGGGCCATTTCACCTCCATCCTTTCCCACTAAAAACCCAAATTGATTATTCTGGGTCTTTCAGCGTGACTATGGCAATGGACACAATGCAAGTCGGGATTCCCAGGAGGAGCAATATCACTATGTTCACTGTCACACCCCCAGTTCAGAAAGAGCAAGGACATCCCTGGGAAAATTTGTTGGGTTTGGGGGAAATCTGGGAGGCAAACTGGGAAGGGCACAAAAAATATCAAACCATTTCCACCCTGGGTTTCAAAGGACAACAAAAGAAATATGTCCCCAATGATCTAAACCTAGTAAATATCCCAGCTCTAAGCACAGGGACAGCGACAGCTAGCATCCTGGATGCTTCCCATGGTCCATCAGTCCCCAGACACGAGACTGCATTGTTCGACAGCTGTTCTTGGTACATCCCTGTCCTTGCTCCTCAGGGCGTCTCGCTCAATCCCATCTCTTGGGTGGTGCTCTCAGCCTTGGATTGCAGGTTGAGCTCAGCCTTTGGTCCCTCCTGCAGCATGGTCAGCCACTGGCGGAAACCGCTGCCTGTCGGGGCCAGTACCAGCTCATTGAGAATGGCTGCGGCCAGACCCCCGCCAAGTGGGCCCAACCAGAAGACCTGAACAGAGAGCAGGAGCAGAGATGTTAATGAGAGTGGGCAACTCTGGGCCTGCCTCGCTTGCAGGGGAACCGGAACAGGGGGGATAGGGCTATGCCCTCCCACTTTTTACTAGCCATAAGGGCAAGCAATGGGGGAGGAGAGGAGTGAGCAGGGGGCGGGATCTTGCGGGGGGAAGAGGCAGTGTGGAGACGGGGCCTTAGAGAGAAGGGGCAGTGTGGCACAAGGAGGCAGGGCCTCAGGGAGAAGGGGCAGTGTGGCACAAAGAGGCAGGATCACAGTTTCGGCACCTTTGCCCCCCCCAACTTTTCAGGCACTTACGCTGCTCCTGGTTACTTGCCTGGAGCAAACTGTCCAGGTTGCTAAAGCAATCTCTTTTTCTGGGAGCAAACTGATGTAGGATATTCTCAAATGCATTGATAGTTCAAACTCATTCACAATATAATCTTAGTGGGTAACTCATGGTCTGAAGCAGAACTGGGTGAACAACAGACTTGTTGATTTGCTGGCAATTCTGAAAAATTGGGGGAAAAAACAACCCAATCCCTTGTTTCAGGTTGAACAGAAAACAAATCTTTCAGAATTTTTGTCAAATCAAAAAGTGTAAAAAATTTCATTTTGGATCAAAATGAAATGTTCTGTTTGACCCAGAGTCTAACATTTCGGTTTGACTGCGAGCATTTTTAAATGTTGTTGATTATTTCATTTAAATAAAACGAAATGAAATTTTGAAAGAAAAATCTTTTCGAACTGAAAAATTGAAATGTTTCATTTCAAAAATGTCAAAATGAAATATTTCAGTTTTTCAGAATTTTCTTTTTTGTTGTTGTTTCAATTAAAACAATTCCGTGAAACCAACGCAAATTTGCTAACAGTTTCAGTGTCACTGAATCTGTCTTCTCACCAAACAAATGTTTGGTATGAAAAATGTCACCCTTCTCTCAAAGGTGCTGGAATTAGGGGTGCTGGGGGCTGCTACACCCCCTGGCTTGAAGCGGTTTCCATCGTATGCAGGATTTAGAGTTTGGTTCAATGACTCTCAGCACCTTCACTATAAAAAATTGTTCTAGCCTCTGCCCTCTCTAGACCACAGCCAGGCACTGTGAAGATTGGGACTCAGAAATCCGAGCAGCGTTGTCTCGTTTGGATTGACCCTACCCATCTATATTAGAGGCAGAGATGCTAGCAGTGCCTATAGTTAAGGTTGCCTGACACTTTCCATTATAAGACCCTTTAGTGGTTACAGTTGCTTATATCTTTGCCAAACATTAATTGTTCATGCTGACTTTCCCCATGTAGTATGGCTGAATTTTGGGGGGGAAGTTTCAGCAAAAAATGGTTCAGCCCTTTCTAAGAACGAAATTAGGGGGAAATGCATTGCTTGGCCCATGTTAAAACAATTCCCAGCGTCGTCTCATTGAGAAGCTCCAGCGCCTCCATGCTTTGGAGCAGGGGCTTGAAATGGGCACCGTTTAATGTCCTTTTAGCATAGGTTTGTGTGTGTAATTGTGCCCACAGTCGCCATTGAGGGAGAATCCAGGATCATCAGCACTGAAAATACGAGGCAAGATCCCCAACCCATGTAGATCAGCCCAGCTCTGTTCAAACAAATGCAGAGGTGCCTATTTGCACTGGCTGAGGCTGCAGCCCACAGGCATCTACCACTTCAGCAGAGGGAATTGCTCTGTTTGTCTCATTGTAGTTGCTTGGGCCAACTCCTAGTGGGAAGTATAATCACACCCACCGGTCACTTTGGGAGGGGTTCCCCAGCTTTGGAAGTTCCTTCACCTGCCCCCGACTCAAACATAGAACATCTCAGGGCCTTGAAGTCAATAACAAAACTCTCCTTGAGTCCAGCGGGGTCAGGGTCTGAGATTCTCTGAGAAAAGGCAATGAGATTCACAACAATTGGGTGTTTTGCCTTTTTTTTTTTTTTTTTTAAATCCCCCCAATTCCATTACAAGTTGAGTCTTTTTATGGAGACATGAATAACCGGGGAAGCCTGCACAGGATTGCGCTCTGCACGTAGCCTGATTAAGAGCTTTAATAACCCACCGTGCGGGAAGCACATTCCGTCGCCCTCATAAAGCAAAGAAGGAAATTGGCGTCATCAGTCTCAAACAGAGGAAGAAAAGGCAGAATTGTCAGCAATGGTACGAAAAACGCCACGCTTTGCCCAAAGCGCAAACAATCCTCGCTGAAACCGTCCAGCATTTCATCTCCCAGGGAGCTGGGGCCTGATTAGGCGCTCCCCTATACCATTGTAAATCAGACACGGCCCATTGGACTAAGTGGAGTGACACCGGTATGGAACCGGCGTGAGATCAGAATCAGGCTCTGTTCTGAAGGCCAGCTGTGATTATTCTCTCCAATGGACCTGATTCTGCCTTTATTACGGGGGATAATGCATGAAAAGGAGAGGACTCAACTTGATCCGCAGATCCCAGGAGTCTCTTGCCATTCTGGTAGCTAGAAATTACCCATCGTTTTACTTGGAACCTGGGCACATTTGATCTGAGTAATCGATAAACCCAGAGACCCCTTTGTACAGTCACTTGCTGGAAAAGAACCGGACTTGAAGCACCGCACAGTCTAAACCAGGCTTGGAAATTGCTCACTTACCCAGTGATTAGCAAATTCAAAAGTAATCAAAGCGGGGCCCAGTGACCGGGCGGGATTCATGCTGCATCCGGTGTAACCGATCTGGAGAGAAAGAGTGACAGAGACACGAGATAAACACGGAGGCTGCAGAAGTTGTCAGAGAGGAGGGAAGCGCCAGGATCCCAAGTAGCAGGATAATTTCTACAGATGCATCAGACCGACGCCGGAGGGTGCAATAAAACCCCTGCAGCAGGCCTGCGTCTGCTGACTCGGGCGTGGACTGTAGGGCCGTAAATTGCCGTCTAGACCTTCGAGCTCAAGCTGGAGCCGAAGCTCTGGGCCCCATGTGAGCAGGGAGGGTCACAGAGCCTGGGCCCCACATCTACACGGCACTTTTACAGCCTTGCAGCATGAGTTCCGTGAGTTCAAATCCAAAGACTCCCAAATGTGGCCTGCAAGACCAGGCTTCCTGAAAGGGACGAGCTGCTGCCAGCTTGAGGTGACCAAAGTACTCACGGCAGCCAGGTGCCCCAGCATGACCGAGAGCCCGATGACCAGATGCCCGCCCTTGGCAGGGTCTCTCTTGCTCCCGGATGTGGCGAGGATGCAGAGGACCAGCTGGAAGGAGACGATCACCTCTATGCCGAGGGCTTGCAGGATCGTGACCCCCGGAGCCAGCTGTGCTTTCAGAACCAGAGACACAACAACAGCATTACAAGGTGGAGAGGTTCGGCTGGGCCAGGCCCTGGCTTCTGCGTGGCTATGGGGAATGGCAGGCACCAGTGCAGATAATGACTCGGGAGGGTTCCCAGCCCAGCTCAGGGGTGTTCACAGCATAGGAGGACAGGGCAGGCTACCACAACACAGGCAGCTGCTGGCCAGAGGAATTTTGCCGGTAGTTCTATTAAGGCCAAAGCCCTTCATGCCCTGGCAGCAATGGTGGGATGTGCCTTACTGTCCCTCTTTTCTTCCACCCTCATTTACAAACAGGGGCGAGGGCACTGGACTGGCACGCAGAGTTCAGTTCCCTGCATAGCCACTGCCTGCTGGGCTGCCCTTCAGCAAGTCACTTCCCTGCTCTGTGCCTCAGTTTCCCCATCTGTACAATGGGACTAATGATACAGACCTCCTTGTAAAGGGCTTTAAGCTATACTGATGGAAATCCCTAGGTATTAGTATTATTATTATCATCACCAGAGAAGTCAGGCAATCTGCACTTACAACCATAAACCAACTTACAAGTGTGCGATCACATAGATGCACCACCACCTCCCCTCCATATAGTGCAGTTCCACACTCACTGGACCCATGCTCTGAGAGACAGGCACACACACATACCCTCAACCATGCACACACCACCACCCCCAAATTCACACCCACACACCAGCCCTTTGCCCAGAGCTGTATGGGCACACCCGGCCAGCACGTTCCCTTGCACCTGTACAGATGATCACAAACACACCGCATCCTCTATCCCTTCCCTTTTTTAAATTCTTACTCACGTTTATCATATCAGTGCCTAAGGACATGAGAACGGCCAGACTGGGTCAGACCAAAGGTCCATCTAGCCCAGTATCCTGTCTTCTGACAGCGGCCAATGCCAGGTGCCCCAGAGGGAATGAACAGACCAGGTCATCATCAAGTGATCCATCCCCTGTCACCCATTCCCAGCTTCTGGCAAACAGAGCTTAGGGACACCATCCCTGCCCATCCTGGATAATAGCCATTGATGGACCTATCCATCATGAATTTTTCTATTTTTTTTTTTAAACCTGTTATAGTCTTGGCCTTCACAACATCCTCTGGCAAAGAGTTCCACAGGTTGATTGTGTGTTGTGTGAAGAAATACTTCCTTTTGTTTTAAACCTAATGCCTATTAATTTAATTTGGTGACTCCTAGTTCTTGTATGAGAAGGAGTAAATAAAACTCCCTTATTTACTTTCTCCACACCAGTCATGATTGTATAGACCTCTATCACACACACACCCCAGTCATCTTTTGTCCAAGCTGAAAACTCCCAGTCTTATTAATCTCTCCTCATATGGAAGCTGTTCCATACCCCTAATCATATTTGTTGCCCTTTTCTGAACCTTTTCCAATTCCAACATATCTTTTTTGAGATGGGGGACCACATCTGCACACAGTATTCAAGATGTGGGCATACAATGGATTCATATAGAGGCAACATGATATTTTCTGTCTTATTATCTATCCATTTCTTAATGATTCCCAACATTCTGTTTGCTTTTTTGACTGCCGCTGCACATTGACTCTTTCCTGAGTGTTAACAGCTAATTTAGACCCCATCATTTTATATGTACAGTTGGGATTATGTTTTCCAATGTGCACTACCTTGCATTTATCAACACTGAATTTCATCTGCCATTTTGTTGCCCAGTCACCCAGTTTTGTGAGGTCCCTTTGTAACTCTTCTCATCTGCTGTGGACTTAACTATCTTGAGCAGTCTTGTACCATCTGCAAATTTTGCCACCTTACTGTTTACCCCTTTTTCCAGATCATTTATTAAAATGTTGAATAGGACTAGGCCCAGTACACACCCCTGGGGGACACCACTTTTTACCTCTCTCCATTCTGAAAACTGACCATTTATTCCTACACTTTGTTTCTTATCTTTTAACCAGTTACCAATTCATGAGAGAACCTTCCCATGACAGCTTACTTTGCTTAAGAGCCTTTGGTGAGGGAACTTGTCAAAGGCTTTCTGAAAGTCTAAGTACACTTTATTCACTGGATCCCCTTTGTCTACATGCTTGTTGACCCCCTCAAAGAATTCTAGTAGATTGGTGAAGCATGATTTCCCTTTAAAAAACCACATTGATGCTTCCCCAACAAATTATGTTCATCTATGTCTCTGAGCATTCTGTTCTTTACTATAGTTTCAACCAATTTGTCCAGTACTGAAGTCAGGCTTACTGGCCTGTAATTGCCAAGATCACCTCTGGAGTCATTTTTAAAAATTGGCATCGCATTAGCTATGCTCCAGTTATTTGGTACAGAAGCTGATTCAAATGATAGGTTACAAACCTATCATTTAGTAGTTCTGCAATTTCACGTTTTAATTCCTTCAGAACTCTTGGGTGAATGCCATCTGGTACTGGTGATTTATTACTGTTTAGTTTATCAATTTGTTCCAAAATCCCCTCAATCTGGGACAGTTCCTCAGATTTGTCACCTAAAAAGAATGGCTCAAGTTGGGGAATCTCCCTCACCTCCCCAGCCATGAAGACAGATGCAAAGAATTCATTTAGTTTCTCCGCAATGGCCTTATCGTCCTTGAGTGCTCCTTTAGCATCTTGATTGTCCGGTGGTCCGAGTGGTTGTTTAGCAGGCTTCCTGCTTCTGATGTACTTAAAGAAAATTTTGCTGTTGCTTTGAATCTTTGCTTCAAATTCATTTTTGGCCTTCCTAATTATATTTTTTACACGTCACTTGACAGAGTTTATGCTCCTTTCTATTTTCCTCAATAGGATTTAACTTCCACTTTTTAAAGGATGCCTGTTTGCCTGTAACTGCTTCTTTTACTTTTTTGGTTTAGCCATGGTGGCTTTTTTTGGTCCTTCTAAAACTGCAGTGTACATTTAATCTGAGTCACTATTATGGTGTATTTAAACATTCCATGCAGCTTGCAGGGATTTCACTTTTAGCGCTGTCCCTTTTAACTTCTGTTTAGCCGACTGCCTCATTTTTGTGTCATTCCCCTCTCTGCAATTAAATGCTACCCCAGGGGGCTGCTGTGGTGTCCCCCGACCACACACCCCTGGGATGTTAAATTTTAATTATGTTGTGGTCACTATTACTAAGCCATCCAACTATATTCACCTCTTGGACCAGATCCTGTACTGCACTTCGGACTAAATCAAGAATTGTGGGTTTTAGGACTAGCTGCTCCAAGAAGCAGTCATTTAAAGTGTCAAGAAACTTTGTCTCTGTATCCCATACCGAGAGGATATGTACCCAGTCAATGGGGGGGTAGTTGAAATCCCCCATTATTATTGAGTTGATTTCTGTAGTCTCTCTCTCTCCCTGAGCATTTCACAGTCACTATCATCATCCCGGTCACTGTCACAGGGGCCACTCACTGCAAATGGCACCCCCTGCTGGCTGCCCTGGGGGATTAGCTCTCCAGCTTACGCTCTCCCTTTAGTAATGTCTTCCCCTGACCTCTCTTGCTCTGCTCTCCAGCTCACTCCCAGGCCTGCAGCTTCCTCTCTGTGGCTTTGCCCTGCAGCAAAGTCACTAAAATCCTCCCTTTCTAAGGAATTCACAGGCTTTCCAGACCTGCTGTCTGGCTGATGCCTACAATGCTCTGGCCCCTGGCTACTCCCCAGTGGCTGGTAGGGGAATCCAGGCCTGCCCTCTACACTGGGGTCCAGCCCAGAGACCCTATAACAAGCAGCCAAACTCCTAACTCTTACTGCTGTTTCTCTGGGTGTCTTCCTACATCTCCAGCTTCCCCCTGCCCCCAGGTTTGCCAGCTTACAACGCCCTCCACTCTGGGCATGACTGCAGCCAGTTTCCCTTCAGCCTTTCCAGCAGCAGACCCCTAAACACACCTCCCTCATCCCAGAAAGCAGCTGTCCTATTTCAGCAGCAGAAGCCCCAACTTTCAGCTAACTGCCTGGCTTTATACAAGCCCTGCCTCTTTGTGCACAGGTGAGTCTGTTCCTAATCAGCTGCCTCCAGCCTAAAGCTCCCCCTGTTGGCAGTCTTATTAGCTAATTGGGTCCAGTTGGCCTAATTCAGTTCTTGCTGGGCTAGTGTGAGGTGCTCACGCCATCACAAATGGAGGGAGAGGGAATGAGAGTTATTTACAGGGTGAAAGCAGGTAAACATACCCACTAATGAATTACAGGCTTAGGTTCCAAAAGGTAATAGTAGCTACTGTATATGCAATGAAAATGATCAGGGGGCTGGGACACATGGCTCTTGAGGAAACTGGGTTTGTTTCTTCTGCAGAAGAGAAGAGTGAGGGAGGAATGGATAGCAGCCTTCAACTACCTGAAGGGGGTGTTCTAAAGAGGAAGGAGCTCGGCTGTTCTCAGTGGTGGCAGATGACAGAACAAGGAGCAATGGTCTCAAATTGCAGTGGGGGAGGTCTAGGTTGGATATTAGGAAAAACTATTTCACTAGGAGGGTGATGAAGCGAAGTACTGGAATGGTTACCTAGGGAGGTGGTGGAATCTCCATCCTTTAGAGGTTTTTAAGGTCAGGCTTGACAAAGCCCTGGCTGGGATGATTTAGTTGGGGATTGGTCCTGCTTTGAGCAGAGGGTTGGACTAGATGACCTCCTGAGGTCCCTTCCAACCCTGATATTCTATGATTCTGACTACCAGATTGAGATGGCGGGGAAGTCCTGCCCCATTGAAGTCACTGGGAAAAAACTTCCGTTGACTTCAGTAAGGCCAGGGTTTCACTGGGTGTATTCCCTGGCAAGACCAATGCTCTGGTAGCTATTCCAGTCAGTCCCTTTTCCGTGTCCTAGCCTGGAGAGGGGTATTAATCCCTAGATCTGCAAAGAGTCTCGTATCAATCCCTTGTTATGTGGCAATTAACATAAAGGTCACTACAGCTATATAGAAATGCTAAGAACAAGCGGATTACGTCAGTGGCATTTAGTCTCATGGGGCTGTTGGGAGCCAGCAGCAGACTTCATGCACGTCCCGACTTTCTTTCCGAAGTGTTTCTTCTCAATTTTGGAGATTTTCGTGAGAGGGGATTGCTGCACTGGTGAGAACCAGGCACCGTGCAGATAAATCTTGCTCCTCCCCATGTGGTCCCACACCACTCTGTGATGAGCTTCCTATCACTAGGGTGACCAGAGGTCCCGTTTTGGCTGGGACCGTCCCTTTTTTTAAGCCCTGTCCTGGATTTTTTGGCCAAGGTGGGCGTTTGTCCCATTGGCTCTCACCAACTCGATCAACAACGCTTTTTTGTCAAAAACTGGGATGCGGGGGCAGGGCGGTGGCGAGCAGAGATCCCAGCCCTGCATGGGGGGGGAGGCAGAGGGCTCGGGCAGGTGGCAGGCAGGGCTCAAGCGACACCAGTGCCAACCTCATGGGGGAGGCCAGGTAAGGCTTGGGCGAGCAGCAATGCCAGCTCCCTGGGAGGGGGGCTCAGGTGAGTGGCTGAGGCCAGCCCCATTGTGGGGGCGAGGAGCTTTGGGCTAGCCCCGTGTGGTGTCCTGTTTTCCCTTTGGGAATGGTCACCCTACTTATTGCAATCCTGAGACCTTGCACATTTCTGCTAACATGCCTCTCTCCTGGCCTGCGAAACCCCCTGCAATTCAGGTGAGACCCCACCTCTGCCAATGCTCTGAATCCTGATCTACAGCTCCCCCTGCCCGTGACTGTCTTGAGGCCGTCCCCCCGACCACCACCACCACTACCCCCGTGCACTTCTCTGCCAAACACCTCAGCTCTGGCCTGGCCCTGAGGATGGGGGCTGGTGGGGGTAGCAAATTGTGACTGGGGCAGCGAAAAACAGTACCTGGGTGTCAGTAACAGCTGCTGGTGGGGGATTGGGACAAGGGAGGGCTCTGATCTCTGCGCTGGCAGGCTGCTGTATTGCTAATCCATTTGGCTGGGGGAGCAGGAAGAAGAAGGGTGCCAGGGGCCCAGGAGTGGGCTCTGTACTCAGGCAAGTAGCTCGGCAGGGCAGGCGACGGGGGAACGGGAGTTGTTTTCACAGCCCTGGGACCTGCCCTGGCATCAGGAGTCATGTGGAGGGGAAAGGTAGGGGGGCGGGGCGGGGCTGGGGCTGAGGGAGGGGAGAGTGGGGCACCTTGCCACGCGGCACGTGGGTCAGGAAGCGGTGGGGGTTGGTGAGGGAAGGCACTGTGCCCCGGGAGGGGATTCCGGTGGGTTGGAGGGGGGGGCATTTAGTAACAAGACGTGAAGAGCTGCCCAGCCCCTCAGCTTGCAACCCCGTCTGCCGACACTCTCATGTTAGGAGACTAGGGCAGGGCCTGTGTCTTCCCATGGACGCCCCCAGCAATAAGAGGTTCCCCCTTGCAAACCCGGAGCCTTCTAGCAAATGGGGGCCAGAACCTGCCTGCAAACCTAGAGGCAACGCCAATGACTGCTGACGTATCTGCTCTAGGAATTATTCTCGGGCCTGTGTTGTGCGGGGATCAGACTGGATGATCACAGCGGTCCCGTCTCACCTTGGAATCTACGAATAGCCCCCTCTGCCTGTCCGGTCCTCAGCCTTTGCCCTGTGTGGTGCCTAGTCTGTCTCTCTGGCGGTGTGCTTCCCCCAGCGCTATCCCAAGCTCCACGCTGAGCCGCGACTGATGGATGGACTGACGCAGCCTGGCAACACTCAGGCCAGGTCTACACTACACACATACATCGGTAGAACTATGTCGCTCAGGGGTGTGAAAAATCCACCCCCCTGAGGAATGCAACCTTGTCCCTGGTGTAGACAGCGCTGCGTTGGCGGGAGAGCTTTCTAGCACATTCCACCATCCTTTTCCACACACCGCTGCACAGAAGGGCTCTGAACCAGGGGGACAAAACCACATCTGATTAGAGTGACAGGCCGTATCGCAAGAGTTGTTACTGGAACTGGCTCTAACACCCCCAGAACACAGGCAGTGCCATGGCAGGAGGAGATCCCCCCCCTCTGGTTCCCCAGCCCAGTTTCCTGTCCCATCCAGGAACAGATGAATCTTCAGAGGAAGGTGTACACACTTTATTTTTACCCAAACAATTTGGTGAAACTGGCATGAATTCGCAAAATGTTTTGGTGTTGTGCTGACTTTGCCCTTTTCACTGAAAAAAGGTTTTGACCAGCCGAAAAATTTTGCCCAGCTCTATCTTAGCCCTGGTCTACACTACAAATTTACTTCAGTATAACTACCTCGCTCAGGGATGCAAAGGCACGTGGCTATATGAACCTAAGCACCAGTGTAGACAGCAGGTGGATTAACTAAGCTATCAGAAGTTCTCTCCTGTTGGTTTACAGCATTTTCCTTAAAAGCGCTACGGCAGTGCAGACCTGTCCCTAACCCCAGTTTTTGTTCTGCCCTCTTTGGGGCTTTCCTGTCTGCAGTGACAGGCATTCTTTGTGTGCTGAATTCAGTGTGGATTCTCACCCCAGACACACACACCGCGCTCTCTCCCCTGGAGATGTTAATTTCCGATTGGTTTCCTTAATCTAAAATTCTTTTCATCTGGAACTGAAAGTAACTGGCTCGTTCTTTGTGTCTGGAAACAAACGACACACTAGAGCTGAGCAAAGGATTGGTTTTTTCGGTTTGGTCACCAAGGCAAAAAATCCGGGGGGGAAATTATTCGTTTTGAACCGAGACTGGATTTTTTTTCAGTTGCTCTGACTGAAACAACAAATAAACAAACAAAAACAACAACAAAAACTTCTTTTCAGACTGAAAAACACCTGAAACAAGATGGGGGGGAAAATAGGAAACCAAACTATTTTTTTTTCAGCTTTTGCATTCCACTTTGGGTGTTTTTCAGCCTCTGGTTTTTGATTTGGTCGGTTAGTTTGTAAATCGAATTCAATTTCAAAACGAAACATTGTTTTGAAATGAAAAGCCAAACTGTGTTATTTCGAAAGGGTCAGAACAAACTGGTTCCGACACAAAGTTCAGAGCCCCCCTCCCACCCAGTCTAGGGCCGCACAGAGTTGGGTTTGATCCAGGCCCATCTCTAATGCCCATGGCCCACCTCCTGGTTGGGACCTCTCCTAGAAGAACCAACTCCCCAGAGCCCTGGGACTCGTTACTCACCTTGTTGACACCCATCTCCCCCCGGGCATGTTCTGGAGTCAGCCCGTAGAGGAGAGCCGAGGCGGTGATGCCCCCGAGCAGCTGTGCCAGGATGTAGCACATGGCCCAGGCTGGCCTCACTTTCACAGCCACCAGCATGGAGACGGTCACCGCCGGGTTCAGATGACCGCCGCTCAGGGGCAAGGCACAGTAGGACATGAGAGCCACCGAGCTCCCGAAGGCCAGCGACACGTGGAGCGGGTTAGGGGAGGCCAAGCTGCAAGAAGCCTGCGTCCCCACGTCCCCCAGGCTGGGGGTGGCAGCAACGGCTGAGTACATGGTACCGCTCGGCTCAGAACCAGCCCCAGAGGACTGGCTCTGGCCAGTGATGCCCGGATTCCCTGGGTCAACTGCAGGCTGAGTCCAAGGAGTGATGGAGGCCAACCCGGTGAAGAGAAAGATCCCGGTGCCCATAAATTCAGCCAACAAAGCTTTGAGGAGACAAACGTCCCAAGCTCTGCAGGGCACCCGGGGCAGCTCCATCCTAAAACACAGCGAAGGATCCCAGGGCACGAGTGACGTTCTAGGGCTCAGTTCTGTCCCCTTCGCATTTATAGCATCGCCCCCTCCCTCTCCCCTTCTGCAGCAGGTGCTGCGCGGACGTCAGCGGGAGGCGGGGACTGGCTTGACTCCGGCAGGCTTTCCAGGAACGGGATCCAAAGTGGGGCAGTGTCAAGACCAACCACTAGGGGCCTTGGCCAGAGCATGGCTGAGGCCGATTTGACCTGGCTTGGGCAGGAGGGCAGAGGTTGGGGGGGAGCATGGCCCGGGCATGTACCCCTCCTGCAGACTGCAACCTCCTGCTGACCAACCAGGAGGGATGCAGGATTCCCTTCGGCCGGCTCCCCTTATGGATAGGGGATGATCCGGCCTCCAGCTCTTGCGTGGGGAAAGACGCTCCTTCCATCTTCCCTCTCCCACGCTGCACAGGGCAGCACCCATCCCAGGGCAATGGAAATATTTACCTGCCTAGTGTCCAGAGCTGTCAGGCGGCTGAGGTCTGGCCTCTGTATGAGCAGAGCGTTTACTGTCTGAGCCCTCCCGTTGACCTCCGCCGTCTGCAGGCTCCGCTGCTCATTCCATCCTGTGGGATAAACTCTGCTCCCTGCTGCCGACCGGGAGGGACCCCACCGAGTTCCCAGGAGCTAGTCTCCATTTGCTCCGGCCCTGCGGGATGATGTTATGCTGGCAACCACTTAACAGAGCAACCGAGGGGAGATTAACCGGCGGGTTCTTTGATCTGGTTTGCCGGCCCCGCTGCGTAGAGCGAATACCGGGATCCAGCGGCGGTGGGAAAATCCACCAGCGTCAGAGGCTTTTCTAACCCAAACTTGAACTCTGATCATTTTACGGCGTCCCCGTCACCTCGCTCTCTTCCTCCAACCACCCCCCACCCATGGGACAAGGGACGCCCCTGGGGTTAAACCCCCCTTTGTCTCCATCCCACAGGGGTCTCATGGGCCCTCACTCTCGTGACTGTGTGCTATGGATGTAGCAAAGGCTGACTTCTGAAGCTGAGCGAATACACCACAGGCCGCGGACGCCCTGAGGTCATATACAGCTAGCAGGTTAGCTCAAATGGCAGGGACTTGATCTTTTAGAGCCGCGGAAGGTAAATTCTCCATCTGCTTAACTTCTGAGCCATGGCGGTGTCTGGTGGTGGTGATTGACACATCCCAGGCTTCTTACAAACAGCCGGGCGTTGAGCACTTTTTCATGAAATAGACTTGCATGGGGGCGGGGGAGATAATCAATTTGTCAACAAGACCTTATGCATCCAGCAAAAACCCCTCCTAACCCAGCTGTGGAACTGTATGCAAGACAGGCTGGACTCTCAAAGGTCATCCTAGAACAAAGAGGGTACAGAGACTGAATCAGATTAGAAACGGAAAAACTGGAACATAAGCCAGGGAAAATGTAAAGTATTTAATCAGAGTTATTAATCACAGGCTGAGTTGTTGAAATGAACCTGCCAAAAATACTGACGGCTTCTAATATACCTCTGTGTATTTTATCTAAAATCCGAAACCTACAAATACAACAGAGATCAATTGGCAGGCCTCGCTGTTTGGGGAGAGGATTAATTCGTTTGGGCTCCGTCGCAGGGCCTCAGCACGTGCAGAGATGCCCAGCCGTACAGAGGTCGTTTTAAACCAGGCATTGCTCGTTGAGGTACATGCACAATGAAATTCACAGGATCAGAAGCGGGTTCTGTCCCACTGAATTCCCAGGGCTGCTGTCCAGTCCATGCCAAATTGGCATTCACCGGGGGGCATTGACAGGATTTGAAGTTTCTTTTATTGCAATAAATATCCTTGGCTTTCTCTAGGAGAGGGGGAACCACCCAGTAATCAGACATTCAAATAACTCTGTCACGTGCAAGGGTCAACCCATTCAGCAGGACAGAAGGAGGTCTAGGCATCACTTTTCCCAAATAGCAATGCTCTCGCAGGGCCACCTGGGTATTATCCATGCCCACTTTGCAGTCATGGCAATTTCTCCCTCTCTCCTACTGCCAAGGTAAGAATCCAGTCACTGGCACTGTGGCGTCCTTGTCTACCTGGTTTTGCATAGGGCTTTTATTTTATTTTTAACCATGGGATCTGTAAACAGGAGGGAGCTAATATTGTGACATCTGGTCTTCTTAATCCCAAGTGGTGGAAACAGCAAAAAGCCCAGATCTTGTGTTATTTCAAGACCACGAAAGGATCGCTCGGGCAAGATCTGGCCCATAAATAAACCATAAATAAGCATCAGTCCTGAGCCATTTAGATTCCAGAGTCCATGTGTGAATCCATCTCATTACTGCTCAGGGCCATTCACACAGCCCTGAAAAACAAGAGGCTTATAATAATAATTAATGGAGATATCCCATCTCCTAGAACTGGAAGGGACCTTGAAAGGTCATTGAGTCCAGCCCCCTGCCTTCACTAGCAGGACCAAGTACTGATTTTGCTCCAGATCCCCAAGTGGCCCCCTCAAGGATTGAACTCACAACCCTGGGTTTAGCAAGCTAATGCTCAAACCACTGAGCTATCCCTGCCCCCCAGCTTGAGTAAGTGTTTATTCATTCAAATTTGCAATTGTTTGTGTGAATGTGAATCCTGATCCTAACAGTCATCTGTACTTCTCTGGCCCCGTCACCAAGGTATCAGAGCACCTCACAGTCTTTAACATATTTATCCTCACAGCACCCCTGTGAGGCAGGGCAGGGTTATTAGCCCCATTCTACAGAGGGGAAACTGAGGCACGAAGCCAGGGTACAACGTTCAAAAGTGCCTAAGTCTCATTTTCAAAACTGATCAAGAGGGGTAGGAGCCTAGGTGCCAGTGAGAGTTAGGTGCTTCCTCAGTGCCGACGTCACTTTTGAAAATTGTATTCTAAGTGACTGCTCACGGGCACACAGGAAGTCTGCGGCAGAGGAGTGGGGTGGGTCTCCTCAGTGTCCAGCCAGCCCCCTAACCTTACTCTCTGCCCCACTGAAATCAAAAGGAACTCGCCAGTTGACTCCCCGGGCCCAGTCTTGGGCCCTTCAGGCTGGCAAAGGCCTCTGCTTGTGGCACAGGTGCCATGACACCATGTGCCTCACCTCTGATCGGGAGGGAGCCCCCTTATGGGTGACAGGGGACTTCACTCACCCCAGCTGATTCATTTCAAGCCCAGAAGGGACCACCTGCAAAGGTGGCTCCTGGATTTGAATCAGGGACCTCTTGGGAGATAGTCAAATGCTTTACCACGGAGCTACATGCCCTGTAGAAGTCTGTACGGTCTGTACTGCGGGTGCCAACTAATGCCAGTTGATTTTTCCATGTGCACACTCAGAATCCACCCCAGAGCAGGCGTGTTAGTGCTGTGGGCTCCCCCTGCTGTCTCTGGAGTAGCAGCTCCCCAGGTCCTATCACTAGCGGAGCGCGTTCGGGTTAGTTTCTCTGTGAGCGAGTGCAGGGTAGAACTCCAGACAAGCCAACATGGTTTCATGAACACACGGGCTATTTCTCACCAGTTCGGAGCCCGGTTCTTTCCAGACTGCCAGCTAAACCTACGCCCAATAGGCGCTGCCTTTATCTGCAGCCTGCAAAGGGTTACGGTTGGTGACATTCTGCTCCTGCAACCCAGCAACCAAATTCCATTCTGCTTTCCCTTGGGCAGGCCCTTCCTGCGATTCGATAATAGATGGCGTCTAATTAAACCTGATGGAAGCCAATGTGTTTTGGGGACCGCCACTGAAAGACGACGCATTTCTCATGACACCCACTTACCTGGAAACCATCTCGGTTTCTTTGCACCAGTTCTCGGTTTCTTTGCACCAGTTTGACTTCTGATTAATTCTGTCTGACCCCCAGTGACGGAGCTGCCCTAAGGAGCGGGGTGGGGAAGGAACCAACACTTCGTAGGCCACGTTTCTGGGCTTCAAATGTTTCTGCCTCGCTTGGCACTAGCAAAGCAATCTGCACCCAGCCCCCATAGCTTGGTCTAGCGCCGTACGGACCTTGTGAGCATGACCAGGCACCCCACGCCCTACAATAGAGCCCCATGGTGATGGACTGATCCCCATATCCGCTCCCCAGGGGAATCACAGTGCCCGCAGGACGCATCTTTCCTGTCCTATCCATGGGAATTTTCTGACAAGACTTTTTTCGTCGGAAAATGTCAATTTGTCAGAACCAAACCTGTTTGCAAGAGAAGATTGTTTTGGAGCGGTTTCCCCATTGGAATTTAGAGGTTTCAGAGTTGTTCCAATGCTCCACTCTGACATTTTCTGAATGAAAAGTCTCTTTTTTTTTTATTTGAAACGATTTTCAAGTTAAGTCATACCTCAAAAAAAAAAAAAAAAAAGTTAGTTTTTTTTCAGTGTCAACATTGAAACAAAACATTCTGGATGACTCACTCCGTTCTCCCCCCTCCCCTCGATTATCGGTTTGTGAACATTTTCAAGATTTTTGACTTTTCATCAATGTTGGGAAAGGAAACATTTTTGAAATCTCGAAAACTCTTTCAGGACGGGAAAAACGTTTCCCACGCAGCTCCAGTATTGATCAGCAATAATCAACACCGGGATTCCCCTGCCCCCCAGACCCTGTCACCGTGAGCAACCATCCCCTTCCTAAACACTGGCCTTGCGCAGCCTCTGCTGGGCTTCTTCACAAGGCGGGGGAAGAGGGATGCGTACTGCAGACCTCACAATGCACCCCCTTCCATGCACCCCTGCCCAGAATTAGCACTCTGTATCCCTTCTACCAGAGTCCCTTATCTGTGCGCATCGCTCTGTGCCAGCCTCTGAGCCTACCCCCCTCTCTGCAGCTGGCTGGCATGTCGCAGCAGACAAGACCCGGAGCAGAAAGGTCAGCAGTTTTCTGGCAAGTCAGGCTGCATTAGAAACCAGAAACAGCAGAGATGAGACCCAGGTTAGCTCCTCAAACTCAGTTCCCGAGACTCAACAGCTCCAGAATGGGGATGCTTCCAAACCTCAGCGCTGTATGTCGTTAGCATCCTGCGGTGCCTGTTGCTTTCTAGATGCAGCTCCTTGAATGGCCTAGCTACCCTCCCTGCATGCAAAGTTCAGCAGTCAGGCTGTTCCCTGAGCTGATGCAGCCTGCTAGAGGGGAAATGTACACACGGTGCTGTCTCCTGAGAACTTTACGTTTAGTCTTTCTTGTTGTTCTTTAAATAATGTTACACCTTTTTAACCCATATTTGAGGTCTTGTGGATTGTTTCTGTTGAGAGGAGAAATGGATGATGGAGTCAGATGTATTTTGATGCAACCCTGTTTATTTACAAGGACTGTACAAAAAGGAGGAATGAAATAACATGGAGCAGATTCTTTGCTCAGAATTTCAAACCTCTTTCCAGCCAGTACTCTGCCCAAAAGACTCTCTCTCTCTTGGTTTTCTCTGAGTATCATCTTACCAATGAGTGTGTTGCCATCTCCTGGCAAGGAATTGAACCCAGATCTCCGAAGTCCTAGGCTCAGTGCTAGAGTACCAGTATGCTACCTGCTTTTGGCTGTGAAAACAAACAAACACACACTCTCTCTCTCTCTCTCTCTCTCCCCTCCCCTCCCCTCCAACTGCATGTCTCAGCTCCTTTCTCCAGCCTTGCCATGCTGGTCTGTGATTTGGGCAGTGACTTCTATCATTCCAGCTGTTACTAAACAAAAGGAGCATTTACATGCTCCTTTATATAGCCTGCACGGAAGATGGCTAGCACGCCGTCAACTTCAGTGAGGTTGGTGACTGCCTGCCCATCGATCAAAGACACACTCCCTGGAAGCCAGCCTCCAGCATAACAATCAAATAAAGTTTGTCTTGAGAAGCTCATTAGTTGTCCAGCAAATTTAACCTTTTTTTTTTCCCCCTCTCCCAGTGACTCATTCTTGAACCGATCCTGATTCCTACGGGCAAATTCTTTACTTGTGTTTGCTACAATTTCCAGCCACAGAGCTAAATTAGAGGGCTGGGGCACATGACTTATGAGGAGAGGCTGAGGGAACTGGGGTTATTTAGTCTGCAGAAGAGAAGAATGAGGGGGGATTTGATAGCAGCCTTCAACTACCTGAAGGGGGGTTCCAAAGAGGATGGAGCTCGGCTGTTCTCAGTGGTGGCAGATGACAGAACAAGAGCAATGGTCTCAAGTTGCAGTGGGGGAGGTCTAGGTTGGATATTAGGAAACACTATTTCACTAGGAGGGTGGTGAAGCACTGGAATGGGTTCCCTAGGTAGGTGGTAGACTCTCCATCCTTAGAGGTTTTTAAGGCCCGGTTTGACAAAGCCCTGGCTGGGATGATTTAGTTGGGAATTGGTCCTGCTTTGAGCAGGGGGTTGGACTAGATGACCTCCTGAAGTCCCTTCCAACCCTGATCTTCTATGATAGTCACAAATGTTTGCGTTGACTCTATGTGATGTGTAGTATGCAGCAAATCACATGGCATTGTTCCAGCTCCCTGAATGGATGAAACACATGAAGCGAACAAAGAATGAGGCAGCGTGTGCGCTACAGAGCCTATGCTGGCATAGCTACGTCTGTCCCCGGTGTGAAAAACACACCCTGAGCAATGTAGTTATGCCAACAAAACTCCCCGTGCAGATGTAGCTCTGCTGACAGAAGCGTGGTCTGTCAGCAGAGCTAATGTTCAGGGAGCTGGTGTTACTCTGCTGACAGAAAAACTCCTTCTTTTGACGTACACTGCGACTACCCCGGGGCTAAGTTGGCATAAGCTCTGCAGGGTAGACACAGCCTGAGTGAGGAAGAGAGTCCCCGGGCTCACCTGGAGCCGTGGAATGGATGAACTTATGTACCCACAGATCAATGTGTGTTTTGGGTCTCTCTCTCGCTGCCCGATCCATAGAGTATGTACGTCTGTTCTAGCCCCAGCTGGAGAGAGACTCGTGACTTCAACTCTGACGGCTCCCTGCTTCAGTCTCAGGTGTGGGCCAAGATGACCTAAGGAGGTGGTGGAATCTCCATCCTTAGAGGTTTTTAAGGCCCGGAATGATTTAGTTGGTGCCGGTCCTGGTTTGAGCAGGGGGTTGGACTAGATACCTCCTGAGGTCTCTTCCAACCCCGATCTTCTATGATTCTATGACAAGCCTCATGCTTGTTCTTCATGGCTGGAGAAACATAACGCGCTCCAGTGAAACCTTCCTTTGGCATCACCCGTTTTCTCCTTCCCGGAGTGTTCTAAGGACGGGGTTTACGGGCAGCGTGTGTGCAGGAAAAAGCCAAGAATACGAGAACAGCAGCGCTTCGGGAGCATCTGTATTCACATGGGTAACCCGACAGGGAGTTCTGTGCATGGAGAGGGTTGGGATGTGGGCAGCGCCCCCGGCCTTGCACGGCTCAGCGTCGCCCGTGGGAGCAGAGTCTGTGCAGGAGTGTTTGGGGAACGTCTCTGCACCCTCCGTGGTCACGTACCAATTGGGTGATTTGCTCTTCATTATTTGTCCGGGTTTCAGCCATCCAGCCAGGGAACCCCAGCAACATCCCGCAACGTAGGAAACCGCCACCTGCCCTCCACAGAGAATGGGCAGCGTGAACCTATAGCCCTGCAACCGGAGAAGAATCCGGCAAGTATTCAGGAGTGATGACCGTACCTGTAGGATTTGGGGCCAGTTTGGGAATGATTCCTGGAGAGAGAGAGGAAGCAAGGAGCAAAATTCGCTGGATAATTTACTGGGGACAAAAACAACAAGGAGTCTGGTGGCACCTTAAAGACTAACAGATTTATTTGGGCATAAGCTTTCGTGAGTAAAAACCTCACTTCTTCGGATGCATCCGAAGAAGTGAGGTTTTTACTCACGAAAGCTTATGCCCAAATAAATCTGTTAGTCTTTAAGGTGCCACCAGACTCCTTGTTGTTTTTGTAGATACAGACTAACACGGCTCCCCCCTGATACTTTACTGGGGACAAATCATTCAACCAGCTCCAGTGGTGTCTTTAAGCACATCATCGACAAGAATAAATAAATAAGTGCAGTGCCAGTGTTTTTCACTAGATGGTGCTGTAGGCTAAGAAAAGGGGACAGCATTGCTTTCTGTGGGGCTGGGTGTAGTAACCCAGCACTGTGAGTGGGGGAAGTAGGATGACCAGACAGCAAGTGTGAAAAATCGTGACAGAGGCTGAGGGGTAATAGGAGCCTATATAAGAAAAAGCCCTAAATATTGGGACTGTCCCTATACAATCAGGACATCTGGTCACCCAAGGGAGGAATGGGGTACAGAGCCGTGCACCTCTAGGTCACCAAGATGTTGGGCTATGAGTGGCAGCTCCAGTCCACTTGTTTGTGGGTGCGAATTCACATCACCTGGAGCCAGGAGGCCCGGCTCTGACAGGCTCAGCAGAGAGGCCAGAGCTGAGCAAGGATGGAGCCAGACCAGCCCCTAGAAGAGGGCCCTGCAGGACTGGATGGAGGTGCGTAGCCGAAGCAGTGTGAGAAAGTCCATGCTCTCATAGAGTCATAGAATATCAGGGTTGGAAGGGACCTCAGGAGGTCATCTAGTCCAACCCCCTACTCAAAGCAGGACCAATCCCAATGCTGCACCCGACCTGTGGCAGGGGAGTGACACCTCCTGGGATGTCGACCCAGCACTGGGCACATGCCGCTCAGAACAGTGTCTGGGCATTAACAGTGCAGAGCCTGCAAACGGCGGGAGGGGACTCCAGTGGGCCACCCCCAGGCACAGGTGGTGCCAATCCTGCAGTCGCCCTCAGTGCCCACTCAAAGCGGTGGCAGCTTTGCCCGAGCCAGGGCCTGAACGCTCTGAACACCACTCACTTCTTCCCTAGGAGCAGCTCACAGGATCAGGCCCCAAACTCCAACCCCGTTGGAGCTTTTCCCAAGGTTCTTTCATGCCGCTCCCCGGGGCGGGCGTGGGGTTTTCTTGCACGCTGCAGGCAGCCGAGCGCTGAGTGCCATCGGGAAGCTCTACGGACCTCCCTGTGCTTTTTCCCTGCCGTGCTGGGGCCCAGCTTCCCTGGGCAGAAAGGAAGCCATGCTGGCAGCTTGCCTGCTCTTGCTTGTGGCTTCTCCAGGTATTTTCTCTCTATGTTTTGCACAAATTAAATCCTCCGCCCCTCACCACGCAAGAAGCAATGGGCTTAAATTGCACCAAGGGAGGTTTAGGTTGAACATTAGGAAAAACTTCCTGACTGTCAGGGTAGTTAAGCACCAGAATAAATTGCCCAGGGAGGTTGTGGAGTGTGTGTGTTTGTGTGTGTGTGCGCGCGCTAAGAACAGGTTAGACAAACACCGGTCAGGGATGATCTAATTATTACTAGAATTCAACCCAACCATGGCCCACACACCCAGATATTAAGAGCTTATATGTACAAACCAAATGGGGCACTCCCTAGGCATTACTGTAATACACCTAATAAACAATGTACAGCACCTAGCACACTGGGGCCCTGGTCCATGACTGGGTGCCTAGGTGTTACTACAAAAACAACAAAGAGTCTGGTGGCACCTTAAAGACTAACAGATTTATTTGGGCATAAGCTTTCGTGAGTAAAAACCTCACTTCTTCGGATGCAACACTGTTACTGTAATACACCTAATAAATAATGTTGGCTGACTTGAGAGACCACGCTGGCCTTTAAAGAGGAGCTGTGTTCCCCTGCGCGCTCACAGGAACTAACCGCTGGGCAACAATGAACCTCAACGCCGCCTCCTGGTCTGAAGGAGTCAGGGGAGCCGTGCACTCTCCTCCCAAACCCGTAAGTCTGGTAACTGACTGCATAGAGCTGGCCACGGAGCTGCTATCCAGGGCACCAGCTCCCAGCTTGGCCACATGCAGACACGGATCGATCTGAGAATGAGTCTTCAATGTTCCATTAATCTCACCTTGGAGATGGGGCCGGGGAGGGGGGTCTGTTTCCTTCCAATCAAAGAGGCCAGTGGCAAGCAGAGATCAACACTCTTATTATCGCCCCAGAGGAGGCTCTGTTTCACCCCACCGATCAGGATCTGTATGTACCAGGGTTCAGCTGCTCGGAGATGGATTTTGTGCAGGACCTGTGAGCTCCTCCCCTCTTGGCCAGCAAATGGAATCTGTAAGAAGCCATTTAGATCCATTACAATCTCACTTTTTTCCATCATGGGCCTGGTTCTCCCCCTGACTTTCCCCTCGTGTTGTCAATTACACAATGCAAAGTGCATGGAGAACCCTACCCTGGGCTGTAAGAGCTCAGGGTCCTACCTACAAAATGGCAAGAGGAGGGGATGTTCTTAAGCATCTGGCTGCAGAAAGAATTTGGGGCCTGGGATCAGTGATTTTCTGGTGCCCGGCGGCGAGAAGAGCAGGGTAAACTGCATCCAGAGGACAGCATCAGTGACTCACTCTAGGGGTTGGTTTTCAAAGGCACAGCTCGCACTTAGGTGCCTCGTTCCCAGGCGCTTCGGTGGAAAATCCACCCCGTCATCTGAATTCTTTTGCATTGTACAGACAATGAAGCCAGCTGGTGTTTTCTTTCACTGCCTGCATGAACCAGCGAGAACTATTTCCTTCAGAATGGAACAACATCCACCTCCGCCCAATGGAGATTGTCAGGATTAGCGATTTGCTGTACATGGAATGAAGGGTCCAGGGATCTGTCTCTTTCGTAGACATTTATAGAAACAGGCTGACAGCCCACAAACTCTTCCTCCCACTTCCCCTACAGGGGGTCAGCAATCCCGGAAACCCAGGAGATGAATTTTAAAACTAACCCAAAAGCTGAGAATGATTGGAACGCATGGTTATGGCCACGCACGGAACCTTAACGCTGCCTCTCGATGCCTTTAGACAAACGTATCCAGCCGCACCAAACAATTTCATCTCATCAGTGGCCGCAACTGCTAGGTTGCTCTCCTCAGACGCACGCTGCGGCTGTATCATTTCTGGCGGTTCTGCGGCGATCTGCTGCCCACAGAAAAAGCATACTTCACAACGGCCTGGTTAGGCAAACTGCAGTCTGAAGGCCAGTGTTCCCCTGGCTCTGTAGGCCAGACTTGCAAAAATATTCCTGTGCCTGAAGATGCCGCTAAGGACCTAGTGGGATTTGCAAAAATGCCTAAACAGGTTGAAAGTCAATGGAAGTTTGGTGCCTAAATCACTTAGGTAGCTTCCCCCTTGAGGGAACCTACCTATCAAAGGCAGATGTGATGTGGCTCTGTCCCTATATAAGGCAGTTAACCCATCACCAGAGGGAGCACGGCTGCAGAGACAGGAAAGCAGTAGACGGTTACATGAAATGAGCCAAGGTCTGAATGAGTGAGAACGTCCAACCAAAGCAACTACCCAGGGGTCTTTACCTGTCTCTGTCTACTCAAGCTCCCGCCGCCCCCCTCGCCCTGTCTAGCCTACGTTTTTCTATAGCATCTTTAATCTAGAAATGATTAAAACCCCAAGAATGGGAGCAAATGGTCCATCTTCATCCTGGCAAAACGGTCACCAGCAGATGCCTCGAGGTTCTGTGCTAGCACCGACGTCGCTTTGTGTTACAGAAGGGCCATTTGCGGTCCCAGCGCTGAGGAGAAGTTGAGTTTCGCACAGGAGGCTGGGATTTCCACCCCAGTGTGATGGGTACACTGTCCCCCATCCAGAATTACAGCTCTCGCTCTCAGACCAGAAGAGGAGCTCTGGGTGCCCCAAAAGCGTGTCTCTCTCAGCAACAGCAGTCGGTCCAATAATAGACATTCCCTCACCCACCTTGTCCCGTAGTACTTGCTCTTGGAATACTGAATGAGTTCCCCGAGAACTGACAAGCTAAACTAATGTGTGAATTAGCTGATGAGTTTAAATGAATGAAAAGATGGTGCCCCTGGTGTCAGATCTTGTCCAGCTTCTGTAGAAGACGTGGCCATGGTTTAACCTCAGGGTGACAGAAGAGCTGGCACCATAGAGGCACAGAAGAGAGGTCACCACATCCTGACCAGCCACGTAGGGATGAAAGCCTCCCTCCCCCCACGGCCTTTTCTGGGGGAATCTGCCGAAGTCCTGGAGCTCTCCTCAGCTGGTGTAAATGGCCATCACTCCACTGACAGAGCAGATGGCTCCCGAAGACAGTCCCATGCCCTGCTCAGCGGGGATCTGTAGGCGAGCGTATTGTTACTCATGGGCCATTCGAGTCCCTCCGCCGAGCCCCTGTGTACTACGGCATTCAGTCTGAGCCAGCTCCCCGATCCCAGCTGGGGGGAGGGGGCCAGGCCCAACTCAGGGGCTTAGCTGTGGCCTTAAATTAAGCTCTGGTCCTGGTGCCACCTTATGATTCGGCTCCCTTCCCTTCCTGGCGGTGGGTAGAAACAGGAGCAGAATAAGGTGACATTGCCCCTTCCCTAGCACAGCAAGGACTACATCCCTCTCTCCCCCCGGCACTCCTGCCTAGCCCTCTTCTCCAGGTGACCTCTGCTGGGGGGACCCACCTGTGCACTCCCTACAGAGCCACAGGGGACCCTGTCCTCCCCATCCTGACCGACAGGGGGAACTCATGGGCCCACCCCACAAACCCCAGGCGGCTCAGTGGGAATGGAAGCCTCTGCAGTAGTAGTTTTGTATCAGCCCAGCAGAGGGCGCACTCGGCCTGTCTCAGACAAGCCGCAGGTGAGGGGTTCATTCGTACAGGGCAGAGCTTTGGGGGGAGGTCGAACCAGCTTTTCTGTATATCCATCGAGCCGCATGCAGAATCGGAGCCCCTGGCAAACACTGATGGATTTTAACGTGAGTATTTATCTGTGTTACGGCAGTGGGTCCTTGCCCCAGGCCTGGCCCCAGACCCCACCACGCTAGGTGCTACCCAGACACCGAACAAAAAGATGCCCCCTGCCGTCCTTGAACTGAGGGAGCTGAGAAACAGAGACATTTCAGACCCGCATCTTCAAATGCAGCCTGTAATGGGGAGTTGGGCACCCGGCTTTGGACCCCCGGGGCCCGAGGTTCGTAGTGTGTGGAGCACCCCCAGCCCCCAGGAGATCAGTAGTGATGGGGGCTCAGAGCCAGAGCTGGTGGAAGTTTCCCAGTGGAACGTGCCGACATCCCCGGCATCCCACCTCCTGGCTCCCAGGACTTTGAGGCTCCCTGCTCCGCGGCAAGGAGCCTGGCCACCCTACCAACGGGTCCGCAGGACGAAGATGGCTCCCCACCACATTGGCCATGCCTGTCCGCCTGACAGATGCGCTCCTAGGCGTGTTTGCAAGCTGCCAGGTTTTGCATTCACGCCATCGGCTAGGGGCAGGGAACGATTTGCTCAGTGCTAGTAAAACTGAAACGGGACTTTGCCGAGCTTTTCAGAGTCAGGATCCGAGAGGTCAAGTTACCGAGGGCTGAGCGACCGGCCGGGAGAAGATCAGAGACGACGGCAGGAGCGAGTGCTCACTGCGCCTCTGACAAAGAGACGGCCTGTTCTGTGCGCTCCCAGATGAGAGGCTGGAACCGTGAGGACAGAGAGAGGAAGACATGGACTTTGCTCCCTTCACGTGGAGTCAAGCGAGATGCACAAGGTACAGACCGGATGAGCTGCTTTGGAAAGGCCTTTCATTGGGGCTGCACATGTTGCCCGCTCCCCTCTTCGTGCTTTAACCCTGCCCGTCCCGTCTGCCAGCTCGCACGTCTGCCTGCCCGTCCCGTTTGCCAGCTCTCTCCCATGAAGCAGAAGGAAATTGGGCGCAGGCGTACGAGTACAGAGGGTGGTTTGTCATTGCTTGTGAGTGCTGCGGGCATGGCCTATGCATGGCCCCGCACCCAACCGGGCACTCCCCCAACTCTGCTCTGACTGGTCCCTCCCGTACACACCCGTCCGTTCGCACACCCCTCCGTGCACCCCTGGCCACACTCACTGGCCTTCCAGGCGCTCCTGCGCCCTCCTCCCGGGCATACCTCACTGGCAGCCCTGGGGGCGGGGGGCTGCAGGAACTCCCAGCCTCACCCGTTCGGGTTCCTGCCTCTTCCTCAGTTCTTTGGACTCTTGACATTTTTCTGTGTTTACAGGAAAGCGCCCCCACCACCGCCCCCGCAACCCTCCTGCTTCTCCCTCCTCCCATCCCAGCTTTAATCGAGCCGCGCCATCTCCAAACCCCAGCCCTGCTCCAGCTAAGCCAATGCAATTGGAGCTTGGTGCCTGGACATGTCCATGCTGCTGGGACGCAGGTCGAATGCTAATGTTCCCGACGTCCCCTGGGCCGCTCTAATGCAGCCAGGAAACCAAGCAGCCACCACCCGGGCCTGCAAAACCCTTTTCCTCTCCCAGGGTGCCAGGCCCTTGCTGAACATCAAAGAGGGATTTTCACAACGGGATTCGTCAGAAAGAACAATTTCTCCAAGGAGCGCCGGTGAGCCAGGCAGGTGTCTGTCAGAGGCAGGGGGCAATCAGGCTGCGCTGGGCGTGAGGATTTACTTGTCCTGCCTGTATCGGGAAGCACTGGCAAAGAGGACAAGCATACAATTAATTATATCCAAATCCCCACTGATTTGGGGGACGAGACAAAAACACCGACAGGTCTATCTAGCCCTGAGCCCAGGGCTCTGCTACTCCTGACCAGCCAGACATTCACGGATGCTCCTACGGGGAGCTGGGAGGCAGGTTTTCGACAAATTATTTTTTTGCCGAAAAATGCAGTTTTCAGGGCCCAAATACAGCCCGGGGTTGTTGGTTTTTTTCGGTTGGGGGAAAAATATTCAAAAGAGTCAAAATGTTCCGTCTCAACTTTTCAATTGGAAATGGCGTCCCGATTTCAAATGTGGTCGTTTAAGGAAAACCCCAAAACAACTTCACCCATAAAAAGGGTGAGAAACACCCACCATGGCCGATGGAAAATAAAAAAACAACTCAAAAACTTTCCGTTTGACTCCAAACCTTTCTGTCAGTGGGACACAAAACGTTTTGGAGTTTTTTGATTCAGGAAAAAGAAACTGTTTCGGTTCGAATCGGATTTTTCAGTTTGCGCCCCACGCCCCGGTCCAGGGCAGCGCTTAACTTGCAAAATGCGCCTAAATCCCATTGACTTCAGTGCGACGTAAGCACATGGTGACGTGATTAAGTGCTGTCCTGACTAGGGATTGGAGGTCAAATAGTCATTGCAGCCAAAGCCTGTCTCTTGACTAGTACAACGGGCCACACCAACCATCTCTAGACATCCCCTCAGGGTGCCGTGAGAAGGCACAAATCCAAAGCGAAGTGACTTTCCCCAAGGGGTGCAATCAGAACCCAAAAGTCAGGCTGCCAGGCCCTAACATAAACCCTTTCAGTGACAAGAGTCACTTCAAAACACAAAAGTAGCCCAACATCTTTTTTTTTTTTTTAATGGCAACATTTCAAAGATGAGCATGGTCGGCAAATCTGGCTGAGGCACGGGATCTCTCTCCTACCATCCATCTCCACCCTCTGACAAACAGAGGCTAGGGACACCATTCCTTACCCATCCTGGCTAATAGCCATTAATGGACTTAACCTCCATGAATTTATCCAGTTCTCTTTTAAACCCAGTTATAGTCCTAGCCTTCACAACCTCCTCAGGCAAGGAGTTCCACAAGTTGACTGTGCACAGAGTGAAGAAGAGCTTCCTATTATTTGTTTTAAACCTGCTGCCCATTAATTTCATTTGGTGGCCCCTAGTTCTTGTATTATGGGAACAAGTAAATAACTTTCCTTATCTACTTTCTCCACATTACTCATGATTTTATAGACCTCTATCATATCCCCCCTTAGTCTCCTCTTTTCCAAGCTGAAAAGTCCTAGCCTCTTTAATCTCTCCTCATATGGGACCCGTTCCAAACCCCTAATCATTTTAGTTGCCTTCTCTGAACCTTTTCTAGAGCCAGTTCAGAAATTGATACCAGGGGTTGCAACTGCATATTTTTCTAGGCTGTCCTGCCAATTTTCGCTGACATTTTTTTTTTGAACAAGAGTCAATTATTATTTAATATGTAATTAATACTGCCCGTAAGTGCATCGCCTACAAGCCCCACCTGAAACACACAGTCTGGGAACGTCCCGTGGTGGCCGTGCAATGGAATTTACGGGTTAAAGTCAAGGAAGCAGCCAGAGGTCTGTGGATCCATTGGTCAATGCACACGGGTGGATGTCCCAGACAGCAGCTCAGGTGCTGTAATGTTCTATCATTGGATGGCTTGATTGCAGTGTAGTCGCTCAATGTCTCCCCCTAGTGACTGATGCCAGTCGCTATAACAGACAGCTCCTTATTCACGCTGACGTGCTGCTTTTTCAGCTCTAGGCCTGGTCCCCACTAAGTCCCCACTTCGGACTAAGGTACGCAAATTCAGCTACGTTAATAACGTAGCTGAATTCGAAGTACCTTAGTCCGAACTTACCGCAGGTCCAGACGTGGCACAGAGGCTCCCCCGTCGATGCCGCGTACTCCTCTCGCCGAGCTGGAGTACCGGCGTCGACGGCGAGCACTTCCGGGATCGATCCGGGATCGATTTATCGCGTCTTAACCAGACGCGATAAATCGATCCCAGAACATCGATTTCCTGCCGCCGGACCCTCCGGTAAGTGAAGACGTACCCCAAGAGGCTGTGGCTTGGGTCATGGGTTTAGTCCCCATGGCAAGCGTGGTCTGTTTATATAGGCGAGCTCAGTTTGCTAGCCATGCATTAGGAACCCTCTTGTTCTGTCTGTGGCTCTCTACTTTGGATAACGGCTACCATCAGCAGGATGGGTTGGTGTGTTAAATATTGGCTGTGCTTGGTTTAGAGGTGAAGTTGAGTGACGTCACCTAAACGCTTGTCAATGAACCCAGACCGGAATGTCCCCCATGTTCCAGTCCACGTTCACTTATTATAGTAATGATAATAACCCCGAGCTTGCTAGGGTCAACGTAAGCAGCAATACCAGCTTTGGGGATCTATCTGAGCAAATTCATCGCAGCTCCGGAGACACCTGTTAAATTGAAATGTTCTGCAAGTACCTTTATTCGGCGATTCAGAGTTTAAAGAAGGGAGGGACCATTAGATAAGCTAGACCATAGGTGCTGGAACGAGGGGGGCTGCCACCCCCCCTGGCTTGACGTGATTTCCATTATAGCCAGGGTTTACCGTTTGGTTCAATGGCTCTTAGCACCCTCATTGTTCCAGTACCTCTGGGCTAGAGCATCTAGTCTGACCTCCTGCATAGCCCGGGCCAGAGAATTGCATCCAGTTACTCCTCCACCCAGCCAAAAAACTTATGTTTGGTTAAAGCGTCTTGATTTGAAGACGTCAGGAGGTAGAAAATCCATCACTTCCCTTGGGAATTTGTTCCAGTGGTTAATTCCCCTCCCTGACTAATTTCTAATTTGAATTTTTCTGGCTTCATTTCCAGCCGTTGGCTCTTTGGATTCCTTTCTTCGCTAGATTTAAGAGCCAGTGTGTTTTCACCCTGGGAAGGCGCCTATGTATTTTGTCCCCGGTAGCTGCGATTAGCTGGCGCAGGGAGATCTTAGGTGTCTCAAGTTAGAACATTTACAGTGAATCAATATTCACACATGCGTGCAATTAAAACAAACAGAAACGCCTAATTAATGCAAAGCCCTTGTGGAAAGGGAAAACCCAGAGTTCAGCATCTCTCTCTGCCTGCTGGCTTGGTAGTTTTGCATGAATTTGCCACATCAGGCTTTTTATAATCACAATTGCTAGTGATGTCCAAAGCTCCAAAGACCTGAGGGTCAGCTCATGTAAGCATCCAGCAGCTCGGACATTTCTCCGCCGCTTATTACACAAGCTAAGCAGTTTTAGGCTGGGTTGCTAAGTGGATGAGAGCTCGCCTGGGAATGCTGATGCGTGGTGAAGGCAGTAGGACACGTCTTTCCCTCTGATTCTGTAAAAACTAACTGCCCCAGAGTGGAGTTCTGGTGCAGCCACTGTGAAGAGAAATGTCAAACTGAAGCCCCGGCTATTTGTGGTTCTTCAAGATCTGGTGGCACTTTTTGTACAAGTTTGGGATATTAAGTCCTGACCAAATTCACACGTGAATGATTACATTCTGCTGACCTAAGCTCCCATAGAGGTTGCAAATGGATATGGGATTCTTTGTCACTTCCTCCCCTAACCTGGTGTGCATGTTGCTGTGTGCTGTTAAACAGGGGCTATGCTCCACCCCAGATGTGACTGCATTGCCGTGGTCGGGGACGCAATCCCATTATCTGCTTTACACAGGGTGTTATCAAGCTTAATTAACTCACGTTGCAAGAGCCTTGGATGAAAGAAGCAAGGCCACTACATTGGTTCTGTTATTACTCCAGGCCAGAAAAGACCACAAGAGCTGTTATTCCTGAGATATTTCCCCAACTCACATGGAAAGGGGTCAGAGGCCTCCCCTGAATCCCACAGAGGGCTCTCCATAGGTCTGATGGTCCATTCAAGGAGACAGGGCAGACCATGGCAGGGGTTGGGGATTCCAGAACCAGCCTGACGGCCCAGGGCCTCCCATGGGTCCTGGGTTAAATCTGAACCCAATGCAAATATCAGTTTCTGAAAAGCACAATTTGTTCCAACTGTGCATCATAACCCCTATACTGACAACCAATAAAGGAGATTCTCCACTACCTCAAGCGTGAAGATCTGTGCCTTACTTCTGAGTCCTATCCCTGCAGTTGCTGAGGTGTTCGGAATGGAGCTGGTTGGGAATTCTGCAGTGAATTGTTTTTTCATCAAAAAATGTAAATTCATCAAAGCTAAAACTGCTGGTGAACCAGGGTCGGTTCGATGAATTTCCCAACTCAAAAAAAAAAAAAAATTCAAGGAAGTGTCAAAATTTTCCAAATGTATTGTTTTGACATTTTTAAAACAAAAAAATCCAGTTTTCCAGTTCAAAGCGATGTTTCATTTTGAAATTTAAGGTCGCTAGGCTGAAAAAAGGTTTCCGTTTCAATCTTCTTAAAACAAAACCAAACCTCTGAAATGATCTAAACAAGATGTTTAGTTTGCCCTGAAATGGGGAAAAAAAAAATCAAGTTTCCAGTTTGCGACTAGTTTTGAGATTTTGACGGCTCGTCCTGATTTGACACAGGGAAAAATGTTGAACTCTGGCAAATATTCACAAGATGGGAAAACTCTTTCCAACACAGCTCCTGATGTGAGTGACCAGCGCACAGTGCCGTGACAGCTGGGGAGTCACAGGGGGCTCCAGATTGCTACCAGTGTATTGTGAGACATTTGGGATTGTGCACAGCTGGCTGAGAACCTCTCCAAGTATCCATATCTCCATCTTCTCTGGGGCTTCATACCACCTTCCCAGGCCTGCCCTCTATGCTGGACTCTAGCCCAGGAACCCTAGGGCAGATAGTCAAGGTTCACTCCACCTGACTCCTCACTACCACCTCCCTCAACTTCTTCCTACCAAATCATAGAATATCAGGGACCTCAGGAGGTTATCTAGTCCAATCCCCTGCTCAAGGCAGGACCAATCCCCAGACAGATTTTTACCCCAGTTCCCTAAATGGCCCCCCTCAAGGATTGAACTCACAACCCTGGATTTAGCAGGCCAATGCTCAAACCACTGAGCTATCCCTCTCCCCCCTCCTAAGCCCTCTAGGTCTCTCCATGTCCAACCACCAGGAGAGTGATAGCAGCCCATTCTGTGCCACGCTTCCTCCTGGGATAGCACCACCCAGACCCTCCCCAGCTTGGTCTCATTATGCCAGGCCCACCTTCCAGCTGCAATCAGCTGGGATATAATTAGCCACTCTGGCCCATGTTAACCCTTCCACCCCCTGTGGGGTAGGCGCCCCATCATAGTCACTTCCCTGATGACTTCAAGAAGTCCTCTGCTCCCAGCATCCCAGGGTACCAGCGATCTCCAAACAGAGCAGATACAGACAAGCCAAGCCCGCAGCTTGGAGTTCCACTTGCTAGAAGCACATCAACTCTCAAAGATCAGTGCCGTGGATAGAATTCACTCACTCTGCTCTCAGGTTATGCCTGCACTGCGTTTTAAAACCCACGGCAGCCAGTCTCCGAGCCCGGGTCTACAGCTCATGCTACGGTGCTGTGCCCACGTTCCGGCTCGGGAACGTCTCCACAGCTGTTTTTAGCATCAGAGCGCCCCCTTGCAAGCCCTTGTCTGCAGACCTGGGCTCTGAAATTCACAGCCGTGGGCTGGTAACACAGTGTGTACATAACACTAGTGACGGTGGTATGAATCAGGGACCGGTAGAGTTGCTGCAGAAGTAAAAGAGAAGAATTTGGCCCTGGAATGTGTGCTTGACAAGAAGCTCTAGTCAGCTGGGATGGTTTTGCAAACAGATGCTTTTCTTTTGCAGCTAGTTTCCCTCTTATGCAAACTCCCTGCCTGAATACAGCTACTTCTCTGATAAAGGGTGTTCCAATAGACCGTTCTGCAGGTGCTTATGGAATACAGAACAAAACCACCGCCCTATTACCTGCTCCCTGTGATGGCTGGAACAGGTTCAGCTCAAAATGCCTGGCGAGCTGCTGGAGCGAAATACAATCAAACAAGTATTCCCAGTCCCTTGTGCATCACAGCCCCAGGCCCGGGCTCCCAGGCACTTAAGGGAAAGTTTGGATTAGAAGCCAAACTTTGCAGCCTGGTGACAATGACTGTACGCTTGGCTTTTCGTCATGCATTTGCTAGTTTGGATAATGGGCCAGGATAAATGCCAGCGGCAGGGACCCACTCTGAAAGGGACGGTGTTGACACAGCCTAGCCCAGCACCGGGAGCCACACCGGGGCTGCTGAGAACGAGGAGATTGCGTGGCTGGGAAAATGAGGCGGTGGAATATCTGGCAGCGGTATAATTGACTAGGAACTTACAGCGATCAGTGATGCATGGGCGTGCGGGGGAGAGGGAATCTGGGAGGCAGGAACGTGGCTATGCTGCCAAATACAGTCCCAGGACGACGATTAAATTACGCCGAGGCAGTGCAGCATCTGTATGCAGAGGCGGGCTCCAGCCCTCTCGATCACCTTCCAGTTTATATCCCTGCTAAACCCTGCATAGGCCTCTTGACTGGCGTCTTATCTGCCTAGCTACCGGTCGCACACTCGGCTCACGCTGAGGGAGAACAGCACCAGACAACGGACTCCATAGGGCTCTCTTCTGGCTCTTTGTCTCGTACAGAGCCAGCCTCCCAGAACCACTTTGTCCAAGGCCCCGGCAGAGCTTCCCTTTGCTTCGCCTCCCTCCAAAGCTGCCCTCTCAGCTCCCGTGCACCAGCCTCCCACGCCCACCTCCCCATCCCGCGGGATGCCCTGCGGCATTCCCCTCTCTGCAGTGACCTGGGCTGATGTCTAAAGGTGCCTGAGGTTCCCTTGGGTGGGATTAACTCCCCTTCACGGAGCATTGGAGCCAATCCATCTCTCTGGCTCATGGAGCCGCTGGGTGGGACTCGTCCTCATCCTGGGGATGCTCAGAACGGCCAGGGGCTCATTTCAGAGAGGAAGCCTGGACCAAACTCCCTTGGGCTAAGGGAAAGTTCAGATCTAGGTCAGGATCCAAATGTTGCCCCACGGGCCTACGGCTAATCCGAACTTCTCTGATCTGGATGGAGTGCCGGGGCGTGCACACGGGGGAGCAAGCAGGGGCACGGGCCCCCCAAAATCAGCAGGGTCACAGAGTGCCTCTGGGCAGGGCTGCTAGAACAACGTGTATAATGGGAGCGCTGAGAGCCATTGAACCAAACTGTAAACCCTGTATAGGATGGAAATCGCTTCAAGCCAGAGGGTGCGGCAGCCCCCCCGGTGCCCTGAGTTCCAGTTCCTGGGGCCACAACAGGGTGACAGAGCTCCCCCAGCCCTGGGGCCAGAAGAGCTCTCTTTATTTACCTGTTGCAGCCCTGAGGCCAGAAAACGTGTCAGCTCCCGCCGCAGTAAGATGAGGCCCCTTGGTATCAGAGGCCTGGTACGAGGCCTGAGGCCTGAACTAAAGTAATGGTCAAGACTTTGCTAACATAAAGCAGAGTTAAGCTGTGAGCCAGAGGCAGGCCCTGCTCACAGAAGTTGGCAAGAAGACGGCTGCTAATTGGACGTATACACACAGCTAAAAGGTATCAAGTACTAATAGGATGAACATGTGCCAGGATGGCACCAGAACCTTCTGGTACAAACACATTCCACAGAGATAATGAGGAACAGGTTGACCCATCCTAAAGACAGGGGCAAAAGGGTAATATGATGGATAGAGTTGTTTTGTTTGAACCAACATGTACAAGGTGAGAGGCGGCACCTTGCTGCGTAGAGGGGTTGCACTTCGATACGTCAGGAGTGATGTGTCACTTGCTTGTACCTGTGTATAAGAACACATCCCTGGGGCGCTGTCTTTGTCCAGCCTAGGAGGCAGTGGAGTATCCCGTCACTGACTGAGCTGTGTCCATTGTCAGGGAGCACAGATGTACTAGCAGAACTGTAGACATCTGACCCGGGGAGCTAAAGACTGTTTTATTTGGCAGTAAACCTGGCCGGGTGCCTTCGTACCTTATCAGAGTCTGTGGTCATTCTCTCAGAGTCTGCTGGGTCAGCGATCCGTGGAGCCAGGGCAGCACACAGAGGGAACACACCCACGCAGCTGATTGTTATCAGCATTGAACAGAGTAGAGCACCACACCGGTGGCGTCTGACGACAGCAGCCTGGTCCCAGAAGAGCTCTGCACCTCCGCCACGGCGCCAGGGCCGGATGATCTCTCTGCCCACTGCCATGGCTGGAGGAGCTGTCCCGTCATTGCTTTTGCTCTAACGAACCCCTGGCTATAATGGCCAAATGGCTCGGCTCCCCCTGGTTCGTTATGGCGAGGCTGCACTGTATTTCCTCCTAACATCATGTTTTTAACAAGCCCCTCCAAAAGGGGTCAAATTTAAATTCCAGCGCACACCCGTTTGCACGGGATTTCCAGCACTTCCCACGCTCAGCACAGGCGGCAGGGGGGGATAAAAAAAGTGAAATCTGATTCCTGGTCCTGTCTGCCTCCCACACCTGACTCTGCAGAGAGCTCATGGATTCATGGCATTAGGGTCAGAAGGGCCCATTATGATCATCTGGTGTGAGCGCCTGCAAAACCCAGGCCAGAGAAACTCCCCCGGGGATTCCTGCTTGCCGATGGAGCCATGTTTTCCCCGAGGACATTTACAGACGATTTCCAAACCTCAAGGTGAGTGGCGTTTCCTGTCACTTGCAGGTGCAGATCAACCAATGTGCTGCTCATTCTGTGAGACTGCAGGGCCATACCCATGTCTCCTAACCAGCGCTGCTCCAACTGCCCAGCAAGAGGTCGGTGTGACGGGTCACTCAGGTCACATGGCAAGGCTTCTGCTCCTTGATTGGATGACACCGCCTTTATAACCAGGAGCAGTGCCATCAGACAGCTCCAGGGCATTGAGTTTCTCAGAGCGGCAGTGCAGGAAGAGAGATGCAGCAGTGGAATGTGAGCGTATTTAAATCAATTCCTCTCCTCTTTTGCACAAGAACAAGCATGAGATCTGGCTGCCTAGGCAGAGCCGAGATATAAAAACAGCTGCATCCCTCCTTCCCCGATGGAGAGGGAGGGAAAGCGCAAAGCCAGACCTCCCGTTCGGTGCTCCCTCACCACCTTCCTACCACGCAGCTGAGCATGCTCCAGAGCGAATACGGCTCTGTGACTAGCCCACAGTCCCTAAAACTCTTATCTCCTGTTGCATCCATTGAAGTCAATGGGTCACACAGGGGCGAGCCAGGACAAGATTTGCCCCAACGGATTGGTTAGCGGAGCTAGGAACAGAGCCCGGGTTTGCTGACTCCCTATTCAAACCACCGCACGTGTGATGGCCAGCGCAATGGAGAGCGAACAGGGCCTCTGGAGCTAAAAGCATGCACCAGTGTAACCCTGAAGCTACCTAGGTGGGAACAGAAAAAGGCTCAGAACCTCTATAGGTTTGGCAGAAACGGGGGGACCCTGGGAGATACGCTCCCCAGTGGGTTATACATCTACTCCCTGCTACTTCCCTCTTCCAGTCTTGGGTCTGTGCATTCAGAAACACCTGGCCTTGCATGGCTGTGCAGACAGACAGAGGATGGCTTTATGGCTCGCAGACTCGCCAGGCAAATGAAGCACGTTATCAGGCCAGATGTCCTCCCCGATGCGAGTGGATGGAATCCTCTGAACCCAGCCATCAGGGGACCGATATCCCACTAGTCTCTGTCATAGAATATTAGGGTTGGAAGAGACCTCAGGAGGTATCTAGTCCAACCCCCTGCTCAAAGCAGGACCAACCCCAACTAAATCATCCCAGCCAGGGCTTTGTCAAGCCTGACCTTAAAAACCTCTAAAGAAGGAGATTCCACCACCTCCCTAGGTAACCCATTCCAGTGCTTCACCACCCTCCTAGTGAAAAAGTTTTTCCTAATATCCAACCTAAACCTCCCCCCTGTAACTTGAGACCATTACTCCTTGTTCTGTCATCTGGTACCACTAAGAACAGTCTCGATCCATCCTCTTTGGAACCCCCCTTCAGGAGTTGAAGCCTGCTATCAAATCCCCCCTCACTCTTCTCTTCTGCAGACTAAACAACCTCAGTTCCCTCAGCCTCTCCTCGTACGTCATGTGCCCCAGCCCCCTGATCATTTTTGTTGCCCTCCGCTGGACTCTCTCTAATTTGTCCACATCCTTTCTGTAATGGAGAGACCAAAACTGGATGCAATATGCCTCACCAGTGCCGAATAGAGGGGAATAAATCACTTCCCTCGCTCTGCTGGTTCAGTGATTAACCAGAGGCTGGTGCTAGGAAACCTGGCAGCAAGTGATGGTTGGACGGCACTGCGGGGTTCCCCTGTCTTGGCCAAGTCCATTACACCGACAGCAGCTTTTCAAGTGGCAGAGGTCTTTGAAAACCATCTGGGGAGACCTCAGCTGCTGCTGCTTTCATCATGAGTGGCACACAGGCGAATTGTGCCTCCTTGAGTGGAAAGGAATCCACCCACCCACGAGCTGCTTGGAGACATTCCCGGTGTTTCCCACGCCTGGAGCCAAATCCACCAAGGCCAAAGACAAGACAGAAGCCAAACTGCTCTGCCCAGAGTCACACATCACTCCCGGCGCTTGGAAAGGACACAGTGGTTTTGCAACAGGGTTCCACCGGAGAGCATCGAGGACGCACTGGGGTTGGTAGCAGCTCCGAGCTACAATGCAGCGCCTGCAGGTGTCATGTTGTGTGCAAATTGCATCCTCAGGCCTGCTCAGTGCTCTGAGCTCCACGGTGGTGGAGCCGGGGACACGGTGCTGCAGGAGGCGTCTGATTAGGAAAACCCAATGAGCACTGTTCTTTTCTCAACTCCGGATGCCTCCCTGTCCTCTGCTGACATAAATAACCCCTGCAGTCTCACTTGAATACAATATTCTCCTTCACTTCCTGTCCCAACGTCTTGTGCTGCTCTGCACTGTTAAACAGCTGCTGTGTTTCACCTCAGGGGTGGCTGCATTTGAGAGGTGGCTAAAGCATCTAGAACATGGACCTATCTTTGTTAGGCTGGTGCAGTACGTTGGGATGCCCAGGATGGAGGGCGCTATATCGCTGTAAAAGGCCAGAGCCTTGCACTTTTCATGCAAGGTTCACAGAGGGCTTGAAGCCCTAGTTAATTCACGCTCATGACCCCCCTCCTCCTCCCCCCCACCCCCATGGGCAGTGGTTAAGTCTGATGAAGCCCATTTAATGGACTGAGAAACTGAGGCACACAGAAGCCACACCACGTGCTGCATGTGACAGCCAGACGCTCAGCTCATGCGGACGTTGTCGGGTGGACATGGCCAGAGCATGGACTCGACACAGGGCCGGGTGCCCCCCGGTAACAGCTCCTGCCTCTCAGAATGAGGCTGCCGTGGGGAAGGGCTGAAGACCCCTTGAGGACCAGCCCCGGGTCAGCACCTCTGCCACAGCTGCCTTTCCTGCACAAGCTAAAGACAACTAGAGCAGGGTTGGCTGTCAGCGCAGCGGCAGGAACTGAATCGATTTCCAGAAGCTTATCAGTCCTCGCACTCGATAGCACTCTGCCGGCACATGGCTGAGTCTGTGGCTTCGGATAAGCTAGAGGGGGGCTCAATTCTCCACCCGCCTGCCGGGCCCTTCACTAATCCGTCTGCCCTGGCCAGGGGCCAGGAACTCGTCAGGAGAGCGATGCAGAGACAGGGCAGCCCTGGGTCTTATCACTCCTTCAGCAGCAGGCCAGGGATGCCAAGGGTGTAATTGTCTCTGCCTATCTCCTCTCCCCACTGCGGAGCATGCCCGGCGCCGCGGCTGGGCAGGGTTCCCCTCTGAGGGGAATGAAAGAGCAAACCTATGGGCTTCTGCACCGTTCAGGCCAGGGAGGCTTCTAACCCTACTCAGAGACTGCAATGGGGCAGAGCTTTTTAACGCCGGGGACAGGAGGTTCACACCAGATCCCTGTGTCAAGGCCCCTCCCTTCCTCCTCCTCCTGGCGCCGGCTCCAACCGTCCCAGAGCCCCGAGGAGGCGACTCTGTGGACCCAGGCTCAATCCCCTCCCAGTGAATGCTGCATAAAATGGTCCAGTAAGTCAGCCCGGCCAATGCTGCAGTGCCCTGGGTGCGGGAGTGGTCTCTCCCATGGCGGGGGCCCTGAGCAGTGCTCTCGGGAAGCCGGGATAGAGCCGTAGAAGGCCAGGCGCCAACGCAGAATCACAGACCCCTTTGCCTCGAGCAGCCCTGGAGATCTGTGCGTGGGGGTCTGCAGGGCTGGGGACTGACCCACTGTTCTCCTGCCGGGGACACTCCACATCCCAGGGAAGGAGCCTGGGGGAAGGGACTGGAGAATGAGTTTGTGGAGAAGACAGCACCGGGGCATTGTGGGTGCATGTGGGGAGCAAACCGTACTCCAGGTGTACCTGCAGCCCCGCCTCTTCCTCTGGGCCCAGCAACCCCCTCTTTGCCGCCGGTGTTCCCGGACACGGGGGCGGCCCGGGTCAGGCACTGCAGCTTGCAAAGCGCCGGGGGCTCCGTGGGGGTGAGACTCGCTGCAGAAAGGGCTGAGTGGGGCCTGCTCAGGGAAGGGGCAGCGTCTCTGTTTGCACAGAGGAATGAGCATCTTGCAGGCACAACCGGAGTCGGGACTCCAGGGCATTTCTGATAGTTTCCTCTGTGGCTGCTTGAGTTGTGCTAAGGCACTGAGGGGCTCCAGTAGTGACCTCTCCAGCCTCACCAGAGTACTCCTCTAAGGGCAGTGCATGGTTCCATAGCTCATGGGGGTTAGCGCCGCATATGGGGATGTGGGTTCTAGTCCTGGCTCTGCCACAGATCAGCTGGGTGGACTTGGGCAAATCATTTTGCTTCTGTGCCTCAGTTTCCCTCCTTCTGTCACATAAGTAGGGCCCTACCAGATTCATGGTCCTTCTTGGTCGATTTCACAGTCATAGGATTTTAAAAATAATAAATTTCATTATTTCGGCTATTTAAATCTGAAATTTCAGTGTTGTAATTGTAGGGGTCCTGACCCAAAAAGGAATTGTGGGGTGGGGCGTCGCAAGGCTATTGTAGGAGGGCTGCGATACTGCTACCCTTACTTCTGCGCTGCTGCTGGCCGCGCCGCTGCCTTCAGAGCTGGGCGGCAGCTGGCGAGCGGCAGCTGCTGGCCGGGAACCCAGCTGCAAAGGCGGAGCCGCCGCCAGCAGCATCACAGAAATAAGGATGGGGTATGGTATTGCCACCCTTACTTCTGCGCTGCTGCCTGCAGAGTTGGGCCCTCAGTCAACAGCTGCTGCTCTCTGGCTGCCCAGTTCTGAAGGCAGCGCAGAAGTAAGGGTGGCCATACCATGCCTCCCTAAAATAACCTTGTGACGCCCCTGCAACTCCCTTTTGAATCAGGACCCTCAATTTGAGAAATGCTAGTCTCCCCTGTGAAATCTGTACCATATAGGGTAAAAGCACACAAAAGACCAGATTTCACGGGGGGAGACCAGATTTCACAGTCCATGATGCATTTTTATGGCCGTGAATTTGGTAGGGCCCTACACATAGGATAATCTAGTTGAAAGCTTTTCTGTGACTGCCATCAGCTGTTAAATACAATGCGATTGACCCTGCCTGTGAAGAAAATTGAGCATTGCAGCTGATCAAAAAGCCTGGAAGAGGTGGAGGTCCACGTAAAATTTCAAATTTTCATCAAAAGTAATAATCTTTTTTCAGCCAACATGGTTCCATTTTTGGGTGTTCAGGGCTGTTTTTTGTTTGTTTGTTTGTTTTTGACAAAAAGATGACAACTTCAAAAACCAGACACTTTTTTAAATAAATGTGTTTATTTGAAAACCCCAATTTTCCACCCAATATCTTATTGACAGGAAAATTTCTATCAGCCCTAGGAAGTACCATTATCTCTATAAATGTTTACCATCAATCCAGTTGTAGGAGAACAAACCACATCTCTGGAACCTCTGCTGGAGACATCAGGGCAATGCAGGTGCCTCTGCCAGGACCCCATTTGAACCTTATTGCTAGCAATGATGTATAAAAGATGAAACCAGCTTGACTCCCAGATCCCTGGTTAAGTTCTCAGGGATGGAAGTTAATGAAAAGATAATAAAAGGAGTATATTTGAGAGACAATGAATGTCTAATGCCGTTTCAGAGTAAACCCACGGTGGGGCAAGAAATAAAGGAACTGCTCTGGTAATTTCAGTGCCACTCACAACACACAAGGAAAAACAAGGGCAGCACTCCTAAAAAAGGAAGAGTGGCGCCCCCTACTGAGTCCCCTGCTCCACTCACTGCAGCACTTCGCAATGGCAGTGTTTCAGTCCTCATTGTGATGGGACAGCACCACCCACAAAGTCTTCCCACACAGCTCCTCACAGTGGAAAATGTGGCAAAACACCCTTGAAGGTCTATATATATATAACTGTCACAGTGGAGGAAATTGCATTTCAAATCAGAGAAATTCAGGATTTGATCTTGATGGGAATTACAGCCCTTAGGAAGCATTTGCAGAATCCAAGTGGAGGAATTTATCCTGATGAACATGAGATGCAAGGCCTGCGGAGTTTCAGGAAAGCTAACTCTGAGGGCTCAGCTTTCATTGGAGGAGTAAATCCCCTGTTCACGGCAATGTTACACCCAACCTGAATTTGGCCATGTGTGTTCCCCATTTTATGGAAAGCACTAGTGGGCCAAGGCAGATAGACACAAGGGGATGTGTCTGACAAGTGCTTTCATGAGCAACTGATGGTTACGAACAGGCCTGAGATTCTGAACATTTCACGATGAACAACACAATTACTGTGATAGCGGATGCCTCCCCAGCCGGCTTCCATTCTGTTCTGACAAAGTCAAACCAATAACAGTCACTGAATCAAAGGCAAAACTTGGCTGATTAGACCTACGAAAATCAAATGCAAACAAGCAGGAAATTTGTCATGATGTTGTTTGATGCTGGATGAATTTACTGGTCCATTTGAACGTGTGAGTATGCAGCATCCCGCACTGGTCAGCAAACTGAATTGCCTTCCTGCAGGATATTCTGATATTTCAAAAGTTGTAGTCAAAATTGCTCATGGGAAAAAAATTGCAAAAAAAAATTGAATTGGAAACATCAAATTGTTTGACTTCAATATTGTCGAATCGTTTCATTTTGGTTTAGTCAAAATGTTTTTTAATGAGGTAAAACCACATTTCAAGAAGGTTGAACCATTATCTGAGTTGAAACAAAATAACAATGAAACAAAATGTTTTCATCTTAATGAAACACGTCGACATAATTGAAACAAAATAAGTAAGTTGAATGAATCATTTCTACTTTTTCCCTTTAAAAATCTTGCTGAATTTGACACATTCCCCAAAAATGTTTTGATTTTGACAAAACTGCATTTTCCAACTGAAAACTTTCCCATCAAATGTTTTTTAACCAGCTCTGCATATGATGCTGAATTTGAAATCTGTATAATCAATTACAATGATTCTCTTTCGTTGTGCGGCATGAGCTCAGGTCAGTCAATTCACCTTGTTCCTCCCTGTAAGAAATGCAGATAATAATTCTTATCGATCTCACAGGGATGATCGTTGCAACTCTTCAAATACTTAAATTTAAGCTGAGTAGTAGAACCAGTTAGATTTTTTTGGCAAAAAACTTAAACCCCAAAAACATTTTGGCTTTCCCCAATCAACACACAAAAAATTTCAGCCAAAGCCATAACACGTTTACCCCAAAATTACTGAAAACCAAATAATTTTCAAATGATGATTACCACAAAATGTTTCTTTTTCAGCCAAAATCTTTTTAGTGTTTGGTTTTCTGATGGAACATCTAAAATGTTTCAAGAGAGCAGATATTTTCTGAGAAAAAAATTGTTGGGTTGAAAACCCAATTTTCTGACCAGAAAAAAAGTTTTGAGAGAATTTTTTCAATCAGCTGTAGTGAACAGGGAGAGCCTCACCTACTCAGAGTTAACCACCAGTTTCAGCGCTTTTATAATCTGACCCCGATTCCTTGAGATCTTGGGAAGAAGGCTCCCTACCCCACCTGTAGATGGATGCAAGTGGAGTAGGGAGCTATGCAATTGTTATGATTTTCTTTTCTGTGTACCGCATCTTTAAATTTCTAAGAAGTATGTTGTCTTCAGAAAGTGGCTGCCATTTTAATTAACAAAGCATGTTGCAGAATGTCACATGCTGTGCTCGCTCTCGCTGTCTCGTGGAGACTTTACTTTTGTTCTTTCTTGTTTTCCTCATCTGAAATCTATAAGCCAGTCATGGTTCAGATGTCTTGCTCTGTGCATATAGAGGTGTAGGAGGAGCAATGTTATTTTCCATCACAAAAACCCCTTTTTGGTTTTGAGAAAAATGGACAATGAGAATGCAAAACACAAATCAAAGCAACATTGCACAGAGGAGCAGCGGCGAGAGCTCATCAGCTTAAATGCTTCTTGTTTCCTGCTACCAAAAGGATGCCTATCTGTTACCTTGTACAAACTTTAAGGCAGCTGCACACAAGGAATCTGTTCCTTCATTCCCCTAGTCCTTGATTCAGGAAAGCACTTGCAGAGAGCTGGTGGAAAAATTTTCTGCGGAACAGTTTCCCATCCAAAAATGTAGTTTCGTGAAAATCAAAGCAGTTTTGGGGAAGTCTCAGTTTTGAGGCCCTTTTCAGAGGGCAAAAGCCAAAACATTTTGTACCAACTTTACAATTTTGATTCATTTTGTTTAAACTTTTAGATTATATTAAAATATTCATATTATGTTTGAATAGTGTAAATATATCTTGTAAAACTCAAAATGAATTGAAACGAAACAATTTGACAGTGTAGATAGAAGAAAAACGTTTAGCTGGCCCTGAATCAAATTTTGAGGAATTGTCATTTCGGGGAAATCTTGAAACTTTGGCTTTTCGGACCAATTTAGAACATTTTTTCGAAATGTTGGAATTTCCCGCAGAAGAGACATTCTGGTTCCCAACCTGCCTCCCATAGGCCCATTCAAAATCCCACCCATATGGTCTTTGGGTCAGGGATTGTCCTTTTTATGTGATGTTTGTACAGCACCTTGCACAATGGGATTTGCTGTGGCTGCTAACTCAATGCAAATAATAAATCCTCATCATCATAATCAGTTTGCAAAGCAGGTAGTAGGTTTAACCCAGGGCTTCACATCTCACCAATTCTTTTACTAGCTTGGTCTCACACAGCAAATCCCAGTACCGGAGCTAACCACGTGTCTCTTGGCCCAGTAGCTGCCCTCTCTGTGCCTCCCACTATTAATTACACACAACCAGCAGGTGAAGATGAACATTACATGCCCTGCTCACCGGCAGGTTTACACCTTGCCCTAATGCAATCATTAAAACAGAAAATATTACAATGCCACTATATAAATCAATGATACACCCACGCCTTGAATACTGCATGCAGTTCTGGTCACCCCATCTCAAAAAGGTATATTAGAAATGAGAAAAGTACAGAAAAGGGCAACAAAAATTATTAGGGGTCTGGAACAGCTTCCATATGGGGAGATATTTAATAGACTGGGACTGTTCAGCTTGGAAACGAGACGACTAAGCGGGGATATGACAGCGGTCTATCAAATCATGACTGGTGTGGAGAAAGTGAATCGGGACGTGTTATTTACCCCTTCCCATAACACAAGAACCAGGGGGCATCCAAAGAAATTAACAGGCAGCAGGCTTAAAACAAACAGAAGGAAGAACTTATTCACACAACGCACAGACAACCTGTGGAACTCATTGCCATGGGATGCTGTAAAGGCCAAAAGTATAACTGGTCTCAAAAAAGAATTAGATAAGTTCATGGAGGATGGATCCATCAATGGCTATTAGCTAAGATGGTCGGGGTGCAACCCCATCCTCTGGGTGTCCCTAAACCTCTGATTGCTAGAAGCTGGGACTGGATGACAGGGGATAGATCACTTAATGAATTGCCCTGTTCTGTTCATTCCCTCTGGGGCACCTGGCATTGGCCACTGTTGGAAGACAGGATACTGGGCTAGATGGAACATTGGTCTGACCCAGTATGGCCGTTTTTATTATGCTCCGTCCCACAATAACATGTTCCTTTCCCCTGCTGGCTTTTCCAGCAGCAAGTTTTCCACTCCTGTTCTTATGGGGGGAAATATGTCCAGAGAGGGCTCACTGGGAGCGGTGACAGATTACATCTAAACCACACGGGATGGAGCAGAACGACTGGTGAGACTGAACGATAAGAGGGATGTGACACTGGTACATGCAAAAGCAGAGGAAGCCACCTGCAGCCTCCAAGACACTTACCATGAGCCCGCTGGGATGTTAAAGGCACGGGCAGGCCTCATTTGGAGCGTCTCTGTGTGGGGAAATTGGCCAGAATAGCTTCCCGTGTGGCTGCTCAGTTCCACATTAAAAGTGATTTTATTCCAGAATAATCACTCCACTTTGGAAGCACACTCATTAGTGTTCACACAGGGAGCTAATCCAGAACAGCTATTCTGGGTCAGTTTTCTGGGTTGTGCTGAGTTGACTTAGCCGCCATCCGCCTTATAGTGAACCTAACAAATGGGTTCTTTGCAGGGCAAAAATGCTACGGCAATCGTCTGTGTTCTGAGATGGAGTCGCGGAAAAAGTTTCCCTGCTTCGTCTGCCGCTGGCAGACGATTCTGCCTGCGGCTGCACTTGCTAAAGCACTGGTACGTGCGATATGCAAGCTGTGGGTGTGCCATTACATTAGCAGTCTGTCATAGAATCATAAAATATCAGGGTTGGAAAGGACCTCAGGAGGTCATCTAGTCCAACCCCCTGCTCAAAGCAGGACCAATGTCCTTGCATTGCTCCGAGGAACAACCTCTCCTTTAACGAGGGGGTCCATTAGCAGTGTCATTTGCTTCCAGTGCAGAAATGCCAACCATCACTGTTTGCTGGGCACACTGGAGTGAAAGGGAGTCTGGCTGCTGACATCGGGGGGCACTGGATAAGAACAGAGGAAACACGGAAGAAGAAGGGTCTTCTCCTGAGTCAGGACTTCAAACGGCCATCCCCATGGTCGTGCTGGGCTCTGTCAGTGCAGCTGCTCTGCAGAATGATGGTCCCGATCCGGCTTGGAACAGGGTTGGGGTCCCCTGGGTGCAGAGTCTCTACCGTTGTCACGGGCTGCTGGCTGCAGCCTGAGGAGGTGAACGAATGTGTCTGAAGAAAACCCATGCCAGTGGAGTCTGCTTCGGGTGGCATTGGAAAGGATGAGTCTCATGCATGTGCCTACAGTGTGGGGCTGATCCTGCCCCATTGAAATCAGGGGCTATAGGAGGAGGGTTTCTTGGCTGCCATGGAGGGCACAGAGATAGGGCAGGACTGGTCATACTATGCCATGTGCAGAGCCCAGAAGCGCTGGGTGCTTTAGTGACACTGCTGTGGCTACGAGACAGACAGGTGCTTGGCAGAATGGACTGTGATTTGCTCAGCCTCTTCTTGGGCTTGACTTTGAGGTTTGGTTGGAGCAAACCCCAAGCATTCAGCGGAAGCTGCCAGGTTTTCTCCAGTGACGCATTCCAGCATGGAGCCACCAGCCAGCCCCACAGATTCGTGAATGTGGGGGGTGGTCTTTCGCTGGACCCCGATCCAGAACCACTGCTTCACTCTGGCTGCTTTCGCTTTGCTCTGAAGCCCCCGTTATAACTGGGCTCGTATTAGTGAGAGGGGCCCCACAGATCCGAGTTTGGAGGCTGTCGGAGAGCCGGCCGCGCTCCAAACACGTTGCAAAGTTCACTCCTCAGTTTCCAGGGACATCCCTGGGATGAAACCAACCAAAACGGACTCCAGCTTCCTCGCTGTTTTTAGCACTGGCTTTATATTTTATTCAGCAGGCTAAATGTCTTGCCAGCGGCGTGTGTCATGCTGCAGAGCGTGGCTGTGAGCTCTGTACCTCATCAGCATCAACACCCGCCCTCCCAAGGCATTTGCTCTTCGGAGTTTGAGTTTAATTGCAGGGATGTTCTCGTGTGTTTAATTAACCCAAAGCTTTTGTGGCTGCGACCAGAGAAGGGAGATCGCGGGAGGCCCTGCACACGGGTTGTGGTTCCTGGGAAGAGGGGCTGCCTGGGGACAGGAGAGAAGAACAGCTGAGTTGTATCAGGGTCATGCCGCCCATCTAGAATGGGCTCATCCGCACGCTTTCTCCAAGGCTGTGGGGACTGATTAGCCTGGGGCTTCTCCAATCTCGCTGCCTTTTTTTTTTTTTTTGCAATGGAAAATGGGGTTTTCTAGACAAACAAAAACTTTCACGGGAAATGTCTGCTCTCCTCGAGCAGTTCAATCCTTGAGGGGGGCCATTTAGGGAACTGGGGTAAAAATCTCTCTGGGGATTGGTCCTGCTTTGAGCAGGGGGTGGGACTAGATGACCTCCTGAGGTCCCTTCCAACCCTGATAGTCTATGATATTTGATTTGGCATCGACAATCTGCGGTGACTCTCCCTGCTGCCCTCAGGGAGAGCGATGGGGTGAGCGAGGCAGGAATAAAGAAGAAGTCAGAGCCTGCTCTCGTCTGCTCTTGAGTTCTCCCCTGCCAGGTGAGGGATCGTAGACCCAGAGGGGTTTGAACCACATCCGCCCCCTGGCGCTGGCCCTCAGAGCCCCACACATCCCTCTTTCCAGGGAGGGCTGCTCTCCAGAACTCTGCCCAGTGGAGTGCCGTACGTCCCAAGGGCCAGGGCTTCCGGCCTTTCCAGTGGGAGACATGGAGCCTAGATACCACAGTGATGGGCGCATCAGATGCGGCCCAGACAGAGGAGAGACGCTAGAGAGCCGAGGGGATGGAGCAGGACGAGTTGAATCCAGTCCCTCTCGTTGCCACAGTCCAAGCGGATCCGCTCACTGCGACCCACCCTGCGTTCGCTTTCATGGCATCACCCCTAGTAGCGCCCCAGCGGCTCCTCGCCTCGACTCACGCTCCCTCCTCCGGCACGCGGGCCCATCCCTCATGGGTAGGGTAGGACCAGACAGCAAGTGTGAAAAATTGGGACAGGAGGTGGAGGGTAATAGGAGTCTATATAAGAAAAAGACCCAAAAATCGGGACTGTCTCCATAAAATTGGGACAACTGGTCACCCTACTCATGGCTCTGACAGCACCGGTCACGGACACATGCCCATTGCAGACAGCAGCGAGTGCAGGCAGGTGAAGCCGGGGGGGCTGCCTGGCTCATGCCAGGACATCAGAGGACTTTCAGCTGTGATGGCTGGTCAGTGAAATGGGCGGGGGGTCTTTACCTGGAGCTGGGCTGGCCCCTCACTGCTCAGGAGAGGAGATAACAGTGTTTGCCTGGGTCGCAGCAGGGCACCCAGCTTCTACGGCGCCGGAGGTGGGGCAGGCAGCCCCGAATGGCCCTGCCTGTGGAGACGGAGCAGAGGAGCTCCCCTCGGGGGGCGGCGGGGTGCCTGAGTGCCACACGACTCAGTGAGGAGGAAGCTCTTGTGGCAGAGCGTGGAGGGAGGTGACAGCAAGTGGGGAGCTGGCATGGAACCTAGGCCTAGGCTTGCCCACTTTCTAGTCACACAAAAATCGAACACCCTAGCCCCACCCCTTCCCTGAGGCCCTGCCCCTTCCCTGAGGCCACGCCCCTGCCCCACCCCTTCCCTGAGGCCTCTCCCCCCACTAACTACATTCCCCCTCTCTCGGTGGCTCGCTCTCCCCCACCCTCACTCACTTTCACTGGGCTGGGGCAGGGGTGCGGGAGGGGTGTGGGCTCTGGGGTGGGGCTGGGGATGAGGGGTTTGGGGTCAGGAGGGGGCTCGAGGCTGGGGGGTGGGGCCAAGTGATTTGGAGTACAGGAGGGGGCTGCGGGTTGAGGCAGGGGATTGGGGTGCAGGAGGGGGTGAGGGCTCTGGGCTGGGGCCAGGGATGAGGGGTTCAGGGTGTGGAAGGGGGCTCTGGGCTAAGGCAGGCAATTGGTGTGTTAAGCGGGTGCGGGCTCAGGGCTGGGGCCAGGGATGAGGGGTTTGGGGTGCAGGAGGGTGCTCTGGGTTTGGGGAGCTCAGGGGTGGGGCAGGGTGTTGGGGCTCGGGCTTATCTCAGGCAGATCCCAGTCAGCGGCACAGCAGGGGGGGCTAAGAACCAACCAGCAGGTCCGGGTCCTAGGCGGGGGGGCCAAGAGGCTCCACGCACCACCCTCTCCTGCAGGCACCGCCCCCTCCCCCCCCCCAGCTCCCATTGGCTGAGTGCAGAGCCGGAGTTCGGGGCGGGGGCAGCACGGAGCCCCATGACCCCCCTTACCTAGGAGCTGGACCTGCTCGCTGCTTCTGGGGCGCAGCGCGGTGTCACCCAGGACAGGTAGGAACTAGCCTGCGTGAGTGCCGCAGCACCGCCGGCTGGACTGTTAACAGCCTGGTCGTTGGTGCTGACCGAAGCCGCCAGGGTCCCTCTTCGACCAGGTGTTCATGTCAAAAACCGGGCACCTGGTCACCTAGGCTAGGGCAGATGCACCAAAGACTGCAGGCCACATATATACCTGGTACAAACAGCCGCAACGCCACCTGCTTCCAGCTCACCTGAGCCGGTCCCCGGAGGCTCGTGCTGGGTGACTTGAGGCCCAGGCAGTCAGCGAGTCTGGCCCGCGCCCCCATCCCCAGATCACACCACCTTGCAGGAAGCTTGTCGCCTGCACGTTACTTTCCAGCCCGGCCGGGCTCATCCCAAATGCCCAAGGGGCGATGCCAAGAGATTCCATGGGAGCCAGCTCCCTGGGGTTCTGCTCTTTGCAATTACAGATCCCACGGCCTGCTGGCGGCCCTGCCCTTTTCCACTCTCTCCCCCAGGGAACCTCCGCGGGGTAACGAGACAGGGTAACGTGGCCAATCACCTCCCTGGGTGAGGGCCGGGCGCCTGCTCTGTCCTTTGAGTTGTGTCAGTGCCAGGCTCCAGCAAGGAGAGGCTGATGGGGTTAAAATCTGGCCTGGCTAGCAGAGGATGCTACGTAAACCACTAGCCCCCTTTCCGATGGCAAAATGGGGCCCTGAGCTGATGTAGATGGGAAGGTGCCAAGCAAAACATAGGTTGAAATCAGCAGGCGCTAACTGGGCCCCGTTTCCAATTCTCCTGCCTGAATCCGTCTGCATTTAGGGACCTGATATAATTGATCGATTGTTTATTTCCAATAGCGCCCACTATGCGCTAGCCAATTTCCAAACAACCCAGGGTGGTTACCCGCTCCTTGGAGCTCCCAGCCTAAGGACCAGGAGACAGCGGGCAGGGGAGTAATTGAAAGCCAAGAGGAACTTAAACCTGAACAGGCTCAGGGCCTTACAGGTGAGGCCAGGGAAGGCGCGTTGGACACAGGGGGGCCCATTGAAGGAGGTCCGGAGATCATGGCACAGGGAGCCGACCGACGGGTGGGTGAGGCTGGGGGTGGGGAAGTGGAGGGGAAAGAAGGAGCAGGATTCGGAAATGGCCTGTGTGGGCCGGGCAGTCAGAAATCCGCCTCCCATAGGCTGTGGGTCTCAGTGACGAGGAGGCCGGGGGTGCAGGTGGCAAGGGCAGAACAGGGACAGGGAGGAGGTTTGCGGGGTGGGGGGAAGTTCAGGAGTTCAGATTTGGCCCTGCCCAGACAAGATGCCGCAGAGGAGCTGTCGGAGGGACGGGCCAAGGGGCGGGATTGGATGGAAGGAGGTCATTTACGGGTCGAGAGGAATTCGCGAGGCATTGGCATTGAGATGACGGGCAACCTCAACCCTGACCCGCAACCCCAGAGAGGGGCCAAGATGAGATGAGCGAAAGGCCGAGGAAAGAGCCTTAGGAAACCCCATGAGCCGGGACATTCAGCGACCACCACCTCTGCCATCACTGAGCCCATGACCTGGGACCTGCACCAATCACCAGCTCTGCCGGTGCCAGGCCCGGGAGCCTGGCAATGATGTGGGCACAGAACCAGAGTTGGAATCGGGATCCTGGGGATTTATTCCCAGCTTGGCCACTGGCTCAGTGTGAGAGTTTGGGCAGATTCCTCCAGCTCTCTGTGCCTCAGTTTCTCAGGCGGGTCTGCCGTCGATCACCCCAGTCTCACTCCTGCTCAGGACAGACTTTCTGAGCCTCTCGAGTGGGGTCTTTGGATATTACATGGTATTAGGAATGGTGAAATGCTTTTAAAGTCAGTGTCAGCTCCCCTGCCTCTCACTCAACAAATTTCTGGTACAGATGAGCCCAGCAGGCAGCACCGGGATCCAGGCTAAGCTTGGGATTCCCGGTATGAGCCAGAGCACAGAAATCCTGGGAGGTCACTGCTCAGGGGAGATTTGGGTCCCACTGAAACCAGAAGCAGGAAATGTGTCCCTTCCTGGTTGGGAACCAGCTTGGAACCAGAAACTGGACAGATGGTTTCAGATCAGGGGAGTCTGGCACAAAGGGGAATTTATCAGAGGTGCCATTCCCCTCCTAGGCCATTTCTGCATTTTTCTTACCCATAAGATGTTTACTTCACCCGTGAAGCTTTGTGGATTACTTTCCTTATTAAGAACCCCGTCCACCTTGACCATCTCGCCTACAGACTCAATCTCATATTGCACAAATCAGCGCAGGTAAGCTAATCACAAATTAAAGACCCATTCATTGAACTTGAACGATTAAGCCGCCGATAAATAGTTGCTACTCTGTCTTAAGCCTCTGTAAATACAGTTTGTTAACGAGCTGCTTTGAAATAAACACACCATGGAAACGGCATCTTCGTCTTTCCCATGGGACTAATCAGAACACGGAGTGGGAGTTATTAGAATGCCAGAGCATTACAGAAAATCCCAGCAACGTCGCTGAAAGGTTTGACAGCTAATGGCCGGATTCCAGGAGAATCTTGCTCCTTGCTGAAGGTTGCATAAGGCTTTCCAGTTTGGCAACTGATAGTTTGTTTACCACGTGTTAGGGTCAGATTCAGATCTCACTTACCCCAATATAAATCTGGAAAAAAAACATTAAGGGGAGTAGCAGTTACTGAGCGTTCACACTGCTACCATGTGGGCTGTAATTGTGAGTGCCGGTCAAGATTCCGTAGGGCTGGGTTTGGGTCAAAGAAGAGGCCAAGGTTGGGGAATGGTGCAAGTAGTGGCTTTCTTGAAGATCAACAGCACATTTGGGCTTTGCGTGATCTGAGAATTTCCCTGTTCTTCATGCCCATCCACGCCCAACCCCACAGGGCCATAACCACGAGGGCAATCTAAAGGAAAGGAGTTAACGGAAATTTTTTCAACCCAACAAGAGGGTTTGAATTTGGGAGAAGGTTCAAACTGGCTCCTGTTTTAGCAGAAAAAGCTCATTCAGCCCTCATAATTATTTGTTCAGCCTAAAGCACCTCAGTTTAGGGAAGGTCCTCGTTATCATCGTACATAGAATCGGAGCGCCTCAGAATTAGGGCTGACCGGCTAACAGAATTTTCAGCTGGCTGGCAATTTCAAAAAGTCACAAGAAACCGTTTCCTTTCTATTTGGACTATTTGTAAACTTTTTTTGCATTTTTAAGAAGAAATGTAAAGGCAACACGGAAAGGCAAAGCCGTTTCCAACCAAAACATCGAAATATTTCATTTTGAAAATGTTTAAACAAAACTTTTTGATTTTTTTTTTCTGATTTTTTTTTTTTAAACAAAACAAACAATTCAGAGAAATTGGCACAAATTCATGGAACATTCTGGTGTCAAAAAAATCTGCATTTTTTTTTTGCAGGGAAAAAAAGAATGGCCAAAACATTTTACCCAGATCTACTCACAATCTTTAATGGCTTTAACCTAATAACCCCCGTAAGGCAAGACAACATGGACAACAGGACAGAGCTGTTGTTCCCACTGCAGATATGAGGACCATCTTTTCCACCATCTATCTTAGTGCTCTAACCCCTGGACTATCCTTCCTCTCTGCATTAACATGTGCGAATGCCCTCAGCTAAAGAGAGGGGCTTTAGATCAAAGCAAAGCAAACCAGCAAATAAACAGCATTATGACAAGTCCAGGAAAGTCAATCAAATGGGGCAACTATCTTCCAAGGTAAAGAGCCCCGATGAACGAAAAGTCTGCGTTTTCCAAAACTCTGGTCAAATAGAACTACTCCAGAAAGTGAAGGACAGAGGGGAGAGTGATAGGTTCCCCCTGGGGTGCCACCTGAAACTGGGGTACCACAGAGCCCCCGTGACCCACCGGCCTGGGCTCCCTTTACACTATACTGCTGTGACCAGCCTGCCAAGCCCTCTCCCAGGTTCCAGCACACATACAGGTAGGGACACACCCAGCTGCAGTCACATACAGATGCCGTGATCAGCCCTGCATGGGGATGCTACAGCTAAGGAACGGCCCAGATGCTCAAGTGCACGCCCCCCAGAGTGTAAACTCAAAATTATACCACCTTGCGCTGCACAGAGATCTGTACAGCGTAAGCTCATGAAATTCACCCCCTCCCTCAATGTGGAGATGCAATAGACAACAGCTTTTTGCCCCACGTTATGACTCCCAAACACTGGTTTATGATAAAGCAAAAACAAATGTATTAACTACAAAAGATAGATTTGAAGTGATTAGAACAGCTCCAAACTGATTACCTAGCAAACAAACAAAAACACAACCTAAGCTTAATATATGAAAGAGATTGGATATAAGAAGCAAATTCTCACCCTAAATGATGATTTAAACAAGCTGTAGAGATTCTTAAGGAGCCAGCTGCACTTGCTTTCAGCTTTAAAACCGCAGGTATTCTCTTCACAGGCTAAACATTCCTTCAGCCTGCATCCAGCACTGCCCTCCAGGTCAGTCCTTATTCCTCAGGTGTTTCCGAGAGTCTCCTTTGGGCCAGGTGTCAGTGAAGAACCATGATAATATCACTCCCCTGCCTTAAATAGCTTTTGCATATGGCAGGAACCCTTTGCCTCCAAGCTTGTTTCCCACACCAGTCAGTGGAAAAACACTGGTATTCCAAGATGGAGTCCAATACCAGGTGACCTGGTCACATGTCCCTGTAGGGTCCTAGCAGCCATGAGTCAGAGGCTGTTTACAGTGTCCTCAGGAAGGCTCCCTGGTGGGAGATTAGCATCTTCTAAGATCTATTGTTTTCTCCAAATGGCTCATTGACCTGAAAAGACCTGTATGTCTTTGGCCTAGTGGGCGTTCCCCAAGTGCAAACACATTTGTAATAGATGCATAGACAATATTCCTAACTTCCAATACAAAAATGATAACTCAGTGGCTTGAGCTTTGGCCTGCTAAATGCAGGGTTGTGAGTTCAATCCTTGAGGGGGGCCATTTAGGGAGCTGGGGTAAAAAAAATCTGTCTGGGGATTTGCCCGGCTTTGAGCAGGGGGTTGGACTAGATGATCTCCTGAGGTCCCTTCTAACCCTGAGATTCTATGCATGCAAGTAGGATAATCTAAGTCAGAACCTTTTCAATAGTTTACATGACCTATCTTGCATAAAATATATCACAGTTATGCCATAGTCATATCTCTCTGAAGGATCATAGAATGTCAGGGTTGGAAGGGACCTCAGGAGATCATCTAGTCCAACCCCCTGCTCAAAGCAGGGCAAATCCCCAACTTTTTTTTTTCTCCATATTGCTTGCCCCATATCCCTAAATGGCCCCTTTAAAGATTGAACTCATAATTCTGGGTTTAGCAGGCCAATGCTCAAACCACTGAGCTATCTCTCCCCCCCTCCCCCAAAATGGATATGACGTGCAGTGTCACAGGGAGTATATACTAGCCCTAGCCCCTCCTCCATTTCATTACCGATCAGAGAGACCCTCCGTTCCAGTCTAGATCACATTCTCCTGGGTGTTCTGGCACTCTGATTATCAGAGAAAGACTTCAGCTTAATCGGACTCTAAACTATTACTCTTCTAATTTTCTGCTGGCTCCAAGTTTAATAAATACAAGGGGTTAAAAAAAATGCAGTATCTTGTTGCTATGAATAGTGCAGTCTGTTTTCCGTAAGGCACTTGAGAGCAACAAGAATCAATTGCCTAGAAGTTGTTGCCTGTTAAATTGAAGATGTATTGGAAACCTTAGGGCTGCTGTGGGGAAGTTAAATGACATACTCGCTCTAGGCCTCAGTTTCCCCATCAGTAAAAGAGGGATACAGATGCTTCCTACAGCATAGGCAGGTTGTGAGCATAAATCCATGGATGTTCATGAGGCAGTCAGATACTCAGGCACTAGAGGCTCATACGTTAAGATCTAAACTCTCACCTTCAAACCCCACTGCCAATGACCCAGTCAGGGGGCACCAGCATGACAAGTGGTGACCCCTATGGGAATTTAACTGGGAAGCCCCTGAAGCTTGGGACAAACTTCTCCAGCAGAGGAGTTTTTAAGCCAAACCTACTTGGGGTGTGTGACGAGGCGCTGGCTAAGGAACTCTGAGCCAGGCCTCTGTCCCACCAGCTCCAATCCAGAAAGGGGAATTGGAGCTGGCTGAGTAAGCCCAGGCCTGAGGGGCAAACAGGGAACAGCTGTCGGCCTCGTTAGCCAGGGGCTACATAAAGGCTGGCAGGAAGGCAGCCAAGGGGGGAAAGAAGGAAAGGGAGGAGTCAGAGAGTTAGGGGGAAGGTCATCTCTGCTGGCTGCAGGTGTTAGCAGTCCCTGGGGCTATGACACCTAGGCTGTTTGTAGCTAGAAGGCGGTGGGGAAGCATACTGTAATTTACAAGCGCAGGTGACTGCACCAACGCGCAGGTCTCTGAGTGGTTTGTGGAGCAGAGCAGAGACAGGAGCAAATGGGGCTAGGGTGACCAGACAGCAAATGTGAAAAATCAGGACAGAGGGTGGGGGGTAATAAGAGCCTATATAAGAAGAAGACCCAAAAATCGGGACTGTCCCTATAAAATCGGGACATCCTAAATGGGGCCCCGCTATGCCCTGTTACAGGGTGGTGCTCTGTCCTCCTCTGGGCACAGGCCCGGATTCTCAGCTCTCTTATACTGGTGTGAATGTTGAGCAACGCCCTGGATTTTGGTAGAATGGCTTTGGATTGATTCTGACAACCTGGGTCCGAATTTAGCTTGTGCATCCATGGCTTTCCACAACTCCAGCACTTTCAACAATTCTAGCGGGCATTTGAAATTCAGCCATGTAGGAAATGGTTTTGGTTGCACATCACGATACCTCTGAAAATCACGGGCTAAGCCTGGGCAGGGTATTTTGCATGGAGTTCATTGCTAAGTGTGTAGGGCTAGACAGCTGCCTTGCATTGCAAGAGCAACATGAAGCAATTGGAGAGACTCAGTGACAGAGCTAATATATCGAAAGCGCACAGCTAAGGGAGGCTGAGCCAGTCGTGTGTGTGCAGCTGTCGTAGCTGCATGAAGAAAAGTGCCGTTTGATTGCATGTGGGCTGATGTATGGGGTCTCTGGGGAAATGAATTGTATGTCAGCGGTGAGAAAAGTATTAAAATCCACCCCTTAGCGGGAAGAGAACTGATATGCAAAGACTAAGGCAATAAAGGTGTCAGACAGCGACAGCATTACAGATAGCGTACGTAAAAAAGAATGAAAGAACTATTCCAAGGCCCTCTACGTGCATTGTATCTAAAGTTCCACAAACAGCCTATTGTGGGATGGTCTGTTAAAGAATAAATGCCTATATATGGTGTATTACTTGAGAACCAGTATGTGACGATGTAATTAAAGACCGGACCCTAGTGTAGAAGCACAAGGGGGCAAAGTGAAGATTACGTGTCTGACTCAGGCATTTCCTGGCTTCTGAATGTTTAACCGTAACATCCTCTTGTTGCCTTTTTTTGATGGAATTGTTTTATTAATGATTGATTATTGTGGTAGCTCCTAAAAGCCCCAATGAGGGATTAGGGCTCCATTGTGTTATGTGCTGTCCACACGGGTAATTAAAAAGATCATCTTAGACTCATTTTAGTCTTCCACTGTCTGTCTTCCCTCCTGCCCCTCTGTGTATTTTTCTCTGCCTATTCTCTCTTGCCACATGCTCTTTGGTATAATCCAGGCGTAGGCAACCTATGGCACGGGTGCCGAAGGCGGCCCGCGAGCTGATTTTCAGTGGCACTCACACTGCCCGGGTCCTGGCCACCGGTCTGGGGGACTCTGCATTCTAATTTAATTTTAAATTAAGCTTCTTAAACATTTTAAAAACCGTATTTACTTTACATTCAACAATAGTTTAGTTATATATTATAGACTTAGAGAAAGAGACCTTCTAAAAACATTAAAATGTATTAGTGGCACACGAATCCTTAAACCTGGGTGAATAAATGAAGACTCGGCACACCCCTTCTGAAAGGTTGCCGACCCCAGGATAATCAGTAGCAGGTTCAGTGCACTGACTTCCGAGCCAGTGTCAAGGTCCTGCAAATGCTTTACATGTGTTTATCACCTCTCCTTGTAGAGCTGAGTTTGCTTCATCCACCGCTTCTCAGGCCACAAGGGACCATCTTCTCTGACCTTCTGCACAACACCAGCCAGAGAATTTCACCCAGTGATTCGTTTAGTCCAGCACTGTAACTGCCCAGGGGTCCATTCCTCATGGTTCCCCAGTCAAAGGCTCCCCCAAGATTCCATTTCCTGGAATCTCCAAAGTGGGGCTAAGTCTCCTGCAGACATGCTGTGTTCATCTCGGCTGCCATGGGCCATCTTGAGTCTCTCGGGCCTTTCTCCCCTCCCACGGCTTCGCAGAAAGCATGCCAGAGACCTGTGAGCATCCGGGTGTGTACAGTCTGGAGAAGGCCCAGCCTGCGAGAAATAGCAAAACAAATGGAGTGTGCAAATGGAGCAGCAAGATAGACCCACAAACCAGCTCGGCAGAAGAGGGGAAGGTTTATTCCAACCAGAACCGAACTGATAGCTCCAGTTTTTAGTAGAACAAGAACATTCCCAGGGCTCCTCCTCTGCTCGGTGAGGAACTGTGAGAAACCCCAGAGAGCAGATGGGCAGAACCACCTGCATTTGTTGGATGACCATTAGGAAAGTAATTAGACTCCTGAACACATTGATGTCAGTGGAGTGACTCTGGATTTACACCAGTGTAGTGGCAAGAGCTGGCCTAGCTTGTCCTTCTGTTACCTTCAGCCATGCACATTTAGTAGACTAGTCCTCTCTCCTTCCCCTCTCTTCTTCTGAGGTCCTGCATGGGCACCACTTTTGGAATAAATCCGGTGGTGCTGGGGAGGGTGGGCATTACAGTGGTGCAAGGGGACGGTGCCAGGTTCTAGGTTTGCATCCCACTGGGTCCGGACTGGTTTTGTTCTGAAAGGTTTTCTGTCCATTTTTAGTTGAAAAAGACCCCTTCTTGCAGATCCAGAGTTTGAAATCACAGACGCAACTTTGCTTTCTGCAGAGCAAGGGGACGTTTGTCTAGAAAGTCCGCATTTACAGGATTTATTTCTTTATTATGCTGAGAATCTCTCCACTACACTCGTGCCGGGTCAATGCTCGCTAGACGAGGTCCATACTTTCCTGACACAAACTGGTTGAAACTATATTAAAGAACAATATTGTCAGACATATAGATGAACGTAATTTGTTGAAGAGTCAACATGGTTTTAGTAAAGGGATATCATGCCATATCAATCTACTAGAATTCTTTGAGGGGGGTGGGGAGGAGTCAATGTCTGTACGGGGACCATGGCAGCCAGCTAGACCACAGCATGGAGAACAGAACCACCACGCAGGATCCCCAGCTTGCATCGCGGTAGTGCCCCAAGGCCCAATCAGGAGTGGAGCCCTATTGCGCCAGATGCTGTACAAAACACATATGAGGCACAGGGCCCACCTCAAAGAACTGGCGGTCTAGGAAAGCAAAAGGAGAGTCTCTGTTCAGGGCTGTTGGCGTTATGGCTTATGGCTTTGTTTAGTGTCTAGCCAGGCACATGAGAGCATCATGCTGGAGCTGTAAGTCAGTGGCGTGGTCGTCCTACCTGCTGGGCACGTGCCCTGCAACTCCTGCATCCATCATGCCCCTTTGGCTACTGTTGATATGGGAGAGCCCCAATAGAGGAGGATGGGATGGTGGCTAGCTGCCTTGAAAGCAAATTGGCAGCTGGAAACAAGGAGGAGGAGGCAGCACCAAGTGACCAGCCCAATGTCCACGGACTGCAGTTTGGGTACCATCGGCCTGGCGGGATGCATAGGACGACGGGTAGCTCTTCTACGCTGAGTCATGGGGTTTAACCACACGTCCAGCTTTCCTCTCCATGCTTGTTCGAACACAACGAGCAGCCAAACTGACATGACACCAGAAGTGAATCTGACCCGCTAGGCATCTGGTCTTCCTGCCCCAGAGAAGCCAGGTCTTTCCCTAGCCTCCTAGTCAGGAATAGAAAGAGTTAAACTGCCTGGATTACGAGGGGAAGTGAGGCATTGGCCTTGGAAAAGTGGCAGATCTTTCCAGGGTGATTCAAAGAAGCTGGCATCCAGACTCTCTCTCTCTCCTGACAATTCAAGTCACACGAAGCACCAGGCACGTGACCCGGCTGCCTCCAACGGAGATAATTAGAGTCCATTTAGTGTAGCGTCTGCTGCTTTCCTGACCTCACACGGTGCCTCGACCCAGGGCAGCGAGGGGTAATTCTGCAATTTCCATAGCTAGATATTTGCGTTGCGGCCGATTGGGGGAATAGAGTCGAGGCGGCGGTATTGAAACCACAGGGCATTAGTGCCGCAGTTAAGGAAACAAATCTGACAGCATAACCCTGAGACACCTTTCATGTTTTAATTAAACCTATATATAGAAATCTGCAGGCAGGCAAACTGCAGTAAAAGTTTCTCACTTGCTGAGTATTTTTCCATCCAATTTCCCCCCCTCCCCAATGTAGAGAAGGGAGGGAAAAAAATCCCTTGCACTCATTTTGACAGAGAGAGAGAAATGCCGAGGAGATAGAGATCAGTAGCATTTAAATTCTCCAGGACCTGTCTGAATGGCACAGGCTCTGCTGACGCTCCCTGATAAGACCGAGCTGCGCCCTTTCGCCCCGATAAAGCGAGGCTAACACAAGCCACACACAATGAGCCGAGGTATCCATTTAATCAGCCTGTCTTTGCTCTTTGTTGAACCGGGAGGGAATGCGGGGTTTCAGACAATGCTCCCGGGGTCTGGGGAAATCACAAAGGGTGTCCAGAGGAATTACTGTTGTGGGGGGGGAGGTAGAAGGGGGCAGTGTGATTTTTACTGCTTTTCGGCCTTGGAAGGACTGCAGGGGCGATCATCACCAGGGATCATAGGAATCTGTTTGCCATGGAAAAACGTGGAATTTTGCATTTTTACAGAGGATCTTTCGTTTTTCCATTTTGCAAAAAAATAAAACCATATACAGTGGAACCCTGATTATCCAGTCTAATTGGCACCAGGGCCAGATCGGGTAAGCAGGAGAATGGGCGAAGCGCTTTCTATCCCTCATTTGAAGAGGGCTGACAGCCCCCGAGCCCTGCCGCTGTCAGCCCCTGGCGGCTGGTGGTTCAGTTAATACAGAGAGACGGATAACGGCAGCTCGGCTAAATGGGGTGCTGCTGTATATCAATAATACACTGTTTAATGGACCTGTCTATACTGTAGGAAGGAAAACTAAAGTTCAGCATTTCATTTTAATCCTGGGAAAATGCGGATTATTGTGATTTTTTTATATCTGAGAATTTTGGGGGGGTTATCACGGAAAACTAGAATCCCTGATCATTAACATCGCCTCCTCGCTGACTGAGCGCCACATGGCCTAATCACTAGCGATGCCCTTAAATTAGTAATGAAAATACATTGCTCTGATTCCAGCCTCTTTCCTGGGTAGTTCTCAAACCGCTCACAAAGAAGGTCAGTATCATTATCCCCATTTTACAGATGGGGAAATTGAGGCTCCCAGAGGCAAAGTGACTTGCCCAAGGTCACGCAGCCCAGGAGAGAAGAAGGCAAAAGGTTTCCATCTCGTTCACGCTCAGTGAAGTTGTCAAAGTGGCTGGAGCCCGAGGGGGTGTAAGATCTACGATGCTTTATAGCAGTTCAACTTATTTCGCTTTGCTGAAGTGGAAGCACTTAGATACCTGTATTACTGCATCTACACTGCGAGAACTGCCACTTTAACCGCGCTGCAATAACTAAAATGACAACCCTTTTAACGTTTCGACAAGGCCTTGAGCTTTGTTGTCGCTCAGTTTAAAATAAAAGCTACAGCATCACCAAACCTCAAGGTCTCAAAAAGCACGACTCAGGCCTCAAAAAAATCAAGGCATTTTAAAATCAAGGGCTTTGCTAAAAAATACATCTGGGGTTGGCTTTCTTTGTTTGTTTTCTTTTGTTTTGTTTTGGCCTTTATGTTGCCTTTGGGCCATGCTTTCTGCAACTGGGAGTGCTAGAAACCTAATTTTCCATTTTTAAACAACAGAGAAGAGACTCCCCTTTTGGGCCCCTGGGAGGTCCAGGTAGGGTGATCAGATGTCCTGACTTTATAGGGAGAGTCCTGAATTTTGGGTCTTTTTCTTATATAGGCTCCTATTACCCCACACCCCCATCCCGATTTTTCACACTTGCAGTCTGGTCACCCTAGGTCCAGGACAGAGTCCTGCACCCTTGACTTCCTTGGCAGCAGGTGGGAAGTGGGGGGGGGCGGTGCAACCCCCCCAACACACAGTCACCCTGGCAACCCTACTCCCTTTGCCAAGGGGAGGAGTGGAGACAGCAGCAGTCCCTACCAGGCGGACTGCAAGCAATCTCTGACCCAGTGCAAAGCCCAGCATGCCCAGGAAAGCAGGAGGGAGGCCGTGAACGGCCTGGCATTCACAGCACATGGCAGAGGCCAGCCAGAGAGCGAAGGTGAAAAGAGCTCTCGCTGCAGCCTGCCAGCACAGCAAACCCAGGCCCGGCAACCTCGGCCTGCAGGAAAGGCTCGGGAGGGGACAATCCACTCCTGCCCACGCCAGGAGGAGGCAGCCCATCCTTCCTGCCACCCTGCAGCCAGCCCGCACCGGAGTTTGGATCCAGAGACCCAACCCGCTTATCGTCAGTACCATTCCAGGAGGGAGCAGCTGGTTAGTCCCCCTCCAGAGATCCCCAGGGAGGACCTGCTGGCCTGCACAAGTCTCCTGCCTGCTCAGCCAGAAAAGAAACCTGAGTGAGTCCTCTGTAGTATAGGTAGAGGCCGGTAGGATTCAATCTCGCAGCATTAAGGCACATGCATCTGCGAAAAGGCTTCCCTCTCCCTGGATCATCAAGCCCTGCATTGCTAATTCCCAGTGCAATAAAGCATCTCCTCACAGGCCTGCAACATACCTCCATGTGCACCACTGGGGTACCTGAGATGAGGGGGACGGACAGACAGAGACGAGGAGGGAGACACTGGTGTTTAGGAACACTGGGGGAGTGTGGGCTCACGTGACCTCCTGTGCTTGCCAGCATAGCCTTCAGTAATTAAAAAGCATTATTAATATCTCTATTCATTTAATCTTTTTACTGACTGTGTATTTCTCTTTAATCAAATCCGCACATACTGATTTTAATTGTTTGCTTGTGCGAGTTTGAATTATTTGTGAGGCCAAGCATGGCAGCCCTGGCCTCAGAATGGTCAACCCCTTGTCTCACTGGAGGCACCTCCAAGTAGCTTTATTCTTTAGCACACCAGGAGGAGGAGCTGGGCATCTGAAAGGAGCCTGGGCAACAGAAACGTTGGAACTGTCCAAAGACTGTGAGCTGCCCGTCTCCTGTTTGCACATGATACGGGTAGTAAGCCAGTGGTGAAAGTGGGGTTGCATACACCTCGGGGAGTTCATCAACAATTCATTCTGGGATGGTCATTTGATGCGGCCAGACCATATCAGGAATTGAATTCTGTTTTTGACAGAAGTAGAGTCCTTTGTCATCCTCATAAGAATGGCCCCACTGGGTCAGACCAAAGGTCCATCTAGCCCAGTATCCTGTCTTCCGACAGTGGCCAGTGCCAGGTGCCCCAGAGGGAATCATCCAGTGATCCATCCCCTGTTGCTCATTCCCAGATTCTGGTAAACAGAGGCTAGGGACACCATTCCTGCCCATTCTGGCTAATAGCCATTGATGGACCTATCCTCCATGAATTTTTCTAGTTCTTTTTTGAACCCTGTTATAGTCTTGGCCTTCTCAACATCCTCTGGCAAGGAGTTCCACAGGTTGACTGTGCGTTGTGTGAAGAAATACTTCCTTTTGTTTGTTTTAAACCTGCTACCCATTAATTTCATTGGTGACCCCTAGTTCTTGTTTTATGAGAAACAGTAAACAACACTTCCTTATCTACTTTCTCTACACCAGTCATGATTTTATAGACCTCAATCATATCTCCCCTTAGCCTTCTCTTTTCCAAGCTGAAAAGTCCCAGTCTTATTAATCTCTCCTCATACAGAGGCTGTTCCATACCCCTAATCATTTTTGTTGCCCTTTTCTGAACCTTTTCCAATTCCAATACACCGCTACCTCAATATAACGCTGACCTCAGGAGCCAAAAAATCTTACCGCATTATAGGTGAAACCGTGTTATATTGAACTTGCTTTGATCCACCAGAGTGCGCAGCCCCGCCCCAGCAGAGCACTGCTTTACTACGTTATATCCGAATTCATGTTATATCGGGTCACGTTATATCGAGGTAGAGGTATATATATCTTTTTTGAGATGGGGCGACCACATCTGCACGCAGTATTCAAGATGTGAGCATACAATGGATTTATATAGAGGCAACATGATATTTTCTGTCCTATTATCTATCTCTTTCTTAATTATTCCCAGCATTCTGGTCGCTTTTTTGACTGCTGCTGCACATTGAGTGGATGTTTTCAGAGAACTCTCCACAATGACTCCAAGATCTCTTTCTTGAGCGGTAACAGCTAATTTAGACCCTCGAGATCAAGCCAAGCAAGAGCAATGGAAAGAAACAGTTTCCAAATTGAACTTCATGCATTCCAGTCACAAAGTCTGGCAAACTATTAAAAGAGACTGAGCACAGATTCTAGTCTGGGCAAGGGGGAATAACCAGTAACAGGAAACTCCATTGCAGCCCAGCTGGTGGCCACTGGCAGAGCTCCGAATCGAGAGGAAGTTTTCAGCTGTGCAGTTAAAACGGTGGCTGCTGAGAGATGGCCGTCTCCGAGTGTGGACACAAACCTGATGGCTCCTTTTAGTGATCAAGATCGTCGCCTGGTTATACATGAATTGTTGTCTAACAAGGATCCTGGTCTAGATAACGCCCAGCACGAGCTTATCTCTCACTTTGGGCCAATCACCAAAAACTGACTGCTTCGATTTCTGAATCTTTGTATCCAGGACTGCAGCAGAGCTAAGGTTGTCGCTGATTCCAAATGAGGGAAACCACTGACAGACCCAAAGAGCTTCCAATCGATGGCTCTGTGTGATATCTACAAGCGGTTGGAGACACTAATCCTGATGTGGATTAATGAGATAGTTGAGCCTCACTGCCTCGCATTCAGGCTGGATTCAGGAGGGGACGACGCAGCCAGCGTCAGGTACTTTATCTGACTAAAGATACTGAAAATGCATTGCAACGAGGAGAGAAAGTTGGTACCGTCCGTACTGGTCCGACAGCAGCCTACAATACTGTGTGGCACGTTTTGCTGATTGCCTTCTGCAGGCTGCTGGTAAGGATTAGCAATCAAAGCTTCATCCTGTACACTGGTGAGAAAAATTGGGCACCTAAAACATCTCCACAAAGGCCTTTCATGAGGGTCCATTTTGACTCCCCTTTTGTTCAATACATATACATACGACCTTCCTGAAATGCAGGCCGAGAAGTATGTGAATGCTGATGACATCTATATTGCTGAAACTGGAAACGATGGAAGGGCATCTCAGCGACGGTATGGGAATTTGGACCACTTACCTCCAGCAAAGAAGACTAATTCTCAGTGAAACCAAGATAGGGGCAACTAAACAATCATCTTGCCAATCATCCCATCCTGATCAGCATCCAAGGATGGCTACTTCCCTTCCATCCAGTTGTCACATATTTGGAAATAAAACTCAACCCTAGTTGGACATACCAGCCTCCCCTGGAATACCTGAAAATGAAGATCTCTTCCCGTACAGCCTTGAGATGAAAACTATCAGGGATCTCCTGGGGAGAGGACCTTTGGACCTTCATACATTGGCTCTGGTGTTTGTTCCAGCTCTGTGTTTTCATCTGCTCTGTGGTTTGGGGGCTCGGCTGCCACACTCAGCTTGTTGCCACGGAGCGGAATCCGACCACTCGGATTATTAGTGGCTGCTTGAATTGCACCCAGCCTCTCCTCTGCATGCGCTAGTGCGCATAGCTCCACCAGACCTTTGGAAAGATGCCACTACCGTTAACGCTGCCTGGAGACCTGTGACAGGTGAAACCAACCTACTCCATCTCCAGTTGACTGATGCTGCATTTTCAGACCGGAAACAACACGCAGCGCCAACACGAATGTCTGCTTTTTATTGAGAGGAGGAATTCCACTCCCACGGACCAGGGTGTGACACTGTGCCTGATCTCTTGACCCCCCCCCCTTTGCTATGGTAGCGCTCACACTCCTGGACAAGGATGCTACTGGCCTTTTAACATGCACAAGTGATCCGCACTGCCAGGGAGCTGAAAACCACATTCTTATTAGGCAGACGCCTCAGTGGAAAAGTTTCAGAGTAGCAGCTGTGTTCATCTGTATCCGCAAAAAGAAGAACAGGAGTACTTGTGGCACCTTAGAGACTAACGAATTTATTAGAGCATAAGCTTTCGTGGACTACAGCCCACTTCTTCGGATGCATATAGAATAGAACATATATTGAGGAGATATATATACACACATACAGAGAGCATAAACAGGTGGGAGTTGTCTTACCAACTCTGAGAGGCCAATTAATTAAGAGAAAAAAAACTTTTGAAGTGATAATCAAGATAGCCCAGTACAGACAGTTTGATAAGAAGTGTGAGCATACTTACAAGGGGAGATAGATTCAATGTTTGTAATGGCTCAGCCATTCCCAGTCCTTATTCAAACCGGAGTTGATTGTGTCTAGTTTGCATATCAATTCCAGCTCAGCAGTCTCTTGTTGGAGTCTGTTTTTGAAGTTTTTCTGTTGTAATATAGCCACCCGCAGGTCTGTCACTGAATGACCAGACAGGTTAAAGTGTTCTCCCACTGGTTTTTGAGTATTTTGATTCCTGATGTCAGATTTGTCAGCAATGCTGAACACAACGCCATCTACAGCCTCAGAAACAACCCTGACATCATAATCAAAAAGGCTGACAAAGGAGGTGCTGTCATCATCATGAATAAATTGGAATATGACCAAGAGGCTGCTAGACAGCTCTCTAACACCACATTCTACAGGCCATTATCCTCTGATCCCACTGAGGATTACCTAAAGAAACTATAAAAAGCAACAGAGGGTCCTGTGGCACCTTTGAGACTAACAGAAGTACTGGGAGCATAAGCTTTCGTGGGTAAGGACCTCACTTCTTCAGATGCAAGACTTGCATCTGAAGAAGTGAGGTCCTTACCCACGAAAGCTTATGCTCCCAGTACTTCTGTTAGTCTCAAAGGTGCCACAGGACCCTCTGTTGCTTTTTACAGATTCAGACTAACACGGCTACCCCTCTGATACTAAAGAAACTACACCATCTGCTAAAAAAACTGCTCTAATAAATTTGTTAGTCTCTAAGGTGCCACAAGTACTCCTGTTCTTCTTTTCTCAGTGGAAAAGAAAGTCTACAACACTAAGTCAATTCAGGGGTCCACCCCTGCACCTGCCTCCTTGTGCACTCAATCGCAGATCCTGGACTGGGCTCAACAGGCTAATCTCTGGCTCACCCAGAGTTCCTGCAACGATGCAGCGGCTTGGCCTGGTGTTCTCTTCGTGCTGTGATTGTGGGGCAGCGTTGCAGGCAGTTTGCCAGCTGGCCCAATTCCACATCTGGAGGGTGGTTTACAGCACCTGGCCATCTCTCCTCTGGTTCTGGAACCCGGGCAGTGAGCTCTGACACCTGCATACAAGAGGAAGGTCTCTCCATGAGACTCCACGGGCAGCGATCGGGCTCCTGGCACACAGAATCACAGAGAGCTTCAGGGGTCCATGCTGCTCACACCCCTGCATGGTCCACTGCTTATAAAACCATGCTCTTAGAGGGAATCACCTCCAGTAGCTAGGATCAAACCGGAAACCTCTGGTCCTTAAGAGCCCTTGCTGCCAGAGCTAAATGACCCCAGTTCTGGTATCATTGCTGTAGTAGGCTCATCAACCCCAATTATGTGGCCCAGTCACCACCAGAGGGGGACTGAGTTTCCCACTGAGTGGGCGTGGGTTACAGATTCAACACACATGACTGAATCACAACACCGGGGTGATAGGACTGCTGGGCTTAGGGTTACCATACGTCTGAGTTTTCCCGCACATGACCTCTTTTTTTGGTCCTCCAATCTCCATCCGGGTGGATTTTTGAAATATGAACAAATGTCCGTGATTGCCACCCTTACTTCTGCACTGCTGCTGGCAGCGGCGCTGCCTTCAGAACTTAGGGAGAGGAAGTTCCCTGGGACTGACTACATGGGTCTGGGGCATTGCTGGGGAAGGGGATATACGTGAGGCAGAAAAGTGAGGAGAAAGCCAGCAGACAGTGAGAGAAGCAGGTGAGTGTGGCCACCAGGGAGCAGAGACCCAAGTCCTGGGGGCCTGGAACTGCATGCAGGGGCAGACCTGGAAATGGCACAACAGGAAGAAACGCGGTCGGAAGGGACTGGCTGCCTGTACATATAAACTTGATTTACATTTCTTTTTGAGGTCATTACACTTGTTATTTATAAATATTAGCTATCCAAAGTAGAAAGAAACTGTACAGTAGAAACTGTGCACCCCCTTCCCCCGCCAGCTCCCCCACCCCCCGGCAGTGTCCTCTATTTGGGAACTTGAAATATGGTAACCCTATCTGGACCTCCCCAATGCTTCCACCTTGAACAGTTACCAGAAGAAAGGAAGACAAATGCCAAAGATCAATGCCTTATACAGAACGCAAGCAGGGAGCTAGTCACACACTGCTGTGGAGTCCCTGGGGTCTCTGGCAATACATGCTTCCCCCATTAAAGCCAGTGTGTCCTTGTAGCTGGTGCTCTGGTCATGAACTCAGCAGACCTAGGTTCTAGTCCTCGCTCGGCTGCTGGGTGACCTTGGTCACTTTAACGTTGCCATACTTCAGTTTCCCTATCTGTAAAATGAAGATAACACCTCCCCCCACTGACAAAAGGGGCTACATAAATGCCAACTGCTCTTATAATATAAATCCACTTTGCCTGCAAAACAATGGGAATCTCTGCCTTTCCCTGGAACTGCCCTTCTGTCTTCTTTGGTCATGCCGATGCTGTCTGAGACAGAGTCTTTTTCGTTTCCCTTCTGTGTGTCCACTTCAAGGACAGCAGCCAGGAATATCTTTATTCATAAGGGAGCGACACGAAGGGATGGGCCTGCTCTAGCAGTGATGAAATGAGATGTTCATCAGCACCGGCTCTCTGCAAAGCCATCCTTTCCCCAGCAGGGACCATTGTGTAATTAACATAGAGTATAAAGCGTATTTAATTAGGCATTGAAACGCTCCAAGCCATATGCCCCTGTTTTCATTTGCAAGTGACAGGAGTCTTCTTTTCCTCCTGCTGCAAGATGTTTTCAAGGTTCTTTCCTCTCGTTTTCAGCCCTCAGAGTTCTCTCTATTGAGTTAAGACCATGGGGGGAGGGATAGCTCAGTGGTTTGAGCATTGGCCTGTTAAACTCAGGGTTGTGAGCTCAATCATTGAGGGGGCCATTTAGGGATCTAGGGCAAAAATCTATCTGGGGATTGGTCCTGCTTTGAGCAGGAGGTTGGACTAGATGACCTCCTGAGATCCTTTCCAACCCTGATAGTCTATGATTCTATGGATGAACAGCTGGGCCCAAAATGTGACTTTTCACCATGAGCTGAAAGAGATACTAAGATGGCATCATGTTGCATTCAAACAGTAATCTATCTCCAGGATGCTACAGAGGCTGGGAACAGCAGCGGTGAGAGTGTTACATTGAATCCCACTTTCCTTGAAATCTAACGGCAACCCCTCAAGTCCTGCTGAATACTACACCAAAGTCTTGATCATGAACTACAGTAAGAGTCCAAAAACGAGAAAGTCATCTTCCAGGTTAGCCCTGCCTCTTGGTGAGTTTTGAATCCTACTTCTCCAAAGGTATTCCAAGAACCAGAGAAAACTATTAATCCCTTGCTCCAATTTTCCACACCATAAAATACATGAGATTTGTAAATTATGCACGGAACAGTCCTCTTTTCTAGATTCCACATTTCCCTGCAGCTCACGCAATCCCGCCATTGCCCGTGACGGATTGCTAACACTCATTCCAATCACCCCTGAAATGCTAACTCAAGACAAAGGCTAGAGAACACTTCCTATGTTTAAAAGAAAGTCAAAATCAAAACGAAACCTTTGGAAATAATTGAAACAAAACCTTCTGATCAACATGATCTATTTTTTTTTAATCAGTCCTTGAAAATTTGCATGATTGATATTTTGTCCCATTCTGGGATGGAAACATTTGTTTAAATCTTGAACACACTCATGGGATGGGAAAAACATTTCCCGCCCAGCTGTAGATCAAACAAGGAAGAGTGGCCAAGAAAAAATGGTGAGACCTAACTGAGAAAAGAATGGCTTTCTGCTTCATTCTGATACATCCCTCCCTGTGTCTTCCAGTGTGAATCTCTTTCTTTTCTAAGGCATAAAAGAGTTGCTTCCCTTTTCAGTTTTGAAGCATGTTCTGCCCCTTTCCCATGGCTGCATCAGGAATCCAGGATGAGACAGACCTGTTCAAATGAATTAAGAATCAGTAGACTCGTCTTCTGAACTGAATCAATGTGTCGCAAAGGAGAGTTCTCAGCTCTGCTGAGTAATAGATTGACAGAGGTGAGGCCCTGGTTTCTACACACATACTCACAATCTATAAAGCTGCCTTTCGACAGTTCCACTTGACCCTGAAATTTATTCTGTCTCCTCCAGCAGCTGAGTGTAGTAAATTGTGCCTTTCGCCACAGGTCAGGGCAACTGCATCTATATTAGAATCAATCATAGAATATCAGGGTTGGAAGGGATCTCAGGAGGTCATCTAGTCCAACCCCCTGCTTAAAGCAGGATCAACACCAACTAAATCATCCCAGCCAGGGCTTTGTCAAGCCGGGCCTTAAAAACCTCTCAGGAAGGAGATTCCACCACCTCCCTAGGTAACCCATTCTAGTGCTTCACCACCCTCCTAGTGAAAAACTTTTTCCTAATATCCAACCTAAACCTCCCCCACTGCAACTTGAGACCATTACTCCTTGTTCTGTCATCTGCTACCACTGAGAACAGTCTAGATCCATCCTCTTTGGAACCCCCCTTCAGGTAGTTGAAAGTAGCTATCAAATCCCCCCCTCACTCTTCTCTTCTGCAGACTAAATAATCCCAGTTCCCTCAGCCTCTCCTATTAAGTCATGTGCTCCAGCCCCCTAATCATTTTTGTTGCCCTCCACTGGACTCTTTCCAATTTTTCCACGTCCTTCTTATATTGCCACTCTATGGTCTAGCAACGGCACCCACTCTGCCTCTTTTGGGTGAGACACATGTCATTCTCCCTTCTGGTTGGAGTATTTCCAGGCTGAACAGTTCCCTGACTATACCATGATATTCCCCAGCAAGGCAGCCTGCCTACATGGCTAGCATCTGCACTCGGCTTTCTCTTCAGAGGCTAATCACAGAGTCATTGCCACCGGTTACAAGTAACAACACAGCTCTTTCTAAGCATGCACATGTATTTTTCAGGTACGAGGCATGCAGAGAAAACAGATTAAAAACAATAAAAGAACCTACACGCATGCTATAATGCTTACCAAAGGTCACCACAGCTCCAACATGGCTCTGGCAGGGGAGCAGTCCATCTAACCCCACTCGGAACTCCTAACCTACTTAAGCTTAATTCAGTGAAGCTTAATTTAATTCAATAAGGTTTGTCCAGGATATTGCAGGGCATTCCCAAAACAGTCACACCTTCCTTTTTCTTTGTTTGTGGAAGTATAGATATGTCTAGACTACCCGCCGGATTGGTGGGTAGTGATCGATCTATCAGGGATCGATGTATCGCGTCTCGTCTAGACGCGATACATCAATCCCCAAACGCACTCCCCGTCGACTCCGGAACTCCACCAGGGCGAGAGGCAGAAGCGGAGTCAATGGGGGAGTGGCAGCCGTCGATCCCGCGCTGTGAGGACGCAAAGTAAGTCAATCTAAGTCGATCTAAGATACGTTGACTTCATCTACGCTATTCTCGTAGCTGAAGTTGCGTATCTTAGATCAACCCCTCCCCCAGTGTAGACCAGGCCTATGTCACATTGCTGTTTTCTCCAAAGCCTAGTTCAATGAAGCAGGCTAGATTAAATTCTGGGCCTGATGCTGGGCTCCCACAGAAATCCCCATGGGCAGGTTAACCCATAAGGCACCAACCCAGGAAAGAATTTGCTTAGTTTTTAAGCTTGTCACTTTGTCCTATTGAGTTAAGTGTTTTGCAGTATCAGGAACTATGAGGGTTTCTTGTACCTTCCTCCATATCATCTTTTACTGCCCTGTACTAGAGACAGGACACCAGACTTGATGGACCTATGGACATTTCTGATGCTATGTCACTTGCAAGAAGAGAAAAGCAACCAGGAGAAATCACTGTGACCCTCCTGCTCCTGCTTCCAAGTGTCTGTGGGGAAATCAGTAGGCAGGAAACGAATTTTCTGTCCTGCAAGAATTTTCAAGGCTGGAAAAAAAAAAATCCTGTTCAAAATTGGGACAAAAAGTCAAAATCTCAAAAAAAATTGTGAACCAAAACACTCAAAAAAAATTGAATCACGTCAAACAAAATGTTTCTGTTCAGTTTAGAAAGACAAGGTGGGTGAGGTAATATCTTTTATGAGACCAACTTCTGTTGGTGAGAGAGACAAGCTTTCAAGCTACACAGAACTCTTCTTCATTTTAACTTTTTTTTACTATGAATTAACTTAAATTTCAGAATAAAAGTTGACTCGAACCACTTTCATTCTGAACCAACAAATGGAACTTTTCATTTTGAAGCTGTCGAAAAGGGGCATTTCAAGCATTTTGAAACATATTTTCGTTCCCCAAACAATTTTTGAAACAGGAAATGTGTTGAAAGTGACCTGTTCCCACGAACTGCTTCGGTTTTGGAGAGTCGGCATTTTCCAGTGAAAAAATGTTTTGTCGAAAAATCAAGTTCCAGCCCAGGATTCTCACTAGGTCCCATTTCTGGCCCAGCAACATGGCTTCATGTAGCCATTGGTTCTCCCACCGTGACCTGCAGGAAGCCCACACACCACCATGGTAAGTAACTGTTGGATGAAAACCTGCATGGCAATTTGCTGTGGTACTCCATCCCCTTTGCAGTGCTGACGTCTCCATCTTTGAATCCCAGTCAGGCGGCAGCCATAGGTTGCAAATGGGCTTGGGGGATGGGAAGCTCACACCAGACAGTCTCCACCCCCAGCCTCTATTGTTGTCTGCACCGCTTCTGCTCTCTGGCTCCCCCTAGAGGCATAACTGGAAGCACTGGGCCCATAGACTGCACTAAGAGAAGAGTGGTATTCACCAAGATCACAGACACGGGTCAGACCTGGAGAGGAGCATGTCAGTAGACACGGATCTGGTGGGCTCTGGTTATATTTACACCTTCCACTGTCCGTGAACATTCATGAGCATGAAGCTTGTTTCCACCAATGCTGGGGGGAAGCAAATTTGGGGCCTGTCTCCGAGAGTCCATGAGTCACAAACGGGAATTACTATCACATGGAAGTGGAAGGGGTTTCCATAAGTTAGGTCACCAGTCAGGGAATGCGAGCAGTGCCTATTTCAAAACAAATGTCAGGTATAACCATGAACACGTTGCAGGTGTTTGCCCTGTAATTGGGAGATGCTGCTGCTGAGAAAGGGGTTAAGTGCATTCTGCTGAGTAGGCAGGTAGCTCACTGCCCCACACAGATGTAAAGGAAGTAGGAGTGGTTCTGGAATATAGAGGATCTAGGGTGTGGGCTGAGCAGTCCTCATGGAGGAATCCTAGGCACAGCCCAGCTGGGGAGAAAGGTGTTTTGAAGTGTGTGGACAGTGTTTGAACAGCATATTGTGAAAGCTACCAGCTCACAGCTTGCTTTTAGTGAACCTCGCCCCCTTCATACAAGCCCACTTGCCCCATAGCCACAGGAAGCCAGTTAACCAGGAAATGCTTAGTGTGCACAAGATGCATTCACTCTGTCGATGTGCTGATCAAAATCTATTCCACAGGGGTTTGTTCAACCATGCAGGTTGGCCTTGGCTGGAAAGCCACAGCCATGACCCTGTCTACCAGCCTTGTTCCTCCCCAATGTTCTGTTTCCCTTTTAGCATGCCAGGTGAAATCAGGCACCAATCCTGGAAGGGCTTGCTCACACATGTGAAATTAAGCATGTGTGTGAGGCTCTGCAGGATCAGGGTCTATCCAGTAAGCTCTTTAGACCAGTGGTTCCCAAACTTGTGCAGGGAAAGCCCCTGGCAGGCCGGGCCGGTTTGTTTACCTGCCGTGTCTGCAGGTTCGGCCGATTGTGGCTCCCAGTGGCTGCGGTTCACTGCTCCAGGCCAATGGGAGCTGCTGGAAACGGCGGCCCGTACCGCTTCCAGCAGCTCCCATTGGCCTGGAGCAGCGAACCGCGGCCAGCGGGAGTCCTGATCGGCCGAACCTGCGGATGCAGCAGGTAAACAAACTGGCCCGGCCCGCCAGGGGCTTTCCCTGCACAAGCGGCGGAACAAGTTTGGGAACCCCTGCTTTAGACCATCCAAATCCCAAAGTATGAGGCACCAAGCGCTTTTTCAAATGACATATAATAATAACAGTAGCAGTTTGCCAGTGATCCATAAACTGAAATTTGTTCATAAATATATTAAAATATTTATTTCAAACAACTAACAAATACATTTTTAAAAATCTCAGTCTGTTTACAACCTGCAAACGGAAGTACAGGGTGTATCCATCTGATAAATTACCCGCAACAAATAATTCAAGCAGCTCTCGTTCCGATCTGATACTCCACATGCATATTCAGGCAAACTCCATTATTTTGTGCATGTCGCTGGCTTATCTGCTAATGTTTATTCATTTATTTATTTTCTTTACAGGAGGAAACAATTAATTTTTCATCAGCTGGTTATTAGGTTTCGGCACGGAATCCTCGCATCAAAAACGCCATCCGGGGCCGTATCAACGAGAAATGATTAAGTGCACAATAATGAGAAAATTAGGCAGTCCGCGACAGTCAGGCTTGAAACAAACAATCCCTTACTCCAGCCCTGAGGCAGCTCATGAAAATAAAAATAAAATTAATTAATTAAAAAGGCAGCTGAGAGAGCTTTCTCTCGAGAGAGGTTTTTGCAAGGCCCTTTTCAATGTCTGTCCCAGTGACAGCTTCAAGAATCAATACGCAAGAGGTGAAAACAACATGTCAATGTATTTTGGGAAACAGGCGAGACTCACAGGGAAATTCCTATAGACAAAAACAAGATGTCTGTTGCTGTTATTTTATTTATGCTGGTCTGCTCCAAGCCACCAGAGGTTCTTGATTCACTGGATCTGGATATGCAAGAATTGCCACATAGACCCAAAAAGATATGCTCTAGTTCACACAGGAATTATTCCAGTAAGTCCTATTGCCTGGTGCTATACAGGAGGTCACACTAGGCGATCACAGCTATCCCTTCTGGATTTGGAATCTATGATTCTTTCCCAGGGTTGGATTCAAACCCAAAGCCATGGAACAGTTCAAAAAAGGGCTCAAATGATTCCGCTTTCATTTTATGGCACCTGTGGAAAATATTAGCAATGAACCCAGGGGAAACTTGACGTTTTTCGGGTTTCATTACCAGCCCCAGACTCAGATCGGCATTACCAGAAAGTCTGCTGAGGTTCCCAGCCTGGAACTCAAGTTTCTTGGGAACCCAGAGCCCAAGTTTCAAGCCAGTCTGAGAAGTTTTCAGTGCACCTGGGAGGATGGGTGACAAATGCATCTGAGCCCAAGTTCCAAGCCAGGCCAAGCCTGTATTTTCATGCAAGCCCAAGGTTAGATTCTGGGCAGTCCGTGGTTCGGTCCTGTTGCAGCCAGACAAACCTGTCGCACCGTTTTGCGATGTGAAAGTCAGCAGGTGACCCAGGCTCCACTTTAATTTGAGCCTGGAGACTCCAGGGGAGGTTGGATGGTGTTGCAAACCACATGAACTGACATTAAAAGGGAGCTTCCCATGAGGCTGAGGTTTCATCTCAGACCTTCTGGTTCTAGCCCAGCCTGGTGGCAGGAAGCATTTGGAAGTTCATGGATGTGCGTGTTTGTATGAGCTTTGCAGCCTGGCGCGGCAGACCCAAGAAGAGTCTGAAAGTTAACTGGCGACATAGGGTGGTGCTGTTGGAAGAAGGGGCATCTCCCCATGCACTCCGGTGCATCTCACGTTCACGCTGCTGTCAGAAGGGCACAGGGGTGAGTTTGTGGGGTTCTGCCAGGCCACTTGCTCCCCTGATACCCATCAGATGGATCAGCAAGAAGCCAATTTCCCTTGCCCCACCCCAGTGTCTGAAGCTACAGGGCAGAGGGAACAGATGTCTCTGAAAAAAATCTGAAGCTGAGCACCCGCAGCAGAAACAATGGAGAGATGGGTAGAAGACACCATGGACTCTCCCCTAGAGGCTGGCTGCCAGAGATCCTGGCAGTTGTTTGGAGAAGAAGGGGGTCCAGTGTGGCAGGGATCAGCCCTGGTGGGACTAGCTTGGTCCCTCTGGGGGTTGAGGTTTCGATTCCCAGTGTGGATCTTTGCTGGAGGGCACTGGTGGAACCATGGATCCCAGGATGGGAACTCAGGGGATGGAAATTCCAGAGGACTCGGCAGGCATCCACACCACAGCTGCCTGGGGCCTGGCCCAGTTCAGGCCGACCTAAGCACTGGATGGCTGCTGCGGTAGCTGCTCTCCCAATCATTCTAAGGAATAGGCAGTACAAGGCAGCACTCCCATGAATACGGGCTGGAAACATGCGGCCATTACTGGCCTGCTGAACACAGCCAATATTTCAGCTATTTCAAAGTCTCACGGTTCAATCCCTCTGCCCTCAGCCCGCCCTGGCCCCTGTCGCCCTTCTCCGATAAACCCCCATTTTCCTCCCCTTTCACGGCTCCTTCTCTCACGTCTTTGTTTTGCTTCGCTGCTGTGCTTGCTTCGCATGAATGCCTGGAGGGGGTGTTGAAAAGAACAACACACTCCTCTTCGTTGTTGTTGATTGTGCGACAGGAGCGAAGTCTCTGGGGCGTGACGTGGGGCCTGGAAAGGTCACCGCTCAGTGGGTTTCTCTAGCAAATTAAGCGGCATAGTGGGGGAAAAGGGACTCTCTGCATCCGCTGGCAAGGCCCTGGTGTTTGCTGCGGCTTATTCATGTGATTAGCAGGGGAGATAAAGGCACCTTCCCTCCAGTCACATGGCTCCTTGCGAGGATCCATACATGGAAGACTGCTGTGCCTGCTAGAGAACCAGCGGGGAGAGGGAATGCTCAGAAAGAGGGTTTGCGGAATGGGCTGCTCTCCATTTTCTTCTGCGAGCACCTACAAATGGAGAACACACTTGCAGGGCCCGATCCTGCAAATGCCACCTGTCATGTGACTGATAAGCTATCCCTCCCCCCAAACTCTGCCTCCATAGGTGTCATAACAGAGGGTCTGGCAGAGTTTTATTGGTGGATACAGGTTCATTCCACACTATTCCTTTTAACAGCTATGTGGAGATTTTGCCATGGGACTATTTCATTACACTGCTGGTAAAGCGGTATATGACAGAGAGGGAGGGAAATCCATTCACCACTTCTTCTGTCACCAACTCATTGCATGATCATGGGCAAATCATTCAGACTGAAATTTTCCAAGTGGCCGCAATTTGAGCACTCAGTTTTTAGGTACCAAAGTCCATCCATCCATCCCCAAATGCCCCGTCTATCTATCTAAGGGTTTTATCCTGCCACCCATCATTGGAGCATCTGGGCACCTTCCACATCAAATCAATAGAGAAATCTCTACTGCATTTCACAGAGTCTCTGGCACATCTCCCCTTTTCTGGGTCAAAACGTGGGCTAGGTGAAGATTTTTGTTTTGATGTTTTGGATGTCAGGGTTGTGGGGTAGGAGTTGTAGGTGGTGTCAGGGCTGTGAATGTTATTATGGAATAAAGGCTTTTTCAAAGAGGTCGGTTTTGCAGCGTTTCCTAAAGATGTCCAGACTCTGAATTCACCTGATCTCCCGTGGAAGCTGGTTCAGGTCTGGGTCCCCTGAGCTGAATCTGGTTTGTCCCAAGCTCTCACGCATTTCATCCTGGCCCTTGTGATCTGCATTGTCCCAGAGGAGTGCATCCAAATAAGTGACCTCAAAGTGGACACCCGGATATTAGCACACCCAAGATGTGTAAAATCTCAGGAGTGTCCATCCGTCTGAACTCCCATTTCCCTGTGTGGAGCAGGATCTGAATGCTCACCTTCAGAAAGGGGATAGATAATGACAGAAAATATCCTATTGCCTCTATATAAATCCATGGTATGCCCACATCTTGAATACTGCGTGCAGATGTGGTCGCCCCATCTCAAAAAAGATATATTGGAAAAGGTTCAGAAAAGGGCAACACCAATGATTAGGGGTATGGAACGGCTGCTTTATGAGGCAAGATTAATAAGACTGGGACTTTTCAGCTTGGTTAAGAAACAACTAAGTGGGGATATAATAGAGGTCTATAAAATCATGACTGATGTGGGGAAAGTTATTTACTCCTTCTCATAACACAAGAACTAGGGGTCACCAATGAAGTGAATAGGAAGAAGGTTTAAACCAAACAAAAGGAAGTATTTCTTCACACAACGCACAGTCAACCTGTGGAACTTTTTGCCAGAGGATGTTGTGAAGGCCAAGACTGTAACAGGGTTCAAAAGCAGGGATTGGTCCTGCTTTGATAAGGGGATTGGACTAGATGACCTCCTGAGGTCTCTTCCAACCTGAATCTTCTATGGTTCTATGAAAAAAGAACTAGATAAGTTCATGGCGGATAGGTCCATCAATGGCTATTAGCCAGGATGGGCAGGGATGGTGTCCCTAGCCTCTGTTTGCCAGAAGCTGGAAATGGACAACAGGGGATGGATCACTTAATGATACCTGTTCTGTTCATTCCCTCTGGGGCACCTGACATTGGCCACTGCCGGAAGACTGGATACTGGGCTAGATGGACCATTGGTCTGACCCAGTATGGCTGTTGTCGTGTTCTTATGTACATGCCTTTCAAACGCACACAGCATGGGCCATATTCTGCCCCCAGTGAAGTCAACTGGAGTTTTACCTTGGACATCACTGGCGGCAAACTCAGGTCAACGCCGAGAGCTTTTAAAATTCCACCCTCAGACAATGACAGTTTGCAAAGTGCTGTGAGCTCTTCCGATGAAGGCCAGTATTGGAGTCCCAAGCAATTGCATTATTATCTTGCAGAAAGTATATTAGCCCTTTCCTTTGGGCACAATTATAATAAAGCAGCACCTCACTCATCCACCCTTCGCTAATTCGCACACTACAATTCAAATATGTTAGTTTCCTCCTTACTTCTCACAGTCGGGATTTCACAGCAGCGTTCTGTAGCGAGTTCTCGGGAGGTTTATGAAGGGCTGTGAAATCCGTGAATGGAAGGTGCTATCCGAGCGTGGTGTATTGTACTGCTAAGACTTCGCTTGTTTTTACACAGTTGCTACAGCACATTCTGCAGCACACACATTACACAGGGTGATGGTAAACAATGAAAACTTGGTGGCACTTGTCAAAGCAAATGAGCAAAGTACATTCTGGCGAGGTGGAGGCCTTGCTATTTTCCTTCGCAAAGTTCAGCTCTTCAGAGATTCAGAGATGTTAAGACCAGAAGGGATCAAACGCTCTGATCATTTAGTCTGACTTCCTGCCTAATACAAGCCAGAGAACCTACCCAGTCATTTCTGCATCAAGCCCAATGGGCCATCTTGATTATCACTACAAAAGTTTTTTTTTTCTCCTGCTGATAATAGTTCATCTTAATTAATTAGCCTCGTACAGTTGGTATGGCTACTTCCACCTTTTCATGTTCTGTATGTATATATATCTCCTTACTGTATGTTCCATTCTATGCATCTAATGAAGTGGGCTGTAGACCACGAAAGCTTATGCTCAAATAAATTTGTTTGTCTCTAAGGTGCCACAAGTACTCCTGTTCTTTTTGTGGATTCAGACTAACACAGCTGCTACTCTGCAACCTGTCATATTGGGTGTTGTGATACATGAAGGGGTGGAGGGGAGGGGAGTAGCTCCCTTTGATGGACACCCAGCCAGCCAGTTAGCTGTAAAATCCCTCTTGGTCTGTTCTCTGCTTGCTTGACCAGTAAAGGGTTAACAAGCCCACAGGTAAAAGACAAGGAGTGGGCACCTGACCAAAAGAGCCAATGGGAAGGTAGAACTTTTTAAAATTGGGAAAGAAACTTTCCCTTTGTCTGTTGTTCTGGGCTGCAGGGACAGAGCAGCAATGCAGTGTAAGGCTTGAACCAGGTATGAAAATTCATCTTCCATCCCTAGAAGGGATTATTTGGATAGGGAATGTTTAGTTAGACACAATCAGGTTTATTTTTTATTTTGGCTTGTGGATCTCCTCTGTGCTAACCCCTGATGCTTTTGTTTGCTTGTAACCCCCAAGAAAGCTGTTTTGGGTGCTTGAATTTTGGAATTGCTCTTTTAAAATCTAGCAAAAGCCTAAGTTCCAGTTGTAATTTTTTCCTTTTTGTTTTTAATAAAATTTACCTTTTTTAAGAACAGGATTGGATTTTTGGTGTCCTAAGAGGTTTGTGCATGTTGTTTGATTAGCTGGTAGTCACAGCTAATTTCCTTTGTTTTCTTTCTCAGCTGTTCCGCAGAGGGGGGTGAAAGGACTTGAGGGTACCCCACAGGGAGGAATTCCCAAGTGCTCCTTCCTGGGTTCAAAGGGTGGTTTTTTTGTTTGTTTGTTTTTTGCATTTGGGTGGTGGCAGCACTTACCAAGCCATGGTCAGAGAGAAGCTGTAACCTTGGGAGTTTAATACAAGCCTGGGGTGGCTGGTATTAATTTTTAAAATCCTTGCGGACCCCCACTTCTGTACTCGGAGTGCCATAGTGGGTATGCAGCCTTGATGAGTGTATTTGCTCCAAACTCATTCAAAGCATTAGAATCATAGAATTCTAATCATAGACTCATAGAAAATCAGGGTTGGAAGAGACCTCAGGAGGTCATCTAATCCAGCCCCCCTGCTCATTCCAATACCAGAGCTATGGGTGCATAAGAAATATTGAGAGGGACACACAGACAAAAATGATATTGGTTAGAGATTTCTCATAATGGGAACAGTGGATTTGATTCACTCTCCTAGAACTATTTGCAATGGTGCCCCCAGCCGCTAAAGCTTCTACTATTCATGACACTTATTTGGTCATTTTCATCCAAGAATTCGACAAGTTCGTAGACGCCAGGTTTGTATAACTTTTGGTGGTGCCCAGAACGAGTCCAAGCCCCTCCCCCCCACCTGCCTTGTACGCCGATATATATCCTTACCCCTGTCCACATCCCCCCCAGCTGGGGCCGGGAGCAGGGCCATGTCTCCGGGAGCAGGGACCTGGACAGGGTTAAGGAGGCCAAGGCTGGGGTCGGGCATGGGGCTGGGAACAGAGCCCCAGGTGGCAGCCAGGACCCCGCATAAAACATGGATGTGCTGCAGCACCCCCCGCACCCCTAGTTCCCATGCCTATGAAAATAAGGTTAAGCATGCCCTTCAAGTTGATGTTCAGTGGACAATTGTTCGCATCAAAATGTATGTAAAATATAAGCCCAAACTTTGGTGGAGCCGGGTCCATGTTCCTGAATATTGGTGGAGCACAGGCACTACGGGCCCATATAACTCATGTCCATATGGCCAGGCTGATCACAAGCTCTGGTGTTTACTGCTAGAGTCAATAGAGACAGCTTTTTCACAGAACAGATGTGGAGCTATGTCATGGCAGCACAGACGGGCGAGTGGCACATGGACTAGCTGCCCCAAGTACGTACTCGCACGGCCCAGGTGTAGATGCAGCCTGTGTTATAGTTTGGGACAGGAAGTGCTTTGGCAGTTTTTCTTCCCCAATTCTTTTTTTTACATATTTCTGTATCTAAAGGATAAGGAGGCGGGATGTCATTTTGAGAGTTGAGCTATTTTTTGTTCGTTGGTTGGTTTGTTTTTGGACAAATCAATGCTGAAAAAAATATGACCAAACCAAAATGAAAAAATGAAAAATGTCATTTTCACTAGAACCAAAACATTTCGGTCCATTGGACACTGATCTTTTTCAATTCAACTAGAAAAATTCACCTTTGAAAAAAATTGAGTTTGGTTTGAACTGAAGCATTTTGTCTTTTTGTTTTTGGAGTTGGTTTCCCTGGATTTTTCAGTTCCACCTCCAAACCGAAAAATCCATGATTCGCTCAGTTCCCACCAGGACCAACCTCCTCATCTTACAAAAATGCCGTGAAACCCTTAATGGCCTGGACTTTGTTCTTCTGCACCCTCCAACACCACAGTGCCCCCTAGCACCATGTAGCAGGAAGCTCTCTGACCAGGAAGGAAAATAACCACCTACCCCATTCCACCGGGGTGTTCTTGATCTCGCTTCCAAGTACAAACCAGATCACACTCTGCCTAGCTTTGGAAAGGTCATTAATTCACTGGCACACAACTGGTACTGATCTGCAGGTACTATTACTACACATCCAACAACTCCTTGGTTGAACCTTCATTGGAATGGGTTACCTAGGGAGGTGGTGGAATCTCCTTCCTTAGAGGTTTTTAAGGTCAGGCTTGACAAAGCTCTGGCTGAGGTGATTTAGTTGGTGTTGGTCCTACTTTGAGCAGGGGGTTGGACTAGATGACCTCCTGAGGTCCCTTCCAATCCTGATATGCTATGATTCTATGTCACTATCTCATCTGCAGCTAACTCTCTGCTTTGTAAAACATACTGGGAGACTCGGAGCATGGAAACCCCCACAGTAGGCCACCTTCTATTGTGTGTCACTCTAATTTGTGCTTCCAACTCCAGACCAAGGCGTGCAGTGAACTATGCCGATTGTCTGGTGGAGAAAAATACAGGCTGGGGAATGAACATCAATCCCACGCAGACCTTATCTGATGAGCACTGTGCTGGTCTTTGGAGTTGATTTGCATATAAAAGCATTTGACTGCTTTTCAGAATCCAGGTCCCCGACGCCTTTACATAGCTGGGCTCCTATGCCTTGGGTGCCACTGGAGTAAATAGCGGGAGCTTCTTCACAGCACGGGGCTATGTCTAAGCTAAGAGTTAGGGGTGTATTTCACAGCTCAAGTAGACATAGTTGTGCTTGCTCTCATCCAGCTAGTGTGATAAAAATAGTAGTGTAGCCCTGGTAACACAGACGGGGCGAATGGCAGCATGGACTAGCTGCCCCAAGTACGTGCTCACAGGGTGCAGGTGTAGACACAACCTGGGTTACAATCTGGGACAGGGAAGTGCTTTGCCAGCCTTTTCCCCCAATTCTTTTCATCCGTGGCCAGCATAATGGCTGTGCAGGTGAGGGTCACAGATTGGCATTGGCTTGAGCTCTGAGAGTTACAATGATGGGGCCCACTGGACAGCAGACTGGAGTACTTTGTTTGAAATGTTTAGAGGGTGTTGGGTCCCGGTCCGCTGTGTGGATATGCCAGGTACTCTGCTGATTCAGTTTGGCAACCAAACCAAATGACTTCTAGCTCTGGAGATCCTTGCTTCCATCCCTGGTGTGTCTGCCTAGCTGGGACTTTTGCATTCTCTGGGGATAGGGTACAGGGGGACTCGTACATCTGGGTGGGAAATTGTTCTCCTGTCCCATACACATTGGAGATTTTGAAAAGTTTTCCTATTCCCCAAAAGTCAAAAAGACCTCAAAAATATTCATGAACTGATAATCCGCAAAGAATTGGTCTGGGTTGATCGAAATGGTTCGGTTTGATCTTTTTGAAGCATTTCATTTCAATTTCCACTTTTTGAAAAACTTTTTCTTAATACAGTAACTCCTTGCTTAACGTTGTAGTTATGTTCCTGAAAAATGCGACTTTAAGCAAAACGATGTTAAGCGAATCCAATTTCCCCATAAGAATTAATGGTCCTCATAATCAGGGCTGCAAGGACCTCAGCCACCACATGATGGCTCACTAGAGACAACTCTCCAAACACAAGGAATAAGAAGTAGGCGAGAGATCACAGCATGGATCAAACCGACCCCTTGCAGGGGCCATGCACCCTGGATATTTACATTCTGCAAGAAGCAAAGGCAGGGGGGTGTCTCAAGCTAACATGGCTCAGGGCGGGTTATTATTACGATGGTCTGTGTTGTAGACCCACAAAGTGCTGGGTTCTTTGCAGCCGTACGTGATGGGACAGTCTCTGCCCTAAGGAGCTCATAGCTGAGAGACAGGTCGGACAGACAGGGGAGGGAAGTGGAGCCACAAAAGGGGTTTTCTCTATAGGATCAACAAGGTTTGTGATCTGCAGCTCAGCCAAAATGGGATCTGGAAGAGGGATGAGATGTAGGGAGCTGCATAGAGTTTAAGGCCAGACCTCATCAGGTCTTATCTCTTATCAGACCTCATCTGGTCTGAGCTGCTGCATAGCATAGGCCATTACATTTCACCCAGATCTCCATGTGACTTCAGTTAGACTCAGGAGACTAAGCGGTTATCTGTAATGGGAGAGAACAGGAGAGACCGAGAGGCCACCGATGCCCATGGTGATTAGGTGAGACATGCCCAGAGGATGGGTTGAGGGAGTCGGAGCCATCCATGAGGGCGGGCATGTAGAGTACAGGACGGAGGGAGATGTTGATCTTTTACATTCTCTGTGTATTCGGCATAGCTCCGTGGGTAATGTCATCTATCACTGATATACCAAACATCGACTGTGACAGGTAGGGCAATTTCCTGCCATGTCTTTAGGAGATCTTACTGCGTGAAGTTACTTTATCATTGTGGGCCCAGGACTGTCTGTAATTCCCTAAGGGAGGGTGACCGCAGTTCTCCTAGAAACTAAGCACAGGTGCACTTACCTCTTCCCTCTTAAAGGGACCATGTCACCCTGTGACAGTATCATTATCCCCATTTTTACAGATGGGGAAACTGAGGCACAGAGCCGGGGGAGGGGAGGGGGTTGACTTGCCCAAGGTCACCGAGCAAGCCAGAGGCAGAGCCACGAATAGAACCCTAAGTCCCAAGCCAATGCTCTACCCACTGGGAAACTCTCAACTTTCATTCTTTCTCTACGTTCCTGCTACCCTTTAAACTGTTTAAATCTCTCTCCTTCCCCATCTCCCCAGTCTCATGCATGTGACAAATCACCCCCATTCCCACCACGCATGGACTATGGAACAGCCTCTAATTCCTTACCCTCTTCAGCCAGAAACACCAACCTTGTATCTCTTCCCTGCCACACCCAGACCAGACTTGACCCTCCATCATCCCAGCTGTTATGTCGGGAGACTCCAGTGCTTCTTACTGTCCCTATATTGTTTTTTGTGGAAAATTGGAGTTTTGACTGAACATATTTTTTCACTAAAAGAAATGTGCTTCCTGAGGAAAAACTATTTTTCGGTCAAAAAACTAACCCACCAAAACCAAAACGTTTGTGTGACAAACTGAAATATTACAATTCAGCTAGTTTGTCATGGGTGCCTCATGGGAGTTGTAGTTTCACTGCATTATGGTCCCCATTCTCCTCTCTGAGTCTGGCTCCCCAGCCAGCCTACATCTCCCATGATGCACCATTGGCCCCGCCCTGACACCACTGCCTCCCCTTACCCTGAGGTGAGACAGTGGTGCATCGTGGGAGATGTAGTCCAGCTATAGCACCCAGCCTAGAGAGGACAATGGGAGCATGAGGCACCCAAACTACAGCGCCCACAAGGCACTGCGGCAGCATTTTCAGAGCAAAGTATTTTGGATTTTGATTAAAATATTTCTCTTTTTGCCTGAAATATTTTAATTTTTGAATTTCCACCGAAACATCTACATTTTCCACAGAGAATTGAGATGAAAGCAATTTTCAAGGGAAAAAAATGTTTCTCACCAGCTGTGCCCATGATGCCCCTGACCACTGTGAGGACAAAACCTCCCAGAGAAAGGCTCCATGTCCACCCAGTGCTGGCTAGTTCTCAGACCTCCCTGAACCTCAGCCCAGGCTAGGATGTTGACGTACCATGGAAGAGAGACGGAACATTACTTTTATCATTTGCACTCAATGATTTCAGAGCTGTCTATTGTTGTGGTTGTCATGAGAGCTGCATCTCCCTGTTGGATGGCTGGTGGGCGGTTGTACGGGGGTAGCGTTAAAGTTGTTTGTGGAATAGGCAATGCGAGCTTATACACACGTGCAGTTAGCTCATATTTAGCTGCCTTCTTCACTGCTCGTTTCCTTACGTTTAAATACAGTATCACCTACCCCCAGCGTTACAAAGTCATGAGTCAGGCCCACCCGAAAATCATGAGACTGACTTAAAAATCGTGGGATTTAAAATATAACCACCAAACTCAGGGGTTCTGTATTCGCCTTCGTCTTTTTCTTGCCTTTAGGGATCATGATTTCAAACTTTTCTCACAACCAGGAAGGCTAGAAACTCCCTTCTTTTTTTGAATGAAAGCTGAGTCTCTCTCATCAGTTTTAAAAGAAATGAGGTACAGCTCCTAGCCCCCTATTTTTCCAGCAGCGTGGCTCTTAGAAGCCTGGGTCCCTGAACCCCCAATGCCCTGCAGTGCCAATGGGCTAGGTAAAGCTCCCAGTTCTCCCTGCTGTCCCCTGGTACCACTGCCCTGCAAAGCTTATGAATTCCCTAGACTCCTCTGTTGCAAGCTTGGCAGACCCCCTAGCTCCCAAGCTTAGACTGCCCTGCAGGAAGACAACCCAGTGGGCTAGTGTGGGACTCAAGAGATCATAGAATCATAGAATATTAAGGTTGGAAGATACCTCAGGGGGTCATCTAGTCCAATCCCCTGCTCAAAGCAGGACCAACACCAACTAAGTTCAATCCCCTGCTCTGCCACAGATGCCCTTGGACGTGTCACGTAGCCTCTCTGTGCCTCAGTTTCCCCCCTTTGTAATAGCCCTGCCACGCCCCACAGGGGGGCTGTGTGGATAAATACATCAAAGACTGTGAGATACTCAGATCCAGGCTTCCCATAGTTTATTGCTGGGCGATAGTATTTAATGGCATGCGTGGTTTGAAGTTGCCCCATCCAACTCCTTTTCATTTAAAGGGACCCCTCGCCCGCAGCAAAAAAATAAATGTTGAATCAAATTTTGAAAAGGTGTCATTTCGAATCGAGCTGGTCAGAAAACGAGGGGACGCGATAGAGGGAGGGGATGAGGAAGAGGAGGGGGGGTGAGGGGAGAGGAAGGCAGACAGATGCATCTCAGTGATGCCTTCTCTTTCTACCCGCTCTTTTTGGGCCTGACCCTGAGCAGCCACCAGACCTGAACCAGACGCCTTCACTCAGGCAAAGCTCCCGTTGATGTCCATGGGATGGCTGGTGCTCCGCTTCTCTTCTGTGCTAGGCTGGGGCTCTGTCCAGCGTGCTGAATCCTGAGGATCAGGGTCATTTTGGGTACATCTACACTGCAAAAAAGCCAACCCCATGGCAGCAAGTCCCAGAGCCTGGGGCAACTGACTCGGGCTTCGGGGGGTTCACACTGGAGGGCTCTATTGACGTCATTGCAGAATGATCCCGCAGACACCATGACAAGAGAAAGGGGAAGTTAAAGCCAACGTAGACAGCGAGCGCCAGCTATACTCCCAGGAGAGCTTTCCACCACAGCCTGACAGCTGATGCACAGGGCTTGGGGCTCTATCCAAGCACTCGTTGCCCATAAATTGTACCCCCAACAGAAGCGATCGTGAACAGTTAGCACTTCCCAGAGATGTTCTACAGCGGGCAATGCATGGAGCTGTTTCGTCAGAAAGCATTGGGCCAGGCGGCGATTGGTTTGAAGGAGCTGCACGGGTATATAGGGGAGTAGCACAGGGGGAATGAGGCCAGCTGGGTGCCGTTCATGACCATCCCTAGCATCATGCGCCTTGGGCAAGTGCCAGCTGGTCATGGAAAGGTTTGGAGGTTTCGCCCATTTTAGCCCAAATGGTCATTTGGGTGGAAATCTGAACCTGAAAGTGGTGCTAGCCATATTCAGTAGTTGTCCTTCTGCTATTTTAAGAGCATCACTGGACCACAGACAATCACGTGTGGCTATTAGAGACCAGGCTGAGACCTAATGTGGGGGCAGATTATGCCACAGCTGCCCCTGCAGGGTTCTTACACCTGCCTCTATAGCATCTGTCCGCTGTCGGAGACAGGACACGGGGCTAGATGGAGCTTGGGTCTGATCCACTCAGGCAATTCCTATGACCCTCCAAACACCATGATCTGAGGATGCTTGGATGCTCTGGTGACGGGTACTATGGGAAACAAACCCAGGCAAAGGAAATCAGAATTGATTCATGAGTGACATTTAAATAGGCAGAAGTGGGGGCTGATAGACAGGCTTGGGATTCCCAAGAATCCCAAAATCATGTTCAATGCCTATGACATTAGCTCTTAAACATGATAATGATGGTCACTATAGAAAACCCTGGGATGGATGAATGGATGCGTGGGTGGGTGGGTAAGGGGCTGGACAGATAGATTGATTCTCAGACAGTCATTCTGGGGAACACTGAGAGCTTGGGGATCCTACTTCTTTGGGGTTCCAGAGGGATATGTTTTTTAGGTTAAGTAAAATGAGAATCATCTTATCCAAGCAGGTGTGCAGGTAGATGGAGTCATGTAGTTCTATGCTGCATCTTTTCTCCACCAGACTCCCCTGGTTACTGCAGGATGAGTTAATACCTGGGGGCTGTCAGATTTCTGGGATTTTCTTTAATGTCCCTGAAAAGAAATGAGGGGATGCTTGGAGTTTGGTTTAATTGCATGTGTTTCTTCTTCTCATCTCATTTATCTTTCCTGGAGATTCAGTTTCTCGCATCCTGTGCTATAAATGACCACTTGGGGCTTTAATGTGTAATTGGATTCTTTCCAGAACCGGAGTCAGAAGTTGCTGGCTTTGGTTTTGCTTCCTTAAAACGACTTTAATGAATAGCTGCATTTCTTACAAAGAGGGATTGCTATTTTTTCAGAACATGAATTTTGGGTTTTTTCAGTCTACTCCCTCGGTGACGTTTCATTCCTCTGCACAGCTCAGAAGCAACACGGATTGGCAGTATCTGGAATTGCAGGAGTGAGGTGCATTAGCGGATCTGTGTTTGAGGATCCCAGGACCAGAATAGCAGGGGTGGGGCTGCAGGTCAGCATTGAGGTGCGTGAGCAGAGCTGGGAATGGGGAGCCCAGGACTGGAACAGCAGGGAGTTGTGGGTCAGGAGTGAGGTTCATTGACAGAGCTATGAGGATGGGGGGGTGCCCAGGATTGGCATAGCAGGGGGGCTGCGGGCCATGGGAACGTAGGAATTGCCATTCTGCACCAGAGCAGTGATCCACGCCAGGACCAGCTGCGTCAAAGGAGGAACGCTTGCAGCCAGCAGTGGTGGGATACCCTTCCACCGACCCCCGTAGCAGGAGGCTGGCTCATGCCCTGAAGCAGGCGGGTTTATAGCTCTTCCAAAAAGTGACTGGGAGAGAAGGAGAGAGAGGGGGGCTGGAGGCAGCAGCCAGTCAGCAGAGGGGTGGTAATGTCCGGACATCATTAGCGTCTGAAGGTGCCTGTCTGCTCCTGCTGGCATGGGTCTGGCCAGCTCTGCTTTCTCTCTCCCCTGGAACCAGGGGAGGGGGTGAGGGAGGGAGTATAGGTCTTCATGGGGTCTGGTGCCCCACCCGCCCTAGAGGGGTCTGCCCTGCACTGTTCTGGGTCCAAGGCTGCTGGCGGGGAGGGGTCACCCCAGTCAGGTCCCCACTCCATCCACTACTTATTTGCTTTCATGGCATTTTGTGAAGGATATTGTCAAAGGCCTTTTGCTATCTACATACACAGCCAGCTGCTTCTCCTTCGCCCATGTTTATAGTGTCCCCTTTAGAGAACTCAAATAGCTTGGCAAGGTGGGAGCCCTTTGCCGAAGCCGCACTGGCTACACCGTATCAGATCGTGGTCCTCTGAGTGCTTCAGGATTAAATTGGTGTTTGTCATCGCTACCAGCGCTCAGTAATGTCAGGTTCCTTGGCCACTGCCTGGCTCTCCAGGTCACCAGCGTTTGCTCACAATTATATCAGGCACTTCCCTTTCTTATTTTTAAGCATGTGCTTATGTTTATGTAACTCCTGAGCCAGGGTCCATCTGCAACCCATACACCTGCTGGGGGTGGTGGTCTGTCCCGTCTGCACCAAGACCACTTAGAGAGAGAGATGAAATGAGTCTGTGCTACAGCCTTACAGCCAGTTGGCTTTTAGCTCATGTGGTAGAGGCTCATGCACTAAGCTCCAGAGGTCCCCGGTTCGACCCCGCCCACCGACGACCGGGGTCTGTCGGTGTTACACATCAACCCAGCAATAAAGGCCCAGCAGCAGTGAGTCTCAGCACCCAGGTTAGCTGCCGTGGACTCGCACTGAGGGACTAAAAATAGCAGTTTCGACGCTCAGGCTGGAGCCCAGGCTCTGAAACCCCGTGAGGGGCTCGGAACAGAGTCAGTTGACCTGGGCTCTGAGACTCGCTGCTGTGGGTGTTTGCCGTGTAGACGTAACCGAAGACACCTCGTTGATTAAACAGAAAAGAGGTGAGTGATCTTGAGCGATCCATTTTGGTCCCATCTGTCATTGGATATAGAGAGAGCTTTGTGTTACTGTTGTCCCTAATAATAATACACAGCTCTTGGCCAGCATTTTTCATCTTTAGATCTCAAAGCGCTTTACAAAGGACATCAGTAGAATTATCCCCATTTTACAGATGGGGAAACTAAGGCATAGAGCTTTGCTCATGATCGCCCAGCAGCAGAGCCAAGAATTGAACCTGAGTCTCTTGACCCCCGCACCCTAGCCACTGTATTGTCCTACATTGTTAAGAATATGGAATAAACAGCCCGGCTGTGGACATATTGGAATATAAATACAGGCAACCATGTTTAAGTTGTAACACACACTCACAGGACCGAGAAATTCACATGACACACAAAGCATCAGAGACAGGATTCCCTGCTTTCGCTTCTTCCTAACCAAGACACTGAGTAATTCCAGGAGTCACACTCAGAAAGCTCTCCACAGAACCAGGTGTCTTCCCAAAGTGGCTGAGAATAAATCCAGGCTGGCTGGCTGTGAATGAGTCACTCTGAGTGGGAGAGCATGTACTGACTACATGGCCGGGCAGGGGATGAGTCACTTTAGGTGGCAGTGCAAGGAACAGCCAGGCATTTGCAGATTCCTAGGTGCACATGGAATGGGGGAGCCCCAGGAGATATGACCAGCCACTTCCCACATTTAATTAAAGGCAAAACAGGCCAGAGTTCAGCACCTGGAAACTGAAGCCTTCTCCTCACAGCCTGTGCCCCCCACCATCCCAGCCGTGGGCCCCCACGCAAATGTGGAGAGACTGTGTCAGGAACCCATTCAACTCCACCCACCGCCCACCAGGACATCTCTTCTTTGCTCCGGGTGATGGTGATTCCTCCATGTCTTGCTAGGGCACCTTTAACCAACCAGCCAACGATTCCTGCAGCCTCAATCCAGGGGCCCACCAAAACAATGCAGCCAAACTAGGCACTCTGGCATTCTGAGAAAACATACTTCCCGGCTAATTCTGTCTGTTTAACCCTCAGTCAATGGCCCTGTGGATACCTGCCTAAGTATCTCTTTGGCTGGCAGGTGGGCAAATGGCCACGCTATGAAAGTGAGTCATGGTAAATCCATCTAAGCCATGCTAGGAATAACCCCAAAGCTCCCCAATTAGCCAATCTCCCGCTTCCCAGAATGCAGCTTGGTTTAAATGAGATTTCGCCTCTTGATTTAAACGCCTTCATTCATCTCATAAACACCCTGGAATTGGTTTGCTTGCGGACTGACATTTGTAAGAGTTCGTTCCCCCAGGGATTCGGGCTGATTGCGTTTAGCATTGCATTGTTGCGAGTTCAATGTGGTGAAACGTCTTCCAGCCGCCTGGGAACCTCGTTTATATAGTGAACAAACAAACAAGCAGACCTTTGCTTTGTGCTCATGCCACCTTCGTGATCCACCCACGCTGAGGGCAAACCCACAGACAGCTCAGGAGACTGGTAAGGGGATCCTACCCATGGCTCCCTCTGCCCTCCGGGCTGGACTTCAATCCTGCTGGAAGTGACTGTGGACGGCTAGATGGGGATGATTTGCAGGCACGGCTAGCTTTGGCTGTTAAGTATTCTAACCTCAAAGTCCAATCATGCCAGCCCTTGCACTTCAGCTGTGATCAGCAATGCTCCACGCATTACAAGACGCAAAGATAAAGGCAGCCCCGTCCCCGAGGACCTTCCAGTCTAACGGACAGACTCGGAGCAGACCTGGCAGTGTGGAGACTGGACAGCTCCCTTCCATGTCTTGGCCTGGGGCTGAGCTGGGGAATGAAGACTACCCCACCTCACCTTCCTCTCTCTGCAGGGCTGTCCTTTAATACGAGAATCAGGTGATCTGTGGGCAATCACCTGACCCCTGGCCTCAAACCCCATCACCTGGAAGGCACAGTCACAGCTGGTGGCTAAGCCCACCTCCCTTAAAGGGCCATCCCACCCTAGGACAAGTACATTTTTGTGGCTGAATTTTGGGCAGAAGAGAGTGGCAGGCAGGGGACGGCACGTAGGTGAGCGGAGAGGAGGAGGCTGCAGTAATCATGATGGGAGATGGCGCAGGTGAGGTCAAGGGACGGAGGAGAAGGGATAACTCAATTTGGATGCAGACGGGGAGTGATGGATGGGGGGAGGGAGGAGCTTGGGAGAAGACCAGGGGATGGCCCTGTTGATGCTCACACACACACACACACACACACACACACTCACACTCACACTCAAAAGGGGAGGAGCTAAATATGCAATCGATGTTCATGGCATTGTGTATCCCGCACAGCCCGAGCGTAATGCTGGTGAAAGGTCTGGACCAGCGTTTCTCAACCTTTTCGGCTGGTGACCCCTTACTCAGAGTCAATCATGTTTGTGACTCCCTCACCCTGGACAATGCAGTGATGCTAACAACGTTAAGCCTGTGTAACTGATTTGTGTGTTTGTGTATGATGGGGTGTACAAACCCCATACTGGGCAACAAGGGGTTCAGGGATTATTTGGGGCTCAGCCAGCCAGCCATAGAATCATAGCATATTAGGGTTGGAAGGCACCTCAGTAGGTCATCTACTCCAACCCCCTGCTCAAAGCAGGACCAATCCCCAACTAAATCATCCCAGCCAGGGCTTTGTCAAGCTGGCCCTTAAAAATCTCTAAGGAAGGAGATTCCACCACCTCCCTAGAGAACCCATTCCAGTGCTTCATCACCCTCCTAGTGAAATAGTGTTTCCTAATATCCAACATAGACCTCCCCCACTGCAACTTGAGACCATTGCTCCTTTTTCTGTCATCCGCTAGAGGAATTAAAAGATGGGGAATTAACTCATTTGGGTGGCCGAGCTGGAGGTGAGCAGACCTGCACCCACAGCTCCAGCAGTGCAGAGCAAAGGAAGCCTAAAGGCTCTGACACAGCTGCCCAAAGGAGCCCTCCCTGAGGGAAGGGAGGACCCATCCCAGAGACATCCCAAGAGGGAAGGATCCCCCTCTCCCCTGCCTGTCAACCCTGCACATTTGGTAACCCCCTCTTACTTATTTTGGTTTGGACTTCACCAAGAGGGGAAGTCTTGGACTAAGCTGACCCCAGGGCGGGGGAAGAGGCCCTGGGAGCCTTAATCAGCCTGGGTTGCCAGACCACTGGTAGCCCAAAGGACCATGGTTCGGAGCCCGATGGAGTCAGAGGGCCTGGGCTCCCCTCCCCACAACCCCAATGGCAGTCAGGGGTTGCGGCCATGACCACTAGGCTACGTTCCCCAGCCAGACCCCGAGTGAGGACCGTTACAGTGTGTTTCAAAGGGCTGACAGAGAACGGAGGGGGAAGGGTGTGTGGAGAGTGGGGAAGCCATATTTTCTTTGCTTTAGGGTGTAGGAAAATGTTCAATGCCTCACAACTCCCCCACTCGCCTTTCGTCACCCCCTCCCCCAGATGTTCTGAGCCCCTGGTTGAGAGCCATTGCTCTAAAGCCATGAAGACGTGTCAGACAAATCAACAGGCTCACTTAATGCAGCACAGCTGGGCCCATTCCCAGGCCTTTGCCTTTTGCACGTGAACGACGTGTCCTGCATCAGGAACGCAGGTGCCCATGGCCCCGCGGGATCGTTTCACATGAAGGTATTGATGCAGGGAAGCCACAGCACAGGGCATTTCACACCAGCTCCCTTCGCCCCGTGGCCCCCTCGCTTCGCCCAGCTCAAATTCACGCCGGCATGGCTAATCACGAGATGCCACAAGAACGCATTAATTTAAATTACGATCGTTCTGATAAGGCCCATAGACTCATCACCCCCTCCCCCCAACCCACACTCATTTTGAAAGGCAAAGACTCAATGTATTCCCGCCGCGGTAACAAAAGCTCTGAGTTTGCATTCTCTCTCCACTGAGGCTGAGAGCCATAATGAGAAAGGGGGAGCCTTGTTAACCGAGCTGACAGAATCCCTGGGGACAGTGGCACAGTTCTGAGGGTAATGATATTTCGGGGATGTCAGAAAGGAAAATCGTTGCTTGACTTGAGTGGCAACCAGCTTAGACAGCTGCAGAAATCTGCCTTGCGTTCAAAGGGCAAGGCTCCGTGGTCATTAGTAGGGGGCTAGGTCATTGAGTGGCTCAGATAATGGACACGTGTCTGCCATGTAAATCACATCCGTGTGGCTCGCGGAGGCTGGAAGCAGAACTGAGGGGCATCAGCCGGCCTGCAGGGAAGCCCAGGCTTAGAGTAGCAGGAGGCTGCGGCTGGCTAGGACTGCGGTGCATTGGAAAAGCTGGGGAGCCCAGGGCTGGAATAGTGGGGAGGGGCTGCAGAACTGAGGGGCATCAGGAGAGCTTTGTGTGTGACTGGGGAGCCCAGCAGGGGCACTGCAGAGCAATACAATGGCTGTGGGGTACCCAACAGAGAAGGAAAAGGAAGAAGCTGTGGCAGGAAAGGTAGGAGGACAAGGGTGGGCTGGTTTGCTTGTTGAGTTCGGTGCTACCCCCAGTAACATCAACTGCTCACAAACTGCTTTGCTGGGCCTGCAACATCTTCCAGCCCAGCCTGGTTTTTATTTCCATCCATTAGCCAATCATATTCTTTCCAACGGGCTGGGATCGGGGCTCTCTACTCCAGGGACCGGTGCTGCGGCTGAGCGGAAACGGGAGGAGGGGGGAACTCCGTGCAGAGCGAAGGTTGCAACGGCTGGTGTGAGTTCAGCCCCTGCATTGCAGCTCTCCTGGGTCCAGCATAGGAGGCAAGCATCTTTCCATTCGTATCCACCTAAAGGAGCTTTAGAAACTCAGGGGAGACCTAGCGCTGCTGCTGAGTTCCCCACATTTCTAGTCCTAGGCACTAGTGATGGGAAAGCCAGGCTGTCTCTGTGCAGTCTCCTAGTGCCCCAGGGGGGTTGCAACATTCTTTACTAGTGGATGCACGGATCCAAGGAAGAGGTAGGTTCAAGATGCCCAGACTACCATGACATGAAGGAGATAGGTCAAATCTGAGAATTTACTGCAAACCTATGGGGAAATGATCTTTCCAATGAAACAGAGCCCCATCTCCATCTTCTGTGGCATGTGCATTTACTAGGCGTCCATCGCTGTAGTGTCTGGTCATCCTTTACCTGAGTTAGATGAAGGATCTGCAGTATTTCCCCATCAACGGCATGCACATGTGCACCCATCCTCTCTCTCCAGCTGCAGACGGCATACACACACCCCGGCATGTGCACCCCCACATTGCAGCAGCATCAGACTCCAACATGAAAAGACATTTGCTTCTAACTCCGACACATCAAGAAATAAGGTGGGCGAGGCCGTATCTTTTATCGGGCCAACTTCTGTGGATGAAAGAGACAAGCTTTTGAGCTGCGCCAAACTTCTCTTTCCCCAGCAGAAGTTGGTCCGATAAAAGAGATGACCTCACCCACCTGGTCTCTCTAATATCCTGGGACCAACATGGCTACAACAACACTGCAAACACCGAGAAATATCAGCCTTAATATCTTGACATTATTATTTATAGGAAAGCTATTCCGCTGCAGAGAGCCGCAGGAAGACAGCTCCAGAGTTGGAATGTTAACCAAAAAAAAATAAAAAATACCCCAAAACCTCCTAAGGCTAAAGCAAATAATTGTATAAAGCCAAATAAAAATGTCCCAGAACAATGAAAGCCACGGGGGTCAGTGGAGAGACAGACCATGCTTGGTCATCCACACGTGAGCTTCAAAGACACTACAAAGTGGAACTGCTCTGTAACAGAAATGCCATTGGATCTTGCTTCACTGCATTAGCTAGACTCAAGAGCCCTCTAGTAGCTGATATCTTCTCCCTGTGCAGGTCCTCCTAGACTGTGATCAAGTTGCCTCTTAACTGAAGCTGGTTGGGAATTTTCTGACAAAATGTTTTATCATCAGAATCTGTTGACACATCGAAACGGCAACTGGTTTTGAGACAAATCTCCCTATTTGAAAAAGTCTTTAAACATTTTGAAACCGTTGAAATGTCCTGTGTCAACATTTTAGAAATGAAAAGTTTTGTTTTCCCGTTCAAAATGGCTTTTCATTAGAAATTTTTAAATTTATACTTTAAAAAAATATATCTTGAAAGGGTCAGAAAATGAAACATTTCAAAAGAATCAAAATGAAATGCTTTGATTGATCCGATCAGAAATAAATTTCAGGTGATCCTTTAAGTAAAAGTTTTAAGATTTTCAATTTTTTGGCCCATTTCAGGCTGGGAAACATTTATGAAATCTCAAAAACTCTCACAGGACAGGGAAAACCATTTCCTGCCCATTCTACTCTTAACCTTCTCTTCAACGTGCTAAATCGATTGAGATCCTTTAGCCTTCCATTAATCATCAGATGAGTTTTCAGCTGCTGGAATTGCTCATGTAGCTATTTTTGGAATGCTCCCCAAGTCAGGATAGTGGACACACCTCAAATGGAACTAGATTAGGAGCCATTTCGGATTATTCTCATTTATTGTTCAGATGGAGGTAGCACCTAGGTGATTCAGAGATCAAAACCCGAGAGTGCTAGACACCGCACACACCTAGAGCGGAAAGGTGGTCTCTGCCCCAAAGACTATAAACCCTATGAATACAAAGAGAGGCAACAAGGGTAAGGAATGGTGTCCCTAGCCTCTGTTTGTCAGAGGGTGGAGATGGATGGTAGGAGAGAGATCACTTGATCATTGCCTGTAAGGTTCACTCCCTCTGGGGCACCTGGCATTGGCCACTGTCGGTAGACAGGATACTGGGCTAGATGGACCTTTGATCTGACCCAGTATGGCCGTTCTTACGTTCTAAGGCAAAAGGTAGATAAGGCAAACAGGGGAAGCGGGGCAGCACTCAGTAATTTGTTGGGTCCTGACAATGTCCTCTGAGCAGCAATATTATGAAGGATGCCAAATGTGCCCCTTTCTGCGCTGACAGGCAGCCACGCAGAAGGGAAGGAAGGAATTTCTTATGGTGATACAGGATTTATAACTGAGAGAGCAAGAGAGGGGGCTTGTTTTCCCCTTCCTAGCCCCTGGTCCACTATAAAAATAAACAAATCACAGAGAGTGCAAAATCCCCCAGGCCAGAATTTTGTAAAGACCGCATCGACCCTGCGGATGAATTAATGGTGAACTAGCACCATGGTCCTTCTCTCTCTGAAAATTGCTAAGCTTTAGTGCTCAAGTGTTATCCTGACTTGTTCTGTATCTAGCACCACCAGTGCCTGAGGCACTTACAGACAGTAAGAAGATAAGCTCCCGGCCCTGAAAAGCTTAGATGAGTAGCAGCAAAGCTGAGCATACAGGGAGTGCTGAGGGTAGGAGGCAAAGCACAGCAGAGCCGGTAGGCAGTGAAGTTCAGCGTGACATTTGCTAGCTCCACAGTGTGGGGCTAATGGCTTTTTTCCTTTAAAGAGCATTGCCTCTCCGCAGTTTCGTTATCACTCTGGGAGAAGGTTTCAGAGTGGTAGCCGTGTTAGTCTGTATCAGCAAAAGCAACGAGGACTCCTTGTGGCACTAACACATTTATTTGGGCATAAGCTTTCGTGGGTTAAAACCCACTTCTGCTGGAGGAGCAGAGGGTGTACTCAGCTTGGGTGCAGTGAGGGAGCCAAGGGAAGGCAGCAAACAGAGACAAGAGCAGAGGAGGAGGGAGGTAATTTAAGCAGGGTCTTCTAGGGGAGGACAGCCAGGGCAGCTCCTCAGTTGGTGTTAATCAGCGTCGGCTTCCCATGGACCTGCCTGGCCCAAGGAGATTCCATGTGATGCGGGCTTGAAGGGGTGTGTGGCTGGAGTAGAAGGGATGTGGGGCGCTTTTTCTGGCAGCTGTGCAGTCTCCAGGGGCTAACCGCTGAGCAGTGTGGAGTAATTGCTGGGAACAAGCAGCCTGCGTTGACTTTGACAGCAGATTGAGGGGGTGTGAGCTTGGGAGGTCAGGGAAGAGGAAGAAGCTGCAAGAGCTGGGGGGAGGCTTGCAATGGGAAGAAGGGAGAGGAAGGGATGGATTCTGGAGCCGTTGGGGAGGAAAAGCCAGCAGGATTTAGTGAGAGTGTCAATCAGGGGAGGAGAGGCAGACAGAGGAGTCCAAGGCGACACCAGACTGTGAGCCTAGCCAGGCTACCAGGAGCAGCTGAGGGCGGCAGAGAAGGACTGGTGGGAGAGGAACTTCAAGGAGGCCAGCCTTCACCATCTTTTCTCAGGCCGAACGCAGTGTTTCCTTTAGGGTTCAGGTGTTTTTTACCCTTTTTTTAAAAAATTACATCCCGTTACGTTTTAAACTGAAACACACAATGCCCAGGAAAACAGGGGGGCTTTGAAACTTGCCGACTGAAGTGGAGAAGCAAACTCCCGAGCCAACGCTTTGGCTCTATAATCTCCCCAGGCCTGCGCACCCACCCACCCACAGACAGGCTCACTGTATCTATGGAGTGGATTTCTCTGTTTTCCTTCCAACCCAGTGGGGATTTGGCTGCTGAAACCCCTGTCACTAGCACATGCATTTATATCATTTATTTTATGTATTTTGCAACTGCTGGCATCAGCACCACCAAATTTGTCTAGCTTTGGAAAAAGCCCGTTAACAGGGGGAATACAAAGACAGCAATTAACGGCGACGCCCCTGCATGCAGCAATTAGACGCTTTCAAATCAAAGGATGCCGCTGAACACTAAAATTTCACTGGCAGCTTCGCAGAGTTGAATGGATTAATGTGACTTCCAAAGAATTTAGAGGCCGGGATTATTTTTATTTGAATTTCTTTTCAGTCAAGTTTTTGTTCCAAGCGCGCCATTTAAAAAGATAACAGCTTGGACAGGGTGAGGAGGTTTGCAGTCAAAGCTGGGAGGCGGAGAACCTCTAGCACTGGGCAGCTCCTCCAGCACTGGGCAGGGCGGAGGGCTTTGAAGACGCAGCTGTCTGGTTGCCATAGCTGGTGTCTTCAGCCATTGCGCAATGCTAGCAGAGCTCAACAAGGAGCCCCGAAGGCCCTGTGCATGTGTGTGTGATTTCAGCACCTGTACGCTCGGTTTGGGATTTCAAGAGGCCAGTGAGTTAGTGGATTTTCTCATGGATCCCCTAACTGGGACAGCTGTGAAAACAAACCCACTGGAACTCTACTCTTCATCCTCTCATGGGTTCACTAGGCGTGAGGGTCTGAACACAGGGGAAAAGCTTTTGATTTGTGCTATGGAGTAGAAGGGAAGAGATGGGCTTCTGGCTAAGATGCTAGGCTAGGGATCGGGTGGTCTCGGTTCCACTCTCCATTCTTCCACAGACTCCCCTCCTCATTTGTACAATAGGGAGAATGGTGTTTCTCTATCTTGAGGAGGTATGGTGTTTCTCCATCTTTGGTATGAGAATTAATTTACTGACGTTTGTCAGGCCTCAATAGATGCGTGATGGCCTCTACAGAAGTTCTGAGAAGGCGTTTGTGATCCATCTCCTCATACAGCTTCCTTCTTTAAGGACATCTTATGGGTTAAGGAAGCAAACCGGGGAGGATGGTCAGCACGGATGCTAGAACGTCTATGAACTTGTCTATCAAGTCTATGAACTTGTCTATCATTGGAAAAAGAAGAACAGGAGTACTTGTGGCACCTTAGAGACTAACAAATTTATTAGAGCATAAGCTTTCGTGGACTACAGCCCACTTCTTCGGAAGTGGGCTGTAGTCCACGAAAGCTTATGCTCTAATAAATTTGTTAGTCTCTAAGGTGCCACAAGTACTCCTGTTCTTCTTTTTGCGGATACAGACTAACACGGCTGTTACTCTGAAACTTATCATTGGAAAGTGGCTTAAACAGAAGGTCGCTCGTTCCATTGCCAGTTGCATCATGGTTAAAGACCTCGAGATGTTTATCTTTACTCACACTTAGGTGTCTGAGTAGTAGTTACTATTCAGGAGGGAGCAATGCTGCCCTGGCATGGAGATGATCGCTTCCACTTCTAACTTGCGGTGGTCTACGTTTCTGACTGAACCACTTTACAGGAGCCCCACATGACCATTTGCGATGCAATATCAACAGGCTTTTGCAGAATTCCATTGTGGGTTTTTTTGTAATTTCAGCAGATATCAATTCTTATTTGTACGCATTTTTTTTTTAGCTTTTTATTCATGTAAATTTTCACCGTTGCAGAAAATGATGAAGGGGGCAGACAGTGGGGGGGGAATCAGTCATTAATTATTAAGCAACAGTTGACGTTGAGATGCAAAAATGTAAAGCTTTATAATTGTTAAACCACAAATGGTCAGCATCACATGTCAAAATGTACAAAGTAAATATCCTGAAATCAAATTCTAAGAAGTTCTCAAGCAGCATTTTTCTGACCTTGTGATTATTATTGGCAGAAATATTTTTTTCATTCTGTGTGTGTGTGTAGCGTGAAAGCCGCATTTATGGACATTTGCTGATAAAAATTGAGTCCTTCCAAGCCTATAGATAAATGAATACTCTATTTTAATGACTGATGCAGAGTGGCTTTGGGCTCCAGCCCTAGAGAGGGTTCCATTTCAGTGGCTGTCTGCACCCCCTTTGCAGTGCACTTTGGGATCCTTCAGGACAGACGTGTTATAGATGTCTTAGATTTTAAGGCCAAAGGGCACTGTTTTGATCATCTACTCCATACAGGCCAGAGAATTTCTGCATCCAGACCAACAATTTTCTGGCCCCATTTAATTAATCCCGGTGATTTTTAATTGGCTCAGGATAATAAACAAGAGAAACAAAACAACAACAATGCATGGAGTTCACACAGCGGATGGGGTTAGGTCCAGTCCCACCTAAGCCCAGCTGGACTATACTGCGAAACTCTGCAATCGAAATCATTCTAGACCTTCACCATGCAGTAAGCACCCACACTCAGTGCAGCTCTTTAAAACACCACCCACCACAGCCCCACTGGATAGGGCCTCAGTTAAGGCTTTCTCAAGGTCCATGGGGCCAGAATCCTGAAGTCCGGACTCAGTTTTCACTTGGATAAAACTCTCCACAACTAGAACAGGAGAGTCCCTGAATCAGGTCTCTGAGTGAAAATTGAGGAAAGGCTTTAGGCCTGTGTACAGAGGGCATGTCTGTCTGTCTGTCCGTCCGATCTACCCCTCTCTCTTGCCTCCTTCTAGACTTTCTTCCCACCTCCATCTCTCTCCAAATTCCCCCCCTTCTCTCCCTCTCTCATCCACTTGTCTTTTCAACCAGTCTCTTTCCTTCTCTCTCTCTCTCCACCTTATTCGCTCCCCGTCCCGTCCCCCCGCCAACATCTCTGCCCCTCTTTCTTCCCCACACACGTGCTCCCGGCTCTCAGGACTCAGCACCGGCAAGCTGCAGCCTCTGGCGCTATCTCCTCACTAGACAAAAATCATTTTTATTTCATGTCTAAATGATTCCTAAATTGCAGTAAGGCCAGGAACCCACGTCAAATTGAAATTGCTTTTCAAAAATGTTTCCTCAGCTGAAATGTTAACCTGGAAAGACATCACAAGGGCGAAAGTGTCTGAATTAGTGGGAATGGAGGTTTTTTTAAAAGACAATGAGGTTAAATATCCAAAAAGCCCAGAAGTCAGACTGAACCAGGCTCCAAATTCAAGGCTTTGATCCAAATCTTTGAAGATCTCTCTGTAAAGGACTGGCCCATATCATCGAAATGATGCCCTCGGCTGGTGTGGCCTCCCATGGCAACTGTAGAACCTTCTAACCACCCGTACCAGCTGTCTTAGTGGCTCCCTTGTGACTATGGGGGTCACTGCTGTGAGAAATCAATGACCGAATCCCACCACCTTCCAACTGGAAAGCTCATTTCTCCAACACAACCTTCCCCCAAAACAGAGGAATTCTGCCCAGGAGGAGGGAGAGGGAAGCCACAATGAAACCACTTGCTAGAAGATGGTCTGGCATCACGGTTAAGGCTACATTTTAGTCACGGGTATTTTTAGTAAAAGTCATGGACAGGTCATGGGCAGTAAACAAAAATTCACAGCCTGTGACTTATCCATGACTTGTACTTCATACCCCTGACTAAATATTGGGTGCCCTGGGGCAGGGGGCACCCTGGGGTGCTCTGGGGGGATGGCCCAGGGGTGCCATGGGTGCTCTGGGTGGATGGTGACACGCAGCCCAGGACCCCTGCTGGTGCTGGAGTGGGGATTAGCAGTGTGCCGCCGGGACCCCCGCTGCTGCTGGCCCAAGCCAGCAGCACGGGCTGCTGCACAAGTCCCAGAGGTCCCAGAACGTCACGGAATCCATGACTTCCATGACCTCTGTGCCAGACTCGCAGCCTTGCTCATGGTGACAAGAGCATGCACAAGGGTTAGCCGGGGCTCGACCCTCTCCAGGGTGGTGGGGAGCCACACCGGCTCACTACATACAGTGATTGTTCAGGGAATTAGTCTGTCCGCGGGGGTCTCCCTCGGCAGCCCTTGCAGTAACTGAAAGACGCACAGTAAGCCCAGGCCCTCTGAGTAGTTACAGTACAAGCAATAGGAAGCCCAGGCCCGGGTCCGGGCGGGGCAACAGTGAGTCGGGGGCTCAGGCCCTCAGGCAGGGCTGAGCAATAACAATAGGCCCGAGCCTCCTCAGGTCTGGGGGTAGGAAGAGACGGCCACCCACAGGTTAGGTGGCAGGGGGGACGCAGGCCCCCCCACTCCATGGCGTCCCAGCAGAAGACCCGCTGCTGTGTCAGTGGGGATCCCGGCCACAAGACACTGACATGGGCTCTGGCAGTGCTGCAGCCGGACTGGGGTCGGCTGCCCCCGGGCTACTTCCGGACTCCCCCTCGGGGCCTACCTGGGTGCAGGTGTTCTCCTCTGGGGGGTCCAGCACCATAGGTTCCTCGGCGAGTGGCGGGTCCGGCAACTCCTCCGGGTAGCGGCCGCAGGGCAGGTCTGGCCAGTCCTGGCGGCCACCTTGGGCCGCGGGGTTTTCCCAGTGGCAGGCTAGGCTGGGGGCGTCTGGTCTCTCCGGCGGCTGGGGCCTGACTGAGTTCTGAGGGCGAGCCTTTGTACTTCCGGGTCACCACCTGACCCCCTGAGGGGCGGGCTCAGAGCTCCCTAGCTCCGCCCACTCCAGCCTCCGGACGGGCTCTTCCCTCTATGGGGCGGCGGGGAGCCACACCGCCTCACTACAGAGCAGAACAAGGAACAGTCGGAGTCCTCTGATTTCCTGTTCTCGTCCCTGTATCCCCCCTCGCATTGCTCAGTAACAGGAAGAGTTGCCTTGCTTCGAGGAGTCTTTCTCTGCAACGGGGTGACAAAGAGCCAGTGATGCTATGCTTTGAAGTCTGCTGGCCCCCTCTCTCCATCTGTCTCTGCGGTGCTGGTGCTGCTTGGAAGAGAAATGGCAACAGTGTAAAGGCTAAGAAAATTGAGATTAGCTGGTTGGGCTGCATCCTGACTCAGCAGCTGCTATCAATCCTGACCTGTGTGCTTCCTTCTCCCTCCCAGTTTGGAAATCTCTGTCTCTTTGAAGACAAGAGGATGCGCCATGCCAGTGCATCCTCCGCTCACCCATTGCAACCTGTTAACGCTGATCTGTGCAGTCAATCTAGCTTTCAGGGCTGATGCCTAGGAATTAGAGGGGGCTGGTGTTTGTAGCATCTGAAAGCTCCTCGTCGTCTAAAGTTTGCAGCAGGTCAGCCCACTGATCGAGACCCTTCGGCTCTCCTCCGCCTGACCAGGCAGATTTCAGTATCCTGTCCACACCACCATCCACTTACCGTTTTCACTGCTTCATGCTCACTTAGCTCGTGTCACTATGCAGCACGCCACAACGGGGACAGGACCCAGTCCTTCAAACACAGGAACCCATTACATGAGCTAAAGGAGAATTTCCATCTGATGCCAGCAGGGAAGGGTCTATGGTACCCATGTCATCCACACCTACTACCTGGGCTGTTCTGTTCCCTTCTAGCTTTGGCTGCGGTACTTATGAAGGTTGATGAGTCCACTACCAACTAGGCAGGACCATACAGGGGGGGGCCAGGAGGGCCATTTGGCCTGGGCCTCAAGCTCAAAGGGGGCCTCAAATTTAAACACTTGTTAATTTTTTGGCATTTAATACATTTTGCAACTTGTTTTTATGCGCATCCCTATCGGACCAAAATGTGACCCACTCTCTCAGCTTAGAGCTGCAGATTTAAGCAAGTAAGAGATGTGATTTGGTAAAGGACATAATTTTTTTGTTAACTGATATAGATTTTGTCATATTAAAGAGTTAAAAATGTTCATAAATATTAATAAACATAAATCGGTTCTGATAGCACAAGATTAGACCGTGATGAACGTGTCCTCTCAGATCAGCTGATTATATAAACAAACCACTACTAGTGGCTGGTGCTGGATCAAGTGTGTGTTGAAAGGTACAGAATTGTTACATTTTAGTGTCTTTATAGTTTTACGTCTAGTTGACGAAGGAATTATTTATGTGTGAGAATTCTCATTATTATCTTTATATGGTAGCTAAAAAAGGTGACTGGTTGGTTGGTTGAGCCCTAGTTTGGTAGCTTGGCCATCATCATAGGCTTTCTTAGTCTATAGGCCCAGATTCAAGGTGAAAATTTGTGATGACAATCTTGTACAGTGAGTTTCGTGAGGACACACGTTTGAAATTTTTGGACATTATCCCTCTGTCTGTATCCGTGTCTGTGTTTACTATATATATATTTCATTCCTTTCTCTTCAGTTCAGCCTGTTATATTATACCTTGCATGCTTGAGTTTTGATTCAGTGCTAGGGATAATATCCTGTCTGTTTCATTTTGTGTTCTTAATTAGTATTCCTTCGTTTTAAGTCTTTTCAGCATTTGTTTACCATTCAGCTTTGTGTACATGTCCACAATAGAAGATTTCAAGTGTGGATAGGTTACATATTGACCAGATGGATCACTATGAAGAGGAGATTTGAAAGTGGTGCAAACAAGAGATGGCAAAAACAACTGAGTGAAGCAGCAGCTAAGAGCTCAAAGCCAATAACTTCATTTCTCAAACCACTGGAAAACACGCCTTACCCAACAAACAATGCTACAGATAATGAAAACTCCGCAACTGCAACAGGTGATATTTCAATGCCAGTACGTGAACATGAGGACAGTAGCCAAGAAGGATATGTTCCAACAGTAACAGATGCAGCAGAAGATCCTGTGTATGATCAAGAAACTCAACAGAAACAGGAAGATGTAGATCTTACACAGCAAGAGCAATTCATGAGTACTACGGGTTTGACTGTGACTGACGTTGGAATTATTGACAAGAGCAATGCTGCCCAACTGCAAGCTTTTCTTCAAATGACTTGTTTTGAAATTCCAAGTAATATTCCACGAGATGCTGATAATCCTGCTTTCCCTACTCGTCTGCTGACAAAAACTCTTCCAAATGGTGAGACCTGCACAAGAGACTAGTTATGCTGGAATACGGAAAAACAATCTCTGTACTGTGCACCCTGCTTCATTTTGAACGAAAGTGCTGCAAATGCATCAGTTCTCTCTGATCAATCAGGAAGGAGCATCAACAGAGGTTGGAGGAAGTTGAAAGACTGAATACCACCACAAGAGAGTTCAACGTCACACAAAGGACACTATGTTGCATGGAAATCAGCCAGTAGGGCAGCATCAGCTGAAAGTTCAGTTGAGAATTTACTCTTGACTGAACTCTCTACAGAAACTAATAACTGGAAAAAACTTCTCGAGCGCATCCCGAACGTCATCCTTTTTCTTTCTGAGCGGGGATTGGCTTTCTTTGGTTCCAGTCAACGTATTGGTGATGGTACAAATGGAAACTTTGCAGGCATAGTTGAGCTCCTCAGCAAATATGACCCGCTTTTATCAGAGCATGTTAAACGTGTTCGAGAATCTCAAGAGAGTCGAAAGCGCATGCAAGTCCATTATCTCTCCACACGCACACAAAACGAGTTTATTGAGCCATGTGGTTAATTCGTACAAACAATCATTCTTGATGAGATTCGAAATGCCAAGTATTTTTCAATCCTTGTTGATGCCACTCCAGATTGTTCTCACAAGGAACAGACTACTATGGTTATTCAATATGTTAAGATTGTAGACAGCTCAAAATTTTCAATTGAAGAACGGTTTATTTTGTTTGATAATTTCACGAGAAAAACTGGAAAAGAAATTGCTGCTCAAGTACTAGCAATTCTAGAAGGTTTTAAGTTAGATGTTCATGTCTGCATTGGTCAAGCCTATGACAATGGATCTAATATGGCTGGGAAGTACAAAGGTGTACAAGCAGTTCTGCTTGAACATAATTCAAACTGTATTTTCTCCAGCTGTGGAAACCTCACACTAAACCTTGTAGGCATGAACTGTGCTGAATCATGCAAGGAGGCAATTACTTACTTTGGAACTGTTCAGCAAATGTACAATCTCTTCAGTAGCAGTCCACAAAGGTAGGAAATTCTGAAGCAATATCTTCCTGTTTCACTGCATGGGATGTCCAAAACTAGATGGTCTGCACAGATTGATGGTGTTCAACCAGTTGTGCAGCATTTGAATTCAGTGAGAAAGGCTTTAAATGAGCTTGAATCTCTCAATCTCACTGCACAGGCTCAAACTGAACTTCAGTCTATTCAGAAGCACATGTCCAAATTTGAATTCATTCTGATGTCATCTTTGTGGATGAAGCCACTTACAATGATCCACCAAACTAATCTGATAACTGCAGCACGCAATGCTATACTTGATGTTGAGAGGGATAACTTTGAAAGTCTTATCTATGACATTCCACAGATTCGTGAACAATGGGATGCGATCCTGACTGAGTCCAAATTAGTAGCACAGAATATTGGCGTTTCATCTGAGTTCTCCACAAATCGCAACTTACCTATTGAATCCGATGCCGAGCAGCATTATATGGTCAATGTCTTCCTTGTCATCATTGATTCTATTCAATCAGGTCTTACACATCGATTTGAGTCACTGCGACTAATCTGTATGCTTTGGGGGTTTCTCTGGCATTTCAACCGATTGAGTCATGAAGATCTACTTTCTGCAGCTGAACAATTTCAGCAACAGTACAACAACGAAATCTCAAAAGATCTCGGGGAGGAGGTCATCTTCCTCAAACGAATATATTCCACAAACTTTAAATTGGATTGCAAGCCAAAGGAATTGCTTCAAGAAATACTCAAACTTGGACTCCCTGGGGTGTTTCCTAATATCACAATTGCATTGCGAATTTTTGTCAGTTTGCCTGCATCAGTGGCTTCAGGTGACTGCACCTTCAACATGTTGAAGCAGGTAAAGAACTATCACCGTTCAACTATGGGACAAGAGCATTTGAATGGGCTGACCATGCTTAGTATCAACTGTGACATTGCACAAAAGCTAAATTTTTTCCTCACTATTTAGTGCATTTGCACAGCAAAAGGCTAGAAAAGTTTTTTTGAATAAAGAAATATTCAAATTATGTCTCATTCTTTTTTTGGCACCTTATTTTGTTTTCATGTGTCGTCATTTTTTATTTTTTGTTATGGCTAAGGGCCTCAAAAGCTGGAAGTGGCCCAGGCTTCTCTGGACTTCTGAGAGGGCCTGCAACTAGGTAAGTCTTTTAGATTCAGAGGTCCCAGGCAGGGGGGTGCAGGTCCGGAGAGGAAGTGACGTCACTTCTGGGACTGACCGCACCAGGGGCAGGTAGGGGAGGCTGGGGGAGGCGGTGCCTACCCAAACAGCCAGGCATGGCCCTGCCCACACTCTACCCCCCCCTCCCCCCAGGGCCCTGTTTCGGCGGCGCCACTGCACTCCAGGGGACTGGAGTGGGGTGTCCAGATGTCCCGATTTTATAGGGACAGTGATGATTTGGGGGGCTTTTTCTTATATAGGCACCTGTTACCCTCCACCTCCTGTCCTGATTTTTTTCACTTTCTATCTGGTCACCCTAGGCTGGAGCCACGCTGCCTGCCTTCCTGGGGCTGGGGAGGCTGTGGTGACGACGCCACATGCTCCCCCTCCTGGCGCGCTCTCCCTTCCGGCATGCTCGCCCTCGGGTGGAAGGGATGGGGGTAGCCTCCCCCAGCCAGCGGTTCACCCACCACCCATGCGGCGCTGGCCCACAGGGCCCTCAAAGCACAGGGCCCGGGGCAGTCACCCCAATTCACCATCCCCTAGGGACAACTCTGGTCCCAGGTACACTCCCTGCTACCAGTGACCCACCAAGGGGTGTGGCGTTGTGCGTACAGATACGCAGTTCTTATTCCATCCGGTAAAGGGCCATAGTAACGCACAGGCTTCTAGACAGTTATTTACAACGCTATGTCTCGATGGCATGGGAAGGGCAACCAGGAGTTTGGGTTTGGTTCCCCAGATGTTATGCTCTGAGCTCATGTTTGCATGAACCATCATCGAGCTTAGCTTCTTCCAAGCTCGCTGGCGCCCTGTGCTGGCTGGGCTGGTGCCAGAGCTGGTCTCCCCAAGGGCAAGGAGCCCGAACCATGACTTGAAATCAGTGGAAGCATTGCACCCAGCCCGTGGCGAGAATGCGTTAAAGAGCCCACCATGTTGAACCCCCTCTGACACGGTTTCATTGACTCATGCTAATGTGCAGGTGCTGTGGCGGCCATCTTGGCCCACACACTGAGGATTGAACCAGGCCCCTCCAGAGCTCAAAGCAGACTTGGCTATTGTTTGAGGTGGGTTATAGCAGGCTCACACCCTGGTGGACCACCCAGGAAGAACATAAGAACATAAGAATGGCTGTACTGGGTCAGACCAAAGGTCTATCCAGCCCAGTATCCTGTCTTCCAACAGTGGCCAATGCCAGGTGTCCCAGAGGGAGTGAACCTAACCGGTAATGATCAAGTGATCTCTCTCCTGCCATCCATCTCCACCCTCTGACAAACAGAGGCTAGAGACACCATTCCTTACCCATCCTGGCTCATAGCCATTAATGGACTTAACCTCCATGAATTTATCCAGTTCTCTTTTAAACCCTGTTATAGTCCTAGCCTTCAGCACCTCCTCAGGCAAGGAGTTCCACAGGTTGACTGTGCACTGTGTGAAGAAGAACTTCCTTTTTTTTGTTTTAAACCTGCTACCCATTAATTTCATTTGGTGGCCCCTAGTTCTTATGTCATGGGAACAAGTAAATAACTTTTCCATATTCACTTTCTCCACACCAGTCATGATTTTATATACCTCTATCATATCCCCCTTTAGTCTCCTCTTTTCCAAGCTGAAAAGTCCTAGCCTCTTTAATCTCTCCTCATATGGGACCCGTTCCAAACCCCTAATAATTTTAGTTGCCCTTCTCTGAAGCTTTTCTAATGCCAGTATATCTTTTTTGAGATGCGGAGACCACAGCTGTATGCACTATTCACACTCACTCACCAGTGAAAGAGAGATTTTACACTGCTGCTCCCAAAAGGCCAAGCAATCTCTCGTTTCCCACACAGCCCCTTGGCCACCCCATCCCCTTTTTCAGTAGCCTGTTAGGCCAAAATCATGAGATGCTTAGCAGCATTAGATTCCATTTTTTAATGAAACAAAAAGGCATCATCCTTTGAAATAAATCCCAAAGCATCACAACTTGTCGTCTGTGACAGCCACTCACTGCTCTCTTGTGATACCTAACATCCCCCAGGGCTCGGTAGCCGGTCCCACGCTTTAGTCTTGCCTGGCTTCTGTCATTCACTATTCAGTATTACATGACTGATCCTTTAGGTTCATTGATTGCCTGGGGCAAATCCTTCAGCAGCAATTCCTGTGCTGTCAGCCTGTCCGGCTGAGATGAGCGAGCCGAGGGCTCAGCGCTTTTAGAAAGGCAATGCCAGCTGGCTTTAAGAGGCTAGTGGACCCCAGCACCGCTGATTCCCCCTGGAATAGGAATGGCCCGGCCTCCCCAGAGAGCTTCTGGAATGCAAAGCTAAGAGGGCATTGCAAGGCCCATACTGACTGCATTCTTTGCACTTGGGGGAAATCTGATGACTGATGGGGTGGGCTGATTGTTAGTGAGCTCTCACAGCTCTCATTGGTGCCCAGCCTCTCCGGAAATACAGCTTCTTATTTAGGTGCCTAAAAATGGATGTAGACACATGTCCATAGGTATTGGAATTAGGGGGGGCTGCCGCACACCCTGGCTTGAAGTGGTTTCCATCCAATACAGAGGTGACTGGTTGGTCCAATGGCTCTCAGTACCCCCACTATTCAAATTCTTCCAGCCCCCCTGCACATGTCTTTAGCCAAGCGTAATGACGATGGTGTTAGTTCATAGGGAGTTTAAGCAGAATTAATCCTTTCTCACTTATCGTTTTCAATGTGCTTTAGTGTGTTGATACGGGAGCTGACTGAACTTAGGGTGACCAGATGTCCCGATTTTATAGGGACAGTCCCGATTTTGGGGTCTTTTTCTTATATAGGGTCCTATTACCCCCCATCCCCTGTCCCGATTTTTCACATTTGCTCTCCGGTCACATTACAAATCATATCTGTCAGGAATTTAGCCTCTTTTTATCATTGATGCACTTTCCCTGAGTCTCTGTGCCTGTCTTTCTTATTCCTAAATATCCGCCAAATAGGCTGAATGAATAATGTTCCCCCGAAGGTCTGTTTGCTTTACGTATTCTCTGCTTGTTACGGATGGTGAGCGGTGGGGTCACCTCAGTGACAGAGCAGCATCCCCGCTCCTTGATCAGAGATAAGAAACTTAGGTAAACAGCCAGATAACAGGGCTCGGAAGGATTACATTTTTATCGGTAAATGTTAATAAACGCCAATTTCACTGTACACACACAAACCAACGGGAAAATATTTCCTTTGGTAATATTAGAAATGCACAGATAGGAAAAGCAAGAGCAACGCTGCCTGAGAAAATATTGGTTTGCTTGAAGGTTATTTACTTTGGCTATTGTGCCATGCCGTGTTGACAGTTTGTGTTTGAATGGTTATAAAGCTTTAACTTTTTTGAATTTCAGCCTCTACTGTCATTGAAATTGGCCGACTTTAAAAAGTTATAATTTAACTTTTTAATTTAAAAAGTGAAAGGCCCATAATTTGGGGCAACGGCGAATATTGAAATCAATAAAAACCTAAAAAAAAATGCTTAAAAATAAACATGGCTATTAGCCGTAGAAATGACCACAAAATAAAGAGCCAATTCGCCCAAGCCTAAGGCTACCCAATAACATGCTGTGCGATATGAATGCTCATCTCTGCAGCTTGCAGGATTTATACGTATTTTCATGAACACACTGCAGCCTTTCGAATACTCATGAAAAATGAATGTGACGCTACAAATCAGAGCAAAACAAAATCTTTTTTTTCTTTTTGCACAAATCACATTTGGTCATTTTTGCTTTACTATTAACCAGTTCTTAAATCCCTCAGCGAGAAGAGGTATACAGAGCCCACCCAGACCAAGACAGGGTGAATAATGAGGCCCTGTGGACCCACCCTCCTGGAGGAAGCATGCGGCTCAGTGGTGGCTGACTAGGAGAGGGAGCAGACTTGATCTAGATTCTCCTCACGGTCACACCTCTGCAGCTCCCTTGGTTGGTGTCGCTGAGACCGGGACTGGGCCTTGTGTGTCTGGGGTTCTTCTGCTCCAGAGATCAGCAAACTCTTAACGGCTCTACAGCTGCCTCTAACTGGCAGCAGCAGGGCCGGAGGCGTTTGCCAGCAAGGCAGCTGAGTTCCCCTGGTAGCAGTTTTAATTTACTCCTGGGAGATTTTGGCAATTGCTAGACACTTGGGCAGCCAGAAACTCCAGGAGTGAGGGTTGCCAACTTTCTGTTTGCAGAAAACCAAACACCCTTCCCTCGCCCGTTTTCTGAGGCCCCACCCCTGCTCACTCCATCCCCCCTTCCTCTGTCGCTCGCTCCCCCCCCACCTCGCTCACACGCACATTTTCACCGGGCTGGGGCAGGGGGTTGGGGTGCGAGAGGGGGTGGAGCTGGAGATGAAGGTTTTGGGGGGCAGGGAGTTGGGGTGTGGGAGGGGGTACAGGCTCTGGGCTGGGGTGCAGGCTCCAGAGTGGGGCCAGAAATGAGGGGTTCAGGGTGTGGGAGGAGGCTCCAGACTGGGGCAGGGGGTTGGGGGGCAGGAAGGGGGGCTCCAACTGAGGGTGCGGGATCTGGGGTGGGGACAGGGATGAGGGGTTTGGGGTGCAGGAGGACGCTCCAGGCTGGGGCGGGGGAGTTAGCATGTGGGGTGCGGGGAATGGGCTCCAGGCGGCACTTACCTAAGGCATCTCCTAGGAAGCTGCCAGCATTTCCCTCTGTCTCCAACATGGAGGCACGGCCAGGCGGCTCTGTGTGCTGCCCCTGCCCGCAGGTGCCACCCCACAGCTCCCATTGGCCGCAGTTCCCAGCCAATGGGAGCTACAGAGCCAGTGCTGGGGTGGGGACCAGCATGCGGAGCCCCTGTGGCCACCACTAAACCTAGGAGCCAGAGGGAGATGCCGGCAGCTTTCTGGGAGCCACGCAGAGCCGGGCAGACACCCTGCCTGCCCCAACCAGACTTTTAACGGTCCCGTCCGCGGTGCTGACCAGAGCCGCCAGGGTCCCTTTTCCCTTTTCGACCGGGTGTTCTGGTCGAAAACCGGACACCTGGCAACCCTACCAGCAGCCGGTCCCTGTGTGATCTCTCCCAGCCGTTGCTGAGCACTCCCTCTCTCTCTCTCTCTCTCCTTTGTATTGCATTTAAGCACAAGGGCTTATTAAAGTGTTGTAGTACAGAGATTGTCACAACATATTAGCAGAGCATCTCCGGATAATTCCCCTCCATCAGCTAAACGACTTCTCATTTCAGGGTAAGGTTTTAGGAAATTCATGCACGTGTTACACAAAGCTCAGCAAATAGCTCTGATTTGCTTTATGGGGCTTTAACGCAGCATGTCCGATCCTTCACTGGATATTTTTCATGCAGTTCTTACTCTCCAGCCGGTGACAATTATTTTTTACTCTCTTTTCGCTTGGCCTCAGCTGTCTGCAAATCTGCTGGCAATATGTTCCCTTTCTGCACAGTGACCGTGCTGGGAGTCAACAGGACGCTTCCTGGGAAGAAGCACTAACTGGGTGAGTGAGGGCGGCCGGGCTGGGCCCAGTACAGCAAACGCCCGTTTATCCAAATAGCAGGAGGGACACAGGTTTTATCCAGATAATTGGGAGTTTGGATCATTGTAAGGGCAGGTGCCATTCAGTCAATCAGCAACGGTGTGGCCTTCCCTGCGGCCAGGAGCTTGTCCTCTTCCTGGCAGGGGGTCTCTGCATTATTATCCACCCCCCTGCATTATCCAAATCCATTCCTTGTCCCCCAGTGTGCTGTGGAGCGTGCGCATCTCCTCTATCTCAGGCTGGGGGACAAGGAAGGGATTTGCATAATGCGCGAGGGGTTGGAAAACAGGGTTTCAGATAAACGGGAGCAATACCGTACACAGAATTCCTGACACACGCTCCAGCGTGGCTGACATAATGTTGCTCATGGAACCCCAACCTTTGCGATCCATTCAAACTGGCCAACGTAACGGTGTCCGGGGCAGCTCACTACTGAGAGTGCCAGTCTCAGGGCAGACACCCCAAACGGGGCAGACGCCCCAAACTGCTGAGGTGTTCTCTAGTTAGATTTCATCAAGCCAGTAACAAGCTGAGGAACTCCTGGATTACTATATTCAGGGCCGGCTCCAGGGTTTTTGCCGCCCCAAGCGGCAGGAAAATAAATAAATAAAGTCACGATCGGCGGCAATTTGGAGGTAGCTCCACCGCGCCGCTTTCTTCTTCGGCGGCACTTCGGCGGCAGGTCCTTCCTTCCGAGAGGGACCGAGGGACCCGCCGCCGAATTGCCTCCGAAGAGCCTGACATGCCGCCCCTTCCCCTTGGCCGCCCCAAGCACCTGCTTGCTGGGCTGGTGCCTGGAGCCGGCCCTGACTATATTAGTCTCACCATGGAGTCACAAACTGTCCCCCTTAGGCTCTCCAGCGCAGCTTGCCACCCAGACAAGCTGGGCTAAGTGACGACAGGTTATTAAAACCAAAAATCATCTCACATTAGGTTACTACCCGCCCCAAAGGGCCAGTCACTTACCCCAGGTCAAGGGGTACTCAGGAGCTCACACCAAAGACGACGCTGTAGCCAATTTCTCTAATAAACTAACTAAAGATTTATTAGCTAAGAAAAAGAAATGAGAGCTAATGAGAAGTTAAAGCATGTAAAATACTTTACAGGTGAGTCTATGTTTACAGTCCAAATGATAGCAGAGACGTAGTTTCTGTGAGTTTTCCAGAAGTCTCCCCAAATGGTTTTGGGGACCTCAGTTCAATCGCTCAGAATTCCCCGTCAGAATTCATCAATCCAGAGATGCAGAATCGCTCCCAGGACTCCTTCCTATAGTCGAAAACAGCCTGGCAAATGTTCTCCACCCAGCACGGGCCTTCGCTTTGTTGACTAAATGCAGACATGGTTGTGGATTTCCATTGGTGAACGCAAAGACCCATGCTTTGAAGTTCACATGCTACTTCATTTACAGTTCCAAGGCTCCAGTCTCGTTTGGTGGGCAGTTATACATAAAGCATTTAGTTAAGGCCATCCAGACAATCCTTCATTCGTTTTCAGGAAGTTTTATACATTAAGTGAACTCACATCTAAACGCTAATGCAGCCCTTTGGTCTAGGCCTCACTAAGTTCAATACGTTTCAAAGGAACGAAGGCGATGCATTAGCATTTCACTAGCTTCCATGCATTTAGAGCAAATGTAATTCCCGGGCGTATGCCATGTACCGGTAATGTGATACCGTTCCCTTTTGTTCTGTGCCTGTGCCTTTGATTTGAGCTGGCTCCTGGGTAGGCAGGTCACACATGCAAACAGCCATGTGCATTGTGCTCCCTCGGGCCGTGCAAGACGCTCGGTTGACCGCAGCAGAGCCTCTGGCCTGTAAATGAGAGTGGAATCTGGCCAAGAGTTTGTCATAGGATTTTTGTAAAGTGCCTTAGGGCCTATTTGGATGAAAGGCGCTAGGCGGAGCTGTGAAGAAAACAGAATTTCGGCTCTGCAGGGAATTCTGACATTTTGAAACATCTTTACACTCTGAATCGTAACAAATGGCAAAAAATCTGAAATTCAAGTTTGGAAAAATCTCCACTTGAGACCATTAAAATGGTTCACTTTGATAATATCATATCATATCATATCATTAATTAATAAAGAAGTAATAGCTCTATAGCTTTCTTCACCATGGGGGCCATTTAGGGATCTGGGGCAAAAATCTGCCTGGGGATTGGTCCTGCTTTGAGCAGGGGGTTGGACTAGATACCTCCTGAGGGCCCTTCCAACCCTGAGAGTCTATGATTCTATGTATTTTTGATAAGTATCCAAGCCCCCTACAGCAAAACTGCACCAATTAGAACCCCATATTGGCGTACTCCTCCTTTTGCCCCTCCCCTTTTTTGTCCAATCAGCAGGCTGTATGGTTTAGAAGTCCCTCCTACCCTTTCCTCCCTTTCCAAAGCCCCTAGGTTTCATTTTTGGACACATGAATTTTTGGTGTCATCAGCCATTGTTGAGGGGAGGGAGGAGTTGATGTTTTTTAAATTGTATTTAATTTATCCTTCCTGGAAATGATAAAATAAATGAATATAGATTTCATGCCTTTTCCTTATTTTAAGAGGCCAGTTTGCTTTTTACACAGTCTGTGCTTTTCCAAATAAAGTCTGTTAAACAGGTGTACAAAGCCTTCATGTCAGAAAAATAAAGGAGAAATGTTGATACACTTAACTCTCTCTAAATATATATTAATATATAGGATCATGCTTTTTAGAGGAAAATATGCTTTTTATGCCATTTTTAAATAAATTCATTAAATAATTGTACAAAGTCTTAATGACAGAGGAATAAACGAGCAATGTTCATGTGTGTGCGTGTGTGTAAATACATATGTATCTAAAATTAGAGCTGGGAGAAATATTTTGGACAAATAGTTTGTTTGTCAAAAAACACAGTTTCAGGGCAACTGAAACGATGCACGAATTTGTGCCAAGTTTGCCGAATAGTTTTGACCAAACTGAAAAAAAGTTTCAACCCAAGATAGTTGATTTTGACCCTCATGTGGTAGGATTCAGACAATGGCTGGAGGAGAAGCCATGGCGGTTACTGCCCTTATAAGCTGTTAACCAGTGGTTAGGGCACTCATCCGGGAAAGCCTGGTGCATTAGCTTGTTTGTAAAGTTTTGCCTAAATGAATTACCCAGCATGCAAAAACAATCTCAACCAAACAACAAAGTCTCAACGTGCAATTTCTGAATGGAGGACAGAGGCTTCTCAGCAGGCTCATCATCTGTAAATGGCGAAGCAAATTTCAGATTCCAGGGTACCGTAGAAAATCTCATTACAGAGGGGCTCGAAAACAAAATGGTAAGACAAGTCATCCGACTGCATGAAGGGCAGAGATAAAAGTCTGTAGTTGCTGACACTGTTATCTGAAGAAAAGTGCCCCCCATAGGCATCCTCTTATTTTCCTGACTTTTTTTAAAGCTAAAACATCCGTCTTTTGCTAAACCTTCTGTTTTAATCACATCAAATAAAGTTTTGAAAAATAAGCTGGACTGTACTTTTAAAAGTTGAATATGAAAACGATATGGCCAGGGGATAAGAGAACGGCCTGGGTTTTAAGGGGACCCTGACGACCGACTGAAATCTTTTTTTGTATCCATTTTTTGTTAGTTGTCATACAGTAGCATGGGCAAGTGTGTGTCATACAGCTGTTCTCCCCAACTTCAGGAGGCAAGATTTCCCCTGATGGTTTTGCCAGTCTCTCTAATCACTTTTTCTCTAGCTATCAAAAATAGTCAATAAATAACCTTAACAAAAACAGTAGGTGGATTACACACTGGGTGATATTTTGCAGAGGTCCCTGCAAAGCAACAGTTACTTTTTGTTGGTTTGTTTTATTTTTTATTTTTATTTTTCATCACATTGAATCCATTTGTCGGTTCTCTACATTTGACTTTTATACAAGCTATAACCTGAGATGCTTTACAACATTAAATAAAACAAGACTGGCAAAGATAGACCTGAAAAATTGCTGAAAACAGAGCTATTATGGTGAATCAAGCCTGAATGCCTGGGCGCTAGGGGAGGATTAAAAGGCACAGTTGAAGTGGAAGAGGGTGTGATTCCAGGGAGGATTGGAAGAAACAGGGAGCTGGGTGGTTCAGGGATACTTTGTGGTGGCCCAGGCGCCCCACTGCCCGTGTACTAACCATATACGCGCAAGTACACAGGCCCCTTGTCAGACACATGCTGTACGTCTTTTGGGTTTTGATAAACTAACCACAGTTGCCAACTTTCACGCGGTAAATAAGCACCCCGACTTTCACAATAAGCCAGAAATCAAGCTGATCCCATTTCAAAACAAGCCAATCCCTAAGAACCCCAACACTCTATGTGACTAGATTCCCCCTGGGGTGCAGTCTGGAACTGTGGTGGGCCCGCTGTGCACCCCTGACTCTTTCCCCCTTGCCCCTGCTTGCCGGGAGCCGATCAAAAAAAAGAAGCAACAAGCTACAAGCCAACCAAGCAACAAGCTACAAGCCAAAAACTAGCCAACCAGCCACTCACAAGCCAATTAAGCCCAAACCGAGCCCAATTTCTGCATTTTTTCCCCCACAGGTTTGGTATGTCTGACTGTAACCCACCAAGAAGTAAAAAATATAACAATAATATCTACCTCCTTCCCTCGTGGCCATCCTGCTGGGTCCCGAACAGAAGTTCTTCCTTACCTAGAGAAGGAGACAAAATAACTTTTGAAGCATTGTCCCTATGCTATTGGCTAAAAAAAAATTGCACAGCCACTACATAAAAGAAGACATGCCATTTGAAAAGGCCTTTTTGGGTGCATCTAAACACTTCTCCATTCCTCTGCCATGAAACCATTGTACAATTGGGATAGCTCAGTGGTTTGAGCATTGGCCTATCAGAGTTGTGAGTTCAATCCTTGAGGGGGCTACTTAGGGATCTAGTCACATAGAAAAATCAGTACTTGGTCCTGCTAATGAAGGCAGGGGGCTGGACTTGATGACCTTCAGGGTTCCTTCCAGCTCTATGAGATAGGTATATCTCCATATATTTTTTAATTATTGAACGACTTTATTAAAAATTGCACTAAAGGCAAAAAAGCATGTTTCCCCCTTAAAATAAGGGAAGGATAGGACATCTCTATTTATTCATTTATTTCATTGTTTCCAAGGAGGATAAATTAAGGTTTTTTTTAAATATAATTTCCCCGCAAAATAACCAACCAGACCAAAAATGCACATGTCCAAAAATGATACCTGAGGGCCCTAAAAGGGAGGGGAGGGTCGGAGGGACGTCCAAACCCATGTAGCCTGCTGATTAGACAAAAAGGGGGCAGGATAAAAAGAGGGGCTCACAGTCTAATACAGGGGTGTCGTTGGCACAATACAATGGCAGGGGGCGTGGATGTCTGTCAAAATATACACAGTGTGGAAAGCAATAGCACTATTACTACTAATATAAAATATAATATCTACGTGTAGAATATTGCCATTTAGATTTTAATATACAGTAATATTCAAGTTGACATGATATTATTTGCACCGATCGTTGAAACAAAATGTTTTCACCTTAATGTCGCCACATTTCGATCTCCTATTCGCGAAATGCAACTGGGAAAGTCAAACTGATTCATTTTAACATTTTCCCATCGAAAAAGATCCGTCGAAACTGACGCGTTCCTGCTTCAGTTTCCACAAAACCACCGTTTCTGATGTAAAAGGGCTCCATCAGCCAGCTGCGAGGCTGAGCAAACACAGGCATCTCGTTACCAGTGCTGTGAAATTGCAAGCCAGCCAGCACACACAGATCAAGCTCCTTAAGCCCTGCCAGTGTTTGAAGTGATTAAATGAAAGATCTATGGACTGTGTAATATTCACAGAGCAACCGTTAAACTGACTGTGGGCTGATCCAGATCTTTTGGCTGGAATAATGAGGTTAATCATGCAAACTCATTTCATGACTATTAGTTTTGCTACGCTGGTTCTCCACAAGCTTCCGTCGGCACAGCGTTAGCATGGGAGGCGAGGGTTCTCGGACCCATCAGAAGCCCCAGGTGTGGCATTAACCTAGGTCTTACCGCTCATTTGCATGGAATTTGGCATTAAATTTGCATCTTGGGGAGAGTGTGAAGGTTTCCTGCCAGCCATGCCTGAGTTAGGATGGGTTAGTGCCCTGTACTCATGCAGCAGTGCAATAATACTTCGCTCCCCTATAATACTCTTCATGCGTAGATTTCAATGTTTTTTCAAAGGAGGTCAGCATGATTATCTCCATTTTACAGATGGGGAAACAGAGGCAAAGAGAAGGAAGTGACTTGCCCACAGTCCCCCAACAGCAGAGTGAGGAATTGAATCAAAGTCTCTTGAGCCCTAGGCCAGTGCTCTGACCATTAGGACGCACTGCCTTCTCCCAGCACAGGAGCAGTGTTGAAAGGGATCCAGCGTTACCCAGCCACTGGGGCCAGGAAGACGAGGATCACACAGAAATCCCTATCGTTCACCTCAGTGGAAGTCAGTAGGCCTCACTCATGCGGGTGTGACTCCGGAGTGACTCCACTGGGTCAATTGGATCACAGGAGAGTAAAGATGAGGGCAGAATCAGGCCTGGTGGACTCTTACAGATGTGCATTTACATAATAGGTAAACTGAGGCACATGCAGACTAAATGACTTGCCCAGCATCTCGCAGCTTTAAGAAGCAAGAGGAGGAAGGCTGGGCTTGTGGACTGGGACTTTCGGGTCCAATCCAGTTCCTCCATCCAGGATCCTGGTTTTCCAGAGGCTTGGTTTTCGACTGGCACGAAGGAGGCTGGGTTTGGAGCCTGGTCTGCAACTCGAGTGAGAAATCTTGATGGTGCTTTCAGATTATTTTAATCAGGACAAACTGGGCCCAGGTTTTACAGTTTGCTGGAACGTGAAATTCCTGGACCCCAAACCAGAAGAAGGAAGCCCCTGCAAAGAGAAATGGAGGAGTTTCCCAGGGCTCTAAAATTAGGAGGAATGGGTCTGATCCAGCCCCTCAAATCCAAACATCCCTGACCCTTAGTGGATTCCAAATCTGGACCCTCATTTTGGACCCATCCCTGATGTTAGGCGTTTATTACCAGGCACTAATGGGAAAAGAGAAGGCAATTGAATGTGTCTGGCCCCTAGGTGGCACCTCTGCACTGTTCTGCCTTCTGCTCCCTCCCTCAGGCGTGATCTCTCATCACCAGCCCCACCAGACGGGCAAGGGGTGGGCAGAAACTCTTGACATCTCCAGCAGGTGCTGGAGGCTTGTGACATCACACAGCAATCGCCACTGAAAGGAGCTGTGAGGTCCTGGGGACTGGAGAGGACCAGCTAACATAGGAAATAGGGGAAATTCCACAGTCAGGCACAAATGTCTGGAATGTCACAGGGAAGGTCCATTTTTAGTCTGTTCTTGGTGTATGGCCCTCTTTTGCCCTCAGCCCTGAGGATGAGAATTCAGTTAGGCTTTCTGGAAATACATTGAACTGACCATTGACTTCTACCCCATTTCAGAGCATTTACAGACATCCGCTTCACAATGCTCCTGTTGCTCGGGTATTAGCCCCACTTTACAGAAGAGGAAACTGAGGCACAGTGAGGGGACGTGACTAGCCCCAGGACGCACAGCACATCCGAGGCAATGCTGGGAAGCAAACCGAGGAACCCCAGTCCACTGGTCTAACCAATAGACCACGCCCCTTTCCCTTGCCTCTGGACGAAAAGTAATTGATGAATGAAGACCTATTTATTGATGGTTCATGGCCAGGAGCAATGATCGATTTCTCTCGTGCGTTGTTTGGAATGATAATTTGGTGTTTTGCTAATCTACCACTCAGTAATTGCCTTGCTGATTCTAGTCCATTAAATTCCATAACGCAGTCGTTACATTATTTCTCTATTAATGGATGTTTTTTTGAAAGCTCTGTACCCACTAGTAATGAAGCGGCCATAGATACAAAATCTGACAGCCTCTGTGTCCTCTGCAAAGGAAGCTGCGTGATGTGCTCCTAATGCCTATTACCTAGTGATTCCTGAAATAATAATCCCTGTCTCCTAGCGCCTCTCATCAGCAGAGCTCCAAGGACTTTAGTCTTTAGTGTGTTTATCCTCACAGCCCTGTAGGCAGGGCAGTGCTATGATCCCCATTGTACAGATAGGCAAAGAGAGGCTAGGGCCCGAATCCTCAAAACTATTTTGGCATTTATTTCAGTGGGAGTTAAGCACCTAAATACCTTTCAGCCTCCTCAAAGAGCCCTGCATGGCCCTGCCCACCTCCTGCTTCCCGCCGGCGCTCTTCCCCCGTGACCAGGCTGGGGCTAGTGGGGCCGGCCTGCGGCCTGCGGCCTGGGACTGGGGACCCTGGATGGTGTCCCTAGCCTCTGTTTCCCAGAAGCTGGGTCTGGATGACAGGGGATGGATCACTTGATGATGATCTGTTCTGTTCATTCCCTCTGGGGCACCTGGCATTGGCCACTGTCAGAAGACAGGACACTGGGCTAGATGGACCCGTCTGGCCATTCTCATGTCCTTATGAAGGAAGGAATGTGGGGTGCGTCGCTGAGGGGGCGCCTCAGTCTGGAGGCTGTGTTGTTATGACTAGTTACAGTCAGAGCTGAGCTGAGGGATTCGGAGGCGAGGTGGGAGCAGGGGTGGCTGGCGGCTGGAAGCCGGGGGTTGAAGGAGCTGAGCAAGGCTGCTTGGTGCCGTGGCGGTGGGCGGCTGACCTAGCTGATGCGAACGGCGCCGAGTGACGGGTGCCCAGCTGGGAGCCTTTGAATTAAATCAAAGCTAAGCCCATGAGTGATTCACAAGGGGATGCAGATACCAAGATACAGGCAGGGGAGCTGCTGCAAAGAGCCAGGGCTTGAACCTGGCCTGGGAGGAGACAGGAAGGCAGCAGAGGGCCAGAGGGAGGGCGTTCCAGGTCCCCGACCCACAGCTGCTGGATGGTTCCTTTGCCCCCTGGGCCCTTCGCCCTACCCTTGCCCCAGGTCTCCAGCAGGTCAATCAGAGGCGGATGTCAACGTCTGGAGAGGTAATAGGCAGAGCGGGGATAAGCCGTGAAGGATGTTGAAAGTAAAGACAAGCAGCTTATGTTTGACGTGCTCGAGGAGGGTGATCCAGCGGAGGGATGCAAAGAGAGGGGTGACATGGGAAAATGATCTTTGCTACAGCTCTCTGCATGGAGATGAGCAAAGCAAGACCGCATTTGGCCAGAGACGAGAACGCTGCAGTGACTGCGAGGTGAGATGTTGAGAGGGTTAGCTGTGAGGATGGAGCTGGAAGGCTATATGTTAGTGATGTGATGCAGAAAGAATCAGCCAGACCCTGGCTATGAGTTACAGTGATGCTGACGCCAAATGACACCATCCCCGTAGTTCCTTTAGTGTCGAAATCTCACTTATTTTGCACACCCACTGAAAGCTGGAGTGGAGCAAATTATGCCACTGACACCCGTTTTCTGATCAACTCTTTCCTGACGTGCGGCTTGGCACCTCCTTAAATCCCCACTGAATTTGGCCCAGAGACTTTCAGGGGAGCTGTACTCCCTTACCCTACGTTTCATTTGGCTCAAGGCCTGGAGTTGATATCAGGCACTTCTGTGTTTTATCTGCAGTATCCGCAGGGCAGTCACTTTACGGATCACTGCCCAGATCACCCAAAGAGAGCCAAATAATGCAGAGGGACGTGAAAAGATTAGAACTAGGGCCAGTCAATAATAACATGAGCTTGAAACTAAGGCTGTGAAATTTCCCCTAGGCCAAGAGCAAAACACGTTCCTCCAGCGAGAGGCCTTTCATTTCCAATGAAGGACGAGTGCAAAGGAAGAAAGAACAAATATAAAGCGAATCTTAGTGAGTGAGAGACCACAGTGTTCGTCACTCTGTAGCATCTGAATTGAAAGTGAAAATGGAATTCTAGCCCAGCTTTACAAACACTTGGTGTATGAGTCCATAAGAACATAAGTACAGCCCTACTGGGTCGGACCAAGGGTCCATCCAGCCCAGTATCCCGTCTTCCGATAGTGACCAATGGCAGGTGCCCCAGAGGGAATGAACAGAACAGGGAATCATCAAGTGATCCATCCCCTGTCACCCATTCCCAGCCTCTGGCAAACAGAGGCTAGGGACACCATTCCTGTCCATCCTGGCTAATAGCCATTGATAGACCTATCCTCCATGAATTTATCTAGTTCTTTTTTGAAGCCATAGTCTTGAGAGTCTTGAAGCCAATAGTCTTGGCCTTCTCAACATCCTCTGGCAAGGAGTTCCACGGGTTGACTGTGTGTTGTGCGAAGAAATATTGCCTTTTGTTTGTTTTAAACCTGCTGCCTATTCATTTCATTGGTGACCCCTAGTTCTTGTGTTATGAGGAGTAAATGACACTTCCTTATTTACTTTCTCGACACCACTCATGATTTTATAGACCTCTATCATATACCGCCTTAGGCGTCTCTTTTCCTTCCTTGCCATTTAGCATGCTTGATGTCTAGGAATTTGCCTGGGCCTCTGCCCTGCAGCACGGGAACACCTTGCAATCGCTCGTGGATTTTGTCCACCCAGCCCCTTGCGAGATGGGGATCTATCCTCCCTGCCTGACAGGCTGGAAGCTGAGGTAACAGACAGACAAACCGACTTGCCCAAGTCCTACAGGAAGACAGAGTCAGGAATTCAACCCAGCACTCCAGAGTCCCTGTTTGGTGACTAAAACACCCAGAAGAGCTTTGATTGTAGGCCCTTGAGGGCAAAGTCTTTTCTTCTTAGCTGGAGGCAAAGCACCATACAATCAGCGGTACCATCAAAACAAGGCAGGGGCCATCTTGTTGTTCTGGGTTTGTACCGCGCCTAGCACAATGAGCCCCTGGTAGTGGCTAGGCCTCGGGAGATCTGGGTTCTGTCCCTGGCTCTGCCACTACCTATCTGGGTGACCTTAGTCAAGTCACTTCCCTGCTCTGTGCCTCAGTTTCCCCAGTTGTAAAATGGGGATCATGCTACTGAGTGGTAAAGGGGTAAAGCACTTTGAGATCCACTGAGGATAAGAGCTAGGCAATTCCCAGATGCTACTGTCAGACAAATAAGTGATAGTAATAATAATATTAAATATCAGAAAATTATAAGCTAGCTGGGAGCCAGTGGAAATAACTTGAGCTTCCCTCGCGCCTAAAGTGAAGTAGGCGTCACTGCTCTATTTCCCTCCACTTTTCAGTTAGGTTCTTCCGTTCCCATCCCCACTTTCCATTTTCTTCCTGGCCCTGGATTCCAGGCTCCCTCCCTACCTGACACCACTCAGCTCCAGACTTCCTTCTCCCCTGCTTTGCACTTTGCTCTGACTCCTTGAGTTCCTCCGGTGCTGCCTGTCACCCTGGTATCTGAGCCTCTCGGGAAAGGGAATCACCACTGCCATGCTGGGCCCCGAATTTATTTTTTCTTCCTTTCTTCCTCCTTCCCTAGGTTCCCCCCAATCATAGGCGCCAACTCCATGGGTGCTCCGGGGCTGGAGCACCCATGGAGAAAAATTAGTGGGTGCTGAGCACCCACTGGCAGCTCCCCATGGCCCTGCCCCCCTGCTCCAGCTCACCTCCGCCTCCTCCGTGAGCGTGCCGCCGCATCCTGCTTCTCCCCCCTCCCTCCATCGCTTGCACCGCAAAACAGCTGTTTCGCGGGGCAGGGAGAGGGAATGCGGCACGCTGGGGGAAGAGGCGTGGCTGGGGTGGGGATTTGGGGAAGGGATCCAATAGGGGCAGGGAGGGGTGGAGTTGGGGCAGGGACTTTGGGGAAGAAGTTGGAATGGGGCGGGGCCAGGGGCGGGGGGGCGCAAGCACCACCGGCACCAAAGAAAGTTGGCGCCTATGCCCCCAATCTCCCCTCCCCCCAGGACTCCCAGAGCGTTGTTCCCTCCGTGAGACCTGCCCCCCCTCTTCCCTTCCCCCTCACTATATGAGACTGGTGATGCTGCTCCGGGCACCTCCACTGTGTGTGTTCACATGTCTCTGTGTGTGACCGGATGTGCACATATCCGTGTGCATGTGTGGATCTCTGTGTGCATAAGCATGTGTAAAGCAGATGCATGAGTGTGCGTATGGCCCTGTGGCCATCAGCCTATGCATGTCCGTGAGTGGATGCATGAGTGTGCATGTGCCCGTCGATACGTATGTTTGTTTGCATGGGTGTGTCTCCAGGGGTGTAGGCGCTTGCATGTCTGCAGATTTGGGTGAGCAAGCGCATGGCTTCGGGCCTAGCAACAAAGTCTTGACTTTGACAAGATAAGCCCCGCACAGATCCTCCCCGCTGAGACACATTTGTAAGTCTAATTTCTGCCAGGCTCCAGTGCGCCGGCTCCGCTCCTGACTCCTGTCAGTTCCAGTGTGAACTCCCCATCAGCTCAGCAGTTTAGCGGATTAGCAATGCCGCCGAGGAGCAGGAGCCGTGGGCTCCAAACGCGATGCCAGATTCCCTACGTAGGTCAGAGGGATGGAGACGCCTCTGAACTGTCGAGATTTGACTTGCCGCCCCCCTGGGGGAGCCCACGGAGTTATCTCAGCCCCACGCGCTGTGCGGGGCACATTTCAAATTGCTTGGAAAGAAGGAGATTGTGTCAGTGCCGTGTGTGTGTCTGGGGTGGTAGCAAGGTCTAGTGCAGGGGGGGCCGACCTGTGGCTCCGGAACCATATGCGGCTCTTCAGAAGTTAATACGCGGCTCCTTGTATAGGCTCCGGGGCTGGAGCTACAGGCGCCAACTTTCCAATGTGCTGGGGGATGCTCACTGCTCAACCCCTGGCTCTGCCACAGGCCCTGCCCCCTCCCCACCCCTTCCCACCCCCTCCTAAGTCTGCCGTGCCCTCGCTCCTCCCTCTTCTCCCCAGAGCCTCCTGCACACCAGGGAACAGCTGATCGGGAGGTGCGGGAAGGGAGGGAAAGGGCTGATCGGGTGAGCCGGAGGTGCTGGGGGCAGGGGAGCTGATGTGGGGCTGCTGACGTATTACTGTGGCTCTTTGGCAATGTACATTGGTAAATTCTGACTCCTTCTCAGGCTCAGGTTGGCCACTCCTGGTCTAGTGGTTAGGCTGGGAGTCATAGCATCATAGAATATCAGGGTTGGAAGGGACCTCAGGAGGTCATCTAGACCAACCCCCTGCTCAAAGCAGGACCAACCCCAACTAAATCATCCCAGCCAGGACTTTGTCAAGCCGGGCCTTAAAAACCTCTAAGGACAGAGAATCCACCACCTCCCCAGGTAACCCATTCCAAGGTTCATCACCCTCCTAGTGAAATAGTGTTTCCTAATATCCAACCTAGACCTCCCCCACTGCAACTTGAGACCATTACTCCTTGTTCTGTCATCTGCTACCACTGAGAACAGTCTAGATCCATCCTCTTTGGAACCCTCCTTCAGGTAGTTGAAGGCTGCTATCAAATCCCCTTCACTCTTCTCTTCTGCAGATCTTGGCTCCTTTCTGTGCTGCCTTTGTCTATTTAGAGTGCAAGCTCTTCAGGCTAGCGGCTGCCTGTCTCTGGAGGTACAGCGCCTAGCGCAATGAACTCCCAGCCTTGGCTGGGGCCTTGGGTTGCTACTGGAGCAACAATACGTTTGGCTAGGTCTCCGTGCACGGCACTGTTACACATCTAGGGGCCTTGCTCTGCACATAGACATGTGGGCCCAGACTGTCTAAGAGGGAGCGCACATACCGTGCTCTTTCATGGACACTTTCCTCTCGCCAAGGTGCTAATCTGGCCCCCCATCGCCATAGTATTTGAGCAGCTGCCCGAGGCCCAGAGGAGCTAAGTGTCTTGTTCCGATTCCCAGAGGACGTTTGTGGCAGACCCGGGACTTTAACCCAGATCTCCCATGGCCTCGGCGACTGCCCTAACCCCTGAACCATCCTTCCTTTCTTTGCTTTATTTTTGTTCTTTCTTGTTTGTTATTTGCAATTCAAATATAGGTCATTGAGGCTATTAGTACCTGGTGCACAGAGAAACATAACAGTGTGGGCTGCATTACCTTCTAAAATTTGAATGTGTTTAGCACATATGCAAAACTCAAACATTTTAGGTTAGTTCTTTTACAACAAAAAATCAAAAATCAAAAATCCAGGCATGGCACCTTGCATTGTCCTGGACCTAGACTATCTTTCATTCTTAATCCAAACCAGGATAGGAAATATGCAATGTGTTTTCACAGCTTTAAGCCACTTTAAAAGTTCGTTCCTATGCATTCCATTTTAGATCTGCCAGAATTTGTTTTGGATTTTCTCCTAAATCATTGGCTTTTATTTGGTTCTTTGACTAATGAAGCCATTATGAACGCTAAGAGCACAGAGTTCTGTGCAAACAGACAACGTTGTGTAAAATTATTGGGGACTTTGAGAGTCATTACTTGGTCTTAAAATTGTAATAGGCTATTTAAAGGAGACAGAGGATGGCCCAGGGATTAGGGTACTAGTTTTTCATTTAGGAAATGCAGGTTCAAGTCCAGCCAGGAAACTGCACTGTGCCTCAGTTTACCATCCATTAAAATGGGGACAATATTACTTTCCTGGGGGTGTTGTGAGGATTGTGGCAAAGAAGTCAGATAAGTAACTTAGACAGACATTTTTTCCTTCCTCAGCATGCTGTACTGTCCTGGCAACCTGTTTCTGTCTAAATGAGTGCACTCAGAACTGAAGCAATTTAGTACTAGCTGGTGTCTGCTACAGACAATCAAATCACACTAGAAAACAAGTTGACTGGCTCCTTAAGCACTTATCTGTGGGGGCGGGGAGAGTGGGGGGAAGCTATATCATCAAGGGGACTTCAACCTGAGTGACATATGCTGGAAGTCTCATGCTGCCAGTACTAAAACAGCCCTAGAATTACTGAATAGGATAGATGACAATTTCCTCACTCAAAAAGTGTTGAATTCTAAAGTAGACCTCAACTTAACAGATAAAGAGGAACTGATCACAGAACTAAAAGTTAGTGGTAGCTTGGGTACAAGTGGTCAGGACTTTATCACATGAGTTATGTGCGAACAGGATAAAGTCCAAATCAGTAATATAGATACTTGGTGCTTTAAAAGAGCCAGTTTCATAAATCTGAAAACAATTGTGAGCCAATTCAGAAGAAAAATATGAATAAATGGGAACCGTTGAACATTTTATTAGATGCCCAAAAAGTCACAATCAAGAGAAAAAACAACACGGAGTCCTTGTGGCACCTTAGAGATGAACAAATTTATTTGGGCATAAGCTTTCGTGGGCTAAAACCCACTTCATCAGATGCAATCAAGAGAGAAGGCCATGCTGGTAAAAAAAAAAAAAAAAAACAATCTGGCTTAGAAGGGAGGAGAAACTATGAAAAAATCTTTGTGTGTGTGTTGGAAGCAATTGGAAGCAAGGGGAAGTTGACAGGAATGAATATAAATCGGAAGCTAGAAATGGTAGAAAATTGATAAGGGAAGAGATACCACTGACACCAAATGATCTGGATCACTTGATAAGCTGGGTGCAAGCAAGCAAGATGAATTTTAATGCAGCCAAATGTAAAGTCATACATCTAGGAACAAAGAATGCAGGCCCTTCATAGAGGATGGAAGACTCAATCAGGGGAAGCAGTGACTCTGAAAAGGTCTTGGGGGTCCTGGTGAATAATCAATTGAACAGGAGCTCCCTGTGGAGAATGTTAATAATGATCAGGAATAATGATCCTGACCTCCTTTGTAAAGCGCTTTGAGATCTACTGATGCAAAGTGCCAGATCAGAGCTAGTTGTTGGGCCTGTTTTCCCCCCTAGAGGAAATTCTGGGGGGAAATACAAATTTCCCACAAAAATATTTTGAGGCTTTTTACAAAACCCCTCAAATCAAGTAAATAAATTGAATTTTAAAAAAAAAGTTTTTGAAAATCATTTTTTCTTTTAAAAAGTCAGTTTTCATAAACTGAAAATTTGTACCAAATACCAAGTTTTTACTCACTTGTTTTTTTCTATAAAACATTTCAGTTTGGTCGAAGAACCGTTTTTCATCAAAAAGAAACAAAAAAGAAAAAAGGCCATGACAAATTCTCAACCAGCTGTCCATGGCACCCAAGTAGGGACACCAATGCACGTCCTAGCAGTGCCGTGCTCACGACAATGCCCGTGACATGTGGGCGTGCGTTCACCCGGCACAGATGATACAAAGCACTGGCAAACTCCCAACGCTGATTGCATGCCTTTGCTCTGGATATAATGCACCAATTAGCCAGATCATCCGAGGCGCTCGATTGAATGTAAGGGGATCCTTTCCCTTGAAAGGGCATGTTCCATCTTCAAGCCCGACTAAAAATAAAAAGAAAGCCAGCTATATGCTCGTGCCATCCCCAGAGTATCGTGTCCCCTTCCCCTTCGTTCCTGCAGCGCTGTGCAAATGGAGTACCCAGGGGGTGCTCGTCAGGGCAACCACGCATATAGCTGCTTGGAAAGCACGTCCTCTAGTAACGAACGAGGCATCTCGGCCCTGCAGACCCAGTGCCCTAGAGATGCAGTTCTTCCCAAGCAGGGCGGAGGGAAAACTGATCGCTGCTGGAGTGATATTGTTCAGATTCTTCCCTGGGACCACAATAGCAAGTGACAATTCTTTTCTCCCTGCACTCTCGTGGTGCGCAGCTGTAACTAGACACTGAATTCCACCTGACCATAGAGGCCGGAGATTTCTGACAGGCAGAGAATGCTTCCACTCCAGCTCTCTGTGCCAGGCATGCCAGTGGGACATAGCCTCACAAGGTGACCTTGGAGGGGAATGTGAGGGTGGGGGAAGGCAGGCTTCCTGTTTAAAGAGAGAAAAGGTGGCATATGGGATCTCCGAGGAGCTGTCAGAGGAGTACAGACGAGTACAGTGCAGGACTCCAGCCTTTACCGCTGCCGAGAGGCAGGCAAGACATGGGAGGCCAGTTTCCCAGTGCAATGTGACAGGTTCATTCTTAAAAAACGCATTGTCATATGTGCTCCTGCAGTCAAGAGTAGAGCTGGGTGAATAATGGAGTTTTCGTTGCACGGGCAATTCTGAAAAGTCGTTTCTAGGCGGAACCAACAATGAAAAAATATGGATGAATAGAAAAGCTGACAAACGTTTTCGCTTGGGGCGAACGGAGTGAATTGTTTGGAGACAATCAGGACACTTCAGTTCAATGTTGAGCCTTTTTAAATGGGGTTGAATTTTTAAAAAAATAACATGAAAGTCAATTTTGAAACGGAAAAGTTGTCTTTGACTTGGAAACGGACACATTTGGTTTTGTCGATGTCACAATGAAATGGTTCCGTTTTTTCAGATTTTTGTTTGTTTTTTCCCCTATCAAAACAATTTGGCAAAATTGACATGAATTTGCAAAATATTTTCGTGTTGTACTTTTTTTTTGGCCAAAAAAAAAAAAAAAAAGCTTTGGATGAAAAATTGTACCCAGTTGTACTTGAGTATGCAAATGCCTTGGGCTTGATTCTGCTCTCACTTGGGGCCTGATCCAAAACCCACTGAAGCCCACGGATGCTTTTCTATTGGCTTCAGAGAGCTTCGGATCAGGCTCTTACAGCAGCGTGACTTTGCTGGAGATACCCCTGGTCAAGCATTGGCATGTATCACTTTCCTCTGGGGGTGAAAAGGTCTTTGCAAACCTGTGGGCCATGCAGGCTTTGCAAATTAATTATGTTTTATTAGCATTAACTTGCAGCGACAGCATTACTATTTCAAGTGAGCTTTAGCCAAATCAATTACACAATGTTAATTCAATTTTTATTAGCATGCTAATTAAGCCTCATCTACTCCTGTGATAATGATCGTCAGCCTTCTTTTATGGATGGGGAAACCGAGGCACGTGGCCATGATGTGACTTGCCCAAGGGCACGCTGTAAGTTGGTGGCAGAGAACATGGGAGACTTGGCTCCCTTCTCTAACGCCTCTCCCTTCTACCCCCTGCTGTGACACCCTTCCCTGAGTAACTGATCAGCTGCAAACCAATCTAAAGATGTCCACCTTGTGTCTTGACTGTGTCCCTTGTCCCCAGGGTACAGATGGGGAAACTGAGGCACGGAGAGGTGTATTGCTTCAGCAGCTGTATTTACCACAAACTGGACCCAGGGATTCTTGCATCCGGCTCTGAATTACACTCACCCCCCAGGGAACACTGGTCTGCTTCTCAGAAGTGTATCCCTGCGCCTTGGGCTAGAAAAGCTAGGGAGGTCATCTCTCCTTCCGGAGATTCCCAAGAAGGGGCTTTCATAAGGTGTTTTTAAGACTGTCCATTCCCAGCTCAAGGTTACCTTTGTCAGACTTAGCTACTACTATGGCCCTAATCAACTTAGTATCTGAGCACCTCACAATCTTTACTGTATTGATCCTCAAACGGCCCTCTGGAGCAGGGCAGAGCTATTGTCCCTTGTAAAGCAGGATGGAGAGACTCCTCCAAGGTGACACAGGGAGGCGGTGCTAGGGCAGGGAATTGAACCTGGCCTCCCAGGTTGCAGGCTGATGTCCTGACCGCTGGAGCGTCCATCTTCTCCCCCAAAACATCCCGAGCAAGCCAGCCCGCTCTGAGATTGGGCTTGGCTCACTGGAAGGATGAATTGGTGTCAATCATCTTGATAACTCACATGCCACAGGAGAACCACAAGAGGCTTTTTCAGAGACCTTCCCCGCCAGACAAAGCGCTGTCCTGTTCTTACACTCTGACCTCCTCCTCTCCCCCACCCCATGTCCTCGCTTGCTCCCCGGTTGGGCTGTGATTCATTTGAGGTGGTAAGGGCAAGCACCGTGCCATTCATCTGGCTGTAAATCCTCTAGCATGCTCCAGGTGCCAGGTAAATACCAGTAATCTCCAAGTGGATTCCCAATGGGAAACCCAACGGGCTATGAGGCAGGTAGAGTGGCAGCTCCAGCAGGTCTGCTCAGGAAATCTGGTAGCCACATAGAGGGGCCACTAGGGGGCAGCATGTCCTGGACCTAGCGCCACACCTTTCAGGGCATTCCCATGCCACACATTACTCCGCTTTGTTGCTCTCTATCATATCTCCCATTTGAGGGGTGAGTCAGGGCTCCGTTTAGCAAGTGATGACAGATTGGCAACCCTAGGCGTGCAAAATGCATGTGTCCGGCCCTCCAAAATTGGCTTACAACTCATGAGCTTTTATAAAAACAATAGAATCAGAACAGGGCCTAACAAAGGTGCCACAAGTACTCCTGTTCTTTTTGCGGGTACAGACTAACACGGCTGCTACTCTGAAACCTAATAGAATCAGAGACTATCAGGGACCTCAGGAGGTCATCTAGTCCAACCCCCTGCTCAAAACAGGACCAATCCCCAACTAAATCAATACATGGTGGGGAGGGGAATTGGTCTTTTTCTTTGCCTTCTGGACCATTAGGGTGTTTTCAGGCTGTTCTTCACAACTATGACGGCTAGACATTTTTGGAGTTTTTTTTTTTAATGACAGCTGAGATTAGAGCTGGGCGAAATATTTTTTGTCCAAAAACTTATTTCAGCTGAACAAAACTGTAGATTCGGGTCGACCAGAGCATTTCACAATTTTGTACCAAATTCGCCGAACAGATGAGGTCGAAACGAAGCCAAAAACCCTCCCCCCCCCCCCCCGCAAAAAATCAGCATCTTTCATTTTAACATTTTCTAAGTGAAAGGTTTCAATTTTTTCTAATTTAAAGCTGCTTCTTGCTTAAAATTTTACCTTGCTTTTATTTATTTAAAAATAAAAAACTCTCAAAAACAAAACAAAATGTTTCATTTGACCCAAAATGACCTTTTCCCCCCAAATATTTGGGTTCCACCAGCGAACGAAAAAATCAGTTATTTGCCCAGCATCAGCGGAGATACGCCCTTATTCCAGGGCTGCCTGAGAGGGGAGGGGAGGGACAAAAGGAGTCGTTTGCTCCAGGTCCCCCATTTGTGAGGGCCCTCAAACCTGAGTGGCACTGCAATTCTGTGTACTAGGTCAGGGAGCCAGCCCAGCCCCGTGGGACAGGTGTCACCACTGCAGGGTAAGTGTGATGTGGGCTCACTCTGCCATGCCCCCCACACTGCCCTGGGATTCCCTTCAGTGGTAATGTGTTTTTAAAGATGGGGGGGTTGTTTCTTATTTTGTCCTGGGTTCCCCAAAACTTCTGTGCAGCCCTGCCTTATTCACATGACTCCAGGAACTTGGGCTTCAAGTAAACCACCCAAAACTTAGAATCATAAAACCAGAAGGGACCGCAGGGGTCACCTAGTCTTACCCCCACCACAATTCAGGATGTGTTGTGTCTAAACCATCAAAGACAGATGGCTCCAGCCTCCTTTTGAAAACCTCCAGTGAAGAAGTTTCCACAACCTCCCAAGGCGTCTGTTCCATTGTCCTGCTGTTCCCACAGTTAGGAAGTTTTTCCTGAGATTTAATCTTGTGAGCGTTGGCAACATCATGCTACTGCCATGCTTGGAAGAATAAAAAGAGGAAAGAGAAAATTCTCTTCTGTGGGTGAGGAATTCTGGAAGGTCAAGATGAACTGGTTCGTGATAGCGAAGTACTCTGAAGATGCAAAGTGCAAAGGGCCAGACAGTGTCCTCAGTCTCTGCTCAACTCCTAACCCTGTCAGATCTCCCCCTGAAGTAAAATCTGAGCATGGACCTTCGGGTTTGGGCCATTGATCCATTTGAGACAGGACAGGATGAGAATATTTCTCAGCCTTGTACTCACTGCTGCTCTGGGGCCATTTTGGATCCAGTTGAAACCAGACTCATCAAGGAAAACTACTGGGGTTTCAGACCAAAGGAGTTTGAATACTTTGCAGAGCAGCACCATCCCTGTAGGGAATTCAAAGCCTTTTACAAAGGGTGACCAATTCACCCGCACTGTCCCTTCTCCTGTCTTCTGACACGGAGAGGTGAAGGCCAAAAAATGCAACAGTCTAATTTAGGTGGCCTAAAAGTGAGGCACCCAAAATTACAGGACACGTGAAAAGTTTGGCTTGACTGAATCAAACAAGTCATCAGGTCAACCTGGCCTAGAACCCAGGTGTCCCAAGTGCCATACTCCTGTTCCAGGCACTACTGCAAATCTGGGCCAAACTCTGGAACCAACCCTGCAAACCCACCAAGAGACTTTCAGAACTAACTGTAACTGTAGCTAATATTCCTCTCTAAGCACCTAGGCATCGGCACATCAACTATGAGCTGCCTCCAGCCATGGACCACTGTCTAGCTGCATTCCAGTTCTCAACCAGAAGGTCACCTGTAACAGAATCATAGAATATCAGGGTTGGAAGGGACCTCAGGAGGTATCTAGTCCAACCCCCTGCTCAAAGCAGGACCAATTCCCAACTAAATCATCCCAGCCAGGGCTTTGTCAAGCTTGACCTTAAAAACCTCTAAAGGATGGAGATTCCACCACCTCCCTAGGTAACCCATTCCAGTGCTTCACCACCCTCCTAGTGAAAAAGTTTTTCCTAATATCCAACCTAACGCTGCTGCGGCCAATTTCTGAGACACGTTCCTGGATAAAGGTCACTTGCTGAAGGAAAATGCAAGTGGTGGGGTTGACTGGGGAGTATATTACTTGTTGCTGTAGCTGGGCTCAGTATCCGAGTACCCCCTGCTGAGTAACCACCCTCCCCGGGAGTTTATCACCCAAAGGGTGTGGCACCAGGTAGGACTAGAAAAGAGGAGGGAACCTGTACAATGGACACGTCTCCCTGTTGTCCTGTGCATGCTGCTGTGTTTACTATCGAGTAGCACGGGTAAGCCCTGCTCTTCTCATCTGTGGATATCAAACTGCTTTACAAAGGAGGAAAATGTAATTATACCCCTTCTACATATAACAAAATGAAGAGGGGAGATGACTTATCACTGATCAGCAGGTGCAGGATTAGAACCCAGCTCTGATAAATACAAAGCTAGGGTGCTCACTACTAAGCCATACAATCTATGAGCAAGGTGGTCTCTCCTGTGGGTACCTACAGGCAACAGCACTGCCACCTGCTACTGTGTCTCCAGTACGCCTCCTGCAGCACAGCGCCCTCGCCTCTCCTTGGAGCTATCATGCCCAGACACTGCCTCTGGGTCTGTCCACACTGCAGTCAGAGGTGTGATGTCAGCATATGTAGACGGACCTGGGCTAGCTTTGATCAGTAATGGCAGTGAAGCCGTGGTGGTATGGGCTAGCCACTCGAGTACGTATCCAGGGTCCCGAGCAGGGTTGTGCTGCCCGTGCTGCCGCGGTTTCGCTGCTATCGTTACTGGAGCTAGCCAGATCAAAGCTAGCTCAGGTCTGTCCACATGGGCTGCAGCCACCCCTGTGATTGCATTGGAGACTGATATAGTTAATATAGGCCATGGCCAGAGCCGCAGGAAATGTCTGTCAAACTACCGTTGACAATGCAGTCAAGTTCCCTACAGGCTTCTGGCTCCCTGAGCCTGGGGAGATACCTGCAGGACAACGCGGTGGGTCCAGTCAGACTGAAACACAGTCCTCTCCAGCCGTCCCCCGGAGCAGCTTTCCAAATGGTGCACTCCTCTGCAAGATTGATGAACGCTGTATTCCAGGAAGAAACACAACACCAAAGCAGGGCTCGGCTGTCTCGGCGCGAGGACCAAAGCCTGGCGGAACAGTTGAAGCTTGCACTAAATCATTGTAATGAAGCGAGTGTCGGAGGATCCCGTGCTCACAACCATTGCCGGGGGGAGTCAGTGCTGCAGGGAATTTCGCAGTCACCTCCGGATGGATACGTGCATTGCAATGGACACGAGGGAGCCTTAGAAGGGGAAAGCAAAGGCCGGGTTCGCCCGGCTTTGCAATTCCAGAGAGGTTCAGAACCATCATTGACATGAGTTCCGCGGGCCGATCTCTTGCAGTGGGGAGCGGACGGTGTTGAAAATCAGGCAGCCATCCTCAATGCTTTCTAGGGGAAGGGTCGAGTGGAGAAGGGGGTTGGGGTTGGGGTTGTTCTTACCAACCCAGTCCAATTTGCAGCCAGGTCTGGTACTGCTACTGAGATTCGACTTTTCTATTGCTGAGGGGCAGAACCACCCCATTCAGGCACTGATCGGATTACCTAAACTAGGAAATCTCCTGGGCCCAGCTTCTTAATATAACTTGGCATCCCTGGGCAGGAGTGGAGGACAGCAGTAGGACTTGAACGCGGGACAAGGAGCAGCTGGTGCTTGAGCTGAAGGACACCCCTCAGCTGTAGCAAATTCATCAACCTCTATATATGAGTCAGCGACCAGTAGAGGGGGACAGAGCGCCATACTGAGTGGGTGTGGGTTACCTTAAACAAAGGTGGGGTCAGGTAGTGGAAGACCCGGTGGTGTATTGGGTTGAGAGGTTCTCCAAATCCGGTCTGCACAGCTCCAGCTGCCGAGAGCTAGGAAGAGAAGAGGAAATGAAGGCCAAACGCACAGCACACGCTCAACTATTTTCAGCAAATGGAAAAACGCTGCTGTAAAAGCCACTGAAAATACGGCCACGTTTCCCCGGCGTCACTGCTCCACAGAAGCAGCTGCTGCAGCAATGTTCTGGGACTTCGTACAGGAGAGCAGGTCCCCACAGGACACTTCCTACTAAGATATGGTCCCCACCATGAAGACATTGAGAATTTGGGCAGTAGGAGGTGCTCCACTCACTGAGCTTGTCTGCATGGGAAGTTAGCACACAGTAAGCTAGGCTGTGAATTTAAAGCATGCTAGCTACTCCGCATTCACTCCTGGTGTGGACACGCTTACTGCCCCCGAAGAGTGGCCTTGGATGGTTTAGCTTAGTACACTTCCAAAGCGCATTAAGCTAATGCACACCAAGGCGTTCTTCATGCACAATAAGAGTGTCCGGGCAGGGAGTTAGTGCAGAGTAGCTACCACGCACCGGCAACGGCAGGCTCTTTCCTCATATCAACAAATCCTGAGTCAGTCCTGAGCTAATGCCCAGCATTGCAATGCCCTGTGCTGCTAGAGGGTCTGTCCTTCAGATGAGACAGAAAGCTGAGGTCCTGACCATTAGTCATCCCATTGAGCTACTTGTGAGAATTAAGGAGTCAGCTCTGGTGTCCTGGCCAGATTCCAGCTGAGGAATGACATTCTGCCTCCCCTTGCAGCCTTCTATACTGGAGCTGGTCAGATTCACTGTCTGCCTTGAAGTGTAGCACGGCCGAGTGCTACTCAAAGGTGGGCTCCTTCCGCCCCAGGGGCAGCTGCATTCCATTGCTTGGTCCTCACACCGTTTTTAATCACTCCCAACTCAGGCAGATTCTGAATGACGTCAATAGAAGTTTGCTCGAGCCAGGACTGAGTAAAACATGTGTAAGAGTCGCCGTTTGCAAAGTCAGCCAAGCATCTGGAGCTCCAGGGGTTCTGGCATGTCTACACGTCAGTCATCTCTATGCTTCTGACACTGCACTGCAAGTCCCCAGCCAAGAGGGCCTCATCCACAAGATGACAGGCGAGGTCCAAAGAAGCCTAGCAGTGAAGGAGTGGATGGTTTTCTCCAGGAAGTGGTGGAAATCTCATCACCAATGCTGGCCAGACATTTTTCATCAAAACTGTTTTTCAATGGAAAATGAGGGGGGGAGGGAGGGTTGACTAACTATTTTTCATAAAACATGGAGGGTTCCTATGGAAATGTTTGGCTTTTCATAAAAAAAAAAAATTTTAAAAACCTCCTGAATACCAAAATATTTCAGCCGAAAACCAAAATGTTTCCACTTGGAAATCTTACTGCAGCCCCTCATGGGAGTAGCAGTTCTGTTGCCTCATGTCCCCATTCTCATCTCTAGGCTAAGCGCCCCCAGCTGGACCTCATCTCCCAAGGCACACCATATCCCATGATGCACTGCCTCCCCTCTCCAAGTGATGCATCATGGGATATGTAGTCTGAGCAGGGAGCCCCACCCATAGAAGGGAATGGGAGCATGAGACACCCAAACTACAACTCCCATGAGGCATCGTGACAGTATTGCCAACCCAAAATAGTCCAGTTTTCAGCTAAAATAGTTCACTACTTGAATTTCTCATAGACTCATAGACTCATAGACTTTAAGGTCAGAAGGGACCATTATGATCATCTGGTCTGACCCCCTGCGTGCTGCAGGCCATAAAACCGTCCCTACCCCTTCCCTGGACTCTGCCGTTGAAGTCCCCAATCCTGTGTTTTCGTGACTTCAATCAGCAGAGACCCTCCTGCTAGAGATCCCTGCCCCATGCTGCGGAGGAAGGCGAAAAACCTCCAGAGGCTCAGCCAATCTGCCCTGGAGGAAAATTCCTTCCCGACCCCAAATATGGCGATCAGTAAGACCCCGAGCATATAGGCAAGAGTCTCCAGCCTGACCCCTGTCAGCCATTATACTATTTACCTACCATTGCTTGGTTTTCCTTGACTACTATGTTTTCTGCTGAAAAATTGAAATGTTCTGTGCAAAAAATAAATAGTTTTCAACCAGCTCTACCATATCACTTTTGTAATTTTCCCACTGGAATGAGGAAAGCCCTGGAGAATGTATTGTAGATGATATCCTCGTATAAGCCACGGAAGAATGGACAAGAGATAGCCTGGTAAGTATTTACTGTGCTGAATTACTAAGATTTTCTGAGTGCCTAGAATGTTTCTTTTTCCGATAAAGGTTTAACCCTTTCCATAATTCTCCCAACTGGAACAGTGAAGACCAGTTCAAAGGAAGAGAAAGGAGCCCAAAAACAGTCATAGAATCATAGAATCATAGAATATCAGGGTTGGAAGGGACCTCAAGAGGTCATCTAGTCCAACCCCCTGCTCAAAGCAGGACCAATTCCCAACTAAATCATCCCAGCCAGGGCTTTGTCAAGCCAGGCCTTAAAAACCTCCAAGGAAGGAGACTCCACCACCTCCCTAGGTAACGCATTCCAGTGCTTCACCACCCTCCTAGTGAAATAGTGTTTCCTAATATCCAACCTGGACCTCCCCCACTGCAACTTGAGTCCCATCACTAAAAATGCAGTCCTTCAAACTGCCCCATGGAGAATCCCAATGAAAACCCTGCATGCTCCATGATCTGTCGTCAAGGCAGTAGCTTATGGGATCATGATTTAGGCATGCCTGGACGAAGAAGTGTTTGGTACAAAGAGAACATTTGGTACAGGTGCAAAATATCTTTCCCTCTGCAGGCAATAGCAGAGGTACAGCACCATTGCCACTTCACCAGAAATTCTTAGATACACCCAGACCCAGATGGGGGAACCGAGTAAGGTGGAGTGGTCTGCAGGACCTAATCATGGAGGAGAACTTGAGATGATGGGCAAGAGCATTAACTAACCATATTATTGCAAAAGCAGATGGAGATATTCTGAGTGGGTCAGGCACCTGCCTGCATCTTTGATCTATGAACTCTTCCACAGCAGAGACTCTTGCAGGAATTCCATGCTAATCAGACTGAAAGTCATCATCTAGTGAGATGCTCTGGTTGCTAGGCAATAACAGCCGGTGGTAACCTCTAGACATCTATCTCTTTGGATCCTGCAGATCTCCTAAGTGTTTGATTTTTGGCCGGCATCCTGACAAATGCCAGCCTCCTAATTAAGGCATGAGAGAAGTAGGGGGAAATCAGCAAAGAGCACACCAGGGGACGGGAAGGGTGAGTTCCTGACATATTTGCAGGGGGCAAGGGCAAGAGGGAGGGATAGCTCAGTGGTTTGAGCTTTGGCCTGCTAACCCCAGGGATGTGATTTCAATCTTTGAGGGGGCCATTTAGGGATCTGGGGCAAAAATCTATCTGGGGATTGGTCCTGCTTTGAGCAGGGGATTGGACTAGATGACCTCCTGAGGGTCCTTCCAACCCTGATATTCTATGATTTTGTCGCTATTATATTTAGGGCCCAACCAAATTCATGGTCATGAAAAAGACGTCACGGACCATGAATTCTGGTCTCCTCCCCTGTGAAATCTGGTCTTTTGTGTACTTTTACCCTTTACTGTACAGATTTCACTGGGCAGACCAGCATTTCTCAAATAGTGGGTCCCAAAAGGGAGTTGCTGGGGGGTCACAAGGTTATTTTAGGGGGGTCGCAGTATTGCCACTCTTATTCTGTGCTGACTTCAGATCTGGGCGGCTGGAGAGTGGTGGCTGTTGGCTTGGTGCCCCACTCTGAAGGCGGTGCCCCCCCAGGCAGCAGCGCAGAAGTAAGGGTGGCAATACCATACCATGCCATGATTACTTCTGCACGGTTGCTCTGCTTTCAGAGCTGGGCTCCGGGCCTGAAGCCGCCGCTCTCCAGCTGCCCAGCTCTGAAGGCTGCGCCGCGGCCAGCAGCAGAGCAGAAGTAAGGTAGCAGTACCGCAAACCCCCCTGCAATAACCTTCCAACCCCCCCAACTCCTTTTGGGGTCAGGACCCCTACAATTACAACACTGTGACATTTCAGATTTAAATAGCCGAAATCATGAAATTGATTACTCTTAAAATTCTGACTGAGAAATTGATCAATAGACCATGACTTTGGCAGGGCCCTAATTATATTGCAACATGGCACTTGCAAAATCAGGGGCCGGCTACGTGCAATGGCAAGGCTAAGCCATCGAACCATTGTTGCATCCCCACCTGGCTCACCATCTCCTGCAGTGCGCATCACCTCTTTATTATTTTGCAAACAAACGCCGCATTGTGAGGTCAGTAAAGTGTGATACTGCCTCTTCCCAGCCAACCAGTGCAGCAGGCGGACTCCGTTCCATCTATCCCATGGTTGGATCTGTGATCAGGGCATCCAGGATCATTACCCTGGGTTTTTTCCGGCTTCATTGACCGTCCGTTCTTGGGATTCCAGGTCTGCTTTTAATTGCGTGTCGTGTTTATGCAGCTAAATGTATAGCAAGCGGCAGGACAGCTGAAAATAGAGCCGGTTTCAGTCAGGGGAACAGAAGGGAGGAGGAAGGGCGGGCCTGTCCAATATCATTCTACCTCCTCAGTGGAGAGTGATGTGTCCCACCCCGTCCTGCCATTCCCTTCGTACCAAGCCATCTCAGCTGCATTCCAGACAGGTCTCCTCATCACTAAAGCCATCACAGCTGATAGTAACTTGCCCCTTTACTGAGGCCTCAGCAGAGAGGCCAGTGAATTGTGCAGCGAGTGTCAGATTGGATCAGACCTGAGATTCATCTGGTCCAGGATCCTGTCTCTGACAATGGCCAGCTCCAGACGCTGCAGAAGAAGGGGTAAGAACCCCGCAGTGGGATAATCTGTCTCCCATATTAGGTTGCATAGAGATCATTTTAAGCCCTGAAGCACAAGGCTTAATATCCCTTCCAGAATTGTTGTTAGCACGAAAACTCTGGATGTTCTTGTTACCCATAGAAACGCCCAATCCTTTTCTAAACCCTTCTCTCACTCCACAGTTGGCGCTTTGGGCTCAAAGCTGGTGGTGTGGAGTTATGGGGGCTTTTGCACTACCCCCGGTCTGTGCAGAAAGGACTGATAAAACTGATAGACGGCAACGTTTTTTCCATCAACAGGTAATTCGACTGTGGGACTCACTGCCTCAGGATACTGCTGAGGCCAAGGATTTAGTAAGAGCCAAGAGAGATCGGATGTTTACATGGATGACAAGACTATCCAGAGTTATCATACGTTAACACTGGAAGAATAACTGTTAGGGATCAGGATGAGTGCTTCATAGGGGGCAGATTATCCCACATCTGCTACTGCAGGGTTCTTGCACATCCAACTGCAGCATCTGGGCACTGAGCTAGACTGATCTTGGGTCTGACACACACAATTTCCATGTTCCTAGAACACCCGTATCCGGGGCTGTCGAGCTGACCGCTTTGACCAGCACTGGACCGGGAGCTAGATGAACTGGGTTCCGTTCCCAACTTTATCATTGAATCCCTGGGTGAGTTTGGGCAAGTCACACACACCCCACCCCCCGTATGCCTCAGTTTCCCCATCTGTATCACTGAGGTAATGACATCAGCCTCCCTTTGTAAAGCGCTTTGAGCTCTCTGGAGGAAAGGGGGCTATGGAAGGGATAGGTGTTACTATTCAACCTCAGCTGAAACTCTCCCGCCCTGGGGAGTTATTTTTAAAAAACAACAACAACCAACCCACCACGGCAAAGCAACGTTCCTCACGTGTAACAAACACACTCCCTGCGCTCCCAGCACGTCATCCACCTCTGGGTATCACAGTCATCCAGGTCTAGCCTGCCGCAGCCCTTACTCACCCATGCCAGGGGCGGTGGAATAGGGTGTACGGACTCCGTGTGTTGGAATTATTATTAATACAGGGTATCGCACGACACCAATTCAACCATGAGTTCCTTTATTAAATCTAAAGGCCGAATGGTATTTGTACAAAGAGAACAGGAGTACTTGTGGCACCTTAGAGACTAACAAATTTATTAGAGCATAAGCTTTCGTGGACTACAGCCCACTTCTTCGGATACATATAGAGTGGAATAAATATTGAAGAGATATATATACACACATACAGAGAGCATAAACAGGTGGGAGTTGTCTTACCAACTCTGAGAGGCCAATTAAGTAAGAGAAAAAAAAACTTTTGAAGTGATAATCAAGCTAGCCCAGTACAGACAGTTTGATAAGAAGTGTGAGAATACTTACAAGGGGAGATAGATTCAATGTTTGTAATGCCTCAGCCATTCCCAGTCCTTATTCAATCCTGAGTTGATTGTGTCTAGTTTGCATATCAATTCTAGCTCAGCAGTCTCTCGTTGGAGTCTGTTTTTGAAGTTTTTCTGTTGTAATATAGCCACCCGCAGGTCTGTCATTGAATGACCAGACAGGTTAAAGTGTTCTCCCACTGGTTTTTGAGAATTATGATTCCTGATGTCAGATTTGTGTCCATTAATTCTTTTGTGTAGAGACTATCCAGTTTGGCCAATGTACATGGCAGAGGGGCATTGCTGGCACGTGATGGCATATATAACATTAGTGGATGTGCAGGTGAATGAGCCCCTGATGGTATGGCTGATGTGATTAGGTCCTATGATGATGTCACTTGAATAGATACAGACTAACACGGCTGCTACTCTGAAACCTGGTATTTGTACAATTGCTCCATTCACATCTACCAGCTTAAGCAATAAGCCAGCACTACCTCCATGCAATGAAACACACTCATGAGGATTTGATCAGAATCACGAACGGGACCCAGTGATGCTCCAACACACCTTGGCGGGCGCCAGGAATTCGTAACGAACCCTTTAGGAGCTTCCTCTCTTATAGATTCATAGATTCTAGGACTGGAAGGGACCTCGAGAGGTCATCAAGTCCAGTCCCCTGCCCGCATGGCAGGACCAAATACTGTCTAATACTCTTCAGACTCTTTACCAAACAAGCGATGTCAGATTGACTGTTACTAGCTTCGCTGAAAACCAGGCTTTGGCTGGCTTGGGGTCCCGACTGGTTTAAGAAGCACAATCCTTTTTATTCTTCGAAGTGATCGGAACTATCCCTGATAACTGTCCCAAGGACTTTTTCACCTATCTTACCAGTTCCCTTTTGGGTCCAGTTTTTTTCTAATGAAGCCACATTCTAAGCCCAGTCCTTCCCTCAAGCCTACCCTCTTTCACGTCCTTCCTTTATTTTACTTAAATTACAAAACCCATCTATTTCCCAGCATTCCTACCCCAGGCTACGCTGGCTACCGAGGGGTTAACTGGGAGACTCGCTGGCATCTCAGCTGAGGCTAATTGCTGCCCTTGTAACAGCTGAGGGATCAAAAAGCTGCAGGCCACCAGCAGCCAGAGGCAGGGCCGGCTCCAGGCACCAGCCCAGCAAGCAGGTGCTTGGGGCGGCCAAGGGGAAGGGGCGGCACGTCGGGCTCTTCAGCGGCAATTCGGCAGCAGGTCCCTCTCGGAGGGAAGGACCTGCCGCCGAATTGCCGCCGAAAAAGAAAGCGGCGCGGTGGAGCTGCCTCGCGATCACGGCTTTTTTTTTTTTTTCTTCCGCCGCTTGGGGCGGCAAAAACCCTGGAGCCAGCCCTGGCCAGAGGTGGCTGTTACTGAGACGGGATCCCCTCAGCAATGGACTGGTAAGAAGCTGCCCAAGAGTGGGAGAATCGGGGCACGGGTCTGGGGAAAGCCTGATTTAGCTGGAGATTGGTCCTGCTTTGAGCAGGGGGTAGGACTAGATACCTCCTGAGGTCCCTTCCAACCCTGATAGTCTATGATTCTATGAAGAACAGCCAGATGGGAAGCAGCGAGGGAGTGGGAAGAACTGGTTTCAGCTGCTCCATACAGAGTCCTTGGGCTGGGGAAGCAGCGGGTGGGCCGGGGTTTCCTGCCACAGCGAGCAGAGGGGATAGTGAGGACTTTGGAGCAAAGGGGTCAGGGCCCTGTTGGGCAGGGATGGTCAACCCTTTCCTTGGTCGTTGGCCTGCTGCTCCGCCAGACTCTTTATTGCCCTCCATGGGGAGAGGCTATAAATGGCGCGGCTGGAGTCCTAACAGGAAAGCCCCAAACACAGAACGAAGCGATTACTGGCAGCGGGGTGGGTGGATTGAGTCAGACTTGCAGCAGCCTCCCACACAGCCAGGGAAGGCAGGAGCCGGGGAAGGCAGCCCCGAATGAGACAAGCAGCTGGGCCCTGCTCGGATAACTCAGTGAGAGGAGCAGCAGGGGCTACTTGTCTGATACTCCCTGTGGCAAGCAAGCGAAGGGGTGGAGAGTGGGAAGAATCTTGGCTCCCACCCACCGCACCAAGAAATCACCAGCCAGGATCGCTGCCCTGGTGCCCTGGAGGAAGGAGCTGCCCCCGAGCAAGGGGAGGAATTGGGACTTTCAGGGTGCTGCTGCGACACGCCACCCCATGCCCAGGGCAGACTGGGCAGATCAGTGCTCTCCCCATTTTCCAGATGGCGGGGTGGGGAGCGAGCCCCAGAGGTACCACTCAGTTTGAGTAAGGGCTCAGTGCGGAGGCAGGGATGGGCCCAGCTCCCAGCCCCGCTTCCCAGTTTGCTAGACACCTGCCCTTTTTTCCCATTGCTCTCTAGTCCCTTTGAGAGACCTCTGGGGGTTGGAGCTGCGGAGCAGAGAGGCTGGGTCCCCAGCTGCAATCACAAATCTAAACCTAGCGGGGTCAGCCCCTCTATTTGATTTCAGCATTTCTGGCCCTTTTCCCAGCAGTGCGTAAATTGGATTCTCAAGGAAGCAGCCCTAAATAATCCTGGCATTGCTTCGCTGCTGTCCTGGCTAGGGAAGAAAACACAGAGCTTAGAGTGCCTCAGGGGATACGATGCCTTCCTCTTATGGGCCGTTCTCTCCGGAGCCATTACCTCTTAGACCCATTCCCTGTCCGGGGGGAGGCGGGGGAACAGCCTCCACCTCTGAAGAAAACAATTCTACGGGCGAAACCCTAAGGGTAGGGCTGGGCTCCAGGCCCTGGGAGCATTGTTTTGGGAGTTCTTAGCCTAGGAATATTGTGTCTGCTGCAAGGAGAAGATGAGGGGTCAGACCTAGGCAGGTTTGGGCTGAGCAGTACCAGCTCTGTAGGGCTCCCTCACTTGGCGGGAGAGCTCGGGATCAGACAGGGGAGGGAGACCAGGTGCCTGACCCACAGCCCATTGAAGTCAGTGAGAAGAATCCCATGGGATCTGAGGCCACGGGAGGGGGACTGGCTGGGAGAATCCATCCCAACCGGAAAGGCTGGGATGGGGATGGGAGCTGAAATCTTGGGAAATTAGGGGGCCCTTTACCCTCTCCCTTAACCTGTGTCACCTCCCTGTTCAATCAGATCTGTCTCCTCTCCCTCACTTGGGCCAGTCACCACCCCCACAAACGGAGAAGATCCCTCCCCCCACATAGCACTGTGAAACCTCTCCCCTCTCTGCCCCAGGACTTGGCACCAAAGCCCCCATGTCCCTGCTGCCTGTGTCCTCTTCCCCCTCCCACCCCCGGTGTCTCTCTGCCTGTGGGGGGGGCAAGAGTTGGCAGCCCTGGGGGGCAGGTGACACAGAAAGCTAGTGGAGTTGGAAGGGATGCTATGGACAGAGCAGGGCAGGATATGTGCCTCCCAGCACCAAGAAACCTGCCCTACCACCTAGCACAGTAACCCCTGGGAATGAGCCTATGTCCAGATGCCATATCTCCAGGAATGAGCTAAGCATTCCTACAGAACCAAGCTGCGTCTGGTCCCTGTGACATGTCACCCCACCCCTCCACCCCAGCCATGACCATTTCCATGTCCGTTACGCCTCAGCGCTAACCCAGTGGTGGCTGAGCTGGGGAAGGTGCCTGATTTACTACAGTTCTGGGATCCATTGCTGTTGCCACCAGGATAAGAGGGAGAAGAATCCGGGACAGGGAATGAGAGGGGTAAAAAAGCAAGGAGAGAGGCGGAGAAGGGAGAAAACGCAAGATGAGGCGACAGCGGCCACCATCCGTTGACTAAGAGACAGGAGCTCGGACAGATCTTGCAGCTGGACACCGGGATTTCCCGACTGAATTGCCGGCTGGTTAGTCACCCTGCTGCGTAATGCCTGGGCTCGGCTGGGGAATATCTCTCCATGCCAGCTTCGGGTAGTTCCAATTTCCCCAGCTGTCAGTCAGTACAACGGCAGGGCGGCCCCTAGCATGGTCCTGGGGCTGGCTCTGAGCACAGAACCAGGGCTGCCCAGAGTGGGGGCAAGTGGGGCAATTTGCCCCAGGCCCCGGGTCCCACAGGGGCCCCAAGAGCCCTGGCCCGGCGGCTGTCTGGGTCTTCGGCGGCATTTCGGCGGCGGGTCCTTCAGTGCTACCGAAGATGCGGAGCGACTGAAGGGCCCCCCGCCACCGAAATGCTGCCAAAGACCCAGACCGCCGCCGGGTGAGTACAAGCGCCACAGCTCCCTGCTTTGCCCCAGGCCCCCTGAATCCAGCCCCCCGCTAATATCGACCTGATGCCCATTCCCAAGGGAGGCAAACTGCAGCAGCCCCATTGAAAGAACCAACGCTTTTGTGACGTTGCAACATTTCACACCCTGACTCGCCAGTTTGCAGCACAAATGCAACGAGTTCATCCTTGAGGACACATTGGGACCAGAGGGCTCATTGGGGAAGTAAAGAGGGAAACTCACAGGCCTGATCTTCCTCTCGCATTGATGTAAATCAGCATTACCTGCAGGTGTCCGGATGAAGCTGCGAAGAAAGTGTCTTCATTCCTCATGTTGGAATTAGGCCAGTCCGCGGCTGGCACCCTGACCCTTGCAAAAGAAGGCCCCAGGATGTGGTGTTAGTATCAGCCATCAGGGCCTCTGTTGTACCTCCAGTTGAAAGAGGCCACCTTCAGCAGCTCAGTGTCCCTATGATTCTTTGGCCGCCTCAACTCCTACTGGCACACAGGGGACCACGGCACTTCCTCAGTCACCAGCATCAGTACCTGAAAGCCCGGTGCCCCCCTCCCCGTGAAGGAAAGCAAAAACACACAGGTTGCACAGAGCATAAACGTAAAGACGCAAGGTCAGGCTTTACATTTCTATAGGAGCCAAATTCCCTTTTCTAATACAGGTCACCTAGTGCCTTTGAATGGTTTCCAAGCATGCCCTCTGTCCAATGGATCCAGTGCTTTCTGGGCAGCACCCTGCTTAGAAGCTGGCCCTCAGTTTCTAGAGGCAGTAAGTTCCACAGGTTAATTATGCCTTGGGAAAAGGTCTATGCCCTTTCCAGCCCCTGGGCCAGGCTGTACTCCCAGTACTTTTTACGCTTTGACCTGAGCATTTTAACCAATATTCAAGGCCTTGCAGGTTTTTTGTTTCAATTAGGATGAAAAATCAATATGCGTCAGATCTAGTCTTGGCCTGATCTTGTTTATTCATAAAGTCCTATTTCCCAGAACGCAGTAGAAACAAACAACAGCAGGGAGCATCCTTGCTCAGAAATCCCCACACCTGCCCCTCCAATGAGTTCTGTGCCCAAGAAGCCCCGTCTCTCTGCTTCATCTCAGGACCAAGCTCACAATCCCTTCTGGCTTTCTGCCTTCCACACACACAGCCTGCACCTGATAGCCTAGCCCTTATATTTGCAACCAGGGAAACCCCCGTCAATCTATCTGGTTTAGCTCTGCTCTACCTTTCAGCCTGTTGCCTTGGGCGGTCGCCCGCATTGCAACTGTTTTTAACCACATAAATGGGTTTTAATTGCTCCTTCTGTTGAGCCTGAAAGAGAGCACTTAGCTCTCATTGGCTTTAATGAGGTCTGTTAATGGCTTTGCCTCCAAGCACCTTACAGCGTAACACTGTTATAAATACTAGTACAAAGACGTTTTCACACAGGGCCGCTCTTGTGCTTCTCGAACTTTCCACGATTTCTATTGATTTTATTTTCAAAATGTGTCTTTTTTTTTTTTTTTTGGTAGCCTTTGACCAAATTTGAAAATCCAGCTGAGTTCTTGTTTGCTCTTGAAAGTACTTTCCCTAATTATTGGGAATAATCCCTCAGTAAAGTAATAACGGCTGAAATGAAAGGCCAGCTGAGATCTACATTGTACCCCATGTGTTTCCAGTCATTTGCATATCTGTGCTCTATGACTTAGTAGAAAAGGGTGGGGGAGGGTATAGAATTGTCCACTACCCTGGGGAACTTTTTGTTGGTTTCTGCTTCTTTATGCTTAGCCAGTCAAGCGCCTCATTTCTTCTAGGCTTCAGTCGATTACTTTTTGGAGAAATGGAGATTCATTTTTCATCCAACCCAAGTAAAATTAATAAAACGCGTTTCCACTTTCCCACAGTTCAGCTCCCACTTAAGGGCAATGTATAAGCCCAATTATTACAACCGGTAGCACGGATGAGCCTGAGTCCCAAACTCCTTATAGGGACAGCTCACCCCAATGCCCTTAGCCCATAACTGGGTGCGTTCTGCACTTTCTTCCCTGTTTAGGGGCATGACACCCTGAAAGCGGGATTTGATTTCTTTGTGTTGCACGTGGATTCCACCCTGATGAGACGCGCCGATCATCTCCCTCCACAGTGGCCTTGTACAAGTCACTGAGCATCTCAGTATCCCCTGAACACCCAAGTGCTCCATTTACCCAACCCTGACCTGGAGGAATTAACTCTGAGGCTGACAGGTGAGTTTGGTCTCCATGATCCCTTAAGTCTTTGGCCTCAAAATGGACATGTGCTGAGAGAGATGGTGATTTTCAAGAGATGGATGGATACCTGTCCACTGGGATCTGAACTGAGATCCTCCAAACTCATGTCCGATCAGTCACTGGGTATCCATCAAATATGGTCAACTTTTAGAACATTCCTGGGCTTGCTTTGGTCCAGGGTTCTAGCAGAGAAAGGCTCTGATCCCATTACCACCACCTGGAGCTATCTGGTTGCCCTGAGCGGTTGCAAACTTTTTTAGTTCGCCTTTGAACTCCAGCCCATGCATAAAGCCCGAGGAGAGTAACAATATATGCCACCAGGACCTGTCATCGCCTGGTCCCCACGCTCCTCTCCAGCACCAGCTGTCTCGGGGTGAGGTTTTCAGGTCAGACGTTACTAATCCCCGCCACATGAAAAGCCGGGTGAGTGGCAAGGACATGAAGAGCAGCTGGCTCGAGCGGAACCCGGGCAAAACATTGTTGGGAAAGGGGAAAGAACGGTCGGGGAGGTTAGCTTCCTCTTCCATTGTGCATGAGTGTGGTGGGAAACCTCCGGCCTCTGCTTGACTCCCCACGTAGAGCTTGGGTGATCAAGTAGCATCAGTCTCTAAAAGGGCTTTCTTTCTCCTCCCGCTCGCCAGGAGACTTCGTTCCTTCCTGCCAGACGAATAGCTGGCCACTGCGATCCTTGCATGTGGCACCTCCAGGCTGCACCACTATAACTCCCTAAATAGGAAGTTGTATGTGAAGACAATGCACAGGCTGGTACAGGATGCGGATGCCCGGCCTTCTCCAGGACTTAGCTGCTATGAGCTCATCAGGTCCATACTCCAGTCCCTCCACTGGCTCCCAGTCACTTCTGATGCCCGTTTAAGGGCTGGGTCCTAATTTTCAAAGCAAAGAATGCACCAAGCCCCTGCTCCATTGAAGACCACATTTTGATCCATGAACCACTGCAAGAGCGGGCATCCCTGGGATGATGCGCATCCGAGGCCAGGGTGACGCAGGTGAGAGCTTGCGAAAAAAAACATTCTCACCCAAGCAGATTCACCCACAGAACCACTCCCAGGTGACTCCAGAGGTCTGGAAGTCCGGACTGAAGAACCTTCCTCTTGGGAAAATTTTCCCACCATAGGAACAATACAAACTTGACAGTCCTATCTATAAACCCTAACCCAGACACCCCTCCTGCCCCTAGATCCCCTCCCAATCCAAAGAGGAAATTAAGAACCTAAGAATGGCCATACTGGGTCACACCAAAGGTCCATCAAGCCCAGTATCCTGTCCTCTGACAGTGGCCAATGGCAGATGCCTCAAAGGGAATGAACAGAACAGGGAATCATCAAGTGATCCATCCCGTCGCCCATTCCCAGCTTCTGGCAAACAGAGGCTAGGGACACCATTCCTGCCCATCCTGGCTAATAGGTCCATCAATGGCTATCTTCCATGAATCTATCTAGCTCCCTTTTGAGCCCTGTTATAATATTGGCCTTCACAACACCCTCTGGCAAGGAGTTCCAGAGGTTGACAGTGTGTAGCGTGAAAGAATACTTTCTTGTGTTTGTTTTAAACCTGCTACCCTTTTGATTTATATTAATTCATATTAAATTAATAAAATCTACAGCCAAAAACCCTCCTGCAAACAGAGTTTTGAGCTGAAAAAGGGAGCCAGGCCAGAGACTCATGAAATCTACAAGGGATTTCACTGTTGCTATTGATTTTATGTAGAAGACCGTCAGATACTAGATAGATAGGCAGGCCGGCCAAGAGCACTTTGCTAGCCTGGCTGCTCAGAGTGGAGTATTTAATTCATACGAAGAGCAAAGGGGCAGTTAAGGAAAGAGCCAGCCAGCAGCGAGCGGCGGGCAGAGCCAGCCAGCAGAGATCAGCTGTGAATGTAGTTTACATGGCACAAGCTGCCTGTGTATATGAACTGGCACCTCTGTGACATGCCTAGGTTTCGAATGCACCTGCTCACCCTCTCCAGCCCCTTCTCTCTGACTTTGCTCCGGGAAGCCTGGGTCCATCGTACATCGGCCAGTTTATCAAATGTGTTTATAAGCCACCCCCCTGCTGGGGATAATGGAGGCTCCCTGGGGGCACAGGTGCAGCCTACATACCCTGTCCATGGCAACAGTGCTGTGTAAATAGGAGCTGGCACGGAGATTTAAATGCCACATTCTTTCCATCCTCTGGGCCGACGAGTTAATGGACAGGGCACGGAGGAGCCTGGCAGCATGGTTCTAACCTCAGTGAGGTGGGCGACACTTCAGGAGCGTGTCAAGCAGACATGCATCCCGCAGAGTCCAACTCGGACGCATCCCAGGGGGAACACAGACCCAGCCGGGGCTGTTTCTCTCCGGCAGGGAGCTCCCTCATGAGTGATCGAACTCACTTTTCTCCCCATGGGTGCACGTGGCCTGGGGTAAGTGCCTGGGGACTGAGAGCCAGGGTCCTTGGGCTCTGCTCCCCGCTCTGGCAGGCAGTGGGGTCTAGTGAGCAAAGGACTGGGAGCAAACACTCCTGATTTTTTCTGCCCTGAGTGGGGACAGTCTCACCCTCCCTACTGGCACCCCCACTCCAGCACCTGTTAGACACACGCATGGGGGTAGGGGGCATTGCTCCCCCAAACTGCAAGCCTCGGGGAGGTGCAGAATTTGCACACACAGCCCCACGCAGCCCCGTTAGCCTGACTGGAGCTGCCCCCCCCCCCCGCACCTCCCAAATACAGAAGTCAGACTACACCTATGGCCACCTGGTGATAATGAACTAGACAGGACAGATTGGGGGGGATAGCTCAGTGGTTTGAGCATTGGCCTGCTAAACCCAGGGTTGTGAGTTCAATCCTTGAAGGGGCCATTTGGGGATCTGGGGCAAAAATCTATCTGGGGATTGGCTCTGTAGGGGGTTGGACTAGATGACCTCCTGAGGTCCCTTCCAACCCTGATAATCTATGATCTGCCATCAGCACAGAGGTGGGAACTATGCCACAAGTCACATTATGTGGGGCAGACAGTGACATTCCTTGGGGGGGGGGGTTAGCCAGTGTGTGGAAATAGCACATGGAGTTGTATGACAGCTCTGTTCTGCAGCTGAGAGTTTGTATATAAAGCCTGAGCAGGGACCAGAGCCTTTCTCCATCCTTTACAAAGCCAGCTCTCTGTCCCCTGAGCAAGAGAGAACCACCTTGGCCCATCCTTTGTTTCCTGGGGCAGCCCAGCCATGACAGGTCTTGTGGTCCAGGCACTGGGCTGAGGTGCAGGAGATCTGGGGTTAATTTCCCAGGTCTCCCTGTACGAGCTTGAGCGAGTCCTTTCTTTGGGCATGAACTTGCCAGAGATTCGGGTGCTGGTGCTCCAAGACCATTGCCCAGTGTGACCGATATGGGTTCATTGTTTCTGTCCATGTCTACGGGGGTGGGTTGTGACTCACTAACTGTGGTTCAGGTGCATTGAAATGACCTGAATACACTGACACAAACCCTTCCCACGCAGCAGTTCCACACTGAGCATGTATAGTATAATAGGCTTGGCCAGCATAGTGCATTCACTCTGGATTGAGTTAGTGTGGACGAATGTTCATGTGCACACATCATTCATTTGCCTTGGTTTGGCTGTCCTCCAACAGCTATCCCACACTGCTTTGGGTGTCGCTGTGACCAACCTGTCTGTTCACCAGGGGCCCTCCACTGCTCCAGGTTGAGGGGATGTCACATTCCTCTTTAGCAATGTAGATTGTCAGCTCTCTGGGGCAGGGATCATCTCTTTGTTCTCCCTACAGGGCCTAGCACAATGGGATCCTGATCCATGACTGAGATGCCTTGCCACTGCTGCAACATAGATAATAATAAATTCATCTGTACCTCAGTTTTCCCATCTGTACAATGGGAATAGCACTAAATGATCTCGCAGGATAGGTGCAAGGATAAATTAGTTATATTCATAAGGCGCTCAGCTCCTACAGTCATTCATACAAAGGTAGGCCGGTACACTTTAGTTAGTCACCCCCTCTCTCTGTGTTTCAACCCTCCCCTACGTACAACGGGGCAAACACTATTTCTCTATCTCCAATGGCCCTGATGAGACCCAGTTAATTAATGCTTCTAAACCAATTTGCAAGAGAGAGCAAAGCATTTGGATTACTAAGAAATAAACTTGCAGTGTATGGCGCCTGCCTGCGCTGCGTCATGACAAACCCTGCAATGCCAAGGTACGTAAATAGAGGACGAATTAATAGCAGCATCCATTATAATCTCCTTTCCAGAGCCTCCTGGGATTATGTGGCAGGGAGGTTGATTTGGAACTTCTGGACTGTTTGAAATAGATCCTCTAGGAAAACAAAACCCTTGTCCTTTTTCTGTGCCCGCCTGGTTTCTGGGGCTCTGGGGTCACTGCTGGGTTGTCCCCTGGCCAGTAGGGCAAAGGTCTTCCAATTCATCCAGTCCTGGGCATTACGTTCACGGCATACACACAGAGAGTAAGACCCAAAACAGAAACACTTTTCCGGAAAGGCTGCGACGTGACATTACTTCATGGCTTAGAATCCAGAAATCCGACATACAGCCACCAAAGACAGAGAGAAACAAAGCAAGCTGTGAACTCAGCCTACCTTCCTCCAGACTGGCTAAGGACCCAGATCACATGCTTCCCTACAGAGCCCCCCTCGCTGGCCAACAGGACCAGGACACTTTAGAATGTCAAGCGGTCACTTGTAATGTTAACACCGTTTTCAATGCACTGCCTTCAGGAACAGTTCAAGGCTCAGGTGTGCAGCTGCAGGAAACAGACATTTGGAGCAGCTGTTCCAGTCCCAGGCCCCTTAACACTGAGAAACCCTGGTGGTTCTGCTCAGCCTTTCCACCCCTGAATCCTGCTGCTTTCTCCCCCATGCACAAGGAGCAGACCTGGTCTTTCATGCTTCAATGACCTGGGTCATCCATGAAGAAGACAAGTAAGGTTTCCCTGAGATAGCAAAGTGCCTTTTGCAGAGTACTGGAAGAGGGATGCAACCTAACACCCTTGTGCCAGTCATCCACAGTGGGGCCTGGGACCGCTGCATCTTAATCCATTAGCAGTTACTGCCTCAGCTGAAAACCCCAATGCTGTGTGAAAATACTGTAGCAGGATCCTTGGTCTTTAGCTGGCCCAGCCACCCGTCTGGAAGGGGACAGTACACCGCACTGAGTGGGCATGGCTTTCACGTACTTTCTCTCCTGGATGTTTCTTAGGGCCCTTGGGTTTGGTTGGGTCTGATCTGTTTCCATGGGGATTTGAACAGCGCTGACCTTCCTGAGTCTGCCTGACCACGTGCTTCGGGAACAAGCTTTCCGCTGTGCAATGGTTTAAAATCTTCTCAGGCACGGGGGCTTGTTCCTGTTATTTCCGGGCTGCCCAGGGAACTGGTTCTAAAATGGGCCGCAGCTACAGGCTCATCGCAACAGCCACCGACTAGCAGCCGAGGACCAAATGAGCCAGGCAGGCGTCTCCATCTCCCCCTGCACCTCCTTCCCCAGCCTCTCTACAGACTCCATAGACCTCCTAAGGAAGCGAGTTGCTTAGGAGAAGGGTACCAGGGCGAACAGACTTGCAGTGTCCGATTAACCTGTCAAACGGGTGAATCCAGTAAATTTCATCCCAATTGACTCCTGCTGCGTGCTGTCGATGTGGGCATCTGGCCAAAGGTGTCAGGCAACGGTCTGAATGTGACACCGGGCGCTTTGATTAAATTGCCTCTTCATTTGCAAACTGCTTGGCTGATTAACTTCAGCTTTGGTTGGGAATGTCTCCTTTTCCCATCGACTAGACTTCCGCCCTCCCTCAGCCCCCATGTGGAGAGTTTCCTGATGCCACCAGGCAGAGGGCACGGGGGTGCGTAGGATTTTATGAGGATCAAATATATGAATATTCGTTCACCAGCGATGGCCTGTAAGATCTCTACCAAGAGCCAGTAGCCTGCTGGTCACTATAATCATTGTGAGATGAGGGTAAGGATCATATTTAAGCAGATATGTATCTACACTAAAAATTGTCTTCTTCAGGTATTGAAGGTAAATAGGTCACCAGGAGGTGACATGCCTCGGACAGGCCCCTCTCAGGCAGGAGGTAATAGATGCTTCTCTCCCTGCCTGGTCATATGTGTTCTGTGTATTGTCTGCTTCCTTGGAGGCCTATTTGCAGACTGAGCCAGATGCCGATTAAGAAATGATAAAATCTACCCAAAAGGTGTATACAGGAAAAACCAACCCTCAGGGGAGCGTCCTGTTATGAATGAGGCCAATGGATTGTTCTGATCTATCTGGGGGTGCTGCAAACAGACATGCGGGATCTGTCGCCAAGTCTGGCTGCAAAATGTTGGAAGGATACTGGCGGAGTGTTGCTCGATAAGACATGAAATGATCCCGTTAAGTGAGTCTGGGTTCTAGAATGCGTCTTAGGGTTCTATTTTAGATGGAGCCATTGGTCTCCAATCCTCCTTCTCACTATCCCTGGGATCTCTCGACACTGTCAAATCCGCACGTGTGTGTGTTCACCGGACACCCGTCGGAGTGCTGCGTGTCGGGCGGAGCGGGGCGCGGAGGGAAATGGGGACCCTGGGCTGCACTGCCTTTTTGGAAGCAGCAAACCGGAAAATACTGCGAGCGTCCAGTGCAACAGGGGCTGGCCACTCCAGGGAGACAACCACAGAGCTCCGGGTGCCTGTGGCTAGCTGGGAGAGATAGCAGGGCCTCCCTTGGCCTAGAGAGCTAGTGGAGCCTGGTGGAGCTAGCGAGCTGACCCACAACAGGCCCAGACAAGGCTCCTCACGCTAAGGGCAGGTGATAACGAGGTGCTACCCAATGCTGGGTGCCCCCGGGAAGCGTCACAAGGAGGAAGGACGGTCCAGTGGTTAGGGATCTAACCTGTGCTCCCAGAGACCTGCCCCAGACTCGCTGGGTGACCATGGGAAGTCACTGAGCCTGTTCCCCAGTGAGGATAACAGCCCTGCCCTGCCTCGCTGGGGAGCTGGGAAGGTGAATGCATTATAGACACTATAGTCAGAGGGGGCGGTAAAGAGGCCCGAGCAGCACCCAAGACAGACAGCAGCTGTGCAAGAGTGGGCTTCAAATGCTACTCCAGCAGACTAGGTGTCACTGACCCAGGTGTCCGGCTGCACCCACTCAAGGGCTCGTAGCTCGTTAAGGCCACCAAGCCATTCCGACCTTGCTGCTTGAAATCTTAACTTTAAAACTACACGTTAAATCAACTAATCTTCGGCCTCGCGCACTGGATCACGCCCAGATGAGTTCAATACACGACATTCTCTCTCCCTGCTTCTCAAGTTGTTTTGCAACCAAGTGGCAAAATCTATTAGCCTGTTTGAACTCCGGGGAGCAGCCTGTGTTCCTTGGCCGCCAGGATGTGAGAACACCTTGTTCAGTAAACCTCAGACCTGGGAGAAAAATTCAACCTTTGCCCCTGGCCTAATTTATCAGTTTCGATGTTCAACGTGTCTTTGCCTGTGGATTTTAGAGACAGGGCCAGTCAGAGGCTCATTCCAGAGACTCATTGAGACTCATTTCTGTGGAGTAATGACCAGCACTCCACACAGCACTCACCACAGGCGTTTCATCCGCACAGCACAGAGCACTTTATAAAGGGTCCCAATGTACAGATGGGGAAACTGAGGCACCAAATTGACTTCACCGTGCCATTTTCCATGCCTGCCCCAATGCACCGTGGGGCTCCGTGTTTATTGTCTCTTAGCGATCCCAGAACAAAAGTGCTCAGCTGCCGACTAAAATGAATTCAAACTGGGGACTTCCCGTCGCATACGTCATCCCTAGGAATAAAGGATCTGCAGGGCAAAGCAGGCCCACAGTGCAGTCCTGTTACTGTCAGCGGGCGTGCCCAGGTGTCATTGACTGTATTTCAGTACGTAATTCTGCAGACAGTATCCGAGCAGAGATAGACTCCATCTTCCTTCCCCTTAGCCGAGCTGCACAGCAGTATGGAGCACAGGCCAAGAGTGCTTTTAGTCACTAGAGCCAGCAGGTCCGACTCGGATGTACACAGGGGGGCAGCTTGGCTGAGTGAGACGACGACATGAGCTTTGACTTTGGGGTTTCATAATAATCCCCCCAAATAACAGACACTGCTGGGGACCCAGAAACATCAGGAGACTTACAGAAGGGGGGGGGGGGAGAGTTTAAAGGCATAAAAATCTAGTTCAAACTTTCCCCCAGTGTGATCTTTCAGCAAAGCTTTTTCTCTTCTTTTTACCCTTCCCTAATACCAGCTCCTGCCTTAGCCTCTCCGCCATGTAAAGGAATTTGAGATTAACTATGACGAATGTACTGACTCCCTTTTCTCAGGGACTGTTTTATTTTTCCTCTGCCGCATCTGACAAGTTGCATTTTGCCATAAATCCCTTCAATTAGGCCTTTAAAACAGCTCTGCAGTCATTTCCTTGATGCATGGGGTTGGAATTAGCTTAATGTCCCTGGCAGCCAGTTCCTTGACTAAAAATAGTGCCGGCTGGCTTCGCTTCCTCTGCCTCTCCTTCCTTTCTCCTGGCATCTCAGATGCGCTGTCATTGAGGTCCTCCTTCCCTGGGACTCACGGACAGGCTGGACGGCTAAGAGTTAACGCCCAGACCTAGATGGGAGCCACTCAGCTGCTGGCTGTCCTTTGCATGCACAGACAGTTTGCAGTGCTGGAAAATCCTCATTCCAGGTGGCAATGGCTATAGTGTATTGGCTTTGTGTGGAGGAGTGCGGAGGTGACTTGAGGAAGGCTAAACCCTGCTATTGAGGGTTGTTACACTCGCCCTGCTTTAGCTCGGGGAAAGAGGCCTGTGGCTGGAAGACTGCGGGGTACAACCCCAGCTTCTGCCCCCAGCCGGACGCTGTGTTGATCCAGCGCTTGTGCCTCTTTGCAGGACAGGGATCCCTTCCAGTGCGGGAGAAGGGGCAAAAGCAAATCATGATTCTGCTAAATGATTTTAAAGTTGGGGTGTGGTCACATCTGAGGTTGCCATGTGCTCCCTGCACAGCATCCCCCTGCCCTGCTATCATGCCACCGGTGTGTGCTGAGCTGTTCCAAGGCCAGCAGCAGGAGGAGGAGAGGTGAATGGGATAAATCATAGACTCATAGAAGATCAGGGTTGGAAGAGACCTCAGGAGGTCATCTAGTACAATCCCCTGCTCAAAGCAGGACCAACCCCAACTAAATCATCCCAGCCAGGGCTTTGTCAAGCCTGACCTTAAAAACCTATAAGGATGGAGATTCCACCACCTCCTGAGGTAACCCATTCCACTGCTTCACCACCCTCCTAGTGAAATAGTTTTTCCTAATATCCAACCTAGACCTCCCCCACTGCAATTTGAGACCAATGCTCCTTGTTCTGTCATCTGCCACTGCTGAGAACAGCTGAGCTCCATCCTCTTTGGACCCCCCTTCAGGTAGTTGAAAGCATCTATCAAATCCCCCCTCACTCTTCTTTTCTGCAAACTAAACAAGCTCAGTTCCCTCAGCGTCTCCTCATAAGTCATGTGCCCCAGCCCCCTAATCATTTTTGTTACCCTCTGCTGGACTCTCTCCAATTTGTCCACATCCCTTCTGTAGTGGGGAGGCCAAAACTGGATGCAATACTCCAGGTGTGGCCTCACCAGTGCCGAATAGAGGGGAATAATCACTTCCCTCGATCTGCTGGCAATGTTCCTACTAATGCAGCCCAAAATGCTGTTAGACTTCTTGGCAACAAGGGCACACTGCCGATTCATACCCAGCTTCTCATCCACTGTAATCCCCAGGTCCTTTTCTGCAGAACTGCTGCTTAGCCAGTCGGTCCCCTGTAGCAGTGCATGGGATTCTTCTGTCCTAAGTGCAGGATTCTGCACTTGTCCTTGTTGAACCTCATCAGATTTCTTTTGGCCCAATCCTCCAATTTGTCTAAGTGACTCTGGACCCTATCCCTACCCTCCAGCGGATCTCCCTCTCCTCCCAGCTTAGTGTCATCTGCGAACTTGCTGAGGGTGCAATCCATCCCATCATCCAGATCATTAATGAAGATGTTGAACAAAACCGGCCCCAGGACTGACCCCTGTGGCACTCCGCTTGATTCTGGCTGCCAACTAGACATCGAGCCGCTGGTCACTACCCGTTGAGCTTGATGAGCTCTCTATCCACCTTACAGTCCATTCATCCCGCCCATACTTCTTTAACTTGCTGGCAAGAATACTGTGGGAGACCGTATCAAAAGCTTTGCTAAAGTCAAGATATAAAAACAGCAACACCTGTGCAATGTACCATGGGTACATAAATGCAGCTGAGTCCAATGGAATGAATATCCCAGGGGCAGGTCCTGGACTGGAGCGGCTACTTCATTGCTTGTGGAGATACAGATGAGCCAGGCTTGCTTTGGCACTCTGTTAGGCCTGGTAACGAGACCCTTATCAGCTGGGGCCAGGGGTGGGGGCTGGAGCGGCAGGGATGGGGGAAGCAGCGCGATGCAAGAGGGGCAGGCAGGGCTTAATCATTTCATCGGTGTAAAGCATTGGCTAAAGCGGGCTGTGTAGCCCTCCGGTGTCAGGGTCAAATAAAGCATAAGAGCTTATCACTAGTAGCAGCTAACCAAGCCAGGTCTTCCTTTGGCACTGGTTTCGCAGCCTTGTACTTTGGGGCTGATAGTGGTGGGAGTTGTCCCTGTTCCCAGCTTATGGGTGAGTCACGTGAATGACACCAAAGTGAAAACCGGGTGCATAATTAAGCCTGCTTGAGACTATATTAATGAGAATTAATGTAGGTCATGTAAGAAGAGGTGCAGTGAGACAAATACATGGCTCAGGCCTGGTCTACACTGGATAACGTAGCTGAAGTCGACGTACTTAGATCAACTTACCATGGTGTCTCCACCGCGGTGAGTCGACTGCTGCCGCTCCCCCGTTGACTCTGCTTGCGCCTCTCACGGCGGTGGAGTACAGGAGTTGACAGGAGAGCGCTCGGGGGTCAATTTATCACGTCTAGACTAGATGCGATAAATCGATCCCTGCTGGATTGATCGCTGCCCGCCGATCCGGCAGGTAATGTAGACATACCCTCAGGCTTGCAGCCCTTACTCAGGTACAACTCCCCTTTAGAGATGGTTGAAATCCTGAATTTCAATCCCGGAGGAAATTCCAATATTTGCTTTCATCCCAAATTAGGACCAAAAGGGAAAATCTCAGAATTTGTTGCAAAATGAAATATACAGCGAATATTTTGTTTTGACTTTATCAGAATGATATATTATATTATATTATATTATATTATATTATATTATATTATATTATATTATAAAGCAATGAAGTCAGAACAAAACGTATCAATAATTTCCTGCAAAAATGCTCAAAAAATGGATCCATTCCTGTGAAATGTTTCAATTTAATAAAAATCAGCATTTTCTGGCAGAAATTGGTTTTCTCTGAAAATTTTTGAGCAGCTCTGCTCCCATGATAACCCAAGTTCCTGCCTCCCAAGGTAGCCGATACCAAATGCTTTAGAAGACAAAACCAAAACATAATGGGCCTTATTGTATATAACTATCTGAGGCATTTCTTCCTGACCTCAGTTGGGAGTTACTCGGGCCATGAAGCTTGAGGATTGCTACCCCATGTAATTTTTATCCTAGTTAGTATAATTCCAGTATGGAGACTCTTCTTATTCCTATGAGTCTAACATTTTAAAAAACTCATATCAAACTGCTTGTTCCAATAAAATCCTGCCACAATGAGTTCCGAGGCTTAATGTATATGTTTATATAGGGTTGATATGGAAGCTGTTGAAGTAAAACAGAATTGGACTGTAAAGACTGCTATCTTGTTTCACCACCTGTTGGTGCTCTGGGATGTTATGAGACCTAAGAAACAAAAAATAAACAGCTTGAATTTTTAAGGCTTTTAATGATTTTCAACTATTTTCTTGGCTAAATACACGTCATAATATTTGAGGAATTTAGTTTGTATTATATGTTTTAATGAAAGTGCCTAGAGCATGTGCCCTTCAGAAACTGAAAGAATCTGTTCTATTCCTACAGTCCCTTCCATACCAACAATCCCAAAACAGCCATATACAAGGGTTTGCCGGGGCTCGACCCCCTTCGGGGCGGCGGGGAGCCACACTGGCTCACTACACACAGTTGCTGGTCGGGGAATTAGTCTGGCCGTGCGATCTTCCTCGGCAGCCCTTGTGGTACTGGAACAAATACCGTAAGCCCAGGAGCGCCGCCAGCTTTTCTGCCGCCCTAGGCAGCGGAAGGTCCCACCCCGAAATGCCGCCCCCCACTGAGGCAGCGGAAGGTCCCGCCCCGAAATGCCGCCCCCCACTGAGGCAGCGGAAGGTCCCGCCCCAAAATGCCGCCCCCCACTGAGGCAGCGGAAGGTCCCGCCCCGAAATGCCGCCCCCCACTGAGGCAGCGGAAGGTCCCGCCGCCGAAATACCACCACAGTCGCCGCCCCCCAAATTGTAGTGCCCTAGGCGACCGCCTACGTCGCCTAATGGGTTGCGCCGGCCCTGCGTAAGCCCAAGCCCTGGGTCAGGGCAGTGCAGAGTCAGGGCTCAGGCCCTCAGGCAGGGCTGAGCAATAACAATAGGCCTGAGCCTCCTCAGGTCTGGGGGTAGGGAGAGACGGCCACCCACAAGTTAGGTGGCAGGGGGAATGCAGGCCCCCCCACTCCACGGCGTCCCAGCCCGGGACCCTAGCAGTGGCAGTGCTGCAGCCAGACTGGGGTCGGCTGCCCCCAGGCTACTTCCGGACTCCCCCTCAGGTCGTACCTGGGTGCAGGTGTTCTCCTCTGGGGGGTCCAGCACCATAGGTTCCTCGGCGAGCGGCGGGTCTGGCAACTCCCCCGGGTAGTGGGTGCCAGGTAGGCCTGGCAACTCCTCCGGGTAGCGGGCACAGGGCAGGCCCGGCCAGTCCTGGCAGGCACCTTGGGGCGCGGGGTTTTCCCAGTCGCAGGCTAGACTGGAGGCGTCTGGCCTCTCCGGTAGCTGGGGCCTTACTGAGCTGTGCGGGCGAGCCTTTATACTTCCGGGTCACCACCTGACCCGCTGAGGGGCGGGCTCAGAGCTCCCTAGCTCCGCCCACTCCAGCCTCTGGAGGGGCTCTTCCCTCTCCAGGGCGGCGGGGAGCCACACTGCTTCCCTACAAGCCTACAAATATAAACAGTAATCACTTCACTTGTCACTGAAATGCAGCCACCACTGGTGTGGAACGCAGCAGGTGTTTTATCAGTGCACAGCAAAACTAGCCAAGAGTTAGTTCAGGAAGCGAAGAGGAATTCTAACTCCAACTGCAAATGCAGACAGAATTCAGGTGGGTGGAATGTAATTACCCAGGCTGGAATTTGACCAGAAAATCAGATATTAAATTTTTCTTCTTTTTGATTAAGGTGCTTTGGGATCACTCATGTTTGCTGGTTTTATGTCACATCCATCACTGAACCTTCCAGCATCTAAGTGCCTTCTTGTTATATTAGAACAACGCTAGGCCTCATTCTCATCTACCTCGGGGGGAGTCATCCACTGAAGTCAATGCATGTCCTGTGAGAGGAGAATCAGGCTTTGTGTATATCTGTGATCCTCTGCTTCTGTTGCCCCATCACCTGTCGCTGGTCTATGAACCCCACTTCGGAAAATTAGGGAAGACTAAGTCCAGTGGCGCTGGGGAAGGTGGCTGAGGGATGGACGTGTGGAGGTCTGGACTAGCATAAGACCCACCCAGACTCTGGTACACGGCTGCATAGGTGCCGACTCCATGGGTGCTTCGGGGCTGGAGCACCCGTACCCAGCAGCCACAGCTGTTTGGGGGCTTGGGGAGGGGCTTGGGGGAGAGCAGCAAGCAGCAGGCTGGCGGGGGCCTCAGGGCGGAGGCTGGAAGCAGCAGGGTGAGGGCAGGGCTTTGGGGGGAAGGAGGCAGAGCAGGGGCTGGAAGCGGCGGGGTGAGGGCGGGGCTTTGGGGGAAGAGGTGGAGTGGGACGAGGGGGGAAAAAAGTCAGTGCTAATGCACTGATGGGCAGGGGGTTCAGCCACATCCCCACGGCACCTGCTGGATGTACACGATGTACTTCCCTTCTGGTGCTGGGCTGGGCTAGAGGGGTTGGCAGAGCCATAGGCACAGACATGCTCTGCCCAGGGGTGGCTCCTTGCATCACTTCTCCCACGGGAGCACTGTTGGGGGAAGGGTTCTCAGAGCCTCTCTCCCGCTACAAACACCTCGGCTTGGGACGCAAGGAGTTGACCCATAGAAAGCACGAAGCTCAGGGAAAGAGGCTACAGGGTCCAGCCCCAGCTTCTGTCCCCAAAAGCAGAGATGCAAGGAGAGCCATCGCTTCCCTAGAAGGATGAGCCCTGAAGAAAGGAACTGTTCCTTCCTGGGTCCAGGAGGAACTGCGGTCTGGCGGGTAGCCTGAGATGAGAGGAAGGGTGGCCAACTGGGGCTGTTCCTTCCTCTACCACAACCTGTGTGACCTTGGGCGAGTCACTTCGCCTCTCTGGGCCTCGATTCTCCAGCTGTACAATGGGGTTGATGGAACTACTCTGACTCACAAGGGGAGTGTGAGACTCAATGTGTGAAAGATTGTGCCGTGCTCAGGTATCATGGAGACAGGGGCCCCAAAAGGGCCTTAGTTTCCTCATGGCAGCTCTGAGGGTCTAATCCTGACTCTGCCACTTGCCACTTGTCACGTTTCCCTACACACAAAATGGAGCTAATCATCCTGGTTTAGCCCATGGGGAGAGGAGCTGTCAGGCTGAAGTCAACAAAGGGCTTAGGGAGCCAGATAACAGGCAAGGCCCAAGCGTTGCTGTTTGGGTCCTGTGTCAAACTGCTGACGCATCAGCCCCCGCTGGCATGCTTGGGATATGATGTGAAACCCTGGGGTTTCTGAGAGGGACAGTTGCCATGGAAATGTGACCGTGGGTGGGGTGGTCAGATTTGAAAATGGGTTGGCGGGACATCTTCCCCCCACTCACACACACCACACTTGGAAAGGATCACCAGATGAAGGCAAGAGATGTGAACAAATCAAAGGGCAACTAGGGCCCCAGAATGATGAGTTGTTACTATTTCACAGTTGCTCAAGCATCAAGGCCTTTTAGACAGCTAGAACAGTGGGCTAAGCGAATAAAAACCCAGGGTCTAATGGCTAGATCTCTTCACTAGTCTAAGAAAGCTCTCTCTTGCAGCAGCCTTTCGCAAGAACGTACCACTGGTGCCGCTAAAGAGACATCCCCTTTTTTCCCCCCTTCTGTGAATAAGTAAAAGAATTTTAAATCCTGTTCAATTAATAGCAAACACTGATATTATACGATGTGCCAGATACAGTAGGAAAATGGAGAAGCTGATGGACTCTAATATTATAATTAAAATGTGCAGGAAAGGGAAGTCAACTCTAAGTGATACAGCTTTGGGCCAAATATTGTAAACTTTAATGACCGGTTTTACCTCGGGGGCAATCCGGTTAGGAAAGAAAGGGCCTGCATTCATAGAGGTCACTTTTAGTTTAAATGATAAAGTGAAGAAGGCGTATGCTGTCAAGTTAGTGAAATACACCTGTGCTGAGAGAGGTGATAAATAAAATGAATTGAAACCAAATAGTGTGTTTATAAGGACACTTGACCACAGAGTGGAATAATCAGAAATATAATGTTTGGTTAATAATGCACAGACACAGCTCAGCCAAGCATACCAAGGTCCCACCATTGTTGTTAGAACAAGGAGAACAGAAATGGAAGATTTATACAGTTGTTCCAGCCAGAAGGAGAACGCCAGTTCTTGAAGTGACTTTGCAGGATGGCTAAAACATGTTTAAAGAGCATCAAAGAATGTGGAGAGAATTTGTATAAATTATATGAACTTTAAACTGGCCCTTTCGGCAGTTAGCAGGGTGCTGATGGAAATGCTGCAATGTGAGCAAACATTACTGCAAACTTGGGCAAGGGATGTACCACAAAGGGGCCCATAAAAAGTGACTTGTGGAGGTAAGTGGCTGACCGGAGCAAAGCTGCCGTAGTTCCAGGTATGTTCCAAGATGGTTGTATCAACAGTTCCGGACTACCTTGCCTTACACGAGGTGGTGTCATAAAATATGTTGCACAAACAGACTAGAAAATTCCAATCCCAGTTGCAAGATCTCAAAAGCTGATGTCTCCTTCCCAGATTGGATTGGTGAGAGAGGACGGCTCTCATTTTGGTTGGACATTTTGAATCTTCAGAAGATGTATGGGTCACCATCTGATTGGTCCATGCCTGCACCTCCAAGAAGAAGAACCAAGTTGGACCACCCAGCAGAAACAGGATAAAACGGCCTATCTCCTTCAGCACATCACTTCCTGAAAGCCAAAGACACCTGGAAGAGAGACGACTGAGGTCCTGGGCTAGCCACCTGGGCATCCTGGTGACATCAAGTACTTGGATAGGCACCTTTAACTGTCTCGTTCTATTTTCCAGCAATTCAGGTTGCCCACTAACGCACTGGGAAAAGATTATAGTCCTGTCTGTCCTTCGCTCCACCCTTGTTTGCAGCGTCCACTCCTGCTGTGAACAATAACAGAGCTAAAATTGACGGCTGAGCAAAGATCTGGTGATAAGCAGCACAGACACTTTCTCTTGGGTGATGACCCAAATCAGTCAATTGACTGTTTTCTGAAATTGAGTACCTTATTAGTAAGGACGCATATATGCTTGTTTATGCATTTTAAAGGTTGTCAGAGAATTACTGTGTCTTTGTTTTATAACAGGTTCCAATCAAGATTGTTGTAAAACGGAACCAGTTGTTGTTGTTAACTAAGAATGTAGTACTCTGTACATGTGGTTCATGGTCTCACCTTGCCGTTCACGTTCTAGGGGTATAGAGACATAAAATGAGACCAGCTGTGCATGCTTTTTGAACTGCACTAAGTCTGTAATAAATGTAAGAGTTTAGTTTAGATAGTTAGGAGTGTTAGATGCTGAGGCTAATATAATTCATGGGGAAACAGGTAAGAAGGGTTGAATACTATGGATCCACTGGGAAGGAGACCTTGGTAAACTGGCAGGAACTGACCAAGCTGTCAGTGACCTAGCATTGGACTCTTTTTCATATAGTCTGTTAGCAACCCCAGAGCTGATAACCAACTGGCACAAGTGAGGTCATTCTAAGGGACTCAGTCAAAAATGTAAACAAAGTCACCCTCCCTCCAAAGTGACTGAGTATCTGGCATATGTTCTACTGTGGTTGTGTAATTTGATTCTGACAACCTAAATGGTTATCTTGACCAGTTTTCTAGTTGATGTTAGCCAAGTCATAGTCCAATACATAAGAACGGCCAGACTGGGTCAGACAAAAGCTCCACCTAGCCCAATGTCCTGTCTTCCAACAGTGGCCAATGCCAGGTGCTTCACAGTTAATCATCGAGTGATCCATTTTTGCCTTCTTATATCCTATACTATGAGTTACTGTTGTTAGGGATATTTTACAAAACTCTGTAAAACTAAATTCAACTCTTGGGTCTTTTCTTTAGTTAAGTAATTGAAATTCAAAGACCCCTGAGAATGGTGGTATGAGGAATCAGATAAGCAGTTGCTTAACTAAGGTTTGTTTTATACCCTAGCTTTCTTACAATACTGACCTCCTCTTTATCTGTCCAGGATATTTTGAACCCCAGGGTTGCTCTTGGTCATAATAACTGGCAGAAGCAGTGTTTGAACTGACGGGGATCTGACGTTTGAACTGACGGGGACCTGCCATTTGAGCTGATGGCAGGGGATGGCTAACTCGACGATTGGCTGTTCTGTTCATTCCCTCTGGGGCACTGGCCACTGTCAGAAGACAGGATACTGGGCTATATGGACCATTGGTCTGAACGAGTATGGCCATTCTTATGTTCTCTTGCTTCTGCTGGAGGCTGACTCGTGCCACCATGGCTTCAATAAGAAGCAAATGCCTTGTCTTTGGAATATACCCAGAAAACCAAGTGGAGTAGGAGAGGGAGCAGGGGGGCAGTGTGGCCTAGTGGACAGTGCACTCAATTGGGACTCAGAAGCACTGGATTCTGTTCCTTGCTCTGGCCTCCTGGGTGATGCTGGGCCAAGTGGCTTCACTTCTCTGTACCTCAGTTTACGCACCTGTAAAATGGGGATAATACTGCTGCCCTCCTTTGTAAAGCACTTAGTGATCCACTGATGAAAAGCAGTACATTAAAAAGCAGGCATTGGTATTATTACACCGTTCCTAGCGAATAAAGGCTACATGTCAGCGCAGGTACTGCTCCCTTTGTCCCAGTTCAGGGGAAGGGATAGTAGTCGGCCGGTCCAGAAAATAAGGGGAAGCTGGTCCCCATGTGCAGGGTGATAGGATTGGGGTGAACCTGCAGACAGGGAGTTTGCCATTAACTCCTTTTTGCTCATGCCACATGCATGCACCTTGACGTCTTGTGATTGCTTACAGAAAAGGACCTTGCTGACTAGGGTGACCAGATGTCCCGATTTTATAGGGACAGTCCTGATTTTTGGGGCTTTTTCTTATATAGGCTCCTATTACCCCCCACCCCCATCCCTATTTTTCACACTTGCTGTCTGGTCACCCTATTGCTGACTAGCTGTTTTTTTCCTGCTGAGTCATTCCAGGCAGGTATACTCCCAATTCATTTTCCTGGGGCTGGCTAACCCCAATCACCCTTCTACAAGACAGCAATCCTTCTACAAACCTGCGACATACTCTATCGCCATTGCCCCGTCCAAGCCTGCAGAAGCAGTTCTGGAAGCAGCGGTGTGGAGGGTCACTTTACACAAGGCAGGATAACCCCGGGTCCCATTAACGGAGAGTGACCCATAGGAAAAATGCTACAATATAACAGTCCTGAACACTTCAGTAATGCCTCTGTAAGCGACAGGGTCTAGGACCACTAGGGAATATTGCATCCGGCCAGGTAGCCCGAGTATTATGACCCCCAGAAATGCAGCAATGTTATTGCATTGCAATGCTTTGAACCACTGCTTTACCTTCTTTTATAAAGGCAACCCCTTCCTCTGCCAGCTTCCCCTGGAAATGACTCCGTCCAGGCACGCTAGGCAGCCAGGAATAAAATCCTCTACCCGATCTATCCCTCCTATCCTGGAAACAAATTGAAAACTGTACTGTGGGTCCAGGAACGCCAAGAAACAAAACAAGCGGTGGCTATTTTGTCCTGACTCTATCCCCTAGCGATCCTGGGGAAAGTGACCGTGGGGGCTGTCATCCCCGGGGGTTCTCTCTTGGTGCCACGGTTGGACAGCACTTCCCAGGTCCCCCTGGAGTGGCAGTTAGAGCAGGGGAGGTTAAGAGCCAGGACTCCTGGATTCTACTCCTGGCTCTGCCACCGACTCGCTGTGTCCCCTTGGGCAAAGTCACTGCCCCAGTCCGTGCCTCAGTTTCCCCTGCTGTAAAATGGGGATAAATTACACTGATTTCAATTCCGGTTCAAAGTTCACTGGCGTCCGAGTTCGCAGGACTTGCTCTGAAGCTCTCACGTTTCCGGGGTCAGCCAGGGACTGGGGGGGTGGGTAGGAGATGGGCCATGTGCCTGTAAAAACACCTGTGAATTCAATCTGGGGATGCCAGGTTAGCTCAGGGCTGTCACAGAAGGAGACAGAAGGGGGGGGGGAGGGAACCTGCACTGGGCTGTGGAGGGGGATAATCGTCCTAGGAGTGGTGGGGGCAGAGTCCGACAAGGCCCAGGGCCGCTGGGACTTTCCTAAAATCCCCTGCCCAGCTGCATCTCCCCCAGCAGAGCCGGAGGACGGGGGAAGGCGCCAGGGCGCAGTACCGCCCCAGAAACACCAGAGGCGGCTGCTGGCACAGGCGTGGATCCCATTCCCAGCCCCGCTGGCTGGTGGCAGGCGGCAGAGAGCCACCCCCACCCGGGGACAGCTCCCACCCACCCCCACCCCCCAGCCTTTGTCCCGCTCCCTGCAGCCAGCTGCCCCCCCTGCTCCGCCGTGCGCCCTGCGCCCCAGCCCGCCTGGTGCGCTCCAGCCGGGCTCCTCTCCCCGGGGCGCACGGTCCATGCCTTGCCATGTCCGGCCGCGCCGGGCGTCCCACCGGCTCCGCGCCTGCAGCGCTGCAGGAGTGAGTTAAAAATACCCAGGATCCTGCCTCCTCCCCCGGCCTCAGTCTCCCCCCTGCAGCCGATGCGCCGGGCTCAGCCTCTGCATCACCAGCCTCGCTGCTGGCATCCGCCGGCTGATCCGTTCCTGCAGGAGCAGGGACTGGCGAGGGCTTAGGGAGCCGCTGGCCCGGGCGGGCTCCCCAGGCAGCCGGCTGCAGAGAATCGGGTCCTCCCCTGGGCTGGGCAGGTTGGAAGTAACTGTTGCAAAGGGCGGGGGAGTAGGAAGGCGAGGGGGGAGGGCTGTGGAGGAGGAGGAGAGAAGCTGGTGGGAGGATGGCGAGGAGAGATGTAACCCAGCCCCATCCGAACAGGGGAGCTGGAAGGTGGCGATCCAGGAGCCGGAGCGGAGCGAGATTATAAAAGGAGGACACGGGCTGGAGCAGAGGGACAGCGCCTGCTCCCAGAGACCTCGCTTCGCAGGCTGAGAGACCTTGGCTTCCTCCCAACTCCTTCTCCTTGACAAGAGCATCTGAAAACAGCCCAGCGCCTTGCTCCCAACCCGCAGAAGGGAGCATGCCTGGGACAGCTGGGCCAGGGAGGAATTAAAAGCCCCAGGATGGTGCTGTGGGCATGTCCTCATATCTTCCTTCAGGTAAGAGTTTCTCCAGTTCTCCTGCTGGGTTTGTCAGCCCTGTCCCCCGCCCCAGAGATAGGGCCCCCTTGGGATGTCTTATCCCTGGATTGTGGAGTGAAGGGGAAAGTGAAAAGCCGTGCTGGGAATTCTGCTGGGTGACACTGTAGTTTGGGGAGAGTGGCTGTATTTTTGTTTATAAATAGAAGTGCCCTGAAAAGAGACATCGGTGCACATACCAGATGAACTTCCAGCCAGGAAGCAGAGAGAAGTGGAGGAGCTACATGGAGGTAGTTTCTGCATGGCTTTCCTTTTACGCAGATTAGAAAACCCAATCTCAGTATTGCGAGCTGGGCACCCACAAGGAGATGGGCTTAAAGGACATGCTCTGGTGTCGTAGAGAGTGAGCCAGCAGTGAGAGAGTGTCAGCCTATCTTTCCTCCAAGCAAATCCTCTGGCATGATGCTCCGCACCTCTCTTGCTTCATTTCCTAGTAAAACCATCTGCTCATCGGTTTCCTTAAACTGCAGGAGAGGAAGGTCCCCCTCTGTCTTGGCTGGGATGAAGCAGGCATGGCAAATACATGTCATGCCCTCCCCACCTGCGTTTCGAAATAAACATTCTTTTCAAAGGAATATACTTTAAAAACAATTGCTCTGAATAAAGCAGTAGCCGCCTTTCATTTTTCGGAGGCGCAGAAAATGCAACATTCCAGCTGCTCAGGAAATGACATTTCTTTTTCTCCCATGAAAATGTTCAGGGTTTCATTGAGAAACCAAACACTTACAAACCAAACGTTCTTCCGTTGCCTAATGGGGAGGGGGGAGGATTGTTTTTCGATGAGCATCTGAACGTTTTTCACAAAACCGGACATGTGGGTTGAAAAATGCCAGATTTTTTCTTGACAAAAAATGTATTGACAGAAATGTGTTTGACCAGCTCTATGCAAAACGCTGCGTTAACGGCACAGTAAAAGCTGCATCCTTCAAATGACAGTCAGCAAATGCAGAGGTTCAAGTTCTATCATCCCTTTTAGCACAGTGGCAGTTTGCACGCTGTGTGTCTGCGTGTTAGGTTATACGTTGTACAACAGGAACAGTAAGAAGTATTTAGATGCTCATTTTAAGCAGCAAAACTAGGAGTCGAAAGTGCCAACATTTGCTAATAATTGTTCATAAGTGTTAATAAGCTGTTGGAAGTTTCTGTCTTGAATGACCTGAGTTTCTGATTTTTAATTGGGCAACCACTCTATTGCATTAACAGAGTGTTTTGTAGCTAAATTCCGTGGTGGTTTTTTTAACAAAAATAATGGGAAATATTGCCTGTTTCGAGTTAGAATTTAAATGGTCCTCTACATTTCCACTGTCTTTGATCGCAGAAATAGCTGAACCTTTCCCCCATCATTCTTTCAAAGCTTAACTCACCCTTGGGCAGAGACCAGTTCTGGAGAATTCCATCCCGAACGATTTGAGAAATTATGATCAGTTCACAAAGTGGGGTAGAGGGATGAGAACGGAAGTAATTGAGCAGCCTGTGGGTTCGAGATCTCCTAGTATATAATGTGTGTGTAAAATAATCAGTAATACACCAGACTCACCATAATAAATTTACATGTCAACGCACCACATAGAGTCATGGAACTGTAGGGCTGGAAGGGACCTCGAGAAGTCATCAAGTCCCGCCTCTGCTCTGAGGCAGGATCAAGTAAATCTCGCCCATCCCTAGACCATCATACACTTTGCTTCCTTCCCCAGACCTGAGGAAGAGCTCTGCGTAGCTTGGAAGCTAGTCCCTTCCACCAACAGAAGTTGGTCCAACCTCTCCTACCTTGTCTCTGTCATATCCTGGGACCAACATGACTACAACAACACTGCAAACTAGAGCATCCTTGACAGATGTTTGTCCAAGCTGTTCTTTAAAACTTCCAAAGGCGGGATTTCAAAACCTCCCTTGGAAGCCCGTTCCATAGTTAGAAAGTTTTTCCTAATATCTGGCCTAAATCTCCCTCACTAGAGTCCTGGTTTAGATGGTTATCTGAACTAACATACAGTGTACTCACCTCTGATGGATCACACCATGCCCCATAGCTCCCTTCCCACACCAATACTTTCCTCCCAGCACCTCCAATCAGTTCCTCCCAGGTGGGGCCTCTCTGGGCACAGGCTGGTGGCTTCCTACCGTCCTTTGTCTATGTAGAGTAGATGGACTGTTCTCCAGTGTCTTCAGGGGCAAACCAGGCATGGCCTCAGTGTTGCTCAAATCCTGGTCAGTCTTTGCAGGGCTTGGGAGAACTAAGAGTCCCTCCTACGTGGCAACAGAGTGGAACAGAGATGTTCTGAGTGGCTCAACCAGGGGCCCCTGAGCCAATGAGCCAGTATGGTTTCTGCTAACTCTGGTTGAACTCACAGAACCCAAGTGAGTTCAACCAGTCAGAGAACCAGAACCAATGTCACATGATTTACACGACCAATCACAACCATGCAACCCAGCCTGAAAGAAGTCAACCTAGAAAATTAAACCCCTCCTCCAAGCGGAGTTTTTGCTCCAAAAAGAGAGAACTGCCAGAGAAGCCATGAAATCCCTAGGGACTTCGCTATTGCTATCAATTTTGCGCCAATACTATGATGATGGATGGCAGTAAAAAATCCAGAGAGAGATGTGAAAATTTGCTGCAAAAAGGTCACCCTTATCCTACAAGTGATTAAAAAACCCGAAAATGTTCATGTGACATTTTGTCAGGAAATGTTGACATTTCATACAATTACTGCAATTTCCAAATTGTTTTACCAGCCACAAAATTGACATGTTTTGATGGGAAGGGAGGGGGGGAAGAAACCTTTTGCTGCAAATCTTTTGCCCGGCTCTAATAATAGTAATAATGAAATTCAAAACTGAGACACCTCTGCTCAAAAGCCTGAGGGAAAAGTACGTGTGTGTGTGTGTGTGTGTGTGTGTGTGTGTGTGTGTGTGTGTGTGTGTGTGAACTAATCACCTGGATCATTTCATGTCTCCAGCGAACGAGATAATAGTGCAATCAGTGCTGAAAGTAGTTGTTCCATTGCTATCAGATGGCTGTACAGAAATACAATCTGAGAAGCCCATGGGAAAATCAGAAACCCTGTGTAGAGTCCCTCATATGTTTACACAGATCCATTGGAAGGTTTGTGTCCTAAAAGCCTCTCTTGAGTGGCTAGTCTTGAGTGAATAGACGTGGAGTTATGCATCACCTGCATTTTTTTCACCGCGTCTAGGGAAAGATTTAATCTACCAGACAAAGGAATAATGAGATCCAGTGGTTGGAAGCTGACACTCGGCAAATCTAGACTCAAAGCAAGGCCCAAATTCCTAACAGTGAGGACAATTAACCATTGAGACCAGGACAAGGTGGATTCTCCATCTTTTGAAGCCTTTACATCAAAGCTGGATGTCCTCCTAAAACATATGCTCTAGTTCACCTGAACATTACGCTCTGAGCGTGTAGGCCAATTTGAGTCTCTCTCTTTGAAATGATGCAAAAGATGGGGACCACACTAAAAAGACCTTCGATAAACCGTGACTCAATCCCCCTTGGAAGCTTATTTCTGTGCAGTGAAAGGTTGCCCTGGATTTAGGGGCTGGCTCCGTTCCCTTAGAATCAGAATTCTGCTTTCATTCATGTACTTATTGATTTTTGGACTAGGAAAAAGCCAGAGCCAGTGAAAATAACAGAAATTAAGCTACAAACAGGCTGGGAAGGGGAGCTGCTGCAAGAAGCAGAGCAGTTTTCAGTTAATCGACAGGTTCGTTGGCGTGACAGCGACTGGAGAGGAGACTGAGTGATGAAGAAATTCACTCAGAAGGGCCATTTTCCTTATGCTGCAATATTAGACTCCTCTCTAGGCAGTCATGTTCTGAGGAACTCACCTGAAAAGTAGCTGACGCACATAAAGTTGAAGCACTATTCATTTTTGGCTTGTGTCTTTTTCCGAGTCAATCTCCCTAAATCTGGGCTCTGCGTCATTCTCACAAGCGCACACAGAGAACAGCTCCCTTCGTACAGTGCCTACTCCTAGAGGGTAGGTTTGTCTTTCTTTTTCATGTACAGTCCTTCCCCAGTCTGCTTGTGTTCATAGCTAATGCTCTGGGTGAAATCGTGGCTTCATTGAAGTCAATGGTAGAACTCCCGTTGACTTCAATGAGGCAAGAAGTTCATCGATTCTCTGGCAGAAGGAACCAATGTGATCTATATATGGAGATATACCTATCTCATAGAGCTGGAAGGGACCTTGAAAGGTCATCGAGTCCAGGCCCCTGCCTTCACAGTAGGACCAAGTACTGTCCCTGACAAATTTTTGCCCCAGATCCCTAAATGACCCCCTCAAGGATTGAACTCACAACCCAATGCTCAAAGCACTGAGCTACCCCTCCCCCTGTCTCATCCGAGCTCCTGCAAAACACCGCCAAAGAACCTCACCCAGATAGTCCAGCAAAACTTCTCCCTTTACATTGTAGAGCTCAAAGTGCTAAATGAAGGGTGAGTATCATTATCCAATTCTATGGATGGGTAAACTGAGGTGCCCACAACCACTGAGTGAGACAGTAGCAGAACTCAGGTCTTGTCCCAGGCAAGAACCACAGTGGTCCCAGTTGCAAACTCTCAGCTAACTAATTATATTTGCACATCCCGTGCTTGTTAGAGGACTAAAGCTGCATGGTTGAGCTGAAAAGGGGATATGTTACGACCAGAGATGTTCAGAAAATGGAATTCCCATCCCATGGGAGCCCTGTATTTCAACGCTTGTTTTTGTCCTGAAACGGGACCAAAAAATGTTGACATTGTGTTGCCGCGCAAAAAGCCCCAAACACTTCCAGATCTGCAGTGTCCGAGCATATCATTTTTGACATCGTCACTCAAAGCAAAACATTTCACTTCCAAAACATCGGTGGTTTGGATATTTTCCAAACAGCGATGTTTCAAAACATCAATATGAAATGAAATGTTTCCATTTAGAATTTTCCCATGGGAGAAATTGAAATTGACATTTGCCCACGAAAAAGGTGGTTTGCTGTGCTATGTTGGGAGAATGCTTTGGTCAAAGAACGTTGACTGGCTCTAGCCAAGAAAGACATCCACAGCCCAGGAAACTTACAAAATACTGTCGTCAGGGCTGTATTATTATAATTAGCAGTATTACTTTGTATTGGTAGTATCATAGAGCCTAGCAGTTCTAGTCAGGCTCCCATTGCGCTAGGTGCGGTACAAACAGAACAAAAAGACAGCCAGTGCCCCCAAAGAGTTTACAATCTAAAGAGACAAGACCGACCCCGGGTGGGGGAGGGGAAGAGATAAAAACAGAAGCAGAGAGAACAACATATAACACTGTATAATCTGTAACAGGGCAGCCTGCCCCTTTAGGCGCCAGGAGGCCTGGGACCGGTCAGCCCTGTTCATTTAGCCCAGCCCTGATACGCATGTCCGGGGTGGTGCATTTCAGAGGAAAGTCCAGCAACTGAAGGCTGGCTGGGGAGAAGAAGGAGGACTGGGACTAGAATCTGGGCCCATGCTTGGAACCGGCTGAGGCCTGCCAGGGGTCACTGGGAGGAGGGTGCCCCTGATCTGGAGGGTTGGGATGACTGGAGCCCAGGAGTCCGACTTCAGACTGTGAGACGGGCTGCTGCAGCTGGGAACCCTCCTGTAAAGGAAGAGGGCTGAAGGCTGAGCCCTGTGGAGCTGAAGACGCTTTTGTTTTGATGTTGTTGGGGACTTGGAGTAAAGGATTCTGCTGTCCTGGAAGGGGTGGAATGCTTCTATGATTCTCTGTAAATCTAGAGCAAGTGAGAGCGGCATGTGGACCAGAGCGAGACGGGGCTTGGTTCTCCCATCTTGGGTCCCCTTTGGAACCTATTGGTGGGACACACCCCTGCCGGCACGACCCAGGTGATCTGATATTTTGCGCTGCCTTTCCATAGGTGTAAATGAAGCGAGTGGGGAGCCAGGGAGACACAAATATCTGCACCCATGGGAGCAGGGGAGCTGAACGGGACCAGGCAACTCAGTTGTGGGCATGGGAGTCACCTCTTTTACCAGGAGGAACCTGTGGAGGGAGAGGCACGGTGGTGTGCATAGGAAAAGGGGGGGCAGCTGGAGAGCTAAATGGGGCTTAACAGCAAGGACAGCAGACCTAGGTAGGGGCCAGGAGAGAGTCCATAAACCATTCGCCACTAGTCTAGTCTAGTCTAGTCTACCTACTGTCCTTCGTCTAGATAGCTCCATAGTATTCAGGGCCAGAGGTATCAGTGATGTCATATGGCAACAAGCTCTCCTCTGGAGTACACCTGGGATGGGGGGCAGGGGCGGATGCAACTACTAAGATTAAAATGTTCACCCGGCTTCCTTCTGCCCCACCCACCGAGCGCCCCGGAGGCCAGGGCTAGCCTCACGGAGACCCACAGGCCTTCAGGCCCAGGCCCTCAAAGGTATGAACTGAAGTTAGGAGCTATGCCCTGCCTTCCCCCTGCCGCTGCCAGCCTTGCGCTGTATGGGTTATTGCATTGTCTCAGCACACCAAGAGCCATGCATTAAGCTACAGGTTTAACCAGAAACACAGGACTGGGTCTATGCACTGATCTGGACCTCAGGACCCTATTAGCCACGCCCCTGGCAGCCATTAACCCTACCCATGCGGTGGTTCGGAAAGGCACAGCTAACAGCCGGACGACCGTACCTCTGCTCACACCATGCCGTAACCATAAGACTGTGGCTTAGGCCGCTGGAGTTTGTGGGCCCAGCTTAGATAAAGGGAGGGATAGCTCAGAGGTTTGAGCATTGGCCTGCTAAACCCAGGGTTGTGAGTGCAATCCTTAAGGAGACCGTTTAGGGATCTGGCAAAAATCTGTCTGGGGATTGGTCCTGCTTTGAGCAGGGGGTTGGACTAGATGACCTCCTGAGGTCCCTTCCAACCCAGATCTTCTATAAAAGCTGATTGTGAAATATTGCTGAAATGGCAAAGAGTGAGATCAAACCCCATGGGGTGATGCCAAGTTGGGGTCATTGGGGGGTGGGCGGGAATCACTGAACAAGCTTGAACCCTGTTGTGAGCAAAAATTAATGATAAGGACTGGAAACGTTTACCGTCCTGTTTTTTTTAGGGCACTGTATCTTGGGAACCCCTTGGCCAAATGGCCTCAAATTTGTATCACCAAGACTACCCTGGCCCCTAATGAAGCCTGGGAAATTTGGGGACAAGCTGAGCATGCAAAAACGTGGATTTTAGGGCACTTAGCGGGCAAACAGCCAGTTCCTGAACTGTAGCGGTGCTACTGCCCCACTCTGCTCAATTAACCCTATATATATCGCTCTATAGATCACTTCCTCCCTTGACTACGCCAAGGAATGACCGACTGAAATCTAATCCAGCAGCAGCCCCGGCAGGCCCTTCGCCCTGCTTGTTCTCGGGGGCTCTCTCAGCCAGGGCCCCCGCTGACTTGCAAAGCTCAGGGCAGCTGTTGTGCTTCTGGGGCCGTGGAAGAAAGTCACCCGGCCGTCAGCTTGGCAGCTGGGAGTCACCCCGGCAGGCGCCGCCTTGCAGGTCTGCCTGCCTGCTGAAAATCCTTGCTGTGCGAAGGCAGCGCGGCGGATCCAGGGAACTTCCAGTGGTGAAAAGGCCTCATCTGGAGTATTGCGTCCAGTTTTGGTCCCCCGCACCACAGAAGGGATGTGGACAAATTGGAAACAGTCCAGCGGACTGCATTAGCCTGGCTGGGAACTAGTGAGCACCCCTGGCTCTGTACGTGTCCAGCCGGCCTCAGTACAGGATCCCTTTGATGGTCATCACTGCTTCCCCCTGAAAATGAATTGCGGTGGCTCCCGAAAGCTACTTCACAATTAAACACGCCTCGGCCATCGCTGCCTGGGCACGTGCACGCGAAAAGTGAGCTGATGGGGCGGAGGCGAAGGGACCAAACTCTTTGCAGGGAACTTCCAGCTGTGAAAAGGTCTCATCTGGAGTATTAAGTCCAGTTTTGGTCCCCCCACTACAGAAGGGATGTGGACAAATTGGAGACAGTCCAGCGGAGGGCAATGAAAATGATTAGCGGGCTGGGGCACATGATTTACGAGGAGAGGCTGAGGGAACTAGGATTATTTAGTCTGGAGAAGAGAAGAGTGAGGGGGGATTTGATAACAGCCTTCAACTACCTGAAGGGGGGTTCCAAAGAGGATGGAGCTTGGCTGTTCTCAGTGGTGGCAGATGACAGAACAAGGAGTAATGGTCTCAAGTTGCGGTGGGGGAGGTCTAAGTTGGATATTAGGAAAAACTATTTCACTAGGAGGGTGGTGAAGCACTGGAATGGGTTCCCTAGGGAGGTGGTGGAATCTCCATCCATAGAGGTTTTTAAGGCCCGGCTTGACAAAGCCCTGGCTGGGATGATTTAGTTGGGGATTGGTCCTGCTTTGAGCAGGGGGTTGGACTAGATGACCTCCTGAGGTCTCTTCCAACTCTAATCTTCTATGATTCTATTAAACTGCCCTGTGTCTCCCAGCGCTTGTCACTGACACCCCCCGAGGCACTGCTGAGAACACAGACACTAACGCAGCTGCCTGGCATGTCTTTGTTCTGAAACGCACGGAATAGTTTGCTTAATAAAGCTTAGTGGCTCGCTCTCCAATTTCAGCCCCGCTGAGAGGGGGAAACCCAAGCTCCACCGCCCATTGCTAATTAGGCAGCTGCCCATCCATCTTTCTGCTCTGAAGCTGTTGCAGGCCTTCCTGCCGCACTGCTCAGATCTTGTCCGAAGCAGGAAAATGCTTGGACTTGGATGTTAATTAATTAGTTAATGGCTCTGGAGCCCTTTGGAAATGGAGCAACGCTCGGTGTTAATCCTGATGAATGAGGATTTCGCTGTTAGGTCACTGGCGGGTCGGGGGTGGTCACACACACACCGTGTCTCTGCGTCCACCGTTCACACACCTCTTAGCAGCAGTCACCACCAGGGCTCTCCTGCCAGCTGCTTCGTGCTAACACGTGCTGACAGCTTATCTCTCAGCCGCCGCCTTTCTCTCCAGCAGGGAGGAGACCGGCCCACAAAGCGCGTGGTCAAGGCCACATTCTTATCTGAGGCTTGGGAGGAACTGGAAAAGTAATGCACAAAATCGGAGATGCACGCCGGCCTTGACCGGGCTGGGAAGTGTCCTACCCGGGAATGGTCTGCCCAGAGTGAAGAGGTTGGGCTTGGTGTGCGTGGGTGCAGGGTGGGGCTGGTAGGCCTATGATATCCTGGGGATCAGACCAGCTGATCTGTGCTCCCTTCCAGCCTTAAACTCCATGAGGGAGACAGTGCCAGAGACTGCGTTGCACAGGGGACTTTATAAAACCGAACAGGGGCGGCTGTGGGAGCCCTGACTTCTTGCTGGCAGCAGGGCCTGATCCTGATGTCGCATCGGAGGGCGTAAAAGAGGAGTTAGTAACTCCGCTGCAGCCAGTGGATTTACACTGCAGGGAGGTCATGCCGTGAGACCAGATAGCGCGCACTAGGTAGGGTTGTTTAGGGTTTTATTTAGTTTTGAAGTCAACGTGGGTCTGTCTACACTGCAGTTAGGCTCCCGCGGCTGGCCTGCGCCAGCCGACTTGGGCTTGGGTTAAGGGGATGTTTAACTGCTGTGTAGACGTTCCGGATTGGGACCCTCTCCCTTGCAGGTCCTAGAGCCCGGGCTCCAGCAGGAGCCCAGAAGTCTAGACTGCAGTGAAACAACTCCTTAGCCCAAGCCCTGCAAGCCCAAGTCACTTGGCACGGGCCAGCCGCAGGTTTTTCATTGCAGTGTAGACAGATCCTGTGACTCATGCATCCACAGTGCAGCTCTCTGTCCTCCTCTAGTGGCCACATGGAGCATTACGTTTCTATTGCCACCTCTGCGCTAACCAGAGCGGGCCCTTTTAGTCCAAGCACTAGAGCAGGGGGTCTCAAACTGGGGGTCAGGACCCCTCAGGGGGTCACAAGGTTATTACACGGGAGGTCGCGAGCTGTCAGCCTCCACCCCAAACCCCGCTTTGCTTCCAGCATTTATAATGGTGTTAAATATATTAAAAAGTGTGTTTAATGGATAAGGGGGGGTCGCACGCAGAGGCTTGCTGTGTGAAAGGGGTCACCAGTATAAAAGTTTGAGGGCCACTGCACTAGAGCCTGTAGGACTGATCCAGGGTTCAGTCCTTGCTCTGCACGGTGTCCCAGGGGCACTGCGTTACATAAATATCCCACTTCTCCAGCAAGGAAGAGCTGATGTCCAGTGAATGGAGCGGCTTTGAAATTCACAGGCCCCTCTCATCCAGCAGAGCCCAGGGTCCCAACTGGAGGCTCTCGGGGTCAAGAACAAAGCTCAAAGCCTGGAGTGTTATCCAGCCGGGTGTGCGGTGCAAATTCTCGAAATCGCCTGCCCGCTTCAGATCCATTTTACACAGGAAAGTTTGTATCAGATTAAAGATGAACGCGAAGAGCCCAGTGACGCATAGCGGAATTGGGAAGTATCCTTTTAAATGGTGCGTGACTCCTTTTGTGCTGCTGGAGGTGCCCTCTGTCAGTCCCCAGGTAAAAGCGAGGTCCTGGCGGGTTATATTCATTGAAGAGCCGCTGGCACTTTTGATAAGAAACAAAGTGTTAGCCCCGGTGTCTTGACTAAAATGCACTTCCCTAAAATCTCCCTTTATACTTTCAATTGGATTTGCCCCTCTTCTTCTTCGCTTCTAGTCCTACTCTGTTCTGTAGTGCTGTTACACAGCACGCACGTTCCACCCCAGAGATGGCTGCATTCCAGCGTGCCTCAAGGAGAAAGAAATGGCTGTAAATCCCTTGACATTGAGATAACTTCCCTGTGGACCAGGGCTTCAGCTCCCTTGTGGGGAGGATGTTTTATCCCAGGGCTCTGCCTCTCTGTCTTAAGCAGGATCCCTTGAGGCGGGATAGATGAGATGTTCATTTATAGGTCCCCCAGCTTTGAAACCATGGCATATCTAGCTGGTGGATTGACCCAGCCTAGATATTACATTCCTCCCATTTGTGACCCTCCAGCTAGCCAGCGAGACAGGCTGGGGCTGTCCCTTTGAAAAATGGAGTGGGTTACCTCCCACATCCGAAGTGCCATCACTTATTTTTAGACAGGAGACAATGAGCTTTTCCGATTAAATCCAGGCAGCGGCAGCAGCCATCAGATAGCATCCAGGTGGATTCAGCCTACACAGTCAATATTAATATCGAGCCTGTTCTCAGAGTCAATGTTCAGGTTATTACGTCCGGCACTTCGGGGGCAGGGAGGTGGTGGTATGTCCTTCCTGAGTGTCAAGCAGCCATGGCATTAATGGGAGTCCAGGCTCCACTCCCCCCCCCCAAACCCACTGGCTTGGAAAGGTATCCTGGAGACAAAGGGAGAAAAAGAAAAAGGAAATCAATTGCTAGGACAGCCGTGCTGGAGGAAGCCACCGTGTGGCGAAAGAAGCTGCTGTGCAGAATTGGCAAATGAACTTCCGTAAGGGGTGACATCTCCGTGGTGGGCAGACCGATCCCTTTACATGCTGCTTTTGGATAGGAAGACTGAGACTTCGGGTAAAAGTGCCAGAAATGCCGAAGTGCTTTGACACCCTGGCACCCCAATATTCACCACTGTCATGTAATTAGGATCTGCCTTATACACAGTATGCCTGGTGAGGTGTCATTCTAAAAGTCTTGATCTGCTAGACGTTCATATCTCATTGGATTGTATGTGCGATCGTCGTGTGTGAAGTTATGAAGTTTGGCTATGTAGGTGTTGTTGAAACATGTCGTGAGGTTGAAAACACCCACAAGTAGCCTTTCAGGTATGACAGTAAAAAGGCCAAACAATGTGAATGGCTTATTGAGGAAATGCACACAAGCACCAGGATTACCCCAGGAACCGTGTACAATAGGAACCTCTCAGAGAGAGCACTGCACAATGGGAACTGTCTGACCCAGCTCACAGCAAAAGAGCTTTCCAGCAAGTGCGGAGAAGATATAAAAGGGGGAAAATGACATTATAGGGGGACCTCACTCTCCCAACAACAACAAACCTGGAAACACCTGAGGGGCAAGGACTGAACTGTGGGAAATGATGGTCCCAGGCTAGAGGGATTTTTAGCCTGGGTGTGAAAACCTGGGAAAGCCAAGGCAACCCATGCCTTAAGAGTCTGCTAGTCTGTTTATCATCAGGGTGAGAATTTGCTAATTTATATCCTACCTATCTAGTGTGTTAAGCTCAGTTTGCGGTGTTGTTTAAGTACTAAGGTTATCTGCACAATACAGTTGCAGCGTCTTCAGATACTAATAGCCAGCTCTTCTGTAGCACTTTTCCTAAACAGAGCTCAAAACTCAACACCGTCTTTACTCCTCACCGCCGGTGAGGCGAGGCAGGGACATTACCCCCATTTTGCAGATAGGGAAGGTAGGCATAGGGAGACCGAGTGACTTGGCCAGCATCACACAAAAGAGCTGTAGCAGAGCAGGGAATTGACCCCTCATCCGCTACACTAGGGCCCTAACCACTGGGCCTTCCTCTCGAAAACAGCGGCTGAGGAACATGCCGATGCTTCGCAGCCTAGTGCGGAGAAAAGCCCATTAATCCAGCCTCCCTAGCTGGCCTGCGGACAAAGAGAAGGCTGGAGCGTTCTTCATTCTCAAGAGTCAGGAACGTCCCAGGTGTAATTCTATTCCTAGCATCCCGCTATAATTCCCAGAGGCTGTGCAGGGATAGCCCAAGCTCCTGTCCAGCAGGAAGCCGGCGTTCCAGGAGGAACATCTGAGCCCCAGCTTGGGGAAAACAGGCCTGGAACCAGGATTAGAGGGGGACCTGCTGGCCGCTAGCTCCGGTAAGGGCTGCAGAGCAAACTCCATTCTAACCCTCTGCTCCTAACTCCCAGTCTGCAATTGCCCGTGGCTGGGCCTACGTTTTCCAAAGTTACTAGTGAGTCTGCGGGCTTCTACTCTGTTCTGTCCAGATTCTTGTCCCACGCTCATCACCGCAGTATCTGAGCGCCTTGCAGGAGACGAGCCTAACCTCTGTGTTTGTTCTTATCCTAAAAGTGCGTGCAGGGGAGGGTCTCGTGTTGATAGGAGGTTTCTAATTATTTTTAGGGGGTGAAAAGTCTTCAATGTACCGGGGCCCCACAGGAGACCTCTCAAAGGGGCCAGACTTTAAGAGAGGGCTGAACACCTAGCACCCTGAAAATCAGACCCCTTTTAAAGGTGCCCCCAATCTGAAGTCCCCAGGATCACTAACCACTTTGGATAGCACGGGCCTCGGTCTCTGCCCAGCGATGAAGTTGATCTGCCGTCCTGGAGGATGAGAAGAGAAAAGACACTTTGCCCTCTGAAAAATATTCTTGCCATTTATTCGCCATCTCTAAAGCCAAAGCGGTGAAGGGCTGAACACTGCAATCGAAGGAAACAAGCCCTCAGGATGGACCATGGCACAGCCTTCCCCTGGAGGGAACTGGCTTTGATTTGACTGAGCGAGGAATGTTTGGCTTTAAATGGGAGGCTGAAGGTTATGGCAGGCCTGGTGTGCCACACAGGAGCTAAGTCTGATGCAAAGAGAGGAAGGGGTCCAGTGGGAGGGACTGAAGATGGTGGCAGAAGTGGGATCGTTGGGATAGGACAGCGAGTGTTCTGAGCTGTGCTGGGAGGAGGAGGTCACATGCATTGGGGAAGCAGGGACTTTGGCAGTTGTGCACGAATTTAAAAAAAAAGCTGGGGCAGGAGACAGGGACTGAGATGGCCAGAGCTGCCCTTCTCTGCCAGCAACTCGCAGACCGGCCGTGTGGTTCCCCAGCTGGCGAAAACTCCCAGTGCTGGAAGTGTGGGGTGAGAAACCAGGCTCGGGCCAAGTACCGGCAGCATTCCCTAGCCCCGCTGTAGCAGGAGCAATTCAGAGATTCCGATATTCCAAGGCCAGAAGGGAGCACTGGGATCAGCCAGTCTGACCTCCTGCGTAACACGGGCCAAAGACCTGCCCCAAAATAATTCCTAGAGCAGGGCCGCGAGAGAAACAGCCCATCTTGCTTTAAAAAATTGTCAGCGATGGAGAATCCCCCACGGCCCTTGTTAATTGTTCCACAATAACGCATGTTTTCTAATGCTCTGAATCATTCTTGTGGCTCTTCTCTGAACCCTCTCCAATGTATCAAGATCCTCTTGAACTGCGGGCACCTGAACTGCACACAGGAGTCTAGCATCAGTCGCACCAGTGCCCAATAAACAAGATTGCCCCATTTACATCTCCCAGGATCACGTTAGCTCTTTCGGCCACAGAGTCACATGGGGAGCTCACATCCGGCTGATTATCCACCACGAACCCCAAATCTTTTTCAGTCAGTTCTTCCCAGAATAGAGTCCCCGCCCATCCTGAAAGTGTGGCCTACATTCTTTGTTCCTAGCTACCTACATTTGATTATTTGCCCCCAGGTTACCAAGCAATCCAGATCGCTGTGATTCTGTGTCCTGTCTTCTTCAATATTTACCACTCTCCCAATTTTTGTGGCATCTGCAAACTTGATCAGTGATGATTTGATGGTTTCTTCCAGGTCCCTATAAAAATGTTCAATAACCTAAGGCCCGGATCTGATCCCTGTGGGACCCCCCCTAGAAACAGACCCACTTGATGATTCTCCATTGATGGTTTCATTTTGAGTAATACCAGTTACCCAGTTTTTAATCCATTTAACCTGTGCCATGTTAATGTTATATTGTTCTAGTTTTTTAATCAAAATATCGAGTGGGACCAAATCAAACACCTTACAGAAGTCTACATGTATTACGCCAACACTGTTACCTCTATCAATCAAATTTATAATCTCATCAAAAAAAGATATTAAGTTAGTTTGAGAGGATCTATTTTCCACAAACCCATGCTGATTTGCATTAATTGCATTATCCTCCTTTAATTCTTTATTAACCGAGTCCCCAATCAAGCGCGACATTATCTTGCCTGGGATTGATGTCAGGCTGACGGGCCTATAATTACTCAGGACAGACTTGATGGAAGGGAGAGTCAGCCGGAGCATCAGGACTGTAATAAAAGTCTGGAGCCTTTCCCATCGGAACAGCCAGTATGAGTAGCCTTCGCACGCGCCGCAGGCACTTTTCATCCTGAGGGACCCTGAGATCTTAAGAGTGACACACAAACCAGAGTGGGGGATTGCCTCATCCACCTCTGGGGTGGAACCTCTGGCAGCGTCACAACCCTGAACCAGAATTTAGGGCAAGAAGCAGATCCTTGGTGCTTATCGTACACAGCGTTTCACTAGCGGTCGTCAAAGCATTTTATAGGCCCTAATTACCTACCCTTCTTAACAACCTTCTGAGGGAGAAAAATCATTATCGTCCTGTTTATATAGGTGGGTAAACTGAGGCACAGGCAGTCAAATTCTGTCCTGGTTAGTGCAGCTGCACCTGGGATGAATTTGACCCAGTGACTTCCCTAAGGTCACACTGTGAGCCAATGACCTTACTAGGAATAAAACCCAGGAGTCCCTTCTCTATAGGGTGACCAGACAGCAAGTGTGAAAAATCGGGACAGGGACTGGGGGGTAATAGGAGCCTATATAAGAAAAAGCTCCAAATATCAGGACTGTCCCTATACAGTCAGGACATCTGGTCACCCTACTTCTCTATCCAATAAACTCCTCTCCCCAATCTAAAAATAGAACCCAGGAGTTCTGACTCTGGTTCCCTGCTTTAACCACTAGTCCCTTCTCCCATCACAGACCTAAGAACCCAGGAATCCTGACTCCCCTGCTCTAAGCACTAAACCTTTCCACTCCCTCATTTTAACACCAGGCAAACCCACGCAGCGGGCTCCCAATGGAACACGACTTAAGAACACGTGCCCTCGGACAACCCCCTTCATCACAAGTGACTGAGGACCGAGCCCATGCTGGTTTGCAATTAGCAGAGCCCGCCGCTAAACGGCCTGCAGCGAGGGGAGGGCTTCGCGGGCCATTTCTGACACGCATCCCAATTATTTCTTTTCACCTTCATCTATCAGAGGGAGGCGGTTTTACTCCGGGGACTTGGAGCTCAAATCTCATCTCAACAAACCGCACGACAATACGTCAGGATGTAACACTGCCCCCGAAGAAATCAGAGGCGCTGCCTCTCTCCACCAGCGGCTGCAGTCGAAGTACAGCGCTTGCCTGGCATCTTGCTTTAACACGGGCGAGAATTTTCCCAGGTGCCCATAAATAAGGCAGGAAAGACTGGTCAGTGGCAAGGGGACTAGCCTGTGTGTTAGGAGACCAGGGTTTAGCTTCCGCTGTGGTACATACTCTCTGTCTGACTCGGGGCGGGTGATTTTATTCCAGAATAGCGACTCCATTTTGGAAGCACCCTAATCATTTCAGAATAAAAGTGACTTTTATTCCGGATTAAAGTGTCTACACAGGTAGTGGTGCCAGAACAGCTCGTTCGACAATAGCAATTCTGGGTGATTTCCCCAATCAGACAAGCCCTTGGCCTTTGCTTTGGACAGCCATCAACTTTAACCAGGTTTGTGACTGTCTATAGTTCAAAGAGCGGCTTGATGGAAGCCATTAACATCTTCCAGCGTAACAATGTAGTAAAAGTCTGTGATTTTATTAGCAGTAGTATTTATTATCTGTCTTCCATAAGGTAACAGGGTTTGAATGTGAAGACTGCTTTGCACGCTTTCTCTCTCGGCTCCGTGGTACCTGCAACTGCTAAGGCTGAAAAGGAAGATGATAATTGTTGTGCCATTGCTAAACAGGGTCAGAGTAGGTTGCAATGTGGTTCCTGGGCCTGTGGTGGGTCGGAGTAGGTTGCAATGTGTTTACTGGGGCTGTGGTGGATCGGAGTAAGTTGCAATGTGATTCCTGGGGCTGTGGTGGGTCGGGGTAGGTTGCAATGTGGTTCCTGGGGCTGTGATGGGTCGGAGTAGGTTGCAATGTGGTTCCTGGGGCTGTGATGGGTCGGAGTAGGTTGCAATGTGGTTTCTGGGGCTGTGGTGGGTCAGAGTAGGTTGCAATGTGGTTCCTGGGGCTGTGGTGGGTCGAAGTAGGTTGCAATGTGGTTCCTGGGGCTGTGGTGGGTCGAAGTAGGTTGCAATGTGGTTCCTGGGGCTGTGGTGGGTCGGAGTAGGTTGCAGTGTGGTTCCTGGGGCTGTGGTGGGTCGGAGTAGGTTGCAATGTGATTCCTGGGGCTGTGGTGGTTCGGAGTAGGTTGCAATGTGGTTCCTGGGGCTGTGGTGGGTCGAAGTAGGTTGCAATGTGGTTCCTGGGGCTGTGGTGGGTCGAAGTAGGTTGCAATGTGGTTCCTGGGGCTGTGGTGGGTCGAAGTAGGTTGCAATGTGGTTCCTGGGGCTGTGGTGGGTCGGAGTAGGTTGCAGTGTGTTTCCTGGGGCTGTGGTGGGTCGGAGTAGGTTGCAATGTGGTTCCTGGGGCTGTGGTGGGTCGGAGTAGGTTGCAGTGTGTTTCCTGGGGCTGTGGTGGGTCGGAGTAGGTTGCAGTGTGTTTCCTGGGGCTGTGGTGGGTCTGAGTAGGTTGCAATGTGGTTTCTGGGGCTGTGGTTGGTCGGAGTAGGTTGCAATGTGGTTCCTGGGGCTGTGGTTGGTCGGAGTAGGTTGCAATGTGGTTTCTGGGGCTGTGGTTGGTCGGAGTAGGTTGCAATGTGGTTTCTGGGGCTGTGGTGGGTCGGAGTAGGTTGCAATGTGGTTTCTGGGGCTGTGGTGGGTCGCAGTAGGTTGCAATGTGATTTCTGGGGCTGTGGTTGGTCGGAGTGGTTGCAATGTGGTTTCTGGGGCTGTGGTGGGTCGGAGTAAGTTGCAATGTGGTTCCTGGGGCTGTGGTTGGTCGGAGTAGGTTGCAATGTGGTTCCTGGGGCTGTGGTGGGTCAGAGTAGGTTGCAATGTGGTTCCTAGGGCTGTGGTGGGTCGGAGTAGGTTGCAGTGTGGTTGCTGGGGCTGTGGTGGGTCGGAGTAGGTTGCAGTGTGGTTCCTGGGGCTGTGGTGGTTCGGAGTAGGTTGCAATGTGGTTCCTGGGGCTGTGGTGGGTCGGAGTAGGTTGCAATGTGGTTTCTCGGGCTGTGGTTGGTCGGAGTAGGTTGCAATGTGGTTTCTGGGGCTGTGGTTGGTCGGAGTAGGTTGCAGTGTGGTTGCTGGGGCTGTGGTGTCTTCACTGAGCCTGAGTTGGGAGTGATTGCGGTGGAGAGGGTGCTGTGTGAGCTAACGCTTGCATGCTGCTATTGCGTTGGGTTGAAATGGCCCCTTACTTTGGGTTTTCCTGGCTTTTCAGGGTACGTCTACACTTCAGTCAGGGGTTGTGATTGAAGCTCATGTAGACATAGCTGGGATCTCAGTAGCTTAGGTGCCAAGACCAGTGAAGCTGCAGCAGCATGGGTTTCAGCACAGGCTATACAAGCCCACCCGGGCTCCTGGCTAGTTACTTGGCCGCTAGCTTGAACTGAAGGCCACGCGGCCACGGCGTCACTGCTATTGAGACCTGGGCTCACTAGATCAAAGCTAATATGCTGCGCTCACACCTCCGATTGCAGTGTGTCCAGACCCTTAGAGTCTGCACTAGGAGCAAATACACCCGAGCAAGCTTATTTTTCATTCCGGTGCCTAGGAAAGTGGTGAACAAAGTTTTTTTTTTTTTTTTGGGGAGGGGGGGGCAGAATAAATGCGATAAATTTCAAAAACCTACGGCCTGATTTTCTTTTACATTAAGGCCACTTGATATGGTTCTGGGTGTGGAGAGGGCTCTTAAAGTGAGTGTAAATGTAATGTATGTTCCCTGAAGGCTCCTTAGGCAAATCTGTTTCCTGGCTCTGTGCCTCAGTTTCCCCATCTGTAAAATGGGGATAATAGTACTGACCTCCTTTGTAAAGGGCTCTGAGAGCTACCGATGAAAAGTGCTATAAAAGTGGTAGCTATAAATTAATTATTAGTGTAGATGAAAATCAGCCCCTTTAGAGGAGCAGAGGGAGTTTATTGCAGATTCTCACGCAGAATAATAATAATAATAATTAATTAATACTCCTAGACAGCTCTGGGCCTGGGCCTCCGAGAGTAATTCCTCTGGCTCCAGGGGCATTACGCCAGGGATGGATTTGGCTCTGAGCTGCTCATTGGGCCAGGATCAGATGTCTTTGTGCACAGTCCTCACGCAGAGAGGGCTGCCACAAGGGAATGTCCCTGAGGCCCCATCAGGAGGCCGGGACAATGCGACCAAAGCAAACCTGAGTTACGTACTGTGACGGCCACCCACAGCCCTAATAGTGTTTGCTTCCTCCTCTTCTGTCTGCAGGTATTTATCCTCTGGATTAGCCCCACCTCGGCATCCATCCAGGATCAATACTGTGAGAATTTACCTCCGAGCAGTAACACCACTGGTAAGCACGCTACCCACCCTCCCCTGCACCAACCTCCCTGTCCCCTCTAGCTTTGTTCCTGGAGTTGCTGAATGGACATTAGCGACCTGGTTCTCCACCGGGGTAAGGGCTAGTCGGGCTGAAGGGCTCTGGGGTTAAATCGCCCATACTGCAGACTTCAGGGAGTTTGTCTCCTGGGTGTTAAAACCTGACTCCCAGCTCTGACCTCGCCCGAATAGGTACAAGGACACCCCGAGACAGATTCTGTGCTGTGTCTCTAAGTGGTGCAGCATAGAACTCCCAGCCTGCTGTTCTTGGTGCTGTGGGGCTTGGAGACTGTAATCCACCAGAGGCCCTCAATGTACCTCAGCCAGCCCTGGGGGAAGGGGGGGCTTTTAAGCTCCTTTATGCTACTCTCGTCCTTGTACACAGGGGACTGCACGGCAGCTGAGAACTGGCGGAGTGCAGATATGTTCCATCTCGCGCCCTTCTGCCCCCTGCGCTAGAGGGGCTCCACAGCTTTGTGTCCGCTCAGCGCTCCCTACAATGGGGGGGGGACATCTCTGCTGGCCAATTAGAGCCACATTACGTCACTCATATTTCGGGTGGTCGTCCTGCATTATTGATCATCAGCCTCATTGTCAGTAGAATGGCAGAAGGAAGAGGTGATCAGCGGGTGAGAGCTGTCTCAGAGCAGGAGACACAGGGTGTGTCCATACTGCACACTAAGTCTGGGCTGTGACTTGGGTTCAAGCCCAGGCCCCCACTTCCATCCACACACCTATCAGTCTGACTGGCTCCTAGGATCCTGCTTGGGGCGTGGGTCAGAACCCAAGTCCTGCTAGGACTTGGGCCCAAGCAGTGTGGACGCAGGCGAAGCCACAGACCCGAGTCAGAAGGTCTGCGTAGTGCAGCGCGGATGCATGAGCACGGCTGTGAGACCCGGATCCTACCATTGTAAACCCAGATTTACCGTGCAGCATGGACATTCAAGCGTGAGCTTGGAAATGCCGAGTCCCACAGACCTGGGCTTGGGGTGCAGTGTAGACGTACCCGCAGAAACTCGGAGAGTCAGCCCCTGAGAGGACTCAGAGACAGAAGGCAGAGCTGGTGGGAGCTGAGTTTGAAGGGAGAGCAGTAACTGGGCAGGGAGCTTGGAAGAAAGCTGTTGGTGAGAACGGAGCAAAGCTCGGGACCCCCAGGGAGGAGAAGGCTCAGGCAGTGGCCCCTCAGAAAGGGGAGGCTCCAGCTGGGTCAGTGGAAGCCAAGCCCAGAAGCCAGGAGGTTCTTGTGGGACGGTGGATCCCGCTGAGCAGGGGTACAGGCATGGAGGAGCCGGACACTGCAGGAGGGGAGCTGCCTGGGGGAAAATACTGGACAACGGGGCCCTGAATTAGGGCCAAAAGGAACTGGGAACAAAGTGCCGCTATTGACCTTCAGGTGGATGATTTGGAGGTGATGTCTCTAGAGAGGGGAATGGGAAAAAACCCTGCAGTATCTTTCTTTATTGTGGGAATTGGAGAATGGTTTTTATTACAAGGTTGGGGGTGGAGGGAGTTGCTGCACTGTGTGTGAATAAATTATACCCAGAGGCAGGCTTTGTGTTGGACACAGAGAGATTATGGTCTTTTCTTGGGCAAACAAAAGGGGAAACTGAGGCAGGCCCACTGCTTGTGCCGTGGCCTGATGCTGGAGGGTGCCTCAGGTGGGGGCTCGCTCTATCGCAAGTTGGAAATGTATTTCTAAAAAAAATGAAAGCCGAGATTATCACCTAATCCCATGACTCCAAGAGCTGGGGCTTTACAAAAAAAAACCCACTAAATGTCATGAGAGTTGTGATACCACTGGGTGAGCTGTCAACACTGAGTTTGGGCCAGATCCTCAGCCAGCGTAAGTCAGCGTAGCTTGGGTGAAGTCAGTGGAGCGACACTGGTTTACACCAGGGAAGGGTCTCCTGGCTCTCTCTCCCGCTTCAGTCACTGAGAAATCCCTCCAGGGGACACAGCTAACCTTTGGTTAGGTGAGAGAGCCAGCTAACTGGGCCGGCTGGATAGCCAAATGATTCTCCGCTCTATAGCCTGCAATCGATTTTGAAAGCAGAGCTGGGCAAATCACAATTTTTCCATTCACTAGCCATTAAAAAAAATCATTATTTGGTCGTCGGTCTGAAAATGAAATGTTCACAAGCGTTGGCAAATCAAAAAGATAAAACACAGGTCAAATGAAACGTTTCATTTTGATTCTGACCATTCTAAACTTGTTTGTTTGTTTGTTTTTTAATTCAGTCAGAGAATCATAGAAGATTAGGGTTGGAAGAGACCTCACAAGGTCATCTAGTCCAATCCCCTGCTCAAAGCAGGACCAATCCCCAACTAAATCATCCCAGCCAGGGCTTTGTCAAGCCAGGCCTTAAAAACCTCTAAGGCTGGAGATTCCACCACCTCCCTAGGTAACCATTCCAATGCATCACCACCCTCCCAGTGAAATAGTGTTTCCTAATATCCAACCTAGACCTCCCCCACTGCAACTTGAGACCATTGCTCCTTGTTCTGTCATTTGCCACCACTGAGAACAGCCGAGCTCCTTCCTCTTTGGAATCCCTTTTCAGGTAGTTGAAAGCTGCTATCAAATCCCCCTTCACTCTTCTCTTCTGCAGACTAAATAAGCCCAGTTCCCTCAGCCTCTCCTTATAAGTTATGTGCCCCAGCCCCCTAATCATTTTTGTTGCCCTCCACTGGACTCTCTCCAATTTGTCCACATCCCTTCTGTAGTGAGGGGCCCAACACTGGACACAATACTCCAGATATGACCTCAGCAGTGCCGAATAGAGGGAAATAATCACTTCCCTCAATCTGCTGGCAATGCTCCTACTAATATGCCATTAGCCTTCTTGGCAACAAGGGCACACTGTTGACTCATATCCAGCGTCGCATCCGCTGTAATCCCCAGGTCCTTTTCTGCAGAACCTCTGCTCAGCCAGTCGGTCCCCAGCCTGTAGCAGTGCATGGGATTCTTCCGTCCTAAGTGCAGGACTCTGCACTTGTTCTTGTTGAATCTCATCAGATTTCTTTGGGCCCAATCCTCCAATTTGTCTAGGTCACTTTGGACCCTATCCCTATCCTCCTGCGTATCTACCTCGCCCCACAGCTTAGCGTTATCCACGAACTTGCTGAGGGTGCAATCCATCCCATCATGTAGCCAGGTTTCTATCTACCTTATAGTCCATTCATCCAATCCATACTTCCTTAACTTGCTAGCAAGAATACTGTGGGAGTCCGTATCAAAAGCTTTGCTAAAGTCAAGATATATCACGTTCACCGCTTTCCCCATATCCACGTTGACTGTTCTTAATCACCTTCCTCTCCTCCAAGTCCTTCAAAATTGATTCTTTGAGGACCTGCTCCATGATTTGTCCAGGGACTGAGGTGAGACTGATTGGTCTGTAGTTCCCCAGACTCTCCTTCTTCCCCTTTTCAAAGATGGGCACTATATTTCCCTTTTTCCAATCATCTGGGACCTCCCCGATTGCCACGAGTTTTCAAGGATAATGGCCAATGGTTCTGCAATCACATCAGCCAACTCCCTCAGCACCCTCAGATGCATTAGATCTGGCCCCATGGACTTGTGCATGTCCAGCTTTTCTATATAGTCCTTAACCTGTTCTTTCACCACTGAGAGCTGCTCGCCTCCTCCCCATACTGTGCGGCCCAGTGCAGCAGTCTAGGAGCTGACCTTGTCCGTGAAGACCAAGGCAAAAAAAGCATTGAGTACATTAGCTTTTTCCACATCGTCTGTCACTAGGTTGCCTCCCCCATTCAGTAAGGGCCCCACACTTTCCCTGACCTTCTTCTTGTTGCTAATGTACCTGTAGAAACCTTCTTGTTGCCCTTCACATCCCTTGCTAGCTGCAACTCCAGTTGTGCTTTGGCCTTCCAAATGAAAGGACATTTCTAAACAAAGTCATTTCAGACTGAAAAATCATTTGGAAAAAGATGAAATGAGCTGTTTTGCCTTTTTCTAGGTTTTTTTTTTTGGGGGGGGGCAATTAAAGATTCTCTTGGGGGTGCGGATTTTCCACACTCCTGAATGACATCTCTATGTGGATATAGCCTTTCATTGTAGACAGGGCCGGTTCCAGGCACCAGCTGACCAAGCACATGCTTGGGGCGGCACCTGGTAAGGGGCGGCCAATCTTGGGGTGGCGGGGGGCGCTCAGGGTTTTTTGTTTTTTTTGGGGGGGGGTCGGTCGGGCAGCGCTGGGGGTGGGGTGGGCTGTTTTTGTTTTGGTGGCTGGGGGGGATTCGGCAGCAGCGCTCTTGGGGGGGGTGGCGGCGCGGCGGGGTGCTCCGGGGTGTTTGGCAGCACGGCTCAGCAGTGGAGTTGTGTGTGGCGGCAGGAGGGTTCGGCGGCACGGCGCTCCGCGGTTCGGGGGGGGGGTGTTCAGTGGCACTCGGCGGCGCTCTGTGGGGGACTGGGGGGGTTTGGCGGGGGGGTTCGGCGGCGCTCCACGGGAGGTGTGTGTGGCAGTGGGAGGGTTCGGCGGTGTGGCGCTCCACGGGGGGGGGGGTGTTCGGCGGCGCTCCGCAGGGGGTTGGGGGGGTTCGGCGGGGGGAGGGTTCGGCGCGCCGTGGGGGGCTGGCATGTTCCGCGGTGCAGCGCTCCGCGGGGGGCTGGGGAGGGTTGGCGGCGCGGCACTGGGGGGGTTCAGCGGTGTGGCGCGCCGCGCGGGGGGGGTGGCGGCGCAGTGCTGAGGGGGTGTGTTATGGCGGCGCTATGGAGGGCGGCACTCTTTTTTTTGCTTGGGGCGGCAAAAAACTTAGAGCCGGCCCTGATTGTAGACCAGCGTTTAGATGCTGGTCTCTGTTTCTCCGTGAGAGACCATGACACTCTCAGCCAGCCAGTAGAGGGCAGTCACAGACACACAGTCATTCGCCCGCCCCAGGAGAGCACAGTCTGCTTATTAGTATTATACCTGCAGGACAAAACATACATAAGCTAAGCAAAGGCCATGAGGAACACTGTGTCTATTTGACGAGCCCTTCTGAGTGCTGCCTTTACTACTTGGCATTCATTTCTATTAATTAAATACTCACAAGTAGCCCAGGCACGGGCTTTACTGGTAGAGTTTCTCCTGCATTACTTCCCCTTGCATTAGATTTGTGTAGGAATTAAAACACTGCCTGTAATTTCTGACCTGATTCATAGCTAGCTCCAGCACCTGGGTGGATCCTGAGCGCAGGAGAGTCACTGCCATTTGATGGACCTTTGGTCTCCCAAGTGGAACGAGTTTGGCAGGTCTCAATTTTGGAAATTTACACCTTGAAGCCAGAGGTGAAATAGGTCATCCCTTCTCAATGGGGAATGTGGGGGACAGGGGTGTCTTGTCATAGTCTCCATGCTGTGCCTATCCAGTACCCTGCAGGCTGTCCGGCACCTCTCGCCACGCTAGGTTCCCATCCAAAACCAAAGTCTTTTTTTTTTATTTTCCCCACCAGCAATTAAAACTCATCAATATTTCCCCCTGAGGACAACAGCATCCCTGCGTCACGTAGCCAGCGGGGCTGGGGGAGGATGCAAAGGAAGGCAAGAGCCTCACTGCTCTCTTGCATGAAAATGCTGGAAAGGTTTATTTTGCAATTTGCATGAAAGAAACAGTGGCCTCTGCGAAATCTCCTGGCCTGACACAGCCCCCTGTAATCGGCGCCCGCTCAGGGTGACTGATGGACTCAGAGGAGCCGTGCTGATGGATGAGCCCTGCCACGCAGCTCCAGTTAGCACGCCTCGCAAACTACTTTCTGAAATTAAATATTGGCACCGGCGCAGGGCGACTCCCTCCCTCTCCGGCTGGCGGCTGCTGGAGCGTAACGAGCCTCCAGCCGGCAAAGCAAACACGCTGCACGCCTCGCGCAGCGGGGGGGGCGAGGGAACCCCGCATCGGGGCCAGGCTCGGGAGAAAGCTGGCCGCAGAGCGAGCCGTATGGCTGCACTCCGGGATCGCGGCTCGCAGCACAGCCATCGGGAAAGGGCCAGTGGCACAGTGGCAGCAGCTGGCCCCTTCCTTTGGGAGCCCGAGTGCAGGCCCTGTGAGTCCGGAGCAGGATGGGAGCTGGGAGAAACACAGAAGGGACGTCTACACTTGGAGCTCCGGGAGACGTACCCACGCTAGCCCTGATCAGGAGAGTGCACTAAAAATAACGTAGCCACAGCAGTGCAAGCGGCGGGAGGGGCTAGGCACCTCATGTGGGTACCTGTCTGAGACCCCAGGCATGTGCTCAGGGTGGCCAGCCCCTCCTGCCACCTGCTGTGCCATGGCTACCCTAGACACATGCGTGGCTCCTGGGAAGTAGGTGCCAGCGGTTTGCATTGCTCTGCAGCAATCTCTTTGGCCAAGGCATGGAGTGGTGTCGACAGGCATAAATACCCTGAGAAATCAAGAAGATCCACTGGCCACCTCAGCTTCCCCTAGGGCACAGCACCTCCCCTGAGGTTCTCCCCTCCCATGTAGGGTTCTGCCCCTATACGCCCCTGGAGGGTCCCAGCTCCCATGGGCCCCTGCTCCCTCTGAGTCCCACGCCCAGACCCAGCTCCCATGAGCCTCTGCTCCCTCTGAGCCCCAGACCCAGCTCCCATGAGCCCCACACCCAGACCCAGCTCCCATGAGCCCCTGCTCCCTCTGAGCCCCAGACCCAGCTCCCATGAACCCCTTTCCCTCTGAGCCCCACACCCAGACCCAGCTCCCATGAGCCCCAGACCCAGCTCCCATGAGCCCCTGCTCCCTCTGAGTCCCACACCCAGACCCAGCTCCCATGAACCCCTTTCCCTCTGAGCCCCAGACCCAGCTCCCATGAACCCCAGACCCAGCTCCCATGAGCCCCTGCTCCCTCTGAGCCCCACACCCAGACCCAGCTCCCATGAGCCCCAGACCCAGCTCCCATGAGCCTCTGCTCCCTCTGAGCCCCAGACCCAGCTCCCATGAGCCCCTGCTCCCCCTAAGCCCTCGAACCAGCTCCCATGAGCCTCTGCTCCCTCTGAGCCCCACACCCAGGCCCAGCTCCCATGAGCCCCTGCTCCCTCTGAGCCCCATGTCAGCATCCTGCTCCCTCCAATTCCCAGGCCTCAGCTGCTCTATTTCTTCCAGCCCCGAGTTAAGGCTCTGATTCTCCTGCCCCACCCCCCAGGTGTCCTGCATCGGCACTACGCCTGTGCTGCCCAGCAGTAACTGAGCAGAATCAGGCCTTTCACAGTTACGAGGAGCAGACGTCTGTATTATTATTATCCATTGCTAGGACTCTCAGGGTTAGCAGCTAGAGGCCTTGTTCCAGGGATCAAGACCATACTGTGTCAGGCGCTGTACAAACCAGTATAATAGCCAATATTCAAAAATAAACTCTAGTGCGAGAGGGTATCGGCCAACCGCCCCAGCTACTGGGGATCTGGAAGACATTTCCCTGGAGGGAGGTTATCCCAGAGTGGTCTGCTTCAGAGTTTCTTGGGTCTTCTTTCGAAACAGCTGGTGAGGGCATTGTGCTGTCTGGAGTAGCTCATATCAGCCTTAGGCCAGGCTGTCAAAAAGCAGGGCAGACACCCCAAACTGGTGGTGCGTTCTATGATTAGATTTCACCAACCCAGTACCAATTCTGAACTCCTGATGCACAAAACCAGTCTTACCATGGGGTCCCAGACAATTCCCTTGAGCACTCTGGCCTATCTTGCACCCAGGCCAGCTGGACTTAGTGATAGATTGTCACTTATACCAAATATCACGAAATATTCAGGTTCCTTCCAGTCCCAAGAGACCAGTCACCTACCTCGGGTCAATTTGTACCTTAGAGCTCACAGCAAAGACAACCCTTGTAGCCAATCCTGTAATAAACTAACGAAGGCTTTCTTAACTAGGAAAAAGAAACGAGAGAGTTATTTACCGATTAACGCCAGCAATATACCTTACCAATGAGTTACAGACTATGGTTCCAAAAAGCGACAGAGTTGTAGCAATCTATCAGCACTGAATGGCCTCTCGGGCTAATCCAGGTTGACCTGGGGGATCTTTGCTTTTGTTTCTTAACCTCAGGCTGAGGGAGTCCAAACAGGAAAAAGATGAAAAATTTTCATGTCAGCTATTTTTATTTCGCTTTTCCGGAATCCAAACGGATGGGACGAGCCCCTCAGCGCATAGCCCGGGTATGGCCAATTAGCAACGTCTTTCTAACGCGATGTGCCACCATGACCCATTTAGTTCTGATAATCCTCCCTAAAGGTCGGGGGGGGACCACGCCTCCTGCCTGAGTTCACAGGTGCAGAGCAGGCATTTGTACAGTTACAGAGCAAAACTTACCTCTTACCTTCGAGCATGGGATACAGACATTACAAGTCCGATTAACGCAGGCAGCAACTTACAAGCATTCTATAGAGACTAAACACTAAACACATAGTTCCCAGTCCAACACCTATCTTGAACAATATTAACATATTGGTTGGTCTGGTTTCCAGCAATGAGATTGTCAGTACTCAGCTGACAGCTACAGCCTTGGGACGAGCTGGCACCTGGTCTACCAGCATCACAGTCAGAGACAGGATATTGGTCAGTGTTCTGACCCGGTCTGGCAAGTCCTATGTTCCTAATGAAAACAGACAGTGCTTGCCTCAGAAAGCTCCCTGTTCAGGATTATGACAAGGTGAAACAGACAAAAGAGGATGGAGAAATGAGACAATGGCTGAATAAAGTGAGGCGTAAATGAGGGCTCTTGGTAGTCACAGGTTGAGTGGGGCCAAATTTTTCTCACACAGCTTTTTTTGGCAAAAAATGAAGGTTTGGGGGCATCAGAAGGTTTATCAAATACATGTTGATTTCATAGAATATCAGGGTTGGAAGGGACCTCAGGAGGTCATCTAGTCCAATCCCCTGCTCAAAGCAAGACCAATCCCCAGACAAATTTTCACCCTAGATCCCTAAGTGGCCCCCTCAAGGATTGAACTCACAACCCTGGGTTTAGCAGACCAATGCTCAAACCACTGAGCTATCCCTCCCTCACCCAATTTTTTATTGGGGGGGGAGGGAGGGGGAAAAACTTCTAAAAAATTCCCCCCCAAATCTATTGTTGATGTTTTCGAAACAAAACATTTCTCTTTTTCAGTTTGAAACAACTTTTCATTTCAAGTGGCTTTCATTTAATTTCTATTTATATTCAAAGATGTTTAAAAATGGTCGCAACGAAAACAAAACAATTTGTTTGACCTCAAACATTTTTTTTTCAAATTTTCAATTCGCTGACAAGTTTTTTCAGTCTAACCCAAAGTGAATGTTCCCCCAACTGTTTAAAATTGCCACTGAACCCCAAAAAGCTGTTTTTTCACCCAGCTCCAGTTGCAGGGGGTTGCCAGCCTGGCTGAAGGCAGAGGGTAGTCAGTTGTTGGCATCACCATGGGAAGTTCTCCCTTATTATTATTATTCTGTTATTTGTATTGTGGTAGGACCTAACAGCCCCCGCCATGGACCAAGACCCTGTGACGCTAGGCATTGTACAAACTCAGAACAAAAGACTATCCCTTCCCCAGAAAGCGTCCTATCTAAGGGCACATCCACACTTTAAATGCTGCCTTGATGCTGCCATGGGGCTTTAGTGAAGATGCTCTATGCCGACAGGAGACAGCTGTAGTTAATCCACTGCCGCCAGAGGCGGTAACTGTGTGGGCAGCTTTCCCACCGACAGAACGCTGTCTACACCAGGTCCTAGGTCGGTAGATCTACGTTTTCACACCCCTGAGCGACGTAGTTACACCGAAGTAATTCTGTAGCGTAGACCTGGCCTCCTTTGGGACGGAGACTCCTTGTGAACCAGATTCCCCCTCACACACATGCTCCAGCAAAGTGACGTGATGAAGTTACGAAGCCCAGGGTGAAAACAAGGTGTGTAATGGAAATGCCAACACAGCCTTGGCTGGGACGCAGGGCAAGCAGGTGTCAGGGACATAATTCATTTGTTTTCCTCCTTGAAGGGTTTCATTACCTTGCTAGTGCAGGTGTCATTTGTCCTTGGGAGTGTTAGGCGGTGATAAATGGCATTTGCTTTTCTCTTATTCATCTTCCCTGAGCCGCAGTGTGCCTGGCTTTGTGGGTTCTTGATCTATTTAATTCCCGATAGTCTCCTGATCAGGGACTATTTGTCTGCCTTCTGCTGCGTAGCTGCCTAGATTGATAGACACACGCAAAGATGGACTGATGGATAGAGACCGGGACAGAGGGCTGGCTGGCTGTCACACAGAGAGGGGAAAACAGTAACCCTTTCAGCACTGTGTCCACCCAATGAAATGGTATGTGGGGGCATCCCTGACCCATTCAGCAAGGCAGCCGGTACATTACTCTGCCTTAATATACCTGCTGCATTCAGCACGATGGCCTGCCTGGTATGCTCAGAACCACAGTAGGGGCATTCTGCTTGGCTCTATCTGGAACGCTGGACATGCTCTTGCTTCATTTTCCCATCAGTTCCCATCTTAGCAGCCGGGCTATCAAAGGTGGAGCGAGAAACCGATTCCTTTTGCTCTCTAAAACCAGACTCTTTCTGGCAGCAGGAAGCCTCATTCACTGACTCTGTCATCTCACCAGAGAGCCGCGGCTAAAATCAGGTCAGAACGGAAGGTGGAGCTGGTGGAGGGAACACAGCTGATGAGAAAAGCATGACTCTAACGTCCAGGAACGTGGGGGGCTACTGGGAAGTGTTGCCACCATGAAGACGTGGACACTGCTCCTCCAGAGTTTGGACTTTGGTCATGTAGCGTTTTACTGGGACTGTCCTTAGTAAAGCCCTGATCATGGCAAAGTGCCAGTTTCACTTGGAAGAAGGCAGCCGGTCTGAGCGCAGGTCTGGGAGACGGGAGCTCCTGAATGCTAGACTTGCCTGATGCCTCCAGCTAGCTGTGTGACCGCCCTGCTTTGCATCCCAGGTACAAGCTGGAGATGATGCATAGCTAGGGACAAGGGGGATGGGATAGCTCTGTGGTTTCAGCATTGGCTTGCTAAACCCAGGGTTGTGAGTTCAATCCTTGAGGGGCCCTTTGGGGGCAAAAATCTATCTGGGGATTGGCCCTCCTTTGAGCAGGGGGTTAGACTAGACGACCTTCTGAAGTCCCTTCCAACCCTGATGTTCTATGACCTCTTTAAAGGGGGGGTGGTGGGAGGAAGGATCCCTCCTTACTGTGCTTCACAATCCTTGGAGGGTGAGAGATGCTAGGGAAGCATTGCATTGTTGTTAATTATTAATCAGAGCACAGAGAGAGCCAGTTCCACTCCATCTCTTTGATTTGTCCTGATATTGTCTCGGGTTAATCCATTATTGCTCACCACCCGGCTTTCTGCACCTTTTTTGGAAGCATCTGGTTCTGGCTTCTATCGTCAGACAATCCTGGTCTAGTCTAATCCAGTCCAGCAATTCCTATGCTCCAATGAGAGCAGGGAGGGGTGTTATAGGTGAATTACAGTTGGATGTCAGCATAAACCACCACTTGGTAGGGAACGGTGTAAGCTTAGGATAGGAATTGTTTGATACTTTTCCACTAACAGCAAATTTCCCCTTCTGCCCTCCCTGGGCAGTGGGAATCTCTCCACACAGCTGCGCTGGGAAAGACTGCAGATGACATGTTCCTCTCTAATGCCTGCTGTGTGGAAGTGTGTCCCAAGTTCTACTTGTGTCGCTTTTTCTCTGACAATGTCCCCCCAAATCCTTTGGCTGACAAGGAGCTGAGAGTTTGGGAAAACAAATACTGGAAGGAGTTGGCTGGGACCTATGAGCGTCAATGCCCTCCGCTGAGTACGAGTTGGACTGTTCAACTGTGTATCATGGGCCATATAGTGCTAACAGCAAACGGAGATTCTCCTTTAGCTCTAGTGGCAGGGGCCTGGGCTTGTGGAGAAGGAGGATTTGAGTTCTCTCTCTGTTGCCTCCCTGAAGTTCTGAGTGGCCGTGGGGGCAGCGTAGTGACAGCAAAGTCCCCGATGTGCTACAGGGTAATAAGAACAATCTGTTGTCTTTTTCATCCAGGGCTCTTTTAAGTCCCGCTGGCTTTTTATAAATCAAATATCACAGCCGCTGTCTCTCGAGGGACTGTGCGTGTGCGTTATAAACAGCCGGGGTTCTCTTCTGGCCTCAGTTCCACAGATGCAATTCCTGCTGGGGTCAACGCTTGTCTGAGAGCTTGCACGACGCTGCAGTCCAGAGTACGGGGGTGTGAACTGCAGAGCACTCAAATGTGTTGCACTCTAACTGCCCCATCTAGACCCCGCTGGAACAAACTAAAAGGTACCTAGTGTGCATTACCAGAGCCCTGTTTAAAAGGGACGAAATCAGCATGAACTCGGTACCTGTTAGTTCACGCCAGCAGGGTCTACACAGGGCAGTTAGAGCAGAACAGGGTAGAGCTCTCTACAGGTCACACCCCCCGTAGGCGGCTCTGTGTAGACAAGCCCTAAAATACAGCAGAATCAACTCCCCTGTAGACCTAAATTACAGACCTAAAAGTGGCAATTCTTCAACAAAAAAACTTCAGAAACAGACTCCAACAAGAAACTGCAGAACTGGAATTAATTTGCAAACTGGACACCATTAAATTAGGCTTGAATAAAGACTGGGAGTGGATGGGTCATTACACAAAGGAAAAACTATTTCCCCATGTTTATTTTTTCCCCTACTGTTACTCACACCTTCTTGTCAACTGTTTGAAATGGGCCATCCTGATTATCACTACAAAAGTTTTTTTCACTCCTGCTGATAATAGCCCACCTTAATTGATTAGTCTCGTTAGAGTTGGTATGGCAACCCCCATTTTATCTCTGTGTATATACACCTCTACCTCGATATAACACTGTCCTTGGGAGTCAAAAAATCTTACGGCATTATAGGTGAAACCGCATTATATCGAACTTGCTTTGATCCACCAGAGTGCACAGCCCTGCCCGCCCCCCCCAGAGCACTGCTTTACTGCGTTATATCTGAATTCGTGTTATATTGGGTCGTGTTATATTGGGGTAGAGGTGTACATCTTCCTACTGTATTTTCCACTCCACGCATTCGATGAAGTGGGTTTTAGCTCATGAAAGCTTATGCCCAAATACATTTGTTAGTCTCTAAGGTGCCACAAACACTCCTCGTTCTTTTTTCCCCTGTAATGCGATTCCCAACTGCCTTGATTTCAGGATTTCTGCTGCTGTTACCAGGAGCGGAATCCAGCTTCTGGCCAGATGAGCTCAGGATAACTGGATTAATCCACTCTCATCTCTAACTAGATAAGTGGATTTCATCTGCAGCCCTTTTTCTCGGCGTGCGTTTCAACTTCACGGGAGCCAGCAGCACTCCCGTAGGTGGGATTTTTACAAAACTGCAGGGGAATTTAGAAAACCTTTGTTCAGGGTAATTGTAAATTCGGAGTTTTATAATGAAGCTAATGAGAGCCACAGTAGGGCTGTGATACGTAATTAGCTAATGTCTGTGCGACACTTGGGAACTGGCATGTGCTCATAGCGTGGGGATGATTAGACTCTAGAGCCGCATGCTGTTGAGCTCGGTGTCCGCTGAATACAGAGGAAGGGCTTCCTGGCATTCTGCAGCGAAATCGCTTTTCGCATCGACAAATATTTTGGAGCTGGGTTTTATCTCACTTAGGTTCTTATCCGGCCCCCTTTCTGATAGCACGTGAGCCCCTCCCAGTCTTTAAGGCATTTATTCTCCCAACCCCACTGTGAGGCAGGGCAGGGCTAGTCTCCATGTTTTCGAATATGTCGACACTTGGAGCTGGGGTGTGGTTCCCAGCGGGAAGAGACATACCCATGCTAGCTCTAATAAACGATCACACTAAAAATAGAACGTAGCCAAGCGCGTGCTTGTCCAAGGCACTAGAATCATAGAATCATAGACTATCAAGGTTGAAGGGACCTCAGGAGGCCATCTAGTCCAACCCCCTGCTCAAAGCAGGACCAATTCCCAGGCAGATTTTTGCCCCAGATCCCTAAGTGGCCCCCTCAAGGATTGAACTCACAACCCTGGGTTTAGCAGGCCAAAATGCTCAAACCACTGAGCTATCCCCCCCAAGGTTTGTACCTGCAGCAGTGGGAGTGGCTAGTGGCACCATGTATATAACGAATCTCTCAGATGGGTACCTAGTTGACTGGAGTATTGTGTTGGCATCCTTTTGTCTGCGAGAGACGGTGGGAATTGCAGCCTCTGATGTAGATGGTTTGTAATGTCTCATATGACTGAATAGTCCAATCCGAGATTTGCACGATCGCTGGCTATCATAAACAGATAGTTAAGGGTTAATGCTTCTTTTACCTATAAAGGGTTAAGAAGTTCACCTAGCCTAGCTGACACGTGACCAGAGGAACCAATGGGAGGACAAGATGGTTCAAAGGGAAGGAGGGAAGTTCCCTTTGTCTGTTGAGTTTTCACTTTGGACCGGAGTGGGAAAGCTCCAGAATTCAGCCTCTTATCAAGTAGTGAGTATTAGTGAAGGAAATAACTAGGTTTATGTTTATTTCTTTGTAACCTGTCTTGTGCAATTAGAGGAATAGTCAAATTGGGTATTTTTTGTGTAAGTTTTTGCCCAGGGGAACATCCTCTGTGTTTGGAATCTGTTGTCTGTGAGAGTAGCTGGTATGCTAATCTCTCCCAGAGGGTTTTCTTTTACCTTTCTCTTCTTTAATTAAAAGCCTTTTTTAATAACCTGATTGGTTTTTCCTTGTTTTTAGATCCAAGGGGGTTGGATCTGGATCCACCAGGAGTTGGTGGGAGAAAAGAGGGGGGATGGTCAATTTCTCCTTGTTTTAAGATCCACGGGTTTGGATCTGTGTTCACCAGGAAATTGGTGAAGAGTCTCTCAAGGCTTCCCAGGGAAGGGAATTAGTGCTTGGGAATGGTGGCAGCCAGACCAGATCTAAGCTATTAATTGAGCTTAGAGCTTCTCATGCAGGTCCCCCACATCTGTACCCTAAAGTTCAGAGTGGGGAAGGAACCTTGACATGGTGAGCAGCGGTGAAGGATTTTTTTTTAGGAACCAAAAGCCAGATTTTTTTCCCCCTCCTTTGAGATGCTGGGGAAGCAGTGAAGGAGAGATCCCCTGAAGGCAAACAGATAAGAGCTTCTAACAGAGGGCTTTTTGTTAGAAGGGAAGCTCCAGTTGTGATCACTGGAGGGTCATTAACATTGCCAAGGCAAGTCACAAAAACCTGTTTTACTTGTGTTTTTCCCCCTAAAGAGTCACATTACAGTAACCAAAGATTCCAAGCTGTTCCCCTCCTCCCCCCCCCCCCCCCCCCGCCCCAGATAGCTAAGGTAGACCAGGGGGAAAATGTCAGGCAAAGGGAAAAAAACTATGCAACAGGACCTAGAATTAGACAAATTCCAGGCTGAGGAGAATGAAAAGGAACATGACAGACAGATGGCCAGAGCTGAGGCTGCACACAAAAGAGCTATGGAGGAAAGGGAAAAAGAAGAAAAAGCCAAAGAGGATGCCCACAAAAGAGCTATGGGGGGAAAACAAAAAGAGATGGAGCTAAAAAAAAAAGGAGACGGAGCAGAAACAAAAAGAGATGGAGGAGAGGGAAAAAGAGAGGAAGCATGAACTGGAATTGGTAAGGGCTAGGCAGGATACACCAGCCAACCCTAACAACCCTTCTCTAGGTACCGCTTCCCATCCCAGAAAACTCCCCACCTACAAGGCAGGCGATGATACTGAGGCCTTCTTAGAAAATTTTGAAAGGGCCTGCCTTGGGTACAGCATCTCTACAGACCAGTACATGGTAGAGCTGAGGCCACAGCTCAGTGGACCCTTAGCAGAGGTGGCGGCTGAAATGCCTAAGGAACACATGAACAGTTATGAACTTTTTAAAAACAAGGCCAGACTCAGAATGGGGCTAACACCCAAGCATGCCCGTCGGCGGTTCAGAGCCCTAAGGTGGAAACCAGACGTGTCATTTACCCGACATGCCTACCACATTGACAAAAATTGTGATGCCTGGGTATCAGGAGCCAATGTTAAATCTCTGGAAGATCTGTTTCTCCTAGTGAAAATGGAGCAGTTCTTAGAGGGTGTTCCTGATGAAATAGAAAGGTACATCCTAGATGGGAAACCCAAAACTATAACCGAGGCGGGGGAGATTGGAGCCAAATGGGTGGAGATGACAGAAAAAAAAAAACTAATAGCAGTTGGAGTGAATATCAGAAGGGGCAACCCGAACCAAAAACCTACCACTGGGACAACCCAAGGCCCCACCCACATCCCAAGGGAAACCCCAGACGCCTTCTCACCCCACCACACCAGTCTCCACCAACCAATCTCGACCCGGTGATACCTTAGCAGGGCAATGTTTTAAATGTAATGAACTGGGACATATAAAGGCCCACTGCTCCAAGAACCCCAATCGATTACAGTTCATTACACCACAATCACACCAAAGATCCCCAGGCCCAGATGCCTCTCAAATACCCTCGGAGCGAAGGGAAACCTTGAGAGTGGGCGGAAAGAAGGTTATTGCATGGAGGGACACTGGGGCACAAGTGTCAACTATCCACCAATCCCTAGTGGACCCCAAACTCATCAACCCGGAGGCTCCGGTGACAATTCAACCCTTCATGTCACACTCTGTAACCTTGCCTACAGCCAAGTTGCATGTCCAGTACAAGGGCTGGTCAGATATGTGGACTTTTGCAGTCTATGACAATTATCCCATCCCCATGCTGCTGGGGGAAGACTTGGCCAACCATGTGAAGCTAGCCAAGAGGGTGGGAATGGTCACCCGCAGCCCAGCCAAGCAAGCTTTCACCCCCATCCCTGTTCCTGAGCCGTCCACCAGGGCCCTGTCTGTGTTACCAGAGACCCAGACAGAGGTGGTGGAACCAGATCCCCTGCCAACGACTGCAACAGCCGTAGTTGATCCAATCCCAGAGACCCAGCCAAAGCCAGTCCCAGAACCGGAACTGGCAACACAACGAGCACCAGAACCATTGCCAGCACTGAGTCCAGCGCTTGCAAACCCGTCTACAACTTCAACGCCAGAGGGCACCAGCGAGCCTGACCTGGCGGAAGCAGCAGATAACCCTACCCAAGAGGCTCAGCCAGAGCCTGAGATACCACATAGTGCACCAGCGGACAGCGGTTCACAGTGAACGGAAACAGCCCCAGCACCTGCATCGCTTCCAGAGGGACCAAGCCCCAGTCCACAGTCCAAGGAGGACCTGATGTCTCCAGCATCAAGGGAACAGTTCCAGGCCGAGCAGGAAGCAGATGACAGCCTTCAGAAAGCTTGGGCGGCGGCGCGGAGCACCCCACCGCCTCTCAGCTCTTCTAACCGATCCCGGTTTGTTGTAGAACAAGGACTTTTATACAAGGAGACTCTTTCTGGTGGGCACCACTGGCAGTTATTGCAAATGTCTGTATCTTGGTTGGGAGCTGCATGCTTCCTATGGGCTTTTGTCTCTTCAAGCTGCAGGAGCCAGCTCCTGTCATGGACTTTGCCTGATGGAGGCAATGACACCACTTGTTACGATCACTTGCCAAGACTTCCCATTGGTCAGGATCAATTCCAAATTCCTTCATATCTCGCTTTCACAGTGTCTTTATAGTGAAGCTTGGGACGTCCTGTTGTTCTTGTTCCCTTTGATAGCTCCCCATATAGCACGTCCTTGGGTATGTGTCCGACTTCCTACCTACTCAGATGGTCCAACCAGCACAGTTGTCTTCACTTGAGCCTGGCTATCACACTTCATAAATTTTCCCTTTGAAGAACCTCTGCATTGGTGACTTTGTCCTACCATTTGGTGTTGAGTATGTGGCGTAAACAACCTAGGTGGAAACTGTTCAAACTTTTCTCCTGATGAGCAGAAGTTGTCCATGTTTCCCCACCATACATGAGAGTGCTGAGGACACAAGCTTGGTACACTAGCATTTTGGTCTTGATGGTCAGCTTTGAGTTGTTCCATGCTCTTTTAGTTAGTCTGCTAAAAGTAGTGGTAGCCTTTCCAATGCGAACATTTAGTATATAACTAACATTTCAGATGGCTACTACTTGGCTACACTATTTTTAGCACATTAGATTGACCAGACCTAGCACGGGTATGTCTCCTCCAGCTGGGATGACATCCCCAGCTCAAAGTGCAGACGTACCATTAGAGGTGAGACACACCAGAGCTAAGTGACTTGCCCAAGGTCATAGAAGAAGTCTGTGGCAGAGCAGGGCCTTGACCCCCGCAACGTTCCCAAGTCCGACACTCATGACATAACCACTGGATCATCCCATCTCTGAAAGCAGTGTTTCAGCAAAGCAATAGCAATGAGGAATTTTCTTTTGTATACATAGTATTGTCAACCCTAAGCGTTCAAAGCTCAGGCCTCCAAAATCCCAAGATTGCCTTAAAATCATCAGAGTTTTACAAACCATCAATGTGGCGTTTGTTTTATTTGCCTTCTGGGTTTTCAGCCTTTAGAGCTCACGTTTTCATGTTTCCCTCCACTAGGAATAGCTAGAGTTAATGAAAGCTGAGACTAATCCTATGACTCTAGGAGCTGGGGCTTTAAGTAAAACCCCAACTAGCAAGAGATTTGCAATAAAACAATGTGAGAGGGCAACACTAAATGTGGGGGAAAGCAGACTGAGTATGTCTGGAGGGATCAGTCAGTGTTAAGTCCCTGGGGGTGGTTTTGTAAAGGCGGCAAACCTTCTAGGAAGGGTTTGGGACATTTGTTCCTCCTCACACATTGTTAATGCCCCTAGAAGCACCTGCAGTGCCAGTTCCTGCGCCTCCCTTCGAGGGGATGAAAATGATTGCATTTAAGGCAAACAAGCCACCTCTGGTTATCCCCGGAGCCCGCTCGGCACAGAGATAAGAGTCCCAATTTCAGAGCAGTTAAAATCTGAGCCCTCACCGATCCCCCCTGCTTCCCAGCATGCTCTGCAATCATCTAAGCCTGTTGGGTGGCTCTGATAGATCAGGCCTCTGAGCGTCTGATCAGGGGGATGCATTCCCAAGAGCTAAGCCGTGCGGCGCTCCAGGTCTGTCTTGCGTATGTGATAAGCACAAGAAAGCCAGGCGTTAAGATGTCAGCTTGGCTTCGGGTTACCAGGCAGCCCCGTCTCACTCTTGCTAGGAGCGGTCCAAAGAGAATGACGGAACGATCTAGTGCCATAGCTGTTGCTGCCCATGAGAGATGGGCCCAAACCAGAGCCCTGCACCCAGACAAGCCGAAGCTTCAGGCAAGCCCTGAGTTTCAGGCGCATTTTAATGTTTGTTCTACAAGGATGCTGGGTAGGAAGGTACATTCCCTCCAGAGAAGCAGGGAGCACTGCTGGTGAGGTGGTAGCTGGCACACTTCCCTTGGCGTTAGTGCCAGCGGGGTCCGTGTTCGTGGCGGCGCCATCCTTCAGATGAGGCCTAAAACCTTCATGAAAGATCCCCTAAGAGAGGGGTGTTAAGGTTGGTGTCCCAGCCGAATTCCAATTCGGGCAGTTCCACTGTGCTTCCCTAACTCCCCCGCCAGCTTTGGTTAGATTTGGGGTTTTTCTTCACTACAGGCCTGATCCGCCATGTGGAAGCAGAGAAAGAACTGACAGGAAGGGGATTGCAATGCATGACAGTTCGTTAGCAAGAGTTAGGCTAACTGTAACCCTAATAACGCGAGATTTGTAGAAGCGAGGAATGTGTGAGGCGAGTGGGAAAGAACTGTGTGAGAAGTTGTTGCGACCTTGTGTAGATAATATGGAATGTAGACTAAGAGTCTATAGTAGTGAGCAAAACAAGATATCAGAATGACCTATGTATAAACAAAATGCAGCTGTTGGTCATTATTGTCTGTAACAAAAGGTATAAATGCTTGCTGTAATTGTTTACCTGTTGAGAGACCTGTTTAGCTCTCTCCCTCTATGCAATTGATAGAGAGATAATAAAGTATCTGATTTGCTGTACCCAAACCAAAAGTGAGAACTCTGTTATTCTCCAACAATTTGGGGGCTCGTCCGGGATGGCAACACCCGCAGAGCCCCCAAATTGTCGGAGAATAACAGAGTTCTCACTTTTTGTTTGGGTACAGCAAATCAGATACTTTATTATCTCTCTATCAATTGCGACAGCCGCTCATCTGTCCCGGAGCTAGTCGGGAGTGACTTCATTAGCATTAGTGCAGTTACACCAGGATAAAACCAGCTACATATGAGACTTGGCCGCCCCTCCTCATTACGTAGCATTGCTGTGTGTTGTTTAAGAGCCACCCCCGTCAATCTTCTCATCCAGGGGAAGTGGGTATGGTGACCCTAGAGTTCCATTACCCACTCCACGGGAGTGCTGTAATTAATGTGCTTATTAATGTTTGTAAAGCCATGTGGAAAAATATTATGTGATCATGTAACTAAAGGCATACGCACAAGGGGATGAATTAAGGTTGCACAGGCAATCTATATTATATTATATTATATTATAGTAGGGCTGTTGATTAATCACAGTTAACTCATGCCATTAACTAAAAAAAAAAATTGCGATTTTCAAAATTAATTGCTGTTTTAATCGCACTGTTAAACAATAGAAATAGCAATTGAAATGTATTACATATTTTGAATGTTTGTCTACATTTTCAAATATATTGATTTCAATTACAACACAGAATACAAAGTGGACAGTGCTCACTATACATTATTATTTTTATTACAAATATTTGCACTATTAAAAAGACAAACAGAAGAAATAGTATTTTTCAATTCACCTTATACAAGTACCGTAGTGCAATCGCCTTATCGTAAAAGTGCAACTTACAAATGTAGATTTTTTTTGGCTACAGAACTGCACTTAAAAACAAAACAATGTAAAACTTTAGAGCCTACAAGTCCACTCAGTCCTACTTCTTGTTCAGCCAATCGCTAAGACAAGCAAGTTTGTTTACATTTACGGGAGATAATGTTGCCCACTTCTTATTTACAATGTCACCTGAAAGTGAGAACAGACGTTCACATGGCACTTTTGTAGCCGGCGTTGCAAGGTGTTTACGTGCCAGATATGCTAAATATTCGTATGCCCCTTCATGCTTCAGCCACCATTCCAGAGGACATGCTTCCATGCTGATGACACTCATTAAAAAGATAATCTGTTAATTAAATTTGTGACAACTCCTTGGAGGAGAATTATATGTCTCCTGCTCTGTGTTTTTCCCACATTCTGACATATATTTCATGTTATAGCAGTCTCGGATGATGACCCAGCACATGTTGTTTGTTTTAAGAACACTTTCATTGCAGATTTGACAAAACGCAAAGAAGGCACCCATGTGAGATTTCTAAAGATAGCTACAGCACTAGACCCAAGGTTTAAGAATCTGAAGTGCCTTCCAAAATCTGAGAGGGAGGAGGTGTGGAGCAAGCTTTCAAAAGTCTTAAAAGAGCAACACTCTGATGCGGAAGCTACAGAACCCGAATCATCAAAAAAGAAAATCAACCTTCTGCTGGTGGCATCTGACTCAGATGATGAAATTGAACATGTGTCGGTCTGCACTGCTTTGAATGGTTATTGAGCAGAACCCGTCATCAGCATGGACGCATGTCCTCTGGAATGATGGTTGAAGCATGAAGGAACACATGAATCTTTAGCGCAGCTGGCATGTAAATATCTTGCAACGCCGGCCACAACAGTGCCATGAGAACGCCTGTTTTCACTTTCAGGTGACATTGTAAACAAGAAGCAGGCAGCATTATCTCCTACAAATGTAACCAAACTTGTTTATCTGAGCGATTGGCTGACCAAGAAGTAGGACTGAGTGAACTTGTAGGCTCTAAAGTTTTACATTGTTTTATTTTGGAATGTAGTTATTTTTTGTACATAATTCTACATTGGTAAGTGCAGCTTTCATGATAAAGAGATTGCACTACGGTACTTGTATTAGGCGAATTGAAAAATATTATTTCTTTTGTTTTTTTACAGTGTAAATATTTGTCATCAAAAATAAATATAAAGTGAGCACTGTCCACTTTGTATTCTGTGTTGTAATTGAAATCAATATATTTGAAAATGTAGAAAACATCCAAAAATATTTAAATCGGTGGCATTCCATTATTGTTTAACAGCGCGATTAATCACATTATCACGATTAATATTTTAATCACTTGACAGCCCTAATGATATTATATTATAAAGTCAAAATGTTGGGTTTATGATGTGTCTCCCAATTTCCACCTCTGTAGTTGCTGATTCTGCATTCAGAGAGTCTGCCCCAATTTTGAAAACGGCACTGTGCTAAGGTGTTCATTTTCATGCCTTCTTCCATGGTGTTTCTTACACACTCAGCTCCATATCTCTGGGTCCCACAGCCACCTCTCCATCCTCATTTGATTCCCCCCTTTATATCACATTCCTTCCACGAGGCCTTTTTAGTCATGCTGCTCAGAAAATGGGCAGGTGGGTTCACCATACAAAATTTCGACTTTTCATAGAAAACCTGAAAACAAGCCAAACGTGTCTGCAAACCCAACATTTGCATCCCGTACACACCAGTTTTCTGACCAAAATCAAACATCTGTGGTCAAAAACTGGACCAAAAAAATCAGTTTTTAGTCAACATTTTTCAGTTTCCAGTGAAAAATCAAACCTCTTCGACGAAAGCAGACATTTTCTGCTAGGGTTTTCATTTCATGGAAAACCCCATTTTTGGATGGAAAATTTTTGACCAGCCTTACGTTTCAGTGACGATCTCTCTGGGATATTTGTCTAGTCTGGGGAAAGAAATTGTGCCTGAAAATCCATTAATGAATGTGCTTTAAATAATGTGGTCTTAAAGACGACTTTGTACCTGGTCTAGGCAGGGCAAGTCACATTGAATAACGTATTACATGAGCATGGCCAGTCTAGGAGGAAGCCTAGGGTTGACTCTGCCTAGCTAATGTGCCGTATTTTGTATTTAAACATGTCTTATTTCCCGATGGTGTGTGAGATCGGCCCTACTGGGTGTATATGATCCTCTGTGTTATCTGTACCTGAACTGTTTTGTGTATCTTAGATTGGGTCCACCTCTCCGTCTATGTGAGTTCAGGCACGAGAAGCACTGTCGGTGCTCAATAAATGATAATAAAATAATCCCAGTTTTCTGGCCTCACCAGCTGTAGAAGCGACAAGAATCCTCTGCAAAGATCTCTGCAGACCAGGCACTCAGGCTAGGATTTTGAGTATCAATGGGAAGTACGTGCCTAACTCCCCTAGGCTCATTTGAAAATTCAAACCTCCTGTGCCAAGGTTCCACTTTAAGTAGCATGTGCTGAGCCCAGTGGAAAATCGCAAAGCCCAGGGGGTTGTGAGACAAATCGCTATCCATGCCCATCTTTCACCCCTGGGCAGAGGGCCAACACAAAGCTCATGCTCCTTGATCTTGAGTGCGATTTTTCTTGTGCTGGCTCTGAACAGGGGTGAATTTGACCCTAAATGCTGAATATTACCCCAAAAGCATATAAAAAAAAACGTTAGCTGTCCCATTGTCAGTGTGTGCAGCTTTGTCAGGGCCTGTCACCATGACCTCTGGGCATCTGATGTAAACGGTGCAATAATTGAGGGTAAAATACACTATAAGAATGTTATAATTATCCAAAAATCAAACATTAGAAACCTAGGAAATTGTTAAGTAAGGGGGAGGGATAGCTCAGTGGTTTGAGCATTGGGCTGCTAAACCCAGGGTTGTGAGTTCAATCCTTGAGGGGGCCATTTGGGGCAAAAATCTGTCTGGGGATTGGTCCTGCTTTGAGCAGGGGGTTGGACTAGATGACCTCCTGAGGTCCCTTCCAACCCTGATATTCTATGAAATTTAAAAGGAAATCCAATAGGGATCAGGGCCCCATTGTGTACGGTGCTGTACAAACACACAGGAGAGATGATCTCTGCCCTCAGTGGCTTTACAGTCTAAGCCAGTGTTTCTCCACTAGTGGGTTACAACCCGAGGGGGTGTGATGAAAGGCAATCAGGCAAGGCATTAGACGTTGTATTACAATCAGAAGCAAAGGAAAATTTGCTTGCCTGTGCACCCTTCCCCTTCAACCACACACCCGGCTTAGCGTTGTGAGCATAAACAGAATGTCAGAGGCTTGCAAGTTTCAGAGTAACAGCCGTGTTAGTCTGTATCCGCAAAAAGAAGAACAGGAGTACTTGTGGCACCTTAGAGACTAACAAATTTATTAGAGCATAAGCTTTCGTGGACTACAGCCCACTTCTTCGGATCTATGCATCCGAAGAAGTGGGCTGTAGTCCACGAAAGCTTATGCTCTAATAAATTTGTTAGTCTCTAAGGTGCCACAAGTACTCCTGTTCTTCTTTTTAGAGGCTTGCAAAAATGTCTGACTTGGAATGAAGGGTTGCCAACCTGGAATGCTTGAGTAATGCTGGTCTAAAGAAAGTCTGATGGGAGTGGGGCTTTATGCCTTATTATTAGGATTTATTCTCTCCAGGGAAGCACCCGGCAGCTGGTTTTTTACAGCTGCTCTTACGGGGAGAGCTATTTGCAATGAGACGGGTCAGGCATTTAGAGCCTGGTTTCGTGCTAATTCCTGGTGCAAACGGCAGAGCTGAATGTTGCCAGTGGGACCTCTTCAGCCCTGACCCTTTATTAGGAGAAAATCACTGTCGTTTTCAAAGCCTCTTTCCAAGTAAGGGGGCGATGCTTTTCCAAGCGGCTCAGCAGCAGCCACTCGAGTGGAATTGTGTGTCGAGCTCTCCATGGCTTATTGTGGCAATTGCACCAAGGGGGTTCATTTGAATTGACCCTCTTTGCCTGCAGGAAGCCACTTAAGCCCTGATCCGGAGCACAGCAGAGATTCTGAAGGCAGGTCTGCCTCTGAGAAGCCACAGAGCAGAGGGGTCATTTGCTTATGGGCCCAGGGGGGCAGCTGCCACCCCAAACCTTTGTTCCCCACTTCAGACTTCTCATAGGTCTCTATGCTCCATTTTTTGACCCCCAACCAGACTTTACAGGATATAATATAATTGCATATCATAATTGTTCTTTATGCCAGGGAGTCTCAAACTGGGAGTTGGGATCCCTCAGGGGGTCATGAGGTTATTACGGGGGGGGGGGGGGGGTCATGAGCTTTCAGCCTCCACCCTAAACCCTGCTTTGCCACCAGCATTGATAATGGTGTTAAATATATAAAAAAGTGTTTTTAATTTATAACGGGGGGGGGGTCGCACTCAGAGGCTGGCTATGTGAGACCCACTGCGTGTATGCACTTGCCCCGGGTTTTCTGAAATGATGCCCCTGCCATGGAGTCACCTTTAACACATGGGCAACTGGCTGGTATGGGGCAAAGAGGGGTGGCAGAACAAATAAGGCACCAAAGAGGGTGCTCACTCGTGCTACAGGAGGGTGGAAAGGTGAAAATAAGCAGGTAGTGGCCTCCCCAGCTAGTCCTGCTGGCCAAAGCTTCGAGGAGATCAGACCCTCAATTATTCTGGTCCCACTGCTGTTGGGCCAGCTATACATGTGCTGCCAGAGCCTGCCGACAGCCTGAAACAATGGGTCAGAGAGGTGTGAACAATCCCGAGCATCAGGTTGTTAACTCTGAAGCTGAATGGCTACAATGTAAATTTCAGCAACTTCGGTAGCTATTCCATTGCTGATCAAAACACAAAAGGAAGCAGAGGGACAATCATTTCATGGAGATCGGCACCGTGCCCTGAGAGCGAGCCGCCTCCTTTTGGCATCTTGTTTTAGCTTCTCGACTAGGCAGACCATGGTTTAGGCGGGAGCTTGGGAGAGCTGCACCACAAGGACTGATCCAAAAACTTCACAACCATTGGATTTTGGACCTGTCAAAAATTGTCACAGAACGAGTCCTTTTTCCTTAAAAACATCCCGCATTTTGTCAGAAAATCAAACCTCTGCAACCTAAAAATTTTGGCTGAAAATTAAAAAGACTTGGGGGTTCACAGTTTTCGGATGAACATTTTGTGGTTTCTGATAGTTTTCCCAGACAGAACAAAAAAATTTTAAAGATATTTTTTCATTTTCATGCAAAGTTCCAGTGGAAACCCCACTCATTTTCTGATTGGCGATATGCACAATTCATTTGTAGTTTGCTCTCTGGGGCTGGTGGAAGCAATTGAAGCAGAACATACTGTTTAAAGCTCTTTGGGCTTTAGGGACTATATTTTCATAATTGCTCAGCGCAAAATTTCAAAAGGCCCAGCACCATGACTGGGGATAGATTTCCCGAAATGTTTAGCACACTGCAGCATTCGTGCCAGGGAGGGCCAGATTTTCAGAGAAACTCAGCAAATGGATTTTTTCTAAACAAAAGTCTGTTTTGATTTGAATCCAACAGAAATCAAAACAAACATGTGATATTTTTTTTCTTTTTTATGTAAGTTTTGAGCTTGTTTTTAAAATGTGTCATCAAAAAAAAAAAACTAAAAACCAACAAAATGTTGGTTTTAAATCCAAACAAAATTTGTGTTTCGTCAAACAATTGGCACAGTTGAGCTAATATGGATATTTTTACAAATACTTTGATATGATTTGCAAACCATTTCATTAAAAAAAAACCCACATTTTGATCAAAAACATTGGCCCAGCCCTAGCTTAGATCCCTGCGAATGTTACCTTGAGGCAATCTCTTTCTGGGCACTCGCTTTCTCAGCCATGCACGACTCCCTTGGGGTGCTGCTGGAATTTCAATCCATAAAGGTCAAATTAACAACATCAGCATTTCTTTCCCCTTCAGTCTCGCACGTCTTTCACACAGATATAGACGTACCAAGCCGAGGAACTAAATTGGGATTTCAGAGACGGGTGATGTAAAATGATCAGAAGTCTGGAAAAAATTCTATCCGAACATATTGGAACCATTTAGCGTAGAGAGCAGACGAATAAGAACTTGCCCAGACACAAACATTTGACCTCTTTAACTAGACTGGTATATTTAATGCTGTACAACCCCCTAAGGTGGACACGGTTATACTGGAATAAAGTGCTTGTACTGGTATAGTTTTTTCCCTATAAGGGAACAACATGCTATGCCAGTACAAAGCCCCTTTATACCAGTGTAATTGCGTCCACATTAGGGGCTGCACTGCGCTAACTATACATCACACCTGTGGCTTACAGAGGTATAGAAAAGCGGAGTGTACACCAGACCTAAGAGAGGACATACTGGAGATACACAGAATAATGACTGGGTCAATCAGACAGCTTCCATTCGCCCTGTCGCAATAAGACCACCACCACCAAGCTCTTCTATACACTGCTGCAAAGTGCTATCTCAAGTCTCTCCAGCACTTTTCATGTAATTAGCCTTACAAGCCCCCTCGGAGGCAGGGCAGGGCAGTTCTCCCCATTGTACAGATGGGGGACCGAGGCCCAGAGAGGCTAAGTGTCATGCCCAAGGTTACACGGAAGTTAGGTGGAGCAGGGATTAGAACCCAGGTCTTCTAAATTTTAGGCTAGTCCATGAATTATGAGACTCTATAAATGGACTAAAATGGAGGGGCACTGAGGGAAGTATCACCTGGATTAGGATGCGAAACAGGTGAACGGGGGTGAATTAGCATCTCTAAGGAGCAGACTGTGCACCTTTCCAGACAGCTATTGTGTGTCGCTACCTTCCAAGGACTGCTTTGCGGGTGAGCTGGGACATGGGATGACCAAAAAGGAAACAGAACAACTTAGTGGCCGCCTTCGGGTCTGGATATGGTGATAAGCCAAGCGTATCTAAAGACCCCAGGCTTGAGAAGCAGGTGCCGGGAGACTGGGACCAAAATAAAGGGAAACTGAGGGTCTTCTCTTTCTTCCCCCCGTCCCATAACATGATACCAAGGGTGACTCTGAGAAAAAGCAAACAATTTTAGAGTAAATGATATCAAATACTTCCTCACGCAGCATGTAACCAGCCCGTGGGATTCCGTGTCTCAGCAGGTCACTGAGTCAACACTGCAACTGAATCTGGGTAGTTTCATGACCGATAACAACATATGGGGTTTGGCATCTTCAGTGTCACAATTTGGTGCACGTGCTGATTACTGCAGAGGAGTGGGAGGAATCAAAGAAGATCAGGGTTGGAAGAGACCTCAGGAGGTCATCTAGTCCAACCCCCTGCTCAAAGCAGGACCAGCCCCAACTAAATCATCCCAGCCAGGGCTTTGTCAAGCGGGGCCTTAAAAACCTCTAAGGATAGAGATTCCACCACCTCCCTAGGTAACCCATTCCTGGGCTTCGGTGCACCCAACTTAGACTTCCCCCACTGCATCTTGAGATCATTGCTCCTTGTTCCATCATCTGACACCACTGAGAACAGTCTAGATCCATCCTCTTTGGAACGCCCCTTCTAAAGGTAGGGGAAGGCTGCTATCACATCCTCCCTCACTCTTCTCTTCTGCAGACTAAACAAGCCCAGTTCCCTCAGCCTCTCCTCAGAAGCCATGTGCCCCAGCCCCCTAATCATTTTCGTTGCCCTCCTCCGGACTCTTTCCAATTTGTCCACAACCTTTCTGTAGTGAGGGGCCCAAAACTGGACACAGTACTCCAGATGAGGCCTCACCAATGCCAAATAGAGGGGAATGATCACGTTCCTCGATCTGCTGGCAATGCTCCTACTAATGCAGCCCAAAATGCCATTGGCCTTCTTGGCAACAAGGGCACACTGTCGACTCATATCCATATTCTGGAGGGTCTTTCTCCAGTCCATTTTGAAATAACTCAAGTGCTGGCGTTACCACTACCTCCACCGGGAGTTGATCAGGAATCTTATCTCTTGATGGCAAGCCCACATTTCCCTGAGCTCCTTGCCAGCCCGCAACTCAGATTGGGGGAGAATTGTATGTGGTTTTGGACCTCTCGTCCATAACAGAGACAGGACCAAGCTCTCCATCTCGGGGCTTGGACGTGCACCGGCTTAAGCAAAGGGACGACCATAAACTGCACTGCCAAAGGCAGTGTGGACGCTCTTACTTTGGTTTAAATCCGACTTCTTTTTGGTTTATCTTAAGTCGGTTAGGAACAGGTTTAAATGAATTTATAGGGCTTGTCAACATGGAGAGATTTACCAGCATACCTATGACAATCTCATTATCCTGCTGTGGTTATGCCTATGTAACTCCTTGTGTGGATACCCTTATTCAGTGATAACAGTGCTTTTTTCCAAGTTTGTGCTGCTTTTAAAGCAACGTACGCTACACGCAGAGGAAGGCGTTCTACACCCGAGCACAGACAGTGTGCACCAGTGTAACTCACCAGTGCACGCACACATGTGCAGAGACCCCTCGGACTCGTATTGTCGTCCCGCTGCGAAGAACATAAACAATGTCGCGGTTATAAACAATTCTGCCGAGGCCAGAGCAGATGTTTGCAAAAAGCAGCTTGCGAAATAATTCCCTCTAAAATATGGATGGGCTGGAAAAGAAAACATGAATACATTTAGTATCTGATCAATATCATTTCCACGCTAAGCGGTGCTCTAAACTCTGGTAGCCAGTGATGGCTAGTAATGAGGGACAAATGGGACGGAACCTCACCTAGCAACACCCATTTCTTTTATTATGGCAGACCACCAGCTCTGCTCTAGTTAAGGTTTAGACTGTAAAATCTGCACCGTTAATCTGATTTCCTTGAAATCTGGTGTGCCTCATGGGGACACTCGCTTGGGTTAGAGGTCCAAATTTGGGGTCATTTCACTCAGGAGTTTCTGAGATACAGCCATCCCTCCAAAAAGATTCCTCAAATGTGTGGCAGGTGATCTTCCTTCCTCCGTTCAGCACAATGGAGAGGGGAGGAGAACTGGTAAATTCTAGCCCCATTAGCACAATACTGTAAAGCACTGTTTATAGCCCTGGGACTTGCCCCGAGAAAGCTGTATTGCTGTACACCAGCGTGAGTGAACAGAAACTCTCCAAAACAGAAGTCACGTATGTATCCAGGCAAAACCACTGGGGGAATTTATGCAATCTCTCCTGAACATTGGGTATCAATGCTACTAGTAAAAAGAGCCATGAAACTATTATTCAGCCAAGATGCACCCTATCCCTTTCATCACTGCTCTGTTTAACCCATTCCCCAGACCCAGCTCCATCGCCACACGCCTGCCTCGGGTGCAGGATCACAGCAGTCAGGACTAGAACTGGCCAGGATGTGGACTTTCACGCTTGGGGAACTTGCCTCTCTCCCACGTTGGCACCCAGGGCTGGGTTTTCCCAGTTTATCCTTTTCCCTACGTCTTGCTGCTGCTGCCCAGTGCTGTAAATAGAGTTGGGGGGGGTTGTTTTTTTTGTTCTTCAGCCCAGGACTCACCTCGGCCTGCCCAGCCCCATTTCTTTGGCCGTAGAGGGTAGCCTGGGACACCCCCCTTCAAGCTCCACCAGTGACCCTCCCACGTCGGTTATTAGGGTTACAACAGAAAGACGTGAAGCACGTGGCCCAAACGTGTGTGCCACAGAAAGCTCATATACCTCACGCCCGTGCACAACTGACCCCCAGTTCTTCAGCTCCAGAATCCCAGCCCCATGAACACGTGAGCAGACAGAGAACGAAAGCCCACACCCCCAGAGGTGTTTAGGAGCCTATCAACAGGCACGAGAGGGTGAGATGCACAAAGCCATCTCCATCCCTTCCTGCCCCATTCCCACCCCAAAGCAGGAGATAGGGGCTGGGGATCAAAGGCAGCATTGTAACACTAACCATTGCTGCCCTGAGTGATAAACGGCCTCTGGGTGGCTCCAGTGGGTCTGGGCCCTCCAGTCCCCTGATGTCAGCCCCCTCCCCACATACCCTGCTTCAGGGTCCTGTTCGCATTCAGCGGGAGTTGCCTGGTGACCAGTTTCAGCCCTCGGCCATCTCCTGACGAGGGGGCAAGGCCCAGCTGCTCACAGCTATCGAGGCCCCTAACTCCCAGGATCTGGGCCTAGGTGCCGTCAGTCAGGATCCAGCCTCCCAGTCACGCCTGTTACACTTACAGGAGCCGAGGACAGGGAGGGCCCAGCCCACATTTAGGGCCTGGACAGATTCTTTCTCTCCACCCCCCCCCTCCCCGAGACTGCGTCATGTTGTACGTCCCACACACACAACGCTGAGCGTAGTGCACGTGAAGGGTGCCAGACTGATGTCCCTGTAGGTGACACCATCTTGGCAGAGAGCGGGCACTGCCCGGGCAGGTCAAGCATCCCAGGCGTACCCTGCCCCAGGGATATCCGGCCAGGGCGCCAGCGTATCACTGAAGCAGGGTCGAGAGGCCACAATCCCTACTTTGGGGAGATCCCCTTGAGCCCCTCGGGCAACACAAAGGGGGCAGACATCACCTGCAAGTTCCCTGCCGGAGGAGGGCCCTGTGGGCATACAGCCGACATAGCCGGTTCGCCCCCATCCCTGCAGCCCCCGGCACAGGCCGGGCTGGGGAGGGGAAGTGGCTGCTATGCCCTGGACTCCGGCTATCCCCAGATGGTGCATGGTCCCTATGGGGGCTGTTTGGAGGAGAGTGGCCATCCTGTGTTAGCCCCCCCACACCCCAGGTTCAGTGCTCCTTCCCTGCTTTCACAGGACTCCTGCAACCTGGCTGGGAAGTAGCCAATGGAGCAGCCACAGTGGCTCTTCTCCCTCTCTCGCAATGCAGCAGGCGGCCACTGGGTGAGCTGTTGAGACGCTGTTGCAGAACTTAGAGCTGCCCCAGGGCTGCTCAGGCTGGTGACCTAGAGGCAAAGGGCTCCATAGTTCCTTCCAAATCCTCCCTGACCCGTCTGTCCCCACCACTGTCTGAGCTTGGACATTAACTGATCTGCCACTGGCCACAGCATTGCCTTAGCTGCTCCGCCTCAGGCCAGCTGCTGAGACGTCCCATCCCCACCTGGCCGTTGCAGTCCCGGAAAGGCAGCTGCTCTCAGCTCTCTGTGCACCAGCCACGCTGATGGGGCCAGAGCGGCAGCTCCGCCAGCGGGATTGATTTATGAGGTTTGTTTATTGCCTGACGCCATAAATCTTTAATCTGCGGAGACACGGGACCCGGCTGAATACTCTGTCGCAGGGTCAAGGTTGGGGAGCTGACTGCTTGGCAGAACTGGGATCTGAACCACCGGACAAATGCCCATTGCACGTTGGTCCCGGGGCAGGGCGGGAGACGAAGCAGGGGCCTATTTCATCCTGAATAGTGGTGGTTGCGTTAGAGGACCCTGAAAGGAAGGATGGGCCAGTGGGTAGGTCACTCCCCTTGGGCTTAGCAGCCTCTGGGTGAAGTCCCTGCTGTGCCACAGATTCCCTATGTGATCGTGGGTAAGTCCCTTTGTCTCTCTGCCTCGATTTCCCCATCTGTAAAGTGCCCTCTCTCACAGAGGCGTTGGGATGCTTAAATACAATGAAGAGTCGAAGGTGTTCAGCTATAACCCAGGGGGGCATATAAATAGGGGGAGATGTTAAATGGTAGAAAAGTGAGGGGAGGTTTACACAGTCTCCTCTCCCCAGTAGAAATCACAGCCTCCAGGGTGCGTGTACCAGTCTGGCAGAGCCCGCCGGAACTCCTGCTAGTTGATAATTCATTTCTTTTGGGCCCACATTCATTTTGTATAGTGCTAATTCTTTCATCAGAAAGTCATGAGGTAGGATGTCAAATGCCTTCTGGAAATTTAAGTATATTATATCAAGACAGCTGCCTTTATCGACCATGCTTGGAACGGTCTCACAGAACAATAGCACGTCTGTCTGACAAGATCTAAATTCCATGAAAACTATGTTGGCTGGTATTAATTATATTTCCGTCCTCCTTTCACTCTTTATTGATAGCACATTGATTAATGGAATCAGCCATTCTATTATTATGCCTGGATTCAATGTCAAGCTATGTAAACCTTTAATTATTCAGGTCATTCTGTTTACCCTTTATGAATATTCTGCTTCATTCAGTGGCCAATGACTTCTCATTTTTCAGTGCTGTATCGCTATGCAAACCTCATGCCTCCCAGCTCACCTGTGATGTAGGCAAGTGATAAGCCCCATTTTACAAATGGGGAAACTGAGGCACATGTGATTAAATGGGATCTGCCCACGATCACACAGCAAGTCAGAATGACCACCATGATTTTTTCCCCAAGGAATGGGCAATTTAAGGTTGTGACAGCCACATAAACATTAGTAAAAACTGAGTTAGAATTAAAAACACCTTACCACTAAAAAACATGGAATTGTTTCCAACACTCTGAACGCTTTTACAATTCGGATGTAGAACTCTTGGGAAATGATTTTTTTCCTGCAATAATTTTTTGAGGAAAACTTTTTCAGCAAATATTTTTAAAGGACTTTGGATTTTCATCAAAAACTCAAACAGTCCATTTTCAGTGAAAACAGATTCTCCCCCCCCCCCCCCCAAATATTTGCATTTTATCAAAAATCCAATTTTTGGCCAATTGTTTTTGGCCAGCTTTATTCACATGCCATGTAGGAGAAATGCAGACACATGAACATTAAAATGTCCAGTTGCAACCAGAGCTCCCCCACAATGCACTGCAGCTACCGAGATACACTTGGGTCTATTCTGCTCTCATATCAGCAAAAGTATGGAGTAACTCCATTCAAGTCCGATGTAGAATTGATGTAACTGAGCTCAGAGTCAAGCTCACAGTATTTGAGATGCGGAGTTACCGAAAGCCAGTTAGAAAAGAATGAAACCACTCATTTCAGCCCAGAAAGTGCTGCCGCATCTTCAATAACTATAAGTGCTTTGCACTAAACCAGACAAACACCTTTCAAGGTCTATTGCACACCCCTGTTCAAACTGCAGAATGTTAATTATTGAATTATGGTGACATGACACAGAGAAATCGGTTTTGTATCTAATCCTCAGATGTAACAAAGACATATTTTGCTGCAGAACATCCTGTACTATGTTAAAAATATATATAAATAACTCTGCAATCTGGCCTCAATAAAGCCTAAATTAACACACTGTGCTTTCATTAGCCGTATTAGCCATGGCCCGGATAGAGCCGATTTCCTGTACAGTACCACACAGTTTACAGAGTGCTAAACCCACACCAAGAAAAAGAGGTCAGAGTTAAAGCCACCATTAAAATTTGATGTTGGATTATTCCGCCTGCAATGCACTGAAAAATCTTTTCACGCAGAAAGCGTTACACACATAGCACTACGGGTGCAGAATTATTTTCAGCCCCGAAAGCGACATGCTTAATCCCGGGTGCCACGAATGGACAACATGTGCCCAAAACATCGCCAGCCAAATCAGGCCTCTTTTGCTGCCCCAAAGGCAGCATGAAGCACAAACTCCCTCTAGGTTCTTCCAGAGGACCCAGTGCCTGAAAACTGAATAGGAACCCCTGGAGGGGAGGGGAGACTGCAAAGGAGTAATGGGGAAGTGGGGCGGGTCCCTGTAAGGGTGCGGACTCACCCCTGCGGTGCCCCCTACTGGTTGCTTCGGGGACTCAGTTCATCCAGCATCTGGAGCGCCCTCTACAGGCCAGTGATCCGCCTGTCCTCTTCTGGCCCCCGTGTCCCTCCTGGGACCCAGTGCCCCTATTACTGGGATGCTGCCCCCTGGCAGTACCCCACAGATCTGGGTTTCCCGTCCCTGGGGAACCCCCACCACTACCCCCACCTTACTAGGCCACTGCCAGTCACCAACTAGCCCCCACTCCCTGGGGCAGACTGCAGTATAGGCCACTCATCAACGGCAAGGTTGGTTTGGACCTGCTGCCTTGGCCTAGCCCTGGGCTGCCCTCTGCAACCCCCAGTACCCCTTAGCCTTCCCCTAGGCCAGAGCCTGGGGCTTTCCAGGCTGCAGCTCCCCAGCCCTGCTCCACTCAGGTACTCTGTCTAGCTCCCTACAGCCAGGCCCTTCTCTCTCTGAAGGCAGAGAGAGACTCTGGCCTGAGCTCCTGGCTCCCTGCCTTTATAGGGCCAGCTGAGTCTGTTTGGGGCCTGGCCCCCACTGCAGCCACTTCCCCCAATCAGCTCAACCTTCAGGCTGCCTGCTCCCTGGGCTATCTCAGGCCCTTCCAGGCAGGAGCAGGTGTACATTCTGCTACAGTCCCTCAGAAGGAAGAGCTGTTGCTTTTTCTCAGTACATGCTCTAAGCTGGTGGACGTGGTTGTGAAACAACTACTGGCATCAAATGAGTTAATAAAACTATGTGCTATACCCTGTTAACCATGCAACTGCCAACTTGCCCTACTTAAACTTGAATTCTAAATTAGCTGGAATAAAGCATTATTACAACCTGGGGGGGAAGGAGGGAAGGAAAGGGGAGGTTTCACCCTGTGAACATGGTGACACCTGGGCTCTCTGTGCCACAGGAAACCCCCTGATACCTTGTTATTCTCTCCGTGTATACATGATTTTTTTGCTGGTTCTATAGACATGGAGGCTGAAGGCCACAGTGAGTGCATGTCCTTCCACCAGGGCTCAGCGCTCTACTCAAAAGACCCTCGTCAAGCTCCTTGGCCCATTCAGTCCTTCCTTGGCCAACAGATGGGCCACGTTTCCAGAGTGGGTTTTATAACAGGTGCTGCAACTAGGGCTGGTTGAAAAATGTTCAAAACTGTTTTTTAACAGAAAATTGGCTTTTCAGCTAAACAAAATTTGTCTTGAAAAGTGTCTGCCTTCTTTGAAAATGTTGTGAGGTTTTTTTTTGTCAGAAACCCAACATAGCTGTATTTAGATAAGATGTCGTGGTGCCTCATGGGAGCTGTAGTTCAGCTGCCTCATGTCCTCATTCTCCTTCATGAGCCAGGTTCCATAGTCAGACTACATCTCCCATGATGCACCATATCCAGGGACTCCCATGATACAACTGCCTCTTCTCGCTATGAGGGGACACCATGTTGCATCATGGGAAATGTAGTCTAACCAAGGAGCCTGCCTTATAGAGGGGAATGGGAGCATGAGGCAAGTGAACTACAACTCCCATGAGGCAATTGCAGCAGAATTTCCTAATTGAAATATTTTGGTATTCGTGCACACACACACACACACAGTTTTCCAACCAGCTCTAAACATAACCAAACAACTCATTATACATAAGACAGCAGGACGCTCTCATTTATTGTCACAACTTTTGGTTCCTTCTCACCAGGGATAGAGCTGAACCACCCAACTGAGACTGAAAGTCTCCACTGCCTCTCTCCGATTCCAAGTCCACCCAGGCCCACTTACTATAATCCACTTTGCATCGGAGTCTGAAACGCAGGTATCCCCAGACAGACTCCGACCCAGGATAGGGCAAGCATTTCCCCAGTCACACCTATGTTCAAGCTAGTCCAGTTCCTGGGCTTGCCTTCACTAGGGAAAGAGGTGTGTTTCTCCAATGAGATAAGCTCTTGCACGTTAGCTGTCTTGCTGTAAAACCCGAGTGGAAACCGTGATGTAGGGGTAGTTGCTGATGGAGATAAAGGATGGAGCGGGAGGGTTTAAGGCAGGTGCTTCCATACTGCGGTACATGTACCACTGGTGGTACACGAGCTTGATGTTCCATCCGTTTGCTTCACAACAAGTTTTTAAGAAGGTGGTACATGAACCGGTGCATGTACCGGAAGCCAGTAGTGTAGGGTTTAACCACAGCCAGCTACAGCAAGGTAACACTTCCCCGTGCCTCGTCTCCACTAAGAGCTTGCAACCCTGTGGCTAGTTCAAGTTAGCTATATCGTAAGAGAGACCCCTTTTTTATTTAGTGAAGAAACCGACTCTGACAGTGGCCAGCAATGACTGCTTCAGAGCAAGAAAGCTTCCAACGTGTTAGGGGATAATGGGATGCAGCAAACAGCTGGGAATGGGATGCAGTGAGCAGACAGCAATAAATGCCCTAGCCCACCCCCCCAGCTCTGCAGGGGTCAGTCCCTTTGCTCTGTCGCCCAAGGGGGGCTGCGGGTGGGAGCTCCGTGCAGTTAACTTTGGGATCTCTGTTAACCCTCTCCCCTGTCTCTCCCAGGTCTCCAGTGCAATGCCTCAATAGACCTGATCGGTACATGCTGGCCCCGGAGTGCTGTGGGGCAGCTGGTGGCCCGCCCTTGCCCCGAATACATCAACGGAGTCCGATACAACACCACAAGTAAGGCCCGTGGGTCTGACGGGGTGGGGGAGGGAATAGGAAGGGGGTGGCAGCACCAGGGTCACTGACCCCCAGAGATGAGTTTGGCATCGGTTGCACACACACAGGGCTATGGGGCAAAAGGAAAAGCCCATTCATGGCTCCCAAAGAGCTTCTGCTTCATTTGCAGTTGACATGGGCACTTGCCCAGCACATGAACGGTGGGGCCTCGCACTGGGCTGAGCCCAGTGACAGCAGTTCAGTCAGATGTTTCAGGCCATCCGTTGGGTGCTGTAGGGGTGAGGAGAGAACCCAGTCACCCCATGTTAGGTACCACATGGGAACATTGCCAGACTGTCTCAGACCCAAGGCCTGCCTAGTCCAGTACCCTGTCTCTGGCAGATGCTTCAGGGAAAGGTGCAAGAAAGTGCCCCCCACATTAGGTTTCATCCTGGTATCTAATAGTCAGTGATTGGCTTAAACCTTGGAACATGAGGTTTAATATCCCTTCCCAATTATTGTTAGCATTAAATATGGTCATTCTGGGGAGCTTTGTTACCATGTAAACGCCCAATCCTTTTTGGATTGTGCTAAGATTTTGGCCTCAGCAGCATCCTGTGGCAGTGAGTTCCACAGGCTAATCTCCTGATGTGAAAACATATTTCCTTCGACCTGTTTTGAATTTGCCGCCTTTCAATTACATTGACTGTTCCCTTGTCCTTGGGTGAGGAGACCGGGAGAACAGAAGCACCCAGTTCTACTTTCGCTAGCCCATTCATCCCCTTTGTGTAAACAATGGGCCTCCACGTTCTGGCACTTGGCCAGTGCTAGCCATTGCTGGGCACTGGGTAAGAGGCTTAGAGTCAGAGAGTTTAAGGCCAGAAGGGACCACCAGATCATCTAGTCTGACCTCCTTCAAAGCACAGGCCACCAGCACCACCCAGCACTGGCACACCAAACCCAACAACCAAAATGAGACCAAAATATTACAGCCCACCGGAATGGCTTTTGGGAGCAGTGGCAATGCTTCCAATAGTCCTAGCCAACATGGCAACTCCTGTTGCATGGGATGATATATAGCCCTTTCCATCCATTGATCTCAAAGCACTTGACAAAGGAGTGTAGCGGCATTATCCCCATTTTACAGATGGGGAAACTGAGTCCTTCCTCCTAACACATCCCCTTTCTGGGGTGCCATTCACTCTCAGGTGCTTCTGCAGGAGTGGCTCCCCAGAAAGGGGACGGGTTCGGAGGCAGGACTCAGTTTCCCCATCTGTAAAATGGGGTTAATGCTGCTACCCTCCTTTGGGAGGCTGACACTCTGATGCACTACAGCTCTGCACTTGGAGAGAGGAAGGATGGTTCTGGGGTTAGATCACTGAGTCTCTGCCCTACTACAGACTGCTTTTGTGACCTTGGGCAAGTCACTTAGTCTCTCTGTGCCTCGGGTCCCCTTGTGTAAAATGGAGATAAGGGCACCATCCTACTTCACAGCGGGGTCATGAGGGGTTAAAGATTGTGTGGTGTTCAGATATCATGGTGGCGGAAAATAAGCACTGTCGGCCCATATCAATGTGCTTGGGAGAAAGAATAGTAGGTTATTATCTAAAGTCCCGGATCAGCCTCAGGAGTAAATATGTGAGTAGAAAGCGGGTCTGTCCCCCTGTTTTTAGGAATGGTCACATCCTTCCACAGAGAAAAGGAAAGTGCAAATTTCCAAGCTCCCTCGGACATAAGGGGCCTGAAGGGAATTGTTTTCTGCTTATTCTTGTTCATGGCATTTTAACGAAAATGGCTGATGACGTTTTGCTGAGAGCCAGTGATTGGGAGAGAGGGGGATGGGGGAAACCTCCAGTCTGGTTAATGGCTACGGCACGGAGAAGGGTATCTTTTTTCCCCTCAAAAGTGGTGATAATTATCAACCAAAAAAAAAAAATCTATCAGAAACATGAATTATCCCCGGCTCTCCCAGGGAACAGGATTTATATTCCGTTAATGTTCTTAAGCTGCTGATTATCATGATTGTCCACATGGCATTATATTTAATGATTTAATGATGAAGCCACCTTTGTGATGTCAGCTAGTTGTCATGGGGACTTTCCAGCCATGCTTCTTTGCAAGGCCGCTTAGATTTGTTTGTTTGATCTCTGGGGTGACTTCATTGTTGGGAAGGGAGCTTTGCTCAGTGAAATCGAGAAGGTTTATATTCCTCCTGCCTGGCTCCGCTTTGATGTCTTCATTGTTTGGTAAAGCATATTACATTGCCTTACTGGTGGCTTTGCAAGCCGGCACCGCTAGCCAGCGTCTTCAGTTTATTAGGAGGAGAGGTGAGCTCACGGACAAAGATGTAAGGGATGCTGGTCACATTTTCCTATCGCTTTCATGTCCTTTGGGTTCCCATTTCCTTACAATTTATACTAGGTGAGGCTAAGTCTTGGTAATTTCAGAGCTATCTATTTATCTGAGGTCCCCATTATCTTAGCATCAGAGCCGCATACAGTCTTCATCCTCACAACACCCCCGTGAGGTCGGGCAGTGCTCTTATACCCATTTTACAGATGGAAAAGAGAGGCTTCAAAGGTATTGAGATTCGTAGTTAACAATGGCAGGCTGAAGTTGGGAACCTGGGTTTACCCAAGTCTGGGGCTGGAGCCTTGACCAGCGCACCAGCCTTCCACATACCCGGCGTTTGGAAATTTCTTCCACACGTTGAACCTCTTGGGTCTGCGGAGCAGGGATGGGAATCTTCCACGAGGTTTGCAACTTCTGCTCAGGTGAGGAGGCCACGGGATCTCCCAGCGCCGCCGCCTCTTCTGTGATGCCTTTGAAAAAGAAGGCAGCCAAGCGAGACGTGGGTATTCAAAAAGTGATCTCCTGTCTGCTGTGAGTCTGGCTAGCACATTGTACGTCAGCCCGTGTTAGACCCCGATCCAGCAAACACGAGTCGCCCCTCCTGAACCATATGATCCCATGGACGTAGATTCTAAGGCAAAAAGGGACCAGTCCGATGAACCAGTCTGATCTCCTGTATAACACAAGCCAAGGAACTGCCCCAAAATAATTCCTAGAGCAGATCTGACCTCGCTAGCACTCCTTGCCTTGGGCCAGGGCTGCCAGGTCAGGCCCGTAGAATGTGACTAGGTCTTGTGGGAAATATTCTGGCTAAACGATTTTTCGATGGAGAGTCAGGTGTTTGGCTAACTGATGCCCTTTCACCACAAGGAAGTGCTTTCCACAGAAAATCTCCAAATCTCATCGCAAACGCTGTTGGCTGAAAATTGAAGTGTTTCAGCCCGTGGAACATTTTCTTATCTTTGATTTTTGGAGGAAAAGGCCACATTTTCCATGGAGGGCGGGGGGAAGAGCCCATTTCTTCACCAGCTCTAAATGTGAGCGGTTAGAGAGCGCTCCTAAATCAGTTAGGCCTTGCAGTGGGGCTAACGGCCTGTCCACACAGTCTGCAGCAGCGAGCCACCCAGCCCAGATAGACAGACTTGGGCTTGCACTGAAAATAGCAGTGTAAACATAGAATCTCAGGGTTGGAAGGGACCTCAGGAGGGCATCTAGTCCAACCCCCTGCTCAAAGCAGGGCCAATCCCCAGACAGATTTTTGCCCCAGATTGCTAAATGGCCTCCTGAAGGATTGAACTCACAACCCTGGGTGTAGCAGGCCAATGCTCAAACCACTGAGCTATCCTGCAGCTTGGGTGCTGAAGCCTGGAGAGGGGATGGGCTTCAGAACCTGGATTCAGCAGCTACATGGCCATTTTTACAACACTGGCACAACCCCCACCAGGCCCGGTCTGCCAGGCCAGCCTAGGAGGCTGGCTGCCGTGCGCTGTGTAGATTTATCCTATGTGACTTGCCCAAGGTGACACAAGATGTCGGTGGCAGAGGAGGGGACGGAGCCCAGGACTCCCAAGTCATAAGCTATCCCCTTAACCACTGGCCCATCCTTCCTTCACAGGGAATCACTGTGGTTTTATTCAAATGGAAGCTTCCCCCCCAATTCCTTTCTCGCCGCAGCAATACTGCCCTAACCTCGGCATTGTGTGTTGGATGTTTATTATTAGCAGTAGCGGCTAGCAGCTCTCATCATGGATCACGATCCCATTGTGCTAGGCGCTGTACAAACAGAATAAAAAGACAGCTCCTGCCCCAAAGAGCTTCCAGCGTGAGCAGCCCTTTGTTTTGCCTTGTTGAAGCCGATAGCAGGACCCGGGGCCCAGGCATCTTCTAGCTCCTCAGTGGGTGCAATCAGCGTGACGAGGAATCTGACAGCTGGTGCTTACATTCACGTACTCGCTTCCGCTCTCTCCCGCTCAGCAGCCTTCCCACACAATAGCTCCTCCGCCGCTTTGTCCTTCGCCACATCCTGGCACCTGGCACTCTCGGAATTAATGTGCCCATCTGCCAGCGCTTTGCACTCACAGCTATTGACCTGGTTCGGTTAGTGGGCATCCGGAGACCTAAGTGCCACTCCCCTCTGTGTGATTTTGGGCAAGTCACTTCGCCTTGAATCCTTTTATGGGCCTGTGAATTGGCTCTGTGTGTGTGTGTGTGTGCGCACACACGCTCACACCACTGCAATCTACCGGGTAGAATCAGAGCTACTCAACTGTGTGTCCTAGGCCCAACACTGCTACTAGCAAATGAAGATTCTCCTACAGCTCAGTGTCGGGGGACCTGAGCGTTGAAAGCGGGACAGGCTGAGTCCCTAGGCCACTCTTACCACTAAGCTCTGAGTAGCCATCTTGTGCAGTGTAGTGACAACCAGGAAGCTCAAGGTGGCTCCAAATTTGCAGTGTTGTTTGAAACCCCCTGACCCACCCAGCCCCACTTTTTGTTTGTTTAGCTGTTTTGTGGGACTTTTAGAATTCACAATATGGTACAGACACCTTCCAAGCATCCCACAAACCTTTACCTCTCCTAGTCTGACCTGCATAGCGCAGGTCTGTACATTTCACCAGTTACCCCGTATTGAGCACAATGACTTTGATTAGACTCAAGCATTGAAGTCCTCATGAGACTAAATGGCTGTGTGCCGCAGGCAGAGACCAAGGTTCCACCCATGCCCGAGGCCCCTGCATTGGCAGGGAATTGATTAGGTGCCAATCTGTGCCCGCTGGGAAATTTTTTACCGACCCCCTCTAGTGATCAGTGTGACCCTGAGCATGTGAGCAAGACACACCAGCCAGGCACATAGGAAAGAATTCTCTGTACCTCGCACCAATCTACTTCAGTGTTGGTCATGTCCTGAGTCCAATCCAGTTTCATGGGTTCTCTCCAGATTTTGCATCCAGTTTGGATTCCTCGTGGAGCACAGGTTGGGTGACCAGACAGCAAGTGTGAAAAATCGGGACGGGGGGGGGGGGTGTAATAGGAGCCTATATAAGAAAAAGCTCCAAATATCGGGACTGTCCCTATAAAATCAGGACATCTGGTCACCCTAAGCTCAGGGCTTTAGGCGTTGAGAGGCTGTTTTAGGTGTAGACTGGTCCCAGTCTTGCAAAATGTCGCATTAACTATTAACCCAGTGGGCTGTGAAACACACAGTAACATTGCACTGGCTTCTGACAATTATACCAGTACAGCATCCCTCACACACACACACACACATCCCCACACACACACACAGAGCTGGCAAAGAGCCTCACCCCCAACTTGCAGTACTCCCTGCTATTCCAGTCCTGGGATCCCCGTGCAATTCTGCCAATACAACTCTGATCGACGGTACCTGCTTATTACAGTCCTAGACCTCTGCTGGACTGACTTCCACTCCTGTGTTGAATTATGCAGTGAACAAACCCACTCCACCATCGTCCATTAGCACTGGCGGCCTTTGTGGAGAAATGTTGCCGTTAGGGCTGTCAATTAATTGCAGTTAAAGGCACGCGATTAACGCAAAGCAAATGAACTAGATTTTAAAAAACAGTCGTGATTAATGGCAGTTGTAATCGCACCGCTAAACAATAAGAGGATCCCAATTTACATTTATTATAAATGCTTTTGGACATTTTCAAAGATATTGATTTCAATTACAACCCGGAATACAAAGTGTACAGTGTTCACTTTATGATATTATTTTAGATTACAAATGTTTGCACTGTCAAAAGATAAACCAAAGAAATAGTATTTTTCTGTTCACCTCATACAAGTACCGTAGTGCAATCTCTTTCTCGTGAAAGTGCAACTTACAAATGTTGATTTTTTTTTGGCTACATAACTGCACTCAAAAACGAAACAATATCAAACTTTCGAGCCTACACTTGTCCTACTTCTTGTTCAGCCAATCGCTCAGGCAAACAAGTTTGTTTACCTTTACGGGAGATACTGCTGCCCGCTTCTTATTTACAATGTCACCTGAAAGCGAGAACAGGCGTCCGCATGGCACTTTTGTCGCCGACGTTGCAAGGTATTTCCGTGCCAGATGTGCTAAACATTCCTATGCCCCTTCCTGCTTCGACATTTGTAAGTTGCACTTTCACTTTCAATGTAGTTGCAAATGTAGAGAAACACCCACAAATACTTAGCATACATTTAAATGAGTGTTCCATTAGGGTTAAACAGTGCAATGAAAACGGCGACGAAGCACGGTTCTTTTTGTTTAATCTCGTGACGAACGGCGATTATATTTTTGAATTATTTGACAGCCCTAGTTGCCAGGGCCGGCTCCAGGCACCAGCAAAGGAAGCAGGTGCTTGGGGCGGCCAAGGGGAAGGGGCGGCACGTCCAGGGTCTTCGGCGGCAATTCAGCGGCAGGTCCCTCAGTCCCTCTTGGAGCAAAGGACCCGCCGCCGAATTGCCGCTGAAGAATGAAGCGGCGCGGCTGAGCTGCCGCCGATCGGGGCTTTATCTTTTTTTTTTTTTTCCCCGCTGCTTTGGGGCGGCAAAAAAGCTGGAGCTGGCCCTGCAAGTGGCCATATATTGACCAGAGAGGCAACACAAATAGTGAGTGTGATAAATTAGCCTCGGGCTTGGGTTTGGGATCAGCGCTGCCTGTCGCAGCTCTATGGCATTTGAGGGCATAAATTGATCCGAGGGGAGGTGGTGTGCAGGAAGTTGCTGTGAAATCATTACACCATCAATAACCCGAGGGGAGGGGGTTTTGTTTGTTTTATTTAACAAACAATCCAAGGGCTGTCTGTGTCCCTGTGAATTCTCCCCGGCTGGCACTGTAATGTGTGGTCTCTAAATCACATTCACAGAGCTCTCATCACTAATCTAGCCCTCCCATTTGATGCTGTGTGTGAAGTGTGCATGAGAAACAAATGGCGCGTGATCACATCTAGCGACCAGAGGCCTCCAGAAGGGGATGAAAGGACAGGTTTAGCTATGGGCACATTGATGCCATACTCATGACTGGGCTATTGAAGTGCTGCACTGCTGGGCGGGGGGGTGCCACAGGGTACCAAGGTGTTCTGTGTGCGTTCACACCAAATGGCAAAGGGTTTGTGTCTTCATCCCACCGCAAAGGTGGCACTGCGGAGGTGGAGGGTGGCCAGCAGGAGGAAGCTAACCACAGCCCAGCGTGGGAAAGGTATCAGCTTCCTGTTTCATTCAAGAGAGGGTGCCCCCTGCTGCGGCACTCAGGCATTGGGGCCAGCACTGTCGCGGAGGGGAGATCACCCCCTACTGCTCTACCCACTCCACTGCCTGCTGCCCAGCGCCTCCTGGCACCGCACTGGGGTTAGCACTAGCACCAAGGGGCTGAGACAAAAACCAGACGTGAGGTTTTCTCTGGTATCCCACATGGAGGACGCCATTGGCAAAAGCGCGCCGCTCCGCCTCCACCGGCGTGACCTTGTGCACACGCGTTTGAGATCATGCTGGGCAGCGCGGTGCGCTCTTCGAAATAGAGTCCTCCGTGCAGCATGGCCTCACCTGCCCCATGCTCGCGAGGGCATGCCAGCGGAGGCGGGGTCACGCAGGTGGGGGCAAGCCACGCCACTCCTGGACATACCGGCATGTCTGGTATTCTGGGCTCTGAAACCCAGGCCTGTCCGAAGCAGTTCGCTCTCCAGCAGGGGGAAAAGCAGAACAAGAGACTGGGCCCCCGTGTGATTGGTGATGAAGCGGCTGAGTCTGGGGGGCAAGGGGAGCTGCTGGCAATGTCCTGATGAGAGGTGGCAAGAAGAAAAAGGCATCTCCGGTGAGGAGAAAACTGAAGCTTTGGGCTATTTCTTTATTCTAGTTCGTTGGTTATCGGTGATTAACGTCTGCCGTGAACAAGGGGTTATTGAAGGTAAAGTCTGACTCAGACTGGTTTATATAGCCACAGGGGAAACTGAGGCACAGCTCGGGGCCTGGGCCTATGACAGGTCCCTTCCGGCCTTGTAATCTCTGCGTCCGATTTCTCTGATAGGGCACAAAGGCCTGTTTGCTAATAATAGACCTGCAATGTCCCCCTCGCTCTGTCATTCCTCTGGTGCTAACGCTAATAGGATACTGCTTTGGGCTTGCCACGGGAGCTGTCTTCTCAGCTCGTGGTGCCTAGAGTCATCCCCGTGAAAATGAAATTTGCCGATATGCTAAGGCAGTTGCTATTGCAGGAAATAAGGTGCCAGCTTCACATTATCACCGAGATAGCGTTAAAACAGACAGGGAATGATCGTACGGGCAAACAGCCAGTACGAAGGGAAAATTACCGCCGGCCCTTTGCTCTAGATTTGCTTTTCTTTCTTTCCTCCTTGGCTCCTGCTTTCATCCTTGTTTGCAAAGAAAGTTTTTGAAAGAACAAACATGGCATTTACTAAGTGGCAACTGGGTTTCCATGTTGAAATAATAATAATCAAGTCCATGAGTCAGTATTCCAGAAAAAAGATCCAGTTGGCCGGGCACCATAGCAACCTGCAAAGCTCGCCATAGCAACTTGCAAATCTCTTTTTTAAAAAGGTTTGTGCCCAGCGCCCTGCATCCTGTGCTATTAACTGTTCCCTGTGTTTGTGTCTCTTTCTTCCAGACAACGGGTACAGAGAATGCCTCACGAATGGGAGCTGGGCAGCCCGCGTCAATTATTCCCAGTGCCAGGAGATTCTCGACAAGGAGGTACGTGCCCATGGACCATTTGAACCAGGTCGTGTTTGTTCCGGGGGGTTGGAAGGAGGAAGAGGAAATCAAGTTTTAAAAGGAAGCATGTGTCTTCAAGAAGTTTTAGGGTTTGACAGTAATGAGCTTCGGTGGATGGGCGTCTTTAGGGAGAGGAGTAGCACGTGTAAGGATGAGGCAACATCAGCGGGGAATCAAACCTAAGGCCGCTGGATCATAACGCACAGACCTTTGCTCCCTGACCGGATGTTGTTAGCCAGGCCCACAGCAGGGTCTTTGACTTCTCTATAAGTGACCCAGGCACCGCTATAAGGTGACAGAGTGCCACAATGAGTGAGCGTGGGTTACACACCGTGTGCATCGTGAGCCATCCGTGTTCACAAGCAGCCATCTCGATGCACCAGGAGCTTTTAGGGTGACCACCTAGGGAGTAAAGGACAAGCTGCATGACCAGCATAGAACAAAGTGTATCCCAGTCCAGGGGGTTTTACACGTGGCATGAAATAATCCATTGGCCGCACAGGGCATGATTCACAGCACAATTATCACTGAAATGCAGGACAGAGCGTCCCCTCTATTGACTTGATAGCAGGACAGTACGTAACAAATCCAGGGCATCCCTTCAAATAAAGCACCCTAGGAACCATTGTCTAGGCCAGCGTGACTCAGATTGAAGCTGCAAGTGGCTCTGTAATGTGTCTCCCGCGGCTCTTTGCAGCACATATTAAGACACTGTGTGATTGAATTATTAACCTAAGTAATTAACCAATCAGGATGCTTTTGCTATGTTATTAACCAATCGTAGTGGATAAAATAGTAATACTTGGTCAATCATTTTGCTGTGAGATAGATAGATAGATAGATAGATAGATAGATAGATAGATAGATAGATAGATAGGAGGGGATGTATGGGGATAGATAGATAGATAGATAGATAGATAGATAGATAGATAGATAGATGGGAGGGGATGTATGGGGATAGATAGATAGATAGATAGATAGATAGATAGATAGATAGATAGATAGATAGATAGATAGATGGGAGGTGATGTATGGGGGGGGAGAGAGAGAGAGTAAATGAAATAATTAATTTCACTACTGTGGCTCTTTTGGGTAATGTTGATCGCTCATTTGCTCCTGAACTGCTGAGATCTGAATGTCACTGGTCTCTGCAGAAATCTGGCCAGGGGTTGGGGATAATGTTGCTTCCTGGCTCAAGAAGTACATGATATTTTAGGAACCATTTAGGGCTGTACTAATTTCTCGGTAACTGATGTAAACTAGTGACAGTCCTTACCAGCTGGTAGCCAGTCGCGGAATGAGTTTGTCGGGTCTCAGTTCGATTCTTCCTGGACACGTCTCGGTAACACAACACAAGCCACTGTCAGGTGGCATGAGTGGAGTCCCCTGTGGAGAGTCTCAGCAAAGATGCCAAAGGTTGAATGGGATGTGCAAGCGGCTCTGAACCCTGGGCAGCACTTAGTGCCTTACGCACTAGGCCCGCTCGAGCACTATCAATTCACTGGAGGGAGGGAAAGTCGCAAAGAACAAAATAGATCAGCGTCTTGTATCTGCCCATGCAGCGGCACCGTTCATAAATCCACCGGCTGAGATTCCAAGTGGAAAGGAGCCAGGGTGGCTTTGCTCCCAAGGCTAGACTGCAACCGGGGCCAAAATCGTCCCTCGTCTGAAGTAGGCAGCCCAGATGGCTGCCTCTCCACAGTGTGTTGCCCTTCCTGGCCCATCACAACTGTGGGGGAATGGAGAGCCATGTCATAAGCCTCTAGAGGCCAGGGCCGCCCAGAGGATTCAGGGGGCCTGGGGCAAAGCAATTTCGGGGGCCCCTTCCATAAAAAAAAGTTGCAATACTCTAGTAACATGTATTTGGAAATGTAAAAAATAACCAGTGAAATACATTCAAAAATTATTTTTTAGTAATTTGATAATACACAAAATACATTATTTAAAAACATTAAATGCTTTAATGGTATATATACATTTACAATTACATAGTGGACTGTCGCTGGGTGATGGTTGGTGCCAATGGGCTGTCGCTGCCTGGGTGTGGCGCTGCTGTTGCCCAGGGCTGGGTGGGGAGCTGGGCTCTGGGTTGGGGGGTGCCCGGCTCACAGGGGCTGGGCTCAGAGCTGGGGGTCAGGGCTGTGGGGGGATGGGGTCAGGGGGTGCCCAGCTCAGAGGGGCTGTGCTTAGAGCTGGGGGTCAGGGCTGTGGGGGGATGGGGTCGGGGGGAGCCCGACTCAGAGGGGCTGGGCTCGGAGCTGGGGGTCAGGGCTGTGGGGGGGCAGAGGGGTGTCCGGCTCAGAGGGGCTGGGCTTGGAGCTGGGAGTCAGGGCTGTGGGGGATGGGGTCGGGGGGTGCCTGGCTCAGAGGAGCTGGGGATCAGGGCTGTGGGGGGGCAGAGGGGTGTCCGGCTCAGAGGGGCTGGGCTGGGAGTCAGGGCTGCAGGAAATGGGGTTGGGGGCTGCCTGGCTCAGAGGAGCTGGGGATCAGGGCTGTGGGGGGGGTCGGGGGGGGGGGGTCCGGCTCAGCGAGGCTTACCATGCTGCTTACTCCCGCCTCCCCTCACTCCGGGATCCTCAGCGTGCCGCATCCAGGAGCGGCCCTGGACAGCGCTGCAGCGGCATGGCTCCAGCGGGGCGTGAGCTCCCACTGATCGGCCCGGAGCTCGGAGCCCCACCCCCTTACCAGGCAGCTCTGAGCAGGAGGAACTCAGGCCCCGCTGGAGTGACGCCGCTGCAGCGCTGTCCAGGGCCGTTCCTGGATGCGGCACGCTGAGGGGCCGGGGGAAGACGGAGGTGGGGGCGAGCCTCTGATATTCTTGTGGGGGCCGCTGCGGGGCCCGGGGCAAATTGCCCCACTTGCCCTCCCTCCCCTCCGGGGCGGCCCTGCTAGAGGCCAGGACAGCTGGGAGGGAGATCCCTTCTCTAGGGTTTAAAGCCAGAAGGGATCATTGCCGTCATCTAATCTGACCCTCTGCATAACACGGGCCATAGAACCCACCCCGTACTTCCTGCAGCCAGCCCTTAGCATCTGGTGGAGCTAGAAAGAGGCATCTAATCTCAGGGTAAAGACTCCAAATGAGGGAGACGGCACCACGCCCCTGAGCCAGCTGTTCCATTGGCCACGTTAAGAACGTGCCTCTAAGTTTCAGTCTGAACGCGATGGATTCCAGCATCCAGTCGCTGGCTCTGGCTCTGCCATCGCTTGCTAGATGAAAGCGCCCTCTAATGATCACAGATCTCATCTCGTTCCTTCTGCTTCGTTGGCCCTCACCTAAAATGGAATCCATGGTGCAAAGGAGCTCCAGGAGCTTCCTCTCCTCGCTGCATGCCCACGGGCCACTGAAGAAAGGTGATGGCAGGGACATGTGTAGCAGGGGATGTGGGGGAATGAGAAATGGGAGGGTCTTGCAGGACCCCAATGGATTCATCATGGGCCCCTCAGAACAGGGAGGAAGGGAGGGCAAAGACTGATTAATTGCAGCCGATAAAGCCTCCTGGTATTTAAGATGCCTAGGAAGGAGTACTGCAGAAAGGGATTTGGGGGGTCATAGTGGATCACAAGCTAAATATGAGTCAACCGTGTAACGCTGTTGCAAAAAAAAGCAAACATCCTTCTGGGATGTATTAGCAGGAGTGTTGTAAGCAAGACTCGAGAAGTAATTCTTCTGCTCTACTCCGCGCTGATTATGCCTCAGCTGGAGTATTGTGTCCAGTTCTGGGCACCACATTTCAGGAAGGTTGGGGATGAATTGGAGAAAGTCCAGAGAAGAGCAACAAAAATGATTACAGGTCTAGAAAACATGACCTATGAGGGAAGATTGAAAAAATTGGGTTTGTTTAGTCTGGAGAAGAGAAGACTGAGAGGGGACATGATAGCAGTTTTCAAGTACATCAAAGGTTGTTACAAGGAGGAGGGAGCAAAAGTGTTCTCGTTAACCTCTGAGGCTAGGACAAGAAGCAATGGGCTTAAATTGCAGCAAGGGAAGATTAGGTTGGACATTAGGAAAAACTTCCTAACTGTCAGGGTGGTTAAGCACTGGAATAAATTGCCTAGGGAGGTTGTGGAATCTCCATCATTGGAGATTTTTAAGAGCAGGTTAGACAAACACCTGTCAGGGATGGTCTAGATAATACTTGGTCTTGCCGTGAGTGCAGGGGACGGGACTAGATGACCTCTCGAGGTCCTTTCCAATCCTACGATTCTATTCTGCTATCACTTGCCGGGAAGGGTTTTCTCACCAAGTTAATTGCTGATTCTCAGGTTGGATGAGTGCCTGACAGTAGGGGCAAAGAATTAGTTTAATTGGCACGCATGTCTTCTCCTGAGCCCGCACTGCTCTGGCCGAAACCCACCACCACCCCTCAAGGGTGGGAGGGAAAAGGAATCAGTTGAGATATTGGATGTATCAAATTTCCAGGCACCTTTGCTCAATTCTAATTACATCAGAGACCTCTGGGATTTTCACCCAGGCCTCTCCACCAAGCGGGGCTGCTGGAGGCGCAACGTGGTTGTATCAGACATTAGCTGCCTTCACCTTCTTGGGCCCAGCACCGGCAGAGCCATGCATGGTGCCTTGCAGCCCACAGTTCGGCCTGCTGACTCTGCGGAGCGCTCAGCGCTCTGGACAGACGAGGCCCAGCTCTCAAACGTCCCAGCCTTTGCCGACCCATCCAGCCTTGAAGACTTCGGGAGCATAGCTGCCTACAGAGCGGAGAGGGGAAAGTCTTCGATTTCCCCCCTCCCCCATGACATTCTGGCTCAGTTCCCCTCCCTGCTCACGGCCGAAGGCTTCCCTCTGCCATTTCAGGAGAACCCGAATGGTAACTATGGGGCAGTCTGAAACAATCCAACCCCTAACGCAAGTGACCCTAGACAAAGGTGTGTGTATGAGCCACCTGCTCTGCAACCTGCCAGACCGGGTCAGAACCAGTCAGCGGCTAACCAGGCATCAGGCCTCTCTGGGCTCCTTGTCTCACCTCAAGGGACTCCAGCCCCTTTGTCAGTGCAGCTCAGGCTCCCAAGTGCCTAAGTCTCTTTGGAAAACAGGATTTGTGCTCCTAGGTCACTTAGGGCCAGATCCATAGCAGTTAGGCACCTAAATACTTTTGAGAATCTAGGCCTTCGGTGCCTTTGAAAATGTGACCACCCTCTTGCCCCCCACCCTCCCAGGCCTTAATTATAAAAGCTCTGGGTTCAAAAAAGAGCTAGACAAGTTCACGGAGGATAGGTCCATCAGTGGCTATTAGCGAAGATGGTCAGGGTGCAACCCCATGCTCGGGGCACGCCATAACCTCCGACTGCCAGAAGCCGAGAGAGGAAGACGGGGTGGATCACTCCAAATTGTCCTGTTCTATGCACTCTCCCTGAAGCTCTGCTACTGGCCACAGAGACAGGATACTGGGCAAGATGGACCATGATGTGACCCAGCGTGGCAGCTCTTACGTTCTTCGGACCATCCTTCCCCTGTACATTGAGATTCTAGCCCAGATTTTCAAAAGTGGCCTGAGATACAAGGGGTGCCCCAGACTTCGGGTTCTCAAGCTGAGACACCAGCTAGAGGCTGGATGTTCAGAACTTGCTGATCCACCCATACTCTGGAAATCAGGTCCTGGGCAAGTGCCTCCTGCGAAGCATCCCACGTTCAAGGACCCCAAATCACTAGACACCTTTGAAAAGCTTGACCGGCCTTTCCATTTTAATGCTTGAGGGTGTTAGACATGAAACAGGGAAGGAGCTTTTAAAAAATGTCAGGCCTGATTTTCATTGATATCAAGGACAGCTTGTGCTGCATAAAAGGGCCTGCAAGTGGGAGTGAATTCCATCTACGCTTACTTAGATATCTTCCACACTGTCAGAGCCTTAATGTCGATGCAAATCAAGGCCCGTGAATTTTTGTCTTGAGATATCCTGGTGATTGGCTCCGTGAGGTCTGTGCCGAGATCTTGTATTTTCCTTTTTTGCCACTTTCTTAAAGATTTAATACAAAGAGATTTTAAAACGAGACTCCCGCAGCAGGGCTGAGATGTTATCGAGTGCAGGCTCGTGCACATTCGGTATCGGCTGCCTCATCTCCTTACAGGGCTTTCATGGCCAACAGCGCCCCCTGTGGATTCATTGTGCTCCTCCGCCCCGGGCTCCTCCAGGCCAGGAAGGAGGCAGCTGCAGGTACCTGTGGGCCCTGCACTATAAAAAAGATGTCGAGCAGTTGACTGGAATCTAAAGAAGGGCAGCAACATGGATTAAAAGAGGCTTGGGGAACCCAACCCCCCAGAGCCAGATGGAGAGAGTCAGTAGGATAGAGTGGTTAGAAAAGCTACGAAAAACACAGCGGGAATCTAGCATGGCGTTTGCAAGCCGTCACTCTGCTCACGTGTTACTATATTCCTTCCTCCTGCCCTATGTCTGTCTTGTCTACAGAGACGGTAAGCTCCTCAGGGCAGGGACAACAATAACAATTGTGAGCTCTTTTGTCAGTAGGTCCCGAAGCACTTTACAAAGCAGTGACCCTCGGCAGCCACGAACTTCCAGCTTATCCACCGTTGTTGTGTCTTTTCTCTCTCAGAGGAAGAGCAAACTGCATTACCACATTGCTGTCATCATAAACTACCTGGGACACTGCGTCTCGCTAGGGGCCCTACTCCTTGCCTTTGTCCTTTTCATGCGCTTGAGGTAAGAGACCCAAGAAGCCCATGGCGGGTGTTCGAGTTCTTTATTCTCCTCCTCCTCCTTTCTCCCGCCAGTAAGCAGCCAGAGATAGGTACTCTTGTGCAGCTCACTGGGATTGAGATGGAAGAACTAGACTTGGTCAGAAACATTTTTGTCTCCATCTACATTTTCCAAGGAAAATTTCAGTATTTCAGCAGAAATTTGAATAACAACAAATTTCGGCCAAAACCCTCAATATTTTGATTTGGAAATGCCTCATGGGCATTGTAGTTCTGGTCCTTCATGCTTCCATTCTCTTCTATAGGCCAGGCTCTCTAATTGGACTACATCTCCCATGATGAACCACAGTCTTGGGGAGGAAGGGTGGTGCATTATGGGAGTCCATCCCAAGGTGCATCATGGAAGATGTAGAGCAGCCGGGGAGCCTGGCCCATGGAGGACAATGGGGATATTAGGCACCTGAACTACAGCTCCCATGAGGCATTGCGGCAGTAAATCAAAACTGAAATATTTCAAGTTTTGGCTGAAATATTTTGATTGGGCGCATTTTGTTTTTCAAAACAAAATTTCCAAGGAAAGCAGGCATTTTTCACAAAAACAGTTGTTTAATTAAAAATCCGATTTTCTGACACAAAAACAGTTTAGACAAGAAATTTCCGAGCAGTTCTAGGAAGCACTGTTTTGAGCCCCTGCTTGCATTTTCCATATTGTCCATATTCCCCAACACTCCCCACAGACCTATAAATCGGAGAGCTTGGGGAACGGATTACTACCTCTTTGCCTGAAAGATTAACTGTTTGTGTCTTTTTCCGCTCAGTCGAGTTGGTGGACAATTTTTTAACAAGTATCAGGGGGTAGCTGTGTTAGTCTGTATCTACAAAAACAACAAGGAGTCTGGTGGCACCTTAAAGACTAACAGATTTATTTGGGCATAAGCTTTCGTGGGTAAAAACCTCACTTCTTCAGATGCATGGAGTGAAAGTTACAGATGCAGGCATTATATACTGACACATGGAGAGAAGGGAGTTACTTCGCAAGTGGAGAACCAGTGTTGACAGGGCCAATTCAATCAGGGTGGATGTAGTCCACTCCCACTAACAGATGAGGAGGTGTCAATTCCAGGAGTGGAAAAGCTGCTTCTGTAATGAGCCAGCCACTCCCAGTCCCTATTCAAGCCCAGATTAATGGTGTTAAATTTGCAAATGCATTTTAGTTCTGCTGTTTCTCTTTGAAGTCTGTTTCTGAAGTTTTTTTGTTCAATGATAGTGACTTTTAGATCTGTAATAGAATGACCAGGGAGATTGAAGTGTTCACTTACTGGCTTTTGTATGTTACCATTCCTGATGTCCAATTTGTGTCCATTTATTCTTTTGCGGAGGGACTGTCCGGTTTGGCCAATGTACATGGCAGAGGGGCATTTCTGGTACATGATGGCATATATAATATTAGTAGATGTGCAGGTGAATGAGCCCTTGATGGTGTGACTGATGTGATTGGGTCCTCTGTTGGTGTCGCCAGAGTAGATATGGGGACAGAGTAGGCAACGAGGTTTGCTACAGGGATTGGTTCCCGGGTTGGTGTTTCTGTGGTGCGGTGTGTAGTTGCTAGTGAGTACTACACACCACCCTGATTGAATTGTCCCTGTCAACACTGGTTCTCCACTTGCGAAGTAACTCTCTGCTCTCCATGTGTCAGTATATAATGCCTGCATCTGTAACTTTCACTCTATGCATCTGAAGAAGTGAGGTTTTTACCCACAAAAGCTTATGCCCAAATAAATCTGTTAGTCTTAAAGGTGCCACCAGACTCCTTGTAATTTTTCAACAAAACAATTTTTGTTGGAAAATTCTGATTCATTCAAACCAAAACTGTTAGTGGGAAAGAGTCTGATTTGACAAAGTTCCCATTTCAAAACTTTTTAAAAAAAAAAATATTCCAATTTGTCAAAACGTCCCGTTACGACATTTTCTAAATGAAAAGTTCCAGGTTGAAAATGACTTTTCATTACAAAATTTAAGCTCATTGTAAAAAAAAAATTAGAATTTTAGTATTTCAGTTGGTGGAAAATTTGGAATTTTTGACTTTTTGTCCCAATTCAAGATGGGAAAGTTTTTCAAAATTGCAAAATGTTCATGGGATTCTGACCGGCGCTGGGCCGGGCTGCGATGCTGGTCTCGGCTCGGGAGACGGTCTGTGCTGCACGGGGCAGGACAGCTCAGGGACCTGAGTACAGGAGCTTTTACTCTTCAGAGCCAGGCCAGCAAACACAGCCTGATTCAAGCCAATGGGCGTTACTTGTCCCTGCAGTGAGAGACTAAGGCCCCGGGCTGGTAGTGACTGAAAGTGTTGGTGGCTCGGCTGCCTGTGTGAAATGAGTTGGGTGTGGAGAGGAAAGGAGACAGGCCTCCATCCCACAGAAACAACCGCCAGCACCAACAAAGAGCCAGGCGGGTTTACTAAGGGGACTTGGCTGGCATATTATCCTGGCTCACACAAACACACACACTCACTCAGAGGCACACAAACAGGGGCCTTGCAGACACAGAGCCAGAGGGATTTGCTCAGGAGATTTGGCCGGCATGTCCTGGCTCTCTCTCTCACACACACACGCACACACACACAGCACTGTGGAGAGGCACCACTAAGTCCCCTCTCTACAGGGACTTAGGGTCCCTCTACACAACAATTAAACACTCGCGGCTGGCCCGGGTCAGCTGATTCGGGCTCGCAGGACTCGGTCTGTGGGGCTGTGAAATTGTGGCGTAGACATTCGGGCTTGGGCTAGAGCCTGGGCTCTGGGACCCCCTTAAGTCCCTTGTAGGTCACCAGTTTGCCTGCAGCCCAGTTCAGTGGGGACGAAGAGCTGCTCCCACCTAGTAGACGGTTGAGATGAGTGTCACCATGTTTGAGGTGAGATCTAGACCTGTGACGGGGTGTGTCACCCTTTTAGATACAGAGTATAACCCCTGGTGTGTTGGGGTTCACTGAACTGGGCAGGCCAGCTGAAACTCATCATCTGATACCAGTGAGCCCCTTGCCCCCTGGCCGAGGGGTGCTCTTAGGGTTGCAATGAGTTAGGTGGGTCTCAGCTCCAGCTCCCCCATCACACTTGGCACTGATTGGCCAGCTCCGCCGGTGGACATCAGGGAGGCGGGGGAAAGATTAGACAGGGCAGAGGACGGTACTGCTTTGACTCCGAACGGCAAAGGTGTCCTAACAGCCCCTTCCCATCCCTTCTTGTGCGCACAGGAGCATCAGGTGCCTGCGGAACATCATCCACTGGAACCTGATCACAGCCTTCATCCTACGAAATGCCACCTGGTTCGTGGTGCAACTCACCATGAACCCGGCCGTGCAGGCGAGCAATGTGGTGAGTCCAGTGGCGGCCAGGGTGGGCTGCTACACGCCCAGCCTGCCGGGCATTGCCCAGCCCACGTAACAATCGCAGTGACGCGGCAGCAGCACGAGCGAGTCACATGGTCCCGGGGGGCACTGAAGCCTCTGGCCACCGCAGCTTGGCTGCTATTTTTAGACACGTTCGCTAGATTAAAGCTAGCGCTGGTCTGGCCACCCGGGCTGCAGTCCAGTCACACACCCGAGGTGCAGTGGGAACATATCCTGAGGGCGCCAGGCACTGCCCAGGGTCCAACGTTCCATGTCTGGGCATCTCGGGCACTGCCTTGGGTGTAATGTTGCACACCCAGCATGTTGGGCACTGCCTTGAGTGCCACATTGCACACCCAGGATACTGGGCACTGCCTTGAGTGCCACGTTGCACACCCAGGATACTGGGCACTGCCTTGGGTGCCATGTTGCACGCCCAGGATACTGGGCACTGCCTTGGGTGCCATGTTGCACGCCCAGGATACTGGGCACTGCCTTGGGTGCCATGTTGCACACCCAGCGTGCCGGGCCCCGCCCAGGGTGGTATGTGATACCCAGTGTGCTAAGTCGTAGCACTGGGTGGTGCTGCCCCCATGTGGCACGTGTTGCCTGGCCCAGTGGGCGAGGTGCTGCCCAGCCGGGGTGGGCGGTGGGCCCTGCAGCCGAGAGCTGTCACAGTGACAAGTCGCTGCTGCTGCGGCTAGAGTGGCACTAACCAAAGGGGCAGGTGGTGCCAGCATGGGCATCGCCCCGCTCGTAGCAGTGACCGGTGCTGTGCCTGGCTCCCAGCAGGCAGGCAGCTCAGGCCAGTGCAGGCTGGTCCCCGGTGATGTGGGCTCCCCCAGTGTCGAGGGCAGAGCGCTGGGGCGCAGCAGGACCCACGGGGAGAAGCGGGCCCCGCTGGGTCTGCTGGGGCCCCATTGAGGGGATTCTCAGCCCCGTTATCTCTGAGCCCTGATGTCTCACCAGGGGCCCTGCAGCCGCCGCAGCCTCAGCACAGCTGTCGGGGACGGGGGAGCCCATCACCACCCCTCGGGGCCCCGGCCTGTGTCTGTTGTGTGGTTGCATGTGTGAGTTCATCGCCCGGAGCAGCCTGCCTCCGGGGACGCGATTAACCTGGCGCTCGGACCTCCCGGCCCCGAGGCCCCCCCGGGGTCATCGGAACCTCGGCAAGGTAGTGCAGAGGGGAGGAGACATGCACCCCTGAGCTTTGCCTGGGGAGGATGACGGGGGTGCCAGAGTTAGTCTATAGCCTAGACCAAGGGCTACTGACCCCCCCCCGCCCCTGCTGCTTCCAACTGAGGCACCAGAGCCCCCAGGGCTCCTCCACCCTGCCCCCCACCCCCACAGACCTGGCTAGTTTTCTGCAGACGGATGTGCAGCTCCTTGGGTTCAAACCCTTCCGGCTGCCCTGCCTGGGCTCCCAGCGGGGTCCCCCAGGGGTGTAGGCCAAGGGGTAAATATCACCAGCTCCAGGGGCTCTCCAGTGCTTTGCTTCTCGTGGCAGCGCCGGATTCTTCACAGCCGGCAAAGAGCTGAGAACGCGGGTAGGTGCTGGGCAAACTCCCCCGCCCTCTGCTCTGCTGCTGCACCTCGCTCCTGAACCACACCCACTGCCGAAGTTCGCACCCAGGGCTGGGATGTGTCCAGCAGGACCGGCCCCTTCTAACCCTCTCCCAGCAGCCCTCGCTTGCAGGTCAGCCTGGCTCCAGCCTGGCATTGTGGGTGGTGATTGGCAGGAGATGGGGGGGTTACATGGTCTCTGTGAGGGGAGGGGAAAGGGGGGCATGAAACCATAGCAGAGGAGAAGAAGCCAAGTCCATGCCCAGGCCACCCCTGGAACATGCCCGTGCCTGGGGCCTCTCAGCAGGGAATCACCTGTGTGAGCTGCACCAGGCGCAGTCAGCCCTGGGGGTGGGTATCACGATGCAAGCAGGTCGCACCTTGCGTTAATTTACTGTATGTGGAAGGCCATGGAGCGAGCCGAGAGGCGCAGGGATGGTGCAGTTAGGGGACTACCCTGGGACTTAGGTGACCTTTGTTCAAATCTGTGTTAAGCCACTGAGCGCTTGGGTTAGTTTGTGCCTCAGTTTCCCATGTGCTGCAGAGGGTTAATAGCAGCGTCCTGCTTCACAGGGAGTGTTGTGAGGATAACTATATGAACAATTGTGAGATGCTTTGATGCTACAATAACGGGGACTAGATAAGAACTAAAGTAGAGTCAAGAGAGTTGGGTTCTCTGCCACTGACCCACTGGGTCTCCTTAGGCAAGTCACTTTCTCTGTGTGCCTCAGTTTCCCCTCGGTAATATGGAGCTGCTGGGGCTTCCTACCTTTGAGCGCCTGTAGGAAGTGTGCTGTCTGCGTTCAGCACCAGATGAATCAAGCAGCCCAGCGGGAAGAAGAAACTCTGAAATGGCTGGGCTGATCGTTTTATGGCTTCATGGTCTGCTCCTAACACACATCCTCTCCTGCTTCCTTTGTGTCCCTCCCCACCATGGCAGGCCTGGTGCCGCCTGGTCACAGCCACCTACAATTACTTCCACGTCACCAACTTCTTCTGGATGTTCGGCGAGGGCTGCTACCTCCACACGGCCATTGTGCTCACCTACTCCACCGACAAGCTCCGCAAGTGGATGTTCATCTGCATCGGCTGGTGTAAGTCCCAAGGGTGGGCACCAGCGCTGCATGCGGGGATCCGTGCAGACACCAGGGGTGGACGTCAGCGCTGCATGCGGGGATCCGGGCAGACAGCAGGGGTGGGCACCAGCGCTGCATGCGGGGATCCGGGCAGACACCAGGGGTGGACGTCAGCGCTGCATGCGGGGATCCGGGCAGACACCAGGGGTGGACGTCAGCGCTGCATGCAGGGATCCGGGCAGACAGCAGGGGTGGACGTCAGCGCTGCATGCGGGGATCCGGGCAGACAGCAGGGGTGGACGTCAGCGCTGCATGCGGGGATCCGTGCAGACACCAGGGGTGGACGTCAGCGCTGCATGCGAGGATCCGTGCAGACACCAGGGGTGGACGTCAGCGCTGCTTGCGGGGATCCGTGCAGACGCCAGGGGTGGGCCCCAGCGCTGCATGCGGGGATCCATGCAGACAGCAGGGGTGGACGTCAGTGCTGCATGCGGGGGATCCGTGCAGACACCAGGGTGGACGTCAGCACTGCATGCGGGGATCCGTGCAGACAGCAGAGGTGGACGTCAGCGCTGCATGCGGGGATCCGTGCAGACAGCAGGGTGGACGTCAGCGCTGCATGCGGGGATCCGTGCAGACACCAGGGGTGGACGTCAGCGCTGCATGCGGGGATCCGTGCAGACACCAGGGGTGGACGTCAGCGCTGCATGCGGGGATCCGGGCAGACACCAGGGGTGGACGTCAGCGCTGCATGCGGGGATCCGGGCAGACAGCAGGGTGGACGTCAGCGCTGCATGCGGGGGATCCGTGCAGACACCAGGGTGGACGTCAGCACTGCATGCGGGGATCCGTGCAGACAGCAGAGGTGGACGTCAGTGCTGCATGCGGGGATCCGTGCAGACAGCAGGGTGGACGTCAGCGCTGCATGCGGGGATCCGTGCAGACACCAGGGGTGGACGTCAGCGCTGCATGCGGGGATCCGTGCAGACACCAGGGGTGGACGTCAGCGCTGCATGCGGGGATCCGGGCAGACAGCAGCGTGGACGTCAGCGCTGCATGCGGGGTTCCGTGCAGACAGCAGGGGTGGACGTCAGCGCTGCATGCGGGGATCCGGGCAGACTCCAGGGGTGGACGTCAGCACTCATGCAGGGGATCCGTGCAGAGCAGACAAGCACAAAAGTCCCATCAACGTTCAGTTGGACCCCTCTTTTTAAAATCATGTCAATGTGCCTAAAGAGTGTTTGTTGAGCACATTCCTTTATTAAGATTATTATTAGTGTCCCTCATACATAAGATGGACTTTTATAAAAGAAATAACTTTCACAAGATACAAAATCTTTAATCTTAAAAAGGAGAAGGCTACTGACTAAAATGTATCCGCATGAGTCACCAGTAAATTCTGGCTGACCGGACTCTGTCGGCACTCCTTTCCCCAGTCGTGTTGTCTTTGTTTTAAAATGTTCACCTCATTTTCATTTTGCCAATCACACTTCCAAGCCAGCCCGATATTGGGTTGAAAAAACAAGGAGGCGGAGGGGGAAAGTTCATGAAAACATCGCCTGCATTTGTCCCAATGTCCAGCTTTTGAATTTGCAAATTTCATCAGAAACCATCTTCCAGAGCCAGAGCTAGCGCTTTGGGGGTGGCGTCTCGTGAATGCCCCCAGAATCCTGGTCAGAAATTTGGAGTAGATCTTCCCAGGACCTTCCTCTGTACTACTGCCACTCAGAGCGATATGTTTCTTTCCTCGCAGGTATCCCTTTTCCAATCATTATTGCCTGGGCCCTGGGAAAGCTGTACTATGACAATGAGAAGTAAGCCTGATTTCTACTACGTCTATGAGCATCGGGAAAATATTGATCTAGACGCACTGCTCAGGATGGCTGCGGTACAAACAAAGAGGTGGATATGTTCCCACCCTAAAGAGTGTGCGGAAGGCCGGCTACGTGCAAAAGATGGGGAAAGACAGACCAGAGTCTTCCTTGGTTTGGTGCTCGAGCCCAAGTCCCGCTCAGTGCCTCGCTGCCGCTGGCCTTTCCCCTTGAAGTGATAAGTGAGGATGACTGAGCCTGGGATCCTACAAAGTGTTTGCTAAATGGATCTGAGATTTAATTTTCCAGCAGAGTTATATGCTGCCTCCGCCTGTGCCGTTTTCACAGAGACCTGCTAAGGGAGGACTTAGCTGGAACGTGACGTGTTCGTCCTGTGAACGGTGGCGTTAAAATTAGCCCATTTCGGCGCCTGACAACTTGCCTTGTTTGTCAGCCGCGGTTTTGCCTTGTGACTCTAAGACCTTTCCCGCTCCCCTAGGAGATGCACCGGTTGAGATGCACTTAAAGGGTGGCAAAACCCGGGTATAAGTATACAAGTCTAACATTCCATGTGGACAAGTCTCAGGACTTGTCCACATGGAATGTTAGACTTGTATACTTATACCGCTTTGGTTATGCCCTTATAACTGCCTGTGTGGATGCTGTAATTCCTGGAGAACAGGGTCGCTTCAGTTTAGATTAGGGCACATCTACACTACCCGCCGGATCGGCGGGTAGTGATCGATCTATCGGGGATCGATTTATCGCGTCTAGTGTAGACGCAATAAAATCAATCCCCGATCGCTCTGCTGTTGACTCCGGAACTCCACCGCGGCGAGAGGCGGAAGCGAAGTTGACGGGGGAGCGGCCATCCTCATGGCCAGGTAAATCAACCTAAGATACTCTGACTTTAGCTACACTATTCCCATAGCTGAAGTTGCGTATCTTAGGTCTACCCCCCGCCCTAGTGTAGACTACTTCCAAAGCAACATAAACTAACCCAGCAAAAGGCCCTCTTAAAGCTTGCCTACACTCGAAATTGAATTCAGATTAGGGTAAAGTGTGAATTTAAAATGCCTTTGCTCTTCCTGACTAATTCCACGTGTACGCCCCCTCCTTCCAGAATAAGAGTGCCTGATTCCTCTTTAGTTAAATTAAACTAAACCAGAGCAAGGTCATTTTATTCTAGAAGAAGCCTACCACACATGGCGCTGATCAGTCATAGCTATTCCAGAATAACTCCAGGTGTAGACAAGCCTCTATTCCGGATTAAGAGTCTCCACATGGGGAGTTATACCCGACTAGTTATTGTGCTTTAAATTCACACCCTACCTTACACCGATACAATTTCCCATGTAGACAAGGCCTTAGGAGGGGCTCTTCCGAAAAGTTGTGCCTAGATTCATGGCCCTGATGCTGACCGCCCCGTTCGCTTGACTTGCAGGTGCTGGTTCGGGAAGCAAGCAGGAGTCTATACCGATTACATCTACCAAGGCCCCATGATCCTGGTGCTCCTGGTAAGAGCAGATGTTCTTGCTCCCTTGATGATACCTTCACTCTTGTCCTGACTGTGGTGGCCACATTCTCCTAAGCTGCTCAGGCCTCTTCAGCCAGGGGAAGCATCCCTGCCCATGGGAATGGTGAAGGGGGAACGTTTCTTAGGAGAGCGTCTGCCTCAGCAGATTGAGGTCTCCTTGGAAATAACCACAACCCCCGAAATGCCCCTCAGTGTTTCACCCCGCCGAGCAGTGTGCCAGAGCCAGCCAGTTGGGGCGTCTGACACTCAGATGCTTCTGTGGGGCGCCCTGAGGAAAGCCTGCGGGTACCGCGACAGCCGTTGTACTGTGATTGGCTGGCGGCCCCCTGACAGGGTGACGTGAGCGGGGAGAGCGAGGGATAAAGAAGGAGCAGTGCAGGGATGGAACTAGCCGGCCAGCATTGCTTTGGGCAGGAAGGACGGGTTAGAACGTGACGTAGCTGCCCGGCTCAGCACTGGACGTCCCATCCAGTGCAGTTGAGCAGCTAACTAGACAAGGCCCCCGTCAAACCATACGATCCCAACCCAGCTACTAACCCCACCACCCTGCAAAATCTGACTCCCTTGCTCCCTTAAACTCTTTAAGCACGTTGGGCATTTTCTGTTTGTATAGCATCTTGCACCCTGATCCTCCAGGTGCTCCCACCATATAAATAATAACTGGAAATCACACTGAAAATTGATCCCCTTTCTGCACCCCCAAGCTATCCTACACCCCAACTTCCAACCCCACCTTTGCACCCTGCTGGGAGGAGGCACTCCCTGCTTGATTCCTCTCCCATCCGGAAACCACCCTCCCACTTGTAACCCTGGGTCTGTCCCTCCCATTCCTGCCTCCCCCAAATTCCAAAACTTCCCCCCCCCCGCAGGGTTGTCACTGCTCCCCTCTTCTCCTAGCTGCCAAACGCCTTCTTGGGTCTGAATCAGGTCAGCTGTACCGTGTAGACAGCTCACTGTCTGCAATGGACATCTGCCAACCATCCCAGATGGGCACTATCCTGAATTCCATGGCAAAGTGGCTTGCCCAGATTAATAACATTATCTATTCCTTGTATTCTTGTAGCATTTCCAGGCCCGAGGCATGGATCAGGGCAGCATTGGGCTAGGCACTGATTTAGTTGGGAATTGGTCCTGCTTTGAGCAGGGAGTTGGACTAGATGACCTCCTGAGGTCCCTTCCAACCCTGATATTCTATGATTCTATGACCCAAATGACAGGGTCTGCCCCAAAGAGCTACAATCTAAGGATAACGTTGAGCGACAATGGGTGACTGTGACAGCCAGGGGAATACAAGACAATCCCGGTCGGTAAAACAGGCAGCAGACGGTATCAGCACACCAGCTGCCTAACCGGCGTCTAGGTTTTCTTCAGGCTCACAGCAAAGGGGCGTTTTGAGGAGGAGGACGAGGTGGTTTTGCTGACGTTTATGGGGAGCATGAGGGGCACGAAGGTGCTTGTCAGAAAATGTCATGAACGGGCGCCGGAGGCTGGCGTTGCTGGCCGAACAGAGTGGGGCGTCAGCGTCTGGGTAGCGAACGAGAGCCGAGGCGGGGATAGGCCATGAGAGCGAAGACGAGCGGTTTGTGTTGGATGCAGTGAAGGGCGAGCCAGTGGAGGGGCCCCGGGGCAGAGTGCTGGGAATCAGCAGGTGAGCCAGCACCCTGGTCGCAGTCCAGCGGCCTGGGCTGATTGAGGCGATCAGATCTGATTGGGGTGGGGAAGTAAATGAGCCCATTAACAAGGAGGCTGGAGAGAAGAGCATAGGGAGGCCATGTCGGGGGAAGGAGCAGAAGGGAGAGAGGCTAGTAGGGCTGACAAAAGGGAGTTCTCTGGGAGGAGACACCTCTGCTCCCCCCACCTTCGGAGAAGGGGCAGTAAAACTGGGGGGGCGCTGTAAATCCTGCGCCTGCACTAGTACATCGAAGGTGGTGGAGTGAAACACTGCCCGGAGGTATAGGCCTGTGCCAAGCAGAGGATGCCCCGTCCCAGAGGGGTTGCAGTGACAAGCCAGGGAGATACTGTTTGAATGGATTGAGCCTGTAGGGAGGCCAGAATATTCCCCATGCCTGGGAAGTTCCTTTTCCGCCTTTAAAATTGTCACAAAGGGAGCATCCGTTCCACCGCGTCTTTGCTAAAGCAGCTCAAACAGCACGCGCCAGACCAGCCCTGGCTTCTCAAGGCCTGAGTGCGCTTGGCGAGGAAATGCACCGGGACTCGCCAGATGGGATTCGGCGCAAGGTGTTGGAGAGGCCAACCTGGGCACCTCAGTCACGTGGTGTTTCTGGTCCTTGCTCAGCTGACTGACCCTGGTGAACAGGAGATGTGAAGGAGTGAGACACGTTGGGACTTGGCTTTGCTCTGGGGCAGGTGGGTCTTGGGACGTGTTGGCACAAGGGGAAAAGCCCCTGTGGCTACTCCTCCCTTCTCACCGATCAGTAATAATACCCAGCATTTTTAATCACCAGTATCAACTGGCCTCCCCTCTATTCCTCTGGATAATTGGGCCTGGCTTCTCATTTCCCAGCCCTTTAGGTAGCCAGACCATTTTTAATCTGTGTCAGTTTTGCTTGGCCCTGTCTGCAGCTCCCCCCATGACCTCATTAATGGAGCAGAAAACAGGGAAGCTGCCAGGCAATGGATTGATTGCCTCCGGGACTCACAGACGCTCACTCACCTTTCTCTTCCTTCTTTTTCTTTCTTTCGCCCCTTGCTCCACCCCTCTGTCTTGTAACCCTTCCCCTCCAGCTCTCCATCTCATCTCCATCTCCCCCCACTTCTCCCCTCTCCCGGAACAAAGTCCAGATCTGACACTGAAGTTGCCCCCCGAATGTCTTGCTAATAAAATGCTTTGAAGGTGCTAAATGTCTCACTCCTTCACATCTCCTGGTTACAAGGGGCAGTCAGCTGAGCAAGGACCAGAAACAACACCACGTGACTGAGGTGCCCCTTCCCCGCGTGCCGTCCAGCCTGCTTGTGGAACGAGGCGGGGTCCTGTGGAAATCATGGAAGTCATGAAAGACTCTGTCAGAATTAGAGCGGGATTGACGTTTTTTTCATCAACGCTTTTTTTTCCAGCAAAAAAATGGCTTTTTTTAAATAAAACTGACATTGTTATTTTTGAGGTTTTTTGATGAAAAACCATAACCCCCCTTCCCCCCAAAAAATTTTACCATATTGAAATGACTCCATGAGGAGAAAGGGTTTATAAGTGCATGTAATTCTGCCCTTGTGAGACTGCAAGATTGGGGCAACTCGGGGATTCCACATCACATGGGCCACATTTACGATCAGAAAGATGCTTTTCCTACAGACACCCATTGGGATCTGAGAGTCAAGCTGGGTCTTTTCCTTCTCCTTCAGCAACCCCAGGAATAAAGGAATAAATGAGGCCCTCGGTAGGATGTCAACCGAATTGCTGGCTACGTTCCAGTCTGATACACTGGGCCAGCCCCGGGGGCTTGAGTGAGTTTCATAGAATCACAGAAGATTAGGGTTGGAAGAGACCTCAGGAGGTCATCTAGTCCAGCCCCCTGCTCAAAGCAGGACCAATCCCCAACTAAATCATCCCAGCCAGGGTTTTGTCAAGCCGGGCCTTAAAAACCTCACAGGAGTGGCTGATTGGACGCGAGTTCTGTCACGGATGCACAGGAAGGAATAGATTGTACCTCACTTGCCCAGAGCTCAACCAGGTGCCAAGCAGCGATGGGAGATGATTCCCCCCAGTGCAAGGGGGGTCACTACCGAGGCAGTGTAGCCAGCCCTACACCATCACCCCAGGGCAGGGTGCAGCCAGCTTTTCCACCCTCCCCTCGGCAGTCCAGCTCGGCTCCTGGGGCATGTTATGCTCCCTTATGCCAGACTTGAGTCTGGCCCTTTGAGATCAGACCTGCTGTCTTGAGATGAATACATCAGTCGCTGGGTGCCAGGGGCATAGGGCAGGTGGCACGGCTCTTGGGGGGGTCTGCTCCCCTCTAGGGCCGGGTTCCCCCTGCCATGCAGCAGCCTCTCCTCCTGCGTGCAGTGAGTGAGTCTGGCTCGGCCAGGTCTGATGCCCGCCTTATGCCAGGGTAATCACTGACGCACAGCTCAAGGCCGAGGGGCATCCGGATGGATGGGCAGCAGCGCCTGTCTGCTCAGAACTGGCCCCCGGGGAGAGAGCACTTGTCTCACACCACCATACGGGTAATGAGGCCTTTTCATCCTCTGCCTGCCGCAGAGGCAGGGCGGCATGGCCGGGTGAGGCTGGCTCTGATGCACGCCTCCCTGGCACCACGGCTCTCTCTGCAAGTTTCTGCCCTTGGGGGATGATTCCCCCCTTCCTCCCCCCGAGCTGTGATGGCACCAAGCAGCCATCGGGGTAACTGCATTCTCCAGCCAGCTCCTGTCGCTACCCCCGGAATGGGAACAGAGAAGTAGGGCGGGGGGGCTGTGCTTTTTCCCACCATCTGAAGCGAAACAGGGTTAAGGTTTCAGCTTCATCTGGTGACCAACCCCCAAGAGACGGGGGCTTGGCTGCATCTCTAAATGGAGGGGCTCTGTCCCATAAGATTTATAGAGGGGCTATTTGACTCTCTGTTCCAGTCTGACCTCCTGTCTATCACCAGCCCTTAAAGCTCACCCAGTGAGGCTGGATTGAGCCCAGCGACTTGTGTTGGACTAAAGCACTAGCTATCCACCTCTCCTGGCAGCCAGCCCTGGCCCTCTGGACACATGCCTGGGCCTGACCTGCAGCCAGATCCAAGCCGCCCTTCTTTCTCCACGATCAGGGAGGCAGCCAAGCTGCATGGCCCTACGCAGGGTAAACAACTCAGCCAGAGGTGCCTCCCAGACCGACCGAGAAGCCCCAGAAACATTCAGGAAGCCGGAGGGGCAAAGCGTTTGCGTGACAGACGCAGCCATGGCTGGAGGGGAAAGCTGCCAAGAGGAACCAGCCAGGGACTCCAGCTGTTCAGAGCAGAAAAAGCCAAAGCAGGAACCTTGGGACATTCAGAGAACTTCCCATCGCCCCTGCCCTGTCCCCCTCGTCCACTTCCCTTCCCTTCTCTTTCTGTTCAGCTGAGCCCCTCCTAACTCACCCCCCACAAAAAGAACGGCATTTGCTGCTGTCCCAGGGCTAGTGTGTTTCTACCCCTTCCCTGCTCCGGGTCTGGAGGCTCTATTTCACTTATAAGCCCCTTGGGGCAGAGACCAGCAACTATCCTACGTCTGTACAGCACCTGGCACAGTGGGGCCCCATTCTTGGTTGGTCCTTAGGCGTGACCGTAATAATCATGATAAATAACATGATATGCAGACTAGCCACTAGAGAAGGATTTGATGCACACTTGGCCAGTGGGTTGCAAACTACTGCTAGCCTGCAGGAGAACAGTGGCGAGCAGGAGTCCAGACTCTGGGCGGGGAGTATGGCCTAGTGGTCGGAGCCAAGGTTAGTGACAGACTAACCAAAGTGCACATGTATTGAGCCTGTTGGCTTTGAAAGCTTCGTGGCTGAGTGGATTAGCCACAGAGCTGCCGCATTAGAGGCCTGGGTCAGTAGAATGGTTGGAAGCGGCACAGAAACCGAACCAGCAGCCAGTCAAGGTGAGAATTGAGCACCTTGGCTTCTGGCTCTGGGCTCTGCCGTCCCCTAGGGTGTGGGGTGTTTGGTGAGGAGCTCATGCCTGACAGCCAAACACACGGCACATCCTGCCAAATCCAGTATGCTTAGGAGATGCGACACCCCACCCCCTGCTGTTACAGCCCTGAGCGCCATACCTGCAGCTCTGTCCATAAACCCCAATCCTGCCCGCTAGTCCACTCCTGATCCTTTAAGGAGGGACCAATTGTGCCAGCTACTCGGGGAACTTAATGCTATGGACAGATGCCTGCTAGGAAATGGAATGAAACACAAACCTCATTCCCCGTGGGCGTGAAATCAGGACCCAGTGCAAGTGTCCAGAGGCAGAAGGCTAGTGCTATGGGCAGAGCCTCTGCAAGACTTTCAGGAGCTGTTCTCTGGGCATTAGATTTTATTTTTTCTGGAGTCCTCTCGGGATCGTTCCATGGCATGTGGGGTGAGGCGTGGGAGCCGTGTGAACACTGGCGACTTTCCACCTTTTGTCTCTGGCAGATCAACTTCATCTTCTTATTCAACATCGTCCGAATCCTCATGACCAAGCTCCGAGCCTCGACCACCTCGGAGACCATGCAATACAGGTAGCAGCACGCACGCCAGAGTGCCACTGACAGCCCGCACTGCAGAGTGACAGGTTGGCTGAGGAGGGCTCCCAATTCACTTCTCTCCTGGAGTACAAATAAAGCACCATGGAGAGCTGCCCCGACTAGCCACCGGCTGCCCAAGAGCTGGGCAGTAGTGAAGGCGTGGGAATGCCCCGGCCTTGCCTCTCTGGTCTACCCTCGGCACTGGCTGCTCCTAGCACTGGGGCCCTGGGCGCCAGCTCCCTGAGTTCAATAATCTAGTAACTCCGGCTCCTAGGCCTGCACCCCTTAGTCCCTCCTGCGCCCCAACCCCCGCCCCAGCCCTGATCCCCCTCCCGCCCTCTGAACCCCTGGGTCCCAGCCCGGAGCACCCTCCTACACCCCAAATCCCTTCGTCTCCAGCCCCACCCCAAGAGTCTGCACCCCCAGCCGGAGCTCCCTCCCATACTCTGAACCCCTCAGCCCCAGCCCGGAGCTCCCTCCTGTACCCCATTCCCTCATCCCCAGCCCCACACCAGAGCCCGCACCTCCCCTGCACCCCAACCTCCTGCCCCAGCCCAGAGCCCCCTCCCGCACCCTGAACCCCTCATTTCTGGCCCCAACCCAGAACCCACAGCCCCGGCCCAGAGCCCATACCCCCTCCCACACCCCAACCCCCTGCCTCAGCCCAGAGCCCCTCCCATACTCCTTCACCCCAAACCCTTCATCACTGGCCTCACCCCAGAGCCCACACCCCCAGCTGGAGCCCTCACCCCACCCACACCCAACCCCCCTGAGCCAGCCCAGTGAAAATGAGCGAGTGAGTGAGGGTGGGGAGAGCAAGCGACAGAGGGAGGGGAGGATAGACTGAGCAGGAGGCGGGGCCTCAGATAAGGGGTGGGGAGGAGGCAGGGCCTTGGATGAGGGGCGGGGCAGGAGGCGGGGCAATGGTGTTTGGTTTTGTGTGAGTATAAAGTTTGCAACCCTATTTAAAGATCCTTGCTCCTGGCTATGAGAGCGCTCTGGTTTTGTCCTGCTGGTCCTGGCCAAATGTTCCCCATTCCTCCCAAGTACTTTGCCACTCCCCACCCCAGAGGTGGCTGCATTTCAGCAGCACTGTGTCTGAATCCGTCTGGAGCCCTCATTAATGAATGATCTCCTCGAGTTCCTGCAGATGCATTGGGGCCCCAAGGGGTGCTGGCAACTTTCACACTGACGGGGACTCAGGCAAAAAGGACAATGGTACCAGCGACGGGTCAGGGGGTGTGAAGGGCCAGGCTTTCCGAGGCTGGGGTCTCCCTCTGAAAAGCACCAAAGTGGCTTCAGAGCCCAGCCCCCAGTAGCCATAATCACCCTAATCTCTCAAGGCTTTTGAAAATGCCAGCCAGCGAGCCCAGGCCAGAGACTGCGAGCTGCTGGGTCCTTCACTAAAGGGAGCAATTAGAGGCTGAATGACTGCCTTTGCAAACGCCTCCCGCAATGGGAGCCCCCCTTCTGCTCCCCAAAGCTGGCCCTGCCAATCCAGGCACGGAGGTGAGAATGAAATGGCCACTTGGGAGCACAGCAAAGGACTAAGTAGGAGGAATTAATCGATGCGGCTCAAACACCTGCCCGCCGGCACATGGCACAGAAAATGTAACCCTTCCTCTGCTGGACAGCACTTTCCAAAAAGAGACAAATGCCAAGTCCTAATATTCCAGGGGTCTTGCTGGGACGCTGGTCCAGATTTTTAAAAATATGTAGGGGGCTCACTCCCATGGGACAGCCTTTCTTACAGGAGCTTCCCCTGCAGGACAGGAGCCAGGATGTGTCTAATAATTCTGTTCTTTACTATAGTTTTAACCAATTTGCCTGATACTGAAGTCAGGCTTACTGGCCTGTAATTGCCAGGATCACCTCTGGAGCTTTTTTAAAAATTGGTGTTACATTAGCTAACCTCCCATCACCTGGTACAGAGGCTGACTGAAGTGATAGGTTACATACCATAGCTTCTCGCAACAACCTTGTCTTCCTTGAGTGTTCCTTTAGCACCTCGATCATCCAGTGACCCCACAGATTGTTTGGAAGGCTTCCTGCTTCTGATGTACTCAAGTTTTTTTGGGTTTTTTTTTGGTTTTTTTTGGTTTTTTTGCTGTTAGTTTTTGTGTCTTTTGCTAGTTTCTCTTCAAATTCTTTTTTGCCTAATTATACTAGGCCTGCCTAATTATACTTTTCTTCTTGACATGCCAGAGTTTATGCACCTTTCTATTTTCCTCTGTAGGATTTGACTTCCAGTTTTTAAAGGATGTCTTTTTGCCTCTAACTGTCCCTTTTACTCTGTTGTTAACTATGGTGGCATTTTTTGGTCCTCTTTTTTTTTTTTAATTTGGGGTATACATTTAATTTGAGCCTCTGTTATGATTTTTTTTTAAATTCCCATGCAGTTTGCAGGCATGTCACTCTTGTGACTGTTTCTTTTAATTTCTGTTTAACTAGCTTCCTCATTTTATGTAGTTCCCCTTTTGAAGTTAAATGCTACTGTGGTGAGCTTCTTTGATATTTTCCTCCCCACAAGGATGTTAAATTTAATTACAGGATGGCCTCTATTACCAGCGGTTCAGCTATATTCACCTCCTGGACCTGCCCCTGTGCACCACTTAGGACTGAATCAAGAACTGCCTCTCCCCTTGTAGGCTCCAGGACTAGCTGCTCCAAGAAGCAGTCTAGAAAGTTTGGTGTCTAGAAAATTTATCTCTGCATCCCATCCTGAGGTGACACATACCCGGTCACTATGGGACTAGCTGAAATCCCCCATTATTGTTGGGTTTTCTGTTTGTTTAGCCTCCCTAATCTTCCTGAGTATTTCACAGTCACCATTCTGGTCAGGTGGTCGGTAGTATATTCCTACTGCTATACTTATATTATTCAAGCATGAAACTTCTATCCAGAGAGATTCTCTGGCACAGTTTGAGTCATTTAAGATTTTTCCAATATTTGATTCCGTGCTTTCTTTCATATAAAGTGCCACTGCCCCACCCACATGACTTACTCTGTCATGCCTAGATATTTTGTACCCCGGTATTACCGCATCACATTAATTATCATCATCCAGCGAGCTTCTGTGGCTGCCCCACTCCCCTGCTCACAATAATCTGTAAGAGACATTGATCCCAGCCTCCCCGCTCGGATCGGCCCACGGTAGCAGCGGGGGGAGGAATCTGCTGTGGTGCTGATGTGGTTGAACCCCGTGTTCCTTCCTCAGGAAAGCAGTGAAGGCCACGCTGGTCCTGCTGCCGCTGCTGGGCATCACCTACATGCTGTTCTTCGTGAATCCGGGGGAAGACGAGATCTCCCAGGTCGTTTTCATCTACTTCAACTCCTTCCTGGAATCTTTCCAGGTATGCGCCCAGCATCGCCCCCTCCTGGCCAGAACCCTGCCAGCACCAGCAGGCCCACGCCCCCAGGAGATATGTCACCCAGCTGGAAAATGTGCCTGAATGTGCATCAGATTGAGGTCCCCAGGCCGTATTGAGACCAGTGACCACCCTCACTGCTGGGTTCTACACAAAACCCTGTGAAATGGCAAGATTTTAGCCAGGCTGGCCCCACACCGCAACAAACCAGAGATTGGCTTAAAAATCGTGAGATTAAAGACATGAATTGAGGGGAGTCTATTTCTTTGCCTTCTGATTTCTGGGCCTGTCAGTCACACCCCGCTCACATTTCCAGCTTTTCTCTGCAACCACAGGGGTAGAAACTTCCTGTTTTGTTTAATGGCAGCCAAGATTCTCACTCCATCACTTGACTCCAGGAGCTCGGGCTTTAAGGAAAGCACACATGACAAGAATGGACATGTCTGATCAATGCAACGCAGGTGGCTATCAGCCCCAGAGCAGCCCGTGGGCACTGGTCCCCCACAGATCATAATGACTGTGTTTCTTTCTTCCAGGGCTTCTTTGTCTCCGTCTTCTATTGCTTCCTGAACAGCGAGGTGAGCATTTCCTGGTGAGGTGGGGGGATGGAAGGGGATCTCTCAGCTTTATGGCTTCCACATGGCGGTTCCCTCTGTGCCTGGCAAATGAAACAGCCCTGTCTGCCCAATCTAACGACTATTCATGGATGGGGAGATGGGCCCATCTGGTCACCCTGGGAGACCTGGGGTTTCCTGACACTTGGAGGCATAATGAAACAAATGTGGTGGTTTTAACATGTGTCCAGATCGGCTGGCAGGGGTATTAAAGGCCAGGGACCGAGGTGCATCGGCAGAGCTGGGTGTGGTCCCAAAGGAGTCAATTCATCAATGGGACCCATCTTCCCCCGGCAATGCCAGATCTGTTCCCGCAGAGCTTGTAATCGGCACTATTCACAAATACGCCAGCTCCCGGCCCTGCATTTCAGGAACAAACTCAGCACTGCATCGTCTGGAAGGCCAAGAGGCAGTCACAGCTGTATGCAGTTGCTACCTTCCCTGTCTGTACTGAACAGATTCTGGGATTGTTGCCCTCCTTGGGATTAATTTCCAAGGTACGAAACTGGGTAAGCAGGAAACACACACACACGTCACTTCTGGGGAGAGCAGGTCAAAAAATGGCAAGTATTCGTCATGGGAAAACCTCAAGCTTGAATTGTTTTCATCAGAATTTCCCATTAAACTGTCTTGGGTTGGGGGGTTTTTTCAACAAAAAAGGAAAACTGGAAACAGAAACATTTTCAGTGTCTTAAAAACATTTATGGGGGGGAAAAGTTGGGGTTGGGGGTTTTTTTGGTGAAAAGGGTCAGGTTTTGCAAATCAGAAACCAAACATTTTCCTGAAAACCGAATATTTTCACCAAAGGCTTTTACTGAAAAAAACAATTAGGCCTTGGGAAATTTTGGCCGGAACGAAACTTTCCATACAAATGTTCAGTTTGGCCCCATTTTTCATTTAACTTCCTTTTCCATGAGGACATTTCAGCCCACTCTGCTCCCGTGGCCGGAGAAAGACGCCACTGGGCTGGCCGAAGGCGCGTGAGGCTATTTTGACGCAGTGCATGGGAAAACTGTCACAACGAGACCCCAGTTCAATTTGTCCATTAGGTGGTGTCCCTGTAAACCTTTCCTAAGATGAGCAGAGTTTGCCAGGGCTGCACACCAGTGTCGGGTGCACCATCTGTTTGAATACAGGGATCGGTTCCCCAAACCTAGCGCATTGTGACCCAATGGAAAAGGAACCAAAGCCCCTCTCTAGGCTAATCAGTTGTGTTTCCGTGTTTCACATAGAATCATAGGACTGGAAGCGACCTCGAGAGGTCGTCTAGTCCAGTCCCCTGCCAGGACTAAGTATTATGCCTCCCTGCAATTGCTTTCACACCTTTGCTAGCTGTAAGAACGGATGGCTGGGTACAAGACAGATCCCGGGGGCTGGGGAACATAAAAAGCCTTTTCCGACGCCGAAGGAAAACATGGCATCTCTTTGCTGTACCCGTCCATAGCCTTCCCTCGGGGAGAGACAGCTCCCAAGCCAGCAGCTCTGTGAGCTAACAGTCTGGTGTTTGCTAAAGAATTCACCCCCCGTGGCTGTTTCTGTCCTGGGAATTTTGTGGATGGATTTTTTTTATTATTATTATTTTCAAAAACTTTCTTTTTTAAACTGTTTCCCACCTTCTGCAAAGTGGCAAAATGGTCTAGTTAATCATTCAAGGATGAGATTGGCTTTGCCTTCCCCATCACCAAGGCGGGAGGGTTTGTTCAGTTACTGAGGATGACTCTAAGCCCCTTCATGGCTTATGCTTTGATAACAGGCAGTTTGCTGTGGTCAGTCAGGCCAAAAGTGACCAGGGAGCAAATCACTTGATGATCTCCTGGCCAGTTCATTCCCTCTGAAACACCTGGCATTGGCCACTGTGGGAAGACAGGATACAGGGCTAGATGGACCTTGGAGCTTTGGTCTGACTCAGTCTAGCCGTTCTTATGTTCTAAATAGGCCCAGATCCTCAAAGGTGTTTAGGCTCCTAACTTCTGATGGAAGTATTTGAGGATTTGGGCCACAATGCTGGGCACTCAGCTATTTACCAATTCATCCTCACAACACAGCCGTGGAGAATTAGCATGGCCCCTATTTACAGAGAGGGAACTCGAGAAGTAACATGGCAAAGGGTCACGCAGTGAGTCAGTGGCAGACCGGAGTCCTGATGCCCACTTCCCTGCTATAACCACTAACCAGCACTTCCTCCCAAAGCCAGGCATAGGAGCCAGTGAGTCCCACTGCAAGTCCCTTCCTCTAATCACATGGCAGCATTCCTGGCCCAACATCCACTCCCAACAGGGAAGGAACATTCGCTAGAAAGGGACTGAAAAGATAAATGTGCTGGAATGGCTCCTGGAGAGCTTGAAACCCCGAGGGGAGATGTGGGATGGGATGAACTAGGAATCCGGGGGGCTTTGCAATGCATGGAGGGGAAGGGACAGACATCTTGGTGACAGGATGCATTGCTGCAAATTAGCCAGGGCAGCGGAGGAACTGAAAGTGGGACTTCCAAGAGGGCCTGTTGGGAAGCAGCTCAGAATCTTTCCTGAGCCCCGCAGGGGGCAGCGAAGATGGGGACAAAGAAAGGCCAGTGCTGTTTTCTCCAGGTTACCCATGGAGGGTTTTAATGCAGCGTGTTGGAGACCAGGGAGCCGATGTGTGATTCTGTTATTAGCTTCCCTGCAGACTAGCTTGTAACCTCCTTGGGGCAGAGCCATGACTCCTCTGCGTGCCCTGAGCCCTCTTGGCATTCAGCACGTGGTAAATAATAACAGCAACCCTCTGCAGAGAGGTAGCAGCTGTCGGGACCTTGCAAGTCCTCTTCCTGTTAGAGGAGAAATCAGTAATGTGGAGGCTGGGGATATTGGTGTAATTTGTTTATTTACTGTATATTCATCAGTCCTGGAACAGAGGTGGGCACAGATAGCACACAGGCAATCCCCTCTTTCAGTACACACAGCCCAAATCCCAATGCCCAGCTCCCAACTCTATCCCCGGAGCAGACTCTGCTTACAGAGGTTAAGGGAGAGAGCAAACTCTCCTGCTACTTGCAACAGCTCCCCCCAAGGAAACCGTATCTGAAAACCAACATGGCATTTCTTCCAAGACTAAAAACTTGCTCGCACACTAAGAAAAAGAATGTGTAGGTCTCTATGTAGCACTGCCGTCTGATAACAATGGCAGGGCTACATATAACAAAAATATTATTTGAGATGTGTGTTCCAAATCATATGTTTCCTGTCTAAATCATAAAGACATTTGAAGCCCAGAACAAGGGAAAGATGCTGCCAGCTACTGAATTTGTAGCAGGTGGAGAGAGGCTATTTTTTTCCATGTGGATCAGGTAAAAAGCTCCTTTCTCTGACCTCCTGTTGCTGTGATCTTTGACCCTAAACTCCGCTTCTCCTCCCTCGTCTCCTATGTCGCAAATCTGCCTGTCATTTCCTTCTGCAACCTCCCGCATATGCTACGACTTCCCATCTGCCGCTTTCCTCCTTGGTTCCTACAAGTCTATTCCCCTGCAGCAGCTGCTGTCCAGCCACATCCCCAATCACAGCTCTCCAGAGTCTAGTAAGTGCAGAATGCTGCCTTCCTCGTCAAAGAAGTATGGCCCGTGCACCCCACCCACCAACATGGTTTGGACCCAGTTCAAAATCCACCCCCCACTCCACCTTTGACCTTCTCTCTCTGTACAGCCCTCCCCACTCCCTTCCTTTAGCATTGGCGTCCTCTCTGCCCAACCCTATAGACACTGTGGGTGCAAGAGCCTTCTCCTCTGCAGCTCACGCCAGCAGCAGCAGCCTCCTTGTGTCTCTAAGTGCAGAGTCCTGCATTTAGGATGGAAGAATCCCATGCACTGCTACAAACTGGGGACCGACTGGCTAAGCAGCCATTCTGCAGAAAAGGACCTGGGGGTTACAGTGGACGAGAAGCTGGATATGAGTCAGCAGTGTGCCCTTGTTACCAAGAAGGCTAAAGGCTTATTGGGCTGCATTAGTAGGAGCATTGCCAGCAGACCAAGGGAAGTGATTATTCCCCTCTATTCGGCACTGGTGAGGCCACATCTGGAGTATTGTGTCCAGTTTTGGGGCCCCCACTACAGAAGGGACATGAACAAATTGGAAAGAGTCCAGCGAAGGGCAACGAAAATGATTAGGGGACTGGGGCGCATGACTTACGAGGAGAGGCTGAGGGAACTGGGATTATTTAGTCTGCAAAAGAGAAGAATGAGGGGGGATTTGATAGCTGCTTTGAACTACCTGAAGGGACGTTTCAAAGAGGATGGAGCTCGGCTGTTCTCAGTGGTGGCAGATGACAGAATAAGAAGCAATGGTCTCAAGTTGCGGTGGGGGAGGTCTAGGTTGGGTGGTGAAGCACTGGAATGGGTTACTTAGGGAGGTGGTGGAGTCTCCATCCTTAGAGGTTTTTAAGGCCCGGCTTGACAAAGCCCTGGCTGGGATGATTTAGCTGGAGATTGGTCCTGCTTTGAGCAGGGGATGGGACTAGATGACCTCCTGAGGTCCCTTCCAACCCTGATGTTCTATGATTCTCCATCTCATCACCGGGCTGTCGGGGCCTCCCATAGGATTGCAGCAAGGCAGGCTGGGGAGCAGTTGGCATTTGCCCCAGTGAGCAAATCACAGGCAGCTTAGGATGGGACCCCGCTGGAGACGCCCTGGGAATTTCAGAGCCCTCCAGAATTTCAGTGCTCGCCCAGGGTCACGAAGCGCTGAGATGCAGACACACCCGGTAGCCATTACGTAGACCAGGCTCTTCGATCCCATTCCTAGCTCTGCTGTCGGACAGGACACACTGCTGGACTGCGCAGTGCGTGTGGCCCGGTTCTGCTGCAGTGCCCACGGCGCAAACAATGCGCCGAGACCGGATTGCCGGCCGGGGCGGTTCCGTGGGAAACAATCGTCCCCTGCACTAACTCGAGTAGCTCGGAGCCAGGGGGACAGAAAGGGGGCAGTGCCAGCTAGTTAGCAGCCCAGGTGTTAAATATTTGGAATATTGGAATATAATGACGGGCACTAAGAAATCTGTCCCCACGTGGCTGTTTCATCTGCCCCAGCGGCTTCTGTCCCCGTTGGTGGAATTCGCACCTTGCTGCCAATCAACCGCCCTACTGCAGTAACGCCAGGCAGTATTCTTTGCGTCGTACGGGAGGTCAGACTAGATTAGCACAATGGGCCCCGCTGGCCTTGGAATCTGTGAATCTCTGATATTTACCAGCCCCCAAGGCATCTGCACCGCTCTAGGTTAGAACTGACACAGATGCGGACCAGACAAGTAATAAAGACACTCCGTGAGCCCATCGCTCACTTGCCCTCCGTCACACACTAGACAGCCTCGGGTTTATGAGCCGCTAGCCCCTTTTTCTTATAGCCGGAGTCTGGATTTATCTCCTGCTCGCTCTTTCGTGTTCCTGGAGCTGGGATCATTGCTGTTGTTTCCTGTCAGACCTTTAAAGACAGGATTTATTGAGGTCAGGGCCCAACCATGGAAAGGGACTAGCCGGGCCTGGGAGTCGGGACTCCTGGGACCTGTTCCTGGCTCTGGGAAGGAGGCTGCCTTGTCAGTTAGAGCAAGGGGTTTGGAGTCAGAACTGCTGGGCTCGAATCTCCCATTGCAACGACGCCCCCGCCCATCTGCCTCAACTCTCCCCCCAGCACACTGGGATAAGCATTTTCCGCAGATTCATAGGCTCTGGGGGTCAGAAGGCTCCACTCTGATCACCTAGTTTGACCTCCAGCATAAGGCAAGCCCCAGAACTCCAGGGTGACCTTGGGCAAGTCATGTCCCTGCTCTGTGCCTCAGTTTCCCCATCTACAAAAACGGGATAATGCCATGAACTGTCCCTTCCTTCTGGGGAGTTTGAGGGCTTAGTTCATTGATGTCTGTAACCTGCTTTCAGCCCCTTAGTTCTTAGGTGTATTGCCAGGCTGTGCAATGGGAGAGGGAAATCTTGCCCCAGTCTTGCCTCAGGGCTAAGGAAAGCCCTCTTCCGCAACATGGGTAGTAAATGCCCTGTGTGCTCTGCAATGTGTTGGCAGGTCCGTTCCGCCGTGCGGAAGAGATGGCACCGGTGGCAGGACAAGCACTCGATCCGCGCCCGCGTGGCCAGAGCCATGTCCATCCCTACGTCGCCGACACGCGTCAGCTTCCACAGCATCAAGCAGTCGACGGCTGTCTGAGCGGGGAGGAAGCCATCGCGCGGGAGGGGAGCCAAGGTTTGCAGCAGAGCCGCCGCTACTTGCACTGCAGACTGAGCACGGCCTGTGGGCCCTGTACTTCCAGGACGGACCCCCAGCCCCACAAGCACAGCAGAGTCCCGGCGGGGGCAGGGACTGTCCGACACCAAAGAAACCCCTCGCCAGTGTCTGCCCTGGGAGACCAGAGCTCAGAGAAGCTCTTTCTTATTCTCCCAAACCCTTGTGAGGCCAGAACCTCCCTGGCCCAGGACTGTGGGTCTGGGCAATATCTGGTGGCCCTGGCAAGGCCTACAGCAACTGAGGACAACGGTCCAGTCACATTATCCCAAGGCCGGCTGAGGGCAGAGCAATTCCCCGAGTGATGCCAGGTTTGCTGGAGATACGGCAGAGTCCAGCATCCGCCCCAGTCCTGACCTAGCAGCAGGTGTAGCGGAAACCCGTGTTCGTCCAGTGAGAGCCCCGGTCCGGCTAGCACTGGTCACATGGATGGGATATGACCTGTCTATGTTCTTGCCTCTCTCCCCATTCCCATGGGTATAAATCCCTCGCTCTGGTTCAGCGGCTGCACGGCAGGTCTGCATCCAAAGGCGTGGTGAAAGCCCTGTTTGTGGCACATGGCGATGGCACCTCGGGAACGACCCTGTCCGAAGCCACTGCCACCCCACGGCCCTGCTAACCCGTTCTGGGGGGCAAGGCTGGTAAACGCTGCTTCCAGGCTCCTGCTGCCAGTGCAGATGCCCTGAAGGACCTCTGCAAGCTGCGGTGTTGGGGAGGGATGCCCTGATGTGCATTAACCCAGAGGACAGACCGGCTGCTTGGGCCATGAACGCAGTTTGCCCGGTGCCATTTCTGTGCTTTGCCTTATGCCTCCGTTTTATTCCGACCCTGTGATGATTCATCCCCCCGCATCCCCCCTGTTGCCCCGCACCAAGCGGGACACCTGGCGAGGTCACGCGGCCTGCTGCAGCACTGGGGTCACCCTGCTGCCCCCCCCAACCCCAGCGTGCAGTGCCTGGCGAGGACCCGCGGCAGCCAGGCCCGCACGTAGTTGTGTGAATTCAGCGTTTGTGAGCGTAACCTGAGTCTTCATGGCAGCATTCGCCCCAGGGACCGGCCCTCATGCTCACTCCTCTGGCATTAGCCCAGCGCGAGAGTGGAACGCCCGCTGGACCCCGCCGGGCCAGCCCACGCCAGCGGAAAGCCCCTCTTCACCCGCACTAAGGTGGAAAGAGCCAGCGCCCGTAGGGAACATGGAGATCAGAGCCCAGGGGAGGAAGTGGGTAAATGAACACTAGATCAGCAATGTTAGCAGAGATGCAGCAAGTGGGGGGGTGGGGGGGTGGGAGGAGATTCTTCCTCCCAGAGCAGAGACCTGGCATAATAGGGCCATGGGCCGGGTGCGAAGAAGAGGAAGGCAGCTCCCATTGAAACACCAGGGAAAATTGAATTGGGGGGGGTGTTGGCTTCTGCCCATGGCAAGACAAGGATTTGGAGGACACCTGGGTTCACACCCGGATCCTTGGAAAAAGGGAGTCGAAAGCCCCACAAAATCTTTTAACTTCTCCCAAATCCACACGCACCCATACACCCTCACACACAGACGCACTCTCCCACACACACATACACACTCACAATCATGCAACTCACACACACATAAAGCCCCTTGGTTTTATGCTTCATCCGGCCACGCGGCTTTGATGTCTGTTTTTTCTAACGTAAGCAAAATTTGGTCCAACTCTGCTGCATTGTCTACAGGCCGCAATTCCCGCAGGAGAGCCGTGGGGATGCAGGAGGGGCCATGGGGCTGAGCTGCCCCGGGTCTCAAGCTGCTCCTCCGGGCTTTGTTCCCGAAGGGTGTACAGCTGAGATGGAGAACTACAGAAAGCACCGAGGAGAGACCGGTAGGGCATGGGCGGCATGTTCTGAAACCTGCAGTTTTACAATCCAGCTACTTCCGCATATTTATGCGTATTCATTCAGTATGCAAATGAGGATATTGGCTCATTTGCATAAACCCTCCAGATTTCTGGATCTTCGGCCTTGTATGGGCCGGGTGGGTAGAGCTGTGTGGCAAACATTCCCAGCTGCCCTGAACTGCTTTAGCTGAGAGCTAGGAAACAGATCGTTTGTGGGCAAGGTTTGCTTGTGCCTTCTCGACAGAAAAATTGCAGATGACTAACAAAGAAATGCAAATCCTGCTTTTCTCAGCCCGTAAACTCACGGCAGTGACAGTGGAGCTAGTCAGGAATTCTTCGATGAGCCGTTTTTTTCTCCCCAAAATGTCCATTTTTCTAAACTGCACGTTTTCTCAGGAACGGCTGAGTGACGACGAATTCCTCAGCGGTTGAAAAGAAAGTTTCGAAGCTCCAAAAAGGTCCCGTTTTGATGTTTTCTAAATGGTTTTCCAAGTCCAAAAGACTTTTTGTTCAGAAATTAAAGCTAATTAGAGTAACGACATTTTAAAAAAAAAATATGGTTGAAATTGAAATAAATGTTTCAATTGGCCCGAAGTGAAATTTGGAGGAGGGCGGTTGTGGGGGGGTCATGAAAATGTTCAAGAGTTCCACTTTTCATCCCAATTTGGGATGGGAAAAATGTTCAAAATCTGAAAAATGTTCATGGGACGGGGAATCCGTTTCCCATCCAACCCTATGACACAGACCTACACCTATCTCCTTGTACTGACCTTCCTCCGAAAGTCTTTGCTCAGCGTTATTAAGTTCTACCAAGAGTGCCAGCGTCTTCTCTGAAATACCTCTCTCACTCCATGGCCCTACCTCCGTCTACAGCCTTGGAGAGACTTTATCCAGACCCGGTGTCCGCACTTCAAAAAGGATGATCAACCACTGGCGAAGGTTTAGAAAAAACTTATACATTTGATTCAAGATCTGCAAAACCTGCCTTCCAGTGAGAGTCTAATGGAGCTCCATCTGCTTAGTTTATCCAAGATGGTTAAAAGGCAATTTATTTGTGGTCTGTGAGTAGGGTCCTATTTTTCAGGGTTTATTAATTTCATTGGGGAAGGGTATTTTTAGCCATTTTTGAGTTCTGTGTGGATGTCCAAAAACTGGGTTATTTTCAGGGCTTTCCCTTTGGATATACACCTCGTACCGCTGCAAACTGCACCATGTTCGTGTGCAGTAGGGAAACTGGTGCACACCAGCAAGGTTTACACAGACCAATTAATGCACAACACGCTAGTGCGCTTTAGAAGTCACACTCCTGTAGTCCGCAGTGGTGCTCCATGTGGACAAGCCCATAGATACAAGCCAGTGAGTAGGGACATCACCTATGTAAACACACAGGGCTGGGAAAGGGGTGAAATCCACGTGAATTGAGAAACCATTCCTGGTGTTTTTCAGTGTTGACTGGATAAACACTGGTTTGTTTTGGGGTTCTGTATCCGGGGTGTTTGATCAGTGTTTATCAGTTAAAACCTAAACTCAGAAGCCCTATCCATCCATACCTATGCCGAGAGAATATATCAGTCGTAGAAAGCTCTTTTAGGTAGCTGGCAGAGGCAGAACAAAATCCACCAGCTAGAAGCTGCAGCCAGGAAAGTTCAAAAGGGAAACCAGATGCACCGAGGGGAAATAATTCTTGGAACAGGTTAGCAAGGGACCTGGCAAATTCATCATCACCGGGAGGCTTTAAATGGAAACGGGCTGTCCTACTGCCAGAATCACAGGGTGACGTTTTCAGGACTGTGGTATACAGGCGGTCAGACTAGCTGATCATTGGAGTCCTGGCCTTAAATCTATGACTGTACAAGGCTGTGCCATTCGGAGAAGGACAAGCGGGGTTGGTAACCCAATGCTAGCCAGACAGCATGTCTCATTCCAGGAAGTACCACTCCAGGCAGGGGATAGAGTGACCGTGAACCAGGCTTGGCTCTCTCTGGGGTCCTGGCCGATTCCCCTGATGGCCATTTTTGTGCTTGTTTGAACTGTCCCATGTTCCCTACACAGGCAGGTCACATTTGTGTTTGTCGGTTCCACGTGGCTGACGAGCCAGCAGTTCTCGCAGCAGAATATTTCCCGGATGGATGGGGTGTAGGAAGGACCTTCTGTCTGGCAAAGGGGCTAAAGCAGGGGTGTGGTTTGCGGGTCCCATTTCACCTTATCCTCCCCAAACATGAGCTAGTTAGTGCTCAGGGGCAGGTGGGCCCTATGCAAAATTTACAGACATCGGGTGAAATTCTGACCCCCATTGAAGTCAATGGGTGTTTTGCTATTGACTGCACTGGGGCCAAGATTTCATCAGTGTTGCCACTACAGATGAACAAACACTTCTAATAAGGGCAAGGAGAGTGCACTGGTTAAAGGGCAGGATGGTGTAATGGTTAAAGGGTTGACTAGTCTAGCTTCCTTCTGCTTTAGGAGATGCTTCATTCCTGAGGACCCCTGGCTTCTAATCCCCACTCTGCCACTGACTCACTGTAGGACCTTGGGCAAGTCACTTCACCTTTCTGTGTCTCAGTTTTCTCCACTATAAAGTGGGGCTAATGATACTTCCTCAAAAGGGAGTTTTGAGGCTTCACATTAATATGCACAAAACACTTTGTTATCCTGGAATGAAAGGTGCTAGAGAGGAGAAGGAGAAAACACACAATGAAAACCTCCATCCAACCTTCAGGATGTTCCCTGAACTGAGATCCATCTCTGGACCTTTTAAGCCCACCCATGACCAGCTGCCACATGCCCAGAAATTGCTTCACAACCCACAGGTCATTGAAAAGCCCTAAATTGATGCTGAGGGTCATAGTTACCATGTTCTAACTTGAAGATGTTGCTCTCTCATTGGGGTGATTCACCAGCACATGGTGATGCAGCAACATCATGTCATCCAAGCCATGTCACAACCTGAAGACACAGAAGTCCATAGATACCAAGGCCAGAAGGAACCATTGTGCTCGTCTAGTCTGACCTCCTGTATCGCACAGGCCATGGGACTTCCCCAAAATAATTCCAAGGTGCTGCAGCATTGTGGAGAAATGAGTAGAGCTGGGCAGGACCTGGATTTTTCATTTCAAAGGAATTTCACAGTTTCTAAATTTGTTCCCTTCCAAACCTGGAACAAACCAAAAAATTGAATTTTCCCGCAAAAGGAAATTCTGGGAGGGAAAATCACTTTGGATCCATGGAAACGTTTCATGTTGGTACAATCAAAACATTGCATTTCAATTTCAACCTTTGGAAACCCTTTTACTTTTTTAAAAATATTAAAAAAATACATTTCATGTCAAAAATCATTTCAAACTGAAAAATCACAGCAGTCCACGCCAAAAATGTCGAGCTAGGATAATATCCAATCGCTTCGTAGGGGGAGGTTTTGCGAAACGTGCTGTTGTCAAATTGACACTTTTTCTCAGCATTTTGATATCGGCAAAAAAATATTCAATAAAAACGTGGCGCTCAGCTCCAGGAATGAGGCAACGGCTTGGTACTTTGCCGACGGCGTCTCAGACCCAGGAATGGGACCCAGGAACTCCTTGTTTTCCAGCCGGATGGGATTGACTGCCGCGTAGAACACCTGATTCAAATGAACCCCTTTACAATAGGCAGAGTCAAAAAACGTTCACCGGCTCCAGGGTGCGGAGGGATCCAATACGGAAAGTGAACTCCAAAGAGAATGAAACGAGTGCAAGCAGAACCAGGAATGGCATTCATCAGATTCCAGGGAAACTGAGGCCAACGTGTGATGCCCAACTTGCTGCCAAGCCTACGTCCTGCCAGCTCTCCGTGTGGAATGGCACCAGTGCCCCGTGATTTCGCAGTCATAGTTTTGCCCTGCAGCCTAAAACCTCGCCAAATAAACGAAATGAACATTGCCATCCCACAAGCTATAAAAACTGTTGCCTAAACAAACCATCACATCCAGGCGATTCCCACCCACTTTAACACGGAAATCCATCAGCGAGGGGCCAGTGCGCTCCCTCCTTGGGATCCCCTCATGCGGGCCAATGATCTTAGTTTGTCCTTGGGTGCCCGGGAGAATGGATGCAGGATGGTGCCAGTTTGGGAGACCTCAAGCTGGCTCACTAATCCCTTTCTCCCTCTCCCTGTATCCTGCTCCCCATGGAGGGGCCTCACCAGGGCAAGTCACCTGCATAAGGATTTGGAACCATCTCACCTAAGAGCCACCAAACGAAACCCCGCCGCTTTATTTTGCTTCTCCGAGAGGCCTCGCTTTGTCCAGGCAACAGAACGGGATTTCCGAGCGCTTTGACCAGCACACAGCTTACATCCCAATCAGCAAGGCCATACTGTCGTGGGTACAGCATTGTGTGCGGATTTCACTGCGCCCTCTCGCCGCAAAGGGCAGCATTTCAAACAGGGAGCTGAATCACGACACAGAACCCCCAATCGGCTTCCCACGAGGTCGGTTTGATTTATCCATTGTGTGCTGGTGGGAGACATCAATGGAGCTTCTGCTTCACAGAAGGGATATGCCCTGGGGGTGTTTCCATTGTACATATGAAACGATAACGTAATGGACTTTAAGAAACCACTCCAAAGTCCTGGGTTGAAGGGCATTTTAAAAGCGGCTCGTGTCGTTTTGGCTCAAAGCAATCTGATTTTTTTTTTCAAAAACGACAACAAAAAGCAGCTCTGTGTGTGGGTGTCACTAATTATTTCATCCTCCTGTTATACGATTGTTCAGATGTACACAATTTGCTTTAAAAATCTGTGTGTTGCCTGGTGTGCTCTCAACTCTGTTCGATTAAAACTGCTTTTAATTATTTCACGGGGACTTTGCAGGTGTGTTTGTCTCCCGGAGAAGGAAGGGCTGGTTCAGTCATGGCTCTTCGCACCTGTTGGATGCGACCCCAGAGTCCTGCCTTTTCTCCCCACATCTAGGACATCTCAAGAGGAACTGTTTCCAAAAGACCAGAGCCTCAGATCCAAGGGCATGGTCTTTAAGTTCCAGCCGATGATGGGCATCAGAAAGCATCGGGGGTTGAAGCCAGGGCACAAAATACAAAGCAGAACCTGATCCTGCTATTTCTTTTTGGGTGCCAAATGAGCTAAAATTGGGTGGTGAGCTGTAGAATTAACCTGGCACCTTGGAGGCAGTGCGGCCTAGTGGACAGAGCTCAGAAGACCTGGGTTCTCTTCCCAGCTCTGCCCCGGGGCAAGTTACTTACCCACTCTGTGCTGCCATTTCCCCAACTGCAGAGCGGGGATAAGGAGACTCACCTCTGTTGACATCTACTGCTAACAAGTACACTGTGTGTATTACTATTCCTGTCCCTTTAATGGGAGAGGAGCCAAGCCCCCACAGCCAGCCCCCTTTGCACCTCTGTTCCCCATCTGTTACGGGGGTCACGATATGCGAGGGGAGTTGGGTGGGATCGGCGGTGCGGTTTGCAGACAGGAAGTGCTAATTATTACTATGCTATGTTCGAAAAATTATTACACGGCTCAAGCTGTCAATTTCTACATGGAGGGGAGAGCGCCCCCTACTGTGCCCGCCCACTCACAGAGCCTCCCAGCATTGTACTGGGCTCAGCGCTGACTCAGAGGGCAGATCGCCCACTACTGAGCCACCACCACTCCCGGCAGCATAGCATCCCCCCCCCCCCACCACCACCACCACTTTGGGACATTTTAATCAGAGAGGAGAGCGCCCCCTACTGAATCCCCCACACAACTCCCTGCAGAACAGCACCCCCTCGTGAGTGTGGAGATTGATTCAGGACTAACTCGGAGGCTGTGTAGTAGCTCCCACGCCATTTCAGGCAGAAACCAGGTTGACCCTTGGCCTTCCTCCCGCCGCTTCCCTTTAGACTGTGAGCAAATTCACAGGCTGAGGTGGTAGGGCTGGAAAACCACAGTGTTATTTGAACTTCTGCATGAGGCCTCTGAGGCTGTTCCTCACTAGCTGGGCCAAGCTATAATAACGTTGCAATGCAGTTCCTCGGGGGCAAGGCCAATCAAAACTGAATGTCATGCCACGGATCTCCGTTTACTGCTGAAATTCAGACACAAATGTCTCTTTCTGGTCAGGTTAGTCTCGTGCGGAATTAATTCACGTGTTGCACCGAGCTTGAGGGGCAGAAGCACTAGGCACATAAATATAAATAATAGATAAATATATTAATTATATTATTACATAAATAATAATTATAGGTTCCTGCTGATTACATGATAATTATATTTAAGAGAGACAAGGTGGGTGAGGTAACATCTTGTATTGGACCAACGTCTGTTGGTGAGAGAGAAGCTTTCGAGCTACCCAGAGTTCTTTAGGTCTTCAGCCCTACGTAAGCTTGAAAGCTGGTCTCTCTCACAAACAGACATTGGGTCAATACAAGATATTACCTCATCCACCTTGTCTGTCTAATATCCTGGGACCAACACAGCTACCACAACCCTGCAAACAATTATAACTAAAGTTCTCAATTCCCAGATTAATGAGCTGTCGCTTGCTGTCCTCAGATCTCCTGACACGCTTCTAGCAGGGCGAGATGATCCTGTGGTAACCCTCCAATCATGTCCCGGTATATCGCGGGAACAAGAGATGCTCTGTTCGAACACAGGGCGTAGGACTTCCTGGGTAACCAAGGCAATCCCATCATATCATCCCATTCATAAATTTATCAAGCTCCATCTTCACAGATTCTAAAGCCAGATGGGACCACGATAATCATCTAGTCTGGCCTCCTGGGGTCTCCTGGCCCCACTGCTCTTACTGGCAGGCTGTTCGAGACCCTCCCTCTGCTGTTGCTTAGAAACCCTCTTCTCATGTCAAGCCTACATTTCATCATGGCCACTTGATCCCCATTTGTTTTTGTGCCAGTCTTGTCCTTTAGCTCCAGTACCTCTCCTCCCTCACGGGGTTTTCCCCCAAGGCCTTCTGCATCGAAGCAAGCAAGGCTTAGAAGTCAGTGTCTCTACGACAGGGCTCTGTACTGGTCACTAGATGGGTCTTTGACTCGGTTTAGTTAAACCTGCGGCCCGTGGGGTCACGTCCATTCAGAGACCTTGTGTGGGCCGCCCTTTGGCTTTTTTAATAGTTTTATGCCAAAGGAAGGCAAAAAAAAAAACCACACGGGAAGAGAAAACCTCCACAGCCACTCTGAGGAGCGTAGGCGGGTGGAGGACTAGCAAAAACCTCCTCCGGCGCTGAGGGACTCTCCCCAAACCTAGGCTGAGCTAATAGGCACCCGTTCAGTTCCACGTGGACTAATGCCTTTGTCACACGCCCACGTCCCCGCTGTCTCCCCATATCTCCCCTTCCTCCCGCAGGCTTCAGCCCAGCCACAAACGACCCATGGCACTAGCACACTGGCCTGATGCGTGAGTAGGGCACGCTCTGGTAGAAGGCTCCCGCAGCTGAACACGCTAGCAGCACCAAGCAGAAGGCGGCGGCACCATGCGCGGTGACAAGTGGAGGCACAAGGGACAAGCGCTGTCCTTTTCCCTTTGGGTAAGTGACCCCCCCTGCCCGCAACAGAGATGCCTGCAGGAGATGCTGTGAAACACTCCTCGGTTGGAAGTCACAGAAGGTGCAGTCCTGGCCAGATGTTTTGAAGGGGCCAGCCTGACAGCCCTGGAGACCACAGGTAACATTTCCAAACATGCCCAAATCCCATTGAAAGTCAATGGGATGTAGGTGCCTAAATCACTTAGGTGCTTTTGGAAGTTCCCCCGGGGCAGGTATCGTCCCCACCCATCAATGTGCCTCAACTTGCCCAGCCGGAGGGGTCAGCTGGTAGGTGAGTTTCTATGGCCCACTCCATCCTTACCCTCGCTAACAGATGCTGCCAACAAAGGCCAGATTTTTACGTGCCCAGCTCCCCAGCGGCTCCCCGTTGACCTCAAACACTTTGGGAAAATCTGGCCGCTCTGTTTCACTGCCTAACCAGGAGCGGCGCGCTTTTGAGAACAGGGCCGAGGGCCACTAGGGAAGAGCTGGGCTGAGGCCCCCAGACTTGTTACATGAACCACGCAGCAGGCAGGCAGGTGGTGACGAGTTGCAGTTGCTATCCAGCCAGGGTGGCTTTAAAGCAGACACCTAAAGGTAAAAAGCTCTGTAGGGTCTTGCTAGTGCCCTGGGCTACCCAGTTCCCCCCATCCTAGCCAGCCATTGACCCCTCCTGTTATTGTAAGCGCTGTCTCGGGCGTTTGGATGCTCATGTCTTTGGAATTCATTCTCTGACTGCATCGGAGCGCGGAGCATTTTACAGAGTGGCAGAGTTTAATGATTTCCCACAGCGCTAGACAAGGCCAGAGAACGATGTGGGAGGATGTTCAGCAGGACGGGGGCTGTCCTGGGGTCCCTCTTTGGCTGGGGGCTGAGGCAGATTGAAACTAGGAGCCCCCGTGAATTCCTTCAATGGGACAACAGCACAAAAGCCCAGAATGCAACGTGGGAGAGACAGACAGCAGGTGGCATTTCATTTTGCTCCCTTGATTTGATTAACAAACGAAGCCCTCTCCAGGGGCTGCCTCCCGCCCCACAAATCGCGCCGGCTCAGCCTTCACCATATGGGGTAGTGCCGGGGTGACATTTAGCGCCCTGCTCTCAGGCTCCGGGGGACTGAGATCTTGCGAAGACAGCCCTTCATTTACAGCAGTGACAAGACCAAAACAAAGAAAGGAAAGGAAAGAACTCGAGAGCTCTTTGTCCATCGCTGGATTTTACCCAGTTGCTGACAGCACCCCTCTGCTATGAACAGGTCCACATCTGCCGATAGCAGATGCAATTCCAGATCTTGTATAAACCTTGGGGAGCCAAAACTAGAACCCAGGGCTTTGGCTCCAAACACACAAGTCCCTGAGCGAAAGGAGCACTCTCCTAACTGATACGAACAATAAACCTATTATTCTCTCTGTTTGCCCAGCTGCTAGATGGGGATAAAATACAACCCCTCTACTTAGCTGTCTACAGCCCCCTATTACCGGATCACCTCCCACTCATTGCATTATTCTCGTCACCGCCTTTTGAGTAGGTCAGTGTTATTATCCCCATTTTCCAGATGGGAACAGAGGCCAGGTGACTCCACACACACAGTGACTTGACTATGGGGCTTATAAGTGCTAGACTAATACCCTGACCACTGCTCCACCCTTCCTAGCAGCATGTGCCTTCCATAATCCAAGGAGCACGCGGCAGGACCCACAGATCACTCACAGTTGCCCAGTGGGTCTAGGAGTAGCTGGCCCTGCTCGGAGGAAGGAAGACCCTCCTCTCCACTGGAGCCTTTGCTCATTGCCAGACCCGAACGTCAATCAAACCTGTGGAAAGGCTGTGACGTGTCCACGTCACTTTGTTTCCCTCCCGTTTATTTTTCGCGTTTGAAAAAAAAAAAAAAAACAGCCAGAGGTTCCAACTCCCCCGTGCTTCAAGAAGTCTGTTTCCAGGCCAGAACCACATCATCTGACTAATCCCTTTTCCGTCAAGGTGTGCCAGGGTCAATCTCCCCATTTTACAGATGGAGAAATGAAGGCACAGAGAAGTCATGTGTTTTGCCCACGGTCAGAAAGTCAGTCCGTGGCAGCGGAGGGAATCGAACTCAAGTCTCCCGGCATACCCAATCCGATTCACCAGGCTGCAAAAAAGTCCCCAAACCTTCTGTGCTATGAATTAATCCACAAGTCCAGAGGCTGGCTATAGAGCCAGCCAAGAAGCTATAAATGAACATGCCAGTCATTCAGCTTAGTAAAGCCGCCACACTGACTCCTTCTGAAACAGAAGGCAGGCTTCTTCAGGATATGTCTCCATTCCCAGCCGAGGACTAAGTTTGCTCACAGTCTCATTCATGACACTCGGTCTGTAGGACGACCAAACAGCAAATGTGAAAAATCGGGACAGGGGGTGGGGGGTAATAGGAGCCTATATAAGAAAAAGACCCAAAAATCAGGACTGTCCCTATAAAATCGGGACATCTGGTCACCCTATCGGTCTGTGACAGCAACATCAGAACCAGGCTCTACATAGAGGTCACCATTCACAATAATACAGGTGGGAGAGGGAGACGTCTCTGGGCAAACGGCAATAAAAATGCTCAAATTAGACATTTTCAGCTGTAACAGGAAATGAGATTTTCCCTCCCCCCCGCAGCCTGTAGGGATGAACTTAACCCCTGCTTGCCCTGCGTGTGGCTGCTGTGTACCAATGCCATTTACATCTTGGTTTTTTTACTAAGCAGGGGACTCTATAGAGGCCCAACAGGGAATGTGGTCAAGTAGGTGACTGAGTCTCAGGACGCCTGGGTTCCATTCCCGGCTCTGCCGTGTGACCTGGGGGGGGGGGGAGTGGTGCCTCAGTTTACCCAGCTGAAAGTAGCATAGCAGAGGCCTTTTTCTTCCCTGCCTTGTGTCAGCACTTATGACCTGGCTACGTTTTAACACCACTTTGCACTGGTATAAGTGCTGACACAAGGCAGGGAAGAAACAGGCCTCTGCTACTTTCAGCTGGGTAAACTGAGGCACCACTCCCCCCCCCCAGGTCACACGGCAGAGCCGGGAATGGAACCCAGGCGTCCTGAGACTCAGTCACCTACTTGACCACATTCCCTGCTGGGCCTCTATAGAGTCCCCTGCTTAGTAAAAAAACCAAGATGTAAATGGCATTGGTACACAGCAGCCACACGCAGGGCAAGCAGGGGTTAAGTTCATCCCTACAGGCTGGGGGGGGGGGGAGGGAAAATCTCATTTCCTGTTACAGCTGAAAATGTCTAATTTGAGCATTTTTATTGCCGTTTGCCCAGAGATGTCTCCCTCTCCCCCCCGTATTATTATTCCAACCTCATGAAACTCTCAAATTAATATTTAATCCCTTCATTCCCCTGCGCTTGTCTTCCCTGCTCCCCAGAAGGAGCCCGGCTCACATTTGTCAGAGCAGTCACCGTGAAATGGCGTGCAGTGATGGTGCTTTACTGCTCTCATGAAATTTTCAAAGGGCTGGATTGTTCCCGGTTGGAGGAAACGTGAAGGCAAGAGATACAGTCTGGCCTCTGCCCTGGGAGATGAGCACATCTGGGGAGACTTTTTAAAGGGCTGGTAAAACATGCCAGATGGAGAGTGCTGGAAGCTGACGTCCCCCAAGCCACAAAGCATGGACCCTAGTTCCAAACCACTTCCCCCTGACCACGTGTGACCCCTTCTGGTGAGACGACAGCTCCGGGGCGGGGGCTCAGTGGGTCCCAGTCCTGTTTGCTGAGGTTGCTGATAAAAGGGCCCGTTATGCCAGTGGATTTGGGGATGGGGTCACCTGTCCTCTGGGACTTAGAGAACCTTTGGAGTGGCCTTAGCCACCACCCACCCAACACCTTGCTCCACACCTGTCACTGAGTCATCAGCAACCCCATCCCGCCCCGTCTCTGAAATACAATGACAAAGGAGAGCACCTGGCTTGGTGTGGCTGGGGACTGCCCCCAGCTAGGCAGGAGCCTCGGAGAAGCAGCTCCCCTGCATCTTAGACCAGCCCAGCACTCTATGGGGACTAGCTGAAATGAAACCTATTTCGAAAAGCATCAAGTCTCCTAGAACCATAGAATATCAGGGTTGGAAGTTTCAGAGTAACAGCCGTGTTACTCTGAAGGGTTGGAAGGGATCTCAGGAGGTCATCTAGTCCAACCCCCTGCTCAAAGCAGGACCAATCCCCTACTAAATCATCCCAGCCAGGGCTTTGTCAAGACCGACCTTAAAAACCTCTAAGGAAGAAGATTCCACCACCTCCCTAGGGAACCCATTCCAGTGCTTCACCACCCTCCTAGTGAAATAGTGTTTCCTAATATCCAACCTAAACCTCCCCCACTGCAACTTGAGACCATTGCTCCTTGTTCTGTCATCAGGTACCACTGAGAACAGTCTAGATCCATCCTCTTTGGAACCCCCTTTCAGGTAGTTGAAAGCAGCTATCAAATCCCCCCCTCATTCTTCTCTTCTGCAGACTAAACAATCCCAGTTTCCTCAGCCTCTCCTCATAAGTCATGTGCTCCAGCATCCTAATCATTTTTGTTGCCCTCCGCTGGACTCTCTCCAATTTTTCCACATCCTTCTTGTAGTGTGGGGCCCAAAACTGGACACAGTACTCCAGATGAGGCCTCACCAATGTCGAATAGAGGGGAATGATCATGTCCCTAGATCTGCTGGCAATGCCCCTACTTATACAGCCCAAAATACTGTTAGCCTTCTTGGTAACAAGGGCACACTGTCGACCCATATCCAGCTTCTCGTCCACCTTAACCCCTAGGTCCTTTTCTGCAGAACTGCTGCCTAGCCATGCATGGCAGGGAGGGCGAACAGACATTGGCTGTGGTCACAGCTATGTTCTTCCCCTGCCTTCTGCAAGTGGCTGGAGTCCCTCTGATCCTTATGCCTGCCAGCATGACGGATAGGCCTGAGCCATCAACCACCCAAGCAGCTTCAGATATGCTAGCCTTTCCAGCTTTCCATGCCAGGGGTTAGAACCTCCCCAGCCCTTATAAATAAATGGAGATGTCCTATCTTCTAGAACTGGAAGGGACCTTGAAAGGTCATTGAGTCCAGCCCCCTGCCTTCACTAGCAGGACCAACTACTGATTTTGCCCCAGATCCCTAAGCGGCCCCCCTCAAGGATTGAACTCACAACCCTGGGTTTAGGAGGCCAATGCTCAAACCACTAAGCCATTTCCCCCCCATGAGCCCTTACCCGCATCACTGCACAAGGGAGGGGTGGGATCATTATCACCATTTTACTTGATTTGTGACAGTGACTTGCTTGAGGTCATGCAGCCAGGCAGTGGCAGAGGTGAGAAGAGAACCCACATCTCCTGGCTCTCAAGTTTAGACTTTCACTGTTACACCCTCGGGGCCAGCAAGGCCTGCTGTACAGCACCATTCATCAGAAAGTACCTGGGCCCACAGCAAACTTTAGAAGCTGGAAGGGAGACGAGGTCAAAGCCTGAGCCACGAGTGGCTTGGAATCCTTCCAAGATGGCAATGTATAGAGGTGTGGCCCACTGAGGTGACCAGTCTCAGAATGTGACACCCCAATTTGACCGAAATTGAGGCACTTGGACAGTGCACTAAATGCCCCAGTAACAATTACTTGGGGGAACCAGACAGTCCCTACGCTCTCGACTGAACTCACACAGGAAAATGATAAAAGGTGCAAACACCCTATCACGTGTGGGTGAACACTTTTCACAAGGCGATCACTCTAGATCTGACCTATCAAAGGGAACCTGTATGATGCTTTCAAAAGATGAGCCTGGGAGCTTAAATTTCATAGCTTTGCTAGACACTAAAAATCATGGACTCGGTGAAGACACTGGATTTATGGCTCATTACAACAATCTGTAACCCACTGACCCTCCTTTGGCCTATGCATGCAGAGATGTTACCTGCCCACTTCACCTTGAATGGTCTCTTGCAACATGTGTTAATGTCTTATGCTTAACAATCCATCCGACCTATTTAGTTGTGACACTTGGATTGCCTTTCCCAGACTGAAGAGCTCTGTGTAAGTGTGAAAGCTTGTCTCTTCCACCAGCAGAAGTTGGTCCAATTGTCTACCTCAGAGAGCGATGTAGAGATTCAGTTCATTGAAGTACATAAAGCACTTGAGAACTTCAGGTGGAAGGTTCTGTAAGGAGGCTAAATATTTTATCTGGCTCCACCAAGAAGAGGGTTTACTGGAAAACTCTCCCTTGCAAGACATCTCACTCAGTTCTTCAGATCTTTCTGAGGTTTGGAGGTGCATGTAAAACATAGGGTGATTATCCACATTGAACCTTGAACTCTGTGGGTGTTCACTACTCTCCCTATTTTCGAATTCTTCACAACATAGACTGACCTTACTATGGAATTTTCCTCTCCGACAACTAGTTCACTGGGGCTCCTGAATTCCTCTAGCAACAGAAAACTGGTCCAAGTAGCTGGCTGGATGACAGCACAATACCAAATTTATTAGACTATTGTTCAAGGATTGCATAAAAGGAGTAATTATCATGACAGCTCTGAGTTAAAGTTTGGACTTAGTTTATAAAAGAGAAAAAAGGTTTACTAGTATAATAATTTCTCACATTTTCATAGTGCACTTTTGTCAAAGATCTCGAAGTGTTTTACAAAATACAGGGCATATATAGGAATCAGCAACAGCGCAAACCCCAAAGAGAAACAGCTTGCTTGCAGATTGAGTGCCCCCTGGATCCATTTCTACTTAAGTCCTTAAGACGTTCTGGCTAGATGTTCAGTCTGTGTCCATCACTGGCAATCTTATCACACCACCGCGGCTTCTGGCAACTGTGGGATTGCCGGCAGAGCCGGCTCCAGCTTTTTTGCCGCCCCAAGCAGCAAAAAAAAAAAAAAGAAAGAAAAACCTGATTGAGCTGCCGCTGAAGTGCCGCCGAAGAGGAAGAAAGGGACTGAAGGACCTGCCGCCGAATTGCCGCCGAAGACCCGGACATCCCCGCCACCGAATTGGCACTGAAGACCCAGACGTGGCGCCCCAATAACGGATGAATTGCCGCCCCTTTCTATTGGCCACCCCAGGCACCTGCTTCCTTCACTGGTGTCTGGAGCTGGCCCTGATTGCCGGCCATGTAACAGTATGCCTTGGTAAACACATGTCATAATCCATTGGTCTTTGATTCTAATGATACATATAGGAATATTGTGCAGTACATAAGGTATGTGGCCACTGAAGAATGAGGAGAAAACAAAATATTGAATAGCTGTTCACTCGGTGACCACCGTCCATCCTGCGCACCGAGTGAGACCAAGATCCCCCAGGAAAAAAACAACAACAGTGTGTGATCACCTAAATATGCACAATGGGGCAAAATAACATTGCACAGGCCACCTTAATTCTGGCATTTTCTAGCTTTGGGGTGCTTGACTTTTCCTTCTGAAGAAAGCTCTTTAAGGTAGTTTTCTTGTGAGCAATTTCCTAAGCTTTTAAAAACGCAAACTGACAAAACAGAAATTCCATCATATTGATACGGGGCATCAGCAGGGTTGGAAGCTTTAGATCCACCACCCAGACCCCTGCCACGTGAGCTAACACAGTGACGGGTAGCAGCAGTAGGTTGCCATCCCCCAGGTGGCCCAGCACTAGAGGGAGAGGGGACAGTTTGCCAGAGGGTTTCATAGATATTTGCGGACAGCAGAGGAATGGTGAGATTCAGGCTCGTCTGGAGGGGAGCGTGCTGTACTGGGCACCGACTCTTCTGCCCCTTGCTCCCAAGCGTGCCCTGTCCCCTCCAGCAGGTCCCTGGCAAAGTCTATTCTCCTCACCTAGCCAGTCCCAGTCTCCATTCCTTCAGCTTCTCTTCCCAGTCGCAATCCCCTTGCCCAGTAAGTCCTCGTCTCACTCCTCTGGACTTCTCCGCAGTCTGTCCCCCCATACTCAGTCAATCCCAGTTCCCCTCTCTTCCTCTGATCTGTCTCAATCCCTCCTCCTGCCTCCAGTCACCCCCCTCCATGCTCCCCATTCCCATTGGCTCCCAGTCCCAACCTCCCAACCCCGGCTCCATGTCCAGTGTTGTTGGGATCTTTGAGGAATTTAGCTGTGAATGTAGAAGTCTCTACTGAGCATGTGCAAACTGCGATTTTTCAGAGGTGTATAACTTGGCCAAAGATGGACAGATTTTCACGGGCTTAGCAAAAGGCACATCCCTGACCTAAAGGCCGCCTCCGGGCCCAATTTTAAATCTGTGCTCCAAAGCACAGGGGTGCTAGGTCATCTCAAAAAAAGTTCACCAGAAGGTTTTTTACATGGGCAAATCAATGTATTCTCTCCCTCACCTTGTTCGCAAAAATAGCTGAACCAACTATTCTGACTGAAATTTTCCAGAAATATTCAGCCAGAGGCAGACACCTGGCATAGAAAATTTCAACCAAACAGATAAAATTCAGCAAAAGTTCTAAGTAACTGAAAACAGGGTCTTGTAATGGGAAGTATCAAGCAACCTTAATGGGCAGCGCTACCAGCCCTGCCTAGATTACCCACTGTCCTGACCTCACTTTTGAACATATCGCCCCCTACTGCCATGATGGCACATTGGCATCAGCAGCAGATGGGATAATGAACTAGAAACAGGGTTCTCCTCGGAGGTTTCATCTCCAAGGTCTGAGCAGGCCTATCCCAGTTTAATGGGCGAAATCACAGCGCCAGGGAACACGTACATAAAGATGAGTAAGAACCAGAAGACAGGGCAGATTCATCCACCTCAGGCCTTCAGTGTCTTGCATCTGCAGGAGTCTCACCAGCGACATTAGACAAAAGCAAAGCGCAGGCGGTAAAAAAAACTTGTGTATGACAGCAGGTAGCAAACGTGTGCAGGCCCATTAGGCCATCAAGGTTTCTTGGCAACTACCTGAAGAAAATTGCCGAGGGAGAAGGACAGTGCAACACACCACCAGTGCTATTATCCTAAATTGCAGTTATAAATATTAGTCCCAGAATGCAATCAGAACCATTTATTTTCTTGCCCAGGGAACAGAACAATAAGTTGATCATCGTATCAGGCACTCAGCACTGGCAACCTATCACTCCCCACAAGCAGAGAGAACAACTGTGGTCGAAATGCGAGCCCAGAGAGCAGGGGGAACGGCTGGGCCTCTCCTCTGATCTTTGTGCTTTTGAAATTCACTGTCTAATCAAAGCCGGGGAGCAATTTCTTTTTTTTTTAAATTGCTTCCATGCAAGTAACAGGTGCTGGATTGGCAGCTCTGGAAACTGAATCCCTCTGATAGCCACAGAATGGGGGCAGAGATTCAGCAGTACTGCAGTCTGCCCAAAACCCCTTCGCTCCCAACTCGGAGACTTTAAGGCCAGAAAGGGACCATCACGGTCTAGCCTGACCTCCTGCACACCCCAGGCCGCAGAACCTCACCCACCCGCTCCTTAACCGGGCCCAGAACCTCGGGCTGAGTTACTGACCTCCTCAAATCTTGATTTAAAGACTTCACGTTACAGAGAATCCACCATTTGTTCTCGTTCAAACCTGCAACTGACCCGTGCCCCATGCTGCAGGGGAAGGCGACAAATGCCCAGGGCATAGGCTGTGGGTATCAAAGGCCAGGGTAGGCTAAGCCACCCCTGATCCAGGCCATGGCCCCACCCATGTTCTGCCCCGAGGCCCTGCCCTGCCTCCCCATCTACCCTGAAGCTGGCCGGCTCCAGCCTGCAGCAGCACTTGGGGCAGCCTGGGGGGGGCGGAGGCTCGGGCCAGTGGCCCAGGGTGACGTTGGGGCCAGCCCAGCGCTGAGGGGGCCAGCAGCTTGGCCCAGTGCTGGGGCAGGCGACCCGGTACTAGGGAGGGCCAGCGCTGGAGGGGCTCAGCACTGTGGGGGGATCACCCGTGCCCAGGCCCCAAGGTCTCTGCCAATCTGACCACAGGGAAAATTCCTTCTCCACCCCAAATATGGTGATCAGTTAGACCCTGAGCATGTGGGAAAGACCCACCAGCCAGACACCGCGGAAAGAATTCTCCAGAGTAACTCCAAGCCCTCCGCACCTAGTGTCCCCCATCCAGCCATTGGAGATCCAGACAGTGGGATGTCTGTGGGTCAGAGGAAGTGAGACAGCAGTCCAGGCCACATTGCCCAATCAGTCCTTGACCTCTTGACATGGCATAGAAGACACAGTCCGGTTAGGGAGCCTGAAGCACCCGAACTACAGCTCCCACCAGGAACCGCGGCAGCTCAGGCGAGCACAGATTAACACTGATCTGACCCAAAATGAGCCGATTTGATTCCGGGTGACCCCAATATTTCATTTCTGATTTTCCCCAATGGAAACCTGAAAAGTTTCGGCAAAAAAGAAAAAAAAATCAAACCGTGGAAAATCTCTATTTTTGCAGAAACTACATCTCCTGGCAAAAATAAATGTTTTGCTGCAAGATTCCCAGCCAGATCTATCTTGCATCAGCATCTAATTCACACTAGATCTTGCAAAAACGCGATAAACTCATTTCTGTTCTTTGTTGCCACTTTGTAATAAACTGTTCCCCAGGAACCCGATCTTACAAGAAGTGCATTTCTGCCCTGGTACTAGTTAATCATAAGGAAATATCTGAGGGCGGTGAAATGGCTCCAGACCAGAACAGCATTCGTGTCAGCAGCAGGGCCCGTGCTTGGATGGCAGAGGCAAGGAGACCGTAGCAAGACAGGGCAACCTATGCAAAACGAGCTAGCAATTAAATCTGAATTAACTGGATTGCAGGAGGGGAAAATTGCTTCTTTCAGCCTTCTTGATTCTAAAGCTGCCATGGCCCAGTGCTTCCACCGCATTTCCTTGCACCAAACAGCTGAAGAGGTTGTTAATCAGGATTGTCAGATGCCTTCCCAAAGCTGAACATCCTTGTACAGACCATGGTTCATTGGTCCCATTCTCGCTCTCTGCCTCAGCTTCATCTGTTCTGCTATTAGCCACAAAAATGCCGACTGGAGAGGGGGGAATCTTTGTATTTACAGAGGGGAGGGATGAATAGTTCTTGCTCGGGATTGGGAGTTAATTTCCCTGGCTAGATATAATGAAGACAGATACTATAGAAGAATCTATCCCTGACTCTGCTCATCTACTTCCACCCCAGTCTGCAGTGCACCCCCATTTTTGCCATTGCACCTCCATTCTAGCTTGTAGCTCCGCTGTTATTGTACCAGCGAGAAACAGTCTTGTGTATGGTCCTCCGGGCATATGCCTGGGTCTCCAGAGGCAAACCCCATCCTGCAAAGTAACTCAGCTTTGAAGTATCTCAGTATCTGCAGCGCAGCCTGTGCCCCACAGATGCGGCTGGTCTGGACATATTATGGATGCCAATTAGATTCCAGCTTGGGGGTCTGAGACAAGGAGTCAGAGCTTCCGTTGTGTTCAGCTTATCCCTGGAGCCAAGGCCGCCTGGACCTTTAAGGCACGGGTCAAACTCCAGACTTGGCGTAAACAGGAGCAATTCTGTTTAAACCAGCTGAGCGGCACTCGCATCCACCAGGCTGAATCCAGCTCAGTGCCTGGCCCAGGAAGAAGGCCCATGCGAGGGCAGCATATGGGGTTTATAGCCTTCCAGGTCTCCCCTCCTCCAACTGCCTCCCCTCCATCATTTCTGCACCCCGACCCCAATGAGCCTACAAGCATTATCCACCGCCTCCTCCTAGCTGGGAATGGGTGACAGGGGATGGATCACTTGATGATGACCTGTTCTGTTCATTCCCTCTGGGGCACCGGGCATTGCCACTGGTCGGAAGACAGATACTGGGCTAGATGGACCTTTGGTCTGACCCAGTCTGGCCGTTCTTACGTTCTCCTGCCTGTGGTGTGTCTTAGCGCAGCCTTTTGGGGCAGGGCATCGGTGGCTCCCATCCCCGTGCAAAGAGTGTCGGGCACAGCCCTGGAGCAACGGGAGGAGGAGGGAGGCTATGAACGGGAGCCGCAGAGCAGGGCTGCAAAGGGTGGACGGGAAATACACATCTGCTCCCGCTGATCTGGCACTTGGCTTTGGCGCCTGCCAAATTGAAACAGCTGGACCAAGCCAACAGGGCCGGCTGTAGGAAGAGCAGGGCCTGATTCAAATAGTTTCGACAGGGCCCCGGCCGGGATGACTCACCCGGCGGCGCTCCGGGTCTTCACTCCGGGTTTTCCACGGCACTGAAGGACCCGCTGCCGAAATGCCGCCGAAGACCTGGAGCGAGTGGAGGACCCGCCACCGAAGTGCCGCCGAAGACGGGTGAGTAAAAATTAAAAAGGCGCCTAAGTTAGGCGCTCTTCTTTAGGGCGCGGGGCCCGATTCGGGGGAATCGGCCTAAAGCCGGCCCTGCAAGCCAAGGGGCTGCAGCAAACGGTGGAGAGAAGGACACGTTGGTCCAAAACTGGCTGTTGCCGGCAGAGGCGCATGTATTGTGTAAACATTTGTTACCAGCCATATGCAAACAGCTCCTCCAGGAGCCCTGGTCACAGCAACCCCCTTCTGGCAGGTGCTGAGTACGAAGGGTGCCAAATCAGGCCCTAGGGGGTAAAGAGGCCATGTTGATTCAAAAGGCCCAAGCAAAGTAACGGCTGCCCTGGCTCAGAGCCCCCTAAGTGATGGGAAACCAGCCCCATCAGCGAGAGCCCTGGGATTCCGACTCCTCTCCTAGCCACAGGCACCTCTTGTCCCCGAACAGGGGCTGTCCAGCCAACGCCACTTCTAAAGACGCCTTTGAAAATACAGGAAGGACCAAGCCCAAGAGTCATCAACTGGACAGTTCGCATGGCAACGTGCCTCTCACCCCAAACCCGCTCATCTCAGACCCAGCCCATAACCCCCTGTAGTGGGCGGACTGTCCTACTCCCTGAGAGTATGAGCTGCGGCAGGCCAGTGGGCCTGCAGAGGCACAGCCAATGGGAGAAGGGCTTATTGGGAGCCAATCAGGGCCCAGGTTGGAGACAGCCAATCAGGGCCAGGCTCAGCCCTATAAAAAGGCTGCTCAGGAAGCAAGCAGTCAGTCTGTCCCAGGCCTTTGACAGGGGAAGGTCTGTCTCCAGAGCAGGGAGACTAGCACTGTGGACAGCGCAGTGCTGGTCAGGCTCGGGGAGCAGAGAGGAGCTCTAGCCTGAGGCCCGCCAGGCTGCAGGCCCTGAAGAGAAGGGCCTAGTTGGTGCGAGGGGCCATAGGGGAAGCAGCCCAGGGAAGTGGACAGACGCGGGGAGAGAAGGAGGACAGCAAGACGGCCGCTAGAGGGTTCCTGGGTCGGGGCCCAGAGTAGAGGGCGGGCCTAGGTCCCCCCCTTTTCCCCCCTTGCAGTACACCCAGCCATTGGCCGTAGGGAGCGGCCATTATAGACCACACCAGATCCCTGACAGGAGGGATTAGATTTTGGGGTGTGTGGTTGGACATGGTGGCTGGAATGTAGGACTGCTGATCACCCCTCCCCGGAAGGGGGTGTGGATGGACTGAAGGGCACTGCTGGAGGGCAGTGGTCCGGGAAGAGGACGCCGCGAGTTGGTGAGCAACGTGGGCTCAGAAGCCAACCAAGGGCGAGACAATGGGCGGGAAACCATTGAGAGAGGGCGCTCCACTGGACTGAGCTAATTCCCGGCGTAACCAGTAGGCGGCGCTGCGGTGGTGAGTCCCAACCTTGTTACACCCCCCTACCTAGCGCACATACCGCTCAGTACCCTGCCCTGCCCACCCTCCCTGACCCCTATCCCCGCACTCACCCCAGAAATGCAGCCACCCCACTTCTGCACCTCACCCCTCCGCTTCCTGCCCCCGTGCGCCCACAGATATGCCTTGCGCTGCCAGTCACACGCCAGGCACGGAGAGGGCCGCTGCAGAGCCAAGGTGCCAAAGGGAAAGGACAGCATGTCCCCAGCCTGCAAACCTGGCAGGGTTCTGCCATCGTTAAGGGGGCAGGGCAGCGTCAGAGGCAGCGGGGGCAGTGCCCACGCTTGTACATCGTTACTCACCCTCCCGGCGAGGTGATTTAAGGCCAGGCTGAGCAGCAGAAAGCCAGTGCTATGGAGATGGCCCTGGGAGAGGATCCTAAACCTCCGCCTCCAGCACAGCAGAGACAGACGAGGGCTCTTGAGCAGAGCAGAAACGGGGCCGTTCCTGGCTCGGGGCCAGGGCGCTGGAACAATGTGTATATGGGGGGCACGGAGAGCCATTGAACCAAACCGTAAACCCTGCATATAATGGAAACGGCTTCAAGCCAGGGGGTGCTGCAGCCCCCCCTAGTTCCAGCACCTATGCTCAGGGCCACTCTGCTCAGCAAAAACCAGCAGTGGCTCTGCCCAGTGCACAAGCCGGGACTTGTTCCCCTTCCACACACACAGGCAAGAGCCCCTGCTGAGGCCTCCGGGGGCACAACCACCCCACCACCACCAGCAGCAAGAAGGATGTGAGGCCTTGGCCCTTAACCCTCCTCTCCAATGACCAGCAAAGCAGGTGGCCAGCTGCCCTAAGGAATTGCACAGCAGGCAGGCACTGTGGGCCATGTTTTTAAAGGTATATAGGCCCCTAACTCCCATTGGTTCCCGTAGGAGTTAGGTGCCTAAATGCCTTTAAAAACCTGGCCCTTCCTTCCCGCTTGGGCGCTAGGAGACATTGCGCCCCCAGCACTCCTGCTGGGGCAGGGCAGCTTGGTACCACCCCAGTGCGGGGCAGGAGCGAGGGCTAGGATCTGAGGAGACACAAAAAGCACAAAGCCAAGATCCAGTTGCAAAGATCCCCCAACCTTTGGGGATGTTTGGTCCAGGGTCTGAAAGAGTTGGGGGGCGGGGGTCCCTCACTTCAGTGGAGTGACGGCACTTCCCCCGGCAACCAGAATGTGGTCCAGTGCGCTCATCTACCTAGAGGATGGGGAGAGAGAGTCTCGCCTCTGCTAAAAGAGAAAGGGGTGAATCTAATGATTCCCCTGCCTTCTCCTCCCCACTCAGGACCCCCTGCTCTTCCAGCACGGCAGCTGAGCCGCACCTGCCTAGAGCTGCTGCTTCCTCGTCAGCCAATTAAATACTTAAACTAGCGCTGCGGCATTAATTGCATTAATAAGAAACTAATCTCCTACCTGGGCCATGTAATCGGGAGCTAATTACCCAACCTGACACTCAGATCTACAGCTCCTCTCGCAGAGCTGTTAGCCTTTGCTAAGTGCTTTTGTTGCAATTAGTGTCCTCGCCGCAAGCCTGGGGTTGTCTCATTACATCCCACGACGAACGCGGCTCCGGCACCGGGAGTGTTTCAAGGTTGCCCGGCTCATTGTACATGCAGGTGTAGATCTGTAAATGACAACCACAGGGAACTGTAAAGTTCAACATCTACAGGCATAATTCTGCTCCGCATTGCAGATGCTAGAGTTGCCACCTGGCTGGTTTTGAAGCAGCCGGGCCAGTTTTTGTACCCCTTGCTGATGAAAAGATGTAACGTGCTGGGGTTGGTTTGTTCTTTTGCTGTTCACAGGCACAGCCGTGCATGCAGTGATCTTGTAACTACCAGCCATACAGGTGACATGGCTGGGCGCACAGCCAGCACCTGAGTCTGTGGGCTGGGCCCTGACCTGTACAACCCTGGCAGCTCCTCTCAGTGTCAGAGCCCAGGATGGGCCTGCAGCCTGCCAGCAGGAAGGGATAAACAGTGGGGCGGGGGAAGCTGGGGCTCCTGGAAGGGGACAGTAGTGGGGTTCCCTCGAGGGCTCTGGAAGCAGGACAGAGCTGAGGTTCATCAGCTGGGTCAACCCTCGACCCTTTTAGTTGGTAGGGGGTGGCCAGTGGCCAGTTTTTCTCCATCTCAGAGGTGGCAACCCTATGTCTCTATTAACCCTCCTGCTTTGGGGCATAAGGCAGCCACTGAGGGCCAGATCCTCAAAGGTGTTTAGACACCTACATCAGGCACCTAAATACCTTGGAGGATCAGGGTCTAATTGCCTCGGGTTAGGAAGGAACCTCCCCTAAGAGCAAGTTATTCCATTAGTTTCCATCAGGGCGTTTCTTGCACCTTGCTCTGTAGCGTCAGGGGCTGGCCACTGTCGGAACCAGATACTGGATCACATGGACCTGATCCAGTCCTGTCTTCCGAACAGCCCGAGTCGGGATCTGGCCCGGATGCTGGTGTTCGCTCCCTGGGTTTGAATGGCCTCAGTGTCTCAAGGGTCACTCTACAGACAGTGCCTCCAGGCGGGGGGTGGGCATCTCACACCAGTCTCCTGAGATCGGGGAGCGTGAGACGCAAACCCACAAAAGGCAGCATGCTCTATGAACATAGCCTAAAGCCTGGGCTATGGAGCCTTTTGCTTCTAGGTCACCGGTTCAAATCCAGCCCAGAGCAAGAAGCAAGCAAGAGACATGGCAGTTAGGAGGCTCAAGTGGAACTACCGCATGGGAGCGACCCAATTCCTAGTGGAGATCTGTCCCCGTCACAAAAAAATCACCATCTTTTGATGCTGATTGGCTTCCTCGGTAACCCAGGGGCCAATGGGGTGTGGGGCACATGTGGGACACTGGTGCCACGTGCTGGCTTACTGCAGGTGGGCCTGCTAGCGGCTGACCCCACTGCCTACCGCTGCCGAGCCTGGCTCTGTAACTGAAGTGAGGCCGGTCTTTGGAGAGCCGCAGGTGGGATCCCCACTACACCGTGGCGTCTCTGTATGCAGCTGTGGTTCATTGCATCTCTCCTGCTGGAGAGAGGTTCACACCCCACCCCCTACAGATACAAGTCAGGCCCGCTGGGAGTCATTCCAAGCCGGTTACAATAGACAGGACAGTCACCTCAGTAATTTTCCTGAGTATCAAAGCCTTGGAGCGGACAGACGGATTGCATGGGGACGAGCTATGGAAGGGATGATTTTGCTGAGGTTCTGAGGAAGCAGAAGAGAGATGGTGGGGGGAGAGAGAAGGCAAATCCCATTGTAGCAGAAGATGGAGAGCATAGGCTCAGGGAGGCACACAGGGAGCTCTGACAAATCCCTTTGATTGAAGCCAGTGAGTCAATAGCGCCTAGATCAAACAGAAAGAACTAGGAGTTATAGGTCTGCCTTGCAATAAATAATATCTAGGAAACAATTGGCTCGTGGATGAGTCAGATCAACAGATTTGGGGGCAAGGGGGTTGTTTAGTTCTGCTCCAATGTGAATTCAGTGCTTCATTTGTGCTTCTCTTCCCCACACCCAACTTCTGGTCTCAAGTCCTAGGTTCCCTCCTTTTGCAAGGCTCCATTGGAGCTCAGCAGCAATTCCTTTCCTGACCACAGGGGGTCCATGTGGAGCTAGTTTGGGATCAAAGGTGATATATGGTGGATATAGTGTACTTGGACTTTCAGAAAGCCTTGGACAAGGTCCCTCACCAAAGGCTCTTAAGCAAACTAAGCCCTCATGGGATAAGAGGGAAGGTCCTCTCATGGACAGGAAACAAAAGTAGGAATAAATGGTCCGTTTTCAGAATGGAGAGAGGTAAATACCAGTGTCCCCCAGGGATCTGTTCTGGGACCAGTCCTGTTCAACTTATTCATAAATGATCTGGAAAAAGTAAACAGTGAGGTGGCAAAGTTTGCAGAGGATACTAAGTTGCTCAGGATAATTAAGTCCAAAGCTGACTGTGAAGCGTTACAAAGCGATCTCACAAAACTGGGTGATGGGGCAATAAAATGGCAGCTGACATTCAGTGTTGACAATGCAAAGTAATGCACATTGGAAAACAATCCCCAATTATCCATATAAAATGATGGGGTCTAAATTAGCTGTTAGCACTCAAGAAAGGGATCTTGGAGCCATTGTGGATAATTCTCTGAAAAACATCCACTCAATGTGCAGCAGCAGTCAAAAAAGTGACCAGAACATTAGGAAAGGGAAGGAAAGTTCCACTCAGCCACTCCTGCAAGTTCACATATGCGGATGACATGTGCTAAGGTGTCCAACCACATCGTTCCCAGACACCATCAGGGCAGACTTGATCAAGATGGTCGAATTCTGGAGCCAGTGGCAGTTACAACCAAGTGTGACCAAGACAGTTCTGAGTGTCTTCCATCTTTACAATGCCAGAGCAGATCAAGAACTGAAATTTTTCCTCAGCGGTCGTCACTTGAAACTGGAATCCCACCCAGTCTACCTCAGAGTAACCCTAGAGAGATCTCTCACATGTCTTAACCGGCTGAGGAAAGCCGGAGCTAAGCTGACGATGTGTAACAACCTTCTAAGCCAACTGGGAGGACTTCATGGGGAGCAAATGCTCCAACACTCTAATCATGTGGCTTAGCCCTCTGTTACCATGCAGAGAATATTGTGCACCAGTCTGGCTCCATTCGGCTCACGTCAAGCAATCTGACGCACAGCTATACTCAACCATGCTCGCTGTAAGTGGGATGATTTGACCCACCCCAGTACCATGGCGCCCCGCACTAAGCAACATCTTTCCTCCACATGTCCGTCGTGAGGATGCTACAGTCAGAATGGTTGAGAAGATCAGGGCAAACCTGAGCCCACTGTGGTACACAGACCTCTTCAACCACCCAAAAGGGAGCTTGCTGTCCAGGCACCTGTTGTGGGCCCACTTGCCCTGCCCAGATTTCTCTGGCTTGTCGAGGTGGTGTGAAGAATGGTTTCTGATGTCAGACCAGACTCTTATAAATGACCTGACCATGTGTGTACCCAGCTTTGATTTGCGACACCACTCCTGGGCCCTTCTGAAGCACTTTGGAATGGGCCAGGGTCTACATGCAGCCAGCTGCCGCACCTTGGGGCCAACAAGAGGATCCCGCCTGCGGCTGTAGCCAAAGACAGACAATGTCACACCAGACTTCATGGCCATCCCAGGGCTCTGCACTCCACTGAGGAGGCAGACGCGGATTGGTTTGGCAGGCTCCGCTAAGAAGATTGCAGGTTGTTGACAGCCCACTGTGCTGTCCCTGACAGCAACCACAGCCCGGTTCACACCAGAGATAGGCAGGTGCTCCTTGCTTACCTGCCTTTCGCAGGGACTCGCTAATACCAGCCCCTCTCGCCCCTGAGCTCCTCCATTATCTGATTGCCTCCAGCCCATGAAAGCTGAGCTGACTGTTCACGCTCACCGCACAGGCCTTTTCTTCCCAAGAGGGTGTCACAGCCTGGTGCTAAACATGCCATGTGGGTGGGAATGTCAAGCCGAACTGCTCCAGTCACTGAACGGGCAATTAGAGCCGCTTTGTTGGGACCACTTAGCAGCTGGAGCTCTATTGGTGACAGAAACCAGCAGAAGCAGCCTTGTCCTGCTAGGTGGCAGGACTCCTGGGGTCTATTCCAACTCTCCTGTTAATCGTAGGCAAGACACTCCTCCTCCCCGTGCCTCAGTTTACCCATCGTAACCTTAGGATAATAAAAATAATAATAAACCAACCCACCTCCCCGGCTTATTTCATGAATATCTGTAATGTGCTGTGAGATCCGTGGTTCATTATTGATGCACCAGGAGGTGGTGGCTGGATAATTGCTAGAGAACAAGGAAGAAGAGGGTGTTTGGCTGCTCTCATCCTTCACTGGTTTGTCTGAATGCAGAGGTAAGATGATCCTGCCCCCCCTCCACCCTCCGCTTTGTCTGCTTCATTCATTCCCATCCCTACCCTGGGCAGATTCCAACGCATCAGTAGGGCCGCCCCAGGTGTGATGCCTGGAAATCAGAGTCCCATGACCCATCAAGTCTCAGAGGGGTGATGACAAATCCCCTTAGCGCTTCATCGTTAAAATGTCTTAATGAACGGCGCAGCATCTCATCACCCCTTCCACAGCAGCACTTGCTTTCCTGCTGCTGTTCTGCAATTCGCTTGAAGTAGAAGGTCACCAACGACATTCGTCTTTGCAGTGTGACTGCACAGCATTAAGAAAGCGCCTATAGCCGCATCCATCGCACCTGGGCCAGGGATTATAACTGCTGGCAAAGAACAGCCTGCAAGGGATGGATGCAGGTTAGGCTGGGTTTGCCCAAGAGCCCCAGGCATGGCTCAAGAACCCCATTGTGGTCAGCACTGTATGAGCATGGAACAAAGACTGGTCCCTAGAGCTATATGGGCCATACCTACATGTATGGCCCAGGATTGCTCAGACTGGAATGCATGTGTTCATAGTATTGATCTGACTGAGTTCCATGAGATTGCTTTCTGGCTCCTGTTCCTAGCAGCTCTCAGTGCAGTTACAAATATTTAAAACATACACAGACAAATATTCAGAAATGCAGGAAACTATCTGGCACTGTTTGCCTGAAATATCCCACCTCGTTAGCTAGGGAGGGGTCAAGTGGGTTCTGCTTACTCACTGAGGCAGATGGCTCTGTCTTAGTTGATCAAAAAATATTAAGTATTGCCCACAGGGAAAACAAACATGCTTTTTTTTTTGTTTTTGTTTCATTTCCAATCATTTTGTTGAACCATCAAAAATATCAATGGAAAGTTAAATTGCTCATGAAAGTTTTAGTTTCTTGGAAAATCAATTGTTTTTCATCAGGAAAAAAATGGCAAGAAAAATGTTTGAAAACAGGGATTTAGGCCTCAAAAAGGTATTAAGGGGCCTAGTTCCCATTGAGCTGGGCTTCGGGTTCCTAAATAGAGCTGTGAAAAGAACAGATTCTTTGGTGTGCTGGCAATTCTGGAAAAAAACATTTAGTGTCAAACTGGAAAGGAAATTTTTCAAAATTTTCAGCCCACCAAAAAGATTGATTTGGGGCTGAATGAAACAGGTTTCCATTTTGAGCATTTTTTTTAACCTTTTTAAATTGATTTTTTTAATAAAAAAAAGGAAGGAATTTTCAAAATGAAAAGTTGTTTCAAACTGAAAAAAATCAAAACATTTTGTTTCCAAAATGTCGATATTAAAGGTTTCAACTTTGTTTAATTTAAAAAAAAAAAAAAAAAAAAAAAAAAAAATTTGGCAAAACTGACACGGAATGGCAAAACATCTGTCGCTAAATCTGCATTTTTCACTGAAAACATTTTTGGCTTAAAAAAAAAAATCTCACCCAGCTTCCCGCCATGCAGGCAGTTTTGAAAATGTTCCCCTTAACCTTTTGTGGCTGTTTCGACCTGAGGTAAGAGATGCGAATCTAATTCCCTTCGGCCATTGGCAGCTCCCGTTTCAATCTGTGGTTTAGTAGCGATCCGGCCTTAGGAACATCCCGTGAAGGATTCGGCACAGGCATCAATCAGTGTTATACGAGCCGCTGTGCGTACACAGCCACGGGGAAATCAAAGGTGTCCCCACAACCTAATGAGGCTGGATGTATTCAAAGGCGAAGTGGCAGGCAGACTAATGGAGATGCTACGGAATCTAAATGGTACAGTCACAACCCTATTAGCTTTAATCACAGACATTGCCACAAGAGGGAAGTCAGCATTTGCATTATTTTTTGTGTGTGTGTGTGTATTATAAAACCCTCTGCCTTTGGGGCATGTAAGACACAATACTCCGTAGAATTACTCACAGCAACTGCTCTGTGGTTTGAAAGCTATTGCAGAGAAAAACCCCATACGGGCTCTTAAAACATTCAGAGATGAACAGAAGTGCCCTCCCCAGAAGCAGGGATCTGATTGCATGGTGTGAGCAGAATTACAATCCCGATAATCTTCCATTGCCGCAGCATTTTTCCAACTCACGGCATCTTCCAGGCCGCATCTATAAAAGTCACTAAGCGGTTGCTGAAGTGCAGCTGCCTCTGGGGTGTAATGTGGCAGAACAGCATCCACTAATAATATGCAGCTGTTTGGGACAAGAAGTGAAGTAGAACACAATACATCCTGCCCACCTACCATTTCCCCTGTGCAATCACATTTCACCAGGAGGCTGGGGCTAGTGACACGTGTCATAGGAGCTTTAAAAGACAAGCGGTAAGGACTGTGGTTTTCTCTCTCATAGTCAGCATCCCTGGTCCAACGCTGATTATCTACCACCACCCGACGTCGGCTGGGGGAAATGGAGTCCAGTCTCCTATCCAAGTAGGCCCCAAACTGTTTAACACATGCAGTCCAACAGGAGCACAGAGCAGGACGCAGCTTTAAGTCCAGCTTGAATACAACTCCATTGGTTCAGAATATTATTTATTTTACCTGCTGAGAGGTGGAGGCTTCCAGTGGGAGGTGGGGAAGATGGGGTTAGACCTTGCACTGGATGGGAGCGGACTGGCACAGAAACAGCAACAGTGGAACAAAACCCCAAGAAGATGGAAAGCTCCCCTGGGAACAGGGCAACTGGAACAATTTTTATAGTGTGGGTGCTGAGAGCCATTGAACCAAACTGTAAACCCTAAATATACAGACACTCCCCAGGTTACACAAACACAACTTACGCAAACCTGCACTGACGGAAAGAGTTCCATAAGCTAGTAAGAGGTTTTTTGTTGGTTTTTTTGCACAGTGGTCAGGTATACGTTTCCGACTTACGCAAAATTCGAGTTACACCAGGTGTTCCGGAACGGAATGCTTGTGTACATCGGGGAGCGTCTGAAATGGAATCCACCCTGAGTTCCAGCACCGATGCCTGGGCACAATCTCATAGACTCAGACTTTAGGAGTCCAGCACGATCACCTAGTCTGACCTCCTGCACATTGAGGTTCTGTGACCTGCACGCACCCACTCCTGCAATAGACCCCTAACCTCTGGCTGAGTGACTGAAGTCCTCAAATCAAGATTTAAAGACTTGAAGTTACAGCGACTCCACCATTTACACTAGTTTAAACCTGCCAGTGACCCGTGCCCCATGCTGAAGAAGGTGGCAAAACAAAAAAACCCAGGGTCTCTGCCACTCTGACCCAGAGGAAAATTCCTTCCTGACCCCAAATATAACGATCAGTTTGACCCTGAGCATGTGGGTGAGACCCACCAACCGGACACCAGGGAAAGAATTCTCTGTAGTAAGTCGGAGCTGTCCCCATCTAGCGTCCCATCACCGGCTGTTGGAGATATTTGCTGCTAGCAGTCGCCGATGGGCCACATGCCATTGTAGGCAGTCCCATCATACCATCCCCTCCGTAAACTTATGAAGCTCAGTCCTGAAACCAGTTAGATTTTGAGCCCACACTCATAGATGCTGGAACTAGGGGGTGCTGCCGCATCCCGTGGAGGGACGTGGTTTCCCGTTTGGTTCAATGGCTCTCAGCACCCTCCCCCACCCCACTATAAAATCTGTTTCAGCACCCCTGTCCCCACTGCTCCTCTTGGGAGGAGACTCCTGAACGTCACTCCTCTGAGGGTTAGAAACCTTCCTCTAATTCAAGCCTAAACTTGCTAATGGCCAGGTTATAGTCATTTGTTCTCATGCCAACACTGGCCCTTAACTTAAATAACTCCTCCCCCTCCCTGGTATTTATCCCGCTGATGTACTTAGAGAGAACGAACACATCTCCCCTTTGCCTGCGTTTGGTTAGGCTAAACAAGCCAAGCTCCTTGAGTCTCCTCTCGTAAGGCGGGTTTTCCATTCCTCGGATCATCCTCACAGCCCTTCTCTGCACCTGTTAGAGTTTGAATTCATCTTTCTTCAACATGGGAGACCAGAACTGCACACAGTATTCCAGATGAGGTCTGGAGCAGTACATGAGATCTCAACTGGACGTATACCTGGATTAGACACTTCCTCCTATTAATTATTATTATTATTCACTATTTGTATTGAGGTAGCAGCCCCCAGTGCAAGGTCCTGTACAAACAGAGAACAAACAGACATCCTCTACCCCAAAGACTTTACTATCTATATAAACACGTCCTTGGTGTTCCCCTTTCTCTGTCCCCTCCACCTTCTCTGCTCCCTCCCATGTGCCCTTCGGCAGGTTTTAACAGCACCTTTGACCTTCTCACTCAGAACACTGACTTCTAGAGCCACGGCAAGTGTGAACACCCTTACTCTAGAAGGAGGACCTGGTTCCTGTTTAGCTTAACCCACTTTGAAAGTGTATTAAGCAAACCCAGAAAAAGGCACTCTGATTCCGGAGTAAGAGTGTCCGCCCGTGGAGTTATGCAGGAATAGCTGTTGCACGCCAAAGTCCCACCCTACCTTAATCCAAATTACTGTTCATGTGCAGATAAGTCTTTAGCCTCAGTGTGGCTGCTACTAGAATTTCCCTGCCGATGCCACTCTGTCCTAGTCTCTGTCCTCAAGAGCTACCCCCATTACGTCAGGCATGGTGGTAAGCAGCTGCCCCCTGTCTCCATAAGTCCCGAACTCCCTGCCAATATCCTGCATTGGCCAATACTATGGGCTAAGAAAAAACTGGGATGCTGTAGGAAGCGATCTTGGCATTGTCCCTGTGAATCAGTGCCAAGCCCCATGCCCTGCTGCATGCTGGGATTCTGGATTTCGTCTAGAACGGACGCTCTGCCTATTAAGACCGCAAGGCATTTCTGTTCAAAATAGGGAGAGAACCGAGCCCCAGTGTCCTGGATGTAGACCAACATGGGTAACTCATTCTGCCTTTTGAAAATCCCACCTGCGGTATCCGCTGGATACAGCATTCGTCACCCCGTTACAACGGTTGCTGCGTGCTGCCAAACTGCTGGGTTCCCTCCCCCCCCACATTTCAGGGTTGGCAAAGAGATTCTCTTTTATGCAGTTTGCAGGGGGGGGAAATCAATAGGTGTCACCTTTATTTATGTTTGTGCACTTATTAACATGGACTTCAGAGAGCATCAGTTCGGCAGTCTCTCAATCCTTTCTTAGCATCCACTGCTCTGTCTCCTCACCCCGCCCCAGCCAGTGTTTTCCAGGGAGGTCTTAGACACACCTGCTATGCCTTTTGCTCTCCCGTTTCCTCCAGAATGCAGCTCACCTGGCCCTTTGGTGTGTTTTTTGACACCGGTCCAATAAGTTATTGATCGCTTCTCCTCCTATGACCCTGGCTTTTGACTGCGCTTCTCCTTCCCCTGGGCAATTGATGCCTGTTTTGAAAGCGGTTCTTCACAGTGAAGGGGAGGAATTAGTCAGGGCCAGATGAAAATTGTGTCAAAACTCTTTTTTTTTTTTTAATCAATAGGAAAAGGAGGTTTTGGCAAAATGAAGATTTTCACGGAGAGCGTCTGCTTCCTTAAATTTGTAGGTTTTCATTAGAAAAATCAAAAGCCAAAACATTTTTCAGATCTGGAAAAGTTTTTGGCAGAAAATTTTCAGTTTCTGAACATTTTGAAACATCCAAATGTTTCCATTGAACCTTTCAACAAAAACCATTTTCACTGAAATTGTCCACAGGGAAAGAGATGCGATGTTCGGACTAGCTCTAGAATTAGTGTAAATTTCAGGCTCGCTCGCCCTCTCCTCGGGCCATAGCTTGCTTTTGCCATCTCCTTGGTCGCTCCGCTGCCTCCTTGGCAGACCTTGTGTTCATTACTGTGTGTGCTTGGGGAACACATTCTGACCTCTTCTTCCATTGTACCATTCTCCACCTTCCTTTTCTCTTGTCCGTACACCACACAACATCTGCGCCAAAGCAGATGCAGCAGTTACCAGCCACATCCCTCTGCCTCTCATCGCTAGTTTGTGCTTTCCTCTTCATTCCCCTGGGCATTTCATTTGAACTCTGTTAATTAGACCTCCCAGGTAGCCCTTAGGTGGGGTCCCCCCACGTAGCACGTTGGCAAGGGACATTGAGACCAGTCTCCTGCTATCATAGACAACTCTGTCATATAATCCCGTTCACAAACTTGCCAAGCTCCATATTAAAAACGAGTTTGGTTGTTTAGCCCCCGGAGGCTGTTCCAGAACCTCCCTCTTCTGATGGCTAGAGCCTCTCTTCTCATTTCCCATCACAGATGTATTTATGGCCAGTCTGTCCCCATTGGTTCTTGTGCCAGTATAGCCCTTTAGCTTCGCTAGTTCTTCTCCCAGCCTGACATTCCCCCTCCTCCCACCCCCAATGTATTTTGAGAGAGCAATCACATGCCCTCTCAGCCTTCAGTTTGCTAGGCTCACAAGCCTCTATTCCCCGATCATCTCAGTAGCCCTGCTTTGGACCTCTTTCAGTTGGATTTCATCTTTCATGGATTCAGTTTTCAAGGCCAGAAGGGACAACTGTGATCATCTAGTCTGACCTCCTGCACAGCACAGGCCAAAGACCTGCCCCACAATAATTCCCAGAGCAGAGCTTTGGGAAAAAACAGCCAGTCTTGGTTTAAAAATGGTCAGTGATGGAGAATCCCCTACAACCCTTGGTCAATTGTTCCAATGGTTAATTACCCTCACTGTTAAAAATGTACCCTTTATTTCCAGTCTAAATGTGTCTAGCTTCAACTTCTCGCCATTGGAGCATGTTGGATCTTTCTCTGCTAGATTGAAAAGCCCATTATTAAATATTTGTTCCCCAGGTAGATGCTTGCAGACTAATCAAGTCACCTCTTAACCTTCTCTTTGTTAAGCTAAATAGATCGAGTTCCTTGAGTCCATGGCTAGAAGGCAGATTTTCTGATCATTCTCACAGCTTTTCTCTGAATCCTCTCCAATTTATCAACATCCTTTTTAATTGTGGGCACCAGAACCAGACACAGCACTCCAGTAATGGGGTGCACTCACCTCTGGTGAGCTCCCCCGTCTCAGTGCATGTGCCTGCACTCTCTCTGCAGGTTTGTGGTGAATCTTCAGTGACTCAGCCGTTCGGCCATGTCACACAGTCTGTATGTGAGTTTTTTTTTTTTTTTTTTTTAAAAACCCTTTCCAGGATACAAGTCCAAGACCTATCTCAGCACCCTCTGTAAGGTCCCTCGATCTGCAGCCCTCTCTCTGGGCTCACCCCTCAATCAGTCCAGTAGGGCCTATCACAGCACCCTGGTTCGAACTGTCTCTCAGTCCCATCTGGGCTGCCTCAAACTGTTTCTGCTCTTCAAACAGTCCTAGCCCTAGTTTGGGACCATGTCGCCCAGGGCTCCCTCCCTGGAGACTCTTCACCTCTCTGGGCCAAGCTCTTTAGCTGGGCCACTAAAAGAGTTCAGTTCCCCTTCTCAGTCCCCCTCCAGGCCACTTTCCCAGTGGCGGGTACCCAGGCCCACCCTCTACTCCAGGTCCCAGCCCAGGGACCCTAAAGATCTGCCATGTCCCTGCAACTAAGCTGCATTGCTGCTATGATTCCCTGGGCCGCTTTCCCATGGCTCCAGCACATTCTTCACCCTTACCTCAGGACCTTGTCCTGGTGAAGTCCTAGCAGCCAACCCAGAGCTCCCTTGCGTTCCTCTCAACCTCTGCCAGCACGGCTCTGTCCAAAGCCCTGTAGCTCCCTCAGCCAGCCAGGCACACCCTCCACACTCCCTCAGGTCTAGCCAGAAACTGATCTCAGTCAGGCCCTGCAGCTCTTCTTATACCAGCTTGCTGCGCCCTGATTGGCTGCTTCCCACACAGCTACTCTAGGCAGCTTGGAGGACCTCTCTACTGCCCTTTTCTGGGACTGGGTGTGGCAGGACCATGAGGCCTCCAGCAGGGAGCCTCCAGATGTAGTCCACCCCCTGTTAAGACATCCTAGGATCACATTACCCCTTTTGGCCACAGAGTCCCACTGGAAGCTCATGTTCAACTGATTATCCACCATGACCCCCAAATCTTTTTCAGAGTCCCTGCTTCCCAGGATAGAGTCCCCCCCCCCCCAATCCTGTAGCAAGTCCCCCTTCCTTGAGCATAGATGACAAGTACTGTGCACGTATTTTAGATGAGGTCTCATCAGTGCCTTGTACAATGGCAAGGAAAGCTCCCACTTCGACTACCCATGATTCATCTGTGTATAACTCAGAGCCTTCTGATCTGGCACCTCCCACCAGCAGTAGGAAACAAAATTAGCTACAGTGAAAACTGTCATTCTTGTGGCAGAGCAAGACTTGTGGGTTCACCCCCTCTATGCATGTTGGTGATGATTCTAATCCTTAGTAAAGTACTTCAGGATCTACTGATGAAAAGCACTAGAGAGGAGCCAAATATTATTATTATTATATCAGCCTGAAACGTTCTGCATTTCCCCTGAGATGCCAAGAGGTTAGAGTCTAGGCTAGGCTTGATCCCATGAAGTCCCTGGTCACCTAGCCTGAATTTTAAGCAAGCTCTTGGTTTGTTTGTTCATTTCTTTGCCTCATTTGCTGCGCAAGCCAGAATTAAATCCACGGAGCTGCCGATTTCCCTTTTTAACAACGCCTCATAAAAGGCTTCCACTCCCTTCCCCAAGAGAGAGACATTTAGACATCACATCAATGCCACCGCTGACACCAGCATTTACATTCACAGCACAGCACAAAGCCACACATTGCTAGGCTGAGCCGAGAAGCTCGACTGCATTCGGATTGAAAGATAATGACTGAACATCAGTATCTCTGCGCTGGGGAGATTTTGTTCTCACTGATTAAGAGGAAAGGGGTGGGGGGAAGAGACCAATTGAGATTCCTAGTGAGCAGGCCCATGTGAAAGCTGGCCACTTCTGTTTAACTATGTCCACAACATCCAGACCAGACACTCCTTCCCCAGCTTATGCTAGTGAGAGGCTATTAGTATTATTATTGATTATTTGTAATGCCCTAGCACCTAGTGGGGAGGGGGATAGCTCAGTGGTTTGAGCATTGGCCTGCTAAACCCAGGATTGAGAGTTCAATCCTTGAGGGGGCCACTTAGGGATCTGGGGCAAAATTAGTACTTGGTCCTGCCTAGTGAAGGCAGGGGGCTGGACTCAATGACCTTTCAAGGTCCCTTCCAGCTCTATGAGATAGGTATATCTCCCTATTTAGGAACCTCAGTCATGGACTGGGGCCTGTACATAATTTATTAGGTGTATTACAGTAGGGCCTAGAATTCCTAGCGATGGCCCTGGTGTTAGGTGCTGTACAAACAGAGCCAAAAGATGACCCCTGCCCCACATACCTTACAATCTAAAAGTGACACCTTGGGGCAAGGAGCATCATCAGCACCGAGCATCATGGGGTCCTGGCCCATGACAAGGGACATGTCTACACTTAAGCGCCGCAGCTGTGCTGCCATGGCAGTTTCAGTGCAGACATTACCTATGCCAACAGGAGGGGTGGGTTCTCCCATCGCTGGAGTTAATCCACCTCCCCGAGAGGCAGAAGCTTGGCTGACGGAAGAATTCTCCCATCAACCTAGCGCTGTCTACACCAGGGGTTAGGTCGCTTGGGGGGGGGAACCTTTTACACCCCTGAGAACTGTCGCTATGGCAGTCTAAGTCCCCAGTATAGACCCACCCTAGACCCTATGATAACACTAACAACAACGGCCCTGGAGACTAAATCCCTCTGTTTAGCCACAGAGCGGGTACAGTGCAGGTAGCAATGGAGCAAGCTTCCCCCAGACTGCCCCGCGCCTGGGTCTCCTCCTGAGCAGAAGGCTGAGGGGTGAGTTTGACTCTGTTACCCTCAAAGAAGAGGGAGAAGACCCAGCCCCTGCCCCCAAATAGAGTCATGAGATGGGGATGGGCTTCCCCCAGGGGCCCACTGGGATCGTTCTGTTCCAGCTGTGAATGTCCCCCGGCTGCCCACCCGACAGTCCCCAGAAAGGAAGGAGAGCCGTGGGCAAAGGCACAATAGGGCTGCAGGCACTGGCCCTAGACTGCGGGGATTTTGAAGGAAAGGCTTGTACGTCAACTCCGACCACACCCCAAACTGAGGTGCAGAGGGTGGTAAGAAGTGGCCCGGGGAAGGTGCGCAAGGGGCTGGCCGAACTTAGGCCTTCTCGCCCCACTGTGCTTCCAGGGCCCTCAGCTGGGACCCAGTGCCAAGGAGGGCCCAGATCCCCCTACCCACCCTGGAGCTACAACTCCTGGCCCAAGGAGGGCAGAGCTAGGGGTTACCAGCAAAGAGACCAGTCCAGCTGGGACCTTCTCCAGGGGGCCAGGACATCTTGAACTGATAGAAAGACTGGAGTCGGAAGGCCAGACCACTAGGCCTGCTAACCGACCAAATCACCCTGCTACCGTGTGCAATGCACTGGGAGTGCGGGCATGACCAGAGCTGCACCTCACTAGGCAGTGGGGGTGGCAGTTGCCCCTCACCGGAGCACCAGGGTTCGAACACTTCAACATGAGAGTCACCGGACGCAGCACAGGGAGCGTCATTTTCAATCCACCATCACACGCGCACTGGTGCATTAACCCTAGAGGGCCCCAAGGGTCAGGTTAAATACAGACACTCCTGCCCTAGCACTGCCTCTGAGATCAAAGAGGGCCCAGTTCTTGCAGTGCCAGATAGCCCTGGGGAGTCTAACCATTAAGACAGATGCCTCTTAGCCTGCGGTTCCAGGCCACGCACTCCTTTCCCCGTCTAACGGGCCTCGGCCTCGCCGGAGTCCTTCAGCGAAGGCGCAGTGCAGCATTTGCCGCTTTGTCCCACTGCCAGGAGAGGAGTTCAGGACTCTCCTGCATTCGCTTTTCTCTCTCTCCCTCGCAGGGGGAAAGGTTAGAACGGTTTCACTTCAGCATACGAACGTTTGCTAAGAGAAGCCAAGTGCTTTCCCCAGTGGTGCTGACTAACAGGAGCTGCCTCAGACTCACTTAGCAGCAGCCGGTCTGTCAAAAGAGCTCCTGCTTCAGTGCATTTAGCTGGCTTACCAGCATATGCCCTGACTTCAGCGCTTGCAAGGAGGTGCAGGGTTAAGTGATGACCTTGTAGAAACCCAGGTGACCAGCCAAAGAGACCATTCCTAAGCCATCCCTTTGGATCTTAAGGACCAGTTTAAAAAAAAAAAAAAAAGAAAAGAGAGAGACACTCCTGAAGCTGCTGCACTTGTACAAACGCATGTAGGACATTCAATTACCATTTCCTCTCAACATTCCCTGTGGAGGAGCCAGAGATTATATCGGAGAGCTGGAGCTCCCACTCCGTCCCTGGCTCTCTTATATCTTTGCAACTATCTGGCCCTGTCTTCCTTTCTACACGGTCCCGCTCCCCCCAATTGCTTCTTGTAGGAAGGTGACAGGCACTTTGCAAAGAAAAAGTAACTGCCAAGGTAGAAAATACAGGAAGGGTGGGGAAAAGAAAACCCAAACCCCTTTCTCTCCAGGAAAAGGCTAAATAAACCTAGTTTTAAAAACCACCGTCAGTGACGCCCACGACCCAGTCTTTGAAGGGAGGGTGTCTAGTCGGCAATGTAAGCCCAGGGTTTGAACTCATGCTCACAAATGACCCCCCTTCTGTCTACACACAAATCACGCTAAACCAGAGCTCGGACCCAGGGTCCCAGGACCTCACGGGATTGGATGGTTCAAGCTTGAGTCAAAACAGCATCCAGGGTTCAAGACCTATTGCCGGAAAGTGCCACAAAAATGTGTTGGTTGATATGGGTCTATCTATTCTGCAGTGTTAACCTAGGGCTTGAGCGTCTGCACTCTGCAACCCCAGGTTAGAAATTGGTGAACCCTGGGTCCCAACCTGGGGCTCCAGCGTCTACACTGTGGGGCCGAGTCCAACCACCCATACCCTAGACTTCCTTGCACCCACCCAAACTGTGGCCACCCTTTGTTCGTGGTGCACTGTGGGAAAATTTGATTGTCCACCAAACTTGACTGTCCAGAGGACAAAGTGAGTCTGCCCATGGGATTGTGGGATACTTTTGGCAAACTCCCAGAGCACAAGTCCAGTGGGGGCTGTGTCTACACTGCAAAGCAATAGGGCTTGAACCCTGGATCCCAGCTTGACTCACGCTCAGATCTTCCACCCCTAGGAGCCCAGGGTCGCAATGTATGTGTAGGCAGAACAGGAGTTCGACTTGAGCCCTGGGCTTCCACTGCAGCATAGACATACCCTAAGATGCTGCCCTGAAAGTTCTGTACCTTCTGTTCGAGGCCATCCCATGTACAGAGGAGGGTGCAGTTTGTGGAGGGTGGAGAACAGACGTGTTGCAAACAAGACAGAACAAGTGTAGTATCACTGTGCCCCATAAATCAGCTGCCACATTCCACCCCAGAACCAGCTGCCTTTCAATCATGAGTAAAGTGACCTCTGCATATGGATTGTAGGAACTGAGGATGCTGGGATCTTTGGATGCCAGATGCTGATGTCCGTTAAAAAAACCAGTTTCCTCCCAGTAACGGACGTGATGCCTGCCTGAGAGCTTGTGACACTCACATTTCAAGTTGTTTCTATTGTAATTCGGATCCGTCCACAACGAGCCGGGAGAAGATCCCCCATGCATTCAGTGTTCCCACCGCACAACAGGAACTAGCACATGCAAAATTCAATGTGAAACCGCTACAGCAAGACTGGCAAATGTAACTGTTATATCAGGGGCTCTCAAACATCATTGCACTGCGACCCCCTTCTGACAACAAAACCTACGACATGACTCCAAGCTGGGGGACTGAAACCTGAACCCACCCAAGCTCTGCTGCCCAGGGGGAGGGGGGCAAAGCCAATTCAGCCCCAGGCAAGGGGCCTATAAGCTGAGTCTGGCCGCCCCGGGCTAAAATCCTCAGGCTTCAGCTTCGTCCCTGGGCTGTGGGGCTTGGGCCCTGGGCAGTGGGGCTTGGGCTTCAGCCCTGCACCCCAGCAAGTCTAAGCCAGCCCTGGTGACCCCATTAAAATGGGGTCCCGACCCACTTTGGGGTCCCAATCCACAGTTTGAGAATCTTTGCATTATATGAATATCAACTGCAGTGACGCTCACTGGGGTCATGGGGAAAAGGGCTAATAACATTATAACAATACTACTTAGCTCTTCTATAGTGCTCTTTGTCAGCAGATCACAGAGTGCTTTGCAAAGGACAGCAGCATCCTCATTTTACAAATGGGGAAACTGAGGCACGGGGTGCAGAAGTGACTTGCCCAAGGTCACCCAGCAGGCCAGTGGCGGGAATAGAACCCAGGTCTCCCACATTCTGTGCTTTCAGAGCATAAGTTGATCAGTTGCTGGGGTCAGGGAATATTTCCCCCTGACCCCCCACCTGGGTATTACACTGTAATTTGAGGCACCTGCGAATGCGATTAGATGCTACTGGACAAGCTAGATCACTTGTCTGTTCCAGATGTGGCAATTCCTCAGGGAAGCATCTGTCCTTTGTGCTGAAAAAGGAAAGTCCATTCCCTTAGCACAGAGAATCTGCTGCATTCTGAGCAGAGACAGGAAATCTCCACTGGGGATTCGTACGCGTGTCGTTGGCAAACAAGCCCCGCACGCCAGTTCAGCCAACCTGTCTGTGATGAAAAATGAGTCGCAGACCATGCCGCTGACCCATGGCAGCAGCCGACAAGCTGCGGGGATACAGCCAAGAGAAGCTGGCACCTGTTCCTCTTTTTAAAGAACTAGATTGTGGGGTAAAAGTGTGTGTGTGTGTGTGTGTGTGTGTGTGTGTGTGTGTGTGTGTGTGTGTGTGTGTGTGAATCTCCCACAGACTCCGCCCCAAGCAGCCAAAAAAAAAACGCGATCGCGATCTGCGGCAGCAATTCGGCGGGAGGTCCTTCGCTCCGAGACGGAATGAGGGACCGTCCGCCGAATTGCCGCCGAATACCTGGACGTGCCACCCCTCTCCGGAGCGGCCGCCCCAAGCATCTGCTTGACAAGCTGGTGCCTGGAGCCGGCCCTGCCCACAAAAAACCCTCAGAGCATGTGCCGTGATTTAATCACGTATATACCATCGGTGTCGATGTATGAACAGTTGGACATGAACACCTAAAAGCATGTATCAGTGCTACACAAGAGAGAGCTGGACTGCACCTTATATATATTAGGCAATATATATATCCTAAAATGCCTGACAGCCTTAAATAATCAATAGCAGAGGGAGTGAGGCATTTAAAACCCAAGCAAGGAAGGGAGGAAAGACGCTGGCAGATGAGCTCCAAAATGCGATGGCAAGTCAGTGGGGCAGAGAAGAAGGCTCTTACACCAGCGTCACACACACTGAAGAGAGGCAGCGAGAAGAAACACAGAGCTGAAGATCATAGCAGGTGTCATTAGAAAAGTAATTTCCTCTAGATTTGCAATCAGGCAGTGGGCTTTATCTAGGACCTCCGTGTGCCAAGGTGATTCATTAACTCTGTGCAGGGCAATTATCTTTGCAAGCTAAGTTAATGTGCAAAGATAATCCCCTATCAGTCACACCTGTTCCATTCTGCAGGATAACATGCTCACAACAAGCCATGTTAAACCGTTTGGTTAAACCAATGCAGCTGTCTGTGCACGCTCACACTGGTAAATTGCCAGGGCAGGCTAAGGCGATGGAAGAGTGCCCGCACCCACAGCCACACTGGTTTAACATCGCACCATTAATTAAACCGGGCATAACTTCTGTGGGCAGCCCAGGTCTCCATATCCTAGGGTGACCAGATGTCCCAATTTTATAGAGACAGTCCCGATTTTTTTCTTATTTAGGTTCCTATTACCCCCCCATCCCCATCCTGATTTTTCACACTTGCTGTCTGGTCACCCTACCACATCCCCATCCCGCAGGCAGCGAGCCGAGCCGCTCGGTTCTAAATGAGGTCAACGTGGTCCTATTTGTGTGTGGAGGGGGGACTTCTGAGCCCAGGGCACTGAGCAGACACAGGGCTGGATCTTCAATTGTCTGCAGCTCCTCTGGTGTTCTGTCTTCCAGGACATTGCTAGCTCAGCGTCCTCACTCCCCCACAAGGCCAGTGAATCTTCCTAGTATCATATCTAACAGGATTCCCTTCGTTTGACCCTTTGACCGCACTCCTGCCCCTATTATTTCATTAGTTGTCCCCCGTAATCATTTGGTTTCCAGGTCCTGTGGGTCTCCCCCTTAGGCTGAGGGGTGGGGGGGGGTGATCCTTTAGCAGTGGGCGGACTTCCTGGATCCCAATAGGATCATATCTAACAGGAGGTAGATCTCCCTATCTATCTATCCATCCCCATACATCCCCTCCTACCTATCTATCCTTACCTCCTCCTTTCTTCTAGGCCCAGTCAGGGGTGGCTCTATGTTTTTTGCCGCCCCAAGCACGGCAGGCAGGCGGCTTTTGGCAGCATGCCTGCAGGAGGTCTGCTGGTCATGCGGATTCGGCGGCATGCCTGCGGGAGGACCGCCGGTGCCGTGCCATCGGCGTCCCCGCCGCCGAATTGCCACCAAAGCCGCGGGACCGGCGGACCTCCCGCAGGCATGCCGCCGAAAGCTGCCTGCCTGCCGCCCTCACAGCAACCGGCAGGCCTACTGTTACCATACGTCCGGTTTTTCCCTGACATGTCCGGCTTTTTGGTAATCAAACCCCCATCCAGGGGGAATTGCCAAAAAGCCGAACATGTCCGGGAAAAATACCGGCCGGGCACTTCCCCTCCCGGGCTCCAGCTGCTCTGCTCCTCCCCTGACTCTTCGGCTCTGTTTAAGAGCCAAGCTGCCCGAGCGCTCCTGGCTTCGGGCAGCCCCCTTGCCTCCGGACCTCGGCTGCCAGCCGGGCACTTCCCCTCCCGAATTCCAGCTGCTCTGCTCCGGCGGCGCAGGGTCCGGAGGCATGGGGGCTGCCCGAAGCCGGAGCGCTACCGGCTTCACGGTTTGCCGGGCCGCCTCCAGACCCTGCGCCCCCAGCTGGGCACTTCCCCTCCCGGGCTCCAGCTGCGCTGGGGAATCGCCAGCCGGGGGCGCAGGGTCTGGAGGCTGCCCTGCAAACCGTGAAGCTGGTAGCGCTTGGGCAGCCCTTTTCGCATGGCTGGGAGAGAGGAGGGGGAGTTAGGGCAGGGACTTTGGGGAAGGGGCGGAGTTGGGGCGGGTGTGGGAAAGGGGTGGGGCCAGGGCCGTGGAGTGTCCTCTTTTTTTATTTTTTAAATATGATAACACTAGGCAGGCCGCCCCCCACAGCTTGCCGCCCCAGGCACGCGCTTGCTGCGCTAGTGCCTGGAGCCACCCCTGGGCCCAGTGCAGAAGTTGCTATGCTCAGGGGATGGACCAAGGCCTGCTCTGTAATAACTTAGGACTATGTGAATTAGTTCGCTGGCTGGATACGTTGGTTTGGTTTAATAGCAGGCCACGGGGGAAAACAAACAGGAAGGTCATCCAATGGTTCGAGTAAGCCACCCACCTACTGACACGGAACGGGCAATGCAAGTCAGTCACTTTGCTGTTCTACTTCAGACCCCCGGAAATGCTCACCGGACTGGCTTGTCCCAGGGAGGTCCAAGCTTGACCGAACAGAGACCCTGACTAGATTTAAAAGGACACACCCCTTCAAGCAGGGATGGGGACCCAGACCCTAGAGACCTGCCTAAGACTTTATCGAGGCACCGCAGGACTCTGGAGAAGACAGACATGCTGGAGACTTTCCATTGTTTGAAAGCCTGTGTAGCAGATCGCAGACTCACCGGCGCGATGCCTCCTGCTGGTTATCTTGGGAATTAGCTCTTCAGCCTCAGAGCACCCTCTGCTGGCCCGTGTCTTGCCTGCCTCAGACCCCATGTCCCTCCAAGACCCCGGTGCCCTTTACTTCAGGGTTCTGCCCCAGCAGTACCCGCACGCTCTGGGTCTCCCCTCCCAGGGAGCTCCCAACCCTGTAAGCCCACCTTGCCTCAGTGGCTACTGCCAGTCGTCATCTAGCCCCCGTTCTCTGGGCCAGACTGCAGCCTGTAATGGCCAGTCATCACTGGCAAGGGGGTAGGACCTGCTGCCTTTGCCTATCCCCGGGCTGCCCCTCTGCAGCCCCAGTACCTTTTTGGGCCTTTAACAAGGCCTGCAGCCAGGGGGTTTACCAGGCTGGAGCTCCCCAGCTCCCTTTGCCCTTCCCCAGCCCTGCTCTGTTTCAGGTACCTTCCCCCCAGGCAGCCAGGCCCTTCCTACTCCAGGGCTAGGGTGAGACTCCTCTGTCTCCTGGCCCCCAGCCCTCTTATCAGGGCCAGCTGACTGAACTGGCCACACCTGTGATCAGCGACTCCCTCAGTTGGTCTCACTCCTTTTATCCCAGCCGCAGCCTTCTCCAGGGCTGATTTTAACCCCTGTTCTGACAGAGTGGGGCAGCCTCCCCACTACAGCCCCTTTTCCTCGGATGCTTGGCTTTGTTCCCACTGTTAAGATTAAACAACACTTTGGTTTGGGGAGGTTGCTTTGAGTCACTGTATTGAACAACTCCCGAAGGGCAGAACCACCGGGACAGAACGGCTGGGTAAGCACAAGTGATACGCTGCGGACTGCACCCAGGGCCTGAATGTCCTCCTCCTGCCCCACGCAGCTCCCTGGGGTAATGAACTGTGCTGTCAAGAGACAGGACTCTGGATGGAGGCTGCTGGACGCAAAGAGCCCCTGTGGTTATTTCTGGCTCTCCTGCTCCCAGCCGGGCCTACGCCCTGGGCTCCCTCCATCCTGGGCTGGATTAGGAACTCAGGGCCGGGCCTGCTGCCTGGAGCACATGAATGTGTGCAGCAGATCAGTGCCAGGAGAGAGATGGTTTCTTAGTACCAACCCAGATCCTGGCCCTCAGCAGCTATCCAGCAGCAAAGATGAAATATTCCCTGCCAGGGCCGTCCCTGCTTTCCAGGAGCAACTGCAATTTGAACGCCCTTCAGCGTTTAGCTGCGGGATGAATGCTTCTGCCATTATTGCAGGCACCAGGCAGTTGTCCCTCCTCCGCACGGTCTCCACAATTGCAGCTTTTCGACAAGGATCCCAATCTGGCTCTGAGAGAAAGGACCCCCCGCCCTGGGAAAAATCCACCGCTTTCTGCCAGCTACAGCTCTGTAGCCCCATGGGCATATCCCCAAGCCTCCCACTCACCACAGCTGCTCAGCTGAAAGCATCCGAACGCCTGGAGTCTCAGCACGAACCAGCCTCCCACGGCTCTAAGATCCTGTGGGCCACATTCCCACGCAGCCTCTCTCGCCACAGCTGGTGGATAAGGCAGGAGAGAAGAGTGCAGGAAAACGACTCTGAGCAGCAAATTCAGGGTACTTCCTGCCTCAGGATGTCAAAGCGCTGCCCAAATATTAACGGATTTCCCCTCTGATGTCTCTGAAAGGAAAGGGAAGCATTCTTTGCCCCAATGGGGAAACTGAGGCACAGAATATGAGCTACGGGAGATCTCTTGTAACTCAGGGGTGGGGGAGTCCAGAAAGATCAGATTTCAAAACGCAGGCCCCTTGTGTGGTAGAGCTAGTGACCCTCTGCAGCATCCCCCTGTGCCTCAATCCCTTCCCCTCCCCCATGCCCCAGGAACAGTTGTGAGGCCGGTGCTGCTCATGGCACCAAGACTGGGAGTTGCAGCTGTGCCGCTCTGCCCTCTGTACTTGCTGGGGGAAGCTGGAATCGTCACACTTCCTGTCCTAAACTGTCCCACAGCCTGCTGGGAAAGGGCTCAGGAACACAGTCTTTCTGGCCTCGCTAGCTCTGTCCTCCACAAGGGGCACAGACCCATCTCACAAGGGGGCTGGACCCTCACACCAATCATCTCTGCACCCCCTGGATTTCTGCAGGGACACGACACCGGGGCCTGCTCTGGGAACGGCACCAGGGCACCCTGTGAGGATGTTCAATGGGGAGAGGGAGAGAGAAGTTGCCTTGTCACCGAAATCTTAACGGCTCTGCCGGCTCAGACAGCAACGGGCTCGGCGGGCGACACTGTGACAGCTTCCCTGACAGCTGAGACAAATGGCCCTCGCAGCCAGTTGTCTTGTTGCTTTTGCAAGGTGACAACATGTTTGTTCTCGGTGGCATGTTCCTTCCCCCCAGCTCCCTTCACGGAGGCGCAGAGGAGAGAGACGGTGACGACGGCGTGCTGGGGAGTTGAACAAGCCACAGAAGGTGTGTTGGGAATATGTTCCCAGCCAGCAGGGAATAGCCCCGCTATGACCGGGCCAGCTGTCTCCCATTCGCCCCCTCATGGCCAAGGGCCACGCTACAGACAGCCCACCTCGGTTTCCCCTCTTGGAGTATTCAAAACAACTTCGCTTCAGGCTTTTCCTTGGTCAAAAATACTTCTCCTTGGGGACTAGGTTTGCGGATATAAAATAACCTGTAAATAAAACTCAACCCCCCAGACAAAGTCCATTCATAAGTCCACACTACCACCCCCAGGCCTCTCTTCCCCCACCTAGGCCTTCCTGCTTGGGGCCTCTGTAATCTGGGGTTTCTACCAGGCTCCCCTGTCTGGAGAGCTTTCTTTCCTCTCTTCAGACTCTGCCGTAATGTCCTGAGCTTTCTCCCTTCCTTGCCACCTCCTGTGGCTCTTTGCAGGGCAATTGTCCAGATGTGGCTCATTGACAATCCGGGTTAGCTGGCCCCAGCCATCCAGCCCTTAAGGGGCGAGCCACCCAGTTACACCCAACTGCTAGGTTTTCAATTCGCCCTTGGAGAATAAGCCACTGAAATACAAGTCCAAGGCACCGATAAGCTAGTACAAGAGCCTGCTGGCCATTACCAGTGATGCCCTGGTCCCGAGCCGACTGACCAGATCACCACAGTTCACAGATGAACTGCAGCAGATGCAGCGCGCATGGCAGAAAGCTAGAGCACCAGCCGTGCAAAAACCACCGTGAATCCATCTGCACTCTGCACCCTGATACAGATGCAAAAATTGTCCACGATTCCCTCCCCACAAAAACTGTTAATCTTTAGCAGAGAGAGCTTTTCTGCCAAAGGTGTATCGGGCATTTGAGTGAAATGGGTATTAAACCAAGCAAACAGGAAGGAGTTTTAAGTAGTCTGAACCAAAAATCTCTTCCTCTTTCCAGCAATTGTATCCCTTACCGGAGAGCAAGGAGGCGCAAAGAGGGGGCGGGGCAGTGGTTAAGGGTTACACCGTGCTCATCATCACTGGGGTCTGAATTCTAGCTACATTTCTTGGTATTTATGGTGTCATCAACCTACTAGTCATCAGCCTTCCAGGAACAGCTGAGTGGATCAGAGCTGAATTGCTGACATAAACAAATACGGAAAAGAAGCCTTTAAAAAAAACTGCTTTGTGGGCATTCATAAGAACAAACAAAACAAAGGACCAGGCCCAATTTATTTTGTCCTGTGCTGGGCACTGCTCAGGGTCAGGAAAAGTGAGGAAATTCCTCTGCAGTGGCTCAGACCCATGCAGCCTGACCTGAAAGCTTGAATGCCCTGCGGCTGCCTCTGCAGTGAATTTCAAGCTATTCTTCCACCTTGATTACTGCTAGCGGGTGGCACACTGGGTAGCTTGCATTGGCCAAGCTCATTGCATACACCAGGGGCTCCTTCCATCTCTCCATCCCCCACCCACCCAGAGACTCCCTGTGTCCCGCCCCCTTCTCCTCACATACCAGGGCCCCCATTCACAGTCCTCTTTTCCCTCCAGCACCGTTATTCTTCTTTCCATCAGGAGATCAGTCATTCACCTGACTCTCCCCTTGTCCACCTGGTCCCCTTTCTTTTCTAGTCCAGTGACCCTTTGAAATGGATTATTCTGAAGGTTACTCCCCCCCCCCACCTCGCACACACACATAAAACATCCCATCTCTGCTCTGCCCGTCCTCCTAATGGAGTTTAACGTGTTGGCTCCATCTGTCCCTGGGCCACGTCCCACCTGGTTGTTAGATCCATAGACTATTGCAGAGGTGCTTGAAGATGTACCTATGCTGAATACATGCCAGGGACTCCGTGTGTCCCCCCTTTTCCCGTAAGTGACCTCTGCAGACAAAGGAACCGAGCCCTTTGGACTTTGTGGGAGACACAGACCAGAGGGGTGGTCAGCCAGCTAGTTGGGAGGTAACTTGGTAAGGAAACTACCTTGAACAAACGCTGGAGCTTGTCTTGTTTAGTCTTAGCCGCTGTTTCTCTTTTATTTCCTTGTAACCATTTCTTACTCTACCCTTCCTACTTGAACTCACTGAAAATCCCATCTCCTTTTGTCAGCAAACGTGTTTAACTTTGAATCTCAACCAACCCAGGGCTGTGTTTGAATTGAAGTGATTGAACTGGGCAGTTTGTCTCTTTAGAGGGGCACACGAACCTTATGATTCTTCTGAATGGTCCAGGAGAGGGCTGGACACTGCAGAGCACGTGGTTTTGGGAAAATTCGAGACTGGGGAGGGCGTTGGAGTCCTCTTGACAGGCGCGTGGCTGTGGCGTAACAAGCAGGCTGCTGGAGTCAGAGCTGCTGGCGCAGGGCGGCTTGTGATGCAGCCCTTTGCTGATTGGCTGCTGGCCTGCGCAGCCTCACTGGCCTACTCTAGCCCCCTCTCACATGGTGGTGGGGCAGCCGCCGCACCACACTAGTCAATAGAGTTCCCCCATCTGGTCACCTGATCCATACTTTGAGACTCCCACCTACGATTATGGCAGAGACACCCAGATTTTAAGGCCAGAAGGGACCACAGTGTTTATAGAAAAAAAAAACAAGCAGTCCTTGTGGCACCTTAGAGACTAACAAATTTATTTGGGCATAAGCTTTCGTGGGCTAGAACCCACTTCATCAGATGTATGAAGTAAAAAATACAGAAGCAGGTGTAAATACATGAAAGGATGGGGGTGCTTTACCAAGTGTTAGGTCAGTCTAATGAGATAAATCAATTAACAGCAGGATACCAAGGGAAGAAAAATAACTTTTGAAGTGGTAAGAGAGTGGCCCATTACAGACAGTTGACAAGAAGCTGTGAGTAACAGTAGGGAGAAATTAGTATTGGGGAAATAAAGTTTAGGTTTTGTAATGACCCAACCACTCCCAGTCTTTATAGAGTCTGTCCTCCTGCCCAACACAGGTTATTTTTAGCATAACATCCACTCCTGTCATTATCTGTTGGTAGCTACTTTACAACAGAGACAGGTGTGTGCATGGGAGAGGCCATTTGAGAGATCAGCTTCCCCAATGCTCTGAAGAATTGTCCCTTTTTGCGGAGGAAGCATTTCTCCTAGAGTTGATAGGGATTTTTTTTTCTTTCCCCATGGAAATGTTTGGCAAAAATATTTGAATTTTCCTTTAAGAGGAAATTCTCAACTTTTCATCTAGAAACTGCCCCCCCCCAAAAAAAAAAAAAAGCACCACCACAAAAGTTGGCTGAAAACTACCAAAAAACAAAAAAAAGTTCAGTTTTTTACTCAAAATTTGGGGGGGTTGAGGGAAAATTGGATTTTTTTTTCCTGAAGAAAAAAATCACAAATATTTTCACTTTGTCAAAAACTCCATTTTCTGTCCAAAAAAAGTTTGGATGGAACATTTTTGGTCAGCCCTGGTCTTTCCCCTGAGAGTTAAATGAGGTGCTAAAGTCGGCTTGTTGCCACACAGGGGGACCCTCTCCCCATTTACTCCACACAGCCTCCTCCAGACAGCACTCCCAGGAGGCCACATGTAAAATCCCTGCTCATTTGCCCTCCTGCCAGCAGAGGATGCAGCGGAATGCATCCCTCACTGCATCTGGTAACAGCAGGCTCCTCTCTGCCCATGCCGGTTGACACCTTCTCTCCTGGTGCTGAGTGGGGATGGCAAATGGGAAGGAGCAGAAGAACCTGCCCAGCTGCTGGGGGAATGCACAAAAGCAGCATCTGGGAGCACAGAGGGCATGAGAGCTGGTCAAAATTATTTGAATGAAAGGGGGTGATTTGTGGGGGGGTCATAAATGGCCCTTTTTTCAAAAATGATCATCATTACCTCTGTTATCCATAGATAGTTCATCAGCACGGTTAGCTTCCCTTATCAATTGCCTACAGTTCTTAACATCTAATCCATATTCATTGCCATCTACCTTCCCTTTTGCATTTGTTATATATGGATTTCTTTCTTTAAAAAAAAGTCTGCTCACCTAGGAAATCTTAATAAGTTTACTAATCATTACCATAAAAGCATAAGAAATATAATATTAACTATTATAGAAATGAACATATCACTTTTTGTTTACAGAAACATTATGCTTTGATATAGTTATCAGACAGTTCTATCTGGCATGGAAATACTGTGAAAAAGGATGAATCTCTTTACCCCACTGAGTACATTTTTCCCTGGAGATGTTCTTAAACTTAAAGATAATTCTACCTTTATTCATATTTACAAATCCAGGCAAGTCTATCAAGCTTATTAAGAGTCCCAAAAATATTCAAAATGCTATGATTTTTCTGAGAGCAAGTAATCTCTGTCTGAGGACTGAAGACACGGCACCCAAATATCTACTTATTTATGTTTCTCTTCTCACTGTTTTGCTGGGTATGTACTTGATGCATTAATTATTCCATAACAATAACCTACCATATCTAATTTTAGCTTATTTTCCTTTTCACAATGACAGGCTACCGAGACTCTAGCAGCTATACACTAATGAGTAATTAATTTCTAGTTCATTTCTACAAGTGTGATCATTTATCTTAGGAAGCCTCAGTAGGGTTATAAAAGAATCCTTTGGCAATAAATATCCAACTATTTGCAATACTTGACTATGAGTTGCATGCTAACAACTGCACATCTGCCATTTATGCTTAAAATTACCACTTTCCCCACAGATTGTCCAGTAATTCCGCCCCTTGATCCATATGCAAATTTTAACTATACCTAGGACATTGGTGTCCTTGTTCGTAACTGGGGCTCCAATGTGCTATGGAAATACACATAATAAACATACAATAACAACCCGGCTGGCATAATGAACCATTTAGACAGTCTCTGAAAGAAATTCTATTATGCTGCAACCCAAAGTTGCAGGTTGTCTTTTCCAAAACAAACCCCGTTCCTCTGGGGTTATGTGTCTAGCCAAATACTTTTCCTAACAGGCATTTCACTGTCAGGGTAGTTGTCAGCAAAGACTGATGCAAATTAGTTATTGTTTGTTTCTTTTCTCTGCAGCCATAAGCCATTGCGTCTATTCAAGGAAGCTTTTGGGATAAAACAGCTTTTCCGGAAAGCAGAACAATACCGGGCAAATGTTTCAAAAGGACCTTGGATTGAGGGGCCTAAGTCCCATTTCTGGAGCCTAAATCAAATTGACTTTCAATGAGATTTAGGCTAGGTCTACACTGGGGGGGGATCGATTTAGAGATACGCGAATAGCATAGCTGAATTCGACGTATCCTATTCGACTTACCCTGCTGTGAGGATGGCGGCAAATCGACCACCGCGGCTCCCCCATCGACAGCGCTTACTCCTCCTGATGATGTGGGAGTACGCGTGTCGATTCGGGGATCGATTTATCCATCTGGATGAGACGCGATAAATCGATCCCCGAGAGATCAATTTCTACCCGCTGATCCGGGCGGGTAGTGTAGACTAGCCCTTAGGCTGTTAAGGTAGTTAGGTTCCTAAGTTCCATAAGTTAGGAGCCTAAATATCTTTCAGGATCTGGGCCTAAGTACCTAGGTCACTTTTGAAAACTGAATTTAAGCTCCTCAGGCACTTAGAGCTGGTCCACACTAACCCCCCACTTCGAACTAAGATACGCAACTTCAGCTACGTTATTCACGTAGCTGAAGTCGAACTATCTTAGTTCGAACTTAGTGTGGGTCCAGACGCGGCAGGCAGGCTCCCCCGTCGACTCCGCGTACTCCTCTCGCAGAGCAGGAGTACCAGCGTCGACAGCGAGCACTTCCGGGATCGATCCGGGATCGATTTATCGCGTCTAGACAAGACGCGATAAATCGATCCCAGAAGATGGATTGCTTACCGCCGGACCTGGAGGTAAGTATAGACGTACCCTTAGGTGCTTTTGAAAATGTTACCTATAATTAGGCTTGGCAGAATTTGATTTTTCTATAATTTCAGTGGGTAGTAGAGGGTTATTTTTAAGCATTTTTTCTGTTTATCTATTTACATTTTCACAGATGCACAAAATTAGGGGGTGTTAGCATTTTTCCACCCCAAGTATAAATTTAAATTTTCAGAGTTGTGAGAAATTGTGCGGGGGGGAGGAAGGGGGTCAGACAATAATTATTCAATGACAGCAGGCATCCAGATTCAAACAGTCAAAGCTTCACAACCACTAAAACACAAATTGTCAACATTCCATGTCAAACTATACAAAGGAAAGAGCCTTAAATCAAACTCTAAGAAGTTCTCAAACAGCATGTTTCTTACTTCGCCTGCCTGTAAATTTCAGTGATCATCAATGGAAAAAAAATTGGCAGTGTGTGTACAGTGAAATCATTTTTTACCCACATTTACCAATAAAAAATCTGATCCTTCCAAGTCTACCTATAATGCCTTGCTTGGAGGTACCAATACCATGAGATAGTTGTCAAGTTAAAGTTAGATTTGATTTCTGCAAAAATTCAAAGATAACCATTTCGATTGTAAGCTGTTCAGGGCAGGCACCGTCTCTTCGCTCTGTGTTTGTACTGTACCTAGCACTAGGGTCCTGCATTCTAGATGCTACCGCAACACAAATAACACTAGAGCTGTTAAATGAGAGGGATTGTCAATGGCTAGTGGTGCTCCTAAATCACTTAGGTGTTTTGGAAGACTCCATCCTGAGGCTCTCTGGTTCATGAAATGGTTCCAAGTCTGGATTATTTTCAGTGAGCATCATTGACAGTGGAGAATTTATTTGATCTCTGGTTCCATCCTCATCCCAAAGGGCAGTTTGGGCCAAAGTGTGGGTCCAAATTTCTGGAGGCCATGGCAGTTTATTGAGCTGTTAGCCTAGCTAGAGTCACATTGCCACAATTTTCTCATTCAATAAAGAGCCGCTGTTGGGCAGTGCAAACGCATTCACTCACCGTCGGGCGCCTCCGCGTGGCCGGGCGTGGCATAACAGCTCTCTCGCTGAGCTAGCGCCCCCTCTTGGCGGTCACTCCAGTGGTGCCTCTTCAGTGACTCAACCCTCCAGCCAGGTCACCATCTTAAGTAGACCCCTTCCAGGGTCACAGGAATCCAAACTGAAAGCTCAAAAAATGTCTTCCACACAAACAAAAATCCTTCCCCCTTTCTGGGGCTCTTCCTCCGCCTGTCCTCAGCTCTGCCTGTGGTCCCCTTGCTGGGATCGATAACCCCTCTGGGGGGCTTGTACACCCCCTCTCGGGGGCAAGTCGGAGAATCCCATCCCACCCTCTACTTCGGTCCCGGCTCAGGGCCCTGTACTGAACTGATGCATCTGCTCTGCTCCCTGGCTGCAATTTTCCCTGGGCCGCTTCATACCCAGCCTCTTAACTTCTTGCCCTGCCTGAGAGCTTTCCTTTCTCTCTGAATCTTCCCTGATCCCTCTGGGTCTGGCCCAGGCCCTTCCCCAGCTGGGCTTTCTTACCCCTTAAGCCAGACTTTTGTTTCCCTTGCCCTACCTCCCTTCTGCTCTTTATGGCAAATTTGCCTGATTCCCCTCATATGGCTCAGTCTGTAGGTTCAGCCTTAGTTTCTCCAGCTCCCAGAGCCAGCCAGCCCGTAACAGGCAGGATTTGAGCCTTCCCAAATCACTATCGCTTTGAGTTGTCTGGATCAACAGTGTCACATAATGTTGGGAACGGTTAGTCCACCTGGCTTAATGGGGCTTGAAGTCTATGGGCCTGGGTCTCATTTATGCTAAAACCACTTTACGCTTCTCTGCCAGGGTCAACTCGGAGTTAATGGCACCTTTAAGACTAACAGAAGTATTGGGAGCCCTCTGTTGCTTTTTACAGATTCAGACTAACACGGCTACCCCTCTGATACTCGGCGTTAATGACACTGACATCCACTTGAAGGCCCCTTTGTACTGCCCGAGAATAATTCCACGGGTCTAATCAAAGCTACTCCAGTGGAACAGATCAGGTGTCGGACTGTTTCCTAATTGACTTTTGTGTTATCTGCCTCCCAGGGATCTGGACCCAAAGTGCAGCCAGATTACTTTTCCACAGGGCATTTGCTGTGGGTCTGAATTAAGCATTCTGCTGGCACATCTAATCTCCAGCTAAACCACTACCCCTCTCTTGCTCCTACCTCTGATTCTATCACCCATCCGACTAATTGACAGAAGCACTTAGACAACTATTTAATAAATGAATTTGGATCATCTCGAGCTCTTCTGCTGCTAGGGAATCTGACCTGAGCAGAGAGTCGGACTCCAGGATAAAGGCAGACGAGCTGATGATTGCATTTAACAGCTCGATGCTCATTAATAAAACCAGGCCCTTTCTTCACTGGCGCGGCACTGGCTTTATAAAAAAGTTTCTCTGATTTCAGTTCATCCATCCCTGGATTCAGGGCCTGAAGGAACTCTCGCTCTTTGGGGCAGGGATTATTACTTATCATAGGTTTGTTTAAGAACATAAGACCAGCCACACTGGGTCAAACCAAAGGTCCATCTAGCCCAGTATCCTGTCTTCTGACAGTGGCCAGTGCCAGTTGCTTCATAGGGAATGAACAGAACAGGGCAATTATCGAGTGATCCTTCCCCTGTCATCCTCTCCCAGCCTCTGGCAGTGAAAGGTTTAGGGACACCCAGCGCATAGGACTGTGTCTTAGACCAACTTGGCTAATAGCCATTGATGGACATATCCTCTGTGAACTTATCTAATTCTTCTTTGAACCCAGTTATACTTTTGGCCTTCACAACATCCTCCGGCAATGCGTTCCACAGGTTGACCATGTGTTGTGTGAGGAACTTCCTTTTGTTTGTTTTAAACCTGCTGCCTATGAATTTCATTGGGTGACCCCCTGGTTCTTAGAATCATAGAATCATAGAATCTCAGGGTTGGAAGGGACCTCAAGAGGTCATCTAGTCCAACCCCCGGCTCAAAGCAGGACCAATTCCCAACTAAATCATCCCAGCCAGGGCTTTGTCACGCTTGATCTTAAAAACCTCCAAGGAAGGAGATTCCACCACCTCCCTAGGGAACCCAGTCCAGTGCTTCACCACCCTAGAATCTTGTGTTATGTGAAGGAGTAAATAACACCTCCTCATTCACTTTCTCCGCACCATTCGTGAATTTGTGTTTCTGTTTCTGTATGAGCTGAATGAGCGATGTCTCCCTCTAGTGGCTGGCCCCACAGAGAGGTAAAAGGACTTGCTAATGCAAGCTGCTACAACAGATCTCAGCTCCAGTGGCAGAGCTGTCTTTGAGACTAGCGGGGCAGAGTTCTCGTCCCGGTTTCCTAGGCACTGTGTGATTTATAAAGTAACAGTCACATGTGCTGTCTGCAGGGCATGTGTTTACACCAGGAACAAGCTCCGTGGCTTCTCTGTAGAATTTAAACCTGCTCAGGGAGCTGCTTCTTCCCAGCCACAAAAGACTTAAGAAAACCGCAGCATAGCCCCTGCTGGAGCTAAGACGCCTTCAGATGCCAGGGTAAGACCTGAGATGCTCAATCTTCTCTCTCCTTGACAACGACGAGAAGGCAGACAGGAGGAGAAGGAGCCAGAATTTGAGATCCGGTGCCGGAATTTGTGACCCCAGTCAAATAGGCCTGCAAATAATTCAGTGTTGTCAGTCACAAAGCAGCTTGTGGGAGGAACGGAGCTGCCAGGGGCACTTTCGTACTCTCCCATGTATCATATTTACCGGAGGAGCGGGACAGAAAAACATGCAGCACCTGTTTGTGCTAGATTGGTACAAGTCACCCAGCGGCCACAATAATGACTCATTCAGTTCTAGGTACCAAGGACCTCTGCTCAAGAGGAATTGCGTGTGGCTTTGAGACGGGCTGGGACTGAAATATCTGACACTCACATGCACACCCCAATATCCAACGTGCGACCTATTTCCAGCTGCGTGTGCACATGCAAATCTGTACCTAGGTCTGCAGGCATGTGTGTGTGCTTGTGAATATGTCTCCATGTGCGCACACACGACCGCACGTGAGCTAAGCCAGTGTGTGATGCTTGCATACCAGTGTCTGCCCATGTGTGCGGGGAGTATGCACTTGTGACTGTACTTGTGTCAGGAGTGTGCATGACGGATGAGCACGTACAGGTGGGTGTGTACGGTGCACATGCACAAAGTTGTGTGCGTATCTATGGTTGGGGGGGTTGTGGTTTTGCACGGTGCCAGTGCATAGTATGTGTGCACGCATGTGTGTGTTGCTCTGTTACACAAATGCAGGTGTTCTTGGCGCAATATGTGCTATGGGCTTTCATATAGGAGCTGTTGTGTCGACATGTTGACTACATCTATCAGCTAATTGGATTTGAGCCAGCAGGTAACGGTGCTCAACTCCCCCCAGGGAGAGAGCAACCATCACTTTGGATAGACTCAATGAATGCAACAGACTTAATAAAGCTCCTGAAACTCTCTGGAGACTGTCAGAAGGGCGGGGAGGAATGAGGAAAGAGGTGGGGAGCCATCCAGCAGTGTCGGAGGCTAGCTAATAACCCGCGCTGCAGCATTGTTTAACAGCTGCAGGGAGCAGAGATGGAAAGACGCTGGCAGCCCGGGCAGAAAAATGTTTTATGAAAATGCAAGAGAAAAAGAAATACCCAAAGCCCCTCTGAAATCCAGCCCCCTGCCAGGCATGTTCTAGCTTAATCGTGGGCTCTGCCCATAATTCATCTGGCAAGTGAGTTCTATCAGACCCCGGGGCAGCAAGCCAGCCTGCCGGGCAGAGGTTTTCCGAAGTGTGTCACTAAATCTTCACGGATGCTTGTCCAGACTTGTGCTTCGCATACACTGGGGTGAGCGAGGTCAGGACAGCATGTGAATGTCCCCGAGGCCAGGAACTTGACAAGCAGCATCACCGGGCACAGAAGTGGGCAGCTGAATCCAACCCTCCTTTTCCTTCATCCTTCATCCCGCTCTGCTCTCTCCTTGTGCCTGGGGATGGCCGAAAGTTTTCCACCGCCGTTTTTTTCCAATGGGAAATTGGGGTCTTCAGCTAAACAAGGAACATTCGTGGCCAGTGTCTGTCTCCCTCGAAAATGTTTGATTTTCCATAAAAAAAAAACCCGTTTCCTGGACTGTGGCTGAGACCTTTTTTTGAAGCCAGTACCTAGGGTGACCAGGCAGCAAGGGTGAAAAATCGGGATTGGATGGCGGGGTAATAGGCACCAATATAAGACAAAGCCCCAAATATCAGGACTGTCCCTATAAAATCAGGACATCTGGTCACCCTAGCAGTACCCCTTGTGCAGCTGAAGTGAAGAAAAGCCCTTGCTTTATTAGTGAGCATTGAGTCAGGGCACTACAAGACAGGTTTAAACAAAATTAAGAGTGTCCGCACAGGGACTTAATGAAACCAGTGCAAGTTTGTCTGGTGACACCCCCTTGGTCTCCTTCCTGGCCCTTGTTTTTGTCTCATCATGGACCTCACTCCGTGTGCAAGTTCCTGCCCTCCTCGGCTTTTCTCACATTAGTTTCACCCTGTAGCGTCTCCCTTCATCTCCCAGCGCAGAAGCTTTATCCGCCCCATGTGGCACTTTCCTAAGACCCAGAGCTTTTCACACTCCCCTCCCCATCTGCATTACTGGGGAGCGCTGCAAGATGGCTCTGATTAATTTACCTTTCAACACACACCGCGTCCCCTGTGGGTCCTTTCCTGCCATTTGCATTAGCAAGCTGGAGCCAGCCCTTTGCTCCAAAACGTCCCTCCCGGCTTCCAAGAGTCACGCTGCAGAAATTCCCCAGCCAGGCATTAGTCCCACTTTCCCAATGGCCTCTATTGCCATGTGCCATCTCTGCCGTGCTGCGTCTGACGCAGCCATGGCCGCATCCCTCACCGGGCCGGAGAACTGCCATGCTCTATTCTTTCTTGGTGGTTTTATCAACGTTCAGAGTGGTTTCATGGCTACTTAGTCCCGTCAAAAGCCCCACAAAGCCAATTGACGTGCACTCCAGCCCCATGACACACCAGCAGCATAGAGGACCAAAATAATTTCCCCTGGATCCCCCCAGCAGAAAAGGGCTGCCCCATCCATTCTCCCGGACCCTGGTGTAGGGAACTTGTAGGGCGTGGGGCTGGACAGGCATGTTGTTCTGCTCTGGTTGTTCTCTTCTTCTTCTAGGGGGTGTGGGAGGCTAACCCTACACCTGGGGCTTACCAACAGTGAACCAGAGGTGGGCAGAAAAATGTCAGTGACACTTTTTTGTTAAACAGGATTTGCCGCGGCATCAGAATGAAAATGTTCTGTGGGGCCGTGTTGATTTCAGGAAAATTCCGGAAGCCAGGCGGGTTTCTCATGGAGCCCTGCCTGCCGGGCAGGTTCGAATCCGGCCTCAGCTCACCCACCTGGCTCTCAGTAGTGGAGCCAACGGGGGGCAGAAGAGGTGGTCCCTCCCCCACTCCACTCCCAACGCTCTTTAGATCTATGTATGGTGCCTTTTCAAGCATATTTTTCGATTGAAAAATGACCACTAATGACTCATCAGCCACACACAAACAGTTCAGCTTAGTTACAAAACCTGGCTCTACTCCTGCCGGCTTCTTGGCAGCTCGTCCAGCAGGCGGATCGAAGCCAAGGATCTGGAAGTTCTTAGAGTCCCAGCATCCAGGATCAGGGCTCTCTGGCAGCCCAGGCTCCCACACCTCCTGGGGCCCCTGGGTCTGAGGAAACCCACCAGGCAGACTGCCCCGGAGTCGAAGCTCCCAGGAGGGCAGGGCGGAGCATGGTCATTCTGTGTGGTGGAGAATTTCAAAATGTTTGGTTTTCGTTCCGAATTGAAATGAAACCAGATTTCTAAATCGTCCGTGAAACGCAATTGGCATTCTCTGCCCAGTTCTCTCATGGCGGATAGGTCCATCAATGGCTATTAGCCAGGATGGGCAGGGATGGTGTCCCTAGTCTCTGTTTGCCAGAAGCTGGGAATGGGTGACAGGGGATGGATCACTTGATAATGACCTGTTCTGTTCATTCCCTCTGGAGCACCTGGCATTGGCCACTGTCAGAAGACAGGATACTGGGCTAGATGGACCTTTGGTCTGACCCAGTATGGCCGTTCTTAGTTTTCTCATCAGAGAGGGAATGCATTCCTAATCCTCAGGCCAGTGTCTTGGTGGGACACAAGAACATGACTGTACTCTGAGTAGTTAGGACTAGCATGACCCCAGCCCAGAGCCAGTTAACCCCACAGGCAGTTAAAGAAACCAGTCTGGGGTCTGGCTACACCTTCAGAACTGGAAACACTTATGTATGCACCACACACCATGACTAGTGTGAATGTAACCAGAGAAAAATCATTTTAAATTGGACTTCAGTCTATATTATTCCTAATATTTCTCAAAGTGATGGCTCAGTGACTCAAATACCTGACTCAAGTGACCCAGGAAGGGAAAGGTTTAAAGTGTCCCCAACTTTCCCTAATCCTGCTGGTCTAACTGTTCATAACCCATAACTGCCACTCCCTGAAAGAGTCAAAAGACAGAGACTTCATCATGGCCTCCCCATCTTTATTAGTTACACTCATCCAATCAGGGAACAGGACATATACCATATGACAAAAGTGGCCAATCAAAGAGTGGTAACCAATGGTAAACCCAGTTCATGGGCATTCAATAGAGTGTAGTTTGTCCAGATGAAACATCTGATAACTAATTTTGAATAACAAACACATTTGTGGAATTCAGGGTCCACTCGAGATCAGAAAGAAGGGAGATTTATTTGCTGCAAAGACTTCACCCAGCTCTAGCCCTGGCAAACCTGGCATTTGTCTGTGATGGGGTGTCTGCCCCTCACTAGGCAGTAAGGGGTTAATAGAGCCCTAGGGAGGCTGTGTGAAAGCAGCCAATAGGAGAGGGACTGTGAGGAGCAGCCAATCAGGGCCCAGCAGGCCCATATAAAAAGAGCAGGGTCAGTAGCTGCCTGAAGCTTGAGGAGGAAGGATTGTGTGTGAAGTAGGCCGCAACCCTGCAGCACCTTGAACAGATCAGTGCAGGCAGGAACCTGGGGAGAAGCAAAGGAGCTCTGGACAGGCTGCTGAGATTAAGGAGGGTGCTGTAGCCATGAGGAAGTGGCTCAGGAAAATGCAGCAATACTAGAAAAAAAAGGGGCGCAGCAGGAGGCTGTGATCCACAGGGTCCCTGAGCTGGGACCCTGAGTAGTGTCCAGGCCTGGGTCCCCCTCACTCACCACTGGGGAAGTGACTGTACTATTGAGGCACTAAACTCCCCTGGAAGGGGGGGGGATACAGACCGTGACACAGCTGGAGGGCCAAGCCACAAAGAGGACGCTGCAGTTCCTGATGTTGCATTCCCTGATGCCGCAAGAGGGGCTGCAGGCAGACTGCGGAGAAGGAGTGACGGGCTGCAGACCATGGACGGGGGTGTTGGCCTCGAGCTAATCTCCAGGGCGACCAGAAGGAGGCGCCTGTCCAGCAGTGAGTGATGCATGACACGGTCCTTCTGGACCCAGCCCAGCAAGAAGCTGAGAGCCCTCCGTTCAGTAAGCGTTGACTAGATCTGAATGAAACTCAGAATTTCCTTCCTAGAGGAAAATCCCGTATCTTGACATTTCTTTTCTTGTGTGCATCTCCCATCATGGACCATAGTTATGTGACTCCCATGATGCACCACGCAGGTCAGTGAGGGGGAGGCCACAGTGCATGATGGGAGGCACAGTCCAGCCAAGGAGCCCTGCCCATTTGAGAAAACGGGGGCAAAAGCACCCAAGCTTTGGAGCTGACTCTCAGCGAGGTGCCCAGCATCGCTCAGGATCGGGCCCTTCGTGCCAGAACGCTGTTTGTTCTTTATTCAACCGTGTCAGCAATCCAGTCTGGAGTCAGTGCAGCCCTTTACCGCTGCAGCTGCAGCATTTGCCTGTCATTAATTTCTTTGTGACGTGCTCTGTGCATGCCTTTAAAATTGCCAGGCTGAATCCTCAGCGGGCACAAATCAGCACCGCTCTGCTGATGTCGACTGAGCTGCGTGGACTGACACCAGCCGAGGAGCTGGCCCTCCATATGTATTTTGTTTAATGCATAGAACATAAAACCTGCACTAATAAAAACAAGCAGCCGCTGCAGAGTTTGCTCTGAATGCAGGAGGCCTTTGTAATGCTTATAAAGGAGGAAAGAAGACAGAGCTTTAATTCGCCCAGTTCGAAGGAGATGGCCAAGGTCAGCCAGTCCAAACACCAGCTGAAGCGCTTCCCCCCTGTTTTATTTCTTTGCCGTTCTCTGCAGCAGGGGGATAAGATTTTCCAACTGGACTATTTCAATCGCTCACTTTTTATATTTAAAAAAATCCCATAAAAATAACTGCCAGCCCTGGAATAACAAAACAGTTTGTGCAACCCTACAATAACAAGCCATTGTACAGAGCTGAGCATTTAACAAACAATCAGAAAATAAGTAGTGTGAATATCCCATTGTCCTAAAAACATAGATTCCAAGGCCAGAAAGGATCAGTTAGTCTGACCTCCTGTACCACACAGACCACAGCACTCCCCCAAAATAATTCCTGGAGCAGATCTGTTAGAGAAACATGCAATCTCGATTTAAAAATTCTCAGCGATGGAGAAGCCAGCCTGACCTATACATTGTTCCAATGATTAGCTACTCTTACCATTAAAAATTTACCCTTTATTTCCAGTCTGAATTTGGATAGCTTCCACGTCCAGCCACTGGATCGTGTTGTATCTTTCTCTGTTCGATTGAAGAGCCCATTATTAAATATTTGTTCCACGTGTAAGTACATAGAGAGTGTAGCCAAGTCGCCCCTTAACCATGGCTTTGTTAAGCTAAATCAAGTGAGCTCCTTGAGTCTATCACTATAAGGCAGATTTTCTAATTAACAAGCCAGCATTTGTGGCGCGGTACTCATGAACCGCCCTGCGATAACAAATCAGCGTCTGCTGCCCGGCACCCATTAGAAACAGGGCAGTAAAATCAAAAAGTGCAGCGCCAGCATTCCAGAGCAAAGCAGTGGGCACACCCCATTGAGAGCAATGGACACACACACACTCCTTGAGAACAATGGAGACGTCTCTACACATCCATTGAGAGCAATGGAGAATACACACACCATAAACCCATTGGGAACAATGGAGAATTCACCCTTCCCACCCCACGCACCCTTGAGAACAATGGTACATTTTTAAAGACACACACACACGTGCGCGCTCACACACGCTGAGCATCATTTTGGCCGTCCCCTCTCTGTGCCTCCAGTGCCCACCTGTAAAATAGGGCAACGATGTTTCTTTTCTCCCACCCTTGGTGTGTCTTGTTGACATGGACTGTAAACTGTTCAGGAGAGGGCCTATCTCTATGTGTCTGTCCAGCACTTAACACAATAGGGACCTGAGCTTACCTGGGGCCAGTAGGCACTCCTCACTGTAACCACCTTCATCATCAACAACAATTGATCCATTGTGCACACGCTTCTGGGGACCAGTTGGGATGGTGCTTTTTATGCTGCAGCCTTTGTTCCCTCAAAAGTGGACTGTGACCCATCCGATTCATTTCACATAAGCCCAGAGGTTGATCTGAGAGGGGAATGAAATTCCATCACTGTTGACCTGGGCTTTGTGTCCCATTACCAACTCCCTCAGATATGAGATCTCGGGACAGGAATATTAGTAGAGGAGGGCCAGAGCTGACAAAGTTCAGAGCTGTCCCAAAGTTTGCCAGAGCTCTTATTCAAGGTTCTAGGTTGATCCTTCTGATGGTAAAATCTGGGTCCAGATTCCAGTCTGCCTTTCCCTAATGTTCAGATCCAGACTTTAGTTCAGACCCAACTCTAATTAGTCTGTTGCAATATTGATGAGTCAGTATTTTCCTGACCTTTGGGTCACCCAACTCTATAGGTTGATTTACCCATTAGAAAAGCCTACTGTACCTCTTTTCTCTGTCCTCATCAATATCATCAAGGATGTACTCACTTTTGGGGCAGATCGGTGATCTCGATAGTTCCTGCAGGAAGCTTTAGTATGAATCCGGTTGATTAGGTACAACTTTTCCCTGCCTCCAAAATTCTAAAATGATTCAATTATTTACATAGCTTTAAATTCTGAGGCGCAGGAAGGTTTTTGTCAATAATTCCTGCTCTTTTTGTTACGTGTATCAATTCTGCAGTTTAAACAAATGAAGAAAAGTGGGTTTTTTTCCACAGTTGTAAGAGAGTCTAGCACTCTTGAAAAGGATGGAGGGGAGCAGTCGCTTGGGACAGGAATACCGTGGAAGAATTTTACCTTTGCTGAGTTTCTTGGCTTGGGTCTCCCACTGTTCTGCTCAGTCATGACCTATCATTGATGTTATTTGAAAGGTCAGGCTGACATGTGAGTTGCATGATCTTTCTTTGAAAAGAAAAGCCGCTTTATTGTGCAAAGCCAGTACAGTGATTCATATCAACCGCTATGGATTATGGTGACATTTTCAATAGACCCTGTTCTCAATTGACTGTGACCTTCATGGCTTTGGGTCAATAGATTTTGCTGGCTATAGTGATGTTTTCCTAATACAACAGCCTCATGCCACCTCCCCAAGGGAGTGACCCAAAATGTAGCCCACAGAAGTGGAGTAAATTGTCGTAACTTCATGGGGCTAGCACCGTTCTCGTCAGCTGAGGAGTTTCCCCGTGGGGCTTCACAATACAGCCAGAGGCTACCTTGATTTCATATGCCGAGCCAACTTGCAGTGGTTGCAGTCTCCATCCTGCTCCAAGCAGATTAAAAATAAGGCCGACTGCAACCTTCTCCAGTTTATCTGGAGATTTTGTGGCCTTCAGGGAAGTTTTCAAATCAGCCCTTGGTTGGACAAAGTCTGAGAACCCCTGAACATAGCATGGTTTTGCTGCTGTAGAGGTGAAAGAAGGTGCAACGATTCCAAAAGCATGTCATATTGATCCGACCCCAGTAGCTTAATGGATAAGGCCCTAGCCTCTGAGTGTAGCATCAGGGCCCCTGTGAGATGAGAGAGAGTGCTCATTTACTAAGGGCTGTGGTGCGTTTTCCATCACTGGAAGCTTTTAAATCAAGATTGGATGTTTTTCTGAGAGATCTGCTGCAGCTGAAACAGGGTTTAACTCACAGAAGTCCTATGGCCTGTGTTATACAGGTTGTCAGGCTAGATTATCACAGGGACCGCTTCTGGCCTTAACATCTATGAATCTACAAATTAGTTCTGCTTCAGGATCACAAGGTGAATGCCACCATAGATGTTTTCTGTTTTTGGCTGAAAATTATAATGTTTATCATTTTCAGAGGGAATTGTTTTGTTTTGGACAGTTTTTGACCCAAATTGTTTGGCAGTTTGAGGTAAAAATGTTTGTTTTTTTCCATGAAAAGTGGAATTTTTCTGCAAAAAATATCACCCCCTCCAAAAAATGGGGAAAAAAGTTATTTTGGGCAAAATTTTCCATAGAAAAAACCCATTTTCCAACCAGCTCCCCCCCCACAGCTTGATATGAAAATGTCAGTCACTGCTAAAAGAGCTCGTAACCCCCACCCCCATTTTCCAGATGCTTGTATCCTATAAAAATCCTCTGCCAGACCAATCTGTTATTCATTAGCTTGAAGCGACAAGACTGACAGGTGATCCCAAGTTGTGACCATTTAAATGAGTGAGAGTCCAAAATCGAGGAGTGAGATTTAAAACGTCTCATTGAATTGCAATGCAAAATCCTCTGCTGTGAGCAGAGAGACCCTTTGAAAACTGTCTCAAAAATGAATGTCACTCCAAATGAGGGAGCTCTGGCAGATGGGTGATTGGGGGGGGGGGGTGTCTGCTGACATGTGAATTCAGTTAACCTGCATTCTTCACATGCTGGAGGCTAGTTCTGCTGTATGCTAAGATCCTAAAGCAAGGATGGAGCCTGCCAGCCCTTCCAAAGACTGGGCCTACCACATCTAAGCTCCCCTATTATCAGGCTAAAGCAGCCCTGGCTCCATGGGGAGAGCCCCACTGAATTGCCACCAACACTTAAAATATATGGGTTGGAAGGAACCTCAGGAGGTCATCTAGTCCAACCCCCTGCTCAAATCAGGACCAACCCCCCCAGACAGATTTTTGCCCTAGTTCCCTAAATGGCCCCCTTAAGGATTGAACTCACAATCCTGGGTTTAACCACTGAGCCATCCCTCCTCCCAGCATGTCCTACAGCACCATGGATATATCGACCTCCAGCTAAGTGAAACCAGTGGAAACCTTTTTGTGGAATGCAAGGAACTGCAACAGATACATGATAACCCATAAATCACATCTCCTTTACGCACCTGGGCTTCAGTCTTTCCAGGAGTGGCAAGGGGAACTGTGGGATAGCTACCCACAATTCAGTGTCCTGAAACAGGCGCAGGGGCACTGCATGTGCACCCGCTGCACTGGTGCGCCCAATGCAGGATGGCTAGTGTGAACACCCTGCACCATCCCAGTGCAAATTTCAAAGATGCAAATTTCCACCATAGACAAGGCTCAGGAGAGTCTGCTTAGGGATGAACAATGACCATGTAGTAACCCCACCACTGAAGACGTGATAAACTCCCATTGACTGAACGGGACCAGGATTTCACTCTAAACTGGGTGTAACTTGCTCCTGAGTTTGGGTTCATGTAGGGCAGGGGTTCTCAAACTGGGGGTCATGACCCCTCAGGGGGTCACAAGGTTATTATGTGGGGGGGTCGCGAGCTTGTCAGCCTCCCCCGCTTCACCTCCAGCATTTATAATAGTGTTAAATATTTTTTAAATTTTTTTAATTTATAAGGGGGGGCGATCGCACTCATAGGTTTGCTGTGTGGAAGGGGTCACCAATACAAAAGTTTGAGAACCACTGATCTAGGGCCTGGTGCCTCCACCTGGAAATAAACTTCCCACCCTGATCAGTTTCTAGCTCAGGCCCCATAGGAAGCGCTAAGCACCGGCCTCTTCCCCACCCTTTTTTTTTTTCCCCAAGGAGGGATAGCTCAGGGGTTTTAGCATTGGCCTGCTAAACCCAGGCTTGTGAGCTCAATCCTGGAGGGAGCCGTTTAGGGAAGTGGGGTAAATATCTGTCTGGGGATTAGTCCTGCTTTGAGCAGCCAGTTGGACTAGATGACCTCCTGAGGTCCCTGATGTTCTATGATTCCCCATGTTCAGTGCTGCCAGTTACCTGTCTGCAGTGCTGGTTTATGCTTTGCCTTTTGTTTCCCTTACAGCAAACCTGCTGACACTCATTACCCCAATAGCAGACAGTGTTTAATGAGAGCTGGGATCCCAGTTGCTTGCTGATGCACTGCCAGTGCCGGCAGGGTGTCACGGCTGTGAAAAAAACCCTGGCAAAAGCAGTGAACACTGGGGATTCCACGAAGCGCTGGGAGGATTTCACTGCATGCTAGAGTGCCTTCACAGCTACGGGTGGGTGCTTTGTGCAGGGAGTCTTGATAACTCACCCATAGCACTGGGTGGGTACCGCTGTGCAGAGAGCAGCATTCTAGATAGTTAAGTTTCATTATTGCCAGTTGTGGGAAATCAAAGAGCAGAAGGAGAAAGTGACTTTCCCCATATAAATCATAGAATATCAGGGTTGGAAGGGACCTCAGGAGGTCATCTAGTCCAACCCCCTGCTCAAAGCAGGACCAATTCCCAGACAGATTTTTGCTCCAGATCCCTAAGTGGCCCCCTCAAAGATTAAACTCACAACCTTGGGTTTAGCAGGCCAATGCTCAAACCACTGAGCTATCCCTCGACAACAGCAGCATCTAGCTCCCATGACTCCCCACCCCATGTCCGATCTGCCCCCCCACTGATGTGGGATTATGCCTTGAAGATAAGAATTGCCATATAGGATCAGATGAAAGGTCTATCTTGTCCGGTATTCAGTCTCCAGCAACAGCCTGTATCAGCTGCCTCAGAGGAAGTGTAAATGGACAGTCATGGCATAACCCAGCTGTTAGAAGGCTCTCTCTTCACCCCCTCCCCTGGTTCTTGTCACGCAGACAGAAAGCTGAAAACCAGAAGTCCGAAGTGCAGGCAATGCGATGTTTATTGGGGTTAGTTCCAAGCAAGCATATCCATCGCGCTACATGTCAGCGGGTGGGGGAGGAGTGAGGGCTCTGGGGTGGGGCTGGGATCGAAGCTGGGGCAGGGGTTGGGGCCCGGGAGGAGGACAGGGGTGCAGGCTCCGGGCAGTGCTTACCTCAAGCAGCTCCCGGAAGCAGCAGCATGTCCCCCCTCCAGCTCCTACGTGGAAGCGCAGCCAAGCAGCTCTGAGTGCTGCCCCGTCCGCAGGCGCCGCCTCCTCAGCTCGCATTGGCCAATGGGAGCTGCGGGGGTGGAGCTTGGGGAAGCGGCAGCGTGCGGAGTCCCCTGGCTGCTCCCACGCATAGGAGCCAGAGGGGGGACATGCCGCTGCTTCCCAGAAAAAATTGGAAACCTGGTCACCCTACATCACCGTAGTATCGGCACATCTTCCAGTAATGCATTAAGCAACATGACTGATATCTGTCACATGCTCGAGCAAAATCTTAAGCATCAGAAAGTCAGCCGTGCACGTAACATACTGAGCTGGGCTTCCACTGAAGCAGGGCCAAGAACTCAGAGTTCAGCTGGACTCGCTGTCCTTCACCCACACCACTGGGGGCAGCATTTTCGCGGAGCGGGGAGGTGGAAGGGACGGCAACATCAGGATGGGGGAGGGGCACATGGGAAGGGACGGAGGCTGAGAATCAATTGTGTTTCACTTTGTTTTGATGTGGAAAATTCTCTCGTCTCACTTTTCGAAATAAGGTGGAGGCTTCTTTCCCCTCCCCCCACCCTTCCACCTTCCTGGGGATCAGGAATTCACATCCCTTCAGGCGGTAATTAAACAGCAAAGAAAATTAGCATCAATTCTAGCGATAGCTCAGAGCCACTAAATCCCAGAGACGTTCCTTGGCACTCATTTATGGTTCAGGCATCTGCTGAGATTGTTTCTTTCTATCCATCTATCCCCATGAGCTCCCCTCGAACTCTCTCGGTTGGTATTTCTTCCTGTAATGAAGAATCTAGCCAAGAAGAAGAGGAATTAACCCCCACAGAATGGGCTCTGCTGTTAGCTTGGCAAACGCAACCACTGAAACCACAGGTAGTGTTTCATACAGCATGCAATCCATCCCAAATTCCATGGGGCAGTCCTGCCCCAGTGACACGAACTCTCACCACTCCTTGCAACTTTGAAAATGGCCTTCGTCTCCCTGTACCTAGTTCCCCACGCTGTAAAATGGGGATAATTATGTGCCTATCTCACAGGGGTTCAATCGATTAATATTCATAAGGGTGGAATGTTCAAAAGCACTTGAGTGATTTAGGAGCACCAGCACCACTGGCTTTCATGGGCCGCTACTTTGGCACATCTGACCGCTCCACCCACGGCGCTGTGAGATCTTTGGCTGGGAGGCATTATAGAGGTGTCAGATATTTAGCATATTCTATCATTTACTTCAGCAGGAGAAAAAAATTACCTGCGGGGAGAAGCACAGAACTCCAACAACCAAGGATAACCTTAACTCTGCCCTGGCAGCCACAGCTGTGTGCAGCCCCCAATGAGCGCACACTGCCACAGCTGTCCAGCACTCACTACTAACATAAAGGCTCCTCCTTTGTGAGCTGGCTCATGTCTAAAACAACTCTATTGCCCCCTATTGACCAAAGCAGGGAAGCGTGTCAGCATATACAACAGGGAAAGGGCAACTCCCAGATGAAGATGAATTAGCTTATTTGATGCAATTATACAGCCAGTGACCAGGGCTCTCTCTGGGCCGCTTTGAGGAATGGATGCAGGGCATTGAGTCTGATGTGCAGGGCATTGAGTCTGACATGCAGGGCATTGAGTCTGACGTGCAGGATTAGCTGTGGCTGGTCCCTTTGCTAGGAAAAGGTGAGAAATGGATGGCCAGAGAATTCTCCCCAGCGTTGCTAATGACACCTCTGACAGTCCCAACATGCCCAACTGGCGCCATGGTTTAATGGGGACCTTGCAGAATGAGCCAGGGCAGCTGTCTATGTTGAAGTGCCATGCGCTCTAATCCCAATACACACAGTGATCTGCTAGGCTGGCTTAAAAAGGGATTGGGGGGGAGAAGTCCCTGGGGAGGCACCGATATTCAACTCAGAGCTTCGCCCAGCTCGTGAGAATCACAGATGGAAAAGGCTGGTCACTTGATCTTCTGCAGGGCTGGTCCTAGGTCATTCCAACAAATGTGCCCTCCACATGCTCAGTGGGTTGAGTATTAGCCTCCTCAACCCAGGGTTATGAGTTCAATCCTTGAAGGGGTCATTTTTAGGGATCTAGGGCAAAATCAGTACTTGGTCTTGCTAGTGAAGGCAGGGGACTAGACTCAATGACCTTTCAAGGTCCCTTTCAGTTCTGTGAGCTAGGTATATCTCCATATTAATTTAATATTATTTTCCTGCTGGAGTGCAGCAAAAGGGTGCATCAGTCAGTCCGCTCCTTTTGCCACTCAATGGGATGCTGCTCAGGCAGCCAGGAGCTGCAAACTTCAACCGCACCCCCCTTTCCTTCGGGGAGCCGATGCAGCATGTAGCCACCATGTGTGGGGCTGAGGGGCACGGTTCCCTCTTCCTGCTGCACTCTCTGCTCTGAAGTGTGGAAAGATCACACATAGCAGAATGTGCTGACCCGTGGCTGCAGATGGGGAGAATCCAATCCTGCCTAAAGCACCCCGGAATGACCCTGGGATCCTTTGCGCTGGGCAGTGCTGGCATGTTTTGCACCAGGGTTGAAGCACCGGAAGCTTGCTCTAAGTCCTGAGAGGCGATGCACTGGGACTCCTTGCGGGCACTGGCATGCTTTTTGACTTGCTCTGAGCTCTCTCTGACTCCACCGCAGCTGTCATAGGCACAGATCAGGGCCTGCTTCTTCTCCTCTGGCAAGACTGGCGTCATGCCTTGGAGAAACCAGGCAGCGAGAATGGGATGGGGGCTCCACTGTGGAGCAAGAAACAAAAGTATTCAGAGGGACATCGGTTCCCCTGGACCGCACGACTGTAACAGCAAAGCAGCACACACGTCTATGGCATTAGAGGCAGGCACTGCAGAGCAACAGAGCTGGTTGAAACGCAGACTTACCATTCGGCGGGGAATTCTGACATTTCCAAACTGGTTTTCATTATGAATCAGAATAATAATGAAAAAGGACTTTTTTTTTTTTTTTTTAAGTTTCATTTTGGGTCAGTCGTTCCGTTTTGATAAACTCGAAATGTTTTGTTCTCCTTTTGATGTCTCTCTCTTTTATGTTAAATTATAATTTACAAAACAAAATATAGTTAAATAAGAAGGCCTTCCACCGGGGACAATCGAAATGCTCTGTGCCAATAAGGAATGGTTTGATCTTGTCAGTATAGGTGGGTTTTTTTCATTTTTTGCCAAACAACTTTCTGTCAAAATCGACACCTGCCTGCAGAAATGTCTGTTTCAACGAAAGATCATTTTCCAATGGGAAAACCCTCCATCCGAACATTTTCCACCATCCCTCCAGAGCAAGGCTGTTCCCACGCCTTTCAGTGCCGGTGCAGAAATTAGCATTTGCTGCCCTCTGCTGTGCACCTTCTGCTATTTCAGCTCACATGTAGCAGCTTCCCAAGAGCTCTGTTTCTGGAGGAGAAGGCATCACCTCTTTATTCCTGGCATGAGGTCACCCCATCCTGGTGCCCAAGGAGGGCTTGACCCAATTGCCTCTGCAGTTTGGTATTGTCACCTTTGCATCAGAGGGCATACTCAAGATGAGGTCTCCCTGTTAGCCATTGGCTGAGTCTGCTGCCCACCTTGGCCCTCCGTCTTCTCCCCACGAGTACCCAGATCCCTTGCCAGCTGTTGGTCCCTCTCTCCAACAGTAGCCAATCCTCTCCCTAACCTGCCCATATGCCCATGGGGCTGATTCCCTCCCTCTCCCACTTTTCCTCCCCATAGCTGCCCAGTCTGGCGTATTCATGCTTTCCCTTCCCACGACTCTAAACATGCACCATCCCCAGCACCCTGCTGGTCCCCCTGCTAGAAATCAGACTTAGAACTGGTCACAGCCAAAAAGCCTTCTCCACACACCTGAGTACAAGCTGGTATCATAAGGGTTAATTGTGAGGACTGTCAATACAGCTTGCCCGTTCACTAACAACCACTGACGCTTAACAGGAGCTTCCTGAACGGTGTGAAATCACCCAAATCTAAGGAATAAATGGAAACACCTCTCCAAAGACCCCCCTCTATGAATATGTATGGCTGCAAACCTCATTTACTGTGGTAACGGGGATCATGAAGGAACTCACTCCTAATGAACCATGTTCTAAAGACTCAAGCTAAACGCTGCAATTTGGAGTCACCCTTCTCTGAAATTACTTGTTTAATGTAGTCACTGAGGTGGGCTTCTCTTCTCAGGATGGCTGCAGATGGCTAGGCCATAGATTTTAGGCCAGGGAGCAGGTTAAGAGAACAATTTCTTTGGGACTATTAACTAGGCTTGTTGGTAACACAAGGAACTAGAGGCTTCCTCATTGCCAGACCTGCTAAGAGCAGAAAAGGAGGGACACCCGTTAATATTATTATTTATTGTGATGGCTCCTGGGAGCTCCAGTCCTGGAGCAGGGCCCCACAGTGCTAGGCACTGTACAAACACAGAACAGGATGCTTTCGTAACACAATGCACCTGCTTGCATCTCACACACACACACACACACATAGACCCTGAATGAGCTGGAGAGGAAGGAGCTAGCCAGCACAGGGCACATGTGTTACCCAGTTCAGTAGCCAGCTTGTAGAAGGATCCACTGCAGAGGGTTGCTGTACAGGTTACAAAAATCTCATGTTTATTGTTTGATGTGTAAAATGTGTGTGTCACGTTTTGGGGGTACAATTCAGACCAGTCAGGGCCTGTATCGCCGCCTGTCCTGTGACCCTGAGTGCCTTAAAATGCTCTGCTGCTCTAGCGCCCTGTCTGGACGCACCCAGCCAGCAGTTGTTTTACCCCCATCTGGGTCCCCCACGCCAGTAAACGGTGTGAAACCAGATCTCTTACCACCCTGCTGCCAGCAGAGCTCTGTCCCACCGCTACCCTCCGCTGTGCCGGTGTCTGACCGTGCTCAGCAGCTTTTCGGGGCCTCAGCGCGTTTTAGCTGGTTGACAGACACTGACTCAGTTTCCCCCCTTGACTGCTGAGTCTGGCTATGGCAGGCTTGTGCCTGAGCCCTGGGGATCAAGCCTGTTACGTCAAGAAATCAAAACAACACCTCAAGGAAAAAACCCTTCCTACAATGCCAATCTCAGAATAACCTTTAGTGCTACAGGCAGAGTGATGGGGTCCATCTACCCACATCTGCTTGTCTGCTAGCCCCTGATCAGACACCCGTTCTGTCCCTCCTCCATGGGCGTGACTTGACCCTCTTCTTCTGCCCCAGCTGCCTGCGTTTGTCCTGATCTGCAGACATCTGTTGCTCCAACTCTGCCTCCTCACACTGACACTGGCCTCCAGCTCCCTCCGCCTCTCCTCCACCAGCACCTTTTCCGCTGCAGCTCTGGACCTCTTGCCATTGCTGCTACCTCGGCTGGGATCGTCTGAGGACCCACCTGCTTGGTGTCCTGCATGCCCCATGGGAGAAAAAGGGACCCACTCTGGCCTCCGGTTTGGAGCAGATGCCCCACCCTGCCTCATGGCATCGGCCACTAGCTCCGACTGCTTCTGACCAGCTGCTGACGGACTTCACTGTGCACACAGCTCTGCTAACTTCTTCGAGAGCTTGGCCACTGCTTCTTTGCTTCCCCTGCCTTTTCTGCTGCTAACTTGGCTTCCCTTTGTTCTATTTCCCTGACCTGAAATAAACAAACAGAAAACAAGAAACCTGACCTGGAAGCTTTCTTGGACTGTTCCCAGCCTTTTCTCTGGAGAATCACTTCAAACTATTTCACCAGTGGTTAGGGTTACCATACGTCCGGATTTTCCCGGACATGTCCGGCTTTTGGGGGCTCAAATCCCCGTCCGGGGGGAAATCCCCAAAAGCCGGGCATGTCCGGGAAAATCGGGAGGGCTGGGTGGTGCTCGGCAGGGGCCGGCGGTGCGGGGCCGGGGGCATGGTGCCGTGCCGGGAACTAGGGGCGCAGTGCCGGGCGCGGGGCCGGACGGGGAGCCGGGGGCGCGGGGCCGGGCCGGGGTCCGGGCTGGGAGACGGTCAGCCGGGCCGGCGGGGAGCCGGTCAGCCGGGCCCGCGGGGAGCCGGGCCGGCGGGGAGCCGGTCAGCCGGGCCCGCGGGGAACCGGGCCGGCGGGGAGCCGGTCAGCCGGGCCCGCGGGGAACCGGGCCGGCGGGGAGCCGGTCAGCCGGGCCCGCGGGGAACCGGGCCGGCGGGGAGCCGGTCAGCCGGGCCCGCAGGGAACCGGGCCGGCGGGGAGCCGGTCAGCCGGGCCGGCGGGGAGCCGGTCAGCCGGGCCGGCGGGGAGCCGGGCCGGCAGGGAGCCGGTCAGCCGGGCCGACGGGGAGCCGGTCAGCTGGGCCGGCGGGGAGCCGGGCCCGCGGGGAGCCGGTCAGCCGGGCCGGCGGGGAGCCGGTCAGCCGGGCCCGCGGGGAGCCGGGCCCGCGGGGAGCCGGTCAGCCGGGCCCGCGGGGAACCGGGCCGGCGGGGAGCCGGTCAGCCGGGCCCGCGGGGAACCGGGCCGGCGGGGAGCCGGTCAGCCGGGCCCGCGGGGAGCCGGGCCGGCGGGGAGCCGGTCAGCCGGGCCCGCGGGGAGCCGGGCCGGCGGGGAGCCGGTCAGCCGGGCCCGCGGGGAGCCGGGCCGGCGGGGAGCCGGTCAGCCGGGCCCGCGAGGAGCCGGGCCGGCGGGGAGCCGGTCAGCCGGGCCGGCGGGGAGCCGGGCCGGCGGGGAGCTGGTCAGCTGGGCCGGCGGGGAGCCGGGCCCGCAGGGAGCCGGTCAGCCGGGCCGGCGGGGAGCCGGGCCGGCGGGGAGCCGGTCAGCCGGGCCCGCGGGGAGCCGGGCCCGCGGGGAGCCGGGCCGGCGGGGAGCCGGTCAGCCGGGCCCGCGGGGAGCCGGGCCGGCGGGGAGCCGGTCAGCCGGGCCCGCGGGGAGCCGGGCCGGCGGGGAGCCGGTCAGCCGGGCCGGCGGGGAGCCGGGCCCGCGGGGAGCCGGTCAGCCGGGCCGGCGGGGAGCCGGTCAGCCGGGCCGGCGGGCCCGCGGGGAGCCCGGGGGTGCGCCGGGCCGCCGGGGGCCGGCAGTGCTGGGCGGGCCGGGGGTGGTCGGCCGGGGCCGCGCCTCCTCCCCCCCACACCCCCCTTACCTGCTTCAGGCTTCCCGCGAATCAAATGTTCGCGGGAAGCAGGGGAGGGGGCGGAGACTTTGGGAAGGGGGCGGGGTTGGGGCGGGGGTATGGGCGGGGCTGGGGGCGGGGCCGGGGGCCGTGGAGTGTCCTCCATTTGGAGGCAGAGAATATGGTAACCCTACCAGTGGTTAAAGGGTAAAGCTCATGTAAACTGGCTAGCTGTGTGTCAGTCCTGTTGGACAATGCACATCATGCTTTGGGGTTCAACCCAGGGCAGTGAGAGGCTGTCCCCACTTGTCCTGTAACCCCAAGTGTCTTCACATGCTCTGCCTGGTCAGCCAGACAAATAGACAGGCCTTTGTCTAAGGCATCCTGGGTTTATGCACTGCTTGCCAAACACATTTTAAGAACATTGGCCTGCTAAGCCCAGGGTTGTGAGTTCAATCCTTGAAGGGGCCATTTAGGGATCTGGGGCAAAAATCTGTCTGGGGACTGGTCCTGCTTTGAGCAGGGGGTTGGACTAGATGACCTCCTGAGGTCCCTTCCAACTCTGATAGTCTATGATTCTATGATAATTCTAGCCCATATCCATCATTTCTTTGTACACACCCCACACATTCATCATGCATGAATATTAACAATCAGGGAGCGTAGTGGGGTGAACACCGGCTCCAGCACTAAAGGGGTTGGAAAAGCCCTACAGAGGGCTGGGGTTATGAAAGAGAGCAAAACCCTGGCTGATTGGGGGAAGTGGCTGCAGCTGGGGCCACGCCCCAAACCAAGCCACTGGGAACTTATAAGAAGGCCAGGGAAGGCAAAAGCAGCAGTCTCTCTCTGACTGGAGAGGGAGACAGGCCTGGCTGCTTGGGAACTCACCCAAGGAACCTAGAGTGAGGCAGGGCTGGGGAAAGGCCTTAGGAGCTGGGAAGCCCTAGGCCAGCAACTCCCTGGGCTGCAGGGCCTAGTTCTAGGCTCACCTAGGTATTGGGCTTTCAGAGGGGCAGCCTGAGGGTGGGTAAAGGCAGCCAGTCTAAACCCAACCTTGCCAGTGATGAGTGGCTGATACTGCAGTCTGCTCCAGAGTGTGTGGCTAGATGACTGGCAGTCGCCTTATACTGAGGTGAGGTGGGAATAGTGGGTGGGGGTTCCCTGGGGAGGGGAGACCCTAAGACTGAGGGGTTACTGCCAGGGGGCAGCACCCCAGGTAAAAGGGCACCAGGGTCCTGGGAGGGACATGGGGCCAGAGGACAGGTGGATCACCAGCCTGCAGGAGGTGCTCTGGAGCTGGAATGAGCTAATTCCTGGAAATCACCAGCAGGAGGTGCTGCAGGGGTGAGTCCGTTCCTCTGCAGGGAGTTTTGTTTTCCAGTTGATATCTTACACGGCTCCTTTTACCTACAGATTATGACAACAGTGTGTTAGTTGTAGTGATTGTGTCAGGCCTGATGAGCTGCCGAATAGTGAACCACCAATGGTCCTCCGGGTCCCGCTGTGCCCAGCAGACAGGCTGCACTCGGATCTCTCACACGCCGGGGTAAGTCAGGAGTTGCTGCAAGCCAAGGCCTTACACCCATGTAAAGGCAAGTTAAATGAGACCACAAGCAGCCCCACCCCACACCCAGGAGAAACCAAGCATGTTCCCCAACCCCCCAGGAGACATCCTGAGAAATGAGACTGGCTTCAGGCTGTGCTCTGAAAGGTAACAGACTCCGGCTTTGCTGGGCCACCTTCCAGAACCCCGGCGAACACTCAGTCCGCAGCCCCTCGGGCCTCTTTGTGGAGCAGCTGAGCCGAACTCAACACTCCCAGCAGCACGTAGGAGGAGAGGGCATCTGCCTGTTAGCCAGGACCCAACGCATAGAAGATTTTGTGAGCAGATAACTCCTGGGCAGGTACCCTGGGCACTGGTGCACCTCGGTCCCTCCTATTCACTGCCTGTGGCACACAAGAGTTTAGTCTCCTCAGGGCTGTGAGAGTTTAGTCTAATCCAGTGGTTCTCAACCTATTTACCATTGTGGGCAACCCACGATGTGCTATGTGGGCCGATTCCAATACTACCTGTATGGCCCTGAGGATGTCACATGGGCCCCAGCTGTGTGCTCAGTGGGCCACAAGTGGCCCACAGGCTGCAGGTTGAGAACCACTGTCTAATCCAACTAGGGTGAGCAGACCCCAAATGTGAAAAATTGGGATGGGGGGTGGGGGGGTAATAGGAGCCTATATAAGAAAAAGACCCAAAAATCGGGACTGTCCCAATAAAATCCGGACATCTGGTCACCCTAAATCCAACACTGGGATACAGGGTGAGCTTTAGTGGCCTGGGATAGATGGATCCAACTAAATGAGCTGGTTCCCCCTTCTGGCCTGAAACTCTCTGACCTTGACTTGCACCCAGGAGAGAATCAATCATAGAAGATCAGGGTTGGAAGGGACCTCAGGAGTCATCTAGTCCAACCCCCTGCTCAAAGCAGGATCTAATCCCAACTAAATCATCCCAGCCAGGGCTTTGTCAAGCCTGACCTTAAAAACCTTTAAGGAAGGAGATTCCACCACCTCCCTAGGGAACCCATTCCAGTGCTTTACCACCCTCCTAGTGAAATAGTGTTTCCGAATATCCAACCTAAACCTCCCCCACTGCAACTTGAGACCATTGCTCCTTGTTCTGTCATCTGCCACCACTGAGAACAGTCTAGATCCATCCTCTTTGGAACCCCCTTTCAGGTAGTTGAAAGCAGCTATCAAATCCCCCCCTCACTCTTCTCTTCTGCAGACTAAACAATCCCAGTTCCCTCAGCCTCTCCTCATAACTCATGTGCTCCAGCCACCTGATCATTTTTGTTGCCCTCACAGAACTAGAGGCTGGTGCAGGAGCACTCGGCTCTGGCTTCCAAGGGGCCTCTCAGGGGACTCCCACCCCCCCACACACACACATGTACAGTGACTTCAGTGGCCTGGAGACATGGTGAGGGCTTCTAGGGAAAGGACGGTGCATTGGTTACAGGGTGCAAAAGACTGGGTTAAAGTCCGGCCAGCTGCAGGGTTTTAATTGCAATGTAGACACGCCCTTAGGGACTACTGCAATAAACATAATAATAGGGTGCCTCTGTCTCCAAAAAAATCCTTGGAAATCCAGGCTGCCTGCATTCCAGCAGCAGAGGGAGGCAGAATCCACAGAGAAATAAGATGATCTTTCAATCCATTTATTCATGCAACTACAGTCGCCTCTTCAAGGCAAGCAAATGAATAACAAATGTTGTGTTGAGCAGAGAAAATGAATCTGTATACAGAGCGTTTTACTAGGGAGATGGCCCTCTCCGCTTCATACTTCAGGCTGAGATTTGCATTTAAAGCAGGAATCAACCTCTTTGTTATGTCTGAAGGATAAGCCAGCCTCTCCCCAGAGTTCCAGCCGTGTCCTGTGAATGCCCAACGTGTTTTCTGAGAATTCACAAGGAAAGCCATTCATTTAAAATGAGTTACATTTTTTAATTTTAACGCCCTGCGTCAGATCATAGGGGTTTTTTTTCTCCCAAATGATTTCTGTTCAGAAAGTGGAAACTTGAGTAGATCTAATGCAATGGGTATCGTAGAATCACAGGGATGTAGGGCTGCAAGGGACTTCTAGAGGTCAGTTAGTCCACCGCCCCACACTGAGGCAGGATTAAATATACCTAGGACATCACTGACAGGTGTTTCTCACCTTTTCTTAAAAACCTCCAATGGCAGGGATCCCACAATTTCCCTAGATAGCACGTTCCAGAGCTTTACTATCCTCCGAGTTAGAACGTTCCTCCTAATATCCAACCTGACTCTCCCTTGTTGCAAACTAAGATCTTGGCCAAACTGGAGAAATGGTCTGAAATAAATAGGATGAAATTCAACAAAGGCAAAGTACTCTACTCTAATTAAGAAGGAACAATCAGTTGCACACATGGGAAATGACTGCCTAGGAAGGAGTACTGCAGAAAAGGATCGGTGGGTTATAGTGGACCACAAACTAAATGAGTCAACAATGCAATACTGTTACCAAAAAAAAGCAAACATCATTCTGGAATGTGATTAATAGGAGTCTCATAAGTAAGACACGAGCAGTAATTCTTCCATTCTACTCAGCACTAATAAGGCCTCAACTGGAGTACTGTGTCCAGTTCTGGGCACCTCATGTTGGGAAAGATATGGACATTTTGGAGAAAGTAGAGAGGAGGATGGCAACAAAAATGCTTAACGGTCTAGAAAACATGACCTCTGAGGAAAGATTGAAAAAACTGGGTTTGTTTAGAAGAGAAGACTGAGAGGGGACATGTTGACAATTTTTAAGAAGGTAAAAGGCCATTATAAAGAGGCAGGAGGTAGATTGTTCCCTTTATCCACTGAGGACAGGACAAGAAGTAATGGGCTTAAGCTACAGCAAGGGAGATTTAGCTTAGAAAAACTTCCTAATTGTAAGGGTAGTTAGGTGCTGGAACTAGAGAGATTGTGGAACCTCCATCTTTGGAGGTTTTTAAGAGCAGGTTAGACAAACACGTGTCAGGGATGGTCTAGATAATACTTAGTCCTGCCTCGGTGCAAGGGACTGGACTAGATGTCCTACTGAGGTCACTGCCTGTCCCACATTCTATGCTTCTACAATTAATTCTTGTTCTCCGTGTCCAGTAGGGCAGGACAACTGATCACATTGTGAGACTGAATGGACAATTTCCCCCGTCACCCTTCATAACGGAACCTTTCTCTGTAAGCAGAGGCTAAAGAATAATCTTTCTCTTACAGAGAAAATCAGAAAGATCTGCCCTGTTTCAAAATGATTTGCTGATTCCTCCTGGCCTTAAACTCTGACTCCTAAGTCACTGGGGCACTTTAGGAAATATTACTCATGGTGGGCTTTGGATTTTTTGTGGGTTTTTTTTAATTCTTTCAAAAAAAATTTAAAAGATTTTCGGTGATGTCCTATTTCACAACTGAAAGGACCCAGACCATTTTGAAGTGTCAATAAAAAAAACTTAAGCTAAAGAAAAAGGGTATTTTTGAAACAGGGAATTTTTAACTAATGTCTTTTGGTTTGTGGCAGAGCTGGGGTTTTACTCCAGGTCTCCCAAGTCCTCTGCTAGTCCCCTAACCATTGGGCTATCCTTCCTGACATCTGCCCCTCTTTTTTTCCAACTCACTCTGCACATACATCGGTCACCTCTCGCCTCACCTGTTTCTGTGGGGCTCCCTCTATGGCCATGAGCTCCCCCAGGGAGTCAAGTTTCCCTCCCTGGGAGTCTAAACGTGCCCCTCCTGTTTTCTAGGTGTTCCCTGGGCCTGTTCAGGTGGCCTGAGACCCCAGCTCCCACACTGTGCATCGACCTGCCCCTCGCTGTTTCTCTACGTGCCAACGACTCCCTAGGCAGCCTCCGCCTCCCCCCAGGGCTTCCACCGGCAGCTTGAGGTGTCCTGAGGGCCTCCCCTTGGGGCTATAATGTACCCCGGGGCCTCAGGCTCCCGCCAGATGTGCCTAGCTCCTCTCCATGTTCCTGTCCCCACTCCCTGGGAATGGCCCTCCCCATATCTTTGGACATCATTCTACCTGCATTTCACCCGCCACGCCCCCGCGTGGGGATGGGGGCTGATCCTCAAAGAGAGGCAGGGATTGGGGCTGGTCCCCACAAGGAAATGGGAGGGCAATCCCCCTAGAGAGATGGGGGCTGAGGGGAAGTGATCCCCACGGAGAGATGGGGGCTGGTCCCCACCAGGAGACAGGTGGCTCAGTCCCCACAGAGAGATGGAGGCTGGGGGACTGATCTCCATAGAGAGGTGGGGGCTGAGGGGCCCGAGGGCACCAGAGGCTGCAGTGAGTCTGTGACATCACAAAGGGGGGGGGGTCCATCATCACCATGGTAACTGGGACAATGTACTCTGAGCAGCAGCACAGAGTGAGGGGCTGCGGGATGCTCTGTGCTCCCCAGTTCTGGCTGGGCCGCAGGGGCCCCTGGGTTGCAGGGGCACTGGGGATCCTGGCTCTGATGCTCTGTCGTTGCTCAGGTAATGTGCGGGATAGTTTTCCCTTTGAAGGGTTCACAGCACATTGGGGCCTCAGCCTGGCCAAGTGCCCTTGGAGAGGTGCCAGGCTGGGACCCCCTCAAGGCAGTGCCCAGTCAGAACTCAGCAATGTGCCCCTCTTCGCCCATCCCTGCAACGTTACAGGACCCCCCGCTAGCCTGGGACCCGGCAGAGCCCAGGGGAGGTGTGAGCGCTGCTGGGAATGGCACCAAGGAGGTGATGGCACCAAGGATCCAAACAGCTCAGCATGTGGGCATACCCAGCTTGGAGACGGGACCCCCATCTGAGCCCCACCTGTAGGGTGGGCTGGAAACCAGACCCCAGTCTGGGCAGCCCCTCATCCAGTGGGCCTGACATGGCAACCCCATCTGAGCACCCTTGTGGGAGGGGCTGAAATGCCCCCTCCCCCCCTGCTGGGCACCCCCTCGTGAGCTGGGTCTGAGCCTCAACCCCCACCCCTGTGATAGCTCTCCACTGTTGCCCGTCTGATCCAGATCATAACCGCCTTGGGACAGTGACTGCGCCTCTGTGCTGCACCCAGTGCGTTCGGCCCAGGTTTTGTGAGCACCTACCCCAGACCGTGGCAAAGCCGACACCCCATGAGGGGGCTTTGCTCTGCCGGCGTCCCTCCTCTTCTACCCCCCCCCCCCCCCCGCTCCCCGAGGAGCCTGTTGCTGAGATGAGACTAGAACTGCCTGTGTCTCTCTGCTTCCTTCCTAGGCTACAGGGACTATTCTCCTGATGAGGGCGTCCTCCCAGGGAAAGGGACCAGAGGCACCGCAGCGAACGCCGGGGACGAGCCCAGGCAGCCAGCAGGGTTTGGTGCGGAAGGGCAAACCAGTAAGGGGAGTCGCTCTGCAAAGTTCCCCATCCCACAGCGGGTCCAGGGTTCCTGCCTGGGTCTGCTCCTGGCTGACACAGTGCAGGGTCTTTCCCTGTGGCCCAGGAAAGAGAAGCAGCCCCTGGCCTGGGAGGTTCCCCCACTCCTGCCCTGATGGGTGTGTCTCCCCTGCACCAGTCTGGGCCCAGGGGTTGATCCTGGATGGACCCTGTCCTTTCCCCTCTCTGTCCTTGGGCTGCATCTCAGGCTTCCCTGGTCTCCCGTGCTCTGGTCCTGCACCTGTCACCCTGATGTACCTGCATTGACCCCCACTTCTTCATGGGCTTAAATTGCAGCAAGGAAGGTTTAGGTTGGACATTAAGAAAAACTTCCTAACTGTCAGGGTGGTTAAGCACTGGAACAAGTTACCTATGGAAGTTGTGGAATCTCTGTCACTGGGGTTTTTTTAAGAGCAGGTGACAAACACCTGTCAGGGATGGTCTAGTTATTATGTAGTCCTGCCATGAGTGCAGGAGACTGGACTAGATCAGTGGTTCTCAGCCAGGGGTATGTGTACCTCTGGGAGTACACAGAGGTCTTCCAGGGGGTATATTAACTCATCTAGATATTTGCCTAGTTTTACAACAGGCTACATAAAAAGCACTAGTGAAGTCAGTACAGTAAAAGCTTTGTTATCCAGCATGTTGGGGGACTGGGGGGTGCCAGTTAGTCAAAAATTCTGATGAACTAAGAGTTAACAATGGAAGGAGGGATTTTGGGTGGGGAGGGGGTTTGGGGCAAGGGGTTGGGCCACAGAAGGGGGTGCGGGGCGTGGGCTCTGGGAGGGAGTTTGGGTGCAGGAGGGGGCTCAGGGCAGGGGATGGGGGCACAGGAGGGGTTTTTGGGGTGCCATATCCAGGTGGCACTCACCTCAGCTGGCTCCCCGCAAGCAGCGACATGTCCCTGTTGCTCCTAGGCAGAGGCATGGCCAGGCAGTTCTGCAGGCTGTCTCCACCCACAGGTGTCACCCCTGCAGCTCCCATTGGCCACAGTTCCCAGCCAATGGGAGCTGTGGAGCCAGCGCTTGGAGTGGGGCGGGAGCAGCGGACAGAGCCCCCGTGGCCATTCCTCCGCCTAGGAGCAGCAGGGACATGTCACCCCTTCTGGGGAGCCATGCAGAGCCAGGTAGGGAGCCTGCCAGCCCTGCACCAACCGGACTATAAACTAGACTTTCAGTGAAAATCAGCAATGCCAGTTTATAGAGCCTTCTGTTGGTATAGTGCCAGATAACACAGCTTTTACTGTACACACTAAAATTTCCTACTGACAATGACTTGCTTATACTGTTTTATGTACTAGACCCTGAAATGCAAGTACAATATTAATATTGCAATTGATTTATTTCATAATTACATAGTAAAATGAGAGCCAGCAATTTGTCAGTACGAGTGTGCTATGACACTTTTGTATTTTGATGTCTGATTTTGCAAGCAAGTCGTTTTCAAGCGAGGTGAAACTTTGGGAGCGCAGGACAAATCAGACTCCTGCAAGGGGTACAGTCGTCTGGAACGGTGGAGAACCACTGGACTAGATGATCTCTCGAGGTCCCTTCCAGTCCCACCTTTCTAGGATTCTCTCCCTCTCTCTGTCCTAGTCCCCATCTTCATCCACATGGATGCCACTGAATACTCCCTGCCCTGCAGCCCTAGGGAGATGCATGTGACGAACCCTACCTACCGATGGGCCCGGGACAGGAGAGGTGAGGCCCTTTCTCTTCCTGCCGCTCGGGGTTCGCAGTCAGGAGCGAGCAGCTGAGACGGCCAGAGAGAGGGAGGATGAAACATCCCCAGGGAAAAGGGCATGTGCCTGGGAGGCCGTGGGGCCATGTTCTCCAAAGAGCTCTGCCCACCTCTGGGCGTGTGATGAAGAGGAGCGGGGGGAAGGCACCGCAAGGTTTGCGGGGTTGGAATAGTTCAGAACAGGGTGATCCTCCCCCCCCCCCCCATTCCTCTCAGGGAAGAGCAGGGCTGAGTAGTCTGTCGAGGGGGGGCCTGCTGGGTGTGCCCGGAGGGGGCTGGGACAGCTCAGGACACCGCTTTAGCTGTGAGTGTTTATACAGCGAGGGGCGTGGCTCTGGCTATACCCTGGGAATACATGGGGGGGGGGGGGGGGGGCTGACAATCCCCTTTAATCCCCTCACACAGAAAGGGAAGGGCAGATATGCTTGAGGGGCCCAGATAGAATAAAGCCAGTGCAGGGTCTGGGGGGCAGCTCAGCCTGGGGTGACCCCTTTCTGGGGCTCATCACCCGCCCTCTCTCCCCGGCGCTAGAGTCCCAGTTGCTGTCAGTCAGCGCCCAGGGAGCCCTCAGCTTCCGGCACTTTCAGGGCGGCAGCAGTGGGAATTACTTCTGCACCGTTTCCTACAAGGAGCAGAGACTCCCGAGGGCTCAAACCTTCCACTACACAGTCCTGGGTGAGACCTGCTTGCGGCTGGGCCCGCGGAGGGGAGGGGCAGGGTGGGCCGTGGCGGGACTGAGAGTCCACGGAGGGGAGGGGCAGGGTGGGCCGTGGGGGGACTGAGAGTCCACGGAGGGGAGGGACAGGGTGGGCCGTGGCGGGACTGAGCCCCATAGCAGAGGGGGGAAGGGTGGCCATAGAAGGCCCTTGTCAGCTCCATGAAGCGGAGGGGCAGGATCGGGTTTAGATCTCTTGGTGAGGGAAGTATCAGAGGGGTAGCCGTGTTAGTCTGAATCTGTAAAAAGCAACAGAGGGTCCTGTGGCACCTTTGAGACTAACAGAAGTATTGGGAGCATAAGCTTTCGTGGGTAAGAACCTCACTTCTTCAGATGCAAGGGATCTGAAGAAGTGAGGTTCTTGCATCTGAAGAAGTGAGGTTCTTACCCACGAAAGCTTATGCTCCCAATACTTCTGTTAGTCTCAAAGGTGCCACAGGACCCTCTGTTGCTTTTTGGTGAGGGAAGAAGCTCCGGGGGAGGGGCAGGGTGGGCGCTGGGTCCCCCCGCACCCCAGCTCTATAGCATGGGGCTGGTGTCTGTCAGGGTGGGGAGGCTGTAGGAGACTCGGGGTCCTCCTGCAAACCCCAGGAGGACAGTGGGGAGCTTGTGGGACACTCATGTCTGGCTGGAGCCAGTGGTGACCCTGTGCTCTCTCCCTCCGGCAGCCTACCATGTGCGTGGTGGCCTGGAGGCCCTGCTCGTCTTCCGGAGCCGGCTCTGCCAGGAGGCGCTGAAGAGGAGGTTCCTGTGGTCTCTGCAGGAGGCCCTGGGCCGGGTGGCCTCTGCCCATCACTGCCAGCTTGTGCTCAGCAAGTCCTCCTGCTTCCCCACCCTGCAGGAGCCCTGGGATGAGTTCAATCTCCAGGTACAATTCCAAGGTAGAAACCCAGAAGGAACGGTGATGGCAAGGTCCTCGTGGAACTGCCCCTGGAAAGACGGAGGCAGGGCACAGGCCTGGGAACCAGGGCTCCTGAGTTCTATCCCCAGCACTGGAAGAGGAGTGGGGTTGAATGGGTTAGAGCGGGGTGGGCTGGGAACCAGGACTCCTGAGTTCTTTCCATGGCTCTAGGAAGGGAGTAGGGTCTAGTGGGCTGGGCTGGGAGCCAGGACTCCTGGGGTCTTTCCACAGCTCTAGGAAAGGAGTAGGGTCTAGTGGGATAGGCAGGGGGGCTGGGAGTCAGGACTGCTGGGTTCTCTTCTCAGCTCTGGCAGCGAGTGGGATCTAGTGGTTAGACCAGAGGGTGCTGGGAGCCAGGACTCCTGGGTTCTAGCACCAGCTTCCTGAGCTCAGCAGTGTATAATTGCCCTGTATTACTGAGTTAGGAGGAGGTCACATGCCAGAGTCTGAGCTGCATCCGGCCATCTCTGTTCTCTAGTCTCCCCCTTTGGGCCTGAGTGGGATAAACTCTGCAACCCCCACAACCAGACAATGGTCATAAACTGTTACCGCGCGGCGGCCAGGAACAACCTGCTGCAGGTGAGTCGCTGGGGGGATGATTGGGAGGGTGGAGGACACACACGCCATCCCCCACCTGGGCCCACCAGCACCTGAATGTTACAGTATCTCCAGATTGGGCTCCCCTCGCAACATTAACCTGTCCTCTGTTGTGTCTTCCTCCTCTGCGTCTTCACTGTATTCCCCCCACCTGGGCCCTACTGTATTCCCCCAACCTGGGCCCTCCCCCTCACCATTTGCTCTGCTCCCACTCAGGCCAAGCTCGCCATGACCAGGTTCCTTGAGGAGCATGGGCCCTTCCCCATCACCGGGGACGGCGCTCCCCGCGCCATCTTCAACAACCGCTTCACCAGCTTCCTGAAGACAGAGCCCTGTGCGGGAGGCTATGGGCTGTCCCTGCAGCTGGAGACGTGTCCTGACTGCTGCAGTGAGCCCCGCAACCCCCTTCCCTCCCCCTTCACCCCTGGGGCTGCCCCTCTGTCCCCCCCCTCCCCGAGATTGCCCCATGCCCTTGGCCCCTTTAGGAGCCTCAGGCAGTGTAATTCTGTACCTGCAGCTGCCAGGGCTGGCGGGCACGACCACTTTGAGCTCCTGGGACCCCAGGGCCCACGCCAGGTGTGACCCCCCCCCGCCCCTGCCCTAGGTACCTGCCTGCTCTGAAATGCCCTTGTGCTTTCTCACTCCTGCCAGTCCTGTGCCAGCCAGGCACCTTCAGTGCGCCCGGGAGCAACGAATGTACTGCCTGCCCTGTCGGCACCTTTAACCCGCTCTACGGCCGGACAGCGTGCAGCCGGTGCAAGGAGGGCCTGGTGACCAGGGCCAGGGGCGCCACCTCCGCAGGGGATTGTGTGGAGGAGAAAGGTGCGGACCGGTACCGTATCTGCATCCCGAGCCGCAGGGCGGATCCCAGGGCAGGCGCTGGGAGGGGAGAGAAGTCGGGTGCGCCCCCCAGGGCAGCGCTGCGAGCGGACCCCACCGTTCAGTGGGCAGATCCCACGTCCCTTGCCGGGGGCCCTGCCAGAGACCCCCTCCCTGTGTGTCCTATTCTGCACCCTCTGGGGTTCCCCTGGCGACAGACAACTCCTGTCTTCCCCCCACATTCTCAGGGCAGCTGATTTCCCCCACGGGATCAGAGAACCCCAGTCCCTTCCCTCTCGCTGTCACTGCCCCCTGGCCCCGGCTGAGGCCTCTGCTCTTCCTTCACTCCCAGGAGCCCCCTTCCAGCCCTCTGGAGTCTCTCACTGCCAGTCAGGTGGCAGCTCTGACTCTGGGGTAGCGGCGGCCCTGGCCCCCCGGCCCTCTCTGCCTGCCCTGTGCCCAGGAGGTCGAGGAGCCTGTGCTGGTGGCAGTCACCTCTTGGGTGTTTCTGGCTCATAGCAGGGAGAGTGTCGGGGAGTTCGGGCCCCACTCATAATGTTACCGTATCCCCCTCCTGCGCTGCCCCAAGATATTTCTCACCACCCCACCTGGCGTTAATTATGTTACTGACGTTGTTCATCCCCGGTCTGTAAAGCAGAACCCTGGCTTCCCCCCTCAGGGCCTTTGCCCCTCCCACCCCCCGCGTCGCCCACGCTTGGGCCCTCGGTGACACCCCCCCAATGACGTCTCTCTGTCGCCCCTTTCAGTCCCCGTCCCACTCAGGATCCCGGTCATGGTTCTCATCATCCTCTTGCCACCGATCGGCTGCTCCTGCCTCATTATCTTGTGAGTGTGGGTGGGCTCGGGCTCCTTCCCCCGTCACGCCGTGTTGAATGGGAGAGGGGCTGTTTGGGTGCGGGGCCCTCAGCTCCACCCAGGGACCCATCTCCCTTTCGCACCAGGGGGCTGGCAAGCCTGGGTGCAGCTGAGTGTGCAAATGGAAGAGTCGGGGAGGGGATGCAGGGGGTCCATCCAAGGTAGGAGCACTGAGGGCCTGTGGGTGAGGAAATCTTTGGAGCTGCCTTGGCCATTGCGGGGGGCATAAGACGCTAGGAAGAAGCTGCCGGGCTTCACCCCCTCCCCAGCTACTCACCTGGAGCTGCCCTCGGCTGGCTGCCCCTTCTGTCCACCCGCTGGCACCAACAGGGCTAGATCTGGGAGCGCAGAAGAAGGAAGAGAGGGCTTGTCTCTCGCATGGGCAGCCCCTGGGGTCTTCCCTCCAGTCCCTTTCTCTCCCCACCTCCTGCATGGCAAAGCTCGGGGTGTGCGGGTGAATTTGGGGCAGGGGGGAGGCTTGGTTCGGGGATCCCGGCCCAGCGTGTGAGTTCTGCGTAGGCGGGAGCTCTGGGACACGGGGGAGATGCACGTACGGGGGCTGGCCCCAGTTGGTGTGCAGCCGGTTCCTTGCATTAGCCCCCATTTCCCCCACGTGGGTCCATGGGAGTCTCTCTCTCCTCTGCGCAGGGGCTGCTTCTGGTGCCATCGCTGCCGCCAGAAACGGAGAATGCCCCCGTGGGCCTTTGGAGGAACGGCGGTGACAGCAACCGCGGCACATGTGCCCAAAGCCCCCTATGCAGCCGGCCCCCCCGATGCTGCTACAGCTGCCAGCGAGACCGTCCCACCGGCCATGAGTGCATCTGCAGAGGCTGGCCTGGAGGACACACCCAGAGGCCTGTACACTACTGGGGCCCCCTACACCGCAGCACCTGGCAGCAAGACCACCTCCCTGGCCAGCAGCCCCTCTGCAGGGGCTGGCAAGATCACCCCCAGAGGCCCCTATGCGGCTGGGGCCCCTGGTACTGCAGCTTCCAGTGAGACAATTCCCCTGGGTGCCACTGCCTCTGCCTTGGCTGGCCTGCAGGACACACCCACACCTACCTACACTGCGGCGGCCCCCGGCACTGCAGCACCTGCCAGCAAGACCGTCTCCCTGGCCAGCAGCCCAGCTGCAGGTGTTGGCACACCCAGAGCTTCCTACACTGCTGGGGCCCCTGGTGCTGCAGCTTCCAGCGAGACCCTCCCCCTGGGTGCCAGTGCCTCTGCCTTGGCTGGCCTGCAGGACACACCCAGACCTACCTACGCTGCGGGGGCCCCCGGCACTGCAGCACCTGCCAGCAAGACAGTCTCCCTGGCCAGCAGCCCGTCTGCAGGGGCTGTCAAGGGCACACGCAGAGCTTCCTACGCTGCTGGGGCCCCTGGTGCTGCAGCTGCCCGTGGCTCCACTGGGGCCAGCGTGGAGGATCTCCCTCCTGCTCCCTCCCCTGCAGAGGAAGTCAGCAGTGGGGAGTTTGTTTTCCCCTCTCCTCCTGTCTTCTCTCCAGCCGGCTCCAATGGGAACACGCGGCGTCCCTCGTGATTTGCAGTCTCAATATATGTCTCTCCCAGCAACCGGAGCTCCTCGGGGTCTGTTTGAATAGCTGGTCCCTTCGCTGCTGAAGCGTCTGCGGGCAAAGCTGGGCAAAGCCAAGATGGGAGCTAAGCCCCGGGGGTAGCACAGGCTCCCTGCATGTGCAGATCCCGGCCATCGTGAAAGACGGCTCCCACCGCTTCCCCTCCAGATGGGACCCTCCTGTCTAGGTCCCGCCCCAAGTGACACAGCCAGGAGTGAGCTGGGCCTTTCGTTTGTGTTTCTCGAAAGGGCTTTGGGGGTGAGGTTAGAAACAGTGGCGACCAAAGGCTGGAACCGAATGGGGCTTGGGGGACTCCATGCAAGGTTTAACTGATCCCCGCCTGCGGGGAGGGGAAGGAATCGCTCCCTGGCCATGTGAGCAGAGCCTTATACTGAAAAGTGTTCTCTAGTGGTGGGCTGAAGATACTCCAGTGCGCCGCAGCCTTACCATGGAAACACGTCTGTCACCCTACTGGGGCACCCACCACGAAGGTTTGAGTTTTGAGCAGGGCAGTTCTTTGGGGTCAGGGGAGTGCATCTGGCAGGATCGATTTCCTGCCTGCTCCTGTGTCTCTGGGCTCTTGTAAACAGACACTTCCTATGGACAAGGCAAGCCCTCGGGCAGAGAACAGGGTGTCCCAAAGTTTGGGGTTTCTGCACTGATTGCTAGGTGGGGACTGGGGAAGGTGGTTGTGCTTAGTTTAGTACCTGACCTGCTCTCCTTTGGGCTTAGCCTTTGCCGCCACACTGACTCTGGTGTCAGAGCGGCTTCCCACCTTCAGATCTTCCAAGAAGAATTTCTTCTCGATTTGAAAGCAAATTCCTTGGCCCGGTTACCTGAAGTTCTCAAAGGGACCAGGAGAGGGCAGCAAAGCAGCATAACCGGCAAGGACTTGGCCCAGTACAAAGTTTGCTCCCAACAAGTACAAGTTAGTCCCACGCCTAGGAAGGGAGAGAGAGACCCAGCCAACTTTTTATCTGGGGAAACTTCATGCTGGAGCAGAGACAGCCCCAGTCTGCCCATGGGCAGCTCCAGACCCAAAAGCAAGGCGGGGTTTGGTTCCTCTTGGGACAGAGAGAGCGAGTCCAGTTTCCAATCCAGCTCTCGCAGGGAGGGTGGTGGCTGTGGGGTGCCGAGGATGCAGGGTTCCCGCCGCAGGAGTTGTGGGCTGGGTTCTGTGTTTGCTGAGTTACGGGGGGAGTTGGCTTCGTCCGTCTCCTGCAGCTCCAGCAATGGGCAGACAAGGAAAAAGATGAGGACAGGGAATTAGTGAGAGGCGTGGGAGTGTGGAGGTAGGGGTGTGAGTGGGTGAGGCGGGGTGTGATTGTGGGGGGGAGGGAGGGCTGGATCTGAACCAGAGAGACCTCTGGCAATTGGACACATGCTCCCAAAGAACAGTGATTCCCATCCGCATCCCCCGGCCTAAACAACATTCAAAGATCAAAATGTAGGTGACCTTTGAACACTCCCCATCACTAGGTTGACCAGATGTCCCAGTTTTATAGGGACAGTCCCGATTTTTAGGTTTTTTTCTTATATAGGCTCCTATTACCCTCCACCCCCATCCCCATTTTTCACATTTGCTGTCTGGTCACCCTACCCATCACCATGCTGTGCCACACCACTAATAGAAATTCAGCTACCAGGAAAGCCCCCTTCGTTCCTCTGTTCTGCCTCTCTGCAAGCCAAGGGCGAATGGGGAGCTTAGAGGACTGCCTTCCAGAGCAGGATGGTGACTGTGAAAGCCAGACACCTGCTGAGGAGTCTCTTTGTAACAGGTCCCGCTGGTTCATTCCCCTGCCTTTGCTTTACCCGTGTGGTGTCCCAGTGCTCGGACACCCCGATGGAAGCAAGGGGAAGCCAGAGTGGCTGTCAGTCTCTGGCTTCCAGGCACTGTCTGGAATGAGTGACAGGGAGGGCACAGGAGACCCCAATGGTCAGAGATTGCTGGGATGGGAGGTTACAAAGGCTGGGAAAGGAGCAGGGACACCCAGCTTCAGTTCTGCTTCCCTCTCCCCAGACTCTGCAGCTTCCAAGCTCTGTGATCCTGAAGGTTGTGATGGGGATTTGCCAGGGGCAGCTGATGTGTGTTCGGGCTTCCATCATCTCCGTGGGCTGTTGGGGAACTTGTCAGCGGAGTTAGCAGCAATGAAACAGGAATTGCCAGGCCAGATCAGACAGTCCACCTAGCCCAGTGTCCTGTCTCTGACAGTACCCAAGACCAGCTGCTGCAGAGGGAGGTGTGAGAACCCCACAGAATAATCTGGCCCCCACGTTAGATCTCATTCTGATCCCTAATGGTTAGAGACTGGCTGAAGCCCTGAAGCATGAGGTTTATCCCTTACAAAATGTTATCATTTTCTATTCATAACTCTGGATATTGACCTCAACGACACCCTGTGGCAGGGAGTTCCACAGTCTAATTATGCCCTGAGTGGGGAAAGTATTTTCTTTGATCAGTTTGGACTTTGCCAGCTTTTAATTTCATCAAATGTCCCCTTGGTCTTGTGTTATGAGATAGGAGAACAGAAGCTACCCTCTACTTTCTCCATCCCCGTCGTTGTATGTTTTTATCCTGTCTCCTCTCGCTTGTCTCCTTTCTAAGGTAACAATCCCAATCTTTTCAATCTCTTCCTAGGGGAGTTTTTCCAGTCCCTTGATCATCCTCATCACCCTTCCCTGAACCCCTTCTGCTTCTGCAATATCGTGCTGGAGATGGGGTAACCAGTGCTTCACACAGTATCCCAGCTGAGGCCATAGTATTGATTTTGATAAAGGCATTAAAATATTCTCCATGTGATTCACAATCCCATCCCTTATGCATCATAATAGCTGTTTACTTTCCAGCTGTAGATTGCAAAGCACTTTACAAAGAAGGTCATTATCCCCATTTTACGGATGGGGAAACTGAGGCACATGGTGGGCCCGTGACTTGCACACGGTCACCCAACAAACCAGTGGCAGATTGCCCATACCCTGCTTCCCGTGGTTCAGTGGGCAGGCACTGAGACTCAGTTTCCCCCTTCCATAGACAGTGGGGGGACCAGGGAAAGAACTCCATAAGAGATAATCCTTGGTGTTCCCGCACGATCACATGGATTAACCGCATTCTCGGGGGAGGGGGGGGGAAATGTCAAAGGTTCAATTCACTTACTGACTGCAGCTCTCCAAAAAACAAACTGCCGGAGATGCCAGCAGCCAGAGGCATCAACCGCCCACTTTGCAGATCAGTTGATTTCATTTTAAAATGAGTGTAAATGGCCCCTCCACAAGCCCCTTTGAATCAGCCTGCATGTCTGACCGGGACGCAGCCCGTCTCATAAGCTGGCTAGTGAATGAGGCAAGGGCAACGCAGTTGGATGGAGGTTGCATAATTAAACCGTTTCCTTGGCATGGGCTGGGCACGATCGGGCAGGAACAGCTGCTGGTTGGCGAGCTGCACACCCCAGACTGGAGGAAACAGCTTATACCTGACTAATCGTGAGACAAACACAATTAGCAGCGCCCAGGCGTGAGCAGTGGGCGGGGAGACACCCACCTACCCCGCTCACACCCAGCAGAGTGGGCTGTAGTTATTGGAGATGGGGGGGGGGAAGTGATTTCAGCACCTGGACCTTCTGGGGAAGGGGGCGAAACAATTCCTTTTACGCCAGGCTGTTGCAGCAGAACCATATTTAGCAGCCGACTGCATTTCCTGGATCGCTAAGCTAGGCTCAGATCCGGCATAAATACTTACATGCGGTTAGAGGCACCTAAACTCAGGCTTAATTTTAAGCATACGAGCAGCCCCCTTGATTTCAATGGGATGACTCACTCGTTTAAGAGTTCGCACGTGTGTAACTGCTTTGCTGAATCGGGGCCTAAGTGAATGATGCCGAGCGGAGTGGATCTGTTGCAAGAGGGCAGCGGTGGGTTCACAGCCGTGCTATGTTAATGCTTCCACAGAGATGCAATGAGAGAGACGAAGTGGGTGAGGTAATATCTTGTAGTGGGCCGGCTGCCCCACTCCAGGAGAGCCGGGATTAAAAGCCGCCCTTGGAGAGGGCTGTGGCGGGGACCCAATTAGAAAAGGGATTAAGAGCAGCTGAGGGAGGCTGGCGAGGTAGTTGGCCCCAGGTGTGGCTGGCTCAATCTAGCACAGCTGGCCTGGAAAAGAGGGGCTGCGAGGCAGGAGACAGGGAGTCTCACTCAGGCCTTGGCGTGGGAAGGACCAGGCTGCCTGGGAGCATAGGATACCTGAAACAGGGCAGCGCTGGGGAGCTCTGGCCTGGCGAGTCCCCGGGCTGAGACCTTGCTGAAGGCCAAAGGAGATATTGGGGTTGCAGAGAGACAGCGGGGCCAGGAAAGGCAGCAGGTCCAATCCCCTTGCCAATGATAAGTGGCCATTCCAGACTGCAGTTTGCCCCAGTGAGAGGGGGCTAGATGATGACTGCAGAAGCCACTGAGGCAAGGTGGGTATAGGGGATTGGGGTTCCCCTGGGAGGGGAGACCCAGAGTGTGGGGGTGCTGCGGTGAGCAGAACCCCAAAGGAAAGGGCACCGAGGTCAGGGAGGGACATGGGGCCTGAGGCAGGCAAGACACCGGCCAGCAGTGGGCGTGCCGTGGCTGGAATTGAGCTAATTCCCGGATGACCAGCAGGAGGCGCCGTGGCGGTGGGTGCCCGACTTGCTCCATATCTGTTATTGGACCCACTTCTGCTGGTGAGAGACACGCTTCCAAGCCACACAGAGCTCTTCTTCAGAGCATCACAGCTAAGTACAAGATCAAACAGATGGTTTAGCATGAGTAGATAGCACATATTCTAAGGGACCATTCAAGGTGAAGTGGCCCATTAACACCCCTGTAGTCACAGGACACAAAGAGGGTCAGTGGGTAACAGATTGTTGTAATAAGCCACAAATCCAGTGTCTTTATTAAAACCATGATTTTTAGTGTCTAGCAAAGTTATGAATTTAAGCTCCCAGGCTCAGCTTTCGAAAGTGTCGTGCAGGTTTCTTTTGAGTTGAGGTCAGCTGTAGAGTGATCACTTTATGAAAAGTTTCAGAGCGGTAGCTGTGTTAGTCTGTATCAGCAAAAACAACAAGGAGGCCTTGTGGCACCTTAGAGACTAACAAATGTATTTGGGCATGAGCTTTCGTGGGCTAAAACCCACTTCATCGGATGCATGCAGTGGAAAATACAGTAGGAAGATATATATATAACAGTATATGAAAAGATGGGAGTTGCCTTCCCAAGTGCTAATGAGAATTCAATTAAAGTTGGCTATTATCAACAGGATGAAAAATCACGTTTGTAGTGGTACTCAGGGTGGCTTATTTCAAACAGTAGGGGAAAATTAGCATGGGGAAATTAGTTTTATAGTGACCCATCCACTCCCAGTCTTTATTCAGGCCTAATTTGATGGTGTCCAGTTTGCAAATTAATTCCAGTTCTGCAATTTCTCATTGAAGTCTGTTTTTGAAGGTTTTTTGTTGAAGAATTGCCCCTTTTGCATCTGTTATTGAGTGTCCAGGGAGGTTGAAGTGTTCTCCGACCAGTTTTTGATTGTTATAATTCTTGACGTCTGATTTGTGTCCCCCCAGGTGATAGGGTGTTTGTGTGTTTTATCATTTTCCCGGGTGAGCTCATTTGAGAGCTTAGGGATTGTCTGGTTGTTATGAGGCATTCAGTGCACTGGATGAGGTACAGCGATGCATCGACAAGAGAAGGGAAATGTCTCCCATATGGTATTGTAACACTGAGCTAGGGCTGACAGGAGCTGGGTCTAGCAATATCACTTTATGTGCAAGCTCCCCCTGGTCAGCCCACGCAGCTCTGCCATATTTTGACCTGATCACATCTTTTATTAAGCCAGTCCAGCCTGCCTGGGGTTTAATTAACAAAAGATTCTAAAGGCTTGTCCACACGGTGCCACGGTCAAGGCTAGGGGAGTGTGACTGGTAGAACGATAGCTCAGTGGTTTGAGCATTGGCTTGCTAAACCCAGGGTTGTGAGTTCAATCCTTGAGGGGGCCATTTAGGGAACTGGGGCAAAAATCTGTCTGGGGCTTGGCCCTGCTTTGAGCAGCGTGTTGGACTAGATAACCTCCTGAGGTCCCTTCCAACCCTCATATTCTATGAATGCTTGAACATGTCCCACTCTACGTGCCCTGTGTAGATCTTACTAGTGAAGACTAAAAGGTACCTAGCACACACTGATGGAATCCTGTTTGAAGTGGGTTTACATCAGCATGAAATTGAAACCAATATAAACCGGTGTAAATAGAACTGGTCAAGAATTTTTCAGCAAAAATGTTTTTTCATTGAAAAACGCTAATCTATCCAAAGTGAAACTTCTCAGGAAAGGGACCATTTCAATACATTTCTCACCTTGAAAAACTTTTGGATAAAAGTTGTCCCATTTTGACATTTTTGACATGAAAAACGTTGGTTTTCCAGTTCAAAGTGACTTTATCTTTTGAAATTTAAACATATTATAGTACAGCTTTTTTAAAAAAAAAAAAAAACTAAAAGCGGTCAAAATCAATGAACTGATTTTTTTTTAAGATTTTCAATTCACCTAACATGTCAAAATTTTAATTTTTCATCTGATTCAGGATGGGGGAAAAATTCCAAAATCTCAAGATTTTTCATGGGATGGGAAAACCATCTCTAGTTTTAAACCAATATAAGTGTGTCCACACAAGAATCTGCACCAGTTCGACTAAACCAGTTTCACTGAAATGGTTTCAGGAACCCCTTGCAGGTTAGTGAGTAGAAAAAGCCTAATGTTGCTTCCTTACTTGTTGGAGCAACATTGATCTAAGCCAGGGCTAAATCAATTTAAAAGCATCCACACAGGAATTGGATTAAAACTATTTTAATTTTTTTTTTCAAATGCGGCAACTTTTGTGTGATGACAGAGGCCTTTGTCAGCAGCCATGGGCTTGTGGGCTCAAGAAGCAATCAGTCACAGGTGGTATAGATGACATTCTCTCTCCCCCTCTCCTTGTGTCTGGTCCCCATCAGCCACTCAGCTTCTCTGGGAAGCTCTTGGCCAACAGCCCCTCCCAGGGTGGGGTTGAGCATTTCTGGCTGGTGCTGGGAAGGCTGGTCCACAACCTGTTTCCCATCAGGCACTGAACGGAGCAGATCTCTTGGGAGCAGGGCTGGAATGGGAGGGGGCAGGGCAGAGTTTGCCCTGCTGTGGAGGCTGCCCTCTCCAGGGCCCGCAATCCAGCATCTTTGACCAGTCCAAAATTCATGACATTTTGTGGGCAGCTGTGCAAGCAAATGGGCACTCGTGAGAGCACCTGGGCACCGGGGCAGGCCCCTCCAAGCACACAGACACCCGTGTGAACACATCTACGGGACGGAGCCGGGAGCTGGATCTCCCTCCCCAAGCAAAGGGCCCATTGGTTCTTGTTCTACCCAAAATGCATTGCTCCTCCACCACAGCAGCCTACATCAAGCCATGCCATTACAAACTGCTGCAGGCCACCGAGCTGGTGTCGATGGGCCACGTACCGTTCACCTCAGTGGAGCGAACCCCCATCTACACCAGAGCACGGAGGAACTGGCTCTGTGTCATCATGGGCAGTTACCGTCAGCTTTGCTCGTCAAAATAGACCCCAGCCTTGTGCAGAGGTGGCGAGTTATATGGGCCCATGGTGCCCAAGAACGTGGGCCCGGCTCCACCAATGTTTTGGCTTCTATTTTCAGAGCCATCCCATCCATAGGATGGACCGGGGCAACCGCCCCAGGACCCACACTTTGAGGGGGGGCTCCGCACTTCAGGGGGACGTGGGGTCCAGATAGGGTGAACAGATGGCAAATGTGAAAAATCGGGACAGGCGGTGGGGGCGTAATCAGTGCCTATAGAAGAAAAAGTCCCAAATATCGGGACTGTCCCTATAAAATCGGGACATCTGGTCACCCTAGGTCCAGGGCAGCCTGGGAGTCTAGCAGGGGGGCCTGGTGTTGGCAGCAGCGGGTGACCCAGACCCAGCCCATCCCCCTCTGATCCACCTCTTCCCACCCCTGCTCTGGCCCCACTCCAGCCCTTCCCCCAAACCCCCACCCCACCTCTTCCCGCCCCTGGCCTTGTGGTTCCCTGGAATGATGAGGTCTCCTTTTGGGCCGGCTATTGGCCTTACAGGCCACGTTCTGCTCTCGCTTAGACCAGTGTGAATCTGAGTCACTCCGGTTTGTCTGGATTTACACCAGCGTACTGGTGCAGGATCTGGCCCCATGGCGCTTACAATGCCATACACTTATAGCTAAGGGGTCTTATTCCTCTGACACTAGTGGAGGAGAAGGTGTCGAATGGCAGCAGACCGGCTTTGTAGCACTTCACCCTGGCGCAACACACAACACAAGGGGCTGAGCTGAAAGGTGAACCGTGCCAGGCTGACGCTGAATGTCCATTAAGCTGTTCTCGGCGAGCTGAGACGTGAGAGAGAAGCAGGAGGGGTTGGTGGGTCGGATAAAATCGTCTCATTTAAAAAAAAAATAACTAAGCGACTACCCGAGTGTCAAACTAATGTGAGCAGCAAAAGACACAGCGGGCTTCTCTTGCAGCACAGCTGGTGCTCAGCGAAGCAAAGTGGCTAAGCCTCACAGAGCCCTCGTTAAAGATGATTCATAAACTGCTTTTAAGCCGACTCAATAAAGGAAGCCCACAGAGGTTTGAGGGACAGTTTTGCCTGCAGCCGTCCAGAGAGGAAGGCTACTCTGGTGGTTACGGCACTCGCTTAGGAGATGTGGGTTCAGTTCCTGGCTCTGCAGCAGATGGGGTAGGTCACTCAGGCACTCTGGGCCTCGGTTTTCCCATCTGTAAAATGGGGCTGGTAGTGCTGCCCTGCCTCACAGGAGGGGTCATGAGGCTAAATTAATAAGAGATTGTGAGGGGAGCAGGTATTCTGGGAATGGAGGGGGGGTGTAAGTACCTGACACAGATGGTGGGGCGCCTCCCCAGGCCTGCAGCCCACCAATCTCTACCCTAGTGGCTCAGCTCTAAACCCACATCCCCAGTTCATGTGAGTCAACGTAGCTCCATAGAGACCACTGATGCTTTGCCCATTTCCACCACCTGAGGATGTGGCCCTAGGTGCCATGTGGCATTGAACACTTGTGGCATTGTGCAGCTCAACGGTGCAAACTACCAACGGGTCCCCCAATGCGGGATTTCAGCTTTCCCCATATTGACTGGGTACGTGTCACCTCAGGACGGGATGGAGAGATAAAGTTTCTTGACATCTTAAATGACTGTTTCTTGGAGTAGCTAGTCCTGGACCCACCAGAGGAGAGACAATTCTAGATTTAGTCCTAAATGGAGTACAGGATCTGGTCCAAGAGGTGAATATAGCTGGACTGCTTGGTAATATAATTAAATTTAACATCCCTGTGGCAGGGAAAACACCACAGCGGCTGCAGCATTTAATTTCAGCGAGGGGAACTACACAAAAATGTGGAAGTTAGTTAAACAGAAATTAAAAGGTATAGTGCAAAAAGGGAAATTCCTGCAAGCTGCATGGAAACATTTTAAAGACACCTTAATAGAGGCTCAACTTAAATGTATCCCCCATATTAAAAAACCTAGTAAGAGAACCAAAAAAGTGCCACCGTGGCTAAACATCAAAGTTAAAGAAGCAGTGAGAGGCAAAAGGGCATCTTTAAAAAATAGAAGTTAAATCCTAGTGAGGAAAATAGAAAGGAGCATAAACTCTGGCAAATTAAGTGTAAAAATATCATTAGAAAGGCCAAAAAGAATTGTGAAGAACAGCTAGCCAAAGACTCAAAAAGTAATAGCAAAAAAAAATTTAAGTACCAGTGCAGCCACATTGCAGAGAAACTAAATGAATTATTTGCATCGGTCTTCATGGCTGAGGATGTGAGGAAGATTCCCAAACCCGAGCCATTCTTTTTAGGTGACAAATCTGAGGAACTGCTCCTTATTGAGGTTTCATTAGAGGAGGTTTGGGAACAAATTGATAAACTAAACAGTAATAACTCACCAGAACCAGATGGTATTCACCCGAGAGTTCTGAAACAACTCAAACATGAAATTGCAGAACTACTAACAGTCTGTAACCTATCTTTTAAATCAACTTCTGTACCGAATGACTGGAGGATAGCTAATGTGACACCAATTTTTAAAAAAGGCTCCAGGGGTGATCCTGGCAATTACCAGCCGGTAAGCCTGACTTCAGTACCGAGCAAACTGGTTGAAACTATAGCAAAGAACAAAATTGTCAGACACAGATGAACATAATTTGTTGGAGAAGAGTCAACATAGTTTTTGTAAAGGGAAATCATGCCTCACCAATCTACTAGAATTCTTTGAGGGGGTCAACAAGCATGTGGACAAGGGGGATCTAGGGGATATAGTGTACTTAGATTTTCAGAAAGCCTTTGACAGGGTCCCTCACCAGAGGCTCTTAAGCAAAGTAAGCTGTCATGGGATAAGAGGGAAGGTCCTCTCATGGATTTGTAACTGGTTAAAAGATAGGAAACAGGGTAGGAATAAATGGTCAGTTTTCAGAATGGAGAGAGGTAAATAGTGGTATCCCCCAAGGGTCTGTACTGGGCCCAGTCCTATTCAACATATTCTTAAATGATCTGGAAAAAGGGGTAAACAGTGAGGTGGCAAAATTTGCAGATGATACAAAACTACTCAAGATAGTTAAGTCCCAGGCAGACTGCGAAGAGCTACAAAAGGATCTCATAAAACTTGGTGACTGGACAACAAAATGGCAGATGAAATTCAGTGTTGTTAAATCCAAAGTAATGCACATTGGAAAACATAATCCCAACTATACATTTAAAATGATGGAGTCTAAATTAGCTGTTACTACTCAAGAAAGAGATCTTGGAGTCATTGTGGATAGTTCTCTGAAAACATCCACTCAATATGCAGCGGCAGTCAAAAAATAGCACAGAATTTTGGGAAGCATTAAGAAAGGGATAGATCATAAGACTGAAAATATCATATTGCCTCTATATAAATCCATGGTACGCCCACACCTTGAATACTGTGCGCAAGATATATTGAAATTGGAAAAGGTTCAGAAAAGGGCAATAAAAATGATTACGAGTACGGAAGGGCTTCCGTATGAGGAGAGATTAATACGACTGGGACTTTTCAGTTTGGAAAAGAGATGGCTAAAGGGAGATATGATAGAGGTCTATAAAATCATGATTGGTGTGGAGAAAGTAAATAAGGAAGTGTTATTCACTCCTTCTCATAACACAAGAACTAGGGGGTCACCAAATGAAATTAATAGGCAGCAGGTTTAAAACAAACAAAAGGAAGTATTTCTTCACACAATCAACCTGTGGAACTCCTTTCCAGAGGATGTTGTGAAGGCTAGGACTATAACACGGTTCAAAAAAGAACTAGATAAATTCATGGCGGATAGGTCCATCAATGGCTATTAGCCAGGATGGGCAGGGATCGTGTCCCTAGCCTCTGTTTGCCAGAAGCTGGGAATGGGTGACAGGGGATGGATCACTTGATGATGATCTGTTCTGTTCATTCCCTCTGGGGCACCTGGCACCGGCCAGTGTCAGAAGACAGGATACTGGGCTAGATGGACCTTTGGTCTGACCCAGCATGGCCGTTCTTACATTCTTATGTCCCGTTTCCTTTTGTCGGGGAAACGCCAGCCAAGGGGCACAGCATGGACCCTCATCATACTCAGATTTGCTGTGGCGCCTGAGGTAACAGCGTCACCTCCCTGGGCTCTACATTCTCCAGCTGGACAGCTCAGAAAATTTCCTACTGAACCTGTGTGACACCCCCACCCCCAGCTAGTAGGCCCCTGTACAACCCCCCCCTTCCCCCAGGCATGCAGACCCCCATGTGAGCCACCCCTCTGAAGCAGGTGATCAGCCATGCATGCTTCTCCAAGTAGGCAGGCCCCCGTGCGAGTCCCCCCAGACCCCTGTATGAGCCACCCCAGCAGGTAGGCAGGCTCCCATGCACGTCCCGCTCCTGTATGAGGCAGACGGGCACCCCCAAGCAGGCAGCCCCCCCCACGTGAGCTCCCGCCAGGCGCAGCCCCAGTGTGAATTTTGCTCGTTATTATCCACTCCATGGGGGACCCCCTCAGCCTCGATGACATGCCCCATTGCAACGCTGACACCCTGAACCTCGCCGAAGGGCTGATTTTTAATGACACGGACGAGGCTTCGTTAGCGCAGAGCAAACAAGCAGCAGCCTTTGAAGCCCGTCTCCCTTCCCGGAGCAATGTCAGCAGGATCACGGGGCCTGTGCATCAGCTCATTAGGGAGCTCACCCAGGCACAGGATGCACCCCTGGGAGAGCGTGCGCTGGCTCCGCTAATGAGGCAAGTTGCTGCCTGAGCTCCTTTGAGGTCGATGTCTGTGCTGGTTGGGCCTGGCCACCTGACATGCATGAAAGACTCTCTCCCAATCCCCCCCTTGGAGCACAGCCCCTACCCTAGTCCCCAGGGAAGGGACGGATTGAAAGGGAGAAAACCAGTGTCTGGCTTTAGATTAGCGCCTGGTGGGGACGGGCATTCTGAAGGGCGAGGGGGCAGGTGGGTCTGATGACCAAGGCTGTGGCATCCAGAGAGAATCCCACATTCCCCTTGTGAGTGCCGGGATCTCGCAGACAGGTGCCGATGAAAGAGACCCAGAGGGTGGGAGAGAGAGGCCCCTTTACCCTCCCCTAAGCTCACAAGGGGGTATCGTACCAGTTGATCCTTGAGCCCTTTTTACCCCATCCCGTGGTGTGAGAGCTGCACAGAAATGTACGGCTGGGAAACGCAGAACCAACCAAAGGGAACAACCTAGGCACTCGGCACATGGTCAGTCTGTGGACTCACTGCCTGGAGAGGTGAGACTCCAATACTAGGCTCTGTGTCGCCATTGCCCCTGCATCGTGAGTGGTCGGCGCAAGCTGGATGTAAAACACGGCCCTCCTGAGCTGGGAGCATTTGGCCCAGGTGTCAATGACAGCAGAGGGTGCATGAGAACCGGGTTCTATGGGTTGGTTTGACAAAAGGCTGGGTCACGTCAAAACCAACAAGGTCCCCATAGCTGTGCTGTGCTTCAGGGCATCTGCTGATCTTCCGGACAGCAGGCCAGACCCCAGGGTTTTCAGTTGGCTTTGAAGCATCCCACTCGAATGCTAAACTTTATCCCTGACCTCTCGTGTCCTCATGCCCAAGCCCCCGGCACAGTCTGTGCTCCAGGAGGTCACCAGCTGTGTGTTGAGGGTGACTGAGTGGAACTCAACAGGGCTGCACTGTTAGGGAGCATCATCCTAACCTGAGATCTTAGCACAATGGGTGATTATTTCCAATGCTGGAAACGTAGGCCTAATCCAAAAAAACACCCCATGGGCACTGTTTTCCATCTGAACAATACAATGGCTAATACCAAACTTGATGTGCAGTTCTGTGGCAAGAAGAGCGTCCACCACGAAGTTAATCCAAAGTGTCTTGGCGTTACCCTGGACCGGAGTTTGACCTTTCAACAACACCAGCGATAAGGTCAGGTCTCGTGTCAGGCTTATCAGAAAATTGGCCGGAACATCCTGGGGCTCCAGTCCACGGACCTTACGAACCGCAACAACTGCCTTGGTAGATTTTGCCTGTGCACCAGTGTGGTCTCACAGGCGTCACACTAAACTCCTTGACACTCAACTCAATAATGCTCTGAGCCTAGCGTCGGGGATGCTCAAACTGACCGGCTCCCGGTCCTATCGCACTCCCAGCCTCGACAGATTAGAACAGCTGCTCAGACATCTCGTTTTCTTAATCATGTCCATGCAAATACGAGGATCCCACTGCCCCAGGACCTGCAGAACCCGCCAAAGGCGAGATTAAAAACCTTCTATGGAACCAGATCAAGATCCTTACACCCAACTTTGATGCTGAGCCCCAGTGGAGAGTCACATGGAGCACTTGACTGCTCAAAACAAACAGCTCGTCGTTGATCCTGTTGGAGGAACCACCGGGTTTTGACGGATGTTGGAGAGACTGGTGCAGATTGAATCGCATCAGGACGTCTCATGGGAGATGTGGACAAACCCTCTTTAAATGGAAAATGAGGCAAACACCTGTATGCCACTGTGGTCACCAGACACAAACAACAGAGCACCTCATATCTGAATGGCCCCTTCGTTCTTTCACTGGGGGCCTGAAGGACATTCCCCAGCTCTCTGCTGCAGCAACGTGGTGGCTCTCAAACTTAGATTAGGATGACCAGACAGCAAGTGTGGAAAATCGGGACAAGGGGTGGGGGGTAATAGAAGCCTATATAAGAAAGACCCAAAAATCGGGACTGTCCCTATAAAATCAGGACATCTGGTCACCCTAACTTCGATATACATTTGTAGTTGTTGCTACCTACCCAAGCCATACGAAAGAAGAAGAAGAAGGGGGCAGTTCTGGGTTAGCGTGGAGAGCAAGCTTGCTGGGGGGGTCAGGTGTCTGTTGCACGGATAAGGTGGGTGGGTTGAAATGGGGCTGAGTGTGAATATGGACTTAACTAGTGGTTTCCTCAGTAGGAAAGACACTTGAACCAGCTTAACTGTAAGCTAACGATGTTTTTTGTCTGGGGCTAGGGCGGTGGTCCCCAAACTGTGGGGTGCACCCCCTTAGGGGGGGCATGGCAGGTCCCAGGCCAGCCCCCATGGCAGGGAGGGAGTGCCACGCAGCCTCACTCTGCCCCCAGCTCCACTCCGGCCCCACCCTCAGCTCCGGCCCCAGCCTTGGCCACCAGTTTCTGGCCCTGCTCCCAGCTGCAGCTCTGCTCCAGGCCGCAGCCCCTGGCTCCCGGCCCCAACCCCAGCCCCGCTCCAGGCCAAGGCCCCAGCTACAGCGCCGGCCCCACTCCCAACCTTGGCTCCCGGGGTGAGGGTGGGGGGAGGGGTGCGGACCAGGTAAGAGGAGGCCGCAGACAAAAAAAGTTTGGGGAACCACTGGGCTAGAGGTGCAGATTCTGTCAGGATCACTTCAGTCAACAGTCACCAGCTCTGCAGGGGCATGTGCTAATGGCCTCATGTATTGCTATTTTCATTGGGGTCTCTCAACCCAAGTTGTCCTTCGAGGCAGTGAGGTTCAGTGGTTAGGACTCCTGGGTTCTATACCGTGCACGCATGGCACATGCCGATTCAGCCCGAGGTTAGGGGCCTGTTTACAGGAGTGGGTGGGTGAGGTTCTGTGACCTGCAGGAGGTCAGACAAGATCACAGGGGTCTCTTCTGGCCGTAAAGTCTCTGTGTCCCGGGGAAGACACGCTGTGTACTGTACCGTGTGCTCACATGGCACGTGCTGGGTCCAGGTGGACACATGCTACTTTTAAAAGTGCTGCTGACAGGGCCACCCCCCCCCCATGTGCCTCGGGGCAGGGGCTCCTCGCTAAAGCCTGAGACAGCACCCAAGCAAACCACCTTCCTGCTTGGACCACTGAGTCCCGCCCTGTCGCAACAGATTAATTCCGGTGTCATTAAGCTGTGCTCCGGGGGAATCCTGGAGGCAGTGAAATTGGCAGAAATCCCAGGACACGAGCAACTGCCCCCGAGCTCAGTAATGATCAGTCATTGGCACCCACGGCGAGGCCTCTGCTCTTGGCAGCCCGAGCCAGGTAAACAGGACTCGCTTGGTCTCTGGATCAGGCAGAAATCAAAGGACGGACACAGGCGTCCTCCGGCCGGGGCAGAGAGCTGGGAGGCATGAATGGTTCCAGGAGGCAGGGGGGACCGATGGGTAGAGCGCGAGGCGAGGATGGGGGAGACCTGGCCGCTATGCCTGCTCCACTTCAGTGCGTTGTATGTCTTGGCTCTTTCTGCTGTTAGCAGTCGGGGCCGGAGGCTCTTTTCCTGTGTGTCTGTGCAGCGCCGAGGGGCCTGATGGCGCCTGGAGCCTCCGGCCACCCTGTGGTTTAAATAACAATCCGCTGAAATGAGGTATAGGTGGACAGAGAAGCAGCGTGGTCCAGCAGTTAGAGCAGAGGAGTGGGGACTCCGGAGTCAGACCCATTACACAGAGGGTCTGGCTCTGCTGTTGACCTCAGCGCTCCTGCCTGCCTCCCCTTGGTGGAATTAGCTAAGAGATTCCCCAGCAGCCAGATCCTCTCCTGGCTAAATCTCCTCCCCGCGCTTCGCTCATTCTCTGAGTGCTGGCAGGGCCGGGCTGCGGCTGTCGGCGCTGAGCAGTTAGAAGCGCTCCGGTATCACTTCGGGGATTTGAAGGCCAGAAGAGGCCGTTGTGTCCATCGCGGCTGAGCCTGAGGAGAGAACGGAGCGAAGGCGCGACCAGCAGGGCTGGTGGCTCATGGGAGGCGGTCCCTGGTCCCGATGCTCTGCACCCGGTCGTTTACACCAGCGCGCAGTGGGGGCAAACGGCTACCGTTGGTGCCCACTCTGCCCCAGTGTGAATGGTGGCGCAAGATCCCCGGCCATCACACTGTTGACTCATATTTAGCTTGTGGTCCACTATAACCCCTAGATCCCTTTCTGCCGTACTCCTTCCTAGACAGTCTCTTCCCATTCTGTATATGTGAAACTGATTGTTCCTTCCCAAGTGGAACACTTTGCATTTGTCTTTGTTAAACTTCATCCTGTTTACCTCAGACCATTTCTCCAATTCGTCCAGATCATTCTGTCCTCCAAAGCAGTTGCAATCCCTTCCAGTTTGCTATCATCTGCAAACTTAATAAGCTCCTCTCCACCCCCTCCCCACCCTCCACTCGCTCCTGTCCACCTCCTCCTCGCCCGCCGCTCGCTCCTCTCCACCCCCAGGACCTCAGGGGGAAGAGGGCGAGCCGTGGGCAGGACCTCAGGGGGAAGAGGGCGAACAGGGGCAGGACCTCAGGGGGAAGAGGGCGAGCCGTGGGCAGGACCTCAGGGGGAAGAGGGCGAGCCGTGGGCAGGATCTCAGGGGGAAGAGGGCGAGCTGTGGGCAGGACCTCAGGGGGAAGAGGGCGAGCAGGGGCAGGATCTCAGGGGGAAGAGGGCGAGCAGTGGGCAAGATCTCAGTGGGAAGAGGGCGAGCAGGGGCAGGATCTCAAGGAGAAGAGGGCGAGCAGGGGCAGGACCTCAGGGGGAAGAGGGCGAGCAGGGGCAGGATCTCAGGGGGAAGAGGGCACGCAGGGGCAGGATCTCAGGGGGAAGAGGGCGAGCAGTGGGCAGGATCTCAGGGGGAAGAGGGCGAGCAGTGGGCAGGATCTCAGGGGGAAGAGGGCGAGCAGTGGGCAGGATCTCAGGGGGAAGAGGGCGAGCAGGGGCAGGACCTCAGGGCGGAACGAGCAGGCAGGGCCACAGTTCCAGCACCAGGGCCCACAAAAGGTTCATCCAGTCCTGCGTATGCCCCTGGATTTGGGTGGAAAGCAGCTGAGATGCTTTCCTGGCTTCTCCCCTTGTTTCCTAATACACCCCGTGACCCCGCTTCAACCAAGGCAATTCAGCGCCTCAGAATCACGAGGGCCCCCCCCAGGAATTGCACTCTGCTCTTCTGGGGCATCCCCCAGCCCAGATACACCGTCCCCACGGGGAAAGGATGGCGTTCTTTGAGCTGGCGTCTGGACATCCGCTCTGCCGGCTCCTGGCCAGTCAATCCCGCGGGTCTCCTTATTTCAAGGCGAAGGCGAGGCTGCACTCACATACCAGAGCTGAAAAGAGAGCCCCGCTGTCCGGCTGGGTCAGTACCGCGGTATGCAGAAACCGGGGAGTGTCCCTTTAAATGCTGGGGGAGCCCTTGAGCGGCAGATCAGTGGTCTCCAAACTGTGGGGTGCAAGGAATGTTTGGGGGGGGCTGGCGGCAGAGGCAGATTTGTGGGGCTCTGGGCCAGAGCAAGTGGGGGCCCCTTCCGACTGCAGTCCCTCCGCCCCCAGTCCCCTACCCTGCACTCCTGTCGGGGAGTGGGGGAAGCCCCCGTGCCCCGACCCCACTCTCTGGCAGGAGCACCAGGCGAGCAGGCATAGTGGGTCAGGGTGCGGGGGCACCCATTTTTCTGGGGGCCCCCTAGTTGGCCGGGGCCCCTGGGCACGAGCCCTGTTGGCCCAGTGGCTAATCCCAGTGGAGAGTCCTGGGCCAGCCCCCATGGGGCCGCCAAGCCATGCTCCACCCCCAGCTCCCAGCTGCGGCTCCTCTCCCGGGCCCAGCCTTGGCCCCCGGCCATGGCTTCCGCTCCTGCCCCCAGCCCCGCCCTCAGCCGCTGCCCTTGGCCACGGCTCCATCCCGGCCCCAGACCCATCCCCAGCTGCGGCCCCAGCCTCGGCCCCCTTATCCCTGTCCACGCCCCACTCCCCCCTCCTCTCCCGGCTCAGCTCTGGGGTGGGACGCGGACAGGGATAAGTGGGGGCGCAACCATGAAAAGTCGGGGGACGCTGGTGTAGACGTAGCTAGACCTTGTGTATTTGCATACGGTTAGTGCGCCCGGTGGTTCGGATCCCGTGTGATTTGTTCATATTCTGCAAGCTGCGCCGAGGACCAAGGTCCAGAGACGGAAAAGCCCCTTCCAGGGGGTCCCCGGCCCAGCCTGCCCATTGCGGCGGCCAGAAGGGCGCCAAGCGAGAGGCAGCGGCTGGGCTGCCATCTGGCATGCGGCGGGGCAGGAGGAGGGAAAGGCCAGAGTTGGCGGCAGCCTCCGCGCTTTGCCGCTCCTTTGTCATGGCGCCAATTACTGCGGCGCTGGGCGGGAGAAGTCCCAATTAAAATAACACCTATTCAAGACGAAATGATCATGACAGTGGGTTGATTATGCAAATCGGGCAGAGCAAGTGCTTGCTTAACAACAGCCTCCCAGCCTCGAGATCTGTCCTCAGCTACCCGTCCGTTCTAGTAACAGTGAAAGGAGAGCCAGTTCCCAGCTCTCTGCCATTCTTCTCTCTCCTTTTCTCGCTTGCGCGTCTCCTGTCTTCTTTGTCCTCCCCACGCTCTGTCCTGGAGGGCACTGGAATAGGGCGGGGTCCCCTTTAAATCCTTTGTGAGCTCTCGAGTGCTGGTTTGGAAGCTGCCAGGACGAAGGCTGTCAGAGCAGCCACGGGGCCATAGCTAGGCCTGGTTGGGTGTAGTTAGCAAACATGGCTTTAAATGCTGTGACCCGAGGAACCTTTTCATCCAAAAGCAGGAGGTGCCACTGTTGGAGCTTGCTGGGAAGCAGGCGCTGACTTATAAACCCACCATACTCCGTCTCGCCGCTCGAGGGAGGCAGGGAGTTCATAGCCATGAACCGTCACGCGTTCCCGGGTGAGCTGGGGTCGGCACCCTCCTCTCGGGATATGCAATAGCCCTGCAGGGTGGAGCTGCCGTAGCAGTGAGGACTTTCACTTCCATTAGATGCAACCGGAGCCAGCTTTACAATCCGCAGAGCAATGAGCAGCGGCACGGATTAGCCGTGCTGAGCTCGAACTCGCCCGGACCCCGTGGGTGCATCCTCGGGGCGACTGACCCGAACCTCTGATTGCCACCACCGTGGCTCTGTTGCTATACTGAGCGTGCAAAGAGCACTCGCACGAGTACATCTACGTGAGCGGGGAATCACAGCCCCAGCTCCGAGCGTAGCCGGAGCCTGGGTCTGAGGGCATTGAGTGGGGGGTTGTCAAGCGGGGCCGGGAATCAGGAGACCTGCATTCTGCTCCTGCCTCTGCCGCTGATCTGCTGGGTGACGCCGGGCAAGTCTCTTCCCCCCTCCGTGCCTCGGTTTCCCCATCTTGCTGGCCCCACAGCCAGGCTGGGGAAGCTGTTGGGATGGAACGGTGCTGGAGAAGGGCAACGGACCATTCGTTCAGGAAGCTGCCGTGGCCTGGGCCCTTCCCCTGAGCCCGCAGAACGGTTCGGATTGATTATTTGTGTTGCAGGCCGCCATGTCGCCAAGCGCTGAACAGACACAAATCAAGACGACAGTCCCTGCTCTCTTGCAGCCAGGCTCGGGACTGTCTCCGCCTCACAAGCTTCAGAGATCTGGCCAGAAGCTGCTTTTAATCTCTTCATTGCCTCTGCTGGGCCCTGGGTAAGCCCAGACTGAAGGCATGCTACTGGAGTGCCAAGCAGACTGTGTCTGGAAGTAGATGCTCTGGTTTGCCCAATCACTGTGGGGGCGGGGGGGGACATTGGGGGGGGGTGGAGCCAGCATTGGTGTACACCTACATTGGTGTAACGACATGGCTCAGGAGTGTGAAAAATCCACATCCGTGAGCGACGGAGTGACACAGACCTGACCCTGGTGTAGACAGTGCTACGTCGATGGGAGAGCGTCTCTTGTCAACACAGCAACCACCTCTCGGGGAGGTGGATTAACTACGCCGGCAGCAGGGCCGGCTCCAGGCACCAGCTCAGCAAGCAGGTGCTTGGGGCGGCCAAGGGGAAGGGGCGGCACGTCAGGCTCTTGGCGGCAATTCGGCGGCGGGACCCTCGGTCCCTCTCGGAGGGAAGGACCTGCTGCCGAAGTGCCGCCGAAGAAGAAAGCGGAGCGGTGGAGCTGCCGCCGATCGCGATCGCGGCTTTTTTTTTATTATTATTTATTTTTCTGCCGCTTGGGGTGGCAAAAACCCTGGAGCTAGCCGTGGCCGGCGGGAATCCATCCCATCAGCAGAGGAGCGTCTTCACTGAAGTGGCATCGGTGCAGCGCGGTACGTGAAGACAAACCCTAAAGACAAACAGTGCCGCGGAGGAATCTGTCCTGGGTGCCAGAGGACATGTGATGCCCGCCCGCAGGAGCAGGCCTGGCGCGTGCCAGAGGAGTGGAGGGGAGAAGCGGGCTCTATTCAGCACAGGGGTCTTGGCACTGGGTCATCCTACTGCAGTGATGCGTGGACGATGCAGTCTGGGAGGCGATGCCCCTATGGGGTCCCGTTGGGCTCTGCCAGGGCAGGAGGGATTGGTTCATTGCTGGGGATCGTCCAGGACCTGCCTCGCCTGCCATGGTGAATTCCAGCTTCATTAGAATGTCATCTCCCCCGAAGCACCACCTGAGGCAGGAAGCCGGGAGGACGGGGCCGATCTCGCCCCTATGGGATAACTCCAGGGAAATCTCTGCAGGCCCGCAGGGCTGCCCATTACCACCACTGACGACCTGATGTCCTCTCCCTCCCGGCGCTCCGGTAATGAGCTCTGGGCAGTCTCCAGGCAGGCAAGGTGGTGTGACGTGGAATCCGCTGTTAAGGAGACAAGTGCTGGCTGCATGGAAACGGCCCCGGGTCCCTGGGCGGTGATGGGCCAGAAGCCTGCAGCTTGGCCCGGCTAATGTGTCTGGGTCGGGGGAGAAGGGATGAATCAGAGTAATACAAATATGTGGGTTTCGAGTGCGCTCTGACTTACCCCACTGATGCCAGTGGGGTTTCTCCGGATTGACACCAGCGGGAGAATTCCCCCTTCTCCAGCAGGACCGGATGCCCATCTGGCTCTTGGGACGGGATTTGAAGCTGGTCAGGACCTTGCAGGGACGAGCTGTTAAAAATTCCCTTTGTGCTGGGACCTGGCACGGAATGGGCCCGATGGCCACCCCTCCGCCCCCCTGCCTCGGCCCCTTGTGTCGTCATTCACTCCTGTGCAAAACGGGTGTCAGTTGCTCCCTTTCTGTCCTGATGGCATCTCATCCCCCTTGGGCACATGACTGCGCCATAGGCCACTGATTGGACACTCACTGCTCCCACCCAGCTGTAACTTCATGAAAAACAATCACCGTCTATGCCCGACAAACAGACATTACAACGCAGCAGAGTTCATCTGCCTCCCTGCTGCTCCCCTCTCCTATGCCCGGGATGTTTTAGGGCCAGATTCTGCTCTCTTAGCAATGTAATTCCTGGAGGCAACTGAGATCTGGGCCCCACAGCGCTAGGTGCTGTACGTACAGCCCCAAGGAGCTGAAATGGACAAAGCGTAGGAGAGGCAACAGAAAGGTGGAGGGGCTCCAACCACAGGGAGGTAGGAATTGAACGCAGGGTTCCCAAGGTTCAGTCTAGCGCCCAACCACTAAACCACACTTGCTAAGTAGAACAAGAAGAGGAAGAACTTGAAGGATTGTTCCCTGCCCTAAATATTTGAGTGTTAGGTCCAGGTCTAGTTTTAAATCTCTCCCACTACTTTTCTTAAGAGCTTTCAACAGTCTACCAGGTCCCACCATCCGACTCCTCTTTTCCCCCATCTCTCTGCATTTCCTTTTGCTCAGTTGAACCTGCTCCTGCTAGATCCGGGGAAGGCCAGGCAGCCTCTCCGAGCAGTAGCTGAAGAGCCGACAGGTCGGATTTCACTTTGAAATAAGCAGATGGAGCAGACAGATGGAGGAATGGAGCTATATATATATTCTTCTATTACACACATACACACACACACACACCAAATAAGCAAGAAGATGAAGATGAAACCGGGTCCCACAATAACTCCGGCACCGTAGCTATGGTAACGTGCACACACGATTCGGGAGAGTTGCGGGAGCAGAAACCTTTGTGCTCAAACGGAGCTTTTTTTATCATTAATATTTAACTAAGTGATAACAGCTGCACCAGCAGGTGGATTTTCACCTGCCAAAACTCTGCCTTCCACCTCGCAGCCAAAGGGAGGGCAAAAGGGGCACCGGGCTTTGTTCCCATTACCGCAAGCAGTGGTGGGTGGCCTGTTTTGCGGAGGAAGCTCTGGGCAGCCCGGCGGTTGAGGCTTGGGAGGGCATCCAGAGAGCGGGGAGCTGGTGACGGGCTCCCCCTGGGTGAAGACAGGACGTCTCCACAGCTGCTCTTAGCCCGCCAGCCCCACTAATAGCCCCAGGCTGGGAGGCTCGTTCCCAGAGGCAATGAAGCTAAACCCTACGCCGAGGCCTTTGTGTCCTCCTGAAACAGGGTCCTCTGGGGGCCGCTGGAGTAACAGCCCTGGAGGCCTGGCTAAGGGGATGTCTCCACTTGTTTCCCAGCTCAAGGAGACGTCCCCCTGCTAGCTCGCCCAAGCGGGAGGGCCAAGCCACCCAGAGAGCGAGCCCATTCATGCTGCTCGGTGCAGACTCGGGGCGGCTACGCTCTAATGGGAGCAGGCCACTCAGAGCCCGCACGGGAATGTCTCCTCGAGCTGGAAATTACACCGCACGCCCCAAGCGTAGCCTCACCCTGCGTTTGGGCAGCGGTGCCAGAATCTCCTCAGCATGAATAGAACGCAGGTCCGGCGTGTGTGTGTGTGTGTGTGTGTGTGTGTGTGTGTGTGTGTGTGTGAAACAAAGGGATATGGGGGGTGTCTGTGTGTGTGTGAAATGAAGGGAGATGAGGGGTGTATGTGTGTGAGAGAGAGACACACTAAGGGATATGGGGGGTGTATGTGTGTGTGTGAAATGAAGGGAGGTGTGTGTGAAATGCGTGTGTGTGTGTGAAACAAAGGGAGATGAGGGGTGTATGTGTGTGAGAGAGAGAGAGACACTAAGGGATATGGGGGGTGTATGGGAGGTGTGTGTGAAATGTGTGTGTGTGTGAAACAAAGGGAGATGGAGGGTGTATGTGTGTGTGTGAAATGAAGGGAGATGTGTGTGTGAAACAAAGGGAGATGAGGGGTGTGTGCGTGCATGTGTGTGTGTGTGAGAGAGAGAGACACACACGAAGGGAGATGGGTGTGTGTGTGTGTGTGTGTGTGTGTGTGTGTGTGAAATGAAGGGAGGTGTGTGTGAAATGAAGGGAAATGGGGTGGGGTGAAACAAAGGGAGATGTGTGTGTGTGTGTGTGTGTGTGTGTGTGTGTGGGAAACGAAGGGAGATGAGGTGTGAGTGGGTGGAGGTGTGGGGGTGTGGGTGTAAAACTCACCCATATAGGCAAGCCCCTAGGTAAACCAGTTTAACTAATCCGGTGCTGCAAGACTTCATGTCGTCACCCTGAATCTCTTCCATGAGAAGCCCACCCCAACTGCAGATCCCCAGTGCTGCTGTCCTGTCTCCCAGAAATGAATGACCAGCCTGCTCTGGAATGACTCGCAGACAGGACACACCGGAGCAGACACCCACAGCATGTGTCTTCACTGCAGACTTCGGTCCCTGGGTTAGCTTAGTCTGGGCATGAGCAGCTACGCTGCAAAGCCCTGCCCAAGTTAGGGTCCATCCACATTACAGCAGCACAGCTATGGGGTTGCAGCTGTGTCACTATAGCGCCGTAGTGCGGATGCTCCTTGCATCGATGGAAGGGGGTTTTCTGCAGACGCAGAGAAGCCACCTCTTTGAGAGGCGGTACCTAAGTGGAGAGAAAAATTCTTCCATCAGCCCAGCTGCGTTAGGTCAACCTAACTACAGCACTCAGGGGGAGCGACAGAGTTAGGTCAATCTGATTCTTCAGTGTAGACCAGGCCTTCCCATGTCATGTCCTCACTGGCGCTGCGCTCCCTGGTGTGCATCACTAGGACTTCTGGGGACATATCCCCTAGGTGTTTGTGCTGCAGTAGGGCTATGATTCTTTCCCAGGGAACGGTGGGAGAACCCAGCTGTCCTTTGGAGGCAGGAATTGTGAGAGGGTCTTGGAGGACTGTCAGCAGTGCTTAATTTGTAATGAAACAGATGCCAGGACTCAAGCAATGGAGATATCCTATCTCCTAGAACTGGAAGGGACCTTGAAAGGTCATCAAGTGCAGCCCCCTGCCTTCACTAGCAGGACCAAGTACTGATTTTTGCCCCAGAGCCCTAAGTGGCCCCCTCAAGGATTGAACTCATAACCCTGGGTTTAGCAAGCTAATGCTCAAACCACTGAGCTACCAATTTCCATTTATACCTAACACAGCAAGCCCAGAGGTGCCAAGACTATTAATTGCCAAGCCTAGAGGTGCCGGGGCTCAGCCCTGCCATCCCTGGGCATAAATTAAGCCCTGACTGTCAGCATTTGAAGGGTTTCGCCTGCGTCCTCACTGCAAAGTAAGTAGTTGGCCAGCCCTAGTGAGAGCAGCACCTAGCCCCAACTGGGCCAGTTCGCCTGGGTTGAAAGAAAACACCACTTCCCTTGGGTTTTGTGTGCGGCTGGGAGCGGGGCTGGGGCAACACCCAAGTACCTGTAACCCACACGCCTCCAAGATGTGGTTTTCTGTCTCATCCAGTGGCACCGAGACCACATGAGCCTCTACCGCATGAGCTAAAAGCCAACTGGCTGTAGAGCAGACTCATAATCTCTCTCTAAGTGGTCTTGGTGCCACTAGATGGGCCAGAACATCACACCCTGGAGGTGTGTGGGTTACACACAAGCCCAATATGCAGCGAAGACACCTCCACACACATGTCCACTCGCTTCTCCCATGAGTGCTGCCCTCTCAGTAGAGGGCAGAGGGTTCCAACTGTTACACCTGTGCATGGTGGATCTGCTGGAGACAAAACGCATACACATGCCTCCAGCCGGCTACCCGGCCACCTCCCGCTGCCCCGCCACCCTGGGAAAGTATGGCCTCCCCAGTTATAACTGCCCCCAAACCTACCTGCATGGAGTGGCCTGGGCAGAGGAGTATGGTCACCCCTTTGGCCCAAGCGGCTTACCTAATATTCAGGGCCTAGCAGGATTATTCCAGTTAGAAGGAGAAACTGAGGACACGAATCAGATCTAGTCTTGGGGTGATCTCGTGTATTCACAAAGAACATCCACAATGCCCAGTTTTCCTGCACACAGTAGAAACAAACAACAGCAGGCAGCTTCTTCCTTGCTCAGAAATCCCCACGCCTGACCCTCCAGCAGGCTCTGTGCCCAAGAAGCCCTGCCTCTCTGCTTCCTCTCAGGAGCATGCTCACAACTCCTTCTCCTGGCCATTGGCTTCCATCACACCCAGCCTGCGCCTGATATCCTAGCCCCTGCATTTGCATCCAGGGCAGCCCCTCGGTCCACATAGACCCACTATGCAGGTAGCCTCTTGCCTTGGGCTGTCACCGACATTGTCTTTACTACGGGAAAGGGCTTGATTGCGCCTTCAGCTGAGCCCAAAAGAGATTGCTTGGCAACCCCCCCGCAGGTTTTAACGAGGTCTCTGATTGTCTTTGCCTCTCAACTGCTGGCAGCCATTAGCACCTTTCAGCGTGACAGTCCATTACTGTAGGCTCAGTAGGAGGGCCAAAGGAAGGGGACTGGCTAATTGTTCCAAGAAGATCCTGTAATAGCCGACATGCCTGAACACGTATCGACAGCAACTTGCCTGAAGCCCCAGCATTATTTTACAATCAATATTTCCCGGGCCAAAGGGGTCGCCGAGTCGATGAGTGAGCTGGATTTACCAGCGGCCCTTTTTCCCGCATGAAAGTCTGTCCGTCCAAAAAAGGTTCATGATTATTGGCAGCAAATTTGAATTGGGGATTGGCAACGCCGTGTGCGTTACTCACGCTGGTTGTGTCCCAAAATAACACCAAGCACAGCCTGCGTCAACAGCACGGAGGGCCGGGCACGTGCACCATCTGGGTATGTGTGTCACCCTCTGCGGGTGGGTGGCATGAGCAGTCCGGGGGGAGGTGGGCAGACAGTCACAGGAGAGAGACATAGACACAGCATGAGGGGGGCTCGGCCATCTCATCCCAGCCTCCAGGTGGCATTAAAGAGTGATCTCCTGGCATGCGAGCTGCTTCTCTCTGCTTCAGGGCAGGGGTGGGGTACAAAGGGGCAATTTGTCGCTCCCTGGCCTCCGTCTTGGGGAGAAGTTTCTGAACTAGGAGAGGGACAGTGTCTGCAGATAACACCTAGCTCTCACCTACCATAGATCACAGAACACTTTACAAAGGAGGTCAGGATCATCATCTCTACTTGACAGAAGAGGAAACTGAGGCACGGGGAGGGGAAGTGACTTGCCCAATGTCAGTCTCCTCTGGGTTCTAGCCACTAGGTCACTGGCACTACCTCTCTTAAAAGGGAACCAGCCACGGACGCTGCCTGGCATTCGGCACATCCAGGTTGAGTGTGGATGCTGAATCAGAGCTCTTACCTACAGTTCAGTGAGCCCAGCCCTGTTTTTAACTCAAGCTCTAGAGAGGCTGGTGCTATTAGCCAAGGGTTCAATCCCCTAAAGCCCAAAGCGGTGTTCATTACACGTTCCATTCCTGCTAGCCATGAGGGAGAGAGGAGGGGGACGGAACTGTGCAGGGAGCTCTTTGATACAAGATTTCCACTCAATTGACTTTAGGGTTATCTGTGCTGACGGCTTCAGACTCTCCCTGCCTGGCAGTCACTTATTCATGAGCTCTGTCCTGACTTCAAAGAACCTGGGCTCCTCTGCAGTCGCTCAATGACAAGGGTTGGTTGCATTAATCATAGACTCACCCAGCTGGCGGATGTCACTTAACCCTTTCAGAGCCCCTCCAGCTGCAGAAAGCGGAGGCCTAGCCAGAAGAAACAACCCATGCCGCAGCCTGGTTCTCGTCTCACTCCCACGGGAGTAAATCTGTTGGAGCCAGTAGATTTACATCAGAGCTGCTGCTGGAACAGACCGGAATCGCCAGACTGCCAGATCTGCAGTCTGCCTGGCCCAGTATCATGTCTCTGACAGAAGGGGAAACTGAGGCACGGGGGGGTGACGTGACTTGCCCAACGTCGGCCTACGAACCCTACAGGAGCAGATGCAGGATAATCTGTGCCCCTCATTAGGCCTTATCCTGATCATTAGCGATTGATTTAAAATCCGACAGCGTTTTACCCTGCAGCTAGATGACATTTTTGGACTGAAGCATTTTTCTGACAAACCCCCCTCCCTCACACACAGAGATTCGGTGACGCCGCAACGTTTTGCGAATTTGGGTTGATTTTGCCAAAATATTTCAGTCCAAAAAAAAAAAAAATCAGAAAAAAATGACGATTTTCAAAAGATTTTCCAAACAGAACGTTTCCATGGTTTGCTTCAAAACGACTCTGTTTCCAACTGTCCCTGCCCTTTTATTGGTAACCACTTCAAAAAGGCTTGGGATCGACATGAACTGTTTGGGTTTGGGGGCGTTTCGACTTTTCCATTTGCAGAAAAAAATGAAAAAATGTGTTTTCAGGTCGACCCGAAATGGATTTTTTTGTTTTTCAGCATTGCCAGTGACGGGAAACATCCATTATTTGTAGGGCTCCATTTCCCCCCCCCCTCATTGCACCGGGGTTAATGATTACGCAGGGTGCAGGCAATGGAGAATCAAGCCCTGCAGATGCTTATCTTGGCAAATGTAATTGCAGGCCCTTATTCCTAGAAACATCTGGCCTCTTGCCATGCCAATGCCTTGTCAATTCCACGCGCAGCTCTCGGGGGTGAGCAGCGCCGGAGGGTGGGAGCTGCGTAGGAGGACAGATCGCTCTGAAAGGCCAGGAAGTGCGTGGCTCCGCAGAGCCAAGCGCTTGGCTGATCTCATTTATCCTGGCCTGTTGCGGCTGAATTAACAGGGGCGTTGCACAGAAAAGAAATTAGCCCAGCGGAGGCTGGCTCCCCCGGGACTGCGGGCTGCTGCCCACTTGCGACACACTGAGCCAGCTTTGCTTAAATGGACCAGAACAGGAAGGTGCCGTTCAGAGCTCCGCCGTCCTGCTGGACTCTGAGCCTCGGACATGCTCAGTCCGGCTCTCCCCTCCAGCTGCCCATTCACACCAGCAGCAGGGGACTGGCACAGGGCCGCTGGCTGCCTCCCAGCCTTCAATCTCAAACCATCCGTCTCGAGACAGCCCAATTAGAGAGCCCCACGGGCTTATGATCGGCTTGTTCTGGGGTATGGGTTGAGATAGGGCAGCGGCCTTAGAGGGCCTGCTCGGGAATGTGCAGGGAGAAGGAGGCAAAGGTAGGGATGCGGGCTATCTGGAGGAATGCAGGGCATGGTTTATGCTGTGCGAGCTTCTAGATGTCCCTGGCTTTTTATCTTTACAGCTCTGGTCTCTCGCCTCCTCTTTTAACTAGGGTTACCATATCTCATAAATAAAAAAAGAGGACCCTCCACGGGCCATGGCCCCGCCCATTTCCCCACCCCTAGCCCCGCCCCAACTCCGCCCCTTCCCCCACCTTAACTCCGCCCCCTCCTCCCTCCCACTCCCAGCCAGGGGGAAAGGGCTGCCCCAGTGCTACCAGCATCGCGGTTTCCCGGGCAGCCCCCAGACCCTGCGCCCCCAGCCGGCGCTTCCCCAGCGCAGCTGGTGCCCGGGAGGGGAAGCGCCCAGCCGGGGGCGCAGGGTCTGGAGGCTGCCCAGCAAACCGTGAAGCCGGTAGCGCTTGGGCTTTGGGCAGCCCCCATGCCTCCGGACCCTGTGCCCCCAGCCGGGCACTTCCCCTCCGGGGCTCCGGCGGCTCTGCGTAACTTACACTGTATAAGTTACACAGAGCCGAAGAGGAGCAGAGCCTCCGCAGCTGGAGGCTCTTCTCCTCTTCGGCTCTGTTTAAGAGCCGGGCTGCCCGAGCGCTACCGGCTTTGGGCAGCCCCCGTGCCTCTGGACCCTGCGCCGCCAGAGCCCGGGAGGGGAAGTGCCCGGCTGGGGGCGCAGGGTCCGGAGGCAAGGGGGCTGCCCGAAGCCGGTAGCTCTCGGGCAGCCCGGCTCTTAAACAGAGCCTCCAGCAGCTGGGGCTCTGTGTAACTGACACTGTGTCAGTTACACAGAGCCCCGGGGGCTGGAGGCTTTTCTCCTCTTTGGCTCTGTGTAACTGACACTGGGTCAGTTACACAGAGCCCCGGGGGCTGGAGGCTCCAGCCGCCCCCGCTCTGTTTAAGAGCCGGGCTGCCCAAGCGCTACCGGCTTCGGGCAGCCCCGTGCCTCCAGACCCTGCGCCCCCAGCCGGGCACTTCCCCTCCCGGGCTCCGGCGGCGCAGGGTCTCCAGGCACGGGGCTGCCCGAAGCCGGGAGCATTCAGGCAGCCGGGCTCTTAAACAGAGCCGCCATTTTCCCAGACATGTTCCGCTTTTTGGCAATTCCCCCCGGACGGGGGTTTGACTGCCGAAAAGCCGGACATGTCCGGGAAAAAGAGGACGTATGGTAACCCTATTTTAACCCTTCCTTTTCCGAGGGCCCCATCTCACTAGAGCAGTGGTTCTCAAAGCCGGTCCGCCGCTTATTCAGGGAAAGCACCTGCCGGGCCAGGCCGGGCCAGGCCGGTTTGTTTACCTGCCGCGTCCACAGGTTCTGCCGATCGCGCCTCCCACTGGCCGCGGTTCGCCGCTCCAGGCCAATGGGGACTGCGAGAAGCGGCAGCCAGCACATCCCTCGGCCTGCGCCGCTTCCCGCAGCCCCCATTGGCCAGTGGGAGCTGCGATCGGCCGAACCTGTGGACGCGGCAGGTAAACAAACTGGTCCGGCCCGCCAGGGGCTTTCCCTGAACAAGTGGCAGACCGGCTTTGAGAACCACTGCTCTAGAGGGCTGGTCCCAAGCAAAAGACCCCACCCCAGGGAAGTGAAACCAGTGTTTGAACAGGGGGGTTCTCTGAGGGGTTGCCTCCCACACACAGGTGGTGAAAGGGTTAAAGGAGGCCAATTAACCCACCTGGTCGCACCTGGAGGGTGGGCCAGGCCTAATCAATGATGAAACCCAGCTGGGTGGGGAAGCTTGGTGCCGACTGGGCTGAAGGGAGGACATCTGCAGTCATTCTCCCAGTTGTGGGGTGCAAAGAGACCTGGAGGGAACAGGAGGGATCTGGCAGGGGCAGAGAAAGCCCAGGGAAAGGCTCGGTAGGAAGAATTCGGGGGAGAAGTCAGGTGGAGTGAACCTGGACTGTTTGTCCCTGGGCTGCAGCCCAGCATAGCAGGCAGGCCTGGGATCCCCTGCACACGGATCAGACATTGGTTTCTGCTGGACTGTCAATTCCACGGGCAAGGGTAGGACTAAGCGTGGCCCAGTGGGAGGGCTGATCACCACACCTGAGAAGAGGCCGGACGCCCTGAAGCCGCAGCGACCAACACCGCCAGGGAGCACTAGAAGGGGGGGGTGCCTGAGGTAAGTCCACCCCTTTCCAGCTTCCCTGGGACAACCCTGCTGGGTGGGGGAGAGACAGAAAGGGGAGGGACCGGGAGCCTAGCAGGATGACCTGCGCTACAAGGAGATTTCCACTCTGTTGATTTCAGGTGATTTGTGCTGATGGCTTCAGACTCCCTGGTGGGGAGTTACTTAGGCATGAGCCTTTGTCCTGGTCTAGTTCCAGGCTGCAAAGTGCCTGGGCAAAATTCTTGGCCCTGCACCAGCCCCTCTTTTGTGTACAGGGGCTGCAAAGCTGGCGGGTCCTTCCCCGGGGAACAGCTGCATCATCAAGGAGGTTCCCTGGTGGTGTAGGGCCAGCAGGACAGACTCCTCCCTGTGCCTCAGTTTCTCCCTCTGTGAAATGGGGAGGATGATCCTGCCCGGCTTTGCAAAGGACTTGGTGATCTATGGGGGGACAGCCCTAGAGAAGAGGCAGGTGTTAGTGCTGGGAGTCTTTCGCCCTGAGCCCTGTCGCTTCTCTGCGGCTGGGGACATGGCACCTGCGGATCCTATAAACAGCTGCTCGCTGCCAAGTTCCACCCCCCATTTCAGCCAGGGGGGTAGCGTGGAGGGGTCGCAAGGGCTGATTTTGTTTGATCCTCATGTGGCTGGCAAGCTGCCCCATGGGGCTTTGTGCTCTTCATAGGGGGTTGGGAGATCTGGGCCCTTCCCCGCCCCATTTCAAAGCCCAGACAGCTTCCCCATCACCCAGGCGGTGGGTGCCCATGGTGCAGAGATGTCTCCGGCTGGGGGCGGGAGGGAGGGGACCCGGCCTGTCTCCGTGTGGGGAGCGGGAAGGCTGCTCCCGGCGCTTGGGCACTTTAAATAGAAACCCATTTCCATCTCCATGCATCTGCAGCAGATTATTGTTCTGTGGCCAGGCCTGCTCGGTGCGCGGGGGAGCAGTTTCCTTCCCTCCCACAGCCCCTCCCTCCCTGTCTGTCTGTCCTTCCCACATGCTCCCTTCCCTTGACTTGCTTCTCCCTGTCTCCTCTTCCCTCTGTTTTTCCTTTCGGCCCATCTAGCTCGCACCCTCCCTCTCACGCTCTCTTCTCCATCTCTCTTTCCCTTTCTCCCGGAGCGTCTCTCTCCCACCTTCGCTCTTCCCCTTCCCTGCCCAGGGCCTTATTCTCTCCCGGGGTGGATGCATGGACTGGAACTGACACTCCAGCATTTCCTGCGCTGTGGGCAACAGGCTCTGAGTTTCTGTCCTTAAGTACCTGAGCTTTAGGGACTCGGCTCTGCAAATCTCCTCTGGCATTTCTCCGGCCTCCTGCATCTGGGGCGGATGGGAGCAGCCGGCCAGGGGCTACAGGGACGCTCCTGGCCTGAGCCAGCACGTGCAGAGGCTGAGAGAGGAACTGGAGGATCCAGGAGGGATTGATTCTGGAAATAAGTCGCTGGCTGCCTAGGACTTCAGGCCTTTCACTCTGCTGCTCATCGCAGCCACTCAGAGCTTCCTGGCGACGGTGGCAGGGAAATCTGATCGTCCTCCCCCGCCGCTTTAATTCCAGGAGAACCTCTGTTAGCTGTCCCCAGTACAGGGGATAAGACCTGGAGTTGAGCAGTTCTGAGTCTTTCCAGCAGATGGCAGTGGCTCGTGCAGACACGCTAGCCAGTGACTGTGTTCATCCAGCTGCACAAGGGGTGAATACAGGGAGTGCACAGGATAACCGAGTTGTGAAAGGGAGACAGATGTGCTGCGGGTTGAACTGAGACGTCCGCTGTCCCCTTCCCACCAGGAGGAGAGCAAAGGGAGTTAACCAGCGGGCTGGGAGCAGTATCACCCATGGAACCAGGAGACAAGATGGGCTGGAGCTGAGCCTGGCAGAGCAGCCCGGGGCTGAATGCCTGCATGGGCTCTGGGTGCGGTGGCTACTGCGCGGCCGTACGATCCCATCCTAGCTCCTGACCAACGGCAGCTGCTCCCCGCTCAAACATGCGTCTAGAATCCGCTCCTCCCCCGAGACTGCAAATTAAGGGAACCATTTCCCCATCCCTGTCCCCAGTCCTGCAACCGCTCCTTTAAAACTTCCTCGCCAATGCAGCGAGCCAGGGTCTGTCTGTCTTAGATACTTATTAATGCTTGTTACAGTGACATCTAATGGCCAGCCAAGATCAAGGCCTCATTGCGCTAGGCGCTGTACCACAGAGTAGTAGTTCTTTGGGGCAGGTCCATCTTACTTCTCTGGCCCCTGTTACCTCCATAGCTCAACACCTGCCGAGATTGAACTCAGGGCGGGCAGGGCTGTCATTCCCGTGTGTAACAGGGGAAACTGAGGCACAGCGTGCGGCGAAGTCTGAGGCAAGCGCTCGAACCACCAGCCCATCTTTCCTGGCTGTGCGCGCCTTGAATGGACTCAGGGAGAAGACCAGAAATTGGCTTTTGGTGCCCAGCTGGGTCAGGCTAAGTCACTGGATTTCTGTGCCCAAAGCCAGTTGGTGAGCAGCCACCCTTCCGTGGGCCCATGGTCCAGCCAGAGCTTCTTGATTGCCCCTCCCAGAGAACCACGTGGCCCTGGCAAGCAAAGGGAAGAGCATGTCCCATTGGCTGCCAGCCCCTACCTGCAGCCTCCTGCCGTCTCTCTGGTTCCGGTGCCAACCATGTACACACACCATATGCCAGCTTTGAATGCTGCAGATAGTGCAGGAGGCAGCAGAGGTGACACACAACGCGCTTGCCTTCCTAACCATCTGTCGCTCCACTGCCGCTGCTTTCCCAAATAGTTGCATGCTCTGTGAAGGAACGACCGTTCTTTAGCTTCCATCCCAGGTGGGCCTATGGGTGAAAGTCTCTCTCCTGGCACTTTCATCGCTGTGGCAACCAGGATCTGACCAGCATGGATTCCTGCTGGATGTGAAAATCAGTCATGGGACCCAGGCCCAACATTCCTTAGAAATGAGAGATGCTAAAGCAATGGTCTCAAGTGGCAGTGAGGGAGGTTTAGGTTGGATATTAGGAAAATCTTTTTCACTAGGAGGGCGGTGAAGCACGGGAATGGGTTACCTAGGGAGGTGGTGGAATCTCCTTCCTTAGAGGTGTTTAAGGTCCGGCTTGACAAAGCCCTGGCTAGGATGATTTAGTTGGGGATTGGTCCTGCTTTGAGCAGCGGGTTGGACTAGATGACCTCCTGAGGTCCCTTCCAACCCTGAAATTCTATTATTCTAAAGGTCCCCTGTTCACCCCCAGCCAGAGGCTGTGCCAGGATCCGGTCGCTGCAGGGCATTTGCTGGTCAGTTTAAGTGCCTCTAGCACTAGGGCTTGGAGAGGCTATTCCACTGTTCCATCTGCTCCTGCCAATGCCAAGGAGGTTCTGGTGAAGACTGAGGACCATGCTTAGCTGGTGTGAATCAGCACACAGTGCCCTTGAAATCAATGGAGCGACACTGATTTGCACCAGCCGAGGATCTGGCCCTAGGTGAAGAATGGTCCCGTAGCCTGGATGTTGCTTCGTTAATGAAGCAGCTGGGGTACGTCTACACAGCATTGTAAACTGGGGTCTGTGGGACCAGGCTTGTGGACTCACGTGAGCGTCCGCACTGCACTCTAAACCTGGGCCTGGGTCTCGCAGCTGTGCTAACGCGTCCACACTGCACGACGGAAACCTTCTGACTCAGGTCTGCAGCTTGCGAGGGTGGGAAGCCTTCCTCTATGGAGCCACGCTACCATGGAGGATCTACACCCAGATCCTCAAAGGTATTTAAGCAGCGAACTCCCGTTGGTTGGAGTTAGACGTCTAAATACCTTCCGATTCTGAGTAGTTGGGCCTCAACCTCGCCTCTGTAGAGTAAGATTTTTCAGTGACCAAGACCATCCAAGATTCCCTCTGGGGACGCTCTCCACTGGTACACTAGTCAGCACAGCTCCCAGCCATTCCCTTTGCAGACTGGGTCCGCTGGGCCGTGCTGAAGCAAACTGGCATATAGGAGAAGCTCCCCCTTGCGTCCTGTTCTCCAGATGCTTCCCCCTCCGGCTCTTCAGTCACCAGACTGACAGCCCCCAGAGCAGACATGTAGGAGGAAGACAGAGTTTTGACACATTTTTGAAAGGAGCATTAATAAAATGGTGCCGGAGGCTGTTATGTTGGAGAACTCCGAATCTTCCGCGTCAATCTCGCATCAGGCGGTGAGTGACTGCAATTCGTCAGTCAGCTGGAATTACGCCCTCGCGCACAGACAGGTAATTCTCCGAGGTTCGATGGGAGATTTAAAGAGAGAACCCCTCGTAGGAGACCCACGCAAAACAACCCACTGCTCAGGATGGCTTTGAAATGGCTCCCACCTTCCCTGCCCTATTCAGAACCTGTGGGCTGGATAACATAAGGGCCATACTAGGTCTATCCCAATATCCTGTCTTCCGACAGTGGCCAGTGCCAGGTGCTTCAGAGGGAATGAACAGAACAGGTCATCAGCAAGTGATTGCCCATTCCCAGCCTCTGGCAAACAGAGACTAGGGACACCATCCCTGCCCATCCTGGCTAATAGCCATTAATGGACCTATCCTTCATGAACTTATCTAGTTCTTTTTTGAACCCTGTTATAGTCCTTGACCTTCATAACATCCCGTGGCAAGGAGTTCCACAGGTTGACTGTGCGTTATGTGAAAAAATACAAACTACTTTTGTTTGTTTTAAACCTGCTGCCTGTTCATTTCATTTGGTAACCCCTAGTTCTTGTATTAAAAATGAGTAAAGAACGCTTCCTTATCTACTTTCTCCACACGCGTCATGATTCGAGAGACCTCTATCATATCCCCCCAAGTCATCTCTTTTCCAGTCTGAAAAATCCCAGTCTTATTAATCTCTCCCCATATGGAAGCTGTTCCATGTCCCCCAATCATTTTTGTTGCCCTTTTCTGAACCTTTTCCAATTCCAATATATCTTTTTTGAGATGGGGGACCACATCTGCACGCAGTATTCAAGCTGTGGGCATACCAGGGATTTATATAGTGGCAATATATTTTCTGTCTTGTCTATCCCTTCCCTAATGATTCCCAACATTCTGTTCTATTTTTTGATTGCCGCTGCACATTGAGTGGCTGTTTTCAGAGAACTCTCCACAATGATGCCAACATCTTTCTTGAGTGGTAACCGCTAATTTAGACCCCATCATTTTATATGTATAGTTGGGATTATGTTTGCCAATGTGCATTACTTTGCATTTATCAACACTGACTTTCATCTGCCATTTTGTTGCCCAGTCACCCAGATCCTCCAGTGCGTTCTTCCAGCTGACCCCAGTTGAGGAACTGGCCCTGAAGCACTGCTTGGTTTGTTGTTTTCGAAACACATCTCTGCCCTCGAAGTGAGTGCACTCTTCTGTCACATCATGTCCTCTGCCCAAGACACAGGGAGAGCCATTGGCTGGGGCCGGGTCCCATTCTGCCCTTCGTAAGGTTTTTACTCCCTTGCCCCCTCAGAACCAAGGCGGAGGATGATTTATTTGTATTCCCGTAGCGCCTCGGTGCCCCCATCATGGGCCAGGACCATTCTGCGCAAGGGGCTGTACAAGTGCAAAACAAAAAGACAGCCCCTCCCCCACAGAGCGGACAATCTACCAGATCCAGTTCCTGGGAAATGTAGCTCGTCCAATCACTCTTGTTACCTGCAGACTCTAGGGCATCACCTTTACTCTGTTCCTAGGGTTCAGGGCGTAAGCTTCTCTGTTACCTGCACACACTAAGCATACAATGCTCACCTGGCAGATGAACTTTTCCTGGTGGCCCGTCAGGATCAGGTCGTCCGGGGCACTCCAGCTTCTGCACAATATGGTTGGCACTGGCATCGTGCAGATTCCTTCCAAAGCTTCTGTGACGTTTCACATTGGCAGAACAGAGGGGATTATCACAGGGAAACAGGCCTACTCTCAAGATCCGTGCCTATTCCACTTTGAACGCCGCACAGAAGTACCAGCAACGTCCCTGCATTTCTAACGCTGGCCCCCTCTGGGACCTGACAGAGGAGAGGTTATAGCGGTATTTTATTTTATTTTATTTTAACGGAATGAGAGTGCTGCATCTCAGACTCCACTCGGTTTGATTCTCGGAATGGCTGAAGCGTCGGTGGCGGGGATGATCGGTTCTGAACTGGTTTGCCCAAGGTGGCGAAGTTAGCCTGGCTCTTAGAGCATTGACTCGGACTCTGGAATTGCCTGGCATTTGTCTCTGATTTAAGGGTGCATTAACTCTTTACTTCCTAGGCTGAGCAGAGAGTGTCAGCCCGCTCAAAGCACGGAATCCCTTTGCCATACAACTCCAGCCTTTCTCAGAAGTCACCGCAGCTCCTCCTACGTGCATCTTATCCTCCCGCCCCATCTCCTCCCTTCTTACCCTACTGCCTGCCTGCAGTTCCCCAGCTGCAGATGGCACGTTGGTTCCCTCTCCCTACCCCTAGGACCTGTTCTGCCAACCACCTCTCCCTACACACTCATCTGGCTCTCTCTGCCCCTACTGCTCCCATTCTCCCCACATGCTGCTCCAGCTGTCACTGCATCTCTCCATTGATGCAGTGAAGGGGCTATGACACTGTTTGGACATCGGCTGCGTGAGTCAATGGGTGGGGCTGTCAGAAGCAAGCAGATGGGAACCAAAAAGAAGAAGATAGAAGGAATACTCCAGGTCCAGCATCTCCTATCCTACTACGGTGCCTCCAGGTCTGGTACAGCAAGGGCGGCTGTGAAATGAAGCAGCTGCAGGGAACGGTGGATGGAGAAGATGCTGTAAGTGTTATACCAGGTGGCCAGCCACCCACAGCTCACGTTTTCAAAGCACAGGGCGTGGACAGCTGGGAAGCGAGAGTTATTGGGCTGGATTTTAAGGGGAGGGAGGGAGCCGAGAGCCATAAGTGACTCGACGTCCCCCCGTCCCCCCCCACACACACACACACACTCTCTCTGATCACCAGGACCATGGAACCTTCCATGAGCACTGCTGCCTGGGCAAGGTCGTTGTGTATTCGGTGAGTCGCTGCTCCCTCGTCTAGAACAATGGAACATTCCTCAAGACACCCTGCTCCCTGGGTGTGTGTGTGGGGGGGGGGGGGGATGAGGCAAAGGAAGACTCTACACATATGTTTTAATTCTTCTGCTCATTACACGGAGCCTCTGGCATCCTTTTGGGAGTTACTGACCTTACCGATCCTGCACACCCACCTCAAACCTGCAAATCCCCGTGTAGCATAAGCTAATAAGTGCAGGGAGAGAGCTATTAAAAAGGGTATTGGCCCACTTATCCCGTTGGCTTGCTGTGCTTTTCCCGCATGTTGTTTACCAAGCGGTCAGGGAGCATTTATCACAGCCGTCTGTTAAAGGGTAACCTGTTCGTGTGTCTCAGAAAATAATGGCGCTATTAGTCATACTGGAGCGTCGAAGACAGACACCCACACCCAGCAGGACTGTATTATTTCAAGTTACTATGGGGCAAGTGGCACCTTCGTAACCAATCTAAGCTTTTACTCGCTTTTTACTCCGGCCAGCTTGCCCGACCGTGCCCAGCTGTAGGAGACGGAGCTGGAATTTATTCTGGTTCGTGTATCAGCAGAATCATGAGCTCAGTTTCCAGTGCAGAGTCTTTATTGTTGCTAAAGCCTAAGCCAGCAAAACCAAGCATGACTTTCAGATCCCAGGGGAAGTGTGCAGGCCTGGCAGTTGGAAAAGCCTGGGTCTGATTCTTTGTTACCTTACGCTTGTGTGAAGCAAATTGAAAACACGACTGGTCTGATTTAGTAGCATTTTATAGCCGTTTCACATGGGTGCAATTATTGTACAAAGAGCGGGTCAAGAGTATCAGGACCCAGGCTAGTAAACTGATCAGGATTCAGCTGAAATTGAGAGACAATAAACACGCAGATCCCAACCTGCCATTTCAGAGTCGTTTTTCAGAGAAGAGCTGCACTTAAAAACCAGAGCTGCGCTAGCCCGGAAATGACTCTAATGACCAGCAAATGAAAGGCCAAGCACAGTGAAGCGTGGGGGGGGGGGGGGGGGGGGGAAACAACACGCTCCAAGAACAGCAAAATGCAATTGGCGACATTCTTCCACCTCCCAAAAAATATGTTGATTACCTTTTCCCCGTAATAAAAGGACAGCCGTCCAACGCTCAGCAGACTGTGTGTATAATTTTTCATCCCGCCATGCCTTGCTTCCTGAGACACTTTGTTAAAATACATAAAGAAATGCAACCCCCTGGCATGCAGAATGCTGCTTCTCCGTGGGAAAGAAGGGAAATTTGTCCAAGGACCCTGGGTAAACCCATCCTCTTACTAGCAGTGGCACGGGCTCCTTGCTGTGCCATGAATGTGGGACAAAAGCTTGGGGTGGGGGCCTATACGGTAGACCTTCAGAGTTACGAGCACCTTGGGAACGGACGATTGTTCGTAACTCTGAACAAAGCGTTCTGGTCGTTCTTTCAAACGTTTACAACTGAACGGTGGCTGAAAACAGCTTTGAAACATCACTATGCAAAAGAAATGCTGCTTTTAGCCATCTTAATTTAAACGACACAAGCACAGAAACAGTTTCCTTACCTTGTCCAATCTTTTTTTTTTTTAACTCTCCCTTTATTTTTAGTAGCTTGCATTTAATGTAGTACTGTACTGTATTTGCCTTTTTTTGGTCTCTGCTGCTGCGTGATTGTGTATTTCTGGTTCCAAATGAGGTGTGTGGCTGACCGGTCAGTTCGTAACTCTGGTGTTTGTAACTGAGATTTCTACTGTGTGTGTATATTTGTATCCCCATCTGATCCCATCAATTCTTGTCCCATTCCAATATGTATACTTCTGTTAGGGAGACCAGACAGCAAATGTGAAAAATCCGAACGGGGGTGGGGGGTAATAGGAGCCTATATAAGAAAAAGACCCAAAAATCAGGACTGTCCCTATAAAATCAGGACATCTGGTCACCCTAACTTCTGTCCCCAACTGATCCTGTCTTCTCTTGTACCGTCCCACTCCTCCTCCATACAGCCTGGGCACTAGCAGGGGAACTCAGCCAGGGAAGTTCAGACCTAGGCTGGAACATACTCAGTGCAGATGAAATGTTCAGAGAATTTTGCAGCCAGCCTGTATCTCCAGTACGGCGCATGTGTGAACGGAGATTTTCAGAGGCTTATGGACTTGCCAAATTTTAGCTGATTTTCACAGCATGGCAAAAAAAAAACTACTCCCTGACACCAGGGCAACCCCCCTGCTAAATTTCAAGTCTTTGCATCAATACATGGAGGCACCAGAGCTTTTCAATGAAATGGTTGTAAACCAGTTTTAACGCAGGCACAAGCATGTGGGTTTTTTTTTTTTTCTTTTTTTTTTTTTTAAGAGCTGATCATAAGTTTCCCAAGAGTTTTTGTTTGTTTTTGTTTTGTTGTTGGAAAATGCCAATTCGTCTCAACCAGAACTGTTTAGAAGAAAGGGTTGGTTTCGATAAAATGCGAATTCAAAAGAATTTGGGGAGGGGGGATTCAAAATGATCGAAACGGGCTAAAAAGTTTTGGTTTTTTTGGTTCAAAATAACTAAAGTTTCAAAAGTAACTGTCAATTGATACTCTTTTTAAAAAAGTGTTTTTAAAACACTTAAAAAGCTGGAAATCCAAATGAAACGTTTTGAAATAACCAGAATGAAATGTTGGGCCTGACCCCAGCCAAAAAATGTTTCGGATTATCGATTGGATGAAAATGACACGTCCTTATTTACTTTCTCCACACCAGTCATGATTTCATAGACCTCTATCATATACCCCCTTAGTCGTCTCTTTTCCTAGCTGAAAAGTCCCAGTCTTATTAATCTCTCCGCATACGTTCCATACCCCTAATCATTTTTATTGCCCTTTTCTGAACCTTTTCAAATTCCAATATATCTTTTTTGAGATGAGGTGACCACATCTGCACGCAGTATTCAAGATGTGGGCGTACCATGGATTTATATAGAGGCAATATGATCTTTTCAGTCTTATTATTGGCCCCTTTCTTAATGATTCCCAACATTCTGTTCTATTTTTTTTGACTGCCGCTGCACATTGAGTGGATGTTTTCAGAGAACTATCCACAATGACTCCAAGATCCAAGTCACCCAGTTTGAGAGATTCTTTTGTAGCTCTTCGCAGTCTGCCTGGGACTTAACTATCTTGAGTAGTTTTGTATCATCTGTAAATTTTGCCACCTCACTGTTTACCCCTTTTTCCAGATCACTTATGAATATGTTGAATAGGACTGGGCCCAGTACAGACCCCTGGGGGATACCACTATTTACCTCTCTCCATTCTGAAAACTGACCATTTATTCCTACCCTTTGTTTCCTGTCTTTTAACCAGTTACCAATTCATGAGAGGACCTTCCCTCTTATCCCATGACACCTTACTTTGCTTAAGAGCCTTTGGTGAGGAACCTTGTCAAAGGCTTTCTGAAAATCTAAGTACACTGTATCCTCTGGATCCCCCTTGTCCACATGCTTGTTGACCCCCTCAAAGAAATCTAGTAGATTGGTGAGGCATGATTTCCCTTTACAAAAACCATATTGACTCTTCCCCAACAAATTATGTTCATCTGTGTCTGACAATTTTGTTCTTTACTCTAGTTTCAACGAGTTTGTCCGGTACTGAAGTCAGGCTTACAGGCCTGTAATTGCCGGGATCACCTTGGAGCCCTTTTTAAAAATTAGTGTCACATTAGCTATCCTCCAGTGATTTAGTACAGAAGCTGATTTAAACGACAGGTTACAGACTACTATTAGTAGTTCTTTAATTTCACATTTGAGTTCCTTCAGAACTCTTGGGTGAATCCCATCTGGTCCTGGTGACTCACTACTGTTTAGTTTATGAGTTTGTTCCCAAACCTCCTCTACTGACACCTCAATCAGGGACAGTTCCTCAGATTTGTCATCTAAAAAGAATGGCTCAGGTTTGGGAATCTCCCTCACATTCTCATTCGTGAAGATGGATGCAAAGAATTCATTTCGTTTCTTCGCAATGGCCTTATTGTCCTTGAGTGGTCCTTTAGCATCTCGATTTTCCAGTGGCCCCACTGGTTGTTTAGCAAGCTTCGTGCCTCTGATGTACTTCTCATATCCTCGAGTTTTGCTCATCTGAAATTGATCGTAGACCCTAGCACAGGACTCCGAGGGCATGAAGCCCATCAGGGGATTGCAGCAGGACATTGGCAGGGAGGAAGGTGTCCTCCTATGGAGCCCACAGCGGAAATTCTAACTACCTCCCTGCCTAATTATGACACTACCATCATCACCCTGGGATTCCCAGCTGGGCTTCCCCAGGAAGCTCGGCACCCACCGGGGGCTGCAGTGGGATTTTGCAGCTAGGAAAGAAGGGGTGTCTCCCACCCCCAAGCTGCTCTTGCCCAGCTCCGGGGCCGCTGGTGGTGCAGGCGTTCTCAGCTTCTGCCATGCAGGGCTGCCGCCGGCCTGGCTGCAGCGGGAACTCATAGAAACCAATTAGTCTGATTTTCAATTATCTGGAAGAAAGAACCCAGCTAATTAAAGCCTAATTACATTTCGCCAGCTTCATCAGCCATCTTATCCTATTAAACCTGCAATCTGGGCCTCGGTGAGGCAGGAGGGGTGCACCGGCAACTGTACAGAAATCTGTAGCTAGGAACGCGCGTGAGCCCAGCAGAAGGGCCGGCTCTGGATTTAACCCCGTATGCGCCACACGCCGACCTAGCGTCTAGCACAGTCCAGCCAGCCAGTGGGGAAGGGGCTACTGCAATCCCCACTACAACCGTGGCTCACCGAAATCAAGGCAGAAAGGGGAGAGGGGCTGGGCGGGGGGCTGCAGCTCTAAACTAACTTTAAAGCCTTGGTTGGAATGGAAGAGCCCTGCTCAGCTGGGGGCCGAACACCCCAAACACGGGCGGGAGTTGAGGATGTTCTGCACCTTGCAGGATGGCACCCAGGGCTCTGGTGGTGGCTGTGCCAGGGTCCCCAGGGTGCACCCTGAACTGTGGCACTGCTAAGCCCTCTGTCCCATCAACCTGGGGTGTCCTCTCACACTGTGGCAGGTCGTGCCCTTACACAACCAGCCACAGGCAGGGACACACCCAGCTGAGTTACATGAATGCTTCTCCCAGCCACTCATGAACCAACACTAGAGGGGCTCCAGCCAATTCTCCCCAGCACTCCAGCCTTGCACCCCAGAATATACCATCTTGCCCTGCTCAGAAGCCTGACCTCAATGTGGAGAGGACACTCACTAGCCTTGGTACCCTGAGCTGAGATTTCCCAAGCACTTCAACCAAAACGCAGAGTTTTAGGTGAAATATAAACAGATTTGTTAACTACAGCAAGATAGATTGTAAGTGATTCTAAGTATCAGGTGTAGAGATCAAAGTTGATGACCTAAGAAATAAAGTAAATCCGCAGTCTAAGTTCTATAAACTAAACAGGATTTGAATCCAGCCATGTCTCACCCTGGTAGATGGTACAAACAGGTCACAGATCTTCAGTACCCAGGCTCTAGCCCAGGACCACCCTCCCCAGTTCAAAGTCTTTGTCCTCGAGACGTGTTTCCAGGTGTTGAGCTGTGAGGGGAGCGAGGCCAAGCCATGATGTCACTTCCCCTTTGTATAGTTTCTTCCAGCTTGCTGGGAAGATCTATGCTTGTGACCTGGCGGTCCGCCCCCATAGTTCAAGCAGCTTCCGTTGTCTAGGTGCTGTCTCTGAGAAGTCTTCTGGGATGGTCGTTGGGAGAGTGAATTCCCTTTAATGGGCCATCAGCCCCCAGCCGGAGCCCTCACCCCCTCCTGCATCCAAACCCTCTGCCGCAGCCCGGAGCCCCCTCCCACATCCTGAATCCCACATTTTTGGCCCTATCCTGGAACCCGCACCCCCAGCCCAGAGCCCATACCCCCTCCCACACCCCAACTCCATGCCTCAGCCCGGAGCACCCTCCCATACTTTGAACCCCTGAGCTCCAACCCCTGGCCTGGAGCCCCCTCGTGCACTCCAAACCCCCCAGCTCCACCCCAGAGCCCGCACCCCAGCCAGAGCCCTCACCCCCTCCCACATCCAAACCACCTCCCACAGGCCAGAGCCCCCTCCCGCACCCTGAGCCCCTCATTTCTAGCCACAGCTGGAGCCCTTACCCCCTCCCACACCCGAACCCCCTGAACCAGCCAGGTGAAAATGAGCGAGTGACAGAGGGAGGGAGGATGGAGCGAGCAAGGGGCAGGGCCTAGGAGAAGGGGTGTGGTGGGGCGGGGCAAGAGTGTTGGGTTTTGTGCCAGTAAAAAAGTTGGCAACTCCACCACTGCACCCCTCCCGCACCTTCCCGTATCCCCAGCACTTCAGCGCCAGGTGCTTGCGAAGCGCCCATCTCTTGTTGAGGGAACAAGCCCAAGTGCCAGCCAAGCGATTGGAAAAGGCCGTTTTATTTTTCGACTCACAAATACATTCAATTTGGATTGAGGTTACAACCTGGACAATGTCTCCCTGCCTAAAGAAAAAAATACAGTTACCATAACAACCTGACTCTGTACTTCATTACCATGGCAATTTGCAGGAATTATGAAATACAGTGTGGCTTTTTTTATGCATGCATTTGGTGCCAGACTCAGGCTAGGTTGGTTTCCCCCTCTCCCCCTTAATCTATTTTGTCTCACTGTGGTTTGTTAACTATTTCATGCCTTTCCGTCCCCCCTCATTTTGTATAAGTAGTTGGGACTATGTTTTATAACGTGCATTACTTTGCATTTATCAACATTGAATTTCATCTGCCATTTTGTTGCCCAGTCACCCAATTTTGTGAGGTCCCTTTGTAACTCTTCACAGTCATCGTTGGACTTAACCCTCTTGAATAATTTTGTATCCTCTGCAAAATTTGCCACCTCACTGGTCACCCCCTTTTCCAAATCATTTATGAACAGCACTGATCCCAATACAGATTCTTGGGGGACCCCACTATTTATCTCTTTCCACTATGGAAACTGACCATTTATTTTCTCCCCATTGTTTCCTATCTTTTAACCAGTTACTGATCCAGGAGAGGACCTTCTCTCTTATCCCATGACTGCTTAGTTTACTTAAGAACCTTTGGTGAGGGACCTTGTCAAAGGCTTTCTGAAAGTCGAAGTACACTATGTTGACTGGTTCACCCTTGTCCACATGCTTCTTGACCCCCTCAGAGAATTCTAATAGATTGGTGAGGCATGATTTCCTTTTAAAAAAGTCATGTTGATTCTTCCTCAACAAAACATATATATCTGTGTCTGATAATTCTGTTATTTACAATAGTTTCAACCAATTTGCCTGGTCCTGAAGTTAAGCTTATTGGCCTGTAATTGCCAGGATCATCTCTGGAGCCTTTTTTTAAACTTGATGTTACATTAGCTAACCTCCCATCACCTGGTACAGAGGGTGATTGAAGTGATAAGTTACATACCAGAATTAGTAGTTCTGCAATTTCATATTATAGTTCCTTCAGAACTTTGGGTGAATAACAGCTGGTCCTGGTGACTTATTACTGTTTAATTTATCGATTTGTTCCAACACCTCTTCTACTAACACCTCAATCTGGGACAGTTCCACAAATTTGTCACCTAAAAAGAATGGCTCAGGTATAGGGATCTCCCCCACATCCAGTCTCCAGTGAAGACTGGTGGAAATAATTCATTTAGCTTCTTTGAAACAGCCTTGTCTTCCTTGAGTGCTCCTTTAGCACCTTGATCAGCTAAGGGTCATGCTACCTGTTTGGCAGTCTTCCTGCTTCAGATGTACTTTTAAAAAATTACTGTTAATTTTGTGTCTTTAGCTAGTTGCTCTTCAAATTCCTTGGCCTGGCTTATTCTGCTTTTAAACTTGATTTGCCAGAGTTTATGCTCCTTTCTTATTTTCCTCAGTAGGATTTGACTTCCTATTTTTAAATGATGCCTTTTTCTTTCTAAACACCTCTTTTTACTTTTCCTGTTTAGCCATGGTGGCCTTTCTTTAATTTTTTGATTCTCTTACCTTATTTTTTATAGGAGTATACATTTAGTGTGATCCTCTATTATGGTGTTTTTAAATAGTTTCCATACGGTTTGCAGGCATTTCACCTTTGTGACTTCCTTTTAATTTCCATTTAATTAGCTTCATTGTTTTTGTCTAGCTCCCCTTTTTTAAGTTATATGCTATTGTTGTGGGTTTCTGGCATTTTTTTCCCTGCAAGGATGTTAAATTTAATTACAAAAATAACAAGGAGTCCAGTGGCACCTTAAAGACTAATAGATTTATTTGGGCGTAAACTGTTGTGGGTAAAAAACCTCACTTCTTCAGATGACTCATTGTTGTTTTTGTGGATACAGACTAACACGGCTACCCCCGATACTTGACACACATTTAATTACATTATGGTTGCGATTACTGAGTGGTTCAGCTGCATTAACTTCTTAGATCAGATCCTGGATTTAGGACTAAATCAAGCCTTGCCTCTCCCCTTGTGGGTTTCAGGATTAGCTTCTCCAAAAAGTAGTCATTAATAGTGTCTAGAAATTTCATCTCTGCATCCATCCTGAGGTGACGGCCCCAGTCAGTCTGGGGATAGTTGAAATCCCCTGTTTGATTGCATTTTCTGCTTTTGTAGCCTCGCTAATCTCCCTGGGCATTTCACAATCACGGTCGCCATCCTTTGTCACCTCCCCTGCTCCTCAGTTGTTTTTGTTCCTAGGACACAGGAGGGAAACGACCCATGAGAGCTGGGTTCTGTTCCTGGCTCGGCCGCAGACCGACCTTGCATCAGCCACTTCACTTCTCTTTGCCTCGGTTTCCCATGCTCTGTCTAGACAGCGAGCTCTGTGTCTCTCGCCATGTGTTTGTACAGCACCGAGCACCATGGGACTCGAGTCTCAGCTGGGGGCCTCCCTATCATATGACAAATAATTAAAATGAATAAAGCAATAGGCAACTGGCCTGGTTAAAAAAAAATGGCTAAAAACTTGAAAACTAGCAGCCGCAATTGAGCTTGAATTAAACACGAGGGTGTGAGGTGAGAAAGCTGGTTGCAAGAAAACAAAATAGAGCGAAAAAAAATTAGCAATGAATCGTGTTTGCTTTTTTAAAAAGAATACAAGCCTCAGCCATCCCCCTCCTCTTGCTGGCGGAAAGGTTCACTGATCCGGCCAGCTCGCGAACGGCTGTAAAACCGCAGAGACGAGAGAACTCAGCAGAGCTCCGGGGTCCCAGAGATCTCTGGCTGAATAGCTCATCTGCACTTCTAACGGTTCATAAGGATAGGTGGGAGCAAAGCGTCAAGTCCCTTCTGTGTCCCTGCCCCCGAACACGGGTGTAATGCAGCCAGTCTCCCGCAGCAGTTTCCATATGCTCAAAATCTCACTTGGGGGCAGATTTTCACACCAGTGCCACAGGTTGGCTGCTGGTGTAACGCCGACAGATTGCGGTTGTCGGCAGGCAGGATCGAACCTGCGACTTCGGGAGCTTAGTGCATGAGCGAAACGCCACCTGGCTGTCAGCTAAGGCAGGAGGACAGAACACCACCCCCTGGAGGTGTGTGGGTTACGCTGGCAGGGGAGGAAAGGAGGGATTCAGAATTAAACAGGTGCTGTAATTCCCCGAGATCTGCTTGAACAGGAAGCCGAGACCCAAGCCTGAGGTGTCTGCCGTGGTTAGTGTTGTGTCATTAACCATGGGGCTGAGGGAAAACTGCAGCTTACTGCGGTGTCTGTTAATTGGAGGCGGGGATCTTCACCGAGTGCCGCCGGTCTGGCTTTATCTGACGGGACCTAGCCTCTATATTTTATATAAGAGGTCGCGTTAGCTTGGAGACACCTGAGTGGTTGCTGCACCCGGCTGGTGGCAGATTTACTCACCATAGCCGCTGAGCGTCTGGCCTGGATGCTTATTGGATAAGCTACTCGCACCCACCCCCCCGTGGCTGAAATGCAGCTCCTTCTGGGGTGGAACATGGTAGCTATTGAACGCTACACAGCCATTTAGAATCATCCTTCTCCGGCAGCTCCCGCGTGAGTCTCTCACCGCCCAGGACGGTGACGCTCATGGATTTCAGCTTCCACCCTTGATCAATAACGTCTTACGAGCCCTGGGTGGCACAGAGGGAGGAAGAGGAGCCAGGAGATTAAGGCCAGGATCTGCTGGGGTATTTAGGTGCCCAACTCCCACTGAAACGTATCCAGTGATGTCAATGGGAGTTGGGCACCTCTGAGGAGCTGGGCCTAAGTGACTTGCCCAAGGGCTCGCCAGAAGCCAATGGCAGAGCCGGGAATAGAAACCATGGTGGGCCTGGTTCTCCGCTGCCCTGCGCCTGGTGGCCTTGTTACGCTGGGGCAAGGCGGGGGTAAAACACTCCCAGGCCGGAGTGGGGGCACGTCACACACGCCATGGAATCCCTGAGGGCCACTGCAGAGGGGCAGAAGCCCTGAGGCATAAATACACCCCAGCCCCATGTCCTCCTGCCCCAGAACACGGCCTGCCCCAGGGATGGGCTGCTGCAGAGGACCTCTGGGCTGGGGAGGGTTGGGGGGGGCTCTCTCTCACGGGGGAGGGGCATACAAGCGGCACTACCAGCCCTTTGCACCGGGTGACTTCGAATGGGGCCTGGGAGCCCAGTTCTCAGACATTCCAGGTACCTGCACCCCCAGCTGGGGGTTACTGCAGAGAGCTGGGCTGTCCACACCCACCTTGAAGCTCTGCTTGTTTCCCCTCAGGGTGGCCCCAGGGAGAGCACTGGCTGTGTGCGTCGCCCTCCGGCCCCCTTGGCTTTGGGGCTACAGCGGGGTCAGGTCAGATAAAGGCCTGGATGAGTCTGTGTACCATGCTAGCCCCCTGGGGTCACTGCTCCTACCTGCAGCTCAGGGAAGAGGCAACCCGGCCTTACCAGTTACCCGTCCCGCCGATCCCCGGTCCCCCGCGGTTCCTGCAGCCAAGTTCCTTTTCCCAAAATAACTCTCCTGGAAAGGGGGTGATTAATCTTTCATTGTCAACCTCGCTCGTGCTGAGCCGGGGCTTTGTCTGTCTGTGTCTTAAATCTGCCGCGAGCAAACCAAGCCTGCGGGGGGTCCCCCGGTGCCAGCCGCACACCGTGGGACCTCATGAGGGTCAGGGATCAGTAATTAAAGAGCACGGAGGCCAGGCAGACAGCCCACACCCCACTAAAGCATAGAGGTTCCTGATCGGGAGGCTGCCACCTCTCCTCCCCATGCAGCACACACCGCCCCACATATGGAGCCAAGCCGTGGTATCCATTTCATAGTAATAGCATGGAGCCTCTAGGATGCAGGGACGAGACTCTGGGGTGACTGGTGTACTGCAAACTGTATGAAGCTGTCACTTTAAATTTCAGGGGGGTTCTCCTAGTCCTGCTTGCAGGCTAGGGGGCTCTGTAGGGAAGCGTGCGATCCGGGCCTTGGGGCAGTCAGTCTGCAGAGAGCCGGCCTAGAGCCGGGTGGGGTGAGTTGTGCTGTTCTGTTTCAGGGAGCAGCCTGCTTTGTCTCTCTCTGTTCTAGGGTGCTTGGGTGTTGTCATTCTGGATTCTAAGAAGCAAAGTCACGTTACGCTGCAGCCTAGCAGCAAAAGGATTTGTGTTTTTTATCTACCCTCTCTGTCTGTACACCGTGAACCATGCCGCTTCCCTTCCCCTTGGGGGCTGATGGGAGTGGAGTTTAGCCAGGCTGGGATTTAAGGAGACCTGGTGTGGTGATGTGAGGCTGCCCAGGCTGGGAGCCAGAGAGAACCCCAGGGTTACACAGCCTCCATAAACAATCCTCTTGTCTCTGTGTAACGGGGTTCGTCTCCTCTCTGCCAAGAGCCACGCTGCGGACAGTAGCCCTGATTGACCTCTAGCCAGGACTTGCTAGGAGCTGAGGGAGAAAAGCAAATGAGCAATCGCAGCCGTGAGACGACGCCCGTACTGGACTCCAACCCCCCTGCGTGACTCATCCCCGGTCGATCGCACTCCCCAGGCTGGCAGCTGGGAGCATCGCACAATCCCTCAGTTGTGTCCAAAGCGACAACTTCCAGCTGCCTGGCTCGTTGGCCGGCCTCGCTCCAGCGAGTTTATGGCCCTCGTGTCTGGCTCCAGCATGCATGGCACTGAGCTCTCCCCTCCCAGCTCTTGGGATTTCAGGGCCCGATCCTGGGAGATTCTGAGGGTCCGTTGATTTCAATGCTCAGCGCTTCCCAGGATCGGGCGGGATGTTTTTAACAAGCCAAGAGACACCAGCGATGATGAAAGCTTTGTCCTGGCACTGACACACATGCTCCAGGCATAACCTCTCCAGTCTCCCCAGAATCTAGCAGGCAACTAGGGTGCAGGCCAGGAATGGGATCCGCTGCCACTGTCCTATCTGGACAGACGAGAAAACTCAGGCCAAATCCTCATCCCAGGGGGAGTCGCCGGGAAAACTCCTACTGACGCCAGCGGGGGAAGGACTGGACGGACCTTCAGACAACTCAGCAGATAGGGAGTTGCCCGGAAGGTCCCACCTTGGTTTTATTTATGACGACATTGGAGAGGAAGGGCCGTCATACGGCTCAGCCTTCAGCCCTGCCACTCGCTCCCTGTGTGACTTCGGACAAGTCACTTAGAGTGAAGTCAATGGCAAAGCCCCCATTGACTTGAAGGGGGCCCGGATTTCGTCCCTTGGCTCTCAGTGCTTCAATTCCCTGTCTGTAAAATGAAGACAAAAAAGGTCTCTCTGTGCCCCCCTTGCCCTGTCTAGACTGTGAGCTCTTTGAGGCAGCGATGGTATTTTACACGTGTATGTACAGCACCTAGCACAGCGAGGCCCCGATATCATGTGAAGCCATAGTACTGCTGTTAACAGACGGTTTATAAGGCTGTTCGTTACCATCGTTCATACCTGGCTGTTATTAGCCATTTTGTCTCCCAGCCCGCATAGCTCTCTGGTTTATTGGAAGCACTCGTGACCGAGGAGCTGGGTTAATCACAAGGTGACTAGTGTATCTACCTCCACGCACAGCCACGGGCACTTGTCACGTGCCGGGCATGTGGTTCTGAAAGCCGCCGGAAGCGGCTGAGATGCCGTCGCTCGGACAGTCACTGCGGCTTGTTTCTGTAGCAAATGCGGCTCAGCGGGGCCCAAAATTCCCACAGCAGGCTTCCGCCACGTGCAGTCTGGCTCCACTCCCTCCTGCTTCCCAAACAGCCAGTCCTGACTCCGAACTCGCACTGATGGACACCGGGCGTGACCCTCCCCCCCCACAGCCATCAGGCCTGGCCTACCATGGACGGGCGCCTTAGGGACCACTTAGCCCTTGGCTCGTTCTTCCTCGGTTGAATCTGGAGGGAGGGGGTATAGCCAGGAAGCGTGATCCCCGGGATGGCCTCCTGAAGCAAGAAGGCTGCTTGAATTTGTGCTGGGAACCAAACAAACCCTCTGCTCCCATGAGAACTAGGGTGTGCATGTGGCACACAGCCCCCTTTCATAGAATCATAGAATATCAGGGTTGGAAGGGACCTGAGGAGGTCATCTAGTCCAACCTCCTGCTCAAAGCAGGACCAATTTGCGTCCAGCGGGGCCAGGCTGAACCCAGGGGAGTACAGTGCCAAGGCGATTCAAGTTTCCATTCATCCCCTGTGCAATGGGACCTTGCAAGCTCTCCGGGACAGGAACAATCCTTGACTGTCGCTCGAGCTGCTCCTGTGTATAAAGAAAGAACCTGTAACCACGCTCCCCTACAAACTTCCTGTTAAGGTGCAGGCACTTCTGGGGTTTCTGTCCTCCTCCCAGCCGGTTAAGAGTTAAAAGGGAATCCCCCTCCCCCCATATGTTGGAATGCAAACTCAAATCACTGTCACTCTGCAATGCCATCCTTTATGCAAAGCATCGAAAACATTCCTCGCAGAGCACCGGGTTACACACGTGACTCCAACATGCGTGATGAGCGGTCTCCGCAGTGACACTTGCTCTTTTCCCGTGAGCTCTCTCCCAGCATGATCTGGGCGTAAGTGGTTGAAAAACACGGCGACGCAGCTAACCTGGTGTCTAAAGACACTTGGATAATTGGCTGAGATGTGGAATCGTACGACCCGAGCCTTGGGTGTCCGCAGCGTGTCTCAGAAACCAGCCCTCAACAGAGCGCCGGGAATGCTGCCTTCCGTATGCTTGGCTAATCAGAGATTTGCGGAATGAGCCGATGGGTGCCAGGAATCACCAGAAAAAGGCACCATCACCATCCAGCTAAAATGGGAATATTTTAGCTCCAGTGACAAATTAGCCAGTTTGTGACGAGTCTCTGCCTTCCTCAGGGCATCGCTACGGGTGAGAGTTATGGTGGTCTAGGGGCCTTCTTTGGGAGGCCCAACCGCAGCTCAGCACTTCCTGCATTTCTAACTCCCACCAGATCTCACCTTCCAGGTGTGAGGCTGATCGATTATAGCGATGGGGCCAAAATCCAGTTTGAAATGGAAACTCCATTGCAGCCGTAGGGCCCAATCCTGCAAATACCAGGCCCTTGCTTCACTTCACTTCCAAGAATACTCGCGGTAGGGAAGTGAAGCACATGCCTACGGGTTTGCAGAATCAGGGCTTTAATATGCATCGGGCTTAATTCTCCATTGCCCCCGGACTCGGTTACAGATCAGGGGACTCCAGCGTGGAGTTTACTCCAGATTTACCCTGGTATAATCAACCTTAATCTTATCCCACTCCACATTAGCCAGGATCGCATTCCCACCACAAAAAATAGATACATGATTCCCTGCCTACGCCCACCAGCACACAACGGTGACCTTGCTGATTTTGGTAGTGCTTTCCACAGATGTAAATGATAATGCAGGATGCAAAGCAGAGGAGTACATAGCCTTGGGGGTCTGATCCTGCATGCAACTAAGTCAGTGGAAATCGAGGCAAATGGGAACCTTTCCATGTATTTCAACCGGGGGAGGGATAGCTCCGTGGTTTGAGCATTGGCCTGCTAAATTTCAGGGTTGTGAGTTCAATCCTTGAGGGGGCCACTTAGGGATCTGGGGCGAAATCAGTACTTGGTCCTGCTAGTGAAGGCAGGGGGCTGGACTCAATGGCCTTTCAAGGTCCCTTCCAGTTCTAGGAGATGGGATATTTCCTTTAATTTATTTTATTTAAATTCCTACTTGCCCTACACCACCTGTCGCCACTTGCCTCTGTGCAAAGCGGCTGTAAAACACTCTCCGATCGGAACAGCAGGGCAGGGGCCTGAGGCTCACAGAGCGCAATGGGATCAGGCCCCTCGTTGTTAGCTAGTTTCACTGGGGTGGAGGGGTGTCAGAAGACAGACACCCCCGTCCTTCTGCCGTCGTTTCTTGGTCATCACAAACTCTTTGCATCCGACAGGCTGGAGAGCGACAGACTTAGCACTGGGCTAGTCACAGTTCACATTACGGATATTTCACTAATATGCTTTGGAATCCCCGGGGGAAATGTGCCATCAAAGGTCAGCCCTGGTAATGATAAGCCAGATTCTGATCTCAGTTACAGCTTGGGTGAAGCCGGAGTGGAGTTACTCCAGTTTTACACTGGGGCAGCAGATCCTAATTTTATCCCACTCCGCATTAGCCGGGCTCGCATCCCCACCACAAAAGGGAGAAAGTAGCCAGCATATTTGCAGGCATCGTTTTCATCCTACACCCACACGCGGAGAAATCATTCCACCGTAGTGGAAAGGTCAAGAGTCCTCCTTTTTGTCATCTCTTGCCTTTCACTCACATATCCGGGTTTTGACAGCTTTACAAGAATCACAGAGGACGCAGATTTCAACTCCGAATCTTGCTTTGCAAGCTGCCTTTGCTGAACCTTTATGCTTCGGTGCTTGGCAGCGATTTAGGAAGCCCCGAATATACAGTCCCCAGTTAATTTGTGAGCTAATGGGACCCAAGAGTGGTATTTTGAATTTCAATCGTATTTTTTCAAAATGTGAGTTCAACTGCAAAGTAAGAGGAGGGTATTTAGCCTCGTGGAGCTGTCATTGGGGAAAAAAATTCACACACACCGAAAAAATGAAGACGACAGCGAAATCATTTGAAACAGGTTTTTGTTTTTTTCAACTTTCACTGGTTTTCAAAACTACAAAAAAATAATAATAATAATAAAACCCCAAGGAGTTAACAATGTTGCATTCGAAAAAGGTCCCAAAACAAAGCCATGCTTTTGTTTTACCTTTTCTTCCTTCAATATAGTGTCAATAAATAAGTAGATTTAATTAAATGAAAGAAACGCCCAGTTCATGGATGAGGAGATCTCAGGCATTTAAAAACAAACCACAAAAAGAACGTGTTTTTCCCAATTACAAAACACTTGATTTACAAAAGGATCCATGCTTGAGGTCCGAAAATAGAAACAGACAGGCACGTTCATTAGCATGCAGTCTTGGCTTTAAGACCCAAAGAGCACCCCACTTTCCCTGCCCCCACAAACATTTCATTGAATTGGCTTGCACACCACATTTCACTTGTTTGGTTTTTTAAAAAAAGCCTTAAGAAACAGGTAACAGTATCCAAAAAGATTCCAAACCTTCACTTTGTTTTTGCAAGTTTTCATGCAAAACGTCAAACATTTCGGCATGCAACATTAGGATGACAATTTTATTTTTGTGCTTCACACAGAGCCGGAAAGATGTCTCCGTCCCTTTCGCCAGCACGTATTTCATTCAGCACAGGAGGGTTGATTTACCCTGTACACCAGCAGGTTGCAAGAAGTCCGGATTCCACACCCGGCCCCCCCATGTGCATGGGATTGCACCTCTCGACCGGAATTCCATACCGTTCGCTTGCCTACAGACTCCCGGGATCCTCTCAGTACAGCCCCATGATGGCAGCTCCCACGTCCTTGGACGGTCTGCGGTCCTTGACCAAAAAGTTAATCATGCTCTCCGACTTGATGAGCAAGTTGCAGCCCAAAAAGAAGATCCCGAACACCACAGTCAAGGAGAGGATGCAGAGTACAGCAATCTGGACCACCCGCGTAATGTAGAGGCTCCTCTCATCGGGCAGCAGGATGGACGACCCGCCATCGCTGGCCACCACCGAGCTGGTGCCGTTGCAACAACCCATCAAAGTGCCCAAGTCCTGGGTCCTGTTGGAATAAACTCCTTGCTCCATGACAGTCTGGTTGAAAAAGGTCCCGTTCATTTTGCTGTTTTAATCCAGAATCTCCACCCAAGGGGGGAGAGAGAAAAGCCACTCCTGGTTTGGAGCCAAGACAGGGGCTGGGGTAGGTCCGTCACTACCTCACTCTCCTCACCACGAAGCGTCAGGTACTGGAGAAACTTCCTCGAGGCAGCAAGCAACTAGGCAGCCAATTTGTGTAGCTGAGAGATGTCTCACTCACTGATTCCTCTGTGCAAGGATATTCTAAACCTGAGCCCCCAAACAGAGCAGAGAGAGAAGGCAAGGGGTGCACAGGGAGGGGAAATCTACAAGCAAAGAAGCAGGAGAATGCAATTTACCCTGTCCTCAGTCCCCCCAAATCCCTAGTCTCCCCCAGTGCTCTAGGAAAGCGAAGCAGAGATGCACATTCCCAGTCGTGAAATTAACACAGACAGAAGAGGCTGAATCCTGCAGGCTGGGAACTGAACAAATGCAAGTTCCAAGCGAAAGTCTATGCGGTGTTAAAAAATCATCGCTTGTCAACTCCACCCTCTCTGGTCCCCCAGGACCGCCTCCCCCCCACTCACTGCTGCCCCAACCCACTCCTGACACCCTGCCTCCAGATCAATGATGCCCCCCGACCCACTCCTAGCCCCCACCATGCCCGCTCATCGCTAACCTCCCCCACTCCTGACTGCCCAGAGCGGGCTGGCCTCTGCCTGGTCCTGACACACATGCCTATTGCTGGGTACGGCTGTCTCCCACCCATCCCTAGACAAGGGATGGGTGGGAGACAGCCGTACCCAGCAATAGGCATGTGTGTCAGGACCAGTCCTGACCCCATCCCCACTCACTGCTGCCCGCTCATCCACTCTGGACTCCCCCCAGGTCAGTGCTGCCCCGCTCACATCCCCCCCTCCCCCGTTCAGTGCCATCCCACCCATTTCTGGACCCCCAGCCCATGGGCTGTGCCCCCCAGGTATCCCCCACTGGGTCTCCCATGCTTTGAAAAACAACCTGCTGGGAATGTTAAGGCTGCCAAGCTGAGTGCTCAGAAGTTAGGAGGGGGCACAATGAAGGTTGCTCCGCCCCCTCATGCACATACCCTTAGCTCTGCCCCCTTGGGCATGCGCATTATACCAGCCTTAACCACATGCCCACTTGCTACTTTGTTCACAGGACCCTCGCCCCGTCCAATTCCCAGGATGGACTGGGGAGACAGGGAGCTGAGACCAGCAGGGGCTGAGGAGAGCAGAAGGCAGAGGGAAGAAGTGGGCTGACCAGGGGATGGAGGAGAGCAGATAGCGTTCTGAAGAGGTGGGGAATGGAAGAAGAATTTTCAGGTGAGTCCTAGCAATGCAAGATCCCTTCCCTCACTCCCCTGGCTGGGAAAGCAGCTTCGAAGTGGGCGGTTGCTACTCCCTATCTCCAGACCCCATCCCCATGAGGTCCCCCACACAAAATAGTCCTGCCAGGAGTGGAGGGGGCTCCTGCTCTGGGCTGTTATTTTGGGGGGATGCATTGGCCCACTGGCTGGACTCTGCCGCTCCGTCATTCTTGTTAGGGGCCTCCTATGTCTGACCTGCCGCAGGAGAGGACGAATGGCTGGGACAGACCAGCTGCGGACCGGGGTTCAGAGAGTGCTCCCCACCCCCCGAAATCCATGTAGGGACCAAACCCAGAGGGAGCTGATGCGGATGCTGGGGGCAGAGGTGAGAGCAGGGCCAGCCATTGTCTGTAGCCTGATTTTATTATAACCTTCCTAGGGCTGGCGCGTCACGTCCATCCCCTGGGGAGGGGGGAATCAGCGGGTTGGTTACCAGTCGCTCTGTAAACTCAATCCCTCAGCAGACAGACCCACCAGCGCAGGGTTAATCTCCACAGTCTGTGCTTTGCATCCTACAGCCCTTTGATCTTCCATCCCGTCTTCCCGCTGAGCCTTGGGAATTCCTTTACAAAGATGACTCACGCCTCTCAGGACCTGAGCTATTATCCCCGTCTTATAGATATGGAAACCAAGGGGACGTCTACACAGTAAAACAAGACCCACGGGAGTGAGTCTCAGAACCTGGGTCAACTAGGTCACTCAGGCTTGTGCTACTGGGCTAGAAACAGCGGTGTAGACGTTCCCCTTCAGGGACCTGCCCATCACGCTGGGATTCAGAGCCCGGGCTTCAGCCTGAGCCGGAATGTCTACACTGCTCTTTTCAGCCCCATAGAACAGGCCTTGAGTCTGAGACTCGCTGGCGCAGTTTGGGTTTTGCAGTGTAGGCGTACCCTAAGGCACAGAGCAGTTTAAAATTAATGGAGATATCCCATCTCCTAGAACTGGAAGGGACCTTGAAAGGTCATTGAGTCCAGCCCCCTGCCTTCACTAGCAGGACCAAGTACTGATTTTTGCCCCAGATCCCCAAGTGGCCCCCTCAAGGATTGAACTCACAACCCGGGGTTTAGCAGGCCAATGTTCAAACCACTGAGCTATCCCTCCCCCTAGGCCAAACTGCAGCCACTGATTTGGGATGTCTCTGATTTTTAGGTACCCAACTTGGGTCACCTTGGGGTCCCCATCCGGGCATCCAAAAATGGAGAGACCCACCCCCAAATCACTGCCCACTTCGGGAAATTTCAGCCTAAGCAACTGGCTCCAAGGCCACGCTGTGAGTAGAATAGAAACCAGGGGCTGCGTTCCCCACTGCCCTGCCCCCGGTGCTATCATTTACACTGCACAAAGTGCTACCCAATCAGACTGAGAGCGTTTGACGCGGGTGCCAATTGTCGCGCAAGGTGCAGGACGACTGAGAATCCGGAGATTCCTGGCTCCCTAACCACTGCTCTGACTCTGAAAAGCACACTCCCCCCTAGACCAAGGACTAGAAACCAGGACTCCCCATTGTCAGACCTCTCTCTACCAACCCGGCGACACTTTCTGTTCGCAGGCGGCCCCCCCTCGCTGTCTGATCTCAGCTGGCTGGTTAGCATTAGCCTATTAGCTAACGGTGAACACGCTGGGGCACCATAAAAGGGGAGAACCCTTCTAGAGCTGTCGCTGGCTGGCTTTGTCGTGGTTTCTTTTTTATTTGCTTGGGGTTGGCAGACAAGCCTCTCTCCTTATTGTTACTATAATTATTGGCTGGTTCTGCCGTGTGCGGAATGCAGAAGGCTATCGGAGCTGTGGGCTTTAGAATAGGCTTAAATGGAGATTAATAGCAGGAGGGGTGTTGAGAGGGGACTGAAGATGACTGGCTGAGGGAGGGTGAACAGTAACTTTGCAGCAAGGTGGGACAGGACTAAGGGGGAAGGTTTCCTTTCCTTTTAAGGGTGACTTGTAACCCGGAAAGGTATGGGACTCGTGCCCATTTTTGCCTTTTTGTGGCAGATAAAGAAGGCCTGAAAGTTTTAAAAAGCGTATTTTTTAATTGCTTGTTTTTTAACATTCGCTATTCAGGCCTTTCCCTGAAGACCTGCCCGCCGGGGAACGTGTAAGGGTATGACCAGCCCTGGGGGAAGAACTGATTTTTCCCTTCGCTGACCATCCCAAAGCAAACCAGCCCATGGTTTGGAGTTGGATGTTCAACCCCAGCCCAAAACGTTTCATGTCGTTCGTAGGGGGGTTCGCTTTTAAATGACAGGGAGGTAAATTTCTAAACAAAAAGTTGTTCTGATGTGAAGATGTAGAAACAAAACATTTTGATTTTTTCCGATTTTTTTTTTTTAAGTGGGTTTTTTTTTTTCCTGTTGAAACAATTTAGCAAATTCAACACAAATTCACAGAACGTTTCGGTCAACCCAGGTTTGCGTTTTTCAGCGAAGAAACGGTTCAGATGAAGAGTGGCGCCCAGCTCTAGTTAGGATATCACACGTACGCAGGGAAGTTAAAAAGTTTCCTTTCCAGGGTTTAGGCACATGTTTACATTTACATGAGAGCAAAGTCCCATCTGCTTAACTGGGGCTACTCACAGCCATACCGAATGCCGGATTCAGGCCCTTTATTCCAACTCTTCGGGAGGAAAGCTACGTTGGGGAAATACCAAACTCTGAAAGCTCCTGCTATGCATCTCTGAGTCTTCCAAGGAGTCCTCCAATCAAAGCAGGAAAGCCCAGTTTGGGCCTTCCAGACAGAAATAAAATCTTTTAAAAATCCCAACCAGTCTGCCAGGCCTTCCCCCATCCATCGTTCAGAAGCAAAAAAGAGGCACAAACCCTTTTTGCAGGCCACCTTTAAAGTGCCTAAGGAGGGAGTGTTTTTAAAGTTCATGGCAAAGTGGTTAATCTCAGAGCCTGGTAAGCAATGCAGAGCGAGAACCTTTTTGGGGGTTTTTTTTTAATACGTTGATGTTAGGCTAAAAAATGCTTCCTGTGCTGGTATCCTTCCAGCTATCCTTTTTAAAATAAAATAAAATAAAAAGAGTCCCTAAGGAAGCAGGAGCTTCAGCCCCTAAAAGTTGAATCCAAAGTTTTCTTGATTGCATCCAATCCAATGACAGGAGTTTGCAAGCCTGGAATTGTTACCATGGTGCAAAAACATCCCCCGGCTTCAGAGAAGGGAAGCAAGGTCAAGTGCTATCCTGCAGAGTCTCCCATCCATACTCCACATCAGGATTTTGGAGCAGCCAAAGCAGGGACAGCTCCCGCAGAAACTGGCCCTGGCCCAGATCCTGAAAGGTATTTAATCTCCTCACTGGGCCCTACTGTTATTCCATGGGATTCACCCTGAGGGCCCATAAACACCTTGACAGGACAGGTGAGAGTTGAAAGCTTCAGGACGGTAAGGGCAAAGACCGGCCATTGGTTATTACTACATTTTGTAGTGAACAGGCTAGACTGTATGTGCACCACTGCCCCCCACTGGATGGAATCAGTAATGCTCAACTGCATATCATAAGCCCTATATTGCTAACACTTAGTGGAGATTCTCCTTTAGCTCAAGTGACTTTTGGAGCAGGACTGGGCGGGGAATGGGCTTTCGGAGCAGAAGGACCTGAGGTCTATCCCTGCTACTGATTGGTCATGGTGGCATTAGAGACATCTTGACGCCAGTTGCCACCCGTCTCCGGTAATGCGTTGCCAGTTATGATTGCTGTTATTTTTAAATGTGCTTGCGACGAGTTCCAGCTTGACAACCCGGGAGCCTGGAGGCCTCTAGTTCTCCAGAGATCAGGGACAGCGTGAGCAGCAGCAGTGCAAACTCCCAGCACCCTGCGCCACCCGATGTGTCTCCTCAATCCTTCTCATCCTCATGACCCACCCATTCTTTGGCCTCCGTGCTGGGCCTGCCATACTGGTGGCAACATTCTATAAACTGGAAGCCCGCCAGGAACAAGGCGGCCTCCCGCACAGGGGCCAGGAGGCCTGGGGCCAGTCAGCCCTGTCCTGAGCTGGGTGTTGGGCTTAAAAGGAAGGATGCCCTGCGGAGCAGAGGGCCAGAGCAGTGCACCAGGCAGGCAGGGGTGCGTGGCAGGCTCCAGGCAGGAAGGCTGAGGAAGACCAAGGAGCAAACTAGAGGCTCCCATACGAGGAGGGGCTGAGGGCAGGGAGGGAAAGGAGCATGGGCTGGGGGAAAGCTGAGCCCAGAGAGTGGGCAGAAGAGTGTTTGAATCTGAGGAGAGAGGACAGACCCCTGGGGAAAGACAGGGCCGGGCCCGATTGATTAGTGGGGCAAAGGCTTTGTGTTTTGCTTGCTTTGGATTTGGATACCCCGGAGGGGGGAGTTTTGATAATGACTGAGGGCCCAAGTCACTGCAGCAAAGCACCTCTCCAGTGGGAGAAGGCTGAAGATGGGTGTGGGGAAACTGAGGCAGGAGTGCTGCCGTGCTGGGTGTTGCTGTGGGGGGCAGTGCTCTGGGATGGTGAGCCTCGTAACACTGTCTCCATAGGCACCTGACTAAGACCAGCTCATTCCAGACCACAAAATAGCAAGCCCTGCTGGTCACTGCCACTCTGAGCAGCATTTGACCCAGGGCTAATGGGAGGGGGAGAGACATTGTACATGGGCCCTGAACTCAGGGGGGGCCTAACATGCCTGTAACTGGGGTGATATGGGCGGGGGCAGGGCCCCAAATGTCTCTCAACAGGACTGCTTTGACCCTGTCTACTAGTACCAGTCCCATGGGCCAGCCAGTCCTCCAACGGTGAGCGGAGGGTGGATGTACAAGGTGGAATTTCCTGAGTTGTGCAGAAGTTTTGTTCATTCCAGCATTTTGGGTGTGACCGTCAGGGTTTATCAGGGATCATTCCCCCCAAGAAGCTAACCTGATATGAAAATCCTCTGGCACCGATCCCTGGAGCTGAGGAAGGATCGAGTTCCTGCGAGCTCACTGGCTCTCCCTGAGGCTGGCAAAGTCTGGGAAGTTCCGGTCATAGATCTCAAGATTAGAATGAACCATTATGAGGAGACTCACCAAGGTGCTGCAGGGAGTCACTGGCACAGCTGGGAAAAGAACCCAGGAGTCCTGACTCACCAGCCCATGCTATAGTCACAAGACCAGCCTTCCCCACCACAAAGGCCTGTATTCAGCTGTTCGGGGTCTTTTTATTGCCCTCTATCAAGGCACTGCTGCTCCCCAGAGGCTCTGAGGCTGGCCGGCCGGGGAGACACAAAACCACAGTTACTTTCCCTAATACAAGGGAAGGAGGCCAGAGAGGTTTAGTATACGGCACCAGCCCGGATTTAATGGTACACTGCCCTCCTGCAGCACCTGCTGTCCCAGCCGTGGATCAAGACCCTATAGTGTTGGGAGCTGCACAAACACAGAACAAAAAGACAGTCTCTGCCCCAAAGAGCTGACAGTATCAGTAATTGAACTAAGGAAAGGGCACTGGCTTAAGAGTCTAGAGACCTGGGTTCTGTTCCTGGCTCTGCCACTGACCTACAGCATGACCTTAGGCAAGTCACTTCACCTTCCCGTGCCTCAGTTTCCCTGCCTCTTGTCTATTTCGATTGGAAGCAATCTGAGGCAGGAGCCATCTCTCATTACCTGTTGGTAGCGCGCCTGGCTTCTGGAGCCGATGCCTGCGTTGCAATCACTAGGCCGTACTTCCTCCCAGAAGGGGAGGTCTTGGGAGCTGTTCCTGCTCATCTCTGCCACCCACCTGTGACGGGGCATCAGGAGCTGGTGCAACAGGGCTAAGAAGAGCAAACTTCAGACAGATAAGGTACATCCCAACTGGTCAGGGCCCTGCCCCTTATTGCCAGCCTAGTGCTGGAGCAAGGACCCCTGAGCCCAGCCAGAGCCGTGCATCGGATGGCAGAGAACCAACCCCCCCCAATATACCTGCACCCAACTAGACACCCTGGGCAGCCCAGAGCGGAGACCCCCCCACCCCAGCGTGGAGATCTCTTAGCAAAGCCCACCTCACCCAGAGGCTCCCTGGGCCCGGCCGCACTGGGGGGTCAGTCCCGGGCGTGGAAGGACTGTCTCTGCAGGATCACATAATGCAGCAAATAACCCTCCGTTCATTTCACTCCCAATTTAAGAAACTTTTGCCCCCTCTAGCGGCTGCAGTCTGGCAGTAGCCGTCCTTGTGTCTCTTTGCCAGGGAGTTTTATGGTCCGCTTTGTGGGGCACCAGCTCTGGCCAGATGCTTTGTAGGCCAGGGGTGACCTGGTGCGGTGGGGTCGGAGTCTCTTGTCTGAATGGGGCAGGGGGGAAGAGACGGCTCCAAGTCCCGCACAGCTCCTGAGGGCAGGGGAAGGCCTCACGCCACCCTTGAGTCGCCTCTTCTAGGTGTGCGCTAGGGAGCACTCGGGGTGCGGGAGGCTATGCAGCAGGGGGCAGGGACGACGAGGGGGGGGAAGCCGGTACAAATCACTGGGGTCTGGAAGGGGGCCCTGGGCCCGGCTTCCCCCCCACACCCCTTGTCGGCCCTGTTTAGCCGGTCCGCCCTTGCTGGGGGGCCCGAAAAAAATTTTCACCGGGGCCCGAACCCGCTCTCGGCAGCCCTGGCAGGGGGTCCGGGAAGGGTGAGGTAAATGCAGAGGGAGGCCAATCCAATCAAGGCACACTCTGCACACGTCCCCGTAACCCCTCCGAACGAATAACTCTGCATAAGGAGAGGAAGTGCCAAGTAACCCACTGCACGGTGGGTGTGATAGAGTCTCTGGAGTCCTTGGAGCAAGGCTGGAGCTATTTTCTAATGGATACACTCTAGTTCACTCTGGCTGGATGCAGGGATCACTGGCTGAGTGTTTCTGGCCCATGCTAGGCAGGAGGTTGGTTCAGTCCCTGGGGTCCCAGCCAAGAGGGCAGTTGTCAGATGGGCAGAGCCATTCCGCACCAGTGAGTCAAATAGGAACACAGCCTTGCACACTGGTCCAGGGCAGGTTTCAGGAAGGGAAATGGAGCGTGACCAAATCAGGAAGAGGAGGGGGATGAGGCATTTCTAGAATAAACAATAGAAAGATCCAAAACACGAGCAGGGCCGGCTCCAGCTTTTTTGCCGCCCCAAGCGGCGAAGGGGGGAAAAAACCGATTGAGCTGCCACCGAAGTGCTGCCAAGGAGGAAGAGAGGGAGTGAAGGACCCCCCCGCCGCCGAATTGCCACCGAAGACCCGGCCAATAGCAGATGGAGTGCCGCCCCTTTCTACTGGCCGCCCCAGGCACCTGCTTCCTTCGCTGGTGCCTGGAGCCGGCCCTGAACACAAGTCCTCATAGGACCGGGGGACTTTAACTACCCAGGCATCTTTTGGAAAAGTTACACGGCAAAACAGAATTCCCAGTAAGCTCTTGGAATGTCCCGGGGACAGCTTTTTGTTTCAGAAAGTGGAGGAAGTCACCGTTTTAGACTAACCGGAGGAATCGGTAGTGACTCTGCAAAAAGAACAGGAGTATTTGTGGCACCTTAGACAATTTGGGTGCAAGTGCTCACGATAGATTTCATGATTCTATGGACAGGAAGGTGTGAAAGCAGCAGACTAAGGCCAAAGGACTTCCAAAAAACCAGACGTTAGCAAGCGCTGAGAACTTGCAGGTGAAGTCCCATGGGAAGGAAACTGAAGGGGAAAAGGAGTTCAGGAGAGCTGGCAGCTTCTCAAGCAGACAATATAAAGGCACAAGTGCAAACTATCCCCAAGCGAAGGAAAGATTGGAAGAATATGAAGTGGCCAGTATGGCTCTATCCGGAGCTCTTTAATGACCTGAAAATCAGAAAGGACTCCTACAAAAAGTGGAAACATGGACAAATTGCTAAGGAGGAGCACAAAAGACCAGCAGAAGCGCGCAGGGACAAACTCAGAAAGGCAACGGCACAAAATGAGTTACACTAGCAAGGGAGATAAAAGGCAAGAAGAGGTTCTCTTAGCATTAGCAGCAAGAGAAAGACAAAGGAAAGTGTAGATCCTCTACTTAATGGGGAAAGAGAGCTAGTAACTGGTGACATCAAGAAGGCGGAGGGCTTTAATGCCTATTTTGCTTCGGTCTTCACTAAAAAGATTAATGACCAGATAGTCAACAAAATGAATATTAACAACAAGGGGGAAGGAACGCAAAATAGGTAAAGAACCGGCTAAAGAATATTTAGATATGTTAGAGGTATTCAAGTCAGCAGGGACTGATGAAATTCACCCTAAGTACATAAGGAATTAGCTAAAGCAATCTCGGACCCATTAGCAATTATCTTCAAGAACTCCTGGAGGATGGGTGAGGTCCCAGAGGAGTAGAGAAGGGCAAATCTAGGACCTCTCTTTAAAAGAGGGGACAAAGAAGACCCAGAGAATTATAGACCATCAGCCTGACTTTGATACCTGGAAAGATACTGGAACAAATTATTAAACAATTTGTGAGCATCTAAAAGATAATAAGATTAAAATAGTGAAGAACAAACCATGCCAAACCAACCTAATTTCCTTCTTTGACAGGTTTCTAGCCTAGCAGATGGAGGGAAGCAGTAGACGTGATATAACTTGATTTTAAGAAGGGTTTTGACACAGTTCCACATGACATTCTCATAAACAAATTACGGAAATGCGGTCTAGATGAAATTACAATGAGGTGGGTGCACAACTGGTTGAAGGACTGTACTCAGAGACTAGTTATCAATGTTTTGCTGTCAGCCTGGGAAGTGGATCTAGTGTGGTCCCACAGGGGTCAGTCCTGGGTCCGGTACTATTCAATATTTTCATTTAATGATTTGGATGATGGAGCGGAGAGCATGCTGATCAAATTTGCAGATGACGCCAAGCTGGGAGGGGTTGCAAGACTTTGGAGGACAGGCTTAGAATTCAAAACGACCTTGACAAATTGGAGAACTGGTCTGAGTTCAACAAGATGAAATTCAGTAAAAACAAGCGCAAAGTTCTTCACTTAGGAAGGAAAAATCAAATGGACAACTACAAAATGGGTAACAAGTGGCTAGGCGATCGTCCTGCTGACAAGGATCTGGGGGCTATAGTAGATCACAAATTGAACATGAATCAACAGTGTGATGCATTGCAAAAAAAGCTAACATCATTCTGGGCTGTATTAACAGGAGTGTCATACGTAAGACACGGAAGGTCATTGTCCTGCTCTATTCGACAGTGGTGAGGCCCCAGCTGAAGTTCTGCATCCAGTTCTGGGTGCCACGCTAGGAAAGATGTGAAGAGAGGCCAGAAAAGAGCAGCAAAAAATGATAAAAGGGTTAGAAAATCTGACCTCTGAGGAAAGGTTAAAAAAAACGGGCATGAGTCTTGAGTAAAGACGGAGAGGGGGAACCTGATAAGTCTTTGAATATGTTAAGGAATGTTACAAAAAGGACAGTGATCAATTCTCCATCTCCACTGAAGGTAAGACAAGAAGCAATGGGCTTAACCTGCAGCAAGGGAGATTTAGATGAGATATTAGGAAAAATTTTCCCACTCTCAGGATAGTCGAGCTCTGGAGGTTGTGGAATCCCGTCATTCAAGGTTTTTAAGAACAGGCTGGACAAACCCCTGTCAGGGATGGGCTACGTTTATTGGTCCTGCCTCAGTGCAGGGGGCTGGACTGGATGACCTCTCAAGGTCCCTTCCAGCCCCACATTTCTGATTCTGTGACCGCAGAGGGGACTGGGAAGCTGAATAAAGATGGGCCACGACACCAAACTGCCCTTTACAGGACATCCCCCAGCTCTTCAAAGAGAGGGAGTTGGGGTCTTTAAGGCCTCAGTGGGGCATCTCAGCCTAAAGACCATCTCCATAAACACCAGCCAGTCAACACGATTAAAGTCTTTACAGTGTTACTGTTGTGGGTAGCAACAGAGGGTCCTGTGGCACCTTTAAGACTAACAGAAGTATTGGGAGCATAAGCTTTCATGGGTAAGAACCTCACTTCTTCAGATGCAAGTAATGGAAATCTCCAGAGGCAGGTATAAATCAGTATGGAGATAACGAGGTTAGTTCAATCAGGGAGGGTGAGGTGCTCTGCTAGCAGTTGAGGTGTGAACACCAAGGGAGGAGAAACTGCTTCTGTAGTTGGATAGCCATTCACAGTCTTTGTTTAATCCTGATCTGATGGTGTCAAATTTGCAAATGAACTGGAGCTCAGCAGTTTCTCTTTGGAGTCTGGTTCTGAAGTTTTTTTGCTGTAAGATGGCTACCTTTACATCTGCTATTGTGTGGCCAGGGAGGTTGAAGTGTTCTCCTACAGGTTTTTGTATATTGCCATTCCTGATATCTGACTTGTGTCCATTTATCCTCTTGCGGAGTGACTGTCCAGTTTGGCCAATGTACATAGCAGAGGGGCATTACTGGCATATGATGGCATATATAACACTGATGGACGTGCAGGTGAATGAGCCGGTGATGTTGTAGCTGATCTGGTTAGGTCCTGTGATGGTGTTGCTGGTGTAGATATGTGGGCAGAGTTGGCATCAAGGTTTGTTGCATGGGTTGGTTCCTGAGTTAGAGTTGTTATGGTGCAGTGCGTGGTTACTGGTGAGAATATGCTTAAGGTTGGCGGGTTGTCTGTGGGCGAGGACTGGCCTGCCTCCCAAGGTCTGTGAAAGTGAGGGATCATTGTCCAGGATGGGTTGTAGATCACTGATGATGCGTTGGAGAGGTTGTGGGTAGTGAATGTTACCGTGATACTTACAGGATTCCTGCTACTTTTCTGTGAGTGCTTGAAGCAGGGGAATTAACCGGAAATTCCATGCTAGAACAGCACTAAGGGGGTTATAATCAAGAGGACAAAAAGTTCAGTGTGAGGGCAGACACTTTTCTCAATGACTTTTTCCTGCATCTGCTCAGCAGCAGTGTGACCATGAGGACACTAGGGGGCAGCACCAGAACACCATGGAAAGGACCCGGGGACAGCTGAGGGACCCAGTGAGGGTTTTGAAAATTGATGCCCCTGGAGAGGAAGCCGGGCAGAGTCAGTCACTCACACCACTAGTGGCCTGCCGCCCTTCCCTGCTGTCCCAGGCCCGGGCCCCTTGGTAGCTCTGCCCATGCACTTTGCTTGCATCCTCCCAAGTTGTTGCAGGGTTCTGTGCACGCGAGAACGTGGGGGTGGAAAGGGGCAGGAATCGCATGAGGGAACAGGGCAGAAAGGTTTCTATAACCACTAGTCCACACTCCCTTCCAGACCCTGCACTTGAACTCAGGCCTCCTGACTCTCTATGTCCCTCTGCTGTCAGTAATTAGCTGTGAAACCCACTGGAAAACTGGATTCTATCCCTGCCTACGTTCCTGGGTGATGCCAGGCGAGTCACTTAAACCAGTGGTTACTAATGGTGTATTCCTCGTTGTCTAGGTGCCTAGCCTGAGATGGGTGGGGGGTCTGAGGTGCAGAAGTGCTGGACGCTCACAGCTGCCGCAGAAGACACGGAGCTGTGCCCCGAGCACATCACTAAAAATGCTAAGTCCTATGAAGATTCCCAGGCCTCAGTTGTCTCGAGTTGAGCACTCAAAACACTTTTGACCCTTTTGGCCTTAATCTCGCTGGGCCTAGGTTCTCCATCAGAAAAACAAGGCTAACAGTAGCCCCTCATGTGAAGAGGTTGTGAAGATAAATTCATGAATGTCTGTGATGCCCTCGGGTACTCTGGTGAACGCCCAACAGAAGCATCCGGGGGGAAATCAATCATTCTGTATTGAGTGCAGGCTTTGGAGGGGGGTGCGTTAAATAAGACCTGAGCTGCCCTTTGAATGAGCAGGATACAAAGAAATGTCAAATACCTGCCTCTTCTGTGAGCACTGTCCATGGTGTGTGCTGAGCCAGGGAGGGTCCGGTGGCAAACAAAATAGTATGCGATCGTGTCATTAAAGATTGTATCGTTGGCATGCATACGCACAAAGGGGGCCCGTTGGCATGCATATGCATAAAGGGGGCCCGTTGGCATGCATACACACAAAGAGGGCCAATGAAAGGTACCTGGGCAACCTCAGTTCTGGCACTTCCTAACTGCCAAGTGCTTGACTTGGCAACCTGAATTTTTTTGGAACCACAGTTTGTATGGAAGTGTTTTTATTACAGTAGAATCCAGAGATCCCGATCAGGGCTGGAGCGTGCTGGGTTCTGGATGGACACATAGTGAGAGACGGTCTCTGCCCTGAAGAGGTTCTCGTCCAACTAGACAAAGGGGAAGAGTGAAAATAGAGGTAAATGAAAGTGAAGTTACTTGCCCAACATCTCATAACAGGCAGCAGTAAAGTCTGGAAGAGAACCAGGGGTTCCTGGGTCCCTAATCTGGTGCACCAGCCACTCGGTCCTTGCACCTACAAACGTTCTCTGACTCTTTCTCCAGTACCCACTCCCAGCTACTTGGACCCAGGGCTGGGTTCAGTTTCCCATGCTAAGGGTGTGTGTTCGCTCAACACCACCTTTGGTCTCTTACTGTGTGTGTACAGTACCCAGCATGTGTGTCTGTGTATACAGTACCCAGCACATGTGTGTCCACAGTACCCAGCACGTGTATGTGTGTGTACACAGTACCCAGCACGTGTGTGTGTGTGTGTGTGTGTGTGTGTGTGTGTACAGTACCCAGCACGTGTGTGTGTGTGTACAGTACCCAGCACGTGTGTGTGTGTGTGTACAGTACCCAGCACGTGTGTGTGTCCACAGTACCCAGCACGTGTATGTGTGTGTCCACAGTACCCAGCACGTGTGTGTGTGTGTGTACAGTACCCAGCACGTGTGTGTGTGTGTGTGTGTACAGTACCCAGCACGTGTGTGTGTGTGTGTGTGTACAGTACCCAGCACGTGTGTGTGTGTGTGTGTACAGTACCCAGCATATGTGTGTGTACACAGTACCCAGCACGTGTGTGTGTGTGTGTGTGTGTGTGTGTATAGTACCCAGCATGTGTCTGCACAGTACCCAGCACATGTGTATGTGTGTGTACACAGTACCCAGCACATGTGTGTGTGTGTGTGTGTGTGTACAGTACCCAGTGTGTGTGTGTGTACACAGTACCCAGCACGTGTGTGTGTGTGTGTGTGTGTGTGTACAGTACCAAGCACATGTGTGTTTGTGTACAGTACCCAGCATGTGTGTGTGTGTGTGTGTGTACAGTACCCAGCATGTGTCTGCACAGTACCCAGCACGTGTGTGTGTGTGTGTGTGTGTGTGTGTGTACACAGTACCCAGCACGTGTGTGTGTGTGTGTGTGTGTGTGTACAGTACCAAGCACGTGTGTGTTTGTGTACAGTACCCAGCATGTGTGTGTGTGTGTGTGTGTGTGTACAGTACCCAGTGTGTGTGTGTGTGTACACAGTACCCAGCATGTGTGTGTGTGTGTGTGTGTGTACAGTACCCAGCATGTGTCTGCACAGTACCCAGCACGTGTGTGTGTGTGTACACAGTACCCAGCACATGAGTGTGCACAGTACCCAGCACGTGTGTGTGTGTGTGTGTGTGTGTGTGCACGTAGTACCCAGCACATGTGTGTGCACAGTACCCAGCATGTGTGTGTGTGTGTGTGTGTGTGTGTACAGTACCCAGCACGTGTGTGTGTGTGTGTGTACAGTACCCAGCACGTGTGTGTGTGTGTGTGTACAGTACCCAGCATATGTGTGTGTACACAGTACCCAGCACGTGTGTGTGTGTGTGTGTGTGTACAGTACCAAGCACATGTGTGTGTGTGTGTGTGTGTACAGTACCAAGCACATGTGTGTGTGTGTGTACAGTACCAAGCACGTGTGTGTGTGTACAGTACCAAGCACGTGTGTGTGTGTGTGTGTGTACAGTACCCAGCATGTGTCTGCACAGTACCCAGCACGTGTGTGTGTGTGTACACAGTACCCAGCACGTGTGTGTGTGTGTGTGTGTGTACGTAGTACCCAGCATGTGTCTGCACAGTACCCAGCACATGTGTATGTGTGTGTACACAGTACCCAGCACATGTGTGTGTGTGTGTACAGTACCCAGTGTGTGTGTGTGTACACAGTACCCAGCACGTGTGTGTGTGTGTGTGTGTGTGTGTGTACAGTACCAAGCACATGTGTGTTTGTGTACAGTACCCAGCATGTGTGTGTGTGTGTGTGTGTACAGTACCCAGCATGTGTCTGCACAGTACCCAGCACGTGTGTGTGTGTGTGTGTGTGTGTACACAGTACCCAGCACGTGTGTGTGTGTGTGTGTACAGTACCAAGCACGTGTGTGTTTGTGTACAGTACCCAGCATGTGTGTGTGTGTGTGTGTGTACAGTACCCAGTGTGTGTGTGTGTGTGTACACAGTACCCAGCATGTGTGTGTGTGTGTGTGTGTGTGTACAGTACCCAGCATGTGTCTGCACAGTACCCAGCACGTGTGTGTGTGTGTACACAGTACCCAGCACATGAGTGTGCACAGTACCCAGCACGTGTGTGTGTGTGTGTGTGTGTGTGCACGTAGTACCCAGCACATGTGTGTGCACAGTACCCAGCATGTGTGTGTGTGTGTGTGTGTGTGTACAGTACCCAGCACGTGTGTGTGTGTGTGTGTGTGTACAGTACCCAGCACGTGTGTGTGTGTGTGTGTACAGTACCCAGCATATGTGTGTGTACACAGTACCCAGCACGTGTGTGTGTGTGTGTGTACAGTACCAAGCACATGTGTGTGTGTGTGTGTGTACAGTACCAAGCACATGTGTGTTTGTGTACAGTACCAAGCACGTGTGTGTGTGTGTGTGTGTACAGTACCCAGCATGTGTGTGTGTGTGTGTGTGTACAGTACCCAGCATGTGTCTGCACAGTACCCAGCACGTGTGTGTGTGTGTACACAGTACCCAGCACGTGTGTGTGTGTGTGTGTGTGTGTACGTAGTACCCAGCACATGTGTGTGCACAGTACCCAGCACGTGTGTGTGTGTGTGTACACAGTACCCAGCACGTGTGTGTGTGTGTGTGTGTGTGCACGTAGTACCCAGCACATGTGTGTGCACAGTACCCAGCATGTGTGTGTGTGTGTGTACAGTACCCAGCACAACAGGGCCCTGATCCTGACTGGCCTGTAGCTGCTCCTGTAATATAACTATCGCTGATACAGACACAGTCAATTTGCCCAGCTGCAGGGGCGAGTTGGGCTCCTTTGCCGAAGAGCTGCTGTTAAATCACTCCGAAGGCTGTGGAAAGCAGGTGGTTGCGGGGCTAAGAGCTCCGATTTTCCAGCCACTCAGGTGCTGAGTTGGCATGAGGCATATCTACCAACAGCTCATCCTCACGCAAGTGCTCCTGCAGCTTGGAAAGGGGAAGGGCTGGAGGAAGAGGAAAACAGACATGTCCTTCTCTTCACCCCCTGCCTCATGTTACTGTTAGGGTAGCATCTAGCTACCTCGAGCAAGGATCGGGGGTCCCCACTGTGCTAGGTGCGGTATAGACAGAGGCAAACGGTGCCCCAGGGAGGGACACAACAGGGCAGGGCTGGGGTGGGAGAGCACAGTCGTAGACGGATTCATCGCTTGGCTCATCCAGTCTCACCTGCTGCCTAGCACGGGCCAGGGCACCTCGCCCAGTGACTCCTGCACTCAGCCCAGCAGCTCTGACTGAACTAGCCTGTATCTTTTGGAAAGAGACCTAGCTTTGATTTACAGACTGTGAGTGATGGAGCATGTCCCGGGGCCATGCGCACAGGGGCTGCTCCCTAACAGAGGAGAGGGAGCAGAGACCGGCTGTCCCAGCCCCTACTGGCCCCAAATAGCATCCTTCCAAGGGAAGGCTAAACCTGCCAGTGGCAGGGAGCTGCTGGGGGAGTGGCAGGGCCCCCCCGGGGCTGTGCAGGGGTGTTCAGTCCCTGCTCCGGAGCGCTTCCAATCTTAGTACTAGAGGTTCATTTCCTTGTGGCTTCTGGCCCCTTCCAGCCATGCTCCGAGGACTGGTAGGACTCCGGGCTCTGGGCAGATCCAAAAGGATCAGAGATTTCCCCAGATCGGACAAGCCCCCGCAAAGTTTGGATACTTTCCCACAGTCGAGCTGGGTCTGAGACCCAAAGCGTCTCTCACACCAGTGTACATCTGGAGTGACTCCACTTTGGTCAAGGAGGTAAAACTGGTGCAGCTAGGGGGAGAATCAGGCCCAAAGTTCTGAACCAGGTCTAAACTTCCTCCGCCTTTGGGACGGCTGGATCCAAACGCAGCCCCCTGCGGCCGAGCGGCTGTCCGTTCAGACCCCGAGTGGGATCCCCCCAGCATCAGGCCAGTAACTTCAGCGGAGTTACTCCTGAGTTACACCGGTGTCAGCCAGAGGAGAACTGGGGCTGTTGGGTGTTTTGCACCCCGGAGTTTGTGGGTGACTCGCAGGGTTTGGATCCAGGCTGCATCTCTAGCTCAAGCAGAGGCAGAGACTGGCTCTGGCCCCAGCGTGGCTGCAGGCCGGGGGTCACGGGGCTGGGTTTATAAGGCCCTGGGAGGAGGAAACGGAGGGAGAAGCAGGAGCGCTGGGCTGCAGGCAGACAGGCGGGGGCAGTCGCTGACTCAAAGCTGACGGCGGAGTTTCCTCCAGGCAGCCCGAGCCCTCCGCCTCATGATTCATCCCCCAAGCGGCTCAAAAGCTCCGGCAGCCCCAGCCCCGGGCTCCAGCCCTCGCCGCCTCCCCACCGCTGCGGTCCAGACGCGGAGAAGATGCGGGGGCCCCGCCTGGCTCTGCGGACCCTCGTGCTCGCGCTGTGCGCGGCGGGACTCCAGGGTAGGTTCGGACGCTGCCTGGCGGCTGGGGGTCGCGCTGGGTTACCCTGGGGCCGCGCTGGGTTACCCCGGGGCCGATGAGCGGGATGTCTCCGGAGCGGGAGGCTGCAGCGATGTCTCCATCCCGCTGTGGCCGGAGGGGATGTGTGCGCGTTGGGGGGAGAAGGTGCCTGGCTCTGTGTTTCTCTCTCCTGTTGGGGGGGTGCTGGGGCGTTAGGCGTTGGGGAGCTCTCCAGATCCGAGCCGGCCATTGCTTGCGGGGCCCCTGGGCTGCAGGAGATTGAGGTGTCCTGCCCCGAGCAGCGAGGTGTTGCAACGGCTTGGGGGCTTTTCCTGAGGCTTGCGATAGCCTGGTCCTTTTCTTCAAGCCCCCGGACTCAAGGGATTGCACGAAAGTCGCTTTTGAAAAGCCTCCCAGCTGCAGAGGATCGCTGGGAAAGGTGACCCCCCCCCCCGCCCCGAAGAGAAATCCAGCGAACCCCCGAATTGATTGTTTTTAGCATCTCATGATTTTAAAGCCAAGCGCTTGATTTTTGAAGGCTTGGAGTTGTCAGTGCCAGAGCTCCCGGGGCCCCTTTGCTTGGGCTGGTTAAAACTACCTGATAAAACACTAACGAGGTGTGTGTGTGTGTGTGTGTGTGTGACTGCACCCTCGATGTGTGTGGAAGTGTGTGGTTGGTGATGCGTGGTTGCACTGTTGGTTTGTGTGTGTGTTTGGTGTGTGTGAAAGTGTGTGGTTGGTGATGCGTGGTTGCACTGTTAGTTTGTGTGCGTTTGGTGTGTGTGAAAGTGTGTAGTTGGTGATGTGTGATTGCACTGTTGGTTTGTTTGTGTGTCTGGTGTGTGTGAAAGTGTGTAGTTGGTGATGTGTGGTTGCACTGTTAGTGTGTGTGTGTTTGGTGTGTGTGGAAGTGTGTGTTTGGTGTGTGTGGTTGCACTGTTGGTGTTAGTGTGGGTGTGGTTGGTGTGTGTGGTTGGTGATGTGTGGTTGCACTGTTGGTGTTAGTGTGGGTGTGTTTGGTGTGTGTGGAAGTGTGTGGTTGGTGATGTGTGGTTGCACTGTTGGTTTGTTTGTGTGTCTGGTGTGTGTGAAAGTGTGTAGTTGGTGATGTGTGGTTGCACTGTTAGTGTGTGTGTGTTTGGTGTGTGTGGAAGTGTGTGTTTGGTGTGTGTGGTTGCACTGTTGGTGTTAGTGTGGGTGTGGTTGGTGTGTGTGGAAGTGTGTGTTTGGTGTGTGTGGTTGCACTGTTGGTGTTAGTGTGGGTGTGTTTGGTGTGTGTGGAAGTGTGTGGTTGGTGATGTGTGGTTGCACTGTTGGTGTTAGTGTGGGTGTTTGGTGTGTGTGGTTGCACTGTTGGTGTTAGTGTGGGTGTGGTTGGTGTGTGGTGCTGTGCAATGGCAGCATTGGCAGGAGTGTGGACGTGCACTTGCCTTGCGATGGGCTGGTGTCTGGGCGTGGGTGTGTATGTTTGGGTGTGTGTCCCTGTCTAGCAGGAAGATTCCCAGCCTCTGCCCAGGAAAGAAACGTACTAGGAAATGCCCAGGGCACATCCTGCAGAGGCGGCTGAGAGCCAGGCCAAGTTTGGGATTTTCCCAGTGAAAGAAGCTAACGTCACATGAGAGCTGGATCCCAAATCCCTGAGCTGCAAAGCTGTGTGCGGAGGACTCAGCCGGGTCTCTCTTCAGCCATTCCCACGCCCCATCTCAGTCCTTCCTGCTGCTCCCCTGAGGTTACCCCCGTCCTGCCCAGGCCTGAGAGCTGAGTTTCTTGCTGCTGACTTACCCACCGGGAGGTCCTGTCCAGCAGTCCTGGGCCAGGGGAAGACTGAGCGCAGACGGGGTACATGGGGCCAGACTCAGAGAACAGGGCTATGGTGATGCAACCTGCCCCCTTTCAGCTCCTTGCATGTGTATTGCACACCAGCTGTGGTGAACGGGTGTGAGTCAGTGAGACCCGCACTTGACACATCACCTCTGATGTCTGCCCACATAGGTGTGTTTTTACCATGGGATAACAACCACTTAGGTGCTGGCCGCTGGCCGCACTTTGGTTTTACCCTGAGGTAAACTGGGCGGGGGCAGCTCCAGACAGCGAGTTCACCGCTGGCCTTGCCTGGCTACCATGCAATAAAATTACCCGGGCCTTGTCTCTACTGAGGATTTTACAGTGAGAAAACTCTTGCACATTGATTATTTGGCTGTAATAAAACCCCCTTGGTGTAAGGGAATCCATAGCCGGAGCCTAGGGGTAAGTCTGGATGGGGACACAGGTTGTGCTTTCTGATGTGTGGGCTGCCCGGGTTTTTCAAGGAGGCTTTGTGTACCACGGAGCAAGCTGAGTGGAGGAATGATCCCTATTATTTACTCCGTGTGTTGTGGTAAGTGCTGTACAAACAGCACAGAAAGAGGGGTCCAGCCCCCCAGAGAGCCGACGGGCAGCGTTTGCCACCCGCGTGGCACTGGGGTAGATGTCGACACGAGGTGCACGGCTGCAGAGCATCGTGATGGTCTGGGGGGCGTTATCCTTTGCGGATAGCCTGTCGCAGAGTGCGCACTCTCTCCTGTGTGGATTGGGTCGGGCCAGGACTTCGGGGAGACCACATGTGGGGAAACTGGGCAGCACAGGCTGGGAGCTAGAGGTCCAGAAAGAAGGATGGGGGCTGTCTGTGTCCAGCAGGGGCTGTAAAAACCACCCCCCCCCCCTTTGTATTCCTTGCAGGGGAGTCTTGTCTCAGCGCTGGGGCACTAGGCTAGAAATGCGTTGGGGAAGGTGTGTGTTCAGTCTCATCTCCAGGCGTCTGTTAATATCTCAAACCACTCAGATTTTGCTCCGCCATTACCATGGTTCATCAGAACCTCCAGGGGTGGGTGCACGCAGGGTCCTGCCTCCCAGCTCATCACGACCTGTATAGTACCCCTGGGCAACAGCCGCTGCTGCCATCAGAACCAGGCGGCAGCCTGGAGATATGACTCCTTCTCTCCTGCTGGCATCCCATCTAATTTAGCCCCCCTCCAGCTAATGTTCTTGGGCAGGGAACAGACACTGGCGTACAATAGAGATCCCCATGCCCGGGACGTTGGCTGGCCAGTCTGCCCCGGGGATAAAATGCTGCCACATCTGAATTCTCCGCTCCCTGCAGCGGGAGAGTTGTTTTACTCCCACTTTGCCCGAGTGTAAGTGAGGACACAAGGGGTCGGACAATGGAGACCCAGCCCGTTGTGTTTGTCACCTGGCAGCCAGAGCGCTGACTGCGCCGTGAACCAATGAACCAGCAAAGCCCCCCCGTCCAGCCAGGGAGAAGACACAGATAGATGGCTCTGTAGTGCCAGCGCCCTGCGGGGGTCTGCTCGGGACAGGGGACATGGCTCGAGGCCTCCGAGAGGAGCTTGGAATTGTGTGAAATCTGGGATGGTCACAGGAGCCTAAAGGAGTTAGATGCCTGACTCTCACTGAATGTCAATGGGATTTGTGCACCTAGCCCCCGCTGGCTTCTTTGACCATCCCCGCCCAAAAGGAGACGGCACCAGGGCCCTGAGTCAGATCTCACTGGCGCCAGTTTCACCCCGCTGTGTGCCAGTTACACCGGCCCCAGGGAAGGAGACTTGGCGTTTCGTAGACAGAGACCAGCTCTGGCAGGGTTAGCTCTGCGCAATTCCTTTGGGACTAGCATTGCTGGGTCTGCTTCTCCCTCACCACCTGCCTGTAGCCAGCCCTGAAAACCCCCTGGCCCTTCGCCTTACTGCAGTGAATCAAAAGGAAGTGGCCAGGACGGTAACGGAGCAGACAGAGGCTAAGTGGTAGTGCAGGTTGGAAAGCAGCTGAGGTGGCATTCATCATCGCTGAGGGCGCGGGAGAGACGGGGGATTTCAGGAGGGCTGGAGAGGAGGCCTAGCCCCAGAGTTCAGCCACAGCTGAGCTCTCGGCTCCAAGTGCTGGCACGACCAGCTCAGCCTCGGGTGAACAGTGCTCCATGGAGTTCCTAGCGCAGGACCCTTCCAGAGGAGACCTTCCCACGCCAGGTCCCGGCTGCTCAGCGTGGCTGCAACACACAGATGGGGAGTCATTTGTCCCTGTGTTCTTTAGCCCAGCGTATTTAGTGCTTTGTGTCCATCAGATGGCCTCTAGCTCAGGTCCACAGCCATGACGGGCGCTGCCACACTCGGCCTAAGTGACTTGCCTAAGGTCACGCAGGAAGTCGGTGGCAGAGCCAGCTTCAGCCCCCCCCCCCCCCCCCCACGTCAACCCAGTCCTCCAAGGGCCCTGTCCCTAACACAGCTGTGTGGGGCAAGGGAGGAGCTCCAGCTAGCCCAGGGTTGAGGCTAACGACCACCCCTGTCAACGGGCCCCGAACACGGAGGGGAGAAAGCCCATCGGATAGGAAGCAAGCCCTGCAGATCAGCTGTCAAAGGAGAACTAAGCCCCGTGGGCTGAGTGCTACACGGCTGCACTGTGGTGACCGCAGCCCATGAGTCAGCAGGTGGATGTGGTTGTTAGGAAGGCAGTAGTGAAGAATGGAGGAAATGATAGGGCTGCAGCAGGGTCAGGGAGCCTTCCTGAGCACCCTCCCTTCTCCCTCCAGCAGCGAGACTGCAGCAGCGCTGGTTTGAACCTGCGGGATGCCGGGCGGCATCACAGACCCGAGAGCTGCCTCCCAGGTTTTGTTCTGAGGGGGGCTGGACACTGCCCACCACTGGGGCCTGAGCCCCCTTAGCTTTCAAAGAGCTTTGTTTTATGTATCTATCTAGCAGGAGCTCCAGTGGTTTGCAAGACCCAGTGCATAATCCTGAACCCCCATAATGGCCAACTGACGGTCCCTTTGTGCCTCTAGGCTAATACGTCCCTTGAGATTTCCCTAGCACTAAGCTTCTCTCTGAGCCCCTTTCTGGCTGTCTTCCAGCTGTGATGAACAAATGAAATCCAGTCCCCAGGCTCCTAGTGCCCCCCCCCCCCCCCCCGGACTGCAGCTTGGCAGGGCTGGTGAGCTCTGACACTGATGGGGGCAGGGGAGCCGAAAGGCCGGGTGATAACCATCTATACTTGTGTATCTATACTGCAGGGGGCTGACTGTAATATCACTGTAGCTACGCTGGTAGGAATGCCCTCAATCTAGACGGGCACTTAGTGATGTGTGAATTTGGGTGGTCGGTAGAGATTTATCTTCTTAAATAAGGGTCTTTGGTGGTCTTATGGAAGGAGTGTTGCTCTGGGACTCAAGAAAACCAGGTTCTAGTCCTGGTGATGTTAGGCAAGTTACTTCAGCTCCCCGTGCCTCGATTTCCCCATCTGTATAATAGGGATAATGGTTGTGAAGCACTTTGAGATCTATGGGTGAAAAGTGCTGCATGAAAGCTGGGGATTACGTGGGCAAAGCTCAGCGTTGATGGCCCTTTTCCTCACCCCTGGGCTGGGCACTGACACCCGTGCAGAGTGAATGCCCAACGCTGCAGAATCCGACGCTCCCTGTACGTGGGTGACGAAGGCTCTCCTGGTAGGAGATACAGAGCGGGGAACAGACCCCTTTCCATTAAACTGCCCCCAGCACCCACCACTCTTTGGAAAACCTGGTCCCTGAAGAGGGCTGGGGGCTGAGTTTTACAGCGTGCATCAGCCTGCCTACAGCGCCCCTGCCCTGTGCAAATGACTGACGTGAGCTGCTGCTTCCGATGGAGCAGGGAGCCCGGCCATGTGCCCCGCGCTGGCTAAGGGCAGGCCCATTATGCCCTGTCCCAGCGAGGGCCAAAAGCCGTGCGTACGTTCCTCTGGCCATTTAAGGAGCGAGCCCAGGAAGGGTGTCCCTTCCTGCTCTGAGGCAAAGAACCAGTCTGGGCACCCCGCTTGCTGTTTAAGCAACTTCCTACGAGCCGTTATCGCTTCACCAGTTCCTCTTCCTGCTCTGCTTTCATTTTCCTGCCTTCCCCTCCTCCCATCCCCTTAGCTGGTGCTTCCACCCCCGCATCTGCAACTGCAGTGCACAGAGCCAGGCCATCCTGGGGCAGGGCGTCAGGCCGTCAGGCTTTGTGACGGGCGCCTCTCGGTCCAGCCTGTGTCCCATCAACATCCGCTGCAGTGGGGCAAGCGATGGGGCTGGAGCAGGAGCCCTGGTGATTTAAACCCGGCTGAATCATCCCAGGGCCTCAGTAACAGGAGAGAGGGCATCAGTCACCGGGTCACCCCCAGCCAATTGCTTTTTCTGGCTCCCTTCTTCCCCACAACAGGACCTGTTTACATGCAGCATCCCCTCCTGCAGCCAGTCCCACCAGTTAGCATTGTTTGTATTATATTAGCGCCTTTGTCAGACCCCTAGGCCTCATTGTGCCAGGCGCGGTACAACCGCACAGCTCCGCCGGGAGAGAACTCACAAACCACGCAGAGGTGGGTTACCATGTAGCTAAAGAGCGCCCTCTCTGGCTGGTGTGGGCACGGCACTGATAAAATCCATAAGCCCTCATTAAAGGGCACTTCAGGTGGAGGCTGGCTGCTGAGAAGCCCTGGATGGATTGAAATCCTAGACCACAGGGTTGGAAGGGACCTCAGGAGGTCATCTAGTCCAACCGCCTGCTCAAAGCAGGACCAATCCCTAGACAGATTTTTGCCCTAGATGGCCCCCTTCAGGATTGAACTCACAACCCTGGGTTTAACAGGCTAATGCTCAAACCACTGAGCTATCCCTCTCCCCTCAAATCAGAGGGACCAGTCAGTCTATAGGGGCTCTGGGAGGGGGGTTACTGGTGATGGGAGCCTCTTTTCCAGGAAAGCATGTGCATGTGTAACCCACTGCTCAGTGTGTGCTGTGTCGTCGTCCCCCGCCCCCCCGTCTGTGCTGATCCACAGAGTAACAGCATTACACCTGCCACCAGCCAGAGAGGGTGCTACTTAACGATCAGTCATTTGCACGAAGGATCCCCCCACACTTTGCAGACACCAGTTACTAGGATGCTGAGCATTCGTGTGAAGACGGTGCAGTTCCGTGTTTCTATGGGGAAACTGAGGTGCAGGAAGAGGCAGTGTCACTGGAGAACCATAGAGTTTAAGGCCAGAAGGGACCACCAGATTAGTCTGACCTGTGTATCGCAGGCCAGCAACATCACCCAGCACCCTGTGACTGGCAGCCTGCCCCTTTAAGGCCTGGGGCCAGCCAGCCCTGTTCAATTAGCCAGGCCCCAACACACCACCGCAGGGTGTGGGCCTTAAAAGGAAAAACCTGAGCTGGGATGGGGGGTGAATCAGTGAGTGGAGAAAAAGCGCATATATATATATATATGGAGAAATTGCTCTAAAGATTCCATTGAGTAATAAGGGATTTAAAGATTAGTTTCAAAAGGAATGACAAGAATTATTGGCCGAGGAGGTGAGGAAGAAAAGGCTATAAAAAAAAGCCCCAGAATCAAGGCAAATGCACTACTCGGCAAAGTTCGGCGGGGCTCAGTGAAGTTCTTACATTTGCAGTGTTGACTAGTCACTGTGGGTTGAATAATCATTTTGATCTTTATTGAGGCCTCACAACAATGGGTTGTGAAAGGCAGGTCAGGTTAAAGAAACAGCTGATTAGCTGATATGGGAATGCAGGGCGTGTTCCCAGGAAAAGCAGGACGAATTTAACTACTTGAAGGTGACAGAAGATACTCAGAGTATTGGGAAAGCGCTTTACTGGGATTTTTAAAGGCTCTGGAGCAGGGTAAGGGAGCGTAGTGGTGTGACTGTATGAGGAGTCTAGTAGATGGCGCTAAGGGAAGAGAGGGGCAGTTGTTAGATCTCTGAGGGCCAGGGTCTGGGGAAGGAGTCCTCGTGAGCCGGAGGACCCTGAAGCTAAGCTAAGCGGACTCTTTAGACCCTCATGAAAGGGCTGGAGGGGACCCTTGCAGTCCGGGGGAAGAAGGAATGGGGGAGCCCTGATACAGGGGAGGAAGAAGAATTGGCAGGTCTGAGGTCAGGTCCATGCTACAGAGTTAGGGTGGTGCAAGGCAGTTAACAGCAACCTAACTACGGAGGTGTTGCTCCCGGCTACACCGCCGTAAGGCCTGGAGACACTGGTACCCTGCAAAGGGTGGGGCTAAACATGGCTTAGCTGGAGGGCTAAGTCATCAAAGCAGCTTGGAAGGCGTTGGAGGCTGAATGGAGTTTTGGAAGACCCAGGGGAAACTGAGGCAAAACTGCTACGATGCTCCTGCCCTCCCCCGCCCGCGATGTTGCAATAGGTGCTCTGGAGCAGTGAGTTACACGCACTGGCTGTGTCTGCACTAGCAAACATTCCCGCTGATAACAACCGTTGTTGGCCACATTGCAGCTGGGCTGATGCCGACAGGCCTCAACCGCAGGGTCCTGCTGACCCCAGGGGAATTTTGCAAAAGTTTCCTACTGCTGCTAACGTGTACCCAGCTCCACTGCTGGGGGCCCTAGTGTACAGAGGCTACGGCCAGCATTTTAAGCCCCATGTCCTCTAACCCTGATGCGAGCAGGTCTGATCGGCACAGTGCCCGAACAGCTGGTGACAGCCAGTCCCTGCAGGAACTCCCAGCATGGCTAACACTCTGAGAGCCAAATCCCCCTCAAGATGTTTGCAACCTCTCCCTAGTGTAGACAGGGCCGAGCAGCTTTCAACTCAGCACAAGGCTGTACTCTGGCTCCTGGCATGGTGATGAGTATGGCTTGGGCCTGTCTATGCTTGGAGCTCCCTCCCTGAGCCATTCAGCCGCACCCTGTTGTCAGCAGTGGGCAGGTTTCCTGGTGAATGGGGAGCTCGGAAGGCTTGAAAGTGGGCCGGGAAGCGCCCGTTCAAATGCCAGCGGGTGTCTGTGCTAGCTACACCAGAGCAGGCCAAGTCTGCGGCTGAGCAGGGGAGAAAAGCTCTCTCGAAACTTTGATGTCCCCACTCGACAGACAACACTGCGGGGCCCCAGGTGGATTTGTCTTCCTTCTCTTCGGGTCACGGAAGGTGCGTCTACGCTGCAAAAAAAGGAGTGTTCGCAAGCCGGATTAGCTAACTCGGGTTCAAATAACAGGGAAGACACGGCTCCGAACTTGGGTTAGCAGCGCGACTTCCACCCCAGGCTCTCCTAGCGGCTGTAACTTGCGCTGCTAACCCGGGTCGCTGTGTCCACACTGCTAATTGAAGCCGAGTGACGGGCTCCCCTTTCTCTGCAGTGTAGACGTACCCTGCCGGAGGCAGGATCCCGCACTAGAGCGTTCGAAGCTGCTGTGGCCGCTCCTAGGTTCCCAGGATTGGCTTCGGAGGTGGCTTTGTGCATTGTTCTGTATATTGCATGCACTCAGGATTTCCTGCCCCCAGCTGCACAGACAGCAGCTGAGAGAAGGGAAGGAATTCCTGAAGTTATGTGCAGTGCGTTCCCCTTAGGATTAAACTCCTTGGAACGTAGCCAGGCCCTCTGCTCAGCTGGGAAGGAGCCGGTTCTACTTGCACTCGGTTTTGGGGTCGAGTGTGCAGGGACTGGGGGAGGGAGGAGAGCAGGGAAGCCTGACTTCTCATGTTCGCTGGTTTCTATCCCTGCTCTCAAGTTAGTGAGACCTGGCGTCATCGTCTTTCTGTTTCTCTTCCTCTTGCTGCACGTGTGTGTGTAAATATCAGCCCAGATTCCCAGCTGGGTTCTGTCAGCACAGCTCCATTGACTTCACCGTCACGAGGCTGCTTTACACCGCCTAGCGTGTAGATGCAGCGCCTGATCCTCCCCCACCTGCTCCTTGGGCAGCCACCCACATCAGCTCACTGCTCTCTCCAAAGCCGCCTCCTGCCCGCTGCAGGACAGAGCCCCCCACCGCCTTTGGTGTCACCTGAACCCCAGAGATCCTTCAGCGGGTAGGAGTTTGCCCCTCAACTCACGTCCTTGGTGCACTTGCTTTGCCTCCATCCCTTCCAGTTCTCGGCTGAGCCAGCCCAGCTCGGTTCGCTCGCCTCTTCTCCGGTCTCCCTGCTCCGTTCTCCCGTGACGTTTTTGTGCGCTGCCCTGGCCTGCTTTCCGCAGCCTTCTGGAGGGGACCCGTGCACCATGGAAGCGCAGGACCAGAGGTGGCACAAACCTTCCCAAGTGCAGAGGAGTGGGACTTTTTCTGCGTTTGCTGGGCTGTTCCTCCAAACCCAAGGGCTCCCGCCAGCCAGTGCCCCTCTCGGCTTGGTCTGTGTGTGGCGGGCGGCCTGAGGGCCAGGGTGGGTGAGTCTCACCGAACCGAAGCCACTGGGAATGGCAGGTGCTCCCTTCTGAAAATCAGGCCCTAGAATCCTTGGCAGCTTCTCGTTCTTCACTGGGGACCCGCCATGGCGATCGGAGAGAGTCAGTGTGATCGGCCTGGTGTGTGAGCGTCCACAGAGGCAAATGGCCGCCTCCGTAATCAGAGCATGGCGAGGTGGCACGGAAGACAGAGGCAGTGTGGCCAAGGAGGGACGGTATTAGACTGGCACCGAGGTGACCTGGCTTCTGCCCCTGGCCCTGGGCAAGTCGCTTCCCCTCTCTGTGGTTCTGCTTTCCCTCCCTCCCTCTGTCTATTTAGACTGGAAGCTCTCTGGGGCAGGGACTGTCCCCACATTGGGGCCCTGATCTCGGCTGCAGCCTCTCAGTCATACCAACAATAACAATGAATTTCAGAGACTTGTCATTTCTTTGTGCTAGGAGGGCTGGGCGCTAGCTGGCCTTCCTGACCAGCAAAGAGCGATGAGACCCCGCTTTGCGTCTGGAAGAAGCCTCTTTGCTTCAGGCCGGGCCGGGGCAGGTGTTAATCGGTGTCTGTCTCTCTCTTTCAGGTAACATCTGTACCACTCGCGGGGTGAATTCCTGCCAGCAGTGTCTGGCCGTGAGCCCGTTGTGTGCATGGTGCTTCCAGGAGGTAAGCCTGCCGCCAGCCTGTCTGGTTCATCCCTTTGCCCGGCCTTTCCTTGCATATCGGCTGCTGCCCGTAGCCCTGCTCTTAATGGTGAATGAATTCAGCCCTTTAGCTGCATGTTAGTTGCATCTGGGTCCGGAGTGTAAACTCCACCATCGTTTGTAATGAGATCGTGGCCCCCTGGGTGCTGGATGCTTTTAAACGTGTGTCCCAATGGGAGCTGCTGGTGGCTGACCTGACGATGTCACCCGTCAAGGAGCCATGAGTGAGGATAAAAAAATTGGCGGGGATATCGTGCTTGGGGGTGTGAGCCAATCGCCGACTGTTAGGGTGTGCGTCAGGCCCACGGTGCCAAGTCTCGGAGCCTGGGTCAATTGCCTCGGGCTTGCTGGGCTTAGGCCGCTGGGCTAAAAATAGTAGTGTAGACATTCCGGTTTGGGCTGGAGCCCAGGGTCTGAAACTTGGGGTGGGGGAGGGCTCGGGGGCTGGGGTTTATCAAAGGGGTTTTTCCATCCGTGTGGTTAATCCAGGCGCGGTCATTAGGAGGTTGATCTAGCCGCATCTCCACAGGGGGTTAAGTCGGGAAATTTTTCACAGCCCTGAGCATCCGCAGCTGGGTCAGGCTAATTTTATGCATCGACCAGGTCCTCAGGGCTGTGTGTTGAAATGCATGTGTGTGCGTGTGACAGGATTTGTCTCAAAGCCCATGTGTGCTGGAGTGTCTGACTGTGTGTGTATTTGGGGGAGGGGGGAGACACTGAGGGGTGGGTGTGTCTGTCTGTCTAGGAAAGGGAGCCATTGTTAGTTGTCCCCATCTGATAACTAAGGCCGGTCTGTTCTCAGCACAGGGAGCCGCTTGCTGTGATTTCCCCATGTGTGACAGCCAAACCTCCAGGCAGAACTGCGCTAGCTCTCTCTGGGCCAGCCCGGCGAAATGGGGCTTTTTGAACTGCCTCCAGCACAACCCTTCCCCTGCCTGCCCCTGTTCCCAGGCCGCGGGGGCGGCATGACGTGCAGCGGGGGCTGGGAGTTCTTTCCCCGGATCCAGCCAGAATTTCCAAACAAGGAAATATTCCCTGCGCCGGCCGGGGGCCGTGTTTACAGAGACGTGACAATTAGGGAAAGAGACGTCTGACTGTCAGCAGCCGGCCCCCGGAGCGCTGGGCTGCGCAAAGCCCGCTCCGCTGTGTGGCTGCCCACATCTGGGCCATGTTGTTTTAATTTAGCAAATGAGATTCTCCCCCCGACCCCCCCAGGCCCCTCTCCCAGCCCTTCATCACACTTTATTTAAAGGGACAGCACCTTTATTGGTTTGGTTCCTTCCTGCCTCAATTCTTTGCCTTCCAGCCGCTTCCATTCTAAACAGGGGTCCCCAGTCACACTTACTCAGGCCTGGCTGCGAACCAGGCCAGTTCTGCCTCCGTTACTCATGCCGAGTAGTACAGAGCGTAGTGAGTAGCCTCGTTGCGCGCAGCGTGAGTATGCGCGCCACTGCCTGAGCAGGGTTTGCAGAGCCAAGCCCTGCGACTGTCTCCTTAAGGGCAGAGGCAGCGGCTGGTTGTTGCAGAATTTCACATGTTGCCTCCCTCCCTCCCTCCGGGCAGTCTTGGCCCTCCGTGGGACCCAGCTGAAAACCAGGGAGCGGGCCCTTCAGTGAAAGGGCAGGGACATACGTGAGGAAACAATCAAGGGAAACTCCGCTTTCCATTGCATCCTGTCCAGCCTGGGGCATCTGCTGCTGCAGGTCAGGGAGTCGCAGACTGGGGCTGGCTGATTTTGATGGCCATTCATAACTTTTGCATGTGGTGATCCAGGGGACCCAACCCTCAGGCTTCAGGGCATAGTCTCTGGCAGGAGTCAGGAGGAAACCTCCCTCCCCGCACGCCATTGCATTATAAGGTAAGGAGGTTGCCTCCAAGGCATTAAGTATTTGCTACGGCTGAGGAAATGATCCATTGATGTTATCCCGGAGATCTCAGCAGTGGATGCTATTTTCATGGGGGTCTGAACATCATCCGTGAGTGGATGAATAATAAATCATTGTCCTTAGTATCTTCACCCTAGACATCCCTGAAGGTGGCTCTGAATCATTCTCTTCATTGAGGAAACTGAAGCGGAGAGAGGGGAAGTAATACGCCCATGTGTACCCAATAGCAGAGCTGGGATTAGCACTTCAGGCCCCTGGCTCCCAAATCGGGGCCCTGCCCGTAGGAACATGTGGCTTTCAATCAGCGCCGGGCACTACGGAAGGCAGTGACGTCCCAGCCAGTCACCATGGCTATGCAGCTATGGAACAGCGTAACCCGTGCGGCCCGGCTTGCCTGGATTCAGTTGCTTTCCCCTGGCACCAGGTCTCTAACTTAGTCACAAGCATTAGCAAAGTGCCCAAGCTGTTGGCTGGCAGCCGGACCTACAGAGGCTGCAGAGACCTAAGAAAGGCTCTGCGCAGCCCTGCTTGTTATTAGGACTAAGGGATGGGAGGGCTTGGTAGCCCAGGGGACCATCAGTGGCATGTTGATTTCTCCCTTGCTAGCTTGCCAGTTCAAAACCGCGACTGCTAGCAGCAAATATCTCCAATGGCCAGGTGATAGGACCCTGGATGGGGAGGGCTCCGAGTTACTATAGAGAATTCTTTCCCAGGTGTCTGGCTGGGGGATCTTGCCCATGTGCTCAGATTCCAGCTGACCACCATACTTGGAATTGGGAAGGAATTTTCCACTGGGTCTGATCATCATCCGTGAGTGGATGAATAATAAATCATTGTCCTTAGTATCTTCACCCTAGACATCCCTGAAGGTGGCTCTGAATCATTCTCTTCATTGAGGAAACTGAAGCGGAGAGAGGGGAAGTAATACGCCCATGTGTACCCAATAGCAGAGCTGGGATTAGAGATCCTGGGAGGGGGGCGGTTCGCCTTCGTCTGGGACACGGGTCACTGGCAGGTTTAAACTAGAGTAAACGGTGGATTCTGTGTAACTCAAAGTCTTTAAATCATTATGTGAGAGCTTTGGTAACTGCCGGAGGTTAGGGTTCTCTTACAGGAGTGGGCGGGTGAGGTTCTGTGGCCTGTAATGTGTACGGGGTCAGATTAGATGACCTTAAAGTCTATGAGTCTAAAACCGACCTTGGTCATTAGCAGCCAAAGCTAATTACCCGCTGATGGTTCTTCTGAGCCGTGTGGAGGGGGTGTTGGAGGGCTGCTTGGCATTAACCTGCAGTCTCCAGGGAAGAGCACCCCCTCTCGAGCAGCGTGTCTAAAACTTCTGATCCTGACAGGTGCTGAGTGATTCCCTGTGAACTCCATAGGAACTGTGAGGGCCCAGCGCGGGTTGTCTGGCCAGCAGTGTTATTAACTATCCCTAGCATGGCAGAGCCCAGCACTAGTGTCACTGCAGAATATCCCTAGCCAGTGGCATGCTCCAGTTTTGACAGGCTAGGATTGGGAACACAGCGTGGGACCCAGACACCTTTAGCAAGGATCCATCCCAGGGAGTGAGTGTTACCTCTCCCCCTCCATCCCCGATCTGCAGAGGAGCAGAGGCTGGGACAGCCCCAGTCAGGCAACCTTTGGCTCAAGAGGTAGCCGCTCCGGTGTTGAGCTCTTGGGGACCCCGGTCCGTCAGCCGAGATGGCGGCCACGCCAAAAGCACTGTACAAAGTTAGCGAGTAGGCCTCTCAGCCACCCGGTGAAGTAGGTAAATACTATCCCTGTTCTGCAGATGAGGAAACTGAGGCACAGGGAGGGGCCGGGTGACTTGCCTGTGGTCACGCAGCAAGTCAGTGGCAAAGCCAGGAATAGAATCCAGGAGTCCTAGCTACTGCCGGGCAACAAGTTATCAAGGCCCAGCAGGCCCCGTCATCCGGTGTGGCTGGCCATGTCGTAGCTCATATGGAGCAGACCAGGATGCCATCTGGCCAGTGACTGACGGCAGGAAGCCCAAGCGGAGAGCTGAGAAACGGAAGGCCACAAAGGAGGGAGCTGGCTACTGCTGCATTTCGTGGCTATCGGCCCGGCTGGGGGGGAAGCGAGGCAGATAGCGCAGTTGCTTCCAGCGAGGCCCTCCTCCCAACGCCATTTGTATCCTTCCACTCATTTGAGCCGAACAAAAAAATAGTCCCTTCTCCTGGGCCCTTTCAGCTCCCAATTCGCAGCTGGAATCTGTAACAAGCTGACTCTAAACGCCTCAAGCTCTGGGAAGGTTTGGATTCGGCATTCGAAACCCCCCCAGTGCTGAATCAGGCCCGCGTAGTGCAGACGCAGATGGACTAGAGACTTTGGATTTAGGAGGACACATGTCGTGTTTCTTTAAATGTGGAACAAGAAGCCAGGTAGAGGGAGGTTAGAGGAGATTCTTAGCGGAAACCTGACCATGACGCAGAGAGAGAGAGACACACAGTAGCTTTAGGATGATGCTGTGAGGATTGTGACTGATCTCTGTCTCAGGGAGACCTGAAGATCACGGCTCCTTTGCACTAGGCAAGGTCCAGACAAATAAAACAGAAGCAGCTGCCCCAGAGAGTTCTCCATCTGGGGCTTAGACAATGCACAGCAAGTGAATAAACCCACAGGCCTGATACAGGAACAGACATTGTGGTTGCATACGTTGTTGTTTGTCTTACGATACCGCCCCGGGGCCCAGCTGAGGCCAGGGCCCTGGTCTGATGCTTTCTATGTTCATAGAGTGGCTAACAGTCTAACTAGACAAAGCAAAGGGGTGGGGGGATGTAATATACAAGCAGAGGGAATAATGGGATGCCTGCGTGCATCACGGTGATCAAAGAGGCTCTGATTTTCAGCAGGTGGGTGCCCACGTCTTCTTTTGGGAAGAGGGGCAGTGCTGCCCAGGGGGTAGAGGTGCTGCACTGGGACTTGGGAGATCTGGGTTTTATTCCTGGCTCTCTACAGACCGGCTGTGTGACCTGGTGCCAGTCACTTCTCTCCTGCTGTCTCTCCCAGCCTTTGCCTGTTTATTCTTTGTGGCCGGGATTGGCTCTTGGGTTTTATTCAATGCGGAGTTATTCCAGAATAGCTATTCCGGATTAACTCCAGGAAGCAGACTAAAAAGCGAATTTGGAATAAGAGTGTCCACACCTGGCGTTAATTAGGAATAGTTAATCTGCTCTAAAATCACCCACCCACCCACACACACCCCTTATTCTGGATTAATTTCCATGTGTAGACGAGCCTGCGCTCGGGAGTTGTACCGCACCTAGCACAACAACAGAGCCCCAATGGCGTTTAGGTGCCAATGTCATTTGAAAATCTTGGCCTTTGTCTCTAGCCAGTTCGAGGACAGTGGAGATCAAGAGTTCAATTATTGCAATATTGGCCTACCTGAGAACCCCCCATCAGGGAAGCTGGCAGCGCCAGCCCTCGGCAGATTAGTAACTGGGCCTGGGGGAAAGGGCCAGGCAGGTTTCTCAGAAACGCCCAAGGGGCCTGGAGATACACAGTGACTTTGCCACTTAGGTTTCTGGTCCCCTTGTTTCAGCTCTGGCTGTTTTCGGTTCTTTCACTCCTTTTTTGGTGCTGTGTTCCCCCGCAGCCCTGCAGCCTGCGGTAGGCTGGAGTTGGCAGATAAGTCTGTGGTTTCCTTATCCAGGAATTAACCTTGTCAATGTGACAGGCCGTCCCACGACCGGCTGGCTGCTTGTTCAGGGTGAATTTCCAGCAGGGGGGCTGGTACTACCCTGCAGCTTTGGAACCCCTCCCTTAGGCAGAGCTCCAGGCTTCGCCCCCAGGACTCGGGGAAGTCGGGGCCTGGGAAGGTCTGAACACCATTTGGCTGCTCCGTCCCCATTTTCTGCCGGTGCCTAGGCTGCGTCTCACCCTCTCCGGGCAAACCTAGCTGCTGTTTGCAAAGCGTCTGTGGAGAAAGGTCTGCGCCAGCAGCGCTCCTGGGTCCTTCCGGCTTAGCCCTGGTGTGACAAGGGTTTTAAACCATCCTGCTCCAGGCCTTCTAATTCCTGGGGATCAGGAACAAATTTCCCTAAGGGTGGGTTAGCCCGTAACTGCCTCCCGCAGAGTTTCTTCAGCAGCTGGCGGTGTTGGCCAGTGAGCAGGGGCGGCTCTATGTATTTTGCCGCCCCAAGCCCGGCAGTCAGGCAGCCTTCGGCGGCACGTCAGCGGAAGGCCCGCCGGTCCCACGCCCCCGCCGGTCCCACGCCCCCGCCGCCAAATTGCCATCGCAACCGCGGGACCAGCGGACCTCCCGCAGGCATGCTGCCGAAGGCAGCCTGACTGCCGCCCTCATGGCAACCGGCAGGCCGTCCCCCACGGCTTCCCGCCCCTGCCACGGAGAGAGACAGGATCTGGGCTAGATGGCCGGCGGGTCTGCTCTGGTGATTCCTAAGGGGCAGAGCGGAGTCAACCCCACTCAGGAAACATTTGCCAGCAGCTCAAGGCTATTGTCCCAAGTCCACGGGAGCTGGAGGTTTCCACACCTACATGCCCCATGGGCAGCTGTGGGACTTGAACCTGGGAATCTTCTGCAGCAAAAAAGCACTGGCCTTTACCACCCCAGCTAAAGAAGCAGCTCCCTTTGCACCCAGCACGGAGCAGGCTGTTGTCAGTTGTGGGGCCGGCCAGGGCCACAGTTACACTCACTAAGGGCCAGGTTTATAAAAGAGCCCCTTGGAAGAGAGGGGGAAGCATTTAAAATGGAGCTGAGGAAGGGGAGAGAGGCAGGCAGGGCGGCATTTTGGACAGGCTGGAGGGCGAGAGATGGGAAGGCCGGAGAGACGGCCGTTGTGACCCCGGCAGGCCTTGTTGAGCCTGAGTTCGTTACCTCTGGGTCTATGTATTGCCGAAGCTCCCAGCCTGTCACTGGCTCTTCACCTCCCATCCTCAATGAGGGGAGGCCCCTGCCATCCATCCAGCCCGGGTTCGTCCCAAGCTCTGTGATAAGGGGTTTCAGAGCCACAGCCCCGCTCCCAACAGCACCTGCTCCGCTGCCCCTATTTCTGGCCTAATCCCAGGCAGCAGCATCGGGACTTTGCTTCTATCTCCACCTTCTTGCTCACAGGACTTGGCGCTGGGAACCCCTCGCTGCGACCTGAAAAAGAACCTTCTCCAAAATGGGTGCATGCAGGATTTCATGGAGTACCCGGTCAGCAGCACGGAAATCCTAGAGGACAAGCCACTCAGTGACACCGGCTCTGGACAGACCGTCACTACCCAGATGAGCCCTCAGAAAATTGAACTGCACCTGCGGCCAGGTAGGAGCCAAAAAAAAAACCTTGTTGGCGTTGAGGGGATTGAACCTGAAACCTCTAGCTCTCAAACCATCAGCTTCTACTGCCTGAGCTAAAAGAGTTAGTGCTCTTGGCAGCTTCATCAGCCTCCATACATGACCCAGCCACCCTAGAGAAGACCAGAGCAGCCCACGAGTGGTGTAGGTTACGTACCTAGAGCAACATTCAATCCTGTAGCTTTACAATCAGGAAGGTTGTGTCTTTGTTACAGGAACCCAGTGTTAATCAATGGATTAACCCTGCAGGCCAGGTGATATGCTGTTGGCCAGGTGAGCTGTTAAGATTGGACCTGTGACTTGATGCCAGACTAGTTACAGGATAAAATTTTCAAAAGCACTTCAGTGACCTAGGTGCCGAAGTCCCAATTTCAAAAGCCACTTAGGTGCTTGGGAGCATAATAATCATAATAATGCCTCGCACCTGTATGGTGCTTTTCATCGGTAGCTCTCAAAGCGCTTGACAAAGGAGGTCAGTATCATTATCCCCATTTAACAGAGGGGGAAACTGAGGCACAAAGCAGGGACGTGACTTGCCCAGGTCAATTGAACTGAAATTCGGGTTTGAAAATGGGACGGAGGCTCCTAATTCAATGGGGCGCTTAGGAAGATGTTATCCCTCGTCTGATGTGATGGAGAGCCGGGTAATGTAGGACTGTGTTTTGTGTTTTATACACACTGGGTCTCTATCTAACATACACACAGTATGCTCGTTACAGCCCTGGTGAAATGCCGTCAAAACCAACTCGCACACCACACAGACCTCAGCTGAGGTCGGGGCCCCCTTGTGCTAGACAGCGTAATACACAGCGTCCAAGGCAGCCTGGGAAACAGCATGAAGGGACTTGCCCACGGTCATACGACAGGTCAGCAGAAGAACTGGGACCACAGCCCAGGTCTCCTGACTCATTGGGCCATGTCCTGTGCACTGGGCCATGGTCCCTCCCTTATTAATGAGCAGCTAATCTGGAGGCCTCGGTTTGCTTACCCTGGACTGCAGCCGAGTCAGTGAGGTCTGTGCGTGTTGCTTATTGTGAGGCCTGGGGCTCCGAGGACCTGGGGACGATTCTGAGCCACGACTAAGAATCTTCTCCACATTGGCATTTTGAAACCTCCGTTTTCACCGTGCGACTCCGTACTGGATCTGCTCCCTGCCACAGCCCCTGGGACTCCCTCGAGCCACCTTCCCAGCAGGGGGGCAGCCACATTTTATCCCCACTCCCCTCAGATCGCCTCTCCCTTTTTCTAGTCCTCTCTGGGCAGCCAAGTAGTCTCCTATCCTATTTCCTGGGGAGCTGGCAAGCTACACCTGCTGCACCAAAATCTGCAGGGAGTATGGTTGCCAACCTTCCAGGATTGTCCGGGAGTCTCCAGGAATTAAAGATGAATCTTTAATTAAAGATTACCTTATATACTCGGTCATAAGCCAAATATTTTTGGTAAAAAAGCGATGCATCAAAGAGCGGGGGCCGGCTTATAAACGGGTCTACACCAAAATGGGATGATTTTAAACTCTATGGAATCATTGAATTGAATATCTAATACATTGTCGTTTTGTTTAACTGGAGCGTCTGCAGGCATGGAGCCCCTCAGCTCCCAGTGGTTGCGGTTCACCGTTCCCAGCCAATGGGAGCTGCGGGAAGTGGCGTTGGCTGGGAATGGGGAACCACGGCCACTGGGAGCTGAGGAGCTCCGTGCCTGTGAACACTCCAGGTAAACAAAACGTCCAGGCCCGCTAGAGGCCTACCCTAACGGGCCAGGAGCCAACCCCTGAAATATAGGGTTGGCTTATGAAAGGGTCATACAGTTTTTGCTATTTTTACCTAACCATCTTGGGGTGGGGGGGCGGCTTATAAACGAGCGGGCTAATGAATGAGTATATACAGTATGTCATTTGATGAAACCTCCAGGAATACCGCCAACCAAAATTGGCAACCCCGGCAGGGAGGAGATAGGTGACTTAGGCTGAGTATCTGGAAAAAGAGTTGAGTCCTCAAACATGAATGTTCTCATCCATGTTATAATTAACCCCGAACCTCCTAAAGCCCTGGCACCCCTCCCATCCCACCGCTTTGGAGGAGAAGGTGCTTGGGAAACTCCTTACGGACCTCTGATAGCCCACCCATGGGGCCGCTGAGCGATGCATTCTGGGTGTCTCTTACCAAGCCAGGAAGTGCTCGAGGGTGGGAGAGAAGGAATATTTCTTTGGGAAGAGGAGAGTCTGACGGCTCCGTGGTGACCTGGGGCGCTGAGCTGAGGGCAAAAGGCTCAACTCAGTGCTAGCCCCGTAGGGAAGGAGTTAAACGGTTCGTGACAATACCCTGGCACAGAGCTGCGGGACCCACTCCTGCCAGCCTGAAAATCATCGGCACATCACACAGTGTCTCCTTTCCTTTCGCGGGGAAAGAGGAACCTGGCTGCTCACTTACGGCCCAGGATTCTGGTTCTGACCGGCTGGGAGGAGCCTGTCAAGAACTGAGTGCTGGCAGGGGTACAGCCAGAGTCCGTTTAGGTCTCGGGAAGGCGAAAGACTGCGCCTATTCTATGCAGGTTCGTATCTCGTCATAGTCACCTGAGCACTTCGCAGTCACGGGCTAAGTGACATGACTAACGTCTGTCATGTGTGGTTTGTTCTTTCTCTCATCCTGGGGGCTTGTGAATGCTTCCTGGGAGGAAAGTTCCCCATCAAAGTTTCCATCAGAGTCAGAGAGGCTGCGTCTTCGTTCTGCCTGTACCCCTGGAATGATTCAGCAGCTAATGCTCTTTATCTGGGGCAGTGAGGATCCGAGCAAGTCACAGCTCGGACCTACAGGCTCTGGGCTGATAGAAGCCAGCAGTGTGCTGTCTGCCCGTGCAATGCACCCCCCACAACCGTCTGTGCCCAGGGGACGCTTCCGTCCGGCCCTCAAATCAAACGGCATCCTCCGCCCAGCGTGACTTTGCACACACCCTGCGTGCCAGTCACACCGCATGGAGGACACACATTTTGCATTCAGATACAGAATAGCGTGCCTGACAGAAACTGTCACTGCTGTTAGAGGCACACGCTTTTCGTCCCCAGTGCAATCCCTGCTCATGCCCATAATAGATGTTAGCGCCCAAGGATCAAATTATTCGAGGTTGATCGTGCCTAGCTAAGGACACTCTTGCATTATCCATGTGGGAGCGTTAGGCCAGGCATGCAAGCTCCTTGCACTTCTGCCCATATGGGATAAAACCAGCATATATTTTAGATTATGAGACGGGATTATGATAATCTAGCCTGGCTTTCTATACAACACAGGCCATGGGACTTCCCAGAATTAATTCCTGTTTGATCCCAAGCACTGTGCCCTGCAGTTTTATCCCCATTTATGTTTACCCTGGTCTGTCTCACCACAGCAGGTTAAGACTCTCCATGGGGAAGAAGACTCCTGTCCAATGAGGCAAACACTTAGCTTCCATCTGGGTCTGTGAGCAGGGTCACCCTGGTCAACTCAACCTCCTTCCCTCCCACTGGGATCCGTGGGAGATCTCCTACACCCGCTCCTAACCCCGCTGCCGTGTTCCCTTTCAGATGACTCCCAGATCTTCTCCGTCCAAGTGCGCCAGGTGGAGGACTACCCGGTCGACATCTACTACCTGATGGACCTGTCCAATTCCATGAAGGACGATCTCGCCAATATCCAGAGCTTGGGCACCAAGCTAGCCACTGAGATGCACCAGCTGACCAGCAATCTGCGGATCGGCTTCGGGGCCTTTGTGGACAAACCCATCTCGCCATACATGTTCATCTCCCCGCAAGAAGCCATCGACAACCCGTGCTATGAGTAAGTCCCAACCCAGAGGAAGCAGCAACACTGCTGGCCTGAGCTACCCTTCATTGGAGTCAATGGGAGTCTTTGCATTGACTTCCAAGGGGCATTGAGATGGTAGGTGCACAAAGCCAATTGGCTTTATGGCACAAGGATGTCAGCGAGAGACAATCCACCAGATTTTTAGCTGGTGTAAATCAAGGGAGCTTCATTGATTCACACCTGCTGAGGGTCTGGCCCATTGTGTCTAATAGTTGGAGAGAGGGAGCTAGGGCTCCTGGGAAGTGCTGGGCGAAGCTTTTTGGGCAAAAAAATTTTCACCAAAAAACCGCAGATTGGGTATACTGAAATACTTCAAGACTTCGTGGCAAATTCGGCAAGTTATTTCAGTCGTGGCGGGGGGGGGGAGTGTGAATTCTGAAAAAATCTAAAGGTTTTCACTTTTTGTTTAGAATTTTATTTCAATTTTATTTAGAAAAAAAACCACACACACACACACAAATGAAACAAAACTTGTCGTTCAAGCTGAACTGAAATTTTGTCAACGTTTTTGGTTCACCGAAACCCTTTTTCCTTTTTATTTGGTTCTGCCACTGATCCGAAAACTCAGCCAGACGCACCGCTCAGCTCCTGGGTTCTGCTGCTCCCTTTCTGTGGGACCGTGGGCAAAAGGCTACATCTTTCTGGCCCTCATGTCCCCATCTGCAAAAGGAGGAGGATAAAACACTTGAATATCATTTTTCACCTATAGATTGTCGAGCCACCTTACGAGAGTAAGCTGCATTACTGCCATTGTGTAGAACAGTATCTGCAGAGATGTATTGTTTTCGTCTAGTAACGTCTAGAGATCACAGCCCAGATGGGGCTCTCTTGTGCAGGGCACTATACAAACCCACACAGTGAGTCACTAACAGCTCTAGGAACAGAATCCCGGAGTCCTGACTCCCGAGCCAGTGCGCTATCCGTTCTTCCACACTGCCGACCTCAGAGGGTTATTGAAGTGTTGATGAGTGGCCTAGCGGATGGAGTACTGCACGGACACTCAGGAAGCCAGGGCTCTATTTTGGGCCCTGCCGTGTGACCTTCCCCTCCCTGTGCCTCGGTTTCCCCATCTCTAAAAAGGGGGCAATAATACTGAGCTCCTTTGTAAAATACTTGGCGCTCTACTGATGAAAAGTACTAGATAAGAGTCAGGTATTATTATTACTGCTTAAGCAGCACAACGGGATACAGTTTGGAATAGCAGTTTTTGAACACTTTTAAATGATGACTTCTTGGAAAAGCCATCTCTAAAGCCCACAAGAGGAGAGGCTGTTCTTGGCTTAGTCTTAAGTAGCATGCAGGAGCTGACTCAAGAAGTGACAGCAGCTGAGCTGCTAAGTAAGAAAGACCACAATATAATTCACACAAGAACAAGGGGACAGTCAACCAAATGAGAAGAGGAGAAATTTAAGATGAGTAAAAGGACATTTTCACCTTCTGTGTTGTTAGACTGTGGAACTCACTGCCACAGGAAGTTATGGAGGCCAAGAACCTAACAAGACTGAACAAGAGACTGGACATTCATATGGATAGCAAGAAGACCCAGAGTTGTTTATAATTAACAACCACCAATGTTTTGGAAGGGATAATAGATCTTGTGCTTCAAGGCTGAAGCCAATCTGTATTAGGGCCCAAGATGAGACCTAATGTAGGGAGCAGACTATCCCACATCTGCTACTGTACAGTTCTGACCACTTCTTCTGAAGCATCTGGCACTGGCCACGGTGCAAAGATGCTGGGCTAGATTGACTTTGGATGTGATCCAGTCTGGCTAAAAAAGAGTAAAGTGCCGTTGTTATTTATTAGAGTTATGTAACTTCGGTATAAGAAATTCAGTGTTTCTCCAATTTCCTACTGGAAAAATACATTGGGGGGGAGGGGAGGTTTGTCTGATTTTCTTTTTTAAAGGACAGAAGATTTAAAAAGAAGGTGAAGTTTTAGTTTCACAAAGTGCACGGTGATTTATGGTTTTTTAAATGTTACGGCGAATGGGGGTTTAAAAACGTACGGGGACGGGCACATGTTTCTGGCGTTACGTTATGCCGTGGTGATCCTGGTGCTTTCGATCCCCCAAAGGGAGCTGCATGCACTCCATGGGGAGTTTATGCCAATTTTGCAGATGGTGTGTGCCAACTTTTCCAAAATGCCCAGGCCCAGCTTTTCAAGCACTCTCCACCCACATTATCACACGTGCGCTGTGTTTGCAGCGTGCACCTTACACTCGATTGCTCTGTGTCCCCTGAGGGAGTCGCTAACACCCTGCTCTTCCCCTATTGCAAAGGGGAGGCGTCCCAGTATGGAATTGGGGGGGAAATACAGAAATGGTTGATAACCCCCATACCAGTAAGGACACTGCAAGACACGCTGCAGGCTAGGCCGCAGGGGCGCTGTGCCGTCCACGGTCTTGACCTTCCTCTGCGTTGGGGAGCTACAGTACTTCTCTCCACGGTTGCTTCCCCGCAGCATCGGCCAAACTTGCTTGCCCATGTTCGGCTACAAACACGTCCTGGCGCTCACGGACGAGGTGACCCGCTTCAACGAGGAGGTGCGCAAGCAGAGTGTCTCGCGGAACCGCGACGCACCCGAAGGGGGGTTCGATGCCATCATCCAAGCGACCGTCTGTGACGTAAGAGCTCTGGCCCGGGGCAGAGAAGGGTCACCAGGCGGGATGTGGTAGGTTGGATATCTCATAGTGCGGTGAGGCCAGCGGGACATGCAGCGAGAGCAGGTGTGAGGTGCAGGGTGTTGAACGCTGAACATAGGAATTGGCAGGCTGGGTCAGAACAGAACAGTCTCTGGGGCCAGTGCCAGATGCTTCAGAGGAAGGGGCAGGGAACCCCAGCATGGACCATGGAATAACCTGCCCATCAGGGGAAATTCTTCCTGACCCCAAGGCTGCTCATGCCCTGAAGCATCAGGGTGTCCCCTTTATTAATTTGCATCCTTTCTTAATAATATCCCATGTTTAGGAGTAGCCCATACTTCCTTGCTGGCTTGCCCCTAGTGCTGGTCACCCCTGGGAGCTCCAGGTACCAGAGCTCAGGCAGTAACAGTAATTATGGTGTCCAGCAGTGCTAAGGTATAGAAAAGGCTGGGAACCCGCTCCTGTGTTCTGCTGCAGGAGCAGATCGGCTGGAGGAACGATGCTAGTCACCTGCTGGTCTTCACGACAGACGGCAAGACCCACCTCGCTCTGGACGGGAGGCTGGCTGGGATCGTACAGCCGAACGACGGACAGTGCCACATTGACGAGGATAATCTCTACTCGGCCTCCACCACGCTGGTAAACGCAGGGCCCTGCCTGCGGGTCGGGGGGGAGGGAAGCGGGTCCCTGTGGAACGCGGGAAGCTTGCGTACGAGAGCACGCAGATACATATGTGTGCATACCTCTGTGTGTAAACGCGTGTGTGTGTAGTTGTGTGTACCCACGTGGATGTTCATGGGCCACGTGTGTGCACCTCTGTACATGTAAGACAGTAAAGGAAGGATGTGTGCTGATCGCAGGGCTCCCCCAGCCATGTCCCAGGGGAGCAGCCTGTGGGATTGGAACAGCCCTACCCCACATGGGATTACAGCAGGCTGCTGAAGGCAGACAGTGCTCCAGCCTCCGGGGAGGGGAGGGGAATACAGGCCAGGGCCTGGTGAGACGTTTTGGGCAGTGGGGCTGCGGTGGTGGTATTCGATGTCTCAGCACCTGCTGCGCCTGCGGAAGCGCCAGCCCCCAAGGCCTGACCACTCGTTTCTCTCCCCAGGACTATCCCTCGCTGGGCCTGATGACTGAGAAACTCTCCCAGAAAAACATCAACTTGATCTTTGCCGTGACGCAGAGCGTGGTTGGCCTCTATAAGGTGACTGCTCCACGCTGGCGTCCTGGATGCCCCGCCCAGAGCCCAGGAAGCTCCGCCCCCAATGGCAGCTCCCTCCCCTCCTCTCCCCAGCACCTGAGGAGCTCAGCACACTCTAGACATTCGCAGGCAGCCCCCAGGGCCAGGGCCGATGAAAGGAGACGCTGCGTCTGCCCACAATCTGCTCCCAGGTGGCTAGAAACCCATTCGCGATCCCCTCCCAGGCCTGTAATGACCCTCAGCTCTCCACTCTCAGGTTTTATGGCCTGACCAGAGTCACCCAACAAGACAGCAGCTGAGCCGGGAACAGAGCCCAGCTCTCCGGGCTCCCAGGCCAGCGCTCTGGCCCTGGCCTCACCCTGCCTGTGGTTGCAAACACTCCCCCCGCAGGGGTTTAACCCCCGCCCCGGTACACGCTGGGCCACGTGGCAATTGCCGGGTTGATGCCCCGACAGAGCAGCCGCGCTCCATAAAGCTAGCGATCCGAGCTTAGCGCCAGGCCTTGATACCGAACCTCTGGCTGTGTGTTTTCTTGCCAGAACTACAGCGAGCTGATTCCCGGCACCACTGTGGGGATCCTGTCCAGCGACTCCAGCAACATCCTGCAACTCATTCTGGAGTCCTATGGGGTGAGCGTGAGTAGCAGGGACTCCATGGCCTCGAGGCAAACCTGGGGCATCTCCCAGGGCCGCTGCCTGCAGCAGTTTTGGGGGGGTTCCTACCGGGGTCTCCTCACTTGAGAGGAGCCTCATGTCGGAAGCAGAGCAAAATGGGGGGTGCTTCCGCAGGATCTCAGCCCTTAAAGAGGGACATGCACTCCAGCCCTGAGCAGCCCAGAGACACTTGCCAGCTGTTTGTGCCCTGAGCAGCCTCGCCGGTTCCAGCTGTGAACATCTGCCTTAGCGATGCACAGAGGAAGTGAGGTCATCCCATTCCCCACCTTGTCCCCTTCCCCTTGGCAGCCGCTTCTTCCCCTCCTCCCAGCAGACAGGCCGGCCCTCTGGCTGAGGCCTTGGCAAGGACCTTTGGCTAGCGAGCCTTTTCCCAAGCGCACCTCGGGGACATGCGCTGAGCTCGCAGCTCTAGGAGCGCCTCCCTCTCTCCCTAGCAGGTCACCGGTTCCGATCCAGCCCAGGGCGGCAGCTGAGGAAAGTTGTCACCATGTGACAGCCGCTTGGTGACCCCCTGAGAGATGGAGCCGGCTGGCCCTCTCTGCGTCTCCATAGGCCTGCATCTCTGCGCTGGGTACTGGTGCGAGCTCCCCACTTCCAGTGCTCGGCTGCTTCCTCTCGATGCCCTTTCCTAAGTGCGGGGCGTGCGCTGTTCCTCCCTCCCTCCAGAAAATCCGCTCCAAGGTGGAGCTGGAGGTTCGAGACCTGCCCGAGGAGCTGTCCCTCTCCTTCAACGCCACCTGCCTCAACAACGAGGTCATTCAGGGACTCAAGTCCTGCGTGGGCCTCAATATAGGAGACACGGTGAGTCTTGCCAGCTGGCGGCCGGCTGGGAGGGGGATCCCGCTGCAGGAGCCGGCCCAGCACCCTGGGATCATCCCCAGACTCAGCCCCTGCGGGAGAAGGGGTAGCTCAGTGGTTTGAGCATTGGCCTCCTAAACCCAGAGTTGTGAGTTCAATCCTTGAGGGGGCCATTTAGGGATCTGGGGTAAAAATCTGTCTGGGGATTGGTCCTGCTTTGAGCTGGGGGTTGGACTAGATACCTCCTGCGGTCCCTTCCAACCCCGATATTCTATGATTCTATGAAGGTCACAGGCATGTAGTGTCTTCCGGGGCAGGGCTCGGCTGGGACAAATACAAAAGGGGATGCTGTATAAAGCCTGTGGGTCTCTCCAAATGGCTGGCTGCCCCATGTCACCAGGCAGCGTCGGGTCGAATGTGCCTGGAAGGGACTGGTTGACGGCTCCGGGTCTCAGGCCTTGCAGCCAGGTGACCCCAGCTGTGCTTGGAGCAGCCCGGCCTGAATCGAACCCCGGCCGCTTCTCTCCCAAGGTGAGCTTCAGCATCGAGGCCAAGGTGCGAGGCTGCCCCCAGCAGCAGCAGAAATCCTTCACCATCAAGCCGGTGGGTTTCAAGGACAGCCTGACGGTGCTGGTGAACTTCGAGTGCAACTGCACCTGCCAGGAGCACGCTCAGTCCAACAGCCCCGTCTGCCACCAAGGCAACGGCACCTTAGAGTGCGGCGTGTGCCGCTGCTCCCCGGGCCGGCTGGGCTCCCGCTGCGAGTGCTCCGAGGAGGAGTACAGCCCCGCGCAGCAGGACAACTGCAGCCCCGGCACGGGGCAGCCCCTGTGCAGCCAGCGGGGCGAGTGCCTCTGCGGCCAGTGCGTCTGCCACGCCAGTGACTTCGGCAAGGTGACCGGCAAGTACTGTGAGTGCGACGACTTCTCCTGCGTCCGCTTCAAGGGCGAGATGTGCTCGGGTGAGTGGTGCGAAGGGGCGCTCGGAGGGGCGTGGGGTTCCCTAGGCCGTGATCTCCCCATCTGGGTTAGCACTGAGCCGGTGCTGGGTCTAAGATGCCGGGAATCCTCCAAGATCTGACGGCAGCTCCCCGAAGGAAAAGTGGGGTTTGCTCTGATTGTATTCCAGCTTGTGTCATTCCACACGGGCTGCCTAAAATTCCTCCGTCGGTGTAGTTGGCTGCGGGATGTTTGTTGTTGTACCGTGCTGTGTAGCAAGTGCCAGGTCCCCTCCCCAGAGGTGGCTGCATTTCAGTGGTGTAACCTGAGCAGATGGCATGAGGAATGCCTGAGGAGAACCCTTGCCACAGGGCAAGCTGTCCCCCCGTCGCCATGCTCCCCCTTCTTGAGCCAGTTGGGTTAACGCCGCATCTGTTTCTCTCCCTCGGCGCTTCTCACAGAAGCAGCCAAGCCAAGCTGTGCAGAGTTCATGGCGGGAGCAGGCGGCGGGCCTGACTCAGAACAGCATGTCCTGAAAGGGGGCCAGCGAGCCCCTGCCCTGTTCCCCTCCGCGCAGGCTCCCTGAACGCCGGGAGATGCACACACCGCTCACTCCAGAAAGAGCCCCCGGCCGTTCCCTGGCCCGTTCCATCCGCAAGTTCAAACCAATCACATCCCCGGGGGCAGCCACTTGACCCTGCAGCCATCAGCACTCAGGGAAGCCCCCAAATCCCCCAAGAGGCCTTACCCCCTGCCAGGCACCTGGCCCTAGGGCGCAGACCTTGGGGGTTCCCATAAGGTCCCTGGGGGCTGGTCTTTGTCTGAACCACCCTGCATGAGAGAGATTCTGCCTCGGGCCTTTGCAGCCTGCTCCCGGGCTCCCCTTCACAGCCCCGTGTTTGCCCCCCACCCTCGCTGAGCCCTCCCGGCCAGATTCCCCACTGCGCTCCTGTCCCTGGCACACCCAGTGCCCTTGTTGCTTTCTGCCTCCCTTGGGGCCTCCTTATCTGCAGTTGTTATGATGCTTAGCTTGCCACAGCAGTGGAGGCGGGAGGGGCGGGCCTGTTTTTCCTAGTGTCCCGGTGTCTCTCAGCGATAAGGACTGGCTCCCCCCCCCCCCCCCCAGTGTAATCTGGGCCGGTTCGTCACACGCTTCGCTGGCTGTTGTGCAATGCAGTGACTCCGGATGTTTGGCCTGAGACGGGGCCAAGCTGGTTATCAGGACAATGACAAATTGATGACACCCAACAAACAAACAAGCCATGGGGGGAAGGGGGTGAGCGGGCGGTTTATCACCCAGACAGGGATCTTTCATTGTGGGGGAGAGGGTGGCAGCATCAAAGCCCCATAGTGGGCGGGGGAGGGGGGGCAGCCTACAGAGGGCCTGCTCTCAGTCACACTGCTGTCAATCCGGAGTCACTCTAGGAGGGGCCGAGAAGTTAACGAGATCAGCGTCCGGACCTATCTTCGGAGCTGAAAGGCTCCTGGGTGGGGCTGGTCCGTATCTCACATTCCTCCACCCCTCCCCCACTCTCTCCGTGCCTGTTGTGAAATTAAAATGGGGGCAAGAGGGAAGTTTATACTAACGTCCTTCTCCCGGATGCCTCATGCCAGCTCCTGGGCACCTGTCGGGCTACGTCTGCATTACCCGCAGCTTAACCATCCTCCCTCCATCCGGACCCACTGCACCCACTGCTCTTCAAGCCTGGGGGTCCCTGCACATCGTTCTACTAATGCCACCTGATGCTGACCACTGCCCCCCCCCCCCCCTCCGCACCCCACACACACGCACAATCCAGCCCCGGCCTGCCCACCCGTAGCTCTCCTGAGGCCTGTCTGGCCACTTTTCCTTTGACTCATCCCTAGTTTCCCATTCTCTAAAAAGTGACACATTCAGTCTCTCCAGCAGCGACGCTGTGCCCGGGGCTGAACGGGAACTGGAGCCCCGGACAGTTTTCCCAAGGAAAGCCGAAGCCAGGGGCTGCGGTCCCGCTCCCAACCGCGGCGACCGGCAGAATTCCCCAGTGCTCCAATGAGGGCAGGGGCCAGGTCGACTTCGCTGTGGGTCCAACACTCCAGCTAGGTTCGCTGGGATCTTTAGGGCCTGCGAGCCAAACAGCCCCAGGCTCGGAGAGGATTTGAACCTGGGTCTCAAGGAACTTGGGTCTGTTTCTGGAGCAGCCCGACCCAAGGAGAGGCCCTAGGACTTAGGGGTCGGGGAGGAAGTGAGCAAGAGTCAGGATTTCCAGCCAAGCGTCTCTTTCGCTTTCTAGGCTCATTCCAAACGGACAGAGAAAACCCCCGTGGCCCAAACTCGGCCTCCCACCATCCCCGGGGCTGCAGGCCAGGATAAGGGGGCAAAGCTGCTGGTGGGGACTGGAATAGCAGAGGGTGGCGCCGGTCAAGATGGTGGTGCATTGGCAGAGCCATGCGGGGCGGTCAGGACTGATGGGTCCTGGCAGAGCCGAGGCCGGGGTGAAGAGAAACTGCCCCAGCCTGGATTAGCCCCTCGCTATCCCAAGGCCCCAGGCAAACCTAGGTGGGTGGCCTGGGCTCACACCTCACGCCCTTGCGTTCACCCGCAGGCCACGGGCAGTGCAGCTGCGGGGACTGCCTGTGCGACTCGGACTGGACTGGGGACTATTGCAACTGCACGACCCGCACCGACACCTGCATGTCCGTCAACGGCCTGGTGTGCAGCGGGCACGGGCTCTGCCAGTGCGGGAAATGCGAGTGCACCCAGGCTGGCGCCTATGGGGACACCTGCGAGAAGTGCCCCACCTGCCCCGACGCCTGCACCATCAAGAAGTGAGTGGGGCTGGGGGGCAGAGCGGGCGCTGCTCTCTTGGGTTCCGGGCTGCGGGGATCTCGGCAGGTGGTGCTGGCAGGGGCTCGGTGCATGGGTCCGGCTGGCACCTCATTGGGAAGGATCTGCACTGAGCTCTAGACGTTGTGGGATACTGTGACTGCAATCAGAGGGGCATGGGGGGCAGGTTTGCAAGACCCTGATGCCAAGAGGCAGCCGATCTTCCAGCGTGAAATCAGGGTGGATGCAGGGCAAAGGGTCGCTCCTGCGTGGGAGGGTCAGAATCAGGGTCCCCCTCCCTGGGGGAAGCCTCCCACGCACCCAGGGGCTTGGCAGGAGGCAAGGTCGAGACCAGTGGCTGTGTCAGGGGCCAGGCCCCATCAGGGAGCACAGGGGATCCCCACTGGGAATGGAGGTGCTGGGAAGCAGGGACATAGGATAGGGGAACAATGTGAAGCAGTTGGGGTGATCGGGGGGGCCCTTCTCCCCTCCCCCTCTCCATTTGGCAGGGCTACTTCAGGGACTCTGTGGGAGCCCCCAGTGGTGAGTTTGATTTTTGAGTCCCAAACCTAAAGACTTCCCAGGGAGCCCTGGAGCTGCACGTAGCATCCTCTGATGATCCTGTCCTTCATCGCTCTTTCCTCCTCCTCCTCCTCAGGGAATGTGTGGAGTGTAAGAAGTTCAAGAGGGGGACGCTGATGGAGCAGCAAACCTGCAGCCGCACCTGCCGTGACGAGATCAACTCGGTGCAGGAACTTGGTGAGCGGAGGAGGAGCTGGGCTGTCCGCTGAGGCCTCGGACGTCAGCTGCTCGGTGCTGAGCCGAGAACGCCCAGCAGGGTGGTGGATCATCGGCGTTTGTTGCCCCAAGTGCTGGGGGTGGCGGGGGGAGCAGTGTACGGCAGAGAAACAAACTGCTGGACGCTAGCAGCGAGATCTTTGGGAGCGGAGCTTCCCCTTTGATTCAGAGCCAGAATCCGAACCTCCCCCTCCGCATGCCCCAGGCAGAGGCCACCCGCTGCGGGGCCCAAAAGACGAGACGCTAAAGGCTGAGCGTTCCTGGGGTGACTCACTTGGGCTGTACAGAGACACCCCACCCCACCCCTGTGAGGTATAAATGTGTGCCAGCTGGTTGGTAAGCCTGCCGGCAGGCAAGCTAAACTGGGCACTCAGACACTGAGTGTCGCTAGCACCCGTTAGCCTCACCTGACCTCCCATCGGCCACCTGCCTAATGCAGCCGGAGCTCAGCGCCCTGCCCGCCGAGCGTCGTTCTTCCCCACATGGCCAGCCCCAGCCTCTTTTCCCGGGGCGCTGGCCAGGAAAGCGAATACAGAACTGGGTCCCCATCCTGCTCCCGTCGAGCTCTGTTGGTAAGAGCAGGATCAGGACCTGGTGGGTGCCCCTTGGGATTTCACACCTTGCTCGGACATGCCCGGCCAGCGCCGGGATCCTGGGGCCCACGCAGCAGCGACCGCTCTGAGCAGCGGGTCCGGAGCTATCGGTAACAACCCCAGTGTTGAGGTGTGGGAAGGGGATCGCACGGCAGGGTTCAGCTCCTGTTTTAGCCTAGGACCTTCTTCCTCGTTTAGACAAAGCCTGTGGGGGAACTCGCAGACCCGGCCCCAGCTTCGCTGTCTGCCCAGCGGGGCAGCGTCTGCTTAGCCCCCCTGGGGTGCACAGCTTGGGCTGACGGCCTCTCCTTCGCACCCCGCAGGTGACAGGGGTAAAGACGCGGTGAACTGCACCTACAAGAATGAGAACGACTGCGTGGTGCGGTTTCAGTACTATGAGGACTCCAGCGGGAAATCCATCCTTTATGTCATCGAGGAGCCAGGTGAGACAGGGAGCGAGCGACGGCCCAGGAGGGTCAGCCCCCGGGCTGGCTCCGCTCCTGCCGCTGGGAGCGGAGATACGCAGCCAGGTGTCCCGGAGGATCCCAGCTGCTGGATGGGATCTCTGCAGGGCAGGGCAGTGTTCCTTGGCTCTGTCCAGCCTGGACAGCTGCTTCCTCTCCGGGCGGGTGTCTAGCCTGTAACCACGGCAGCTTGAGCCAACCGCGTCTGAATCCCGCTAGCGGTGAAGCTGCGGAGCCCGGGATGCTGGGCGGGTTTGTACAGCTCCGGACCCAAGCTGCTTTCACGCCCTGTGATCACAGACCGGACACGCCCTGGGAGTACACAGTGGCTAGGCCAGAGATAATAGGCAGGGTGTGAATTTCAGCCCGGGCCTATTCCATATGGTGGGGGGAGGTTTATGGCACACTGCAGGGACAGGACCTGAGCTGCTGGGGTGTAGGTTTCCTGCTCCCCTTTCTTCCTTGAACCCATCCCCTCCCATTCACTGTCTCCCGGTGCGGCCAGTGGGAATTCACCAGGGAATTGGGGAGGAGTTGGCATCCGGTGCCCCGGTGGCTGCCCCATTGGTTGTCCAGCTCTTCTGGGGGATCCTTTCTCTCCCCGCCTGCTGCCTTCTCCCCCTTTTGGTTAATTCTCTGTCCTGCATCTGCCCTTTATCCTAATCCTCTTCTGAGACCCCCCGCTTCACCCTTGGCCAGGAGACAGAGGTCCCCGGCTCATGACGGAGTTGGAGACAGGCCCAGATCGAGCCCACCGGCCAAGATCTGAATTCAGGGGGCCACCAGCAAATGGGCGATCGTCCCCGACGGGTTCCCCGGGGAGGTGGGGCATGGCACACGGGCGGGCTGCTTAGGAAATCTCCCCAGGGCTGGGTGATGTGGATTTAATTTCTAAAGGCAACAGGCATGCTAACGCATAAAGCAGGAGCCAGGGGGTCAGGACGGCTCGGTTCTAGTATTATTTATATGACAGTAGTGCCTAACAGAGGGGTGTGTGTACACACACACACACACACACACACACACACTATGAGCATGCTCAGACTCCTAATGTGGCTGGGGGGTAGTTGGGAAATCCCAGGGACTAGCGCCAACCAATTACCCCCATTACGTGCCAACATCCGCACGGCGGGTGGCAAACAGCCTTCCCTTGCCCTAGGGGCTACAGGCACTTCTGTGGTCGGACTCTTCCCTGGCTGTTTTCGGAGGCTGAATATGATGATCTGAAACGATTCGGCCTCGTGTCTGGCAGCCCCGGCTCAGGCGCGACTTCGGGCCAGAGTAGCTGGAGCCCGGGTGGGCTCTGGTGTCCGTCACCCAGCTGTAAGCGTCCATGCTTCACGCCGCCGGGAGAGCGAGACCCGTCCCCTTGCGTTCGGCAAATGCGACCGAAACACGAGGAACAGAACAAAGAACCTCTGTGGACACAATAGGGCGACCAGACAGCAAATGTGAAAAATCAGGACAGGGGGTGGGGGAGTAATAGGAGCCTATATAAGAAAAAGACCCAAAAATCGGGACTGTCCCTGTAAAATCAGGACCTCTGGTCACCCTAGGACACGATCCGTTTCCTCCTCCAGACCCTGTTCATACAGACTGGCCCCATGTAATGAGTTCAGGTCCGTCAGCTTCCCCAGACGTCCGTGGGGGGTGGAAAGTCTTGGCACCTCTCAGGGTTTGGTCCCCCTTGGGCTCTGCTGCGGCCTCAGCGTGACCAGCCCCTGGGGGATCCTGGCTGACCGGCCTCAGGCCAAGAGAACGGCCTGGCGGGCGCAGTCTGCGGGTTAGACTAGCCGCGGGGGCTGCCTGAACGTACGCCAGGAAGCAGGATTTGAAGCCTCAGTTTGCCTGTCCTGGCTGGTGCGGCTCAGCCGCAGGGCCTGAGCGTCTGACAGGGCTGAGTGAGAACGTGACTGGATTGTTTCACGCCATTCAGCACCGGGACTTCCTGTCTCCGTCTCCCTGGGCTGCTGCTTCGCTCAGCGCTTCGCTCAGCACTTCCCTGCAGCCAGCGTGGGCGGCAGAGACCCTGCACGGCCCTGCCTTGTCTCCCCAGCTCAGAACAGTGGGCGCCCGTCGGGGGGCCGAGCTCGGTAGAGACCTCGCCCTGTGCAGAGAACGCCTGGGGCTCCCTAGCTTTGCACTGACCCCTCTGCACTGCAGCGTAATCTGGGGGAGCCTCGGGGCTCTTTCGGCCCCAGCCTTGGGCATAGACAGAAGCAGGCCGTCCCCTGTACGGAAGGGGTATAACACCACGCCCCATGCAGATCCCATTGTTGGGGGGCCGCCAGCACCCCAAGCTTTGCCCCGAGCGCCTTGGAAAACAGAGGCAGGAAAGCAGCCGCCAGGTGTAACTGCTGGCAGGCTGCCGAGAGCTGGGCTGGGCCCCGCGGGCCTGACAGACAGGAGGGCAAAGGTGGCTCCGGTTTGTTTGGGTTGCACGCCACGTCAGAGGCTGGGGAACGGGTCTGTCCCCTCCTCCGTCAAACACAGATGCACCCAGGTGTTCGCAGACACCGACTCAGGACAGGGGAGTGCGGAGCAGAGCCAACCTGCCCAGTGCGGGGGAGAGAGTTTCAGACAGATCGAAACACGAGCAAAGCCACAAGACAAGCAAAGCAGCCTGTCTGGGGGTGTTAGACGGGAACTCCTCCTACCCAGCCCTGGAGTCCTTCGTTCCCCAAGGGGAGCAGGGGCCAGGCAGCGGATGTCCTCTGCGATCACCAGCTGCCTCGCCCATCGGGTGTGTGGAGGAAAGCAGGTTAACGAGAGGGGACTGGCTGGCTCGAGGACAGGAGAGATCCCAGCCTGTGTACGACCTGGCCCCTGTTCTCAGAGCATCAGGGCACCTCCCAGTCTGTACCGTGGTCGCCCTTCCAGCACCCCGGGAGGCAGGGCGCGGGTCCCCATTACAGTCAGGGCAGGGAGGCTCAGGGACCTGCAGGATGTCCCCGCTGCCGCAGGCTGTGCCCCTTACATTTCTAGCTGCGTGATGTGAAGCCAGCGTAAGACACGTGGGAACATCCAGGCTTTGGCCCAAGGTTGTATAGGTCTGTAGTGGAGCAAGGGCTTCAGCCCTGGTCTCCCAGGTCGTAGGCTCGTGCCATCGTCCTTGGGGCATCCCTCCTCTCCAGGGAAGGCTGTCAGACACCCACTTCCCGGGCAGGGGCGGCTGTCAGGTGCCCTGGGAGCAGTGAGGGGGCAGGTGCCCCCTCAACATCAAGCACTTCACCGCTGGCACTGAATGCAAGGGAGTTACCCGCATTCGCCATCCCTGGCACTGGAAAGCCAGGCAGGGTCAGAGGCGGGCAGTGCCCACTCAGCAGTAGCACGAGCTCAGCATTCATCTGCGTCTGGTTCCCGCTGGCTTTGCACAAAGCTTCCCGGCGCCCCGCCCGGACTCTCTGTCTGGGAATCTCAGCCCTTTGAAGGCGTGGCCCCCTGGACCCTAGCATGGAGTGCCCTGGCCCTGCAGACGCGTCGGCTGGGGCATTCAAAGGGAGCGAGGGTGCATGGCAGGGGGATTTGGGTGCTCAGGCCCCTTTGAAAACCTCACCTGTCGGCCCAAGAATAACTCAGTGGAGCTGCTCATGTGCTTCAGCGCCGGACCCGGCCCTGCATGTGGGCGAAATGCTGCCCTCTAGTAGCACAGGATAAGAGATCCGCTACTGCTGCTGGCCGAAGGCGTTCTCCTGTCGCTTAGCTGCGTGAGGGAGCGGCAGTAGATGCGCCGGGTTACGCAGGGAATGGCCGAGCACTAATTCCCTCCTTCCCTTGCCAGACTGTCCCAAGGGGCCCGACATCCTGATGGTTCTGCTCCTGGTGGCGGGGGCCATCCTGCTCATCGGCCTGGTCGCCCTCCTCATCTGGAAACTCCTGATCACCGTCCACGACCGGCGGGAGTTCGCCAAGTTCGAGGAAGAGAGGGCGCGGGCTAAATGGGACACGGTAAGGGTCGGGTGGGCAGCCTGCTCCTCTCCCGCCATCACGGTGTGTTGGGGTGACTGCACTCGGCGGTCGCGCCCCGCTCCCCTCTGTCGGGGGCAACGTGCCCTGGGGATCTGGGCCTGGCGGTCAGAGGGGACCTGGGTAGGCGCTGGGAAGCCAGGAGATGCTCTGGCAGGAAGGGTGCTGGGAGGGGAAGATCAAGGGCCTTGGGGAGGGAGAACCCAAGTCTGGCTATGGGGCACTGCCCTCCGGACACATGCCAGTCAGCAGGGCTGCACGTGTGCAGGAGAGAATGTCCCAGCAGCCTGCCCCGTCCCCTGAGCGCTCATCCCCAGCACGTCCTTCTGACTCACTCTCCTCCTGCTTTTCCATCCCTGTGCACGGCCTGGCCCGGCCGGAAAGGCTGAGACACGGAGTGCGGGGAATTCGGCACCAAAGGGGGAGGGGGGCGGCTGGGTCTGTGGAAGGTCGTTTCTCTCATCCCGCCCGGGCAAGGTTCGAGGCAGCTCTGAACCTCTCCGGGGGCCCCCAGCAGGGCACAAGCGGCTGATGAAATTCTTAGGCCCCGTTCTTTGAAATATAGTGGTGCTGATAACAGTGATACTGTCCACCTTGGCTAGAGCCGGACTCTGGGCAAAACTCACTGCCCACAGCGCTGACCTGCTACCCCAGCCCTGAGCTTCCCACACCCAGCTCTGCCAGTGCCCCTCAATCCCGACCCACAGCCCCCTGCTACCCCAACCCTGAGCTCCCCATCCCCAGCTCTGCCAGCGTCCCTCAATCCCGACCCACAGCCCCCTGCTACCCCAGCCCTGAGCTCCCCACACCTAGCTGTGCCAGTGCCCCTCAATCCCGACCCACAGCCCCCTGCTACCCCAGCCCTGAGCTCCCCACACCTAGCTCTGCCAGTGCCCCTCAATCCCGACCCACAGCCCCCTGCTACCCCAACCCCGGGCTCCCCATCCCCAGCTCTGCCAGCGCCCCTCAATCCCGACCCACAGCCCCCTGTTACCCCAGCCCTGAGCTCCCTACACCCAGCTCTGCTGGTGCCCCTCAATCCTGACCCGCAGCCCCCTATCCTGCCCTGGGCTCCCCACACCCAGCTCTGCCCGTGCCCCTCAGTGCTGGCGTGCAACCCTTGATCCCTTCCAGGCAGATACAGTCCTTTTTGAACTGGGTAGCGAAGTGGAGAAATGTCCCTGAGGGCAAGGCTTTGGCATTCTCTTTGGTTGAGCCCTAGGGGGGGGTTGAACTGGTGGGGAGAGGCTGCTGCAGCCTGGCCCCTGTCTGTTGGCACACAGGCACTAGAACGCAGCATCAGAAAGTGAGGGGGAACCTGGGTCGTCCTCTCCATTTGAAATGACCCAGCCCGTTTCTTACCAGTGCGTGGGGTCACATGCGCCAACTTTTGTTGGCGCCGGTGGAAGCTCGCACCCCCGGCCCTGCCCCGACTCCGCCCCCTCCCCGCCCCCATTGGATCCCTTCCCAAATCCCAGCCTTGGCCCCGCCTCTTCCTCAAGCGTGCCGCATTCCTCCTCCCTCCCAGGCTTGTGTAAAACAGCTGTTTAGTGGCACAAGCACTGGGAAGGAAGGGGGAGAAGCAGGACGCGGCACCCGCTCAGGGGAGGAGGCGGAGGTGAGCTGGGGCGGTGGGGTCGTGGAGCTGCCGGTGGGTGCTCCACAGTCAGCGCCTATGCGTGGGGTCAGGAGGCCTCGGTTTCTCCATCTATAAAGGGGAGATGATGCTATTTACCTTCCCTGGGTGGTTTGCAGCCTGCTGGCAAGCAGGGCTGTGTGACGCGACATCTGTTGTGTTTCTGTTACAGGCCAACAACCCCTTATACAAAGGCGCCACCTCCACCTTCACTAACATCACGTACCGCGGGAATTCGTAAGGAGGCCCGCCTTCCCCGCCCCCGGCGCCGGCCCTGGGACCCGCTCCGGAGTGGGGACGGTTCCTGTTTACAGAAGAGCCGGCGTGAGCGCGTCCGTGTAATTTAATGACAATCCCAAGGACCTGGTGTCCATGTCACTCCACTGTATCGCAGGGCTGGGCCTCTCCAGCCACGCCACGCCACTGTCCCGTCGCTACCTCGGCGTGCCCGGGGGTGGACCCGGCCTGCCCTTCTGCACACGGAATAAGGAGAAGCCAGCCTCGCCATGGCGGGCGTGCAGGCCAGCCTGCGGGGACTGGGAGCTCCGTTCGAGATGGGACTGTTTGTGGCTGAGTCTGACGCAGGATGGATGAGAACAGCCCGACCTCAGCCCGTCTCCCTGCCTTTCTCCAGCCCGCAAGGAAACGCTCTGAACGGCCGCCGGGGTGGGCCCCGCTTGGCCAGGAGTCCCTGGCCCGGCTGCTTCCCAGGAAGATAGAAACCACGTGACCCCCGAGAAAGCCCTGGCCAGGCCGGGTGCTGCTTCCTTGCCCCTCACCGCCCCCCGCATTTGTACACAAAGCAGATGATTGTAGCATGGGCTCTACCAGTGCCCCTGCTGGGCTGAGGCCCCTTTGACGCAAGGGAGCACAAGGGGGGGTGACACCAGCTCCCCCCAGACGTGCCCCACCCCAGCCTAGATCTACCAGGATTTCCAACCCACAGCAAGTAGCTGACACACCTGGTGTGTCATACAGGGCCACTCAGGTTCCCCCCCCCCCCCCGTGCCTCGGTTTCCCCCTCTGTACCATGATGCTGATGCGCCTTTGCAATCCAGCGCTGGGACGTGCCATCTAGTGGTCATGCAAAGAAATGAATAAGGAGTGCTCCAGCCACTAGCGTGGGGCCAAATTCCCTCCAGGTGTCACTGCAAGGAAGCGGAACACTGGGGAATTGGCCTCTGGGACACAACCTCTTCTTTCTCTCCCTGGACCAGCAGCCAAAGATTGGGGAGAGCTTCTTGCCACGAGGCTAGCGCAAGAGACGCGGGTTCTCCCCGCACGACCTTGACTGTGCCACGTCAAGCCCAGTTTCCCCCATCTGCCAAAAATGGGTCTCCTGGCCCGTACCTACCTCCCAGGTGGCTTGTAGGGCTTTGTAAGTGAATGTTAAAGTGCTTTCAGATCTTCAGCTGGATGGTATACCAGCCAAGATACGTGAGATTGTCACCCCCACCAGTGGTTTTGGGGGGCCAGGGAAGGGGGAACATCGTCAGCTTTCCAGGCCCGAGCTGGGGCGCGAATTCCCCTCCGTGCAGGACAGCGGCCAAGGCCTGGTTTTGGGCCATGCCGGGAACCCCCCGCTGCCCGCGAGTTGTTGGCCGCTACTCTGCAGACCAAGCGGCGGCAGAGTCAGACACGCTACCCCAGCACTGCCCCCTCCTGCCAGGGCAGGGAGCTACCCCTCAGCTCTTCCGTCCTGAGCAGCTGCAAGCCAGGCCCCCAGAGCCTGCAGCACGGGGCAGGGATGGCTGGCACCCAGGCATAGCTCCGCTTTAGCTACTGTACGCTCCCTTTGGAGTCTAACCTACGTCAGCCCAGGCTAGTCACAAGGAGCCCCCCTGACCTCCCAGAGGCACCCGCAGGGGAATGGGGGTGGGGCTCTGATGCCAGCTGGCTGCCCCTTTGAGAACAAGGGTAAGATCCCGAGGGCTGGGGAGAGGAGGGGAGTTCGGGTCTGTCTCCTACACGGCGCAAACTCCAGAACTGATCACAAATGAGCCCAGGGCCCAACTGAGATTGGCCCAACCTCAGACTTTTCTACGGCACCAAATAAAAAAGTTTTGCACTAACGAGGGCTTCCGAGCGTGTCTGGTCCTTAGCTGCAGGCTGTAGGGGCAGCGCCTGGCGACAGCGGTCATGGCTGGCATCTCCTGGGGGCGGCTGCGGGCAGCAGCGAGCGCTGGGTGAATAATGGATTTGCCGGGTGCTGGCCATTTCAAAAAGGCAGGGGAAAATAGTTTTTGGTCCGACAGTGAATTTTTTGACCGTTTCAGCAAATCGGAACGTGGGAGGGGAATGGGTTTGGATTGCACAAGATGTTTTTGTTTCGACCAAATCAAAACAACCGGGGCCAATTTAAAAAAATTAATTTAAAGGAAATTGGGCACGGAAAAGTTGGGGGTTGGTTTGTTTCTGTCAGAGCCCCGATGCACACTGCTCCCTACAGCCGCTTGCCTCTTTATGAGTGGCTGGGGAAGCCCCAGTCAGGGATCAGGCTCCTTCGGGTCCCGGGCCGGATGAACGAAAAGCCCCGGGGTGCAAAGAGAAGGGAAGCACAAGGTGGGCGGGGATTCGCCTGCTCTTGCCATCCCAGGCTGCAGCCGGCTTCTGGCCCCTCTAACGAGTGCGACTCCAGATTCAAATGCTCTAAACTTTGGGGCAGTTCCACAGGGGAGATTCAGCTCGTGCTCTGGCCTGCAAGAACTGGTATCTTGGCTAAGCGTTACATGCCAGGACGGTGGGGACATCTAGTGGCCATGAGGGGCAGGTTTTGAGACTGCAGTTTGGAAAGCCTGCTTCTCGGTTGGGGAGATCGTTGACCCTCCCTCTTCTTTCGTGCACAAGCAATCCGGGCATTAACAATGTTGACGTTTAAAAGCTATGATTCTGGGGGACAAACAGCAGGGGCTGCCAGGCTGCACCCCTGGGTGCCAGACCAAGCCAAGCCCTGGCAGTGAGGGTCTGGCTGCACCCAGTCCAATTGCCCTGGTGTTCTCTGCAGCAAGCGGCCTGTGATGGAGAGGATGGAGCGCCGAGAAGAGTGAAACGGGTGTAGATGCTGAGGCAATGTTACGGCCCGAGTTCCCCTTCTGCCTTCTCAGGCCTGGGCAGAAAACATAACACGGAGTTAAACCGCAGGGCAATTGTCTGAACACCCTGAGCGGAGGCCTTAACAGTCCCCAGTCGGCTTCAGAACGAGTCCTGCGCAGGGACTTCGGAAACAAACACATAATGTACACAGACTACATCGTAAATAGCGCTTGGACCCCTTCCACGGCCCTTTTAAACAACAGCTACCGGGCAGGGAATCTGCTGGCAGCCTGCCTCGCTGTGTTACTCTGACTTATCTCCGGGCACGGTTTCAGCATATCATCTCCCCATCTCGGCTTTAGCAAACCAATTCCCCTGGGCTCTTCTGTCACAGGGGAGTTCCCCGTCTCCGTGTGTGGCCATGCCCAGGGGCAGGTGCCACTAGGACTTTTCAGAGCCGGGGAAGAGGGGCAGCCTGGGGACCCCCAAAGCGATCAGCATCCCAGCCAGGGGGTTAGCAGCTGACTGGTCTCCTCAGTTGCCGGTGAAACAAACCTGTAGCCTGTGTCAAAGCAGTACAGGGACTAGGACCCACGCTACGCAGCATGTCTCTTGAGCCTGTGTCAATCAGCCGCTGGGTCCACGGGCACTCTCTTCAACGGTTACAGTTATAACTTCTCCACCCCAGGCTGTGCTGGGCCGCTCCCTGATAGTGAAGGTCTGGAACCTGCAAGACGGCTTACCCTCCATGAGCACTGCACAGCTTTGGAAACAGCTAGTCCGTGTAGCCAAATGGTCATGATGGGGGAAACCGAGTTAGCTGGGTAATTACGGGACGGAGCCATGCTTCCCCCGCCCCCCCGTTTGCTCAAGGGGAGTTTCCCACTCTCTCACACACTCCGTTGGGCTGCAGTTAAAGAAAGCAGCCAGTGCCCAGCCTGCAGTCCTGTGAGTAGATTTCTCTTTGGTGAGCGGCCTGGCCCCTTTACAAAACTGGCACTAAGGGAAAACCTGAGAATTGCAACAGCTGGAGGCGGTTCATGCCGAGCACGAGGCGTGGCGGCCATCTAGTCAGCAATTGGGCTGCTCTTGTTTTGCAAATGAGACTTTAGATAAGTTTCAGAGTAACAGCCGTGTTAGTCTGTATCCGCAAAAAGAAGAACAGGAGTACTTGTGGCACCTTAGAGACTAACAAATTTATTAGAGCATAAGCTTTCGTGGACTACAGCCCACTTCTTCGGATGCATATAGAATGGAACATATAATGAGGAGATATATATACACACATACAGAGAGCATAAACAGGTGGGAGTTGTCTTACTAACTCTGAGAGGCCAATTAATTAAGAGAAAAAAAAAAAAAAAAAAAAAAAAAAAAACTTTTGAAGTGATAATCAAGCTAGCCGAGTACAGACAGTGTGATAAGATAACATCAGCCATACCATCAGGGGCTCGTTCACCTGCACATCTACCAATGTGATCTATGCCATCATGTGCCAGCAATGCCCCTCTGCCATGTACATTGGCCAAACCGGACAGTCTCTACGCAAAAGAATTAATGGACACAAATCTGACATCAGGAATCAAAATACTCAAAAACCAGTGGGAGAACACTTTAACCTGTCTGGTCATTCAGTGACAGACCTGCGGGTGGCTATATTACAACAGAAAAACTTCAAAAACAGACTCCAAAGAGAGACTGCAGAGCTAGAATTGATATGCAAACTAGACACAATTAACTCCGGTTTGAATAAGGACTGGGAATGGCTGAGCCATTACAAACGTTGACTATGTCCCCTTGTAAGTACTCTCACACTTCTTATCACACTGTCTGTACTCGGCTAGCTTGATTATCACTTCAAAAGTTTTTTTTTTTTTTTTTTTTTTTTTTTCCCTCTTAATTAATTGGCCTCTCAGAGTTAGTAAGACAACTCCCACCTGTTTATGCTCTCTGTATGTGTGTATATATATCTCCTCATTATATGTTCCATTCTATATGCATCCGAAGAAGTGGGCTGTAGTCCACGAAAGCTTATGCTCTAATAAATTTGTTAGTCTCTAAGGTGCCACAAGTACTCCTGTTCTTCTTTTTACTTTAGATAAGGACACTCAGGGAACAATTTTCCTTGGGGGCCCTGGCAGTAAAACCTGAGGAGTGTGTCACCCCCTTGCAAAGCAGGAGATAGCAGGTTGCCAAGCAGTCCTGTGTGGCCTGTCTCAGCTCGGGTAGCAGAGCTAACAGCACAAACTGAATACTGCTCGGGTGGCAATGCCCTCCAGGCTGTGCTGCAGGGGAGATTGGCTGGGGCTGTGTCTAATGAGAAGTCAGGCCCCAGGGCTGGCGAAGGGAAATTGAACCTGGCTCGGGGCAATGTACAATTAGCAACATGGAAGCAGCAGTGATTTGCAGGGATAATCACACTGACTCAATCAACCAGCTGCAAGGGATGGGGCGGGGGTTGCTCCCCAAGGGAGTTTCCGCTGTGGAGGATTTTCTCCTGCAGCCGTTTGTACGTTTCCAGTGGTATAAATGCCCCCAAGACTTAGTCAAAAAAGACAAGGGTGACTATCAAACAGCATCTCAAGGCCAGGAGGGGAGAGCCCAGAGGAGCGGAGGCCAGGGAAGAAAGCAGAGGGCATTTTAGCTGGCGCGGGGGCGGCACAGCCTAAAAGGGAAGCGAGTGGGACCTGATGAAATACCACCAGCAGAGTTCAATAATCTGTCAGTACCAATAGAAGTAGCTACAGGGGCGTCAGCAGCTGTGATCAGTGGGCATGTGGGCCTGTTGGTGTCACAGCTGTTGTTCTGACTGGCAGGGGGCTGGTAACCAGGTTTCTGGGCCTGCTAGGAGTCCTGGGTGTTCCCAGAAGGGGGTCGGGGGAATAGCCAGGAGGCCAGAGCGGGAGAGGGAAGCCCACCCGTCCACGGAGGATGAGCCCTCATCCTTGTCCCACAAAGGAGAGCTGCCCCTTTCAGCGCCGTCCGGGCACCCCCAGGGTCCTTTCGTTGGGTGCCCGCCTCACTCCTCGTGCGGGGATGGATCTATCACTGCCTGCTGAGGGAGACTGAGCGGGGACCCCGGGAAGCTGCTGAGCTGGGAAGCTTTCTCTGCGATCGCCCCAGGGGCTCGGAGCCAGATCCGAGCCCCGCTCCAGCTGCTTGGGGTGCCCTGGCCATGCAAAGCTGGCCAGCTTCCAGGCATCTCCCCAGGAATGCCATACCAGGCTCTGTGCCAGTGCCCAGCCCAGCCCCTAGGGTATGGGGTGTTTTGGGGTGAACACGAGGACCAGTGGGAGTGGCCACAACTTCCAACAGATCCTGTCTGTTGGAAAGGCCCTGGGGCCATGGTGCAGCGAGGTATAGATAGGACAGCCCTGAGGCTGCACTGCCTTGCTCTCAGGTCAGTAAGAAGAGGGCAGAGCCCTAGAGCCCTGCTGGACACAGCCCGTCCGGGCATCAGGATCTGCCCCTCCAGCTTCTCTCTGTCACCCGGCACACTGTGACATCAGGCCGGAACAGTGACATCAGGGAGCCAGGTTGGACCCTGCCCTGGTCCAGAGCCCCGACAGCCCAGGGCCCCTGCACGGAGCCAAAGCTGATGTCTTTTCATGATCTTGTGGCAGGTGAGTTGGCCTTGGGGCATCCACCTAGCCCTGCCACACGGTGCCAGCCGTGCCCCTCACCCTGCCTGGCCAGTGCCCCCCTCTGATAGTCTGCTTTCAGCCACGTGGCCTAGGACAGGGTCTTGCTCAGGAGGGTGCGTGCCAGGCAAAGCAGCTCGGGAAGGTAAGTTGGGTTCTCGCTCGTAAACCCAGGGTGAGTTTGGTGTTAAAGGTTTACAGGTGGACCTGTGGATTTGGGCCTTGTCCGTTCCCCCAAGGAGAGCTGAGGAGCTGAGGTCAATCAGGAGTGAGGGGCCTGGGCAAAGCTGCGCGTGAGGACTCAGAACTGGAACAGTTTGGGAGCAGCGGGTCAGGAGTGAGGGGCACCGGCAGAGCTGGGTGTGGGGAGCCCAGGGCTGAGGTAGCAGGGGGCTGTGGGTCAGGAGTGAGGGGCACCGGCAGAGCTGGGTGTGGGGAGCCCAGGGCTGGGATAGCAGGGGGCTGTGGGTCAGGAGTGAGGGGCACCGGCAGAGCTGGGTGTGGGGAGCCCAGAGCTGGGATAGCGGGGGGCCTCCATCCAATATGAACCCCCTGATTGGCTGCCTGCCCCCCTTGCCTGCTTCCTTGGGTTGAGCAGCCTGCTGCAGGCAGAGCTCTCACCCCATCTCCCTCCTCTCGGCTCGGAAGCTGCTCCCACAGGCAGGAAAGGGGGGAGCTAAAGAGCCCAGTACCTCACGGCAGCCCAGCCCCCGGGCCCCTCTCCTGTGAGCAATGGGGTCAGGACGGTAGCTCTGCTCCTTGCCCTCCTTGCAACACCCAGGCTGGGAACTGGGGGGAAGAGCTCCTGGCGCGGCCTCCCCCAGCCCGGAAGGGCACCCCGCTGCAGCTCCCTGGAGCTGGGAGAGAGGTATGAAGAGCCCCAGGGGAAGCAGTGGGGCTGACCTGGGTGCTGGGGGGGGGGGGGGGGGGGGGCTCTTTGGAAAACGTTGCCCTTACAATTGGTTCAGGCTCCTTGTGAAGAACTCTGACCGCCGTGTGCTTACCCCTGTCCCAGCTCGGTACGTGCCGGGGTAAGTGCTACAAAACATAGATTTACAGCGAAGTAACAGTTGCGTCAGGACAGCTTGTCACACCCCGGGGGTGTTTATTACCACTCACAGGCATTCCTGAAGCTGCAGGACGCTTTTCAGAACACCCCTCCTCAAGCCACAGAGGAATTCAACTAAAGAAAAGTTTCCTCAACTTTAAAGATCACTTGATAGACTTGTCTGAAGCCCCAACATGCTACCGCAACTCAAACTAATCGCAGTAACCTCTGATCTAGCGCCTTCTAGCCCCAATCTCAACGTGCTTTACACAGGGGGGGGGCAGTATTATTGTCCCCATTTTACAGATGGGGAAACTGAGGCGCAAAGTGGGGCTGTGACTTGCCCAACATCACCCAGAAGCTATTGGCAAAACTGGGCATGGAAACCATGTCTCCTGAGTGCCAGTCCAGTGCTTTATCCCCTAGGCTGCATAATCTTGCAGGTGGCACCTCGCTGATTTAAGGGTCCACCCGTGCAGAGCATTATGGCATCAGGGCCTAAATGTATAAGGAGAAAGAGAAATGCAGGAGGGAAATGCAAGGAAATCTAGAAGGTGAGGTAGGAGGAGAGAGATACAGATTTGTGACTTTTCCAACTGGCCACTAGATGGAGCCCTTGCACCTCAAGTACCCAGCCAGCGGGAGCCTTTACCGAGCAGCAGTTCAGGGACCCGATTCTGGGGGGTGGATGGAGGCCTTTGCCACATTGCTGAGGGATGGGCTTCACAAAGCTGGTGGCTGTCATGACCTGACTTCTGCTTTGCAGCACTAGCTGGTGGAGGAGCCCTTTGGGAACAGCAGCCTTGCTGCGTCAGGCCTGCGTGCAGCTCCAAGCACGGGTCGGCCTGACTCGCAGAGCAAAGTGCCCCGAGTCATTGCAACCCCTCGGCGAATGGGAATCGTTGTGTTCGCACCCGGGCTGGGTGGGAACCAGTATCTGTATTTGCGAGAGTGGGACGCTTTTTTCCCCGCCCCCGTCTCAAATCGGGACGAAAAGTCAAAGGCTGATTGCGAACCAGAAAACCGAGTTGTCGTTTTGGGTTGGGCCAAACGAAGCATTTGCTTTTGATACGTTTGAAACGTTTTGTTCCAATTTTGATCTTTTCTCTTTTTTAACCCTTTCTCGCAGTCTAATCAGCTTCGGTTTCTAAACAAAAAGTGGTTGTGAGCCAGAAATCCAGATTATTTTTTTTTCCACTTTGAAAATGTGGAAATGAAACCTTTGGACAATTTTTGAACCTTCCCCCTCCCTACCCCCACCCCTAACATTTCTCAAGTCGGGAACGTCATCAAACCCAGCTCTGTTTCTGTTTTGACAAACCACCATTTTTCAATGGAAAAACTGCTGGGTCGGAAAATTCCTGCTCAGTTCTTGTTTGCTTCCCCAGGCGGCCGGGCCCTTCCAGACACATGGATCACCCACTCTTGTCAATTGCCAGCTCCACTGACTTCACAAACTGAGCGGTTTCTATATAGAAGTCTCCGTGCAGAAGGGCCCTGCTCACAGCAAAGGGGAAATGTACGTTCTGGAGTTCTTACGGCAAGGTTTTAACATGGGTTCTAAAACCTCAGCCTCTAGAAATCCAAGTGGTGGCCAGGTGACCGTTTTCCCCATCTGTGGACCTGCCCCAGAGGTCCCTGCCCCCGTTTGCAGTTTAAGGCCCCAATCCTGCAATCAGACCCCTGCCACTGATTGCCGGATCGGGCTCTCGGCTCCTGCCAACGTTTACTCCCCAGAGGAGTTCTCGCTGTAGCGGGTAGTCTGCATGCCCTATACCTGGGACTGAATGTTCGCAGGGCGGGACTTGGCCTTATACTTCATTTGATTCTCTCATCTGGTGTCAGTCAGGAGACAAATGAACAATTCAGAAAAGCGACAAAGAGTCCTGTGGCACCTTATAGACTGTTTTCCCAATGATCCCCACCCCCTTTGCATCATTAACCCTTGCTGGCCCAGCCCCTGCTCACCGAGCTATTGTTTAACCCAGGCTGGAATTCCAGATCGCTAGTGTCAATTAACCGTTCATTTTCTAGCTTGCTCCAAAAATCAGTCCGTGGGCCCTGGGTGCTGAAGGCCATTGGCCTTCCCTGGATGTTTTGACAGGCTTTGTGTCGCCTTGACCCTGCCAGGTTTCTGCTGGAGGAAAACCCTCGCTCCAATTCCCGTCAGTCTACTCCGGGAGGATTGCCAGATTTCAAGCACAGGTGAGTCCACCCTCCTAGTCCAAGGCAGAAGGATGGAGCCAGGAGAGCTCTTAGGCAGACAGCTCCGGCCATAACAGGGGACAGGTGTAATTAGCAAAGCAGGGACGTGACTCTGGTTATCAGACCCCCACCTGAGCTAGGACATTGCAAGCAGAATCCAGCCTGTAGTGCCCCTCCCTGGAGAGAAGACAGGAGTGGATTGTAACAGCTCCAGAGAGGGAACCCAGACAGACTCTCTGGCTCATGGCTCAGGGTCTCCTAAAGTCCTGGCCCGGACTCAGCAGTCACAGAAGTGACTCTGGTGCCTGAAGCCCATGGGCTAAGTGTGACCAGAGGAGTCCGAGCTCTGCACCGGGCCCCGTCCTGGGGTTGCTAGTGGCAACCCACATCTGAGGAGCTGTGGTGTTCGGGGGACATAAGTGACCTGTGAGAAATGAAGGATTTCAATTAGGGTGACCAGATGTCCCGATTTTATAGGGATAGTCCCGATTTTGGGGGCTTTTTCTTATATAGGCACCTATTACCCCCTCCCCCCGGTCCCGATTTTTTACACTTGCTATCTGGTCACCCTAATTTCAATTAACAGAGATCTAAGCAGGGTCGTTAAACTTGCAACTGCCATGCACTGGCCTCTGGGTGCGTGTGTGTGCACGTGTGTGTGTGTGTGTGTGTGTGTGTGTGTGCGTGCATGCACGTGTGTGTGCACACAAGCCACCACTGCCCCCTACAGGATGGAATCAGAACAGCTCAGCTGTGAGCCATAGACTGCATCCTGCCGACAGCTAAAGGAGCGTCGTAGGTGTCCGTCTGTGAATACAGAGGCTCCTGTATCAGCCTGTCTCCCTCGCGTGGTGGCTGATCAGTTCTGCGGCAGGCTCAGCCTGATCTCCCCTGGGTGCCTGGGTGAGCAGGCTGCCCCGGGGAATGCCCCATCGTCGAGGCACTTCGTTCTGGGCCTCACTGAGGCTGCCGTGTGTCGGGCTGACGTGGGAGTGCGGCTGGCCACGCTTAGGGGATGTTTGGTTCTTGCTCCTTTCCTCAGATTTAAAGGGGCCGAGGAGGAGATGGAGCTCTGGGAGCCGCCGGACCAGCAGACCCTGCCGCAGCCACCCCGCTCCTCCGTCGTGCAGGCTTGGCAGCAGGTCTCCGGCCATGGAGCAGCCGCGGGGAAGGCCAAGCCGCCATTTTCCCCAGCTGCCGAGGCGTGGCGGCAGCCCAGATGCTCTTGCCCGAAAGCAAAGTAAGCGAGGACAGCGCGGGGTGCCTCGTGGCCTAGATCCGTCCCTTCGGGGGCCTGGGGTCATGCCCTTTCTCTTGCACCCAGCCTCAGTGATGTGTGGCTGTCAGCAGCCGAGCCCCCCCGGCATGGGGTGGCCTGTGTCCATCGGACCCTAATGTTAAACTCCAGGCCTGGGAGGGGAATGGCCAGACCCTTTCTTCCGTCGAAGCCAGTGGGGCTTTCCCGTCCTTGAGGCCTGGAGGCCCTGAGCAGAGGTAACTGGGCTTCCCTCCCCGCCTTCGGGTCTCCCGTGCGCTGGCAGGCTGACACCGGCTCACCGGGGCTGTGGTGACCGTTCTCTCCGGGGATATGCAGCGAGCTGGGACTGCATCCGCACAGCCATCCCAGCCGCCCGTGAGGAGGGAACAGTGGGACCCCGACGCCGAATCCACAGGCCCCTCCTGCTGCACCTACAGGCCCAACGCCGTGAGGCATATGCCGGTCGGAGTCCTACATCGCCCGGCTGCGACTCTCGCGGCATCTAGTGACGTTTGATCAGTCTGACCTCCCAATTCGGCCATCGCTTGGCTCTGGGGGATCCCATTGGCTTTGCCCCAGTGTGAGTCAGAGGGCTTGGGTTTCTGCCCACGGCTTGCAGCTGGAGGAACGTGCGTTCTCCTGGCCTGGTCGGGGAATGGCTCGCTGATGTTCAGGTCCCAGAGCGGGATCCCTCGTGAAGTTTTCCCACAGTTCAGGCTCTTTAGAGTTGGGTTGTGGTTCGGCCTGTTGTAGAGACAGTCCCAAGCCAGGATCTGGTAGCTCAGCTGGGACCCAAACTTGCCCAAGGTTTGACAAGGCCAGATCCAGCGTCCCTGCTTGGGCCCCTCTCGGGTAAAAAGCATCCGGCTTGAAAAACAAGGAGACACAAAGAGGCAGAAAATAATGCCCAGGCTCTAATCCCTGGGGGTTTCTCGGTAATTCAGGCGAGATTCTGCGCCGGCGTCGCCAACGAGGCACGTGAGATACAGGAAGTGGATAACAAAGGCAGATAAAGCAACTGAGGTGAGAACCGGCCCGGCTGGTCCATGCGCGCACAACGCACACAAACACACGCCTGCACGTACACTGACGGTGACTCAGGGGCACGTGACAGCGATGCACTCACGCTCACGCAGACACACCCACCTGCTCACGTCGAAGTGCACGAACAAACTGCCGTGAGCACACAGAACACCTCTGCTCCCGTGTGCACGCAGGCACGCCCGTGCACTCACAGATAGGCGTTCATAGAATCATAGACTAGCAGGGTTGGAAGGGACCTCAGGAGGTCATCTAGTCTAAACCCCTGCTCAAAGCAGGACGAACCCCAACTAAATCAAGCCTGACCTTAAAAACCAATAAGTTGAGCCTGACCTTAAAAACCTCCAAGGAAGGAGATTCCACCACCTCCCTAGGTAACCCATTCCAGTGCTTCACCACCCTCCTAGTGAAAAAGTTTTTCCTAATATCCAACCTAAACCTCCCCCACTGCAACTTGAGACCATTACTCCTTGTTCTGTCATCTGCTACCACTGAGAACAGTCTAGATCCATCCTCTTTGGAACCCCCTTTCAGGTAGTTGAAAGCAGCTATCAAATCCCCCCTCATTCTTCTCTTCTGAAGACCAAACAATCCCAGTTCCCTCAGCCTCTCCTCATAAGTCATGTGCTCCAGACCCCTAATCATTTTTGTTGCCCTTCGCTGGACTCTTTCCAATTTTTCCACATCCTTCTTGTAGTGTGGGGCCCAAAACTGGACACAGTATTCCAGATGAGGCCTCACCAATGTCGAATAGAGGGGAATGATCACGTCCCTAGATCTGCTGGCAATGCCCCTATTTATACAGCCCAAAATGCCATTAGCCTTCTTGGCAACAAGGGCACACTGTCGACTCATATCCAGCTTCTCGTCCACTGTAATCCCCAGGTCCTTTTCTGCAGAACTGCTGCCTAGCCACTCGGTCCCTAGTCTGTAGCAGTGCATGGGATTCTTCCGTCCTAAGTGCAGGACTCTGCACTTATCCCTGTTGAACCTCATCAGGTTCTCCCCCAGGCGTGCACACACGGTGACCGTGGCCTCCAAAGGGCTGGAAATGAGTTTCCCTCACGGTGTTCAGGGGTCCCGCCCTGCTCATGTTGCTTCCCCCTTTGTATTCCCCACCTCCCCCGTCACCACAGCCCTGAGCTACATGCTGGCTTTGTACCCGGATCGCTATGGCAGGTGGGGGGATTTTTTTACTGATATCCGTATACCAGTACAAGCCCTCGTGTGGGTGCAGTTCTACTGGTGAACGGGTGACTTGTACCGGTGAACAGGGGCCTTGTACCGTGCAGGCTGCTGGCCTGTCCCTATGGCCCATGATGGGCTCCCTGCCACACCCAGAGTCTATCTCCAGTTTTATTCTCCAGACACACGGTTCTCGGGGGCTTTTCCCCTTTGCCCCCTCAGTTCGTGCTACCCTCCTCCAGAACCTGCCCCAGGCCGTCGGCCTGGACGTTACCCTTCTCCGGGGCCTGTCAGAGGAGCCGGCTGCTCCTGCTAACGGAGCGCTCTCACCTTCAGGAGGGCAGCCCAGGACCCTTTCCCAGCCAGGCCTAATCATGGAACTGGGCCAGCCGACCCCCAGCCGATGGGGCCAGCTGGGAGGGTAGCCAGTCTGTCAAAGACAAGGCTGGGCCTGACTCCCCTTAAAGGGCCACGCTGGCCTAGCTTATTCCCCATTAGCTATCCTGGTCTAGGGCAGTTTTCCCCTTTATGCTGGCGTCACAGGTTCAGCCACTCCCCAGGGTAGCTGCTCCGCTCCAGGGGCCTCTGCACGAGCCACTGACCGGGGCAGAGCCTCTGTTGTTGGCCCTAGATCACCCCCTCCTTTGAGACAATGCTGAAGCAGAGAGCAGCGAGCAGGAGGAAGAAGAAAAGCGAGGCCAAGGGGTACGGCCGGACTCGGCCGCGGAGGAGCACGGCCCCCTCGCCCAGCTATCCCAAGCAGCACTTCTCCCAGGCGCCCAGGTACCGAACGGCAGGCGTCCGGCGTCCCTCCTGGAGCAGGAGACGCTCGCTCCCTCTCTGTGCCCGGCGTGAAGCGTCTCTGGCCGGCCTGCGGCCTGTTCCTGGGCGGGCTGAGCCGGAGCGTCCCGTGCGAGGTCGGGGGGGTGGCCCAGGGAAATGAGAGGGGGCCCAGGGCCAGTGGTTCAAAGGCCAGCAACCAGCCGGCTCAGATGCCGTGGTATTGGGGGACAGAGTCAGAGAGAGCGCCCACGGCCGTTTGCTGGCCTCTCTGCGCTGCGGGGCTTGGTCCTGCCCCCATGCCGTGGGGAAACTCCCAGCGGTGCCGAATGGAACCCTGCATTGGCGAGTCCCCGTCCAGATGGGTATCCACATATCTCCCTGCCCCTTGGCCTGTTTGTGGCTGTGGAGCGGGATTCCTGGCGGTCTCCTTCCCGCCCGATCCCTTTGGCAGCAGTCACCGCTGGCAGAGCACGGAGCGAGGCGGTTCAGTGGGATGCTGCTGCCTGTGATGGGCTTGTCCCCGCCCGGCTGTGAGCCTTTCGCTGTGACAAGGGGGAGTCTGAGATCTGCGTCCCCGGGACCGTTTGCGGTGAGTGACCCGGGCCGACGCCGAGACTCTGTGTGCGTCTGCTTCTTTGACAGGAGGAGTAAAGTCTTAAACAACCTCTACATGAATCTGTACGAGGAGGTGGGGGAAGACGAGCCATGGGCTGTGCAGAGAGTGGAAGGTAACCCGGACTCACGCGTGCCCCCCTCGCACCCCAGAAATCAAATCGGCTCAGAGAGGCTGGTTGCAGCTGGTGGGAAATGATTTCTTTGGTCCTCCCACCAAAAAAAAAAAATGCTCGGCGGAAATGAACTTTTTTTTTTTTTTTTTTTCCACGTGTGGTGAAATCGTTCAGGTGTTTGTTAAAAAAACTAAATTTTTGTGGGGGGTGGAGAGGGCAGGAGGGTTGGGGGGGGGTTCACTGTTTTAAATAATAACAGACCTGTGTCCCCTGTTCACAGGCTGTCCGTGCACTCAGACATGCTCAGGAAGATGATCTGAATCATGTCCGAGTTTCTGAGGGGGCGGGGGAATTGGGAGCAGTAAATGCTTTAAGAAAAACCCACGATTTCTGGAAGGGATGGTTCCCTCTAGCTGCGGAGCCCGGGCGGCCTAGGACATGGAGGCCTGGGTTCTGTTCCCTGGTCTGCTGGGTGACTTGAGCAAGTCACTTCCCTGCTCGGTGCCTCGGTTTCCCCATCTCTCAAATGGGACTAATGGCACCTTTGTAAAGCTCTGGGACATGGCCAGAGGAAAAGCCAGCCAGCCCTAGGCAAGCGGCAGGTATTAGCTGTTGGGGGGGGTCAGGAGGAGACTTTACCTGCGGACAGGTAGCCACAGCTTCCTGCTGCAGGGGGCCTTACCTTCCTCAGAAGCAGTGAGTCAGTAGAGGCTCTGGCTTTTGTATCAAAGGGCCCAGACAGCTCCCTGAAGGATCATGCTTCGTGCCATTGCTCACACCCTGTGCATAGCGGGGGAGGAATGTGACCGGTCAGATCTGGTGGCCTCGTGCACCCGCTGAGCGTACATGGCAACGGGAGGCCAGAGGGAATCGGTTCCCAGAATCTGGTCTGGAACTTGGAAGGGTTGTGTTAATTATCCCCACTGGTGGCCTGGGTTGCAGCCTCCTTGGTAAGGCACATCGGTTCCTAGAGCGAGCCTTGTGCAGGTCCATGGCCTGCCCCTCTCAGTGCCAGGCTCCTGGGAGCAGATTCGGAGTCCCTGTGGCTAGCTCCACAGCATGCATTCTGGCCAAGAGCAGGAAGGTGCCCCCTGCCTTGGGAGCGTACCCTGACCCACTGTCCCCTGGCTTGCCCGCTCTAGGATTGCCGAAAGCCTGCTTCGTCTTCAGCGCCATCCGAAACGGGAGAATTCACGTCAACGACCTGCTCCTGACCCTTCACACGCTGGGGATCCTCGTGACCAGTACGGAGATGCGGAAGGTGCTGAAGGCCATCGACATCGAAGGTGAGCGGCCCCGCTTGTCTCGCTGGCTTTTCCCAGCCCCTCCCTCTCTGACCCGCTCTTCTCTGTTGCAGCAAACGGGAGCCTGACCTTCACCGATTTCCTGGAAGCTTTGGATGAGACCTCGCCCTTCGCCCAGACTGAGGGTGAGTGAGGGGAAAGGAGGAGGAGACAGGGAGGCCGGAGATAGAGCAGTGGGACAGAGCAGTGCATTGCTTCTCTGTAATTATCCGTCCATCCTCCACAATAACCTAGCTCAAGTTCACTGATTTTTTTTTTCCCAATACACATAGTTATATTTCCTAGAGTAATCGGAACACTGCACAAGGCCTTCACCTCATTAGGGTGAGAATACAGTCGATACCCGCTGGATTCTACCCTGGTCTCTGTGCCAGTATCCTGGGTGATGTTTCTCTAGATACAAAGAGCAAAGTGACTTGCAAATCAAAGGAACCAAATGAGGAAGAACTCGAGTTCACCTTGATGGTCCCGTGGAAGAACACACTGTGATTATATGCATGTGCCCGTGCACACATGAGTGTGTACATGGCCCTTCCCACTGTCTGCATCGAAATTCAAGTGCACAGTATGTGAAAATAAAACCCTCTGGTACATTACTAGACTAGATCGGGGCAGCTACCGGATTTTTCATTTTGCAGGAAAATCCACGATTTTGAAATTTTGTTTCCATTCAGAAACAGAACAAGAACAAAAGTGCTCAACCTTTTCCTGTGCCATGAAATTCTGGAAAAGAAAAATCCATTTCAGGCCGGTCGAAAAGTTTTTTGTTTTGCTAAAATGGAAATGGTTTGTTCGGATTCTGATTTAATGGGACATATAGAATATCATTTAAAAAGGGAAACAAAAAGTCTTATCGGAACAGGAGATCAAACCGCTTCATCCCCAAAGGAAGCAGAGACGCATGTGTTCAGATTTTCTCTCTACATCAAATCACGTCAAAATTGACACAAGTCCCCGAACCGTTTGGCTTTCGACGGCATTTTCCATCAGATTCTGACCCGCTCTAAACCAGACACACCTCAGCAAACTCCTCAGAAAGAGGAGTCACTGGTGGTTGGGTCCTGCTCCTGCACCGTTTCCTGGACCTTTCTGGGGCTGAGTAACGTGCTATTGTTCCCTGTGTCGCGTGCAGCCTTCCAGAACACCTACCAAGCCTTCAGCAAGATGAGAAAGGGCCTGATCGCCGTCGACGACCTGCAGCCTGCTCTGATCAGCATGGGCGTCGGGTTAAACTTTGAGACGCTGCAGGAGGCGCTGAAACACGTTTACGTGAACAGTGAGTCTCTCACCTGCTGGTGCGTGGCCACGGGTCCCCGTGTGGAAGAACGTGTGATCCCTTTAAAGTAAAATGCCAGCGCCTAGGGCCAGATCCTGCCTTGGGCTGCAAGAGCATTTGGCCTCCTGACCCTGTGCAGGTAGCAAAGTAAGATCTCCCCTTAGTGCTCCTGACAGGTCCTGCTGCCATGATCCCCGGTGCTGCCTGCTAGAGGGGTGAGCGAGACATGCGCATTGCAGCTGGAAGCAGGCATGGTTCCTGGTCAAGGGAGCGGTCACACACTGCATGGGCAGGGTGGCATTCACAGCCCCATTGCAGAGGTGGAGAATCCCAACGCACATGGAGTTGCAAGGCGGCTGCTGGAAGGGGACAGCGTTACAGGGCTAAATCCTGACCTGGTTTACACCAGTGCAAACTGGGTATGACTCCAGTGAAATCCATGGTCTGAAACCAGCATAAGCGAGAAGAGAAGCAGATACATAAAGTCCTCTGTGTGTAGGAGGCTCTGGGGTGGGAGGGAGATGCCCCTTCCCCTTTCCAGCGGCTGATGGGATTGGAAGTGACCTCCAGAAGATGGAATCTTGGCCCTCCCCGCTCCCAGCAGATGTGGCTGGGGCGGAGCCAGAGTCCAGTGAAAAAATGGAGTGTGGAGGGAGGGGGGCTCTGTCGTAATCTGGGAGCAGCAGGTGTGGTAAGACAGTGCCTGACGGGCATCCCTCAGCCACCCAGCTCAGGTTTTCATTTTTGTGAGTATATGTTTTTGGTGGGGTCTGTGACCCCTTGTGCCATCCCCACACCCCACTTGGAGCACTGGCAGAGCTCCCCACCCGGGTATGGCTCCTGGACCTCACTTGCAATCTTTTTTAGTAGCTGCTGGCCGGTAGGCGTCCGGTAAATGTGCCACGTCCAGTCGAGCCATTTGCCTTTCACTCCTGCCCTGGGTTTCTCTGGCTGAAATACTCCGTTGCTTGTACCCCCGTATACCACCCAGCCCATGCTCTCGGACCCCCACGTCCCCGTATCCCACCTAGCCCATGCTCTCGGACCCCCATGTCCCCGTATACCACCCAGCCCATGCTCTCGGACCCCCATGTCCCCGTATCCCACCCAGCCCATGCTCTCGGACCCCCATGTCCCCGTATCCCACCCAGCCCATGCTCTCGGACCCCCATGTCCCCGTATCCCACCCAGCCCATGCTCTCGGACCCCCATGTCCCCGTATACCACCCAGCCCATGCTCTCGGACCCCCACGTCCCCGTATCCCACCTAGCCCATGCTCTCGGACCCCCACGTCCCCGTATCCCACCCAGCCCATGCTCTCGGACCCCCATGTCCCCGTATCCCACCCAGCCCATGCTCTCGGACCCCCATGTCCCCGTATCCCACCCAGCCCATGCTCTCGGACCCCCATGTCCCCGTATCCCACCCAGCCCATGCTCTCGGACCCCCATGTCCCCGTATCCCACCCAGCCCATGCTCTCGGACCCCCATGTCCCCGTATACCACCCAGCCCATGCTCTCGGACCCCCATGTCCCCGTATCCCACCCAGCCCATGCTCTCGGACCCCCATGTCCCCGTATCCCACCCAGCCCATGCTCTCGGACCCCCATGTCCCCGTATCCCACCCAGCCCATGCTCTCGGACCCCCATGTCCCCGTATCCCACCCAGCCCATGCTCTCGGACCCCCATGTCCCCGTATACCACCCAGCCCATGCTCTCGGACCCCCATGTCCCCGTATCCCACCCAGCCCATGCTCTCGGACCCCCATGTCCCCGTATCCCACCCAGCCCATGCTCTCGGACCCCCACGTCCCCGTATCCCACCCAGCCCATGGTTTCGGAGCTAGCTACACCTCTACCGGGTAGTGTAACCTCCCAGGTGGGAGGCGGATGGGGCCCTCACCCAGAGGCCCTGCTCCAAGCCTGGCCGGCTCTTTTCCTTGCAGAGGACAGGCAGCTGAACATCTCGGATTTCCTGATGGTCATAAGCGACCTCGAGCATCACTACGAGGATGTGGGTGAGTGAAAGGCCCAGGCTGGCCCAACCCTGGAGCGCCGGATATGGTGGCTGCCATCTTGAGGCTTGAACCAGGGACCTGTTGAGCTGCCATCGACTCACATCGTCCGTGGATCAGGCGCACGGACCGGGGCATCGCACGGAGTCTAAGTCCCGGCGCGGCCAACTGGCCCTGGCTGCTGGTGTCAAACCTGGGCCCAGATTCACCCAACCCGGGCACCAATTTGATGCCGCAGCATGTGGCACCTTTTCACGAGGTTTCCGTGCAGGCCTGAGTGAGGCTCATGGGCTGGCACTCAGCTTCACTGTGGCTCTTAGGCATCAAACTCAGAGCAAATCGGGGCGGGCGTGACCCTCAGCAGCTCAGGCTCAAAGCAATTGCCGGCCTGTGCCCCTGTAGAGTGACCGTGACCCCCTTTCAGAGCCCCCACTGCCTGGATTTCACACCAGCCCGTTGATTTTTCTTTCCTTGCCAGTCCTACTCCATTGCACCCCCATATGCTCCTGGCTCGGGGCTCAAACTCCCTCCCTGCCAGTCCCCGACCAAGGCCTCGCCTCGCCTCCCCCACAAAGACCCAATGGAGAACGCCATTTGCCAATCCGCAAGCTGTCCGGTATTTTGACTCCCGTCCCCCAGCCTCCTGGAGCTGTCTGGGCTGTGGGTGAGGCCTACCTGTTGTCATGGGGTCCCTTCAAATCGCTAGGCCTTAAGCAATGTCCCCCCTTTGCCAGTGATGCAGATGGACTCACGTGAGTGCCCCTGCCCTGTATCTCCACAGAATCCCTGGGCCTCTACGATACTTTGAAGCCCAGGAAGCCTGGGCGTGAATTTGACTTCGATGCAAAGCCCAGGGCTAGAAGAAGGACGCGGTTGTCCTTTGACGTCAAGTACCTGCAGAAAGCTGACGCACCTCAGCCGGATTCCTCTTTAGCTCGTCAACAAAAACCACCCAGGGCTGGTAAACAATCTTCATCCCCACGACCAAGGTTCCTTTCCTTCCAAGAAAAGCTCCCAACTAGATTTGATGTGGAAGACGGGCTGGAGGAATCGCCTAAAATCACCAAGAGGCGTTTGACCCAACAGAAGCCTGCTTGGAGCACTAGTATTGAGGAAGACCTAGAGGAATCTCTGGAAGAAGTGGAGAGCTCTTTCGGCCAGGAGAGGATCCAGAAGTCACAGCGATTCGCTGCAGCCAGGGGTGAGCCTTTCAGCACGCATGCCCTGGTAGAGCACAGGTGGGCAATCTGGCATGCACAAGCGTGTCCACGTGCAGGGCTGGTGTCCGCTTGTGCGTCCGAATGCGAAACGAAGACGGCTCATTCGGAAACAAAAATATTGCGTGAGAGCCCTAAAGTAGCCAGCTGGTTAGCTTGGAGGGAGAATTGCCTAGTGGTTAGGGCATAGCACAGGAGTCAGGGCTTGTGGGAACCATTCCCATCTCTACTACTGCCTTGCTGCGGGGAACTTGGGCCAGCCACCTCCCAGGAACCATCCCAACTGCCCTGGTAAAGGTCGTGCACTTTTTGCTTGGCTAGGCACAATGTTTATTTACAAATTGTGCCCAGCCGGGCAAAACTTATAGGCAGGCAGGGAAGAGGCCGGTCAGGAATTGGCACCTTCCCTGTGGCCTGTGTTTGGAACAGAGTTCACCTCTGAAGTTAGTGCTGGAGACGCCTGCTGGATTGGCTCGTCCGTCTCTCTGCCAGGGTCTGCATCCAGCCCCCGTCCTAGATAGGGACCCCGTTGTGCTAGGGGCTGTACAAACACAGCCCAAACAGATGGCCCCTGCCCCACAGAGCTTCCAATCCAACTCCATCTCTGAGTCCGTTTGCCGCTCACGCTGATCCCCACGTATAACCTTCCTGCATTGGTACGTGACTATTGGAACAGGCACCTTCTCCTGGCTTTGTGCCAGCGGGACAGGGGCTTTCGGGACAGGGTGTGGAATGTGTTCTGCCCAGCATGCCTCTGTCGCATCTAATTCTACGCACAGTCGCTTCATCCACGTTCCGGCTGGGAGGGCTCCCTGGAACTGACCTGTTCTTGATTCTGCAGGGCCAGTGGGGACGGAAGAGCCAGGGATGGCATCTGCTGCTGGCAAGTGTGTCAGCGATTATGAAGGTAACTGAAGGAGCAAAGGCGGAGAGAATTCACATGTATCTGATTTAAATCGTGGGGGGAGGGGGGAATTTCTTTAAAGGGGCCTCAGCCCATCCGCCAATGTATGTGAACAGTTTTACCCCCACTAGGAGGTTAATTTCAGACACGCTGGCTAGTTAATGGCAATGTCTAACCGCTAGGTGGCAGGACTGGGGCCATGGGTGACCTAACTTCTATTCCCAGTTCTGCCACTGGCCTGCTGGATGACCTGAGGCAAGTCACTTCCCCGCTCTGTGCCTCAGTTTCCCCATCTGTACGAGGCTTATGATCGCGACCTCTTTTGTAAAGTGCTTTGGGATCTACTGCTGAGCTTCGTGCATGGGCGTTGTTATGACCTGGGTGTGCAGGCCCAGTAAAGCAGCTAGATGGCTCCACTCCGGCATCTGCCTAGATGGAGGTAGGAGGTCCGAACCCGAGCACCTGCAACACAACAGAGGATCTGGCCTAATCTCTCTACACATACCTCCATACGCCCATCTAGCTACCTTCAGTATTTAGGTGACCAGAGTATCTGAGCTCTTCTCATCTTTAATTTATTTACAATACATCTGTGATGGAGGGGGGGCCCATTACGCCATTGTACAGATGGGGATCTCAGGCGAAGAGAAGGTAGGGGACTAGTCCGAGGTCATGCTGGGAGTCTGAAGCAGAGCACAGAACTGAGCTGAGGTCTCCTGACCCCCAGGCAGTGTCCCATTGCACCATCCCACCTCTCATCTCATCGGCTTTGTGATTTCTCCAGGATTCCTCTTTTGCTAGAGGTTTGACAAGTCCAAGGTGGCCTCACAAGCCTAGCGTACGTCTACACTGCAATGCAAGCCCAGGGTTTGAACTCGGGCTCAAGCCTGACTCCCTTCCGTCTACACACACATTGCGCTAACCCAAGGATCAGGAGTGGAGGATCAAGCCTGGGTCAAGCCCTTTTGCTTTGCAATGTAGAGGCAGCCTCACTGGACTTGTGCTCTTGGGAGTCCGCCAGAAAGTATCCCACAATCCCAGGAGCCAACGTACCAGCTGAACAGTCAAGTTTGGTGGACAGTCAAGTTTTCCCACGTTGCACCAGGAACAAAGGGCTAGAGCCAGTAGCGTAGCTGGGGGGGAGCAGGGGGAGCGCCTGCTCCCCCAAGCCCAGAATTCCCCAAGTGGCGCCTTTTCCACTCGTCCATAATTTCGGTGGCCTTGCACATGTGCCGCTCCGTCTTTCGGCGGCATTTCGGCACATGCGCCACTCTGTCTTTCGGCGGCATTTCGGCGCATGTGCAGGGCCACCGAAATGCCGCCGAAGGACATGCGCCTTTTTTCTCCACCACTCCTCCTCAGCAGCAACCCTGGCTACACCACTGTCTAGAGTGTTTTGGGAGGGCGCTAGGAAGTTTGGGCTATGGGTGGACTTGGGCCTGCATAATGCAGTGTAGTCCTTGGAGCCCCAGGGCTCCATCATTCCTAACCTGGGGTTACAAACCAGTGCAGACGCTCAAGCTCTAGATCGGTGGTTTTCAAACTTTTTTTCTGGGGACCCAGTTGAAGAAAATTGTTGATGCCCGCGACCCAACAGAGCTGGGGATGAGGGGTTTGGGGTGTGAGAGGGACTCAGGGCTGGGGCAGACGGTTGGGGCCGGGAATGAGTGGTTCAGGGTTTGGGGGGGCTCAGGGCTGGGGCAGGGGGTTGGGGTATGGGAGGGGGTCAGGGCTCTGGGCTGGGGATGAGGGTTTGGGGTGCAGGAGGAGCTCAGGGCTGGGGCAGAGGGTTGGGGCCGGGAATCATAGAATCATAGAATATCAGAGTTGGAAGGGACCTCAAGAGGTCATCTAGTCCAACCCCCTGCTCAAAGCAGGACCAATTCCCAGCTAAATTATCCCAGCCAGGGCTTTGTCAAGCCGGGCCTTAAAAACCTCCAAGGAAGGAGACTCCACCACCTCCCTAGGTAACGCATTCCAGTGTTTCACCACCCTCCTAGTGAAATAGTTTTTCCTGATATCCAACCTGGACCTCCCCCACTGCAACTTGAGACCATTGCTCCTTGTTCTGTCATCTGCCACCACTGAGAACAGCCGAGCTCCATCCTCTTTGGAACCCCCCTTCAGGTAGTTGAAGGCTGCTATCAAATCCCCCCTCATTCTTCTCTTCTGGAGACTAAACAATCCCAGTTCTCTCAGCCTCTCCTCATAAGTCATGTGCTCCAGACCCCTAATCATTTTTGTTGCCCTCCGCTGGACTCTTTCCAATTTTTCCACATCCTTCTTGTAGTGTGGGGACCAAAACTGGACACAGTATTCCAGATGAGGCCTCACCAATGTCGAATAAAGGGGAACGATCACGTTCTTCGATCTGCTGGCAATGCCCCTACTTATACAGCCCAAAATGCCGTTAGCCTTCTTGGCAACAAGAGCACACTGTTGACTCATATCCAGCTTCTCGTCCACTGTGACCCCTAGGTCCTTTTCAGCAGAACTGCTACCTAGCCATTCGGTCCCTAGTCTGTAGCAGTGCATGGGATTCTTCCGTCCTAAGTGCAGGACTCTGCACTTGTCCTTGTTGAACCTCATCAGGTTTTTTTCTGCCCAATCCTCTAATTTGTCTAGGTCCCTCTGTATCCGATCCCTACCCTCTAGTGTATCTACCACGCCTCCTAGTTTAGTGTCATCTGCAAACTTGCTGAGAGTGCAGTCCACACCATCCTCCAGATCATTAATAAAGATATTAAACAAAACCGGCCCCAGGACCGACCCTTGGGGCACTCCACTTGAAACCAGCTGCCAACTAGACATGGAGCCATTGATCACTACCCGTTGAGCCCGACGATCTAGCCAGCTTTCTATCCACCTTACAGTCCATTCATCCAGCCCATACTTCTTTAACTTGGTGGCAAGAATACTGTGGGAAACAGTATCAAAAGCTTTGCTAAAGTCAAGAAATAACACATCCACTGCTTTCCCCTCATCCACAGAGCCAGTTATCTCATCATAGAAGGCAATTAGGTTAGTCAGGCACGACTTCCCCTTCGTGAATCCATGCTGACTGTTCCTGATCACTTTCCTCTCCTCTAAATGTTTCATAATTGATTCCTTGAGGACCTGCTCCATGATTTTTCCAGGGACTGAGGTGAGGCTGACTGGCCTGTAGTTCCCCGGATCCTCCTTCTTCCCTTTTTTAAAGATGGGCACTACATTAGCCTTTTTCCAGTCATCTGGGACCTCCCCCGATCGCCATGAGTTTTCAAAAATAATGGCTAATGGCTCTGCAATCTCACCCGCCAACTCCTTTAGCACCCTCGGATGCAGCGCATCCGGCCCCATGGACTTGTGCACGTCCAGTTTTTCTAAATAGTCCCGAACCACTTCTTTCTCCACAGAGGGTTGGTCACCTTCTCCCCATGCTGTACTGCCCAGTGCAGCAATCTGGGAGCTGACCTTGTGCGTGAAGACAGAGGCAAAAAAATCATTGAGTACATTAGCTTTTTCCACATCCTCGGTCACTAGGTTGCCTCCCTCATTCAGTAAGGGGCCCACACTTTCCTTGATTTTCTTCTTGTTGCTAACATACCTGAAGAAACCCTTCTTGTTACTCTTAACATCTCTTGCTAACTGCAACTCCAAGTGTGATTTGGCCTTCCTGATTTCACTCCTGCACGCCTGAGCAATATTTTTATACTCCTCCCTGGTCATTTGTCCAATCTTCCACTCCTTATAAGCCTCTTTTTTGCGTTTAAGATCAGCAAGGATTTCACTGTTTAGCCAAGCTGGTCGCCTGCCATATTTACTATTCTTTCTACACATCGGGATGGTTTGTTCCTGCAACCTCAATAAGGATTCTTTAAAATACAGCCAGCTCTCCTGGACCCCTTTGCCCTTCATGTTATTCTCCCAGGGGATCCTGCCCATCTGTTCCCTGAGGGAGTCAAAGTCTGCTTTTCTGAAGTCCAGGGTCCGTATTCTGCTGCTCTCCTTTCTTCCTTGTGTCAGGATCCTGAACTCGACCATCTCATGGTCACTGCCTCCCAGGTTCCCATCCACTTTTGCTTCCCCTACTAGTTCTTCCCTGTTTGTGAGCAGCAGGTCAAGAAAAGCTTTGCCCCTAGTTGGTTCCTCCAGCACTTGCACCAGGAAATTGTCCCCTACACTTTCCAAAAATTTCCTGGATTGCCTGTGCACCGCTGTATTGCTCTCCCAGCAGATATCAGGGTGATTAAAGTCTCCCATGAGAACCAGGGCCTGTGATCTAGCAACTTCTGCTAGTTGCCAGAAGAAAGCCTCGTCCACCTCATCCCCCTGGTCTGGTGGTCTATAGCAGACTCCAACCACGACATCACCCTTGTTGCTCACACTTCTCAACTTTATCCAGAGACTCTCAGGTTTTTCTGCAGTATCATACCGGAGCTCTGAGCAGTCATACTCCTCTCTTACATACAACGCAACTCCCCCATGCGTGGTTCAGGGTTGGGGTATGGGAGGGGGTCAGGGCTCTGGGCTGGGGATGAGGGTTTGGGGTGCAGGAGGGGCTCTGGGTTGGAGGGGGCTCAGGGCTGGGGCAGGGGATTGGGACGTGGGCACGGACTTACCAGAAGTGGCCAGCAGCAGGTCTGGCTCCTAGGCGGAGGCACACAAGCACTGCCCCCACCAGTTCCCATTGGTCGGTTCCCAGCCAATAGGAGTGTGGAGCGGGTGCTCGGGGCGGAGGCAGCGCACGGAGCCCCGTGGCCCCCCTGCCCAGGAGCCGGACCTGCTGCTGGCCGCTTCCAGGGCGCAGCGCGGTGTCGGAAAAGGTAGGCACTAGCCTGTCTTAGCCAGGCAGCACCGCCGATGGGACTTTTAACGTCCTGGTCGGTGGTGTTGACCAGAGCAAGGCGACCCAGTGCCTTACATGCCACGACCCAGTACTGGCTTGCGACCCCCGGACTGAAAAATAGGGCAACAAACCGAGGGCCTGCTCACTCGAGTTCTACCGACCCTGGGCTTACACGGCAGTGTCGCCAGACCCGTAGATTTAAAGGCCGGGAGGAACCATGCTGATCCGCTAGTCTGGCCCCCTGCAAAACACATCGCCCCCGTGGGCTGGGGGCGATGGAGAGCACCGGAGTGTTCCACAGGACAGTGGTCACTATGGCTGAGAACAGAATGCTGGGCTGTCACGTGGAACCGGCACCAGCAGCAGGCTCAGAGCCCCGGGCACTCCCCTCTGATGGCAGCGAGCCAGCCAGCGGCTCAGGATGGACGCGGCTCAGGAGAAGCGCGGAGGGGCACGAAAGCGGCGCGGCGCGGCAGCCACAAAGAGGAAAGGGTCGTGAGGGTGATAGGGAGCCCCATTGGCAGGACTCCTAAACTTCAGGGTGAGAAGGACCTGCCCGGCCTGGCTCGCTTGGGACTCTTGGTTTAAAAACTTGTGAGAGAACCCAGGGGAGGAGAGTCAAAGGTGCCTCTTGGGTATGTCTCTGGCTCTCTTACCATAGTAGCTGCTGCTCTTGTAACGTATTTCTGCCATCCTGTGTGATTAGCCCCGTTGTACCAACGGGGAGCTGGGGCACACGGAGACTCGGGGACGTGTCTGAGGTCACACAGCAAGCCCATAGCGGAGCCGGCAATTGTACAATTGTACTCCTAAGTTCCAGGCAAGCTGCCTAGCCCCGGGTCATCCTTCCTCGGCCACTTCTTCTGCCAGGACTTGAACCTGAGTCCAGCTGGGTATACAAAGCGAGTGAGACCTCTTGGGGCCAAAGCGTTAGCAGGTGCAAACGCCATAGACAAAGGGCTGAAGTCTGCTCTCATTCACAGTGATGTAAATCTAGGATAACTCCAGTCACTGCAGTAAATGATGGCAGGATTTGGCCCCAGGAGCACTGGGGATGGTGCTGGGATAAATGAAAAAAAAATGCAGTGTGGGGCTGTGTTAGCTTATGCCCTCCTGTGAATTGCTTTTCCTGTTCCCCCATTGCTGAGCCTGAGTCCCCCACCCCTGCCCTGCACCTTGGGGCATTGCTCACTTCTCTGCACTGGGGGTGCCACATGATACCGGTGCACAACGGTTGTGTTTCACGCTCATTCTCAACCGGTGTGAATGGCATCCCAAGATGCAAGGAATCAGACCCACTTACTCTGAGATGAATTGGGCACGAGCATTTTGAGACACCTTTTGCCTTTGCTGCATTTGAAAGGACGCATAGTGAACCCTGGTGCCCTGGCATAGCGGTATGGTGCCTCCTGAACGTCCCCCTGCTGCTTCAGCTAAGTACAGTATTGCTTTTCACTTCCTGTCCCAAACCATTGCATAGTGTATCTGTACACTGTCATGCAGCTGTTGCATTCCACTCCAGAGATGCTCCATTTCAGTGGTGGATGACGAGTTTTATTTATTCATTCTCTCACACACACACAAATCCTCTAAGATAAAAGACTCTATCAATATCAGTTTATTACAACTTATTATTACTCAAGAATGAAATTGGTAACTTCACCAGACCCAACTAGCGCGGATTGGAAAATGTCTGGGTTTTGTTCTCATGGAAAATTTCAACTGCTCAGCAAAAAGTCAAATGCTGAAATATTTCACCCCAAACATTTTGATTCCAAAACCTGGCCTCATGGGAGCTGTAGTTCAGGAGCCTGATGGTCCCCTTCTCCTCTATAGTCCAGGCGCCTTGGTCAGACTACCTCTCCTGTGATGCATCACAGCTTCACCTTATGGTGAGGGGAGTTGGTGCATAATGGGAGCCTTTCGCTTTGGTGTATCATGGGAGATGTAGTCCAGCCAGGAAGTCTAGCCCATAGACAAGACTATGAGCATGAGACAACTGAACTACAACTCCCATGAGGCACTGAGGTAGGCTAGCTGAGTAGATTTGATTTGGTTTGGGGACATTTGGCTTTTTGATGAAAACAGTCATTTTTCAGGAAAAATTCAATGTAATCAACAATCCAATTTTCTGTCCCAAAACAGTTTAGATGGAAAAATGTGGAGCCGCCTAGAAAGCAGCTAGCATATCATGGGCACGCCCATAAATAAATCACAACAGCGATTGAATAACCTGCTGTGCGTTCTCTGCCTTGCAGCCTTACAGGACGCCTTTGAGATCGTCAGCAAGATCAAAGCGGATAACATTGAGGTCGGTGACCTGCGCTGCACTCTGCAAACCATGGGCATCCCTTTCACTGATGAAGAGTTCCAGGAAGCGCTGCAAAAAGTGACACTGGAAAGTGAGCTGTCCATCTGTCTTTCTGTTTTAGTAGAGCATGTGTGAGGGGAGGCGTGTACACAGGTCAGAATACAGCCAGCTGGTGCGTGCCAGCGTTCCAACCACTATGGGACCCCTTTGACATAAAGTGCCAGGGCTGGCTGCTAATCTCAGTTACACCAGGATGCAGTCTAGACGCAGGGGTTCTCAGGACACGTTAAACCCTGGATTGGGGCAGGGGGAGGCAGCAGGGGCCAGGAGCAATGGAGGGGGGTGGGGGGGGGAGTCACTGGGGGGCTGGAGCCTGAAAATCTGTGGCCAGAGCCTGCTGCCCTGCCACTCCAGGGCTGAAGCCCGAAGCCTGAGCCCAACTGCCCCTGGGAAGGTGGGGCAGTCATCGATTGCCTGGTTCTCCGGCATTGTGCCCCAGGTGTGTCTCCAAATGGGGGGGGCGGGGCCCAACTCCCATCAACACCAAGACGGTGCATCCAGGAGCAACAGGGAGGGGGAGGGGACACTCGCTACTTTCCCCCTCCTCCCCCCAATAACAGCCCAGGAGGTGTGAGAAATGCTGGAGTTACTCCAAATCGGCACCAGTGTTGCCGAGAGCAGGACTGGCCCCCGGAACTGCAAAGCAGAGGCTCCAGCGTGCCCATTCACGGCACTGACCAGACTAAAACAGCGTCTCCATGTGACACATGTTCCCCGTGTGGACAGAATGCCTTAGCGCACACACATGCAAACGTCCTGTGTAGTGGAATTCAGCTCTGGCAATCGTGACCTGGGTTGGTGTACATTGGAACAGCTCCACTGAAGTCAGTGCAGCGACACCTCTCTTCACCGGCTCAGCGTCTGGCCCATTGCTAGGTTTGCTCTTTGCTCGCGTCGATCAGGGGCTGCCGTATGTTACCGGGAGGCCTCGTCCACATGTGAAAAGTTGCACTTTTTATCATCGAAATTGGTTTTAAATGCATCTAGTAAAACATGTGCGAACCTTTAATGTTGACTCACTTAATCCAGTTTAACCCTTAGGGCTGGTCTACACTGGGCGGGGGGAGTCGATGTAAGATACGCAACTTCAGCTACGGGAATAGCGTAGCTGAAGTCGACATATCTTATTTCGACTTACCTCCCGTCCTCACGGCGCAGGATCGACGGCTACGGCTCCCCCGTCGCCTCCGCTACCGCTGCTCGCCCTGGTGGAGTTCCGGAGTCGACGGAAGCGCGTTCAGGGATCGATATATCGCATCTAGACGAGACACGATATATTGATCCCCGATAGATCGATCGCTACCCGCTGATCCGGCGGGTAGTCTGGACGTACCCTTAAATTGGTTTAGCTCAATTCAGTAATTTACTGATGCAAGCTAAACTGATTCAGACAGGTTTAAACTGGGTTAAGTACATTAAAGATGTGTTTTTAAAATCAGTGCCGCGAGCCCGCTGCAGGTTTTCTGAGCTAGACCAGCCCTAACTTCTCCTCTCACAGCACTTTGATCCCAGTGTAACTCTGTCAAGCTTCAGTGGAGTGACTCCGGATTCACACCAATTTGCGAACGCATCCCGGTCCAGAGATCTGGCTTCTAGGCACATGGCTGAGTTGAACAAACAACCCGGTTTATAGAGCTGGGTGATCATTCAGTATGAAGATCCAAACCAGTATATCCTGTCCGTGGTTAAAGCACGTGCCCCCTGTCGCTCATACGATAAAACAGCTGGCGAAAATGGTCAGGCAGTCGATAAAGGGTCAGATCCTCTGCTGGCATAAATCAGGATAGCCCCACTGAAGTGATGCTGATTTACAGCCCCAGAGAATCTGGCCCAATATGTCTATTTCAGATGTTAGCCTGATTCCAGCGTGTTCCACAATCAACCCCTCTGTCTGTCTCTCTCCTCCTGTCTCTGCGTCCTTCCCCATCACCTTGCACTTTGAACCGTTCTTTACACGGCAGAAGATGGGTCGGTGAACTTCAATCGCTTTATGATGGCTTTGGCCAACACCCGGCGCTTCTCCGAATTTTCAGGTGAGTGGGGACCTGATTGGGCAGGAAGATGGAGAGTCAAATTGTGCTGTGCTCCATAGCCCTGCCCTGCCCCTTGTAAACTCACTCATACTGGTGCAAAGTGAGAGCATCAGATCAGAATGGGTGTGTTTCACGCTCGCTTTGCACTGGTGTAAATGATGACACACTGGGCAGGGGGTCGGCGATCACTCAATACTTAAGGTGCTTGCAAGAGCTCTGCCTTATTCGGAGTCTGGTTCCAACCGGCTGTGCATAACAAGAACTTCGCAGGGCCCTGCCCAGACGCTGGCTGGGAAGCTCAGCCCTTAACGGCACAGCCCTTGACAACTAGGGTGACCAGACAGCAAGTGTGAAAAATCGTGACAGGGGGTTGGGGGTAATAGGAGCCTATATAAGAAAAAGCCCCAAATATCGGGACTGTCCCTATAAAAATCGGGACATCTGGTCACCCTATTGACAACATGCAGGATAACGGAGAGTCAGGTTCCATGTCCTTTTCATTCTCTCCGTATAGAGTGGAGGGTCCCCACACACAAGTGCTGGCAGGGAGTGGGTTAAGTCCCCGCTGCCCGGATAGGGAAGGGACTCTGCTAAAAGGGTGAGGGATTCACTGGCAGCAGGTGGGTGATTGCCTGATGGCAGGGCGCGCGAACTGGAGTGGGGAGGAGGAGACGGCGGGAACCCGGAGGAAGAGGAGCTACTTAGGGATAGCTCCAGCCAACGCACTGTTCTCTCTTTGCTTCTCCCTTCATTGGGCTCTAAAAAACGAGGCATTTTGCAGTCACTCCTGTCGGTGCATAAACCGCACCGCTGGGATGCTTGAATTCAGGTGAGGGGTGCAGATGCCAGCGTATGTTATCCACACTGTAGTCATGGACCGGGACCCCATCGTGCCAGGTCCTGTACAGACACGGAACAAAGAAACAGTCCCTGTGTAGACAGCACTAGGTCACATTCTGCCGTCGAGCTAGCTACTGCCTCTCAGAGAGTGTCAGCCGAGTCACCGTAGCGTTTTTAGCGTAGATACGCCTGCAGTTAGAATGCATACGCTGTACTAGTGCTTCCCTTGCATTGCACACACCAACGGCCACCCCCACAAGGGCTGAGTCCCCATCGAGGCACCCAGATTTTGCGGAACTTGGTACATCAGGTGCCCTGTGGGGTGCTGAGGACGTCTAGACAATGGAGCAGAGCCCTTTGGAAAGCCAGGCCCCTCCTGAGCAACTGGGCCGCTTGTTCCCTCTGCGTGTCCGCAGTGCTGAAAGACGCCATTGCTGCCCTCAGCAAGATGGAAGGCGACAAGGTGGCTGTGAGTGAGGCGCTGGCCTATGTGAAGAACATGGGGATCCATTTATCCGATGGAGAATTCCAGCAAGCGCTGAAGCTGGTTTCTGTGGATGGTGAGTGCGTGGGGACAGACAAGAAATGGACTCAGGACCACAGTCCCAAGTCAGTGTTGGCAACTCTCGCAATAGTCGGTGGCTTCCTTAAAGCCCCAGCTCCTTGAGTCATGTGATTTATGGGAGACGCCTGGCTTTCGTTCTTTAAAAAAGTACGTTTCTGGCCCTCGGGGTTGCAGGGAAAAGCTTGAAAATGTGGCCCAAGCGCAACCTAGAGGCTCAGAACCCGGAAAGGAAATTTAAACCACCTAGCGTTTCACCCGCTGTTCTGTGGGAATCCCATGTAGGAAGCAGAGGACAGGGGTGATGTGTTGGTCGGTGGTAGCCTGTGTTGCTGTGGAGACGGGCGTCGTGTTCTGTACTGGCGGGAATGTACTAAGCACTGAAACCCCTCACGCCGCTCTTCATACCACTTCAGGGACACTCTGCCTGCTAGCTCCTGAGCGAGGCATCCTGGCCTAGGAGATGGCACTGAGCTAGGACGTGGTACAGGCTGGTTCTATTCCCAGCTTTGCCCCTCTCCTGTGATGTGGCCTTGCGTGAGACACTCCTTTGCCTCTGTTTCTCCTCCCCCCCTTCGTTAGACTGTAGGGGACTTTCTCTCTCACTGTGTGTTGGTCCAGGGGTGCTGGACCCGGGGAGCCAGGGGCCCCCTCGCTTTTTACTGGCTGTAAGGACAAGCGACGGGGGAACAGGCGGAGAGGAGCGAGCAGAGGGCAGGGTCTTGTGGAGAAAGGGCAGTGTGAGAGCAGGGCCTCAGTGGGAATGGGCAGCGTGCGGGCTCAGGGAGAAGGAGTGGTGTGGCACGGGGTGGGCAGGGCCATGTTTCGGGCACCTGTGGCCCCCCCACTTTTAGGGTGCTTCCGCCACTCCTGCCTCAGTCCAGAGCTTTGGAGGTGCTGTTGATTCGTAATCTGAGCTCTTCTCTCCATTGCAGCTAACGGGAAGGTGTATATTAAAGATTTCATTGAAGTCCTGACCAAAAGCCCGCGGTTCTCCAAGCTGTTAGGTGAGTGGGGGCTCGGACGGATGGGAAGGAACGCATCACAGGGGCGTGGGCTCTTGCTCAGTGGGCTCGGACGCTCGTTTGATTCAGCAAATCCATTTCCAGCATTTGGTGACCTTTGAAACTAGCTCCGTTAGGTGCTTTTAACACAAGGGACCCGAATTTCCCTTGCTGTCCGCTCCAGGCAGCGAGGTGGGAAACGGGGCTGAATTCAGCCGTAAAAACCAGGTTGGTTTCAAGCTGTTGCATGCAATCTGGATGTACAGTCCTGGGGACAGATCCTCTGCTGGGGTAAATCAGCCGTAGCTCCACTGAGGTCAATGGGCCAGATTCCCAGCTGGTGGAAATCGACGTCACTCCAGTCAGGTCGTTAGAGCGACATCGATTTATGCATGATTTACATCTGGCCCCTGGGATCTTAAAATGGCTCCTGTCTTTCAGATTAAGGGGTGTCTGTTAGCAAGAACTCAATGTTAGCCAGCAAAACTCTTCCTGCAGAGCAGCCATCCCCCAGCAGGACAAGAGGGATTTTAAGGCTCTGGGACTGCACAAGAAATGGGAATTGGGCGAGAAGAGGCACATAATAGACCAGATTGTGCTCTCAGTCACACTGCTGCAAACCAGGCCTGATCTTCCCAGAATTATCCCCGATTTACACCCGTGTGAAATCCGAATCAGGCCCTTGATTTCTAAGAGCATGACATGGCGGAAATGTTTATTGCTCTTCAATTAACTATCCACGCGGGGAAGGTAAAATGGCGGATTCATTTGTTGGAGGAACCTGTTATGCGTTTACTTGTCACTGAAGACGAGCTGAGAGCTTTGATCCTAATATAAAAACAGCCTCTGAACATTCCCAGCTCTCTGCTCCTGGGGTGAGGGAGGGACTGCAGTGTGGATGTGTTGTGTACGCGGGTCACTCGCCTTCTGCCAAATGGGGTGTCGGAGCTGCTCTGTGTGTGTGTGTGTGTGTGTGTGTGTGTGTGTGTGTGATTGTCGCCCTCTAGTGGCTGCAGCCTACAGAGGCGAATGGGTCTAATATCAGTCACAGCAAGAGAAATTCTTCTTCAGCTGGAGTGCAAGAGACTTGTGTTATTGGAGCAGAAGGCTCTCAGTTCTCCCTCCAGTCCCACTCAGGAATTCGATGTCCTTTTCTTGACTAGCAAAGGCGGTCACGTTGGCTAACTCATGTTATCGACCATGACTTCAACCCCATTTCACCCAGCAAAGTGTTAACCTCTGTCTACCCTAGAGGCAAAATCACGGTAGCTTACATGATGCCAACCACAACTTCTTTCCCCCAATCAAGACAAGGCCAGTGCAATGCAGCTGATGACAATAAAGTCTGTATTGAGGGGTCAGATAAGAGCAGAGAACAAACTGGCCAGTTTCCCGTAAGCTAGTGAGCTCCGTGCGCCGAGCTCTGGTCCCGACACTGGGCACTCCACGAGGGTATTGACTCTGGCTTGGCTGCCATGTTCTAGCTCCCATCCCTCCGGGCGCTAGTTTCCTACCAACGGCCCGGCTGCTGTGTGCTCTCTCCATGTCTGCAGTGCTTCAGGACACCATTAAAGCCATGAGCCGGATTCGGGGGGACCTGATTGACGTGCGGGACCTGGAGAGAACCCTGGCCAACATGGGCATCCATTTAAGCAAGACGGAGTTCCGGGAGATGCTGGAGTCTGTGACCGTTGACCGTGAGCATAGCCGGGGCTGCCCTCTTTGCCTGGGGGAACCAGGCGCTCCTGCTCCTTGATCTCCGTCCCCAGGCAGCACTCGACCCCCCAGCTGCATGTGCACGGGAGAGGGGGGCCGTGACTCGGACACTGCCCATGAGGCACATAGGGGCTGTGACACCAGGCTCAACCAGCCAGAATTCCTTCGGGGAGGGTCAGCTGCAGTGTGCCCCCCATCTCCATATTAAGCCCAAAGACTGGAGGCAGGGGGGTCCCTAAGTCACAGCCCCGGGTGTTTATCAGTTCAAGGGTCTAATTACCCATCTGGGACCTCGTAAGCACCCATCCGAAGCCCCAATGCACCCTACAGATGGCCGTTTTCGGACGTCAGTCCCCGTGTGTCCGGGGCCCCGTCCGCCCCACGGCTGAACCCCCTTTGCCTTGCAGAAGATGGAAGAGTGAAGTTGGAACAGTTCATGACACTGGTGTCCAAGATGCGGCGCTTCTCTGCGCTAGGAGGTGAGCGAGGGCCTGGATGGGGGAGAATGTCGAGCTGGGGAGAGAGGGGATAACCTGGCCCTGCCCTCGCCCCATTTGGGTGAATCCTCAGGGGGCAGAGAGCCAATACAGCTGGCCATGCTCCAGCCCTTCTTCATGCAGGGAAGTGCCTGGGGATGGGGGGGTGCATGGGCTGACAGCCAGGACATCTGGGTTCTAGGCCCAGCTCTGCCACTGACCTGCTGCGTGCCTCAGTTTCCCCTCTGTCTGTCTTGTCAGGTCTTCAGGGCAAAGAGTGTCTGTTCAATGCCCAGCGTGACAGGGTCCCGATCTCAGCTGAGGCCTCTGGGTGCCAATAACTGAGCCTGTGCATCACAGAAAGGTCCTTCCCTGCCCCCCCCCCCCCCCAATGCCTGCACAGCTGAAACGCTGGCAGAGTTTTGTACCTGGAACCTGCTTCTTCCCAGCTCCTGGCTTTCTGGGGCTGACAGCACATGAGTTCTGCAGGCCTGGTCTCTATCTGCCCCCGGAGCCCTCTTCTTGGGGAGGGGGGCTGGGTTCCTACCAGCTGGAGCAGCCAGCATGTTAACCCTGTGGGCACTGCCTTCTGTGGCTAGCTTTGCCTGCTCCGTTTCTTCACTTTCAGGTAACAGAGCAGCTGGCCTCAGAGGGACAGTGGCTCAGTGGTTAGGGTCATAGGCTGTGACTTGAATCTGGATCTTTCCTCCTTTGCCCCCAACTTCCTGTGTGCCCATGGTCATGTCACTTCACCTCACTGTGCCACAGGTGGGCTGGAAGGGTAAATACATTAAAGATGGTGAGGTGATCAGGCACTAGGCTCCAGGCTATATAACCCGGCTCTCCCCTCTCCTGCTGGCCGGACTTTACCTTTATTTTATATAGAGGGATGAGCCCGTTCTGCTTCCCCTGGGTACCGCTGTAGCTGCTCTGTTCTAATCCGAGGAAAGAATCGAGCCCTCTCTTCTCATCTGGCGTCAGTGCTGCAGTCAGAGCTTCCTAAGTGAGCGCTCTGGGCCTGCGTCTCTGTCCCCCTTCCCCTCGTGCCATGACTTGCACCGGTCCGGAGCTTCCTCTGCAGAGGGGTAATTGGCTTCATACGGCGTTAGGCCCCAATCCAAACGCCGTCTCTCCCTGTCCGCAGCCCTGAACAACGCCATCCAGGCCTTCGGGCAGATCAAGGAGGACCAGGTGAAGATCTCGGAGCTGGAGTCGTGTTTGGACCACATGGGGGTCCACTTAACCAAAGAGGAGATAGAGGAGGTGACCAAGTCCCTTTCTGTTTCCAGTGAGTATTTCAGCGGGTTCTGTAAGTCCCAGCATATGCTTCGGCTTCCCTGCATTTGGCAGTCTGAACGCACCGGATCTCGCTCTTTGTGTGACCGTCTTACGTGTTGGGAAGGACAAACTGACTCCTTAAAGACAGACACCTGAACAGGCAGCATTTAACTCTTGCCTTGCCGTTAACTATGACCTTGTGTTTCTCTGGTTACATTTCCTTGCCGGCTAGAGTAAGAAATGGTCCGAGTCCTTGAAGCTGCTTGTGGGATTCCTTCTCCTCCAGACGAATGGAAATTCATGTGGAGAACAGAGGAGGCCACAGAAGAAAATTCTGAGCCCTAAATCACCCTGGCTCATGCCCCACCCCCTCGTGTACCCCAGGCCTGCTCAATTTTGGGCACATGCTACACCCACTTTCCATGACATGAGATGCAGCCAGCTAAGATCAAACCTACATTCATACATCAGATTGGATGATGTCACTCATCGCTCTGGGTCTGATTCTGGTCCGACGCTGGTGTAAACCCTAGATGAGCCCCATTGGCTCTGGATACTCTCAATACTCTGGGTTGACGCCTGTCGGAGGCCAGAATCAGGCCCTTCGTCTTCCCAATCTTGCCACTCCTCTCCCTGAACACCTGAACTGTGCTTTCCCCTGCAGAAGACGGGACCGTGGATATTAAAGAACTGATGTCAGCCTTGACGGGTACCAGGCGGTTCTCCAACTTCATAGGTAAGAACGTCCCAGTGCAGAGTGGTATGTAGAAGGCCATCCAGGGGATTGGGTTCGCTGTTGGTTTTATATGGGTTTATAGGCTGCAGTTCACCTGTTGCTATCGGATGTTGTGGTATCATGGGCCTCACCCTGCCTGACCCTTACACCAGTGTAAATTAGGAATAGCTGCATTGAAGCCAAAGCAAAGCTGGTGGGAGATCAGAATCCGGCCCCGTTTGTCGTCTTTGTACGCCAGCTGCAGCCTAGTGTGAAGTTTCATCTCTGTGTTATTAGGAGCGCTGAACATGTAGGGCACGATTCTCCATTCGCCAGCCCCTTGGGTGGCCACTGACACCAGTGCGAGATGGGGGGTCAAAGGCCAGGCTCGCTTTGCACTAGTGTACATGACGGCACAAGGAAGAAGCGGGACCGAAGTGAGTCCCAGGACTGCGGCGGCACAGACGCACCCTAAGGCTCTTTGCACCCCTCTGGCAAGAGCAAAGGGACCTTAAAGTGAAGCGGAGGGTAACTGACCCCTTACACTGCCAGCTAGATGCCAAGCGGCTTGCGTGTTAACGAGAACCAGCTGTGCGAGGATGTGTGGGTCCTGTTGGATCTGTGCCGATTTGGAGGCAGGGGCTCATCTCTTCTCCCCAGCCCCCGCTGTCCACGTTTTCCTGCAGTGCCTTGCGTCAGAAAGGCGCTCGCTGTGTGTGTGCTACATCGCTGGCATTTCCCTGGGCAAGTCGGTGCTGAAGCCCAGTGAGCTGATGGCAACGTCTCTGAGTGCCGAGTCACAGCCAGGAAGGCGTCTCCAGCCGTCACTGCTGGAGCTGCCTCGGATCAAACAGAGCTTTGGGCCCGTGGGGCCGGGACTTACGCCCCCAGAGCTTTGGGCCCGTGGGGCCGGGACTTACGCCCCCAGAGCTTTGGGCCCGTGGGGCCAGGACTTACGCCCCCAGAGCTTTGGGCCCGTGGGGCCGGGACTTACGCCCCCAGAGCTTTGGGCACGTGGGGCCGGGACTTACGCCCCCAGAGCTTTGGGCACATGGGGCATTCGGGCGCAGAGTGTCACACACAGCAGCTGGAGCTGGAAGTCGGCATCGCTACACTGACTTCAGGGGCCCTTTGGAGGTTTTCGCCAGCTGGGATCTGACTCAGGTCTACACACCAGCCGAGCTCCGTTGAGCAGGCCGGGGCGTGCCGGGGACTCCTGTCCTGCAGCCCCGAGAGCGCTGCCCAGTAAGGGCTGAGGAATTTCGCACGTGCTCAGCACCCCCAGCCAATGGCAGGTCTTCAGCGGAGCTCAACCCGTCCGGGGCACGTGGTGGGCTGAGCTCCTGTGAAAATCTTCCCCAGCTGTGGGTGCTGACCCCTTGGGAACCTAGTCCATCCTCCACGCCTTCCGCCACGCTCACGTGCGAGCTCTGGAGCAGGTGCGCAGGGAGCTAGAGACTGACTCCATCTCGGGACAGAGGGCTCCGCTGCATGACCGTACCCGTGTCCAGGGGGTATCTCCTCCCACGGTGGCCTGCCCTCTGCCAAGGCCCCGGAAGTGTTACCCTCCCCGCTCTGACTTCTGGGGACAAGTCTGTTCCTGTGGGGGAGGGCTTCCTGGTCAGCAGTGGATTAGCCACTGGGCCAATGGGACCCCAGCCAGTGGGGGGACCCCCAGAAAAATGGGCACCTCAGCGCCCTGACCCACTCCACCCACCCGAGTGTGGGAAGTCGCCCGTGCCCCAACCCCGCTCCCCGGCAGGTGCACCTGACAGGTGGGGGAAGTCCCCTGCGCCTCAACCCTGCTGCCCGGCAGGCACGCCACGGGGGGAGGGGACTGCAAGTGGAAGAGGTAGGGAGGGGTCCCCACTTGCAGTGGCCCAGGGCCCCATAAACCCCTAATCCACCTCTGTTCCCAGTGATCCGCTGGGCCCAACCGAGGGTGGAAAGTGGCTGCAGTCTCGGAGTGGCTGTGAGAATGTGCTAATTCAGCATCCTCCAGGAAGGCTCCGGGACATAGGAGTGCCGCCTGGGAGGTGTGACTGGTGCCAGTTAGGGGGCTAGATCTAAAGCCCCTGGTTTCGAACCATGAGCACTCACGGGCCTCCCGTTCTGTGACCCTCTGCAGCGGTGCAGGAGGCCATCAGGGCCGTCAAGCACGTCAGAGAGGACGAGCTTGAGGTGAGCCACCTGGCGACCAGCCTGAGCACCTTGGGGCTGTGTCTAGCCAACGAAGTGATCGGGAAAGTGCTGAAGTCGGCTCACGTGGACGGTAAGCAGAGCGGGGTGGAGCATGTGCCTTACTAATGCTTTCTGGTTGTCGCCCAGACCACCTCTTGAGGTCTGTGAACCTCTGAGATGCTCCGGCGGTTTGCAAACCTCGTGTTACCATTACAGCTGAGGGGGTTGCCAAGGGGACAGTGGCAGAGTTCGGCCTGGAACCCAGGAGTCCTGACTCCCAGTCCTGTTCTCTAACACTGCACAACCCTCCCGCGCAGAGCTTGGCATAAAGCCTAGGAGTCCTTATGCTCAGTCTCTAACCACTGCTCCCAGGAGTTCAGGTGAAGACGCACCAATAAAACCTCGCTGAATTCTTGCTGTTTGCAGTCCAAATGAAACGTTCCTTTTGCTAAATTTGCCAACTCACCTTCCAGGACAAATCCGCTGCTGCATGAGGGCAGCCAGCCAGGGTGGTAGAGTCCTAGACTGATATCGGGTAAATAGAATCAGGACAATCTGATGCCTTCACACCTGATTTCACTTCTCACTGACAGCTTTTTGCGATTTCAAAATGTGCAGAGTAATGGGAGAATGAATTCGGGGGAGGGGAGATCGTTCCGTTTTTTGGATATAAACCAGGAAAGGAATCCGACTAAGAGTACTGTACATGTTCGAATGTTTCTTAGCTACTTGTGACACAGGTATTGGGAATGTTCTGAAACAGGACTCCTGGGTTCTGTTCCTAGTTTCCCACTGACTTCTTGCGTGATCCCAGGCTACTTACTTAGCCCCAGATCCTCAAAGGTATTTAGGCACCTAACTCCCATTTGAAATCAATGGGAGTTAGGCACCTAAATACCTTAGAATCTAGGCCTTAATCGCTCTATGCCTCAGTTTTTCTATCTGTAAAATGGATGTGATGACATTGGCTGACCCCACAGGGAGTAAGTATATAAAGTATTACATGCCAAGTGTCTAAAGAGCTGAGTGTTACCGTTACAGGTTCCCCTAGAATGTGTGGGGTGAGCGTCAGGTGGGTTAGGATTTTGTTACTTCCTCTGGTGGTGTGAGGGGGGCTGAAAGTGAGTGTTAGCAGACAAGTGAGCACAAGAGACAAAAATGGGGTTTTCTTCCTAAAGAGTAGCGTGAAGCAGATAAAACGGGGTGCCTGGGTGAAGGGTTTGACTTTGTGGGATAACTTGGATGGCAGGACGTTGTAAGAGACCAGCCAGGCTTGTTCTCTGACTGATCCCCTGGGCCCAATCTCCCAGCTTTATACCCAGATCCGCATTCGAACTTCCCCAGACTCCAGTGGGATCAGAGGCCGTGGTGCTCTGTGCAAGGCCAGGCAGGACAATACCTTCTCCCCAGACACCCACCTTACGTGCTAGTTTGCCGTGCTGCCAGGGTTCAGCCAAGGTTCTTCAGCTGGCAGCCACTTCTTTGAGGTTCTAAAGGAAGTTCCTAGGGAGGCAAGATAGGACTCAGAATGACGTGAGTTCAAAGCAGGGGCGATTCCAGCTTCCCCATGCTGTGCACTGCACAAGGTGGCTCTTGAGATGCCATAACTCTGAATGGTGCCTAGTCCCTCTCGCCAGGCAGCATGAGAAGCCGTTGGCCAGCATTCTGGGCACTCCTGGGTCGCATCTGGTGTTTGTTGGGAGCCTGTTCCCTTCCCAGCTGTCCTGCCTTTCTCCTTGCAGAGGCCGGGAGGGTCAAATTCACCGATTTTATGAGAGCTCTCTCCAGGAGCCAGCATTTCGTCACCTCGCCAGGTAAGAGCCAGTCTCCTAATGAAGGGTGGACGATGGGCAGGGAGGCTAAACGGGCCATGGGTGTCCTTGGAACAGCCCGGTTCTTTCCGTGTGCAAACATACCCCACAATCCTTCACTTTGCTGCCCCATGAGTGCAAGGACTCCCAAGACATCCAGCCTGCCAGGCAGAGAAAGACAGGAGCTGCAGCTCATCCCACAATGCCCTGCAGCTTTGGGTCCTGTCTGGGTGAGTCTTGCTCTGCTCACGTCAACTAGGTCATTTCGACTCGGAGATCCTGCTACCTCAGCTGTCCCGCCTGCTTTTCGTCTTTAGTGCTGGTAACGAACGTATCCAGAGCCGTTTCTCTGTAGCTGCGTTGTTGCGTGTTGGCATTCAGAGACAGGCCAGAAGGGACCGGCTAATCGGACCGCCTGCCTAATGCTGACCATAGAATTTCAGGATGGCACCTGTAGGCCCATCCTTCTGCTCTCCCTGTAGCTAACCCGGTGGCTCTTGTTTGCAAGAGATAAGTCCTGGCCGCTTGCTGACTCCATCCGGCCTGTTGTCTGTGTGCCCGCAGCCCTGCAGGATGCCTTTAGCATCATCAGCAAGCTGGAAGATGAGAAGATTGGTGTTCAAGACCTGAAGTCTGTGCTGAGCAACTTGGACGTCAGTTTGTCCAGCGAAGAGCTCTCCGATGTGCTCCAGTTATGTCCTGTTGACGGTGAGCATTTACCTCAGGGGGACGATTTATTTGGGCATAAGCATCTGAAGAAGTGGGCTTTTTACCCACGAAAGCTTGTGCCCAAATAAATCTGTTAGTCTTCAAGGTGCCACCGGACTCCTAGTTGTTTTTGTGGATACAGACTAAGACGGCTACCCCTCTGATATTTAATAGTCTAGAATCCCGCTGCTATAGCCAATGCTGTGTGCTTCCTGATGTTACCATTCCTCTTTCCCCAGTGTTATGTCCTGGCTGGCGGGTATGGGTCACTGCTGCCGTTTCCCAGGGAGAAGCAGCACTGCTCTGTAATGCTTCATAGACTCTATACTGCTAAGGAGACTCTCCCGCAGTTCCAGTGGCCAGGCTCTGCGCTTATGGCAACAAGGAGCATCTGATTTCCGTCGTCGCTGTGACGTTCCGAGCCGCTGTGGCTGCAGACGTGTTGCAGGAGGCTGAGATGGTAACATTAGAGCGTTAGCTCATTGCTAATCGTAGTCTCCACCCGTGTTCTTTATCTCACAGACAGCGGGAAGGTGAACCTGAAAGATTTCATCAGGGGAGTGACCTCCACCAAGCGCTTTGCAGAATCTGTGGGTGAGTGACCGCCGTGCCGGGCAGAGAAAGGAGCTTTGGTGGGAGGACAGATTCACTGATGCGCTCTGGCAGTGCAACGCAGCAATGAAGTTGCTCCAGACAAGGTCCCAGCTGCTTTGCATGGGAGAAGTCACCCAGAACCGCTGGAGCAGACTGGGGAATCTAGCCCCTAGACTGCAACTGACGTGTCCTACAATTGTAGCTCTTTCTGGTGAGGTCACGCAGGCAGACGCTGCACAGCCTCGCGCATCCTTGTGGAGCAGCCCTGCTGCGGTCTTCAGGAATGTTTGTAATCCGGGCTGTGCTTGGCAGGGTTTCCAGAACCAGATTGAACCGCTGCCCTCTGACCAGGGGGCAAAGCCTTGGCTCCCCTGGAGGCCTGAATCTGCATCTTTCCCTTTGAGGCTCCTAAATCTCTCAACTGCACAAAGCATTTTCCAGGTGCAACACTGTAAAGATGGAGCCAGCCCCAATCCCACCCTCTCTCCCGGCTTGACCGTTGAGCAGCCGTTGATCTAAGGCCCTGATCCAGCACGCGTTGAAGTCCGTGGGAATCTTTCCATTGACTTTTGAATGTAGCGGGCTCAGGCTGTGAATGAGGGTAACGCGCACGGGGGTCATGTGCCCTAGCTGGGCCCACTGCAGCCCTGGGAGGCTGGGTCTGTTTACCTGATATCCGTGGGATGATAACGTTTGAGGTACAGGTTTCTGGATGATTTTGAAGCCTTCGGAGCAAACACACTCTGTTACGTACTGTTGACGTATCAAGAAGAGGCATCGTGAACCAGCCAGTTACAAAACTCCCAGCAACTTCAGGGAGGCCGAGGCTATGGGGGAAATTCCAACCTGTGCCGAGGGCCCTGCACGAGGTCCGTGCATCACTGGAGCCCTCCAAAGGGAGTGTCCGTGGTGCAGAGGCCTGGGCGTAGGGTGAATTTCACCCTATAATAGCAAGATCCTCTCTTGGCCCCCATTCAGCAGCGCACTTGGGCATGTGCTTAGCTTTCAGCATGGAACTCAAGTGCATGCTTGAGCACTTCCACGGTATCCCTGTGTTGACGATGTCAAGGACTGGTTAGATCATGGAGTCTGAGTCCTGCCCCCCTCCCCCAACCCCGAAGTAGTCCTCCCAGTGCAGACACTGAGACTTTCTCAGGACAGTGTACAGGAAGCTTCCTGTGCCGTTGCTTCGGCCGTATCAGCCTCCAAGACCGTCTGGCCACCCCCTTCTCTTTGCTGTCCCTGATGCCGTAGCAGTTATGTTTCACGTGCACCCCGCCGTGCGTTGGCTGTGTCCCCGCAGGGCTGCAGCTCACCTGCCTGGCCATCAGCAAGCTCAAGGATGACCACTTTGACCTCCACGACCTTGAGTCCACCCTGAGCAGCATGGGACTCCATCTAGCAAAGGAGACGCTGAAGGAGGTGATGAAGACAGCCAGTGCTGACGGTGAGCATTTCAAGCCTCCGCGTGGGCTTCAGTGGGGCATGTCTTGCTTAAAGGTCTGTGCAGGTATGTCCTATCCCCTGGGGCTGGCGTGCACATGAACGGGCTCAGGTGGGACATACCGTTCCAATGGATGTATGGTACAGGGGTGCATTTCAGCCATACGTACGTCCCTTTACGTGTTTGGCCTCGTCTAGCAGGAGAAGTCCTCTTGTGAGGTCTGCTGTTTGAACCCATTGGTTTGTGATGGTCTAGCTGCGTTCCTCATACGCTCATCGATCACCTAGTCTGACCTTCTCCGTAACGCAGGCTGGAGAAAAATTTCACCCACTGATTCCTGAGTGAGCCCTTATCCTTCCAGAAAGAAGAGTGTCTTTGATCCCAGGAATTCAGTGGGAACCACCCTGCAGGCCAGGTTGAATTTTAAGGCTACAGGACTGTGTAGTCTAGGGAAATATTTTCAAAGGGACCAGGAGCAGTGAGGGGCCCAATTCCCATTGGAAAGAGAATGGGAGCCAGACACCTAACTCCCATTTGTACGTCGGAAAATCTCCCCCGAGCTCTTTAACGTCCCTCCTTGTTCTCCCTTTTCCGCTCTCTCCATCGCTCCAGTTTCTGCGGGCAGTTCTTTGGGACAGGGACCTCGCCTTCCTACCCGTCTGTAAGGCAATTAGCATGACTGCTACAGCTGTGTAAACAGGGATGCACACTTAATAATAGCGCTCTGTGTGCCTGGGACACGCATCCCCGATGGCAGCCTTCGATTGTCTTACCTTGCTACAGATACATTCCTCTTGAATTCAGAGCCTCTCTTGGCAGGGCAGGGGAATTCTAAACCAGCATTTGTAGTCGCTTTTCACATGCTATAATACTGATACCTTGGTGCTGGGGTTCTCAGCCTTTCTCACACAGCAGATTTCCCAATCTGAGTAGAGCTGGGTGACTGCAAACCCTTGACTCCTCTCCATCACCTGGGGGTCCAGGCTGAGAACCCCGAAATACAGCACAAAGGTTTTGTCTGTCTTTCTCTCCGTTAGTTTCTGTCCATCATTCTTTCCACATCTGAACTTTGCTTTATCTTGCAGACAACGGGAAGGTGAATTTCAGAGAATTCATAACAGTTTTAACCCAACTACCTCATTTTCCTGAAGTCACAGGTGAGTAAGAGCTTTCAAGGAAATAAGGATCGGGGGGGGATCAGATGTGGAATTTCATTTCAATCATTTGGGGCCAAATTCTGCTCTGTGACAACAGTCTGAGTTATTCCGCCAATGGCAATGCAGTTATACAGTGCAACAGTTGATTGCCCAGAACTTTCCCATCTACGCTGTCAGCAGGTGTTGATCCTGCTGGGAAAGGGTTAAGCAGAACCTACTCTGAGGCAGGTAGCTCCTGGATATAAGGGAGGTGGGAGTGGCTCTCTGTAGAAGGAGAGGATCAAGGGTATGGGCTGAGCAGTCCTCTGGGAGGAACCCTAGAAGCGGCCAAACATGATGAGAAGGCTTGAGCAGAACTTTATGGGTCTGACCCAAAGCCATGGAGTATTTCCATTGGCTTCAATGGGCTTTACATCAGGCCCTTTGTTGTTTTATGGTTGGTTTCTTTGGGTGAGGTTCTCAAAAGGGGCCAGTCCCCAACAGGAGACACCATAAAGGTTCCTGACGTTCAGAAAGTGCCCCGCATCCACCCTCTGAAAATCATCCCCCTTCTGTGGGTGCCTCAAGGTGGGGGCCCCAAAAATCACTGGTTTCTTTTGAAAACCGCACCTGAAAACCAGACCTCAGGATGGGGAGGCGAGTTCAGATTCAGCACAGCATGTGGGCTGTGATTGAATATGTAATTCTGGGGGGTGGGGTGTTGTGCACATGGGGGAATGGGGAGGGGCAGGATTGTTTGGTCCCTGTCTTCCCCAATCCTCTCAAGAGTAAAGCGAGACGAATTTTGCATTGAAGCTCTTGTGTGGACAGAACTCTTTGTGTTCCCCGTGCACGTTGCAGTACTGAAGGACGCCTTCAATGCGATGAGCGGCATCAAGGACGATCACATCCGTGTCGATGCGCTGGACTCCACCCTGGCGAGCATGGGAATCGTTTTAACGGAGGAGGAGCTACACGAATTACTGGCATCGGTTACGATCGCTGGTGAGCACGCCAACATCCTTTCCACTGGTGAACTGCATGCGTAAGCAGGCCAGAAGTGAGCACGTAGGGCCTTTCCAGCTATCTGTGTGTACGAGAGCACGTGCCAGCCTTGAAAAGAGAAACTTGGTCTGTAATAAGCCTTCTGTTGTGTAGTTAGAAATCCTGATTCGCTAGTATATGAAATTGTAATAATAATACCCAGCTCTTCGATAGTGCTTTTCCTCCATAGATCTTTGAGGGCTTTATTTGGGAGGTCAATAGCATTATCAGTAGTGTAGCTAGTGGGGGAGCGGGGCAGCGGCTGCTCCCACACTGAGCACAAGTGGCGCCTTGTCAATTTCCTGGCGCCTTTGTACTCACCCGGGGGAGCGATTGAAAAAAAAGCGCCATCCGCTGTGGCGCTTTTATTTAACTCACCCGGCAGCGCTCCGGGTCTTTGGCAGCGGGACCTTCACTCGCTCCGCGGGTCTTTGGTGGCATTTCGGCAGCGGGTCCTTCAGTGCCACCGAAGACACCCGGAGCGAGTGAAGGACCTGCCGCCGAAGACCCGGAGCGCCGCCGGGTGAGTAAAAGCGCCGCAGTGGGTGGCACCTTTTCTTTTTTTTATTGCTCCCCCTGTTCCCTCCACCTGGCTACGCCACTGAGCATTATCCCCATGTTACAGATGGGAAAGCTGTGGCACAAAGTGGTAAAGTGACTTCCCTAAGGTCATCTGGCGGGTCAGTAGCAGAGGTGGGACTAGCACTCCACTCTCCTGAGGCCCAAGCCAGTGTTCTGTCCATTAGGCCAAACTTCTCTCTGAAGGTCAGGCAATACACATCTCCCGCTGACGGAGGTTTTCCCTGGAGCTGTGACTAACTTCATACAGATAAAACCAGCCGGAATTCTGGGCCTGATTCCCTCTCGCCTTGTGCCGACATTGATCCCGGTGCGAAAGGCGGCCATTCCGATCTGGTAGCATTGTACACCACCGGCCCTGGCTGTCTTCGACCCCTCAGCAGAGCAGGTGACCACAGAAGGTGCTGGGCAATGGAGCACTGGGCCCAGAGGGAGCGTCAGTGGCCTGACACGACTCATTGATATGAAGGTCCCTTTAGATCTCCCTGGCAGGAGCGAAGGGTAATTTACTGGCACTTTCAGCTCCCTTTGCACTGCCAGAGTGGGGTAAAGGGACCTTCACGTTGCTGAGAAGTGAACTCTGAAAGAAGTGTCCCACTGACCTTTTGGGGGGCCCCTTCCCCTGAAACTAGTTGTGATGACGATAGCGCTGTGTGACCCGCACGTCTCTGCATCCCCCCTGCCCCCATAACGTCTCCGCTGTTCTGTGCCTTGCAGAGGACGGGACGGTGAATTTTAAAGACGTCATGATGTGCATGACCGGGACCCGGCGATTCACCGAGTTCGAAGGTGAGCGGGAGCTTTACCGTCGCTGAAAATGGACGGAAGGTCAATGCTGAGCTGTGAGCTCTCCCTGGAGAAGCACCGGGAAATTCCAGCTTGGGGATAGCGCTGGGGTTTTTCACACTCTCGACTAGCCTGAGCAAGATTAGATTTCTTCCTTGTGGGCTGGTTGTCGGCCATGCGCTGGCCTCAGCCCAGGCTGGGATTTCCAAAGCCGCTTAGAGGACTTTGGGGCCCAATTCCCGTGGAAATGGGGAGTCCGAATCCCACTCCAACTCTGCCGTCAGGATTGTGGGGTGCATGCGAGAATACCGTGAGAGCACAGGGAGCTCCAGAAAAAGCTACAAAGAGTCAGTGGTTCTGGCACAGAGGCGGGTCACACATGCATTCAGCAGAGATGCACAGGGCCTGGTTTGCAGCCATCCGGTCCCCCGATGGTGAGACGGGTTTCGCTGACTCTGTTGCTGGTGGTGGAGCCTCGTTTTTAAAAAAAATAAGGGGAGAACAGGGGAAAAAAAAAGACAAAAGTAAAGAAATGAGACGGGAGGGAAAGAACAGGAGAAGAGCCACATCTCCATTTCCAGCTGCTAGGAATTCATCTCTTCGTGCGAGTCTGAGGTGCCTCTTCTCCGACGCGGTACTCGTTCTTCAGCTGCCAGGTCGCTGGGCCAAGCCGCTGTCCCTGGAGACAGCCTGCTTTGCCAGCTAAGGCATCTGAGCCGTTTGGCTGCAAGCACAGGTCTAAGACCCAAGCTCTCTGCGCGCTGGAGAGTTCCCAGCGGGATGGGATATAACCCAAGCCACAGCTCTGGGAAGTAATCTTTAAGGAGGTATTTGGAATCTTCGCGGTTCTGTTGTCTGGCCCAAATCTCTCTCTGTTGATGTAACAGCAGAGGAATTGCTGGACCGGCTTGGACCAAGGGTCTGTCTAACTAATATCTGATGCTTCAGAGAAAGATGCAAAAAAAAAAAAAACCCAAAAAACCAACCCCCATCATGAGTTACAAAATAATCCAGGAAGTTCCTTCCTAGCCCGCTCACCCGGTGGCTGCCTTCTGCCCTGCAGCAGGATGGGATTCAGTGCTGAGAAAATGTGATCCAGTTTAATGGAGGAGTCGATGTTCTCATCCATATACCTCTCATCAAGGAAGTTTCCCATGTTGCTCATTAGTTTTCTCAAGGGTTCATCTGTGCAGGGAGCGATTCCTGAATATCTATTCCGGATTAACTCCATATGTGAACACTTTTATTCCGGAATAAGAGCGTCCACACATGGAGTTAATCAGCAATAGTTAATCCACTTTGAAATCACACCCTGCTTTATTCCAGATTAAGGCTAGGTCTACACTACAGGGGGCGGGGTCAACCTAAGATACGCAACTTCAGCTACGTGAATAGCGTAGCTGAAGTGGCGTATTTTAGGTCGACTTACCTGGCTGTGAGGACGGCGGCGAGTCGACCGCTGCCGCGCCGCCGTCGACTCCGCTTCCACCTCTTGCCGCGGTGGATTTCCGGAGTCGACGGCAGAGCCATCGGGGATCAATTTTATCACGTCTTCACTAGATGCGATAAGTCGATCCCCAATAGATCGATTGCTACCCGCCGATTCGGCGGGTAGTGAAGACGTGCCCAAAGTTTCAGATGTAGACACACCCTTACCGTTGCCTCTGCTTTTAGAAACCGGGGCTCCCCTTCCATAATTGATTACTTCATTTCTACAGCAACCTTATATCCACAGTCAACAGTCCATTATTTGATTCTGGGGCTCCCCTTAAAGTGATACCCCTCTAATTTGGTGATGGGGAGCGTGGATAGGAGACCTTCCAGATGGAAGGGGCTCGATTCTCCATTGCCCTGTACTTTATGGAGTCGTTTGCACCTTGTGCCAAGCTGCCGTTTGGATCAAGTGACATTCCACACCCGCCGTGCCGCAGCGTCAGCAACTTTAACAGAGAGCCAGGCTCAGAGACACACTAGCTGCCGCTCTGCTCTCGCTGTCCCCGCAGCTTTGCAGGACGCTTTCAACACGCTCAGCAAAATCAGCAGAGACAAGATCGAGGTGAGCAACTTGCCGTCGGCTCTGAAGGCCATGGGGATCCATTTAACCCCCAAGGAGCTGCAAGAAGCCCTGACGTCCTGCCCTGCTGACGGTGAGTGGTGTCTCATGGGTTCATCTCTTGGAGTTCAGCAGAGGAAGTATCCTTGTTCTGCCCAGCCTGAGCATATGTGGTGACTGGCTGGGTGAGAGTATGAGGAGATGGATGTGGGATCTGCTCTACTTCTGGAATGGCCCAGGGGAGGGCTAGGGTTCCTGGGACCATCCGAGGAGGAGGAAAACCAGTGGGGGAGGGTTAGGCAGCTGGGTGGTGCATCATCTCTGGTTTGCTGGAGACAGGCTGGTATCAATGCAGGAGTGCAGGAGGCTTCGGGAAGGCAGTTAGGACCATGCTTGGAGGAAGGGGTATAGGAAAATTTGAGACACTCAAATTTGAGACAAATTTGAGCTGAGACACTCTGGGCCCGATTCCCTCCCCTGTAACACCAGGCCATTTCTACAGTAACTCCCCCGAAGTCATGGGAGTTACTCCAGATTTCCACTGGCGTCACTCACCTCAGAACTTGCCCTTCTGCCTGTCCGTCTCTTTGCCCAGTATGGTCTGGTTGCCGTTCCTTTCCTTTCTGAGCCATTCTCTGCCTTGCAGAATCGGGGAGGGTGAATGTGAAGGAATTCATGAAGGTTTTGACCAACATCCCACGCTTCTCTGAATATGTAGGTGAGTAGCAGAGAAATCAGAGAAGCCGCTTGGTCTGGAGTGTTGATAGATTGTATAGTCAGTTGCTTGACCTCACTTTGGTTTGTTGTGATGAAACATATTCAAGAGACTAAATACTAACCAATGTCAGTCAGGTTTATTAATGGGGTACAGCAAAAAAGGTTCTATGCAATATCAGTCTCTGAGGAGCCATCCCATGCAGCGATGTTACATTCACCTTACCCAGAAGCTGTTCTCCCCAGCTGACCCATTTCAGCAGGTATTAGTTCTCTGACGAGTTTACAAGTTACACATCTCCTTACACGTCACTAAAATCCAACCCACCGGTTTGTCTCAGTTCCCTAATTTGTTGTTTTGTTCCCGCCTTCTCTGTGTTCTGAATACCAGCATTCCAGGTCCTGCTCCGTGAACGGCCTTCTCTAGCTTGTACTAAGACATAGAACGAATGTATCTTTATTTGGACGTTTCCTGTCTGCTTATGCCTAATGCCTTATGCAAATGCAAGGAGTTATGGGATACTTAGCATAAGTGAACAGGATTATGGTCTAGGCCAATTTAGGCTTTATCATTAGTGCAATATTTGTGCTTAAGGTTATTGGTGTTTGACACACACTGTACTTCTATATGGTGCAGATAATACATATTAGTAATATGAGCTATATTTATATGCTAGCCAGCATATGTTATTCATCGGGAGATAGGGCACTGGAATGGGATTTAGGAGACCTGGATTCTATTCCCAGCTCTGCCACTGGCCTGCGGGGTGACCTTAGGCAAGTCACTGCCCTGCTCCGTGCCTCGTTTTCCCCTTTTGTCCTGTCTATTTAGAGCGTAAGCTGCTCAGGGGAGGGACTCTCTTACTACTCAGGGCCGTGCGGCTCTGAATCTCTAGGCAAAACTGAAATATGAATTTATATGGCGCTGTAGCTCATCTAGTCAAGATTGAAGGCTCTGTTTTATACATGTGGCCCTTTAAGTCTGTTATTGTTTCCTCCACTATTAACATCCCCCTTTTGACAGCACTGCTGGGGCTGCAGCCATTGTTTTAATCAGCCTCCCCCTCTCAGTAACTTGCTTTTTACCTTGGCTGTGTGTCTGCAGCACTGCAGGAGGCCTTGGAGACTGTCAGCAAGATCAAAGAGGATAAGGTCCCTGTTTCTCAGCTGGAGCAAACTCTGAACAGCCTGGGAGTTCATCTGACCCAAGAGTCACTCCAGGAGGGGCTAAAGACCGCTACCGTTGATGGTGGGCATCTCCCATAGCGGCCCTTCTGCCGGAGGGGAACGTCTACTTGGAGGTTCCACGTCTGTGCACCGCTCAGCGCCCGTGTTCTCTGCTGTGTGATCAAGCCTGCCAGAAACCGAGCACGCTGGCCCCAATCCAGCAAAGCATTTATGCACGTGCTTGATGTTCTGCCCATGAGCATGAGTCCCACCAATATCATCCAGTCAGGAAACAGAAATATACCACATGACCTAGGGATCCATGCCTGCGTGACAATCAGACGCCAGATATTTCCAACTAACGTCCAAAGATCAAGATTTGCCTGTAGAAAATAATCGGCAAATAACTTATGACGTATTCGCCCAGCAATAATAGGGGGTATTGTCTGCCTGGGGCCTTCTCAAATGCTACCTATGAATCTCCCAAAGAAAAATTGTAACTAAATAAATTAGGAGGAAAGTATGGGAGAAATTCTATAACTAATGTATGGGGAAACGAGGCAGTACGGTCCAATGGGCAGCACACTAGACTAGGTGTCAGGAGAGCTGGGATTTAACTTATCTGAGCAATTGGCCTGCTGGGTGACTGTGGGCAAGACACGTATCGGCTATATGCCTCAGTTTCCCCATCTGTAAATTGGAGGTAATTGTATGTCCCTCCTTTGTAAAGTGCTTGGAGATCTACCTGTGAAAAGTACAGTGTATAAGGAGCTATTACAGTATTAAACTGTCTCTCTCATATGCCAGTTTCCACAAATGCAGTGTTTCTGTAAGCCTCTATGAGAAGCACTATATAAGAGCTAGGTATTCTAACAACAACAACAATATCTGTCCATTGATGTTTAATTTGTATTTTACAGGGGATGGAAAGGTGAATTTCAAAGATTTTCTCACCTCCTTGGGCGATACCCAGAACTTCTCCGAGCTGGAAGGTAAGTGAGGGTTTAGAAGAAAGGAAATAAAAGAGGCAAATTGTATAAATAGAAAATGATCCAGTCCATTAGCTCTGTCCAAGAACAACTTCCACAAACACCCATCGGCTACCAGCAGGGCACACCGGCAAAACTGTCTCCACGGTCAACTGCAGGAGCGAAATGGGAGCCTGTTCTTAAAAATCAGGCCTGTTGGGTGAAATTCACCCTGACCCAAGGCCAGTGCTCCCCTAAAATCCCATTTACATTCTTGAAATGGCACTTAAGTGGTGCATGGATCCCATGTATGGAGATGAATTTCACCCACAATGAATCACTCGGCAAATAGCGCAAGGTCTTTAATATCAGTAGCGTTGAAATCTTCTCACCCAGCTTTGACAAGTCCTCCAGATCTGTCACTGCCAATGCCGCGGCTCCCAGAGTCTGCTCTTTATTACTATAGATAGAAGCTCTCACTATGGGTAATGAATCGCCAGCACGTGCTTTATCTGTTGTGTGCTAATGCACGAGCATACCTTTGTGTCTGCAAAAAGCAAAGTTTGCACGTCCTGTGGGGTCCTGGGAATAATTTGCAGGTAACACTGGATTGCTTTTGCCTAAGAATCCAGGCGGATTTAAGAGATCTCTAGAGAAAAAGATTTGCAAATTTGTCTTCTTAGAGATCAGTAATCTGGTCAGCCTGTCTTCAGTGCTATTTAACTCCACACCAAGTCTGTACTTCAAGATTTCTTTAGTTTATTAAAGGGTTTGGGTGGGGGAGGGTTTGCATTCAGGCAAAAGGAGCTTAAATTCCATTGACAGTCTATGGGATTTAGACTCCCAAGTGCCTCAATCCCTTTGGAAAATGGTATTTAGGGTCTTAAGCCAGTTAGCATTGCAACGCTGAGCACAGCAGCATCTAAATACCTCTAAAAATCTGGACCTAAGTGATTTTCCTGAGACCGTAGCCCTGAAGAAAATTCTCCATGGGACTCATGGCCTGTCTAACACCCTGCCTCTTCCTTGGGTGTTTTCAGCATTGCAGAATGCCACCAACGTTGTCAGCGGGATGCATGGAGGTAAGATTCACCTGGACGACCTGAAATCCACCCTGGAAAACCTGGGCATCTCTTTAAAGGAGGAGGAGCTCCAGGAGACACTGAAGGCCGTTGCTGTTGATGGTGAGCATTGTAATGCGCATTCTGCAGACACCAGGTACAGCCGGTGTTGGTGTTCGCATGTTCGGTACTGGTTCTAAAGCAAGGAGGGCGTGTGGACTAAAGGTTAGAGCACTTCTGTGCGAGTCTATTGCTGCCTTGGACACTAACTCCCTTTATGAGCTGGGGCGTGTCACTTTGCCTCTGTCTCTCCTCCGTAAAACTGGGAGAATGAGATTTCCCTGCCACCCCAGGGAGTCCTGCAACGTCCTCCATTAATGTTTCTACGGGGCTTTTGAGACTATCTGTTGGGAGGGCCTTCATAAGCACAAATAAATATCTGTCTCAGCAACTCCACAGCCCTCGGCACTGTAGTATCTGAGCGCCTCACAATCAGCCACGGCCTTTTGTTCTCGCGGCACCCCTGTGAACAAGGCAGGGACCACCCCCCTTTTACTGAAGGGGAAGTGAGGTCCAGGGCATAGGTGCTGAGATTTCCTTTTCCCAGAGGTGCTCCAGCCCCACTCTGCCCCAAGGCCCTGCCCTCACGCCACCTCTTCCTGCCCCCAAGCCTCTCCCCCAGTGGCCAATCAGCTGATTGCAGGTGCCACCAAACTGCTGCATTTGGTGGGTGCTAAGCACCCACTTTTTTTTTTTTTCCGTGGGTGCTCCAGCCCCGGATCACCTATGGAGTTGGCGCCTATGGCCCAAGGTAGACTAAGTGACATGCAGGGCCGGCTCCAGCATTTCTGCCGCCCCAAGCAAAAAAACTCCTAGAGGGAGTGAGGGACCTGCAGCCCCCGAATTGCCGCTGGTGCCGCCCCTCTCCCGTGGCCGCCCCAAGCACCTGCTTGTTAAGCTGGTGCCTGGAGCCGGCCCTGGAGACACCAGGAGGTTGTGGCTGAGCTGGGAGTTGAACCCAGTTCTCTTCAGTCCTGGGGCTTGTCTACATAGCGCCGCCGTCAGGTCTACGGGGGTGTGAACTGTAGAACGCTCCAATGTGTGGCACTGTCCCTGCCCCATGAAAATCCCGCTGGCGCAAACTGAAAGGGACCTACTTCGCACTGATGTAGTCCTGTTGGAGCGCAACACATTCCACAGCCCCACAGCCTGGACTGCGGGGCCATGTAGACAAGCCCCAAGTCCTGGGTACTAGAATCATAGAATCATAAAATATCAGGGTTGGAAGGGACCTCAGGAGGTCATCTAGTCCAACCCCCTGCTCAAAGCAGGGCCAATCCCCAACTAAATCATCCCAGCCAGAGCTTTGTCAAGCCTGACCTTAAAAACCTCCAAGGAAGGAGATTCCACCACCTCCCTAGGTAACCCATTCCAGTGCTTCACCACCCTCCTAGTGAAAAAGTTTTTCCTAATATTCAACCTAAACCTCCCCCACTGCAACTTGAGGCCATTACTCCTTGTTCTGTCATCTGCTACCGCTGAGAACAGTCTAGATCCATCCTCTTTGGAACCTCCTTTCAGGTAGTTGAAAGCAGCTATCAAATCCCCCCTCATTCTTCTCTTCTACAGATTAACAATCCCAGCTCCCTCAGCCTCTCCTCGTAAATCATGTGCTCCAGCCCCCTAATAATTTTTATTGCCCTCCGCTGGACTCTCTCCAATTTTTCCACATCCTTCTTGTAGTGTGGGGCCCAAAACTGGACCCAGTACTCCAGATGAGGCCTCACCAATGTCGAATAGAGGGGAATGATCATGTCCCTAGATCTGCTGGCAATGCCCCTACTTATACAGCCCAAAATGCCCTTAGCCTTCTTGGCAACAAGAGCACACTGTTGACTCATATAATAGACGGTCCTTCCTGCCCTGTTAGCTGTCATTTAACAGGACACTGATGCTATCTAAGCCCAGATCCAAATGGGCCAGCGCTTTGGTGCTGTGGAGCCAGACTTTAGGGCTGACTTTCTCTGGTGGCGTTTAAATAGCTGCCCTGTGCTCAGGTGGGGACATGTTCCTGGCCCAGTGAAATCGGCCTTGCCTGTCTCTTTGTCCCCTCGTCCCCCTCCACCCATCTCAGCGTTTCTGTCCCTTGCAGAGCGCGGGACCGTGAACCTGAAGGAGTTCCTGACGGCTCTCGCCAGCATCCCGCACTTCTCGGACTCCGCGGGTGAGAGAATCGCAGTTACAGGAGCGAGGGCCCCTTAGAAAAAAACCTGATCACACTTGCCAGTCTTGAACTGTCCCCGGATCAGAGCTCCCCACAAAGCGCCCGCACAAAGCAATCTCCTGCGTTGCCCAAGCGAGGCCCTGAGCAGCCCTCTTAACACGCCATCCTCCTGCAGGGAAAAGCCGGAACGAAGAAGGGGGCGCTGGCAAACTGGAATGGGGGCCACGCTCGAGGGGGGAGGTTTTAACACCTCTCCATGAGCACAGCTCTATGTTGTATTTGCAAGAGGCAGCACAGGGCCAGATTGGGCGCTCATGTGCCCCGGGGTGACGCTCTGCTCATTCCATTGGCCTCCGTGGAGTGCCTCCCCCTCTTTCCCCCCCGTCATTAACTGAGAGCAGAACTTGCCCCATGACGGGAAGGATTTTCAAATGAGCTCGGCCCATTGGGTGCACGTCGGTTGCTGGGCCCTTTGGAACAGCTGGTCCCAACTGAGGGTCGAAATCTGACTCTCCATGTAAACGGCTTGTGGTGCTAACCGTCCTTGCCAGCCCCTTTGTGGGAGCCGTTTCTCCTCCGCGGCTCTCACATCTTGTGCAGATTATTTTCCATAAGAGACAAAGATTCTCTGGCCCATTTCTAGGTCGATTTTTCCCTCCGTGGGATGCAAACATGGGGCCTGATCCTGGTCTTCCTGAGGGGGGTGTAAATCAGGCGTGACTCCATTAGAATCGGTGGTGTTCCACCCAGAAAGTACACGTGTAAGTGGCAACACACGTGGCGTGTGTCTGGTAGTGGGGCTTCATGGAGCCTGTTTAACTCCTTCTTGACTTCAAGAAGTAAATCCCCGAACCCCTCAAGTCTCCTTGTTCTGCCCATACACACACGGGGGGGGAGGTCGCTTACACCTGAGAGAAGTGAGCGTGTAGCGTTTTATACCCACTTTGCACCGGTAGAAAGGCTGGCCCCTATGCTAGTGTAAATCAGCATTGGCTTGAGTGGAGCTGCTCTGATTTACACCCGCATAGGATTTAGCCCTAAATGTCTACACAAGGTGCAAGGCGGTGGAGAATCAAGCCCCCCATAGCTGTGTGATCTTGACCCGCAGTGCTGCAGGACGCCATCGGGGCTTTCAGCAGGATCAAAGAGGACAATGTTGACCTGCAGGACATGGATTCCATTCTGGCCAGCTTGGGGATCAGTGTGTCCAGCGAGGAGCTGCAGGAGGCTTTGCAGAAGATTTCCCCGGACGGTGAGCATTACCCGCGAGCTGCCTGTTTTCCCCGGGTGCCACCTTCACCGGTGAGTCACCTGGGGAGCTGACACACAGAGGGAGCTTGTAACACGGGGTGAGTTACACCAGCTTGGCCATTCCTTGATTCATTTAGACTCACCTACGAATTTGGCCCTGTGTCTGTGTTGCCATGTTAAGGGCCGTGTCCATGTTAGAATACGTGGAGTCTGTGTGGTGGAGAGTCCTAAACAAACAGCACCCCAAGGAGCCTTTGTCCCTTGCTTGTGGTTTGGGTCAAACATCACTTGTTGGCTAATGCTCATCTCCACGGGCTGAGAACTTAATAAGGTTGGGGGTGAGGGGAGGAAAGAATTTCGGTGGAGTTGCAGAGAGTTGCACAGAGCTGAGAGCAGAATTTGGCTTGATATATTTAAGACACAATGGCATACTCCCAGTGTTGCGTGTGCACTAAATGCACCTGCAAAATCTAGCACTGTTGTTGCATGCCGATACAGAAATTGTACATGTCTGCTTGTGTGTGTCAGTGTCATAATAACCTGGTTCTTATGTTTTACACAATCCCATGTTTTAATTTATAGGCACATTTTCATCCCTTATTTATAGAAACTTTCTTAAAGTCACCACAGCCTTGCATGTAGGGAGATTTACTGCCATGTCTGCTGTCCCTACTATCCATCATACTGGTGTTAACTAAGGAGTTTTCTAAGTTAAACAATCAGATCTGTCTTCACGCTGGGTGTTTTGCCCAATGTCCATTCTGTCTGCTGTGTCCTCTACCCTGCAGAAGCTGGGAAGGTGAATTTCAAAGAAGTTCTGACAAATTTGATAAACACCCAGCGCTTCTCAGAAACTTCAGGTGAGTGAGAACAGGTATCGTTCAAAAGTAGATCTCCGTAGGCACATTTGTGGAAATCAATAGGGCAGGTTCTGGTCTCATGACTTTTTGGTTTAAATCCAGACTAACTCTATAGACTTCAACGCACATAGTCTAGATTTATATCTGTATAAATGAGAGGAGAATCTGGGGCCAAATATACTTATTATTCAGCTCCAATGATCCAATCAGATGTTCATTTCAGCTTCCTTAATATCTCACAGGAAGTTGATACTTTTCACCTTGTTCTCTAGGTTCATCTCCTCTTTAGAATGTTAACAATACAATTTAGATTTGATCTCAGCAGACGTCCATGGACCAGCTTCTCTGTACGGTTTGTAGCTACCAAATGCTGATGCCTAAGTTTTATGTGTATTGTACCTTTACATTTCTAAGATGCCTCTCTGTGTGCATGCAGTGGCCACTTTGTTCTCTGAGCTGCTACAGTGAGTTGCCTGTTGCAGAGGAGCTACACATACTGTGCTCTCTCCTGTATCCTTTACAATTGGCCTCTCTCCTTACCCTAAAATAAGACACTCGTACTGAAAGCGCATGGTTGCTCTTTGTGTTGAATTATAGACTCATAGGACTGGAAGGGATTTCGAGAGGTCATCTGGTGCAGTCCCCTGCACTCATGGCAGGACTAAGTATTCTCTAGACCATCCCTGACAGGTGTGTGTCTAACCTGCTCTTAAAAGTCTCCAGTGATGGAGATTCCACAACCTCCCTAGGCAATTTATTCCAGGGCTTAACCACCCTGGCAATTAGGAAGTTTTTCCTAATGTCCAACCTAAACCGGCCTTGCTGCAATTTAAGCCCATTGCTTCTTGTCCTAGCCTCAGAGGTTAAGGAAAACAATTTTTTCTCCCTCCTCCTTGTAACAACTTTTTACATACTTGAAAGCTGTTATCATGTCCTCTCTCAGTCTTCTCTTTTCCAGACTAAACAAACTAAATTTTTTCAATCTTCCCTCATAGGTCATGTTTTCAAGACCTTTTATCATTTTTGTTGCTCTTCTCTGGACTTTCTCCAATTTGTCCACATCTTTCCTGAAATGTGGCACCCAAAATTGGACATAATACTCTAGTTGAGGCCTAATCAGCACGGAGTAGAGAGGAAGAATTATTTCTCGTGTCTTGGTTACAACACTCCTGCTAATACATCCCAGAAGGATGTTTGCTTTTTTGCAACAGTGTTACACTGTTGATTCATATTTAGCTTGTGATCCACTATGACCCCCAGATCCCTTTCTGCAGTACTCCTTCCTAAGCAGTCATTTCCCATTTTGTATGTGTGCAACTGATTGTTCCTTCCTAAGTGGAGTACTTTGTATTTGTCCTTAGTGAATTTCATCCTGATTTCTTCAGACCATTTCTCCAGTTTGTCCAGATCATTTTGAATTTTAATCCTATCCTCCAAAGCACTTGTCACCCCTCCCATTTTGGTATCGTCCACAAACTCTCTAAGTGTACTCTCTATGCCATTATCTAAATCATTGATGAAGATATTGAACAGAACCGGACCCACAATCGATCCCTGCAGGACCCCACTCGTTACATCCTTCCAACATGACTGTGAACCACTGAAAACAGCTCTCTGGGAACGATTTTCCAACTGGTTATGCATCCACCTTACAGTACCTCCATCTAGGTTGTATTTCCCTAGTTTGTTTATGAGAAGGTCATGCGAGACAGTATCAAAAGCTTTACTAAAGTCAAGATATACCACGTCTACCGCTTCCCGCCTATCCCCAAGGTTTGTTACCCTCTCAAAGAAAGCTATTAGGTTGGTTTGACACAATTTGTTCTAGACAAATCCATGCTGACTGTTACTTATCACCTAATTATCTTCTAGGTGTTTGCAAATTGATTGCTTAATTATTTGCTTCATTATCTTTCCTGGTACAGAAGTTAAGCTGACTGGTCTGTAATTCCCCGGGTTGTCCTTATTTCCCTTTTTATAGATGGGCACTACATTTGCCCTCTGGAATCTCTCCCATGACTTTTCAAAGATAATCGCTAATGGCTCAGATATCTCCTCAGTCAGCTCCTTGAGTGTTCTAGGATGTATTCCATCAGGCCCTGGTGACTTGAAGACATCTAATTTGTTGAAGTAATTTTTAACTTGTTCTTTTGCTATTTTAGCCTCTGGTCCTCCCTCATTTTCACTGGCACGCTAGGACACCACCCTGCGCTGATGCAGAGACATGACCCAGTTAACGCTTTGCTTTATATTCTCCGCACATTTGCAGCCATGCAGGAGGCCTTGGATGTCATCAGCAAGGTTGAGGGTGACAAAATTGCGGTTTCTCAGCTGGAGTCGGCTCTGGCTAACATAGGGATCACTTTACCCAAGGGAGAGCTGGAGGAAGCACTGAAGCACGCTACAGTGGATGGTAAGCAACCTTAGCAGGGAGGGTGCAGCCCCACATTTGTTTATAGGCGGCTAATCGTGTGTATGGCACAATACGTGGGGTTGGTGAACGCTCAAGCGTCAATGCAGGTGATTCTTTTAATGCAACATTTTCAACAGTGGCAAGGGGGATCCTTGCTCTGTCCAGTGGTCTGGTGGAGAGTTTCTCTTTGGCTGGGGAAGGTAACCATTTGGGTCTAGATATCGCCCAGCACCGGCATCTGGAAAGGGATCCATATGGGGCATTTTCTGGTGGGTCTTTTTGTAGCTATGGGGAGAGCAGAGGAACGAAGAGCCTCCCCTGTATGTATGGCCAACTCAAAGGCCTCTCCCTAATGCAGTCGCTGTGTTCTGGGGTGCAGGGCACCCCGAGGAGGAAGGGCCGTGGCCCCCGCCAAGCAGGGTGTTTGTCAAATGAGCAAATACAGTGCTGCTTGCGTACGAGTGGCAGGGTCGGCCCCTCCCTGTGGCCTTGGAGCATTGACCTGGTCTGAGTGTCTCCTCGGCCAAGCTGACTCAGTGCCCGGTGAATGTAAAGCAGCTGGAGCGACGGGCCGGAGAATTCCCCCCCCCGGCGGGGTGACTCTGTGATGGCACAGCTGGCAGAGGCAGTGTAGCCCCCTCCTGCACACGCTCCATCGCTGCTTCCTGCCCCAGACTCTCCCTCACTCCAGCAATATATGTGGCCGGGGAGGGGACGTGTCCAGGGAGCAAAGGGAGCAGTGGATGGCTGAGAACCAGGGAGCTCCGCTCAACCTATCGCCCGCCCCTCTGTGCCCGCGCTGTGCCCAGACCCAATGGAGAATCGAGCCCTGGTTCCTAGAGTCCAGTGCTGCTGCCATCAACTTGCATGCAACTCCCACTGAAATCTACAGTGCTCCTGGGGCAGTCAGCCGAGCCCGAAGGGCATTGCAGATCCACTGGTGATCTAGCGGCTCAGGAGCCAGGAGACCTGCCTTCTAGCCCTGTTCTGACATTGCCAGAGCACGGGACCCTTGGCTGCATGTGACTTGCCCATGCTTCCAAAGGTGGCCAGTGATTTTGGGCTGCGGGCACCTGATTTGAGATAGTTTGGGCCTGTGCTTCAGAGGTGCTAAATGCCCAGGGCTCCTACCAGCTCAGCACTTTGGGGATGGGGGGTCCTAAGAACTGAGTCCCCCCAAGTGTAACCCACTGGTGAGCATGTCTCACAGGATCTTCTCTGTTGCCGATCCACAGAGGATCTGAGTCTGTTACAGCCCAAGCTAGGGCTTTATGACTCTCTATCTCATGCTGTAATAGTTGAGACTTCGCTCTGGAGGTATCTGGGCTGGTTCAATCCCAGGTGTCTTGGCTCAGATGGCGGCCATCCCCCAAAGTCAGTCACTGCTTCAGAGAATGACCTTCCCTTCCCTTCGCCTCTGTTTTCCCACCCCTGTAACGGACGGCACAGCTGGGCACTCTGCCGTTCTGCCTCCTCGCTACATCTGACCTGCACGTTATCTTGCAGGAGACGGGAAGGTGAATTTTAAAGAATTTCTGAAGGGTTTGACCAGCACCAAACGTTTCTCCAGAACCCTAGGTGAGTGAGGAGCTGAAGCTATGCAGAGATGGATGGAAGATGCTTTGCATCGTGGAATTCTGGCTGTGTTTGCAAGGGGACCACAGTTCTCTATGGCATTTTAGGCGTCTCTTTGGCTATCCTCTTCTGTAGCATTTGGGGCCAGATGAGAGACCAGCTATCCTCTTCTGTAGCATTTGGGGCCAGATGAGAGACCATTCAAGGATTCCTGTACCCAGTAGATCCTCAAGTGGCCAGTGCAGCTAGTTTATGGCCTGTTGGTGGCACAATACATCTGAGGCTTCCTGGTAAATGGTATTTGCTTCATGACTGACAAAGAGCTTAGGACATGAAACACAAGAATCGCTTGACTGACAGTGCCACGCTCTTAGAACAGTCGATACTGTGATCTTCCAACGAGGGCTTAGCACCAGGGAGGGAGTATCCGGAGCATCCCGTCTCATCCCTGGTTTTATGTCTGGCTCTTTTCTCCCATAGCTTGCATTTGGCCCTATGGTGAATTCCGCTCTCCCACAGCAGCACGTTGCAAACATCCAGTGTAGACAGACCCACCCAGTGTCTGACTACCACCAGCAGATTGTAACAGCAATCAGTGCTAGGAAGATCTCGGTGCTGGGCCTTTCTTAACCCAAGAGATGCTCTCTGTCCAGCAGTATGTGTCCAACTGCCCATGGTTGAGCTGTTCCCTGGGGCTCCTTTTCGTGCGAAGATGATTACCCAGACCTACCAGCTAGGACGGACCTGCAACCTAGCAGGATGTTCTGATTAGACAGGGTGGCCTTAACTCATTTCCCCTTGTAACTCTTCTTCCCATTGTCCGTGAGAAATGTACCCAGAGAAGAGAGACTTACTGAAGGAGAAAAGCAGGATATTACCATCGAGCTGAGTTACTCTGAGCTTTCCTACAGCCCAGAGTTCACCCATCTATTCACCACCCCACTCCTTCATCAGGGAGGGCAGACAGGGGTTACAAAGAGAGGAAACAAAGGGCTGAAAATGGGCCATAAATAAACTCCATGCAGGATGCGGCTGTCTCCATTAGGGACATCTCTAAAGGAGACAGCACTCCAGTTACTTAAGTAGACAGGTCTGCTTTCAGGGCCTGTACCAATGTCCATCTGGAAGTATTTCCATTGCCTTGGATGGGCTTTGGATCAGACCTCTAGCTTTCGGTGCTGCTAAGAGTTCCCATTGAGTTCTCTTTGGAAGCTAAGAACTAGGGTCACATTTTCTTCTTCTCCAAGCAGCGTTCCCGACCAATCCCCTCCTCTCCCCTGTTGGGAGTTGGCTAACTCTGCCGACTGGAGGCCTCACAACACCTTCTCTTCATGCTTGCAGAGATGGAAGGGGCCGTGAAAGCCATTGGCGCGATCAAAGAGGACACAGTGGACGTTCATCACCTGGAATCCATCATGCGCAACATGGGGATTCATTTAACCCCGGAGGAGATTCAGAAGGCGCTGAAGCACGTTACCTGTGAGGGTAAGCGTCTCAAACAGCCTCCTGTTCTTTGGTGAGGCCTGTACTTTTTGTCCAGGAGGGGGAGGTGCTGTTCGTACACTTGTGACGATACCCGGGGTAGGGTTAGGGCTTGTAGGAGCTACTCATTCCATTTAAACCCAACTCCTGCGCTGTCGTGAGCAAAATCCCTTCTTTGATCATTAACCTTTGACCTCATGCCCATCGTTCTAGTGGTCAGATAAAGTCTGCAACTATTAGTCTGTGACGCAGTTGTCCTGTCCTTGGTTTGAGGATTTTAACAGACATGCAGACACATCAGGGGGAGGCCTTGTCTTCTTCAGGCTCAAATATGGGCTTTGGATGTGGAGAAAGGCCCTTCCATATCTCAGCCCCTCCGAGCTCCAGGCTGGGGGGAACTCCGAGAACATTTGAATGCTAAAGAACTGATCCACCATTGTGTTACTCCAAGGTGCTGTGGGCACAACTCCATAGATCACAATGGACCTATCCTGGTGTAAAACCAGTGTAATGCAATGGTGAATCCAGCCTAAATATTCATGATGTCTGCCTCTCTGTTAGAGTTCAGGGGCTAAACTCGACCCTGGTGTAATGCTGTCAAAGTCAATGAAGATACCGCAGGGATGAATTTGGTCCTACGGTTTTAGGACTTTCAACAATTTGGCTGGACTTTTCCATCCAAAACCCTTTGGCAGCTTTGGACCCTCCCCGCCCTCCTTTTTGACTTCATATCTGTTCATCGTTTTTTCCTTCTCCCTGACCTGGATCATCTCATTGCAGAAGATGGGAAGGTGAATTTGAAAGATTTCATGACCGGTTTGACCAAGACCCGGCGATTTTCCCAAGCTGAAAGTAAGTGGAAACTGTAGTGTACAGTGGAGCCCTACAGCGGGACTGGGATCCCCCAGGACGCACTGCCATAATAACAGGAGCGAGTAAAACATACTTTGTTGGGTGGACAGACAAAAAAGCCTGTGTGAATTTGTGGGAAAACACTAAATTTCTCGGCAGTTTGACCTAAACAGAATTTCAGCAACGTAAAGCAAGTTTTTTTCTTTTTTTTTAAATAAAAGTTTTAATACTTAAATTTAAGTGAGGAATAGAAAGAGATTTGATGTCTGTTTTTTTTTTTTTTTTACGTGGCTTGAGCAAGATTTGTTTTATTTTTTTAGTGGTAAAAATTGGGTCTGAATTCTGTTTATATATTTTTTTTCTTTTCCTTTTTTTTTTTTTTTCTAATGAGCACGGGGGGAATCTGTCTCTCATGCGGGATTTGCAGGATCTAAGGTGTGAGTGGGTTACAAATGCAAGAATCAATGCGGGAGCAGGTAGGAGTGGGTCTTGCGAGGCAGGATTAAAAAAATAGTCCGGCACAGGGCTCTAGTTTAGTGTACAGCAGTGGTTCCCAAACTGGGGTTTGTGAAATGTTACAGTGGGTTCTCGGGGGAAAAAAATTCCCTACTGGTGGACAGAGCTGTCCCTAGGGACCACGGGCAGCACAGCGGCCTGGAGCCCCTGGACTAGCTTCCAAGAGCTAAGCAGATCAAAGCAATCCTATCTATCACACTGAGGAGATTTAAACTTCAAGACACCTTATAAAAAATGGAAAGGGAGGTGGATATTTTTTGCTGTTTTTAAAATTATTATGAAGAACAAGTTTGAGCTTTGTTGTAACGTGTGTTGTTTGCCTGGACTGCTCAAGACCAGAATGCTTGTGGAAGGAGGAACTCTTTGAGTTGGCTTCTTAAATATCTTCAGGCTGTTTCACATCTGATACTCCTTGGTGAAACATAGGAGCCTTGTCTTATAACAGGCTTATTCAAAGTGATACAAGCTATGAAAGTGAGATCTTGGAAGAGTGTTACCCATTTTCATAATGTAATAACAATACTGTTATGATAAATAATAATTAAGTATAAATAGTGTGTAATAAGCATGTCATAAAAACAAATGTTATATTTCCAAGATCACTGCTTTTATAATTTATACTCGGGGAAAGGAGAAAATCCCTGGAAATATTCATTTTTAGGAGGGGGTTCGCGAGACTTGACATTTTAGTGAAAGGGGTTCACAGGTTGTTAAAGTTAGGGAACCACTGGTGTACAGGAATAAGGAAAAATAGATGGGGAGCCCTCTAGTGGCGCTCCCCGTGTTCTGTGATGCTGCGAGGACAGCAGGATGTGTGTAGCTAAGCCTCGTATGTTTGTGTGTAGTTAGGAAACACAGTTATTATTAGATGCTTTTGTGGTCTCTTCGTGGTATTGGAGCTCTAGGAGTTATTCTCTGGCCCATGTTCTACAGGGGGCAGACTACATGATCACACTCGTCCCTTCTGGCCAATCTATGAATCTGTTGTGGTGTCAAATGCAAAAGACTCAGCAGAAACTTGACTGCAAACAGAGCTGCTGGAAAAACACATTTCAGGGGGAAATTCCCCCCTCCCCCGCTTCTGTTGGTTTGTTTGCTTTTGTTTTTCATCAGAGTTTGGACATTTTTGGAACAACTGCTAGAGGTGGTTGAAAAACAGGGTGATCGAGTTCAAGAAAAGGGGGATGGGGCGGGGGTTAGGCCGTCTATTGAAATTTTGACACGTTCAGAAATTTTCCAACCAGAGGGACTAGAGGGTGGAAGCTGATAGATGGAGCCACGTCTCTGCATTTCAAGCGGTGCTCTCAGCGTTGGAGCTGTGTTTTTTCAAGATTATGTATTTATTTGTGTTACCCGGAGGCTGCAGTCATGATCAGGGCTGCTTTAGAGTTCGGGGGCCGTCCAGACACAGCGAGAAACGGTCCCTGTTAGCAAAGTGTCTGAACAGAGAGTGCAGGAGAAACGGTGCAGAGGTGGCACGGAACAGAACTCGGCTCTCCTGAGTCCCAGTTCATTGTCCAGCTGCTGGATAACACTGACTCTCCTCCTGCTTTGACTTCACTGGGGTGACGCAGGCTGATCTGGATCCCTGAGCTCAGAGCGTTAAAAATTGTACAGACTCAGGGGCTACAAGGCCAAATCCCATCTCATTAGCCACAACAGAAGAGAAAATCTGGCCCAATCGATCTCTTCACGCCAGTTTCCCCGAGTGCCAGGCTTGCCGGCATTTCCTTCTGCAGAGTCTACCCCAGTTTACTTTACCTCTGAAAATTCTCTTACTGTATACCCAACCTGCCCTGCTCTTAAAGGGGCAGCCCTGTTACACAAACAAAGCCACTTCTCTGCACATTGCCAGGCTGTCAGATGGCTTCAGGGCCAGAAGCAACATCCAACCGATTTTATCTGAAGAGAAGTTTTGGGCCCGATTCTCTCCTCGCTTATGCCGGTGTCACTCCATAGACACCTGTAGCGTTACTCCTGTCTACACCAGGTACTTGAGGTCCTAATCAGGCCCATTGGATTAAATCCAGCACCTTCCTAGGGCGATGCAAAACGGAACAATGCGCCGAGAAGGACAGAACAATCCCAGGCAGCCTGTGTGAGGCGGCATTTCAGAAGAAAGAACTGTTTTCTAGCCAAGGTTTCAGGACAAATCCTGCATTGCGGCAGGGAGTTAGAGTAGATGACCCTTGCGGTCCCTTCTGACCCTATGGTGATATTCACAGACACTATTTCTTTCCTTCACCTATTCAAGAGGACAGGGTTGATGTCCGGAACCTGGACTCCATTCTAGACAACATGGGGATCTACCTGACGAACGAGGAGCTGCAGGAGGCCCTGAAGCACGTTACGGTTGATGGTGAGCGTTGGAGACACTCTGTGTATTTTGGTGCAATGCAGACTCCTGCAGGGGAGCCCGCAGCCGGACGTGCAATATGCCCCGTGCATGCCTTTGGTGCCAGTGAAGAAGAGCAGTTCTGGCTGCCCCAGGGCCCCTCCATCATGATGGGCCAAACCTGAGCGGCACAGCAACCCCCGTGCACCATGTCACAATGCCACTCACTCAGTTTTGCTCATGATGGAGGGGCGGTGGGGCCAAACCTGCATGGTCTGTGGGGCACCCAGTATTGCCGCTCCTCACTGCAGCCATGGGCCCGGCTTCTGCACCAGGGTTCCCACCCGGGGGCCTGCCTGGCCTCATCCCACTTCCAGCAGCACGTGTTCCCTCTCAGGGATGGGGAGTGACTGCACCTGGGTGGGCCAGGCTGGAAGGTGGGGGCTGAGCGTGGTGTGGACTCAGCCCTGGGGCCAGCAGCTGCAGTGAGGATGGCTCCATGGGGATTCATGGTATGTACTGGGGTGAAAAATTCTGGGCTCCTGTAGGATGTGTGTGCGTGTGTGTGTACACAAGATTGCTGAAAGAAAATATGCGATCCATTTAAAACAACTCCCTAAAATGTAAACTGGTGGAATCACCACCTCCAGCCCGACCCTTGGAAATTTAGGTAAGTTAATTGGCGCCGTGGGATAAGCGCTCGCAGGCCGTTCTAGTCTGCAGCTCCACAGGCCAGGGGAATTCCACCTGATTGGAACAGGAATGGGGGGGTTGAGAATTAGGGCCACCCCTGTTTCTAGTTAGTCATAATTTTGAATATCTGTTGTATTTGCTGTTTTGGTCAATAGCTACACAAAGTGATGTGAGAGAAATGGGAGCTGCCCCTTTAAGAGTCGGGGAGGACACTGGGAGTGAGCTTCTGCCGCAGGCCTAGAATGTGTGGGGGGTGGGGGGGTGCTGCTGCCCGGCCCGTAGCTGTGCCCTGGGGAGTTCTCAGTCTGCAAGAAGCACCTCGAGAAAAAGTTTGGAGTCCCAGAATAAACAAAGTTTTCCTTGACAATCCGAGTCTTGGGATTAAGAGTGTAGCCCCCACAGCCTTGTGACTTGGGTTTAGAGCCATCTGGGCCCCTGGGCACACCATGATACAGGCCTGCACCCCACAACCCCACCAGAGAGATGACTAGGGCAGTTCAAACCTCTCTGAGAGGTTGTTTCAGGCTCTCTGCAGACTCAGGCAGACTTCACTGCATCGGTTACAGTTGGGTCACATTTTCGAGGTTTTTTGCTTAACCTTTCAGCTAGGAACATACTTTTTTTAATGAAGCTGAATCTAATGTAATCACATGACTCCAGGAGCTGGGGCTGCAGACCTGGGTCTACAGTGTCTGTGACTTAATCTGACTTTGCTCAAATTTAGTGGAGGGCAGCTTGTATTTCACTGTAATCCCCCTCCTGAGACCACTCCCAGCAATACTCAAAATGCAATGAGAGGCATTATCTCAATGGGCACGCCCCCAGCCCTGCCCACTTCTCCTTTGTGTTCTGTTTGGCACATGCAATCAGTCTGCCTCTCTTACGCACCATCTGTTGGCGCCAAGGGCAAAATGCAGGTGCAAATGCCTTATTTGCATGCACAATTGACTGGTTCTCTGTGTGCCGTTTACAATATTTAAAAATGCCAGCCATGGGGCCTGTATCTCCTCTCTTTTAACCCTGAACTCTCTTTCTTGCACAGCGGACGGGAAAGTGTATCTGAGCAAGTTTCTGCAGGGCGTGAGAGCCCTCCGGAGATTCTCCCACAGTGAAGGTGAGCAGTGAGGAGTTGCTGTCAAAGAGGGATGGACCATGATAAACACTAAGCATGCGGCAGGTGTATTTATTGTGAATTCTCACAGTATTGGCCAGTCCTGCAAGGGGCCGGGCACCCTTAACTTCACTGGCAGCTGATGGCACTCAACATCTCACGGGATAAGGCCCAGGGACTGAGGATCAGTTGTACGATGGCACAAAGATTCAGTAGAAGTGGCACGAGACTTGCCACCTTTCTAATGGCTGGTAACTGGCCCCCAAAGGCCCCTGCCCCGCCTCTTCCTCCAAGGCCCCGATCCTGGACGCCACATGCCGCCTGGCCCCAGAGGCAGCGGCGGCTCCTTCCTTCCACTTATGGTGGCCACCTTTTCCACAGATCAAAAAACCCAGACATCAGTGTGACTGGTTCCCCCCGGGGTGCCATCAGGAATTGGGGAACCACTGAGCCCGCTGACCTACCAGCCCGCGCTCCCTCTCACACTACGCTGCTGTGACAGCCTGCACTTTCACCAGCATTCACCTAGGAAGGGACACACCCACCCAGCTGCAGTTACACACAGGCTTCCTCACCACCAGCTTCCCAGCCTAGGACCCCAGAGCAGAACCGTCCTACCCTGGTCAATTCTGGCCAGTATATGGGTTTAATACCTGGTCCGCCTCTCCCTCAGTGCGAAGAGAACAATGCACACTTGTGGAAACCAAGCAGAGGTTTTCCCCAGGCACTCCAGTCAAAGCTCACTGGTTTGGATTAAAACATAAAATAAGTTTATTAACTACAACAGATCGATTTTCTGTGACTATAAGTCAGAGGTGGGCAAACTATGGCCCGCAGGCCACATCCAGCCCGTGGGACCGGCCTGCCCGGTTCTTGAGCTCCTGGCCGGGGAGGTTAGTCCCCAGCCCCTCTCCTGCTGTCCCCACTTCCCCTGCAGCCTCAGCTCGCTGCGCCGCCCGCACTCTGGTCCACCGCTCCTGCCGGAGAGTGGGGGGTGGCTGGATAGGCGTGGGAGTCCCGGGGGGCCTGTCAGGGGACAGGGGTGTGGATAGGGCTCGGGACAGTCGGGCAGGGAGTGGGGGGTTGGATAGGGGGTGGGGTCCCGGTGGGCGGTTAGGGGCTGGGGGGTCCCAGGAGGGGGCAGTCAGGGGACAAGGAGCAGGGGGCGTTGGATGGGTCGGGGATTCTGAGGAGGGTAGTCAGGGGGCGGGAAGTGGGAGGGGGCAGATAGGGGCGGGGGGCAGGCTGGAGAGGCACAGCCATGCAGGCCCTCCATATAGTTTCGCAACCCCGATATGGCCCTCGGGCCAAAAAGTTTGCCCACCCCTGCTATAAGTGATAGCAAATGGATCAAAGCAGATTACCTAGCAAATAAAAAACACAAACTGAGCTTAACACACTAGATAGGTAGGATATGAATTAGCAAATTCTCACCCTGAGTGATAAACAGGCTGGCAGATTCTGAAGGCACAAGATGCCTTTGCTTTGCAGCTTGGGTTTCCCAGGTTTTCATACACCGGCTAAAAATCCCTTTAGCCCGGGGCCATCACTTCCCCCAGTTCAGTCTTTGTTCCTCAGGTGTTTAACAGGTCTGTTGTTGTAGGGAGAGTGAGGTACCATCATGATGTCATTTTCCCCCTTTTGTATCTTCTTCCCACTTGCTGGAAAGCTCTTTTGCTGTGAGCTGGGTCAGACAGTTCCCATTGTGCAGTGCTGTCTCTGAGAGGTTTCTATTGTACACAGTTCCTGGGGTAATCCTGGTGCTTGTGTGCATTTCCTCAATAAGCCATTCACATTGTTTGGCCTTTTTACTATTGTACCTGAAAGGCTGCTTATGGGTGTTTTCAACCTCATGACATGTTTCAGTAACACCTACTTAGCCGAACTTCATAACTTCACACACGATGATAGCACATACAATCCAACGAGATATTACTGTGTAGCAGATCAAGACTTTTAGAATGATACCTCACAAGACGTACTTTGTTCAAAACGTATCCTCATTACATGACAGTGGTGAATAATGGCGTGCTATGAGCTATGAAAAGTCAGGCATTTTGCTATTATTTGAAGTATTTCTCTCCATCTATCCCAGGGAAAAAGGTTGATATCCGAGACCTGGACTCTCTTCTGGCTGAAATGGGGATGCACTTAACACAGGAGGAGCTCCAAGAAGTGCTGAAGCATGTCATTGTGGATGGTGAGCAGCATGGTACAGCGCTGTATTCTCTGTAGACCTAAACAACCATAGACGTAAACAATCTGTGAGCTCAAAGATTCGGGGGAGCGGGGGAAAATGTGTTCAAATCAGAAGAAGCTGAAATTTTAAAGTTTCCCACAAAATGAAAATTCAGAAAAAGTTCAGTTGGGGACCATTGAAACATTTCATCTCAATGTTTTCATTTTGGTTCATTTCATTTTTACTGCTGTATGAGATTAACATCATAGCTATAATATAGAAAACTGTAAAATAATATTTAAAATCATACTTTATTATCCTAGAAGTCAAACAAAATGTTTCAGCGTTGTCCAAACACGACAACTTTTTCCCGTCAAAACTTCTGTTGAAATTGACCCGTTCCCATGAAATGTTTTGATTTCGACAGAATGACATTTTTCAGTGGAAAACTGTTCGGAACAGACCGCTGTCTCTTTCTGCCTGCCTGGCACTTTCTCTTTGCAGGAGACGGGAAGGTAAATGTGAGTGACTTTACGAAGAATGTGATCAGCACACGGAGGGCTTCCAAAGCTGAGAGTAAGTCAAGACCTAGTGATAAAGTTGGATGAAATGTGGTAGACCTATGCCTGACTCTTATTTCTGTATCAGCAGGGGCGCTGCCTATGGAAGGGATCTCAGGAGGTCATCTAGTCCAGCCCCCTGCTCAAAGCAGGACCAATCCCCAACTATTTTTCCCCCAGATCCCTAAACGGCCCACCCCCCAAACAGCTATCCCTCCCCCCAAAATCATCTGGTCCTTCAGCTCAAGTAATGGAGGCTTTATGCTTTTAAATTGAACATTTCAATTGTCACTAGTGACGATCTAGCCATCAAGAAAGGAGTTCTTTTTTCCATTTTTCTGGGTGCCCCAAATGTGAAACCTATCCCGGTGCCCAGCACACGGTCTGAGCAACACATACGTCCTACTTAAACTCTCCATATAGGACGTGAGTAGTGTCCAGGCCCTCTGCATCTGGAAGGATTTCACCCAAATTCTCTGTTGCTTTGAAGGGAAGCCCAGGGACAAAACAGCCAAGAGAGTTTATTTATTAGGCCCGTTGCTAATACATTTACTGAGCAACACAACGAGCAGATCCAATCGCAGTCTGGCTACACTGAAGTCAGAGGTGTGACTGCAGCACATGCAGACCTACCCAAGGATAGCGCTGATCTTTCTCGCCCAATAACAATAGCAGTGAAGCCGTGGCAGTATGGGCTAGTCACTCGAGTACATACCCAACATCCTGGCTGGGCTTGGACAGCCCCTGGGGCTGTAGCTTTGCAGTTATTGTTATTCACGCTAGTTAGATCAGAGCTAGCGTGGGTCTGTCTACATGTGCTGCTTGCAGAGCGGACGTACCCTTCTGTCCAGTGTCAGGTCAATGTTCTCCAGCCTTGTGAAACCTCACTAGGATTTTAGCGTTTAATTCTTTGTCTCTCTCCCTCTAAGGGGACAGGGTTGCTATGAGTCACCTGGACTCCATTCTGGGCAACATGGGAATCTTTTTAACTGAAGAGGAGCTCCAGGAGGCGCTGAAGCACACGGAAATAGACGGTGAGCATTACAGATCTCTCTGGAGACACCTGTGCTTTCGTACTGATGCTCGTCCCAAGAGAGGGAGTTGGGTACATCCGTATAAAGGGATCTACTTCCCCTTGCTAATGCAGACCAAGAACCTCTCTTTGCTCAGTGCACTCTCACCCCATTCCTGTGGCACCATCAGCCAGATTTCCCTTTACACATGCTAGGCACTCGTATCCTCTGTACTTGAGTGGTTCTCAAGCCTCTTGCATGCTCCATGGTAAATGGGTGGGGCGGAGGGCAGGAGTGGGCGTGTCTGAGAACACACGGGCTGGTGCATGATACTCATCACTTAGCAACATGTTCCCCGTCAGGCTTCTCGCCACCTACTAGGCTGTAGTAAATAGAGCGGCTGCATAGCAGGATTTGTCTTTGGCGTGTTTAACCCGCAGGACTCTGTGCCCATCTTCCAGGCCGTCTTCTGGCGATGGAAATGCAGATCAATCCATTACAGCCACTTGTAGGGCTCAGAGGAGCCTTTTCCCTCCCCTGCCTCTCATTTCCTTTCCCCTCCCGCTCACCCCGGGGATGGAGGGGAAAGAGAGGAGAAAATTCTGTACCCCATGAAGTTCAAATATCTAATGCTAATTTCACTGGGCCCAACCATCCCTTGCATTTCACCATGTGTAGCCATTCACGCCCATGCAAATTGGGTGTGAAATGCTACCAAAATGACTTATAGCCACTTTGCAAAGGAGAATTGGGCTCAGTCGCTTTCATTATTTGCACAAATTTAGGCCAAAATTTTCCATTCGGCAGGAAAGTCCAGCATTTCAAAAACGTGGGTTTGTTCCAAACTGGAATGAAAAGTTGAAATTTGTTGCAGAATGGAAAATCCGCATGAATTCTATTCGGAAACATCGGAAGATTTTGTTTCTCTAATGACAAATCACTTGGTTTTGACAATGTGAAAATGTTTTGGTTTTGATATGGTAAAAATATCCATTTCGCTAATGTCAAAACATATATACTGTATTTTATTATGTTTAATATTATATATACAATTAAATGAATATTTACTATAATAAAAAGTCTGAACAAAATGAATTGAAATGATAAAGTCGAAGCAAATGGCTTTACCTTATTGCTATGAAATGTTTTGACATTATCGAAACAAAATGAGAGAGTCAGAATTATTCACTTAGACGGTTTCCAATGGAAAATGTCCTTGAAATTGACATGTTCCCGTGACCTGTTTTGATTTTGACAAAAGTGCATTTTCCATTGGGAAAACTTTTCCTTGCGAACGTGCCAACCAGCTCTCCTGGGCTGTCTTTCTCTCTGCCTGTTCTCCCCTGCAGCGGAGGGGAAGGTGAATTTGAGTGAATTCATGAAGAGTGTCCAGCGATTGTCCAAAGCCGAAGGTGAGTGACGACTGTCTAACGAAGATGGATGGCGGATGATGACCGGAAGGTGTCACGTGCTGTTCAGTTTTCGTTGCCTTTCTCTGGGTGTATGTAAGACAATTATACAGCATGCAGTCTCCTGTGTCTTTTCTCTGTACATAGCTGGAGACCGGGGTATAATTCGATTTGCTGAAGAGTTTTGAGTCACTGGACTGATTGATGGTGCAATGATTGACTGGGCTGCACTCTTAAGGGTATGTCTACACTGCAATCCAAAGGGGGGTTGCTGCCCCGGTAAACACACCCAAACTAGCGTGGCTTAAAAATAGCAATGTAGAGGCAACAGTCTAGGCGTCAGCCAAGGCCGTACAAGCCCATCCAGGGTGTGAAGCCCTTGGTGTTGTATCTACGCTGCTATTTTTAGCCATGAATGCAGGGAAAGCTAGCGCCGGTATGTCTACCCACACCACAGTCACCCCCCTAATTGCAGTGTAGACACACCCAAAGACAGGCCGGTCCTCATGTCTGAGCACAGGGTTAGGAAGAGAGGCTGGGGAATCATAGAATATCAGGACCTCAGGAGGTCATCTAGTCCAACCCCCTGCTCAAAGCAGGCCCAATCCCCTAAATCATCCCAGCCAGGGTGTCATTCTCCCATGGAGCTCAGCTTTTGTCCTGCACGTGTCACCGTGGTATCTGCTTCACTGCAGTGGTGTTAAAGGGTTGCTGGAGGTGCTGACTTTCTGACCAGAACTAAAATGGAGGTCCTGCCAGAGCTGTGCAGTCCCTCCACCCCGATGATTTCAGTTTGTGAGCTCTGGGCATGTCAGGGCCAGTCGTACAGTCACTAACCACGGAGCAGGGAGCTCTGGTCCAGGGAAGCTTTGTCGGATCATCAGATGAGATTTTCAAAGCAGCCTAAGGGACTTAGAGGCACAGCTCCCATTGCAGTGAATGGCAGCACTGAAAACCTCAGCCAGCACCTGAAAACCTCAACCATCAGGGCACACCTCGGGGCCAAAACCTGCAAGGGACAGGACGAGGCCTCAGCTGGAGGAGGACCAGAGCAGTCCGAGTCAGGAATGCTGAGCGCCCGCCACTCCAGTTGACATCATTGGTGGGACCCTTTGGGCTTGATTCCTGTTTACACTGAGGTGGTTTTACACCACTCTGGTAGGGCAGAAGGGCCTTGAAATGAGTGTAAATGAAATGAACACCCACCTGGATGCCCTTTTATACCACCAGCAAGGTGGAAAGTGGCCTTAGGTCTCGTCTACACACACTTCATGCACTGAGTTAACCAGTTTGGAAACTGATTAAATTAAATCAGTGCAGCCCCCCTTGTGTGGACCCTCTGAAATCCATCTGGGAGCCTTACGCTGGTTTAGTGTAAGTGGGTATTTTTTTTACTGACTCGTGCCCTTTTTCCATATAGCTCTCTTAATCCGAAATAAGAGCGTCCACACACAGGAGTTGCATCAGTTTAGAAGCTGACTTTGCTACATCCGTGCACAGACTGTGTGTACGCCAGCCCTTGGATCTGTTATGTTTTGCACATCTCTAGTCCTGACTTTACACGGCCCTAAAAAAAATCTCATGCCAGAATAGGAGCATTCAGTGACCTGGCTAACTCTATGCTGGATAAAGGCCTTCCGAGCCCCTGGAATTCCCCCTAGTGTCAAATGGATAATGCTTCCAGCATTTACTGTCCTGAACCGGTGCACAGAATGACATCTTCCTTAGAGACATGACACCATGTTATGCATTCTTTCCCCCCTCCTCTATCCAAAGGGGAAAAGGTTGATGTCGATAACCTGGACTCCATTCTAGCCAACATGGGGATCCATTTGACTGATGAGGAGTTTCAGAAGGCGCTGGGGGGTGTTACTCGTGGTGGTGAGTAATGCGGCATGTCCTTCTGGGTTCTTCAGTGGAGCCTAGGTTGGAGGTGGGAGGCGAGGGGTGTGCACACGCAGATTGTCAGTGACCGGGCTTAGTGCTTAGGGCAGGAGTCAGGTAAGTCGTCAGGAATCGGAGCCCAGGGTCAGAGCCAGAATCAGAAGTCAGGAATCGGCGCCGAGGGGCAGGATCGGGTCACCTGGATGATGTATCCCAGCAGATTAGGAGCTGCTGCAATAAATCACACAGACGCAGTGTTTCGTTTGAAAGTCAGATTCCCCGGACGGCTGGTTTAACAGTGTAGCTTGCAGAACGCAGCCTGCAGTGTAGCTGACTGCACTCTCTAGACCCAACCAACACTGGAGTGGACTGATGGGACCCGGCTGCTGGACTCCGGACTCTCCAAGACCCGCCCAGACCACAGAATGGATTCTCCACAAACGCTACGGGCCCACGGCAGGAGCAGGATCTATCAGAATCCTCAGCAAATGCTTTGCCGTTGCTGTTGCTGGTCCTGGGCTCCGGAGCTCGGTTGCCCAGAGCCTGGCTCTGCTGCAGGCCCAGATTCCAGGGTTGCGCGTGCGTTCTGACACGTGCACGCACGTTTGTACAGGGCGTATGCACACACACGCAGGGCTGGTGCCAGTCTGCCAGATACTGATCCATTTCAGCTCAAACCCTCCATGGTGTGGGGGATGATCCCCTCTGGGATTGTTCGCTTTTAGTCCCTTTCCTGTGTTCACACAAGGGGCGGGAGGGATAGCTCAGTGGTTTGAGCATTGGCCTACTAACCCCAGAGTTGTGAGTTCAATCCTTGAGGGGGCCACTTGGGGATCTGGGGCAAAATCAGTACTTGGTCCTGCTAGTGAAGGCAGGGTGCTGGACTCAATGACCTTTCAAGGTCCCTTCCAGTTCTAGGAGATAGGATTAAAAAGTTCCATTTCCTCTTCTCCAAGCACATTTCCTGCTTTTTAATGCGGAGGGACAGCAGTGTGAATAAATCACTAACCCCCCCTGCGTCGAGACGCAGAGAACTCGCCCCCTTTCCCAGCCCCACCTCGCTGTCCGGTGAAAATGTCCAACAAATCGTGGGGAAATCCCCATTTCCCTTTGCACATTTTCATGGGTTTTAGTACTAAATACACCCTGGGTATGAGATGCCCCTCACTGACACTGGGCAGATCCTTCCTGCACTGACTACAGTGGAGTTACTCCTGATTCACCCTTGTCTGAGTTCAGAAACGGGCCTAAGTCCTTTGGCGCCTTTGTCTGCAAAGATTCCCATGGACATCACCAGGCCTTGGATCTGGCCTTTGGAGCATCTGGCTGAGACTGGGACACGCAAAGCCAGTGCAAAGAGGCCCCCAAGTGAATGTGAATTATATTTACACTCACTTTAAAGCTTTCCTTGTGCTGCCAGAGCAATGTAAATAGGCTACAGCTTGTGGGCATGTCTGCCCTTGGAGCTGGGGGTTTGATTCCTGGTTGGAAGAGAAATACACTAGCTCGCAGGGAATGTGTGAGAAATACTCACTAGTGCTAAAAATAGAGTGTAGCCATGGCAGCACAAGAGGTGGGAGGAGCTAGCGACCCAGAGTACCGGCCTGGGGCCTCAGACAGGTACATACTGAGGGCGCTAGCCTCTCCTGCTGGTTGTGCCGCCGTGGTCGCACCCAGTTTTTAGCACGCTAGCTCAATCATCTCTGGCATGAGTCTGTCTCCTCCAGCTGGGAATCACGCCCCCAGTGCCAGGGGCAGACGTAGCCTCTCTCTTGCCATCTGTCTCTGATCTGCGTTTCGTCTTGCAGCGGACGGAAAGGTGGAGTTGAAACACTTTATGGAAAGCGTCATGGGCACCCGGCGGCCTTCCCAGTGTGAAAGTAAGTCAGGGCAACTGCAACCCAAGCGGACAAAGCCGCGTGTCAATGGAACAATCACTGCACCTATCAGTGTGGCATTCCACGCGTGTGTGGGTGGCACTGGATTCCTGCTTTATGATTGGCCTGAAATGTTGCCTCAGTACTGAGACCCATGTGCCTGGTGGCACAAAGATATTCACATGCTGGGATTTTCAAAGGAGTTAGGGTTCGACCTGGGAGTCGATGGGCGTTGGCATCTAACTCCCTTGGGTACATTTGAAAATCCAGGCCCAAATGGCAGCCTCCCCGGAGAAGCCATCATCCTCTGGGCACTTGTTGGGAGCTGGGGACATTTCAGCACATTGCGGGATGTGGTCCTAAGACAGCCCAGAACCAGTACCCCTGCATGGTTCCATCTTTGGGAAGAGTCATTTAAAGGCACAGCCGAGCCCCAGCCCCTGAGGGCCGTACTCCATTATTACTCTCTTCCCAAACCTCCCCAATGATTAAATCTTCCCCACCTATCCTAGGGGATACAGTAGATCTCCAGAACCTGGACTCTATCCTGGACAGCATGGGGGTCCATTTAACCAATGAGGAACTGCAGGAGGTGCTGAAACGTGCTACTGTTGATGGTTAGTCTTTCAAAACGCACTCTGTGTTCTTTGCCGGGGGGGGGGGGGGGGTGGGGACACAACCTGAAATCAGCACCATTGATGGTGAGGATCTGAAATCCTGGTTGTGCGTTGTGCTTGCCAAAACCCAGTGGTGTGATGTGTGCACGATAGGCAACAGAGATGATACATCTGTTTAAAATAAATCCTGGGCCCAGATTCTGCTCCCACTTCCGCTGGGGTAAAGCTAGGTCATGTTGCTGCCACCAGAGCACTGACTGACTGATTCCCATTTACTTTAAGGCAGCATTACCCTACCTTGGTAGTTTAAAGGAGTCTTAAAGTTGGATTACATTTACATTTGCACCCACAATTAGAATAGTGTCACGTGACCAGGGCCGGCTCCAGGCACCAGCGAAGGAAGCAGGTGCTTGGGGCGGCCAATGGAAAAGGGCGGCACGTCCGGGTCTTTGGCGGCAATTCGGCGGCGGGTCCCTCAGTCCCTCTCGAAGGACCCGCCACCGAATTGATGCCGCTAAATGAAGCGGCGCGGTAGAGCTGCCGCCGAAGTGCCGCCAATGGCGGCTTTATCTCTTTTTTTTTTTTTTTTTTTTTTTTCGCGTCGCCACTTGGGGCGGCAAAAAAGCTGGAACCGGCCCTGCAAGTGACCATAGTGTCCATGAGAATCTGACTTAGTAGAGTTCATCTGGATTGACACCCCTGGAGAGGGGATCATGATCTGACCCTTTTAAATGTCATACCCTCCCTTTTCTGATCCCAGAACTCTGACCCCTTTCAAGGATTCCATCCATCTTTCTTTTAGAAAGAAGAAAGCTCTTAGTCACTTGCTAAGTGAAAGTGTCTCCGTCCAGTGCTAACCGACCTGAACTGCCGCAATTGGGTCAATTCCCATCGGTCTCTGTGTACTTCAGTGTGTGTTGCTTCTTTTGACTCTGAGCTGTGCTTTATCTTGCAGCCAATGGGAAGGTGAATTTGGGCGAATTTATGAAGGGGGTGAAGACTATCCAGAAATTGCCCCCAGATGAGGGTAAGTGAGAATCTAATAATACAGATGGATAGATGGGACTGCACTGAATGAGGTAGGAGACAAATGGGGGGAAAAGTGCTATGTGATCAGGTAATTAATCTCCATCTCTGGAGATATTTAAAAGTAGGTTAGATAAATGTCTATCAGGGATGATCTAGACAGTATTTGGTGCTGCCATGAGGGCAGGGGACTTGACTCGATGACCTCTCGAGGTCCCTTCCAGTCCTTGAATCTATGAATTAAAGGCTATTTCCTAATGAATCCACATAAGGGGGCAGAGTTAAGGTTACTTAAGCGACCTCAATTGCTGCCTCTCCTCACTCTAGAGTATCTGACTTAGTAACCTTAGGCTTTGATCTTGAAAATATGCACAGGCTCCGACTCACTCGCATGAAGTCTCAATGAAGTCACAGGGGTGAAGTTAAGCACAAGCTTTAGTGTTTGTGGGATTGGGGGCTTACTAGTGTACCTTTAACTGAAGTTTTTGAATGTAGCAATAGTAATCCATGTGATACATTAGTGAGCTCTCCAGGATACAAACCTAAGAGAAACCGTGCTCGCAGATAACTACGTATCTGAAACGTAGAGACTGTGCTGTGTGAAACAACGGCGTCAGTTAACTGTCTTGGAAAAACTAGCCAGAAGGGCAGGATTTTTAATGGGTGGATTCTTTCCACTTCAGGTTTTTTCTTGATCATGTTGGGAGTTCTTGCTTTATTCGGTGCCCAACTTGAATAGCATATGATAAGTTCTCTGTGAATTTGCAAAGAGGCCGAACGATTTCAATGCCGGCCTAAAGGACATCAGAGAGACACTACCATGTTGTCAAACATAATGAATAACCAGCACCAAAAGCCAAATTCCCTGCTGTAACTCCCTTAGACTTCAATGGAATTGCACCACCAGCTCATAGTCTTTGAACGTTTCAGTATCACTTACCATGTAGTACAGACAGGAAGGATGGTTTAGTGGCTACAGGATAGATCTAGAAGCCAAGACACCAGGCCTGTACTCCCCACCTCTGCTACAAGCTTTGAGCCAATCGCCTAATGATGTGTGACCTTGAACAAATCACTTAAACTCGCCGTGCCTCAGTTTCCCTTCCCAGGGCGAGAGTAAGATTTATTTGATGAATGTGTGTAAAGAGCTTTGAGATCCTCACATAGAAGCGGCTCGAGAAAGACAAAGGATTATTGATATTATTTCTATATCATCAGATCTCGTGCACGTCCTGGCTGCCCGAAGGGGAACAGTGCCTAGCTGAGTTGTGCAGGATGACTGTTAAATGTACAAATCATGAACCAATGCGGATTCCAGTGTTATCTCCTCTCTGTTCCCAGAGGACAAAGTGGATGTGGGGAACCTGGACTCCGTGCTGGCCAACATGGGGATCCATTTGACCCAGGAGGAGCTGCAGGAGGCGCTCAAGCACAGCCCCGTTGACAGTGAGCATGTCCACTCCCACTCTGGCTCCGTTTGTGTTGTCAGAGCCGCGTTGTGTGGGGCGAGGCCTCCTGCTGCCAACATGGTGGTGGGCGGAGGCGGTGGGGGTGGCTGCTCCTTCCTAGAACTGCCTGGGCATGTCAAAGGTGCTAACTCCACCCTCGCCTCACCCGACTTCCCCCTTAGACCATCAGGCTGCTCTCTCTTGCAGCCAGCTCTTATGGCCTCAACTGGGTAGCTGGGAACAACCACAGCATTGAGGTTCTCAGGCCATGGCCTTTGCCCCTCCGGCTATTCCCCCCCATACACTCTCTGTGCAGGAGGCTGCAGTGGGGCCGGGCCATAGAGCCAGGACTCCATGTGGCCATTTCCTGGGTGCCCAGAGGTTCCGGGGTAGCTGGAAGCTGCCTTTGTGACACGGGGATGCTAGAAAGCAGGAGGAACAGAACCCGGAATCCCAGCCCCCGCTCGCTCAGTTGCTTCCCTGCCCATGGCCATGTCCGGCCCTTGTCTCTGAGTGGTGCTTTCCCTTGCAGGAGACGGGACCGTCGGCCTGAGCGCGTTTATGAAGAGCATGATGAATACGCGGAGACCGTCCCAGGCGGAGAGTAAGTGAGAACAGATGTGCTCTCTCAGCACTCAAGGCTGATGTGTCCCCACCCTGGCAGTTGGCGAGCGGTGTCGACGCGGTTAAAGTAGTCCACGGCGGGACTTCCATATTCTCTGCCCAAACCAACCCTGAGGTCCTCACTCCATTATGACACTTTCCTGACCCAGTCAAGCTGCCCCATTGACTAAACTGTATGTCTTTCCCATGTGTCCTAGGGGATAAAGTGGATCTCCAGAACCTGGATGACATCGTGGGTAGCATGGGGGTCCATTTAGCCAGTGAGGAGCTGCAAGAGGCGCTGAAACATGTGACGGTTGATGGTTTGTATTTCGAATCTTGCTCCGTGTTCTCCAGCAGGGGACTTGACATCAGCAGAAACGATGGTGGGCGTTAGAAACCTGCATTCCATGTAGAATGGAGGAAGTTCTACATAAATTATGGCAATTTATCTCCTTTCTGTGCTAATCAACCTGAATTCTAGCTACTCAACCTGCCCCTCAGCCTCTGTGTTCTTCAGTGTCTGTCATTTCCTGTGACTCTGAGCTGTGCTTTACCTTGCAGCCGACGGGAAGGTGAATTTGGGCGAATTTATGGAGGCGGTGAGGACTGTCCAGAAATTGCCCCCAGGGGAAGGTGAGTGACCATCTAATAATCCAGAGAGGTTAGAAGAGAGTGACCTGAATAAGGCTGATGTCCCCTGGAAAAAATAGGGTGTCATCGTGTAGTTAAAAACCACCTTTTAATGAATGGGCAGAGTTAAGGTTACACCAGAGCCCTCAATTCTGGCCCTTCCTCACTCTTGAGTGCCTGACTTTGTAACCTTAGGCCCTGATCCTGCAAACATGCACTGGCTTTGCTTTTCGCACGTGAAGTCTCCTTGAAGTAAAGTTAAGCACATTCAGTATAGTTTGTAGTGTTGGGGGTCATAATAGCATTCATTTACCAGAGGATTTTCTATATAATAATAGTAATAATACTTGTGATATGCTAGTGAACTGTCGAGGATACAAAGCACAGAGGGATTGTGCTTACCGATAACTCCTTATCTAGGACAGATTACTATTATTATTATATTATGATTCATATATTGCCAAATCTCTCTCTCATCCTGGCGGCATGTAGGGGAGTACTGCATAGTTTAGTTGTCTGGGATGATTGTTAAACATTCAAGTACTGAACAAAGTGCAGATTCCAGTATTTTCTCTCTGTTCGCAGAGGACAAAGTGGATGTGGGGAACCTGAACTCCATCCTGGCCAACATGGGGATCCATTTAACCCAGGAGGAGCTGCAGAAGGCGCTGAAGCACAGCCTGGTTGACAGTGAGTATCTCCACTCCCATTCTGGCTCTGTTTGTGCGGCTGGAGCTGTTGTGTGGGGCGAGGCCTCCTGCTGCCAACGTGGTGGTGGGCAGAGGCACTGGGGGGGTCTGCTCCCTCCTAGTGCTGCCTGAGCTTGTCAACGGTGCTAACCCTGCCCTGCCCTCACCTCACCTCAGCTGCTCCTCCTCTTTAGATCTAAAGGCGGCTCTCGCTTACAACCTGCTTTTTTGGCCTCAAGGGGGCAGCCGGGAACAGCCAGAGTGTGAAGATTCCCAGGCCATGCTCCTTCCTCTCCAGCGATTTCCCCCAGGAGGCTGCAATGGGGCAGGACCATTGAGCCAGAACCCCACGTGGCCATTTCCTCTGTGCGCAAGGATTCCCGGGGAGCTGGAAGAACAGAACCCAGAATCCCAGGCCCCACCCACTCAGCTTCTGTGGCCTTTGTCTCTCAGTGTTGCCTTCCCTTACAGCAGACGGCAAAGTCAGCCTCAGGGCTTTTATGGAGAGCATGATGAGTACGCGGAGACCCTCCCAGGCGCAGAGTAAGTGAGTACAGATGCTCTCTCTGCACATTCATTATTGGTGTGCCCCTCCCCGGACAGTAGGAGAAGGGTCTAGATGAGGGTTAAAGCAGGGGGACCTTGCACATTCTCTGCACAAGCCAAACCCTGAGGTCCTTACTCCATTATTACTCTCTCCTCACTCAGGCAAAGCGCCCCATGGTCTAAATTATAGGTCTTTCCCATGTAACCTAGGAGACAATGTTGATCTCCAGAACCTGGACTACATCCTGGACAGCATGGGGGTCCATTTAACCAATGAGGAGTTGCAGGAGGTGCTGAAACATGTGACCGTTGATGGTGGGTATTGGAAACCTCACGGTTTTGGGGGGAAGGGTGGGGGCCTTGACATCAGCAGAATTGATGGGGAACCTTTGAAATCCTGCTGTGTGCGAGATGTGTGAACACTAGGGACCAAGCGTCTTCTCCCACTTATGCTGGTGTAAATCTGGCATAACCACACTGACGCCAGTGAACTGATTGACTGATGCCCAGATACACCAAGGCCAATTTTCCCCACGCTCGCAGTGTGAAGGGGCCTTAAAGTCAGACTGAATTGTATGTGTACACCGACTAAAGCAATGTGAAACGACCGTCACGTAAGTGAGACTCTGCTCCAATGGAGTTAATCTGGATTTACGTCACTGGATACGGGAGCAGGATCTTGCCCTTTAAATGTCGTGCCCACCCGTTCCCGATCCCAACACCGTGACCCCTTTCCAGGATTCCATCCCGTTTCTGTTTTGAATGAAGATAGCTCAAAGCAACGTCCGTGGAAGTGTGTCTTCCAGTGCTACCTTACCTGAACTATAGCAGTGAGCTCAATGCCGCTCTGCCTCTTTGTCCTTCTGTGTGTGTGTGTGTCATTTCCTTTGACTCTGAGCTGTGCTTTACCTTGCAGCTGACGGAAAGGTGAACATGGGTAAATTTATGAAGGAGGTGAGAAAAGTCCAGAAATTTTCCCTGGAAGGAGGTGAGTGAGAGTCTAATAATACAGATGGGTGGTAGGTGAAAGTGGTCTTAATGACACAGGAGCCCTATGGGGAAAAAAGTTTTATATGATCGTTTGAGTAAAGACATTTCCTAATGAAGCCACACAATGGGGCAGAGTTAAGGTTACATCAGCAACCTTAATTATGGCACTTCTAACTCTTGAGTACATGACTTTGTAACCTTAGGCCTTGATCCTGCAAATGGGCATAAACTTGACTTCTCATATTAAGACTCATTGAAGTCCCATGGGTACCATCCATTAGCGTTTGTGGGATTGGGGCCCTATTAGTGTTGTTTTACCAGAGATTTTTGTATGTAATAATAATACTGGTAGTGCATGACCAAGATCTCAAGGATACAAAACTAAGAGAAACGGCACTAACGGACAACTACTTATCTAGGATGTTTTGCTTGAACCAAAGGATTCAGTTAACTATCATGAAAAATGAATTAGAAGGGCAAGATTCTTAATGGATTGGATTCTTTCCACTTCATGCTTTTTCTTAGTGATGTTAGCAGTTCTTGCTTTATTAGATGTACAAGCTGCATAGCGTATGATACATTCTGTGTATTTGCTGAGATGCAGGATGCTTTAAATGCCATCATAAAGGATGTCAAAGAGGATAAGGGGTTTGGGGCTAAATACGTTGCAGAATTTTTCTAACATAGTAAATACGGGATGTGTAGGGATAAATTCAGCCCTGCTCTTACTCCCCTTGGCTTCTGGGGAATTACACCACCAGCTCATAATACCCAAGGTTTCAGTGGTATTTAGCAGGTCGTGTACAGAGTAAAAGAAGGGTTTTGCCCATATGGATAGGTCTCCAGGCCAAGGAACTTGGGTTCTCTTCCAACCGCTGCTGCAAACTCTGGAGCAAAACTCTTTATGTCATGAACTAATCATTTAGTGCCTCGGTTTCCCCTCCTATAAAATTGAGATAATTCTTCCCTGTTTCCCAGGGCAAGTGTAAGATGTATTTCACTCATCTGTGTGACATGGTTTTAGATAGTCAGATGGAAGTAGCTAGAGAAAGGCAAAGGAATGTTTTTTTATTATCGTGGTTATATTCTCGACTCTCCATCCCCATCCTAACTGCACGTAGCAGAATAATGCCTAGTTCAATTGTTTGAAATGTTTCTTTAAAGACCAAGTGCGGTCTCCGTTCCCGGAGGACAAAGTGGATGTGGGGAACCTGGACTCCGTGCTGGCCAACATGGGGATCCATTTAACCCAGGAGGAGCTGCAGGAGGCGCTCAAGCACAGCCCCGTTGACAGTGAGCATGTCCACTCCCACTCTGGCTCCATTTGTGTTGTCAGAGCCGCGTTGTGTGGGGCAAGGGCTCCTGCTGCCAACGTGGTGGTGGGCAGAGGTGGCGGGGGTGGCTGCTCCTTCCTAGAATTGCCTGGGCATGTCAAAGGTGCTAACTCCACCCTCGCCTCACCCGACTTCCCCCTTAGACCATCAGGCTGCTCTCTCTTGCAGCCAGCTCTTATGGCCTCAACTGGGTAGCTGGGAACAACCACAGCATTGAGGTTCTCAGGCCATGGCCTTTGCCCCTCCGGCTATTCTCCCCATACACCCTCTGTGCAGGAGGCTGCAGTGGGGCAGTGACATAAAGCCATTGCCCCAGGTGGCCATTTCCTCTGTGGACAGGGGTTCCCTGATGGCTGGAAGCTGCCTTTGTCGCACCAAAGTGGTCTAAAGCAGGAGGAACAGAGCCCAGAATCCGTGGCCCGGCTTGCTCAGCTGCTTCCCTGTCCATGGCCGTGTCCGGCCCTCATCCCTGAGCGCTGCTTTCCCTTGCAGGCGACGGCAGAGTTGGCCTGAGCGCGTTTATGAAGAGCGTGATGAGTACGCGGAGACCCTCCCAGGCTGAGAGTAAGTGAGAACAGACGTTCTTTCTCCACATCCATCCCTGGTGTGCCCTGTTCCGGGGAAAGCCTGGTGCCAGGGCCTTCCTCATAAACTCATAGACTCAAAGACTTTAAGGTCAGAAGGGACCATTATGATCATTTAATCTGACCTCCTGCACAACGCAGGCCACAGAATCTCACCCACCCACTCCTGTAACAAACCCCTGACCTATGCCTGAAGTATTGAAGTCCTCAAATCGTGGTTTAAAGACCTCAAGGTGCAGAGAATCCTGCAGCAAGTGACCCGTGCCCCACGCTGCAGAGGAAGACGAAAAACCCCCAGGGCCTCTGCCAATCTGCCCTGGAGGAAAATTCCTTCCTGACCCCAAATATGGTGATCAGTTAAACCCTGAGCATGTGGGCAAGACTCACCAGCCAGACACCCAGGAAAGAATTCTCTGAGTAACTCTGATCCCACCCCATCTAACATCCCCTCACAGACCATTGGGCATATTTACCTGCTAATAATCAAAGATCAATTAATTGCCAAAATTAGGCTATCCCATCATACCATCCCCTCCATAAACTTATCAAGCTTAGTCTTGAAGCCAGATATGTCTTTTGCCCCCACTACTCCCCTGGGAAGGCTGTTCCAGAACTTCACTCCTCTGATGGTTAGAAACCTTCATCTAATTTCAAGTTTAAACTTCCTGATGTCCAGTTTATATCCATTTGTTCTTGTGTTCACATTGGTACTGAGCTTAAATAATTCCTCTCCCTCCCTGGTATTTATCCCTCTGATATATTTATAGAGAGCAATCATATCTCCCCTCAGCCTTCTTTTGGTTCGGCTAAACAAGCCAAGCTCTTTGAGTCTCCTTTCATAAGACAGGTTTTCCATTCCTCGGATCATCCTAGTAGCCCTTCTCTGTACCTGTTCCAGTTTGAATTCATCCTTCTTAAACATGGGAGACCAGAACTGCACACAATATTCCAGATGAGGTCTCACCAATGCCTTGTATAACGGTACTAACACCTCCGTATCTTTACTGGAAATACCTAATCTGATGCATCCCAAGACCACATTAGCTTTTTTAACGGCCATATCACATTGGCGGCTCATAGTCATCCTGTGATCAACCAATACACCGAGGTCCTTCTCCTCCTCTGTTACTTCCAACTGATGTGTCCCCAATTTATAACCTGCAGCTGACATCAGCAACACATGCAACTGCCTCAGTTTCCCCTTTTTCTGCCTGTGCAAACACAGTTGTGTTTTTCTCAGCGGAAAATTCCTGTCCTTTATTCACATCAAGTGCCAGCGTCTGCAGATCCCTTATCATTGTAAAATCACTTATTCCGAAAATCCCAGTGTGAAACAGGAACACAGACCCATCCTCAGGTCTCTCACCTGAGCATCATTAGCCACTCAGTCTCAGTTCCTTTGGCCTCTATTCCAGGCCCCCGCTCTCCAGGCCATCCACCTGAGAGTCCCAAGGCCCCCTCTCTCCCACGAGTCTTCTCCGGTAGCCCAAAGTCAGGCCTCCCACAAAAGGTCTCCCTGCAATGTTCCACTCCCTGGCTGCCTGCCCTGCGAGTCTAATCCCTGCTCCTGGGGACCTTTCTCCAGAGTCAACCCCTTCTTGGCCCAGCATAGCCTGACCAAGCTGATTCTTCCCCCTCATTCTTTGGGGCCTGTGCATGAGCCTTCCTGCAGTTTGGCCGGGATCCCCAGCTCTCGCCAGCCCTCCCAATGGTTTTCCTCAGAACGTATCACCGACAGTTCCAGTTACTGCTCTCCCTCAGCCCTCCTGCAGCGCTTTCCTCAGGCGACTCGCTGCCGCTGTTCCTTTCTCTCCTGTGTTCCCAGGGTCTGTCTGCGCTGTTAGTAGAACACACATTAGTAGCCCCTGGCTTTGTTTGTTGAGACCCCAGGCTAGGAACTGTTGAACCCTGGGTTCCAGTGTCTACACTGCATTATGTGGGCCCGAGTCCAACCCACCCACATCCCAGATTTCCTAGCACCCTCCAAAAACGTGGCTGCTTTAGCCCTTTGTTCATGGTGCAGGGTAGGTAAACTTAACTGTCCCGAGGACAAAGTAAGTCTGCCTAGGGGATTGTGGGATATTTTTGGCAAACTCCCAGAGTCCACATTCACTGGGGCTGCGTCTATACTGCAAAGCACTAGGGCTTGAACCCTGGATCCCAGCTTGGCTCAGGCTCTGACCATCCACCGCGATGGGCTGCTGGGTCCAAGCCCTGGTATTAGCACAGATTGTGTGTAGACGGAAGGGGGGTTAGTCTTGAGCCTGAATTTAAATGGCAGTGTAGACATGGCCTCTGACAGCTCTCACCTGCGTCTTCCTGACATTCTCTCTCTCTTTCACTGTCGGCCCACTGTATGTTATTACTCTCTCCTTACTCAGGCAAAGCTCCCCATTGACTAAATTAGACCTCTTTTTCCCATGTATCCCAGGGGATAAAGTTGATCTCCAGAACCTGGACTCCATCCTGGACAGCATGGGAGCCCATTTAACCAATGAGGAGCTGCAAGAGGCATTGAAACATGTGACTGTTGATGGTTTGTATTTCAAATCTGGCTCTGTGTTCTCTAGCAGGGGGCGTGAAATCAGCAGAGATGGATGGAGAGCGTTGGAAACCCTGCTGCGTGCGTGATTTGTGCGTGTAAAAAGAAGTGATGTGATGTGTGCACAATAGGGACAAGGGACAGTTGATCCAAGGCCCAGATTCTGCTCCCACTTACACTGGTGTAAATCTAGGTAACGCCACTATCACCAATGGATTGATTGGCTGGGTCTCATTTGCACTAACGCCGCTTTATCCCATCCTGGCAATGTAAAGTGGCCTTAAAGTAGAACACGTTTATATTTTTGCGCCACGTGTAGAACAGTATAAAGTGATTGTGTAAATGAGAATCGGGTCCAACAGGGTTAATCTGTATTCACACCAGTACAAGTGGGCTCACAATATGGCCGCTTGAATTTCACAAGAACGGCCAGATGGGCTCAGACCAATGGTGCATCTAGCCCAGTATCCTGTCTTCCGACAGTGGCCAGTGCCAGATTCTTCAGAGGGAATGAACAGAACAGGTCATCATCAAGTGATCCATCCTCTGTCATCCTCTCCCAGCCTCTGGCAATTAGAGGCTAAGGTCACCCAGAGCATGGGGTTGCACCCCTGACCATCTTGGCTAAGCCATTGTTGAACCCATCCTCCATCTTTCATACCCTCCCTTTTCTGATTCTAACTCCATGCCTCCTCCTCTCAAGGATTCCTCCAGTTTTCATTTACAAGGAATAAAGTCTCTTGTCTGACCTGAACTTAGCAGTGATGTCCATTCCCTTCTGCCTCTTTTCCTTAGTGTCCGTTTGTCATTTCCATTGACTCTGAGCTGTGCTTTACCTTGCAGCGGACGGGAAGGTGAATTTGGGCGAATTTATGAAGGAGGTGAGGGCTGTCCAGAAATTGCCCCCAGGGGAAGGTGAGTGAGAACTTAATAACACTTATGGTTGGTAAAGGAGAGTACACTGAATGAGGCAGGAGAAAGTATTATGTGACCGTGTAATTAAAGATTGTCTCCTAATGAACCCACGCAAGGGGGCAGAGTTAAGGTTATTTCATGAACCTTAATTCAGACATTTCCTACCTCTTTCCTGAAATGAGTAGATGAAAGCGCAACTATAGCGCTGTTAGTGAATGGTAACAGGGTCCACGCCGCCAATTAGTGCATGGCAGGCTAGAGAGCTATAGATTTATATGCCAGCTTACTGCGCACTAACCATCTGTATAGACAAGCCAGTTAAGTGTTGTGAAAAACTAATTAGAAGCGGATTCTTCCCCCTTCAAACTGAATAATGTATTACCTGTTTCCTGGGTATTGGCAAAGACGCAGGAGGATTTCAGTGCCATCCTAAAGGATATCAAAGATGATGATGGTCACAGAGCCATTTGTCTAATTGTTTTAATTGATCTGCATGTTGTTTCCGTGGCTGGCTCTGGGCTTCCAGCTGCTCCATGCAATTCTTCTCAAAGCCATGGGCTCCCACCCTTACAGCATAACGCCATGTGAAACGATCCAGCACCAGCTGCCCAAAGTTCGAATCAGAAATGTTCGTTTGGGGCAGGTTTTGTTTCAAGGTGTCTTTGAAGCGTTTCATCTGCCCTCCATGCGTACAGTTGCTTTAGCTTAATTCAGAATATAAGACTTTGTTTTCATAGATGGGTCTCGGGCATTCGAATTACCTGGCGAGCCCATCTCAAGAGGGAGCAGATCAAATGAGTCTCGATGCCAGCCCAACCAGCTTTCACCTCTTTTATCAAAGGGGATAAGGGGCTTGTGTCTAAGATACATTACCAAAGTTTTCAAACATAATAAATAACCAACACCTAGGGCTAGATTCAGCGCTGCTATAACTCTTATACTTTGCGGGAGTTACACTACTAGGTCATAAAGCAGTGAGCTTTTTTCCCCTTTGTTTGTACAGTGCCTAGCACCGTGGGGTCCTGGGACGTGACTGGGCTCCTAGGCACTTACAATCATATTTTTAAGGTTTCAGTATTCCTTAGGAGGTAGTGCAGAGAGGGGAAGGACTGATTTGCACATATGGATAGGCCTAGAGGCCAAGACACTTGGGATCTCTCTTCCTGTGCTGAAAACGCTTGAGCAAATCACCTAATCGTATCTGACCTTGAATAAAAATGTAATTGCTGTGCCTCGGTTTCCCCTCTTGTATAGCTGATGATAGTTCCCTTCCGCCCAGAATGGGTACAAGTTTCATTTCACTATTCTGTGTGTAAGAGAGAGAGAAAAAACAAAGAGTTATTGTTTTTATTATTAATATTATCCTTATATTGCCAAATGTCACTCCCCAGCCTGTCTGCATGTAAGGGAAGAAAACCTGGTTTAGTTCTTCAGGGTGATTCTTTAATGTACGACTAATGAGCCTATGCAGAGTCCAATCTTCTCCTCTCCGTTCCCAGAGGACAAAGTGGATGTGGGGAACCTGGACTCCGTGCTGGCCAACATGGGGATCCATTTAACCCAGGAGGAGCTGCAGGAGGCGCTGAAGCACAGCCCCGTTGACAGTGAGCATGTCCACTCCCACTCTGGCTCCGTTTGTGCAGCCAGAAATCTTGTCAACGCCCTGTTGTGTGGGGCGAGGCCTCTTGCTGCCAATGTGGTGGTGGGCAGAGTCGGCTCCCTCCTCCTACTGCCCCGGCAAGCCAAAGGTGCTAACCCCATCCTCCCCTCACCTCAGCCAACCTTCCCCCTTAGACCCAGAGGCTGCTCTCACTTGCACCCAGCTCTGATGGCCTCCAGGGGGCAGCGGGGAACAACTGAAGCTCTCAGGTTCCCTGGCCACAACCATTCCTCTCCAGCTATTCCAATGTAGGAGGCTACAAAGGGGGTGGCATAGAGCCATTACCCCACGTGGCAATTCCCTCTGCCCGCAGGGATTGCCAGGGAGCTGGAAGCTGGCCTTGTCATGTAAAGCAGGAGGAACAGAGCCCAGAATCCCAGCCCTCGCTCGCTCTGCTGCTTCCCTGTGCGTGGCCGTGTCCGGCCCTCGTCTCTGAGTGGTGCTTTCCTTCACAGGGGACGGGACAGTCGGCCTGAGGGCGTTTATGAAGAGCGTGATGAGTACGCGGAGACCGTCCCAGGCTGAAAGTAAGTGAGAACAGACGTGCTCTTCACATTCGTTGCTGACGTGGCCTTACCTGGATCATTGGAGAGCAGCATCGAGTCACTCTCTATTAGGGTGACCAGATGAGATGAAGAAAATATCGGGGCACATGGCGGGTGGGGGAGCAAAAAAAAAAAAAAAAGCCGAGTGCTGCTGGCAGAGCGAAATATCGGGACAAATTAGTGGGTGCTCTGCACCCACCAGCAGCCAAGCTCCCCTCCCCGTGCCGCCTCACCTCTTCCTCACCCCGTGAGTGCGCGTGTCCCCACTCCTCCACCTACCTCCCAGCGCTTCCCCCCTGCCACCGCCAGCACGCTCTGGGAGGAGGGGGAGGAGAGGGAACGTGGCGCTCAGGGGAGGAGGCGGGGCTGGGGCGGGGATTTGGGGAAGGGGTTGGAATGGGGGCGGGGAAGAGGTGGGGCAGGGGCGGGGCCCAGTGAGATCTTGGACAAGGCACTTAGGGACAGATTTTTAAAGGTAGTTAGTCATCTGAAGAAGTAGATAGGCACCTAGTAACCGTTTTTTAAAAATTGAAAATCCCACGAGGCCCCGGTGCACATCTGTAGGCCCCTAAATGCCTTTTAAAAATCTGGCCCTTTTAAAAAAATTAAAAAATCGACCTCAGTTTCCCTATCTGTAAAATGAGGATAATAGCCCTGCCCTGTCTCTTTAATGTTGTGAGGATAAAGACAGTAAAGATGGTGAGGTGCTCCAATAATCACCTGAACAAGAACCTCACTTCCCGATATACCCAAAGGGTCGAGCTCGCCCATGAGCGGAGGGCTTGCGCCATATAAGCTGGAGGTCTTTTGTGGCATTGAAATGGCATTTATACTGGCTCTCTTCTCTGCCCGGGGCGAATTTCACCAGTGCCTTCAGCACCATCAGCAAAAGCCAAAAGGATCCTTCACTTAATATATTGCACTTCATTATTCAAATGTAGCAAACCACCAGCTCACGGGGGTGTGAATTCTGCTCTCAATGTCTACATCCACACTGGCGTAACTGAGAGCAGAATTTGGCCCAAGAGTGGGTGGGTTGGGTGCTGGGGTGCAGTTACACTGGTGTTACACCATTTTAACTCTGTTGGGCCAGAGCCATTGAACATCGAACTGGTTGATGGGATCTGGCTCCAGTGGAGAGACTTCTGATTTGCACCAGTGTCTGTGAGAGGAGGATTTGGCCCCAGTGGCCTTAATTGAGATTTTTTACATCTCAAAGAGGTGACGTCAAAGGGTCTAAGGGGACTCTGCTATTTCAAATTATGGGTAAGATTCTGAATGGTTGTCATAGCTACAAGAAAGCAAACAGTAAAACCCCTAATCCGTCTATCTACTTAAAGGGGACAGAGTTGATCCTCATCACCTGGACTCCATCCTGGCCCACATGGGGATCTTCTTAACCCATGAGGAGCTGCAGGAGGCGCTGAAATTCGTGACGGTGGATGGTGAGTCTTTCAGGTCTCCCTGCGCTCCGTGGTAGCGTTCGCGTCGGTGCCAGAAAACTGGGCGAATGCCTGAGCCGCATTTTCCCTTACAGCCGATGGGAAGGTGAATTTGAGCCAATTCATGCGAGGAGTGAGTGCTGCCCAGCCAATGACCCAAAGACCTGGTGAGCAAGAGCTTTATTAAAGAGTCTCCGAGGCATAGCCGTGTTAGTCTGTATAGTAACAACAACGAGGAGTCCTTGTGGCACCTTAGAGACTAACAAATATATTTGGGCATAAGCTTTTGCGGGCTATAACCCACTTCATCCGATGCATGGAGTGGAAAATACAGTGGGCAGGTATAAATACACAGCACATGAAAAGATGGGAGTTGCCTTATTGAGTGGGGGGTCAGTGCTAACGAGGCCAATTCAATTAGGGTGGATGTGGCCCATTTCCAACAGTAGACATGAAGGGGTGAATATCAACCGAGGGGAAATTACTTTTTGTAGTGACCCAGCCACTCCCAGGCTTTATTCAGGCCTAATTTGATGGTGTCAAGTTTGCAAATTAATTCCAGTTCTGCAGTTTCTCACTGAAGTCTGTTTTTGAAGGGTTTTGTTGAAGAATGGCCACTCTTAAGTCTGTTATTGAGTGTCCAGGGAGATTGAAGTGTTCTCCTACTGGTTTTTGAATGTTACAATTCTTGATGTCTGATTTGTGTCCATTTATTCTTTTGCGTAGAGACTGTCCGGTTTGGCCAATGTACAGGCAGAGGGGCATTGCTGGCACATGATGGCATATATCACTTTGGTAGATGTGCAGGTGAACAAGCCCCTGATGGTGTGGCTGATGTGGTTAGGTCCTATGATGGTGTCCCTTGAATAGATACGTGGACAGAGTTGGCACCAGGGTTTGTTGCAGGGTTTGGTTCCTGGGTTAGTGTTTCTGTGGTGTGGTGTGTGGTTGCTGGTGAGTATTTGCTTCAGGTTAGGGGGCTGTCTGTAAGCGAGGACTGACCTGTCTCCCAAGATCTGTGAGAGTGAGAGATCGTCCTTCAGGATAGGTTGTAGATCCTTGATGATGAGCTGGAGAGGTTTTAGCTGGGGACTGTAGGTGACAGCTAGTGGCATTCTGTTACTTTCTTTGTTGGGCCAGTCCTGGAGTAGGTGACTTCTGGGTACCCTTCTGACTCTGTCTGCTGCTAAGCTCCCTGGTCACTGTTCCATCGCTCTCCGGCAGTTGCCCATAGTGACGTGCTTAGAGATGGTAATGTGTGGGTAGAGGTTGGTGTCTTTTGAATGGCTTCTGGTGTCTGTCTCTCAGGCATGCTGTAAAACAGGCAAAAAGCCTCTCTGGTTCACAAGTGTTGCTGGGGGTTACGGATTGTCTGGGCCCATACTGTGGTGAGGTCATAATCACATGGTCTAATGCCCATGGCTGAGCAGGGTTGGGAGCCGGTGAGTTGAATGAAGCTTGTGGCGATTACTACTTCCTGGGCATCCCGAAGTTGATTGTGCTTTTTTACGCTACCTCTTGCACAACAATGGGGACTTAAGACACTAGTCAGTCAGGGTGGGGCAGTACCGAGGCCATATTTCAGGTGTGTCACGGCAGGTTTAGCTGCTTGGCAGAAGCCCCAGTGAGATCGGTATCTCATGGGGGGGAAGTCAAGGCTCCAGAGAGCTCGGAGTACCTCATGATTCTGGATGCAAGTTACAGAGCTGATGGCCCCGATCCATGAGGTGAGGTAGCTGGGAAAGAACAGGGAAACTAGCTCTTAGTCCCCCCCACCCCTTATCTAGCCCCATTGCCCGTAAAATCTGAGCACCTCCCAGGCATTAATATATTTTCTCTCATGACCCCCCTCGTGAGGGAGGAGAGTGCCATTATCCCCATTGTACAGATGGGGAAATGGAGGCACAAAGCAGCTAAGTGCTTGCATAGCAGCGCATCACTCAGGGGTTCCTTCCTGAGTCTGTATAGTGGCCTTCCTCTTGCCACCCTCCTCCTTAAAGCTGTCTCCGGTCCCAAGCTCTGGGATCAAAGGAGGTTTAAAGTAGGAGGGAGGAGAAGAGCCTCTGACCCTCTCTGCATGTTTGTCTTACACCCCAGAGAAACCTCAGACGACCTTTGGCCCCATCTCTGAGACCAATATGACTCTGAAATCCCTGCCGAAGAAGATGATGTTGAAACCCCTGCCAAAAAAGACCAGCGGGTGAGTGTGGAGGTGTCCGGGCTGCCATCGCCATGGATTGCCAGGTCTTCTGAGCAGGATCCCTGCCTTCACTCCTGCCAGTAAAACACCCAGTACGCTTGGTGCAGTAATCAGCATTAATTACCCTTTTTTCCAGCTGAAGGAGCTGGCTCCGTTGGACTCGCCCGTGCCCCCCTGTGGCTGTAATACCATGTGTGTGTAACTGAGTTTCTGTCTTTCTTTTTCTTCTTGTTTTTATCAAAAATATAAACACATAACGAAACAAAACATATATAAATACACGCACCAGATAGAAATAATCTCTCAGAACAAAATTTAACCTTCATTATTTGCAAAACCTGGCGGGGGCAGGGAACCCTGAACTCATCCAGGTCATGCAGGGCATCAGTTAGTAAAGTGACTAATTAGATAAATGAGAACATAATCTATGAATAACAGGAACTAATATATATTCAACTGCAAAAGTATGCAATCATTTCATGTGTGACCAGACAGCCTCATACTTTTCCCAAGTGTTTCTATTAGACAGAGTCATTTTTTCCATTAATGCAGTAGGAGGGAGGTCACTAAGCCAGTCTGTAAATAAAGGAGGAATTGCAGATTTCCATTTCTCAAAATTAACTCTTTTGGCCACTAAAATAGTGACTGCAATCCATTTCTTACTGGTAACACCAACTCATTCATCATCCCTCAAATACACAGGGTTGGAGAAGGAAAGAGACCATGTAAAGTTTTTGAGAGAGCACTGAATATGGAGTTCCAGAACATGTGCATTTCTGGACAGATATAGAAGATGTGCGAAAGGTTGGCACGTGGCTGTTTGCATATCCAGTATTCGCTGTGCGTTGCCTTAAACACATGATCTGGAATCCAGTCCTGCCTGTTTAATATCTTGTTCTGGAAGAATCACAAGGATAAAGAACTTGAAGTATCTTGTGCATTAATACAGATAGCCTTTATTCTCACAACGGAAACCTGGGAGGATACGTTCGTTTTCCCATTTTCCTTTGAGACTGAGATTGAGAGGGTACCGCAAAGCATTAAGCCATCTAAGTAATTCCTACAAAATGACGTTTGTTTCCATATTTCTTAATATCCTCTTCTAGAGGTGAAAGAGTTGAAAAGGACCAATTGTCCCCTATTCTGGCATGAATCCTTGAGCACAGCTGCTGAGAGAGGAACCTGTGGAACAGTAAAAGCGGATATTTGTTACATGTTTAATCGAAGGAGGCCAGTCTATCATCTTGTGTTATATCTTTAATTTTGGTTAATCCTTTTTCTATCCAAATTGTCTTAAGCATGGAGTTGGCCTTGATCCTGATGCATGGGTTATCCCATAGTGGTACGAGAAGAGAATTAGTAAGCTCGGATGCTGTGATCATCGTAGTGCATTGCAGGATGCTCCATGTAGATGCAAAGATTGGACTTTTCCCTAAGGCCGTGGGTAGCCTCTTAAGGTATATAAAAGAAGAGAGGGAACCAAATGGCACAGCTAAGCTTTTTTCTGTCTCAAACCAGGCCGGTGTGCAGAGCATATATAATAGGACGCATTTGGAATGCTAGATAATATAGCTACAGATCTGGCAACCCCAAACCTCCAGTTGCCCGCTATTTTTAAGGGTCTTGTGTGACAAGTGAGGCTGGTTTTTATCTCGTATAAATTGCAGGATAAGCCTATTTATTTGAGCAAAGAGTGAGGGAGAGACCTTGAAAGACAACAGGCTAATGATATACAATCAATATATGGCAGATATTCATTCTGGCTATTTCTATTTTCCCCAGTAAGGATATAGGGAGGAGACGCCACCTCCCTACATCCTTGGACAGTTGTTTTTATATGTAGTCCATATTTATAGAAACAATTTGGGGAAGATTAGGACAAAACACCTAAATAAGTTATTTCCTTGCATCTTGGAAATGGAAAATGCTGAGACTGAGAAGGATCTGGTCTTTTGGATACATTCGTTGCTTGTGATTTATTCCAGTTATTGCAAAAAACAGAGGTCTCCAGAAATGTAAGCTACACTCTATAATGATGAGATTAATGAGGAGGGATTCTTCAATAGTACAAAAATGTCATCAGCATATAAACTGATTTTGTATTCTTTCCTGTTTATAATCACACCTTCAGTGACTGCGGACATTGCCAGTGGCTCAAGAGAGAGATAAAAAAGGAGAGGCAAGAGGGGACAGCCCTGTTGTGTCCCTCTTTCTAGCTGAAATATGGGAGAAATAATTCCATTCGTCGATAGTGCAGTGAGGGGAGAGTGGTATAATACACTCAGCCAATTCAGGAATAGTGATCCAAATCCGATTTTTTTTAGGACAGCTATTAGATGAGGCCATTCAACCCTATCAAAGGCCTTCTCTGCATCTATTCTCAGCAGCCAGGCTTCCTTTCAGGAAACTACCCTGATCTGCGTGTGTAATTGATGGGATGTGGCTGCTAAAATTTTTGCAATTGGTTTGCAATCTGTGTTGAATAGAGATATGGGACAGAAGTTGACACCGTTGTGACCATCCTTGTTCTTCTTTAATATGAAAGTAATTAAAGCAGTTTTCGTGTTCTGAAACATGGTTCTCTTTTGGAATGTTTCAGTGAAGACCTTTGAAAGAATAGAAGAGAGCTGATTACAGAATGTTTTGTAGAAATCTGCCAGAAAGGCAGCCATCCATCCCAGGGGCCTTGCTGGAGTTCATGGTTTTTTGTAGCCTGTTCAGTTTCTGGTGTTGAGAAAGCTTTGCCCATAAACAACACTTGTTCTGAAGTTAGGGTATTAAAAGGCAGGTCTTCAATTAAATGATCCAATTGATTAGAGTCTGATTGGTTGTCTGATTTATATAAAGCTTGATAGAATTGCTTACATTGATTATTTATATCTGTTGGTTCCAGGATGGCCCTCCCGTCTTCTTGTAATAAGGAAGAAATGTTGTTGTTGGCTAGTTCCATCTTAAATCTTCTGGCAAGTGGCTTACCTGCATTATCTCCCCAATCATAATACCTTTGTTTTACCCTGTTGAGTGTAAATTTGAACTTGGCTGGATAAGCGTTCATTATATTTATATGTGGCATTGATAATGTGGGAGGTTTTCATTATTTGGGTCCGTCTTGTGTGTTTTCTCCAACTCAACTATTTCCTTGGCCGAAAAGTCTAGTAACTTGAGTCCTTCTCTCTTCTTTTGGGAGGCCTCCCTTAGGCATTCACCCCTTACAGCACCTTTCAGAGCTTCCCAAACGATGTATCTGAGGTAACCGAGTGCTTATTTTCTTGTATGAAGTGAGAGATGACACAATCAGCTGTGCAATTACATTTTGCATCTTTTAGTAGCAGTGTGTTCAGCTTCCAGCGAAGACTTTAATGAGGTGTAACCAGCATCTATGGTAAGTATAAATGGAGCCTGATCTGAAATTATCAATAGTGCTTCCAGGCATGCTGGAATCCGTTCTGAAGACACAAGAAAAATTCAATTCTAGAGTCAGAAGAATGTACTGCAGATAAATACGTATATTCATGCTCCTTGGAGTGTCTTAGTCTCCATACCCTTTTAAATCAAGTTCATTCATTAGTAACGAGGGTTGCCCTATTGTGCTTTGAGGGCTGGGTCTCATGTAATTGGATTTGTCCAGACATCTGTCTAGCATAGTATTCCAATTGCCTCCCAGTATTACAGGAGTGTCTTTCTTATTAGAAAGAATGTCTGCAATGTCTTTGAAAAATTTAGAATTACCTCCACTTGGATTGCAAAGGCTTCCTAGAACAAACTTTTTTGAGTTGAACCATCTTCAGGAAGAACATTTCTTTCTTCAGGATCAAACCAAGACTGTATACATTGAAAAGTTAATACTATTATGAATTAAGATGGATGTGCTTCTGCTCTTAGAATTCAGTGATGAATGATACTCTCAACCTCCCCACATCTTCTTGATTCTGTTGGCATCTGTTTCTGCTAGATGAGTTTCCTGCAATAATGCTACCTGGCACTTTTTTTGATCCGAGATGTCACAGGATTTTATTTCTTTTGGAAAGTGGATTAAGTCCCCTCACATTCCAGGAGCATGCTCTAAGAAAATTCATGGCAAAATTTAAAAGACATATTAAGATATAAAACCTGATTCTAAAGATACATATTTCCCCATTGATATTGTAAAACCCTATCTTTATACATATTAGACACTGGTTAGTTTTAAATTAATTTATGCCTTCAAGTGAGCCTCTAAGTGTGTAAGGTATACAAAAAGATCTGTAGTTAACTATCATGTGTCTTACAAATATACGTTGGAACAGAAAACAACAAAAAGTAAGACTTAAAATAAGCCAGAATGGGCAACTTCAGATCCGGATGGCTTCAGTTCTCTCTCTCCTCCCCTCCCTATATTATCTAATAATATCCTAAACATCTCTAAATGCATATTTTAAGTCAAATCTTACCCTGTCAATATCATTGGGTATTCTAAGAACATGTATAATGTATTCCTACCTACAGAAGTTTTGATGTATAGTTACGTATGCATATATATATATACAGACTCATCATATGAAAATGTACAATTGGTTTGGTAAATCCAATACAAATTAGTACAAAATCTAAATATGAAAACTACAACATAAAAAAAGTTTCATATTCATAGTATGTCAAATGCCCTGCACAAATTGAATAACTAGTACTATTTAAGGTTAGGTTATAGTCTGTTTTACATGTCAGGAATATTGACTGTTCCACCAGGGACTTGTGGTTACCCTAACACGACCCATCAGAGGCAAAGCTAGTGAAGAGATTCTGTCTAGCAGTGCAAGCTGTGATGATTTGTGCAGATAATGCTTCAGGCAGTAGATGGGGCTATATCCCCCAGCTTAGTGTTAAACAGTTACTCTGTGCATTGCGTTGCTATACGTTCGTTATTGCTCCGTTTTAAAGGCGACCAACTGAAGAGTTCAGCCTACCTAGTTACTTGCTAGGAATTGCAAGTTTGTGTAAGTGACTATTATCATGTCTACAGGGATACCTAGAAAAACAAACTGATTTTTAAACTTGTTGAGGTTCGCTTTGTACTGAATCCATGGGGAAGGTGAATGGGTACTGGATGCTGTATCCGATGTTGGTCCCCCTCAAGATTTGCTTTATGCCATTGAATGCAGCCCTCTTTCTGTTAAAGAAGTCAGGGGAAAGAGATTTTGTGGCCTTTGTACATAAGGTTTTCAGCTTTCCTAGCGGCATTTATTAACGTTCGTTTATCATTGAACTTCAGCGGCTTGAAGACGATGGGCTTGGGCTTGTCGGATTCCCACCGTCTAGTACCAGGCATTCGATGAGCCCTTTCAACGTCTAATGGGGGAAGCTGAGGGTGGATTTTAAATATGCCAGGGACCAGCTTCTGAAGAAAGCTGATAATATCCACCTTCTCCAGACCCTCAGCAATGCCCAACAGGTGACGTTTGTTTCTTCAAGTTCTCTTTTCTAAGTCATCCTGGTTTTCTTCCAGTTTGTCTAGTCTAAGCTTTGAGGAGGCCATTTCTTCTTTAAATTCACTGGTTTCAAGGGCAGCCTTTGGCAGCTAATTTTCCAAGTGAGCCATATGGGGATTTTGCATCACACACCTCTTTAGAGAGGCCATGGATATCTTTGGAGATTGAATCCAGGTGGCCTGTGAGGAATTCTTTCAGTGTCGCGATATCCTGGGCTAGGTTCTGGTGTGGCTGCTTGGGTGATGCAGGTTGAGGTCTTTTACTGCTTCTCATTTATTCATTGGGATCCATATTCAGCAGTTTGAAGTTTATCCAGGGGATGAATTTAACCTTTTATGGCAGAAACTTATTGCCAGTTTGCTAGGAGAGTAATGATTAGAGACGAATTGATGCGAGGAGATCATCTTCCTCACAGATATCATGTGATCTTGGAATGTCATTCTTTCTAACACTATAACTTGGCAAAGCTGAGGCTCCCCAAATCAGCTACCTCCCCACCGGTGCTTTCTCCCCACTGCTTTCCAGGGGAGGAGAGGGAGCAGGCTCAGGGGTGGGTGCCCAGCAATGGCAGAGTTAAAGGTTAATGGCTTGGTTTTTCCCAGGAGCTGAGTACCCACATTTCCTATGGGAGACTCAGCCCTTTGGGGAGCTCAGCCCGTAAATGCCAAAGTCATTGTGCAGCCCTGAGGAAGTTGAGGAGATTGCATAAGAGGGCAGAATCAGACCCTAGAAGTGTCTCCAGAATGACCCCACAGCATCTCAGTGGTGTTCACATCTGTGTACAACTGATGTGAGAGCAGAATCAGATAATAAACTCTTCTCTGTTAAATTAATGCAACCCCTCTGAAGTCAATAGGGTTGCACCAGTGTAGCTGAGAGACGTTTGGCCCCCTGCATCATATCCTGCCCTGAATCCATGCGCTCAGCTGCTGTTCCATCAACAGGAGCTGCACATCTGCAGAGGAGTGTCGGTTTGCATCTTTTAATTGTCCTTCTTTCTTCTTGAATGTTGTATGGCAGGGAGTTATCTGGCATCCTCCTAGACAAGAATAAGTGCAAAGCAGTAAAGAATCTGACCAGGGACCAACTAGAAGGTAATGATGCCCCAGTTATGTTTTTCACCTTGAAAGGCAGGCTGACAAAAAGACTGTTCAAGGTTTATTCTTTAGCTTGTTAAATCCTTATTATTTCTACTGCAGTAGCAACTGCGGGGACAGCCCCCACCTGAGGTCAGGCCCCCCTTGTGCTGGACGCTGTACAGACCCAATCCCTGCCCCGAACACCTTACAATCGCAACTGACCAGACAGACAAAGGAAGTAGGGCTGTCAAGCGATTAAAAAAATTAATTGTGATTAATCGTGTGATTTTTAAAAAGTAATTGCGATTAATTGCATGATTAATCGCACTGTTAAACAATAATAGAATACCATTTATTTAAATATTTTTACATTTTCAAATATATTGATTTCAATTACAACACAGATTAAAAATGTACAGTGCTCACTTGGACTGTAAAAAAACAAAAGAAACAGTATTTTTCAATTCACCTCATACAAGTGCTGTAGTGCAATCTCTTTATCGTGAAAGTACAACTTAGAAATGTAGAATTATGTACAAAAAAACTGCATTCAAAAACAAAACAATGTAAAACTTTAGCGCCTACAAGTCCACTCAGTCCTACTTCTTGTTCAGCCAATTGCTTAGACAGACAAGTTTGTTTACATTTGCAGGAGATAATGCTGCCCACTGAAAGTGAGAACAGGCATTCGCATGGCACTGTTGTGGCCGGCGTTGCAAGATATTTACTTGCCAGATGCGCTAAAGATTCATATGTCTCTTCATGCTTCGACCACCATTCCAGAGGACATGCGTCCATGCTGATGACGGGTTCTGCTCGATAACGATCCAAAGCAGTGCGGACTGACGCATGTTCATTTTCATCATCTGAGTCAGATGCCACCAGCAGAAGGTTGATTTTCTTTTTTGGTGGTTCGGGATCTGTAGTTTCCACATCAGAGTGTTGCTCTTTTAAGACTTTTGAAAGCATGCTCCACACCTCGTCCCTCTCAGATTTTGGAAGGCACTTCAGATTCTTAAACCTTGGGTCGAGTGCTGTAGCTACCTTTAGAAATCTCACATTGGTGCCTTCTTTGCATTTTGTCAAATCTGCAGTGAAAGTGTTTTTAAAATGAACAACATGTGCTGGGTCATCATCCGAGACTGCTATAACATGAAATATATGGCAGAATGCGGGTAAAACAGAGCAGGAGACCTACAATTCTCCCCCACGGAGTTCAGTCACAAATTTAATGAATGCATTATTTTTTTAACAAGTGTCATCAGCATGGATGCATGTCCTCTGGAATGGTGGCCGAAGCATGAAGGGGCATACGAATGTTTAGCATATCTGGCACATAAATATCTTGCAATGCCGGCTACAAAAGTGCCATGCAAATGCCTGTTCACACTTTCAGGTGACATTGTAAATAAGAAGTGGGCAGCATTATCTCCTGTAAATGTAAACAAACTCGTTTGTCTTAGCAGTTGGCTGAACAAGAAGTAGGACTGAGTGGACTTGTAGGCGCTAAAGTTTTACATGGTTTTGTTTTTGAGTGCAGTTATGTAACAAAAAAAATCTACATTTGTAAATTGCAGAGATTGCACTGCAGTACTTGTATGAGGTGAATTGAAAAATACAATTTCTTTTGTTTGTCATTTTCCCAGTGCAAATATTTGTAATAAAAAAAAATATAAAGTGAGCACTATATACTTTGTATTCTGTGTTGTAATTGAAATCAAGATATTTGAAAATATAGAAAAACATCCAAAAATATTTAATAAATTTCAATTGGTATGTCTATTGTTTAACAGGGCAATTAATTGTGATTAATTTTTTTAATTGCGGCTACTTTTTTTGAGTTAATCGTGTGAGTTAACTGCGATTAATCGACAGCCCTAAAAGGAAGTGTCACTCCCTCTTTTGCAGATAGGGGACTAAGGCACAGAGGGAATAAGTGAATTCGCACAGGAAACCTGTGGCAGAGCTAGGAGTCACACGAGTCCCATAACCACAAGATCCTCTTGCCTTTCCTCTGGTTCCATGATTCTCTTACCATATTGTTTCATTGACCTGGGTAGAATCTTTGGCATAAAAAAAAAAGCCCTAGGCATTATGCCCCTTGGTTTCCAAAGAGCGTAGTACATGAAGTTCGTACATCCCACCTGACGTAACTGGTGGTACTTTCCCTACATGCCCACAGCTTTCCACCAGGCCTACAGTTTCTTCAGTAAGGACGCAGATGGCAGTATTGACCTGCAAGGCTTGGAGACGACTGCAAAGAAGCTGGGGATTAGTTTAACCGAACAAGAGGCCTACGACGAGCTGACATATGCTGATGTGGACGGTGAGTGTAAACAATCATCCCAGGTTTAGTCCACAGTGGTACGTTCCAAGGGTCTGTGTTTGTGAGTGTGTGGCGTTGTGCTCCCTTGGTGCCATGCTGCTTGCTGCCTGGCAGAGGTTTGTGGTAACTCCAGCCGGAGCAATGGAGTGCCTGGTCTGTTACGAAGTGAGAGACCAGCTCAGTGTGAAAGCAGGGCTCTTACAGGGGAAATGGGCAAAGTGGTGGGCGGGGGGGGGGGGCAGCTGTGCATAGGGCTAGCTCCAGGATGGGCGGGGAGTGCACTAGGCTGGCAACATGCTGATCTAAAGGGGTAGGGGCCAAGGGGGGATGGGACTATGCCCCGCCTCCTCATCAGGCAGCACCGTGAAGGGCACCATGTGAATGGGTGATGGGAGAGGAGGGATAGCTCAGTGGTTTGAGCATTGGCCTCCTAAACCCAGGGTTGTGAGTTCAATCCTTGAGGGGGCCATTTAGGGATCTGGAGCAAAAATCTGTCTGGGGATTGGTCCTGCTTTGAGCAGGGGGTTGGACTCGATGACCTCCTGAGGTCCCTTCCAACCCTGATATTCTATGAGTTTGCCCAGCAGCTGTGCCAGCCCTCTCAAGAGGAATCCTGGCTGAGTCCACAAGAATTCTTCCTTGGGCTGCCCTGACACTCTAACCAGTTGGTGTACAGCAGACACCATTAGCACACATCTCTCGCACACACATGAGGAGCCCGGATTAGAAGCAGAGTCTTTCTGCTCCCACAACCGCCCTTCTGCAAGTCTCCAAAGCAAGTCCCTCTGTGACAACACTGACTCATACTTACAAGACCCCTCCTCAGCTCTTTCTAATGCAGCCAGTGGCTTAAAGCCACATTTGGGCCCAAAATGTATTGGTCCCTTTGGTTGATCCGGGTTTCAAACTGGGATTCACTAAGGTTTTCTCCTCTTGTAGTCCTTCCCCCCTGCCCTCCCATGCACACAGGTCAGAAGCAGGCCAGCCATACAGCCATCACTAGGGCCCTACCAAATTCACGGTCCATTTTGGTCAATTTCATGGGATTTTAAAAATTGTAAATTTCATAATTTCAGCTATTTAAATCTGAAATTTCACAGTGTTGTAATTGTAGGGCTCCTGACCCAAAAAGGAAGTGTGTGGGGGGGGGGGGTCGCAAAGTTATTGTAAGGGGGGTTGTAGTACTGCTACCCTTACTTCTGCGCTGCTGGCCGCGCCGCTGCCTTCAGAGCTGGGCAGCTGGAGAGCGGCGGCTGCTGGCAGGAACCCAGCTCTGAAGGCAGATCTGCTGCCAGCAGCAGCGCACAAGTTAGGATGGCATTATATGGTATTGCCACCCTTACTTCTGCGCTGCTGCCTGCAGAGTTGGGCCCTCAGTCGGCAGCCGCCACTCTCCGGCCGCCCAGCTCTGTAGGCAGCAGCGCAGAAGTAAGGGTGGCAATACCACGAACCCCCTAAAATAACCTTGTGACCCCCCCCACCCCCCGCAACTCCCTTTTGGGTCAGGACCCGCAATTTGAGAAACACTGGTCTCCGTGTGAAATCTGTACAGTATAGGGTAGAAGCACACACAAGACCAGATTTCATGGGGGGACACCAGATTTCACGGTCCATGACACGTTTTTTGGTAGGGCCCTAGCTCTCACTCTCTGACACAGGCTCCCGTGAGCAGCATGGCCTCGGAACTTAGACAGACCCATGCTGATGACAACCAGTGGAGTGGGGAGGTATTATGCACTTGTCTAGCGTGGATCTTAGCAACAAAGCCCCTTCTCCACCAGCACTCAGGGGAAGGCGGCTGTAGCCAACCTGGCCTGGAGTAGGCCCATTACTACCCTGTCCCTGGGGTGAAAGGCGCTTGATCAGTGGGAAATGCTGTTTACCTTGCAGGAGATGGGAAAGTGAACTTCTCTGATTTTCTGACCATTGTCACCGACAACAAGCGCTTCATCCAGGCTGTAGGTGAGTGCGGTGAACCCAGCTCAGCCAATGGGATTGGCCACGGTGTCCCCCAGCGATGTCAGTGTGTGGCCAGAGAACCCCACTTACCTAGAGGCATCGGTGTTACCTGAACCTTGGGGCGATCTGGAGTTCACATGACGTGGACTCCGACATCAGCATCTGGGGTCCCCCAAAGAATGAGCTCGCGCAGCAGCTGGCCCCCGTTCGAAACAGCTGTACAAAGCCTTGACAGTCCAGCTCAGGGGGAGGAGGCCGCTGCAGAGTGCCAGGCTGAGACCTGGGGGCACAGAGAAGAGTGCAGGCACTGGCACAGCTCCCCAAGGTAGCCTGGCTCATGGAAGGGGACTGATGACGGGGAGCCCAGGAACCACAGGGCATATAAGCGGCGTTCAGATAGCCAGGGTGAAGTCAGTCAACGCTGTGCTCCACATACTCAGGCTGAGATACTCTGCCTGGAACACCGGGACCAAATCTGCCTCTTCCAAAGCGGAGGGGGAGCAGCATTCTCTGGAGATACTATGCTTCCTTGGGCGATGGGAGAGGGCAGTGAGAAGTACCCCTTGCCCCAGTGCACCAGGCAGGAGACATGCCCCCACACACGCGTACACCATTCTGTGCCCAGAGGAAACCTTGTTGGAGGTCACTGGTGCTGACTGCGGGCTCTGAAGCAGATGGGTTGGTGGGGTGGGCGCTCTGATTGACGTGCATCTCCTCCCCAGCCCCCGAGAAAGGCAGCCTGGAGGACTTTGATTCCATCGACGCCACGGGAATCCTGCTCTTTGAGGTCCTGTCAAAGCTGGTGGAAATGTCGGCTCTGCCCCGGAAGTCCATGCTTGAAATAGTCAGGTGAGTGCTAAAAGCTCTAGCAAGGTCTCCAAAGAGGGGAAAGGAGATCTCCGTTTCATATGGGTACATCTACACTACAGGGGGGAGTCGATTTAAGATACGCAAATTCAGCTACGTGAATAGCGTAGCTGAATTCGACGTATCGCAGCCGACTTACCCCGTTGTGAGGACGGCGGCAAAATCGACTTCTGCGGCTTTCCGTCGGCGGCGCTTACTACCACCTCCGCTGGTGGAGTAAGAGCGCCGATTCGGGGATCGATTGTTGCGTCCCAACGGGACGCGATAAATCGATCCCCGAGAGGTCGATTTCTACCCGCCGATTCAGGCGGGTAGTGTAGACCTAGCCATAGGCTCGGCGGAGTCAAACAGCAGGCTCAGGGCCAGACTTACAAAGGTATTTAAGCACCTAAAAATGCAGATAGGCACCTAATGGGGTTAACAAAAGCATCTAGGTGAGTTAGGCCCCTACTTTGATTGGAAGTCAATTGGAATTGGGCCTCTAACTCACTTAGGCGCCTAGTGGAATTTACAGTAGTGGTTATCTGCATCTTTCTGTACTTAAATACCTTTGTAAATCTGGCCCCAGTTCTTTAGGCACATAAGTGAGCAGTGTACCTGTGTAGACAAGGCCAGCCATATAAATGAGGACAAAACAGGGCCCTGTAGATATATTTCATACCTCCTCCCTCCCTGTAGTGGGGGCCGACCTCTGGGCTAAATCAGAATTGCCAACCTATCTTTAAAGGTGACTTGCAAAGAAAAAGAAGTGCTGTGGTTTGCTTCCTTATGGTGAGTAGAGAAGGCCTGGAAAAGATTTTATCACCCTTAGGAGTACAGTTGTCAAGTCTTGCCTTTCCAGGTCTGGTTGGAGAACTCGGAGGTATGATCTCAGAGCTTTCTCTGCCCTTTATCAGCAGGGCGGGGAGCTGAATCCTTAAGACAGAGAGCCCTTCTCCCAAGTGTTTTAAGATGCTTTGAAAAACAAGGGCGCTAGACTCGGTTACTCTTCCTCTCAATGAACCGTATCTTCCACCCAGGGGCGGCTCTATGTTTTTTGCCGCCCCAAGCACGGCAGTCAGGTGGCTTTTGGCAGCACGCCTGCGGGCGGTCCGCTTGTCACGCAGATTCGGCGGCATGCCTGCGAGAGGTCCTCCGGTCCCGCGCCTTCAGCGTCCCCACCGCCGAAGCCGCGGGACCAGTGGACCTCCCGCAGGCATGCTGCCAAAGGCTGCCCCACTGCCACCATCACAGCGACCGGCAGGCCGCCCCCCGCGACTTGCCGCCCCAGGCACGCGCTTGCTTCGCTGGTGCCTGGAGCCGCCCCTGCTTCTACCATGAGCAGTCTTACTGAAATCAACAGGGTACAGTGCTATTCAGTGTGCACCAGGGTATCCCAATGGGATCCAAAGAGTAGAAATCCCTTCCTTCTCAAAGTGAATCAGGATTCAGTTTCTGGATATTGCAGGTACCATAATCCAACCAGTTCTCTAGCTGTCCACAGAGTCTCCAAGGAGACATAAGGGCTGAATTTATGCTAAAGTTTTAAAAAAAATTAAAAATTTCAAATCCTCCCCAGCCTCCTCTATGCAACATAAAGCAGGAAAAGGACACAATTCCCCTCCCCGCTTTGCTAGCCCCCGTTAAAGAAGGTGAAAAAGGCTGTTCGCTGGTTATAGCTGTCCTGGGTGTAGAGTGTTTGGTGACACTGCGCCATCTTTCGTCTTCTAGTTACTACCGGCAGAAGTTCCTGGTGTCCACTGGCAGGAGGGCCTGGATAGATGCTGGCAGCTTAATGGACCATGGGAAGGGGCTCCACACGCTCCGAAAAGCCCCAACTCCTCAGAGAGGCAGAGTCACTCCTATGTCTGCCTTTGCGGGTGCTGCCCGCATCTCAGTGATGAATGACAAAGAGCTGGAAGCCTACGTGGAAACCCTCAGGGGTAAGAACTGCACGTGGCTGTTGTGTGTCTGAGTGGGAATTTCAGTGGAGGTGCCAAAGAGGCAGAAGGCCCATTTGGGGGTCACAGCTATTCACTACAGCATCCTGTGTCCGTTGCCAGTAAGGAGAAGTCCTCTCTCCCTACCAGACTTTTGGGCTTTGGATCAGGGCCGAAGTTAGCAAATCTTTTTTGCTACCTGCACCCACCCACTGCTTGGACTCCTCAAAGACATGTAGTGAAAGTGCAAGACGCCTGGGTTCTCTTCCCAGCTGTGCCACAGACTCATTGGGTGATCTTGGGCAAATCACTTCAGATTTATAGAAGTAGCCACTGATTTGGGATGCCTCCAAGCCAGGACTAGAACCCAGATTTGCCAGTTCCAGATCACTTATTTGAGTAATCAAATGGGAAGGATGGTACTCTTCCAGGCTCCACCCACAAAATAAGCTCCACCCCCATGAATCACCAGACTGACACCTTTCAAATGATCAAAATATGATCATCTGTTCTCTGAGCTGCATTGGGCACCTTGAACTTAGTTCTTCCCTCAGTGGGACTTGAATATACCTCTGGGCTCTGATAGGCTCCTTAGATTTGCTTCTTTCTTGATTGGTTAAAAAAAAAAAAGGAGTCATCTCTCCCAGATGCCACCCATTGATGGCACCAAAATGGGAAGTCACTCACAGTAAATTGTGTAGATCTCCTTTCTTACATGAGGAATGAAATAGTTGACACATATATTATCAGCACTGTCACCATGTAGAATAAATATAAAATGGGAGAATTAAAGTTAGCTTAAGGTTGGTTAAAGAAATATGGGTTGTAAAGAAAGGCCTTGAAAGTAAAGAGTTATAAGGCCCGATGGAATGAAGTAGGGAGGGCGTCTGGTTCAAAGAATAACTAATGAGATAAGGGGAAGTTTCTGAAAAGGCTTCTGACCAGTACGGGTGACTGGTTTTAAATAAGACAAAAAGAATCTGTTTTTAAAAGAGCCAACATGGCCCTTCCCACCCCACATACCAGTGTTATCTCAAAAAATAGGGCCTATGTTAACCCAGGTACAAAGGAAAAACTGTGTCAGCAAGAAGGATGGGAAAAGATAAGGAGGAAAGGCCTTGGGGAGAAAGGAGGTTGTAATCTTATCTGGATTAAGACTGGAAATAAGGGTGAACTGTCTCCAGTTGGCTTTTACCTGAAGTCAGTAATTGGCAATGACATCACTCGTTTTTTAAAGTGTATAAAAAAGGTAAACTCTTCAAGGGTTCATTGCTAATACCTGCCTGACCACATTGGAGCAAACCAAGATGGGTCTAAGCACCCTTGGGTGTTAGCCCATTTGTAAGTATCTTGATCAAATGTTTATAAATGTTTTGTTACATTCGGATGTAGTCAATTGCTTATTATTTAGGCTTTGTAGACGTGTTTAGAGCAATTGTATAAGTACCTTTTGGCCTCTGGATTTAATAAAGCAATTTATGATTAAATTAGTGTCATGATAATATCCTGCGTAAATAATAATTCCAACACACAAGGGAACCTTCAATAACTGTTTGGTTCTTCTTGGTGGCTGCTCGGTGTATAACAGCTCATGGGCTACCAAGGAGTCCATCTCTAGTTCTTAAGACCTATGGCTAAGACTTTCAAAGGTGGCCTCTAATTTTGGATGTCTCCGTTTATGGTTTCCCAACTTTAGACACTTGTGGGTTGATTATTCTGAGGTGCTGAGCACCCACAACTCTTTGCCTACAGCTGGAATAGTGGGGGCTCAACACTTCTGAAAATTAGGTACTAGATCTGGGCACCCAAAATCAGAGGCTACTGGCCCATATTTTCCATGTGTTTTACGGAAAGTAAGGTACAAAAAAGGAGGAAAAGTGAATAGGGGAGATCTCAGAATGTGTAGTCCTGTCTTGTTGGATTGGTCATAGAATGGGAGAGCCAAGGGCTAGAAAACAGATGGTGGGTACTGTGTCCAATTAGTGATATCCATTCTTTTCTTTTCTTTCCCCTTTGCTAGCAAGCAGTGTCCCCTCTGACAGTCCTTATGCTCAGGTACCCATCTTCCCATTGCTTCCCAACCGGAATGGAATGACAATACCGAAGCCAAAAAAAGACTTGCAGAAGCTGGAGATGCAGAGAAGGAAAGAGCCTATATCGTCGTTTGAAAACCATTTTTTCCATAAAAGAAACTGGCTCCGTGAGGCAAGATAAGGAAACAGTTAATCTATGTAATAACAGATGACACACAAGGGCGGGTCTGAGTAGTTGTGCTGTAGATTCTTCCCCATTGAAATGTGTGGGGTTAGCACACATCCCTTCAACGCTTACATTCCCTTGGACTCAATGGGTCAAATTCAGTGATGTCAACGGGGTGTGACTCTGCGTAACCCTGGAGTCATCTAAGGTGATGTAATATACACATTGAGGGTGACGGAAGGAAGTGTAAATTACACAAACTTAACTTCCTTTTAGATCTTTTTAGACTCATCTCTGAATGTGGCCACCGGAAAATTGTTCCCAGAAATGTTCTTGAAATGAATCTATGAATGCTGCATCGTTTAACCTACAGTTGGTGCAGCTGGCAAACTGTGGCTGTATATATGTTCGAGATTACATAAAGTGGGGAATGCTGGTGGTTTGTATACCTGGCATTCACCAGAGGTAAAATGGATAGAATAGCTCTCCCCTTTGCAGCCCAGAAAGCCCAATACCTCTGGGTGACTATTCCAGGTAAGACAGGGATACACTTTTACAGGGAAGCAAATAGCCTTGATTTCTCTTAAACATGTTAGGCTGGTTGAAAAGGGTGTGGGTTTGATTCCTGTCCTAAAAGCTTTGAGGCAGGAGATTCTGGCTGAATTCCCCCATGTTCCCAGCTGACACAGATGTAAAGAATATATGATAACATGATAGCCTGATGGATTGTCTTGGTGGGATGATTAAAGGAATGAACCCTACCACGAATGCAGCAGAAGAGACCAGCTGTCTGTCCCACAAAACAGCCTTGGTTTTTCAATCTCAAGATATGACCAAGTGACCCAGACCACACAAGACACTTAATGAGGATGTCTACTTTCTCTGTTGTCCTCCACAACACACACCCTGAGATGTGTGGACACCTGATGGGAAATCATGGCTGTGCGTGACAACGCTGAAAGATCTTTTCCGAGCAGCAGGCTGTGTTTCCTCCTCTTGGGGACAGTCCTGGAGCAGAACAGTACTGAAAGTAGATAGGCCAAACCCTGCTCTTGTATATTGCAGTGTAAATCTAGACTAGTAACTTCATTGACTTCAATGGAGTGAGTCTGGATTTACACCGGTGTAACTGAGAGCAGAATTTTGCCTTGTACATATACTCTGGTAGCCTTCCATTGCTGAGCTAGGGCTAATCAGATCTCACGCTTCAGCCTGACTGCTGCAGGAAGGGATTTCCCCAAATGTGCGACACTAAACAACTGGCCAGGTGCATTAGAGAGGGGTTTGTTGTCCCTGAAAGCTAGGGTTACCATACGTCCGGATTTTCCCGGACATGTCCGGCTTTTGGGGGCTCAAATCCCCGTCCGGGGGGAAATCCCCAAAAGCCGGGCATGTCCGGGAAAATCGGGAGGCTCGGCCGGGGCCTCTTTGTCCGGGGCCGGGGGCATGGTGCCGGGCCGGGCTGGGCGCGGGGCCGGGCCCGGGAGCCGGGGAGTGAGCCGGGGGGTGCGCCGGGCCGGGAGCCGGGGTCAGGAGCCAGGGTCGGGGAGTGAGCCGGGGGGTGCGCCGGGCCGGGAGCCGGGGTCGGGGAGTGAGCCGGGGGGTGTGCCGGGCCGGGAGCCGGGGTCGGGGAGTGAGCCGGGCCGGGAGCCGGGGTCGGGGAGTGAGCCGGGGTCGGGGGGTGCGCCGGGGTCGGGGAGTGAGCCGGGCCGGGAGCCGGGGTCGGGGGGTGCGCCGGGCCGGGAGCCGGGGTCGGGAGCCGGGGTCGGGGAGTGAGCCGGGGGGTGCGCCGGGCCGGGAGCCGGGGTCGGGGAGTGAGCCGGGGGGTGTGCCGGGCCGGGAGCCGGGGTCGGGGAGTGAGCCGGGCCGGGAGCCGGGGTCGGGGGGTGCGCCGGGGTCGGGGAGTGAGCCGGGCCGGGAGCCGGGGTCGGGGCGTGAGCCGGGCCGGGAGCCGGGGTCGGGGAGTGAGCCGGGGTCGGGGGGTGAGCCGGGCCGGGAGCCGGGGTCGGGGGGTGCGCCGGGGTCGGGGGGTGCGCCGGGCCGGGAGCCGGGGTCGGGGAGCCGGGGGGTGCGCCGGGCCGGGAGCCGGGCCCGTGGGGCTGGGAGCCGGGAGCCGGGCCCGCGGGGGGTGGTCGGTCGGGGCCGGCACCCCAGGGCCCGAGCCGACCCAGGCTGGAGCCGCCGGGGGGGCCAGCCTGGGCCGCGCCTCCTCCCCCCCGCTCCCCTTACCTGCTTCAGGCTTCCCGTGAATCAAATGTTCGCGGGAAGCAGGGGAGGGGGCGGAGACTTTGGGAGGGGGCGGAGTTGGGGCGGGGCCGGGGCCCCGGGGAGTGTCCTCCATTTGGAGGCACAAAATATGGTAACCCTACTGAAAGCAGTAGGTCACAGCCACTGCCTGAGGCAAGAGGCCTGTCTTGATGGACCATTGGTAAAGCCTCTCTTTCTGTCTTTTTCAATCAGGCAACTGCGTTCAAACCTCCTGATTACTTCAGAGACCGGAAAACCTCCCTTAGTCTCGGCCCTCACTTGATGGAGAGGCGACACCGTTTGACTATAGAAGACCTGCGTGAGATACGACTAGATGTGAGTACAAAATCTACCACCCCTTCCAAAGAATTCCTCCCTCCTTTGTCTCTGGTAGTTTAGGAGATAACCAGTTTGACACTCCATCAGATCCTCGCCAATCAAACACACTCTTCTTCCAAGGACTGGCTGGCTCACGGCATTAGGAATGGGGTATGGCGGTGTTTCCCAAACTTGGGATGCCGCTTGTGTAGGGAAAGCCTCTGGCGGGCTGGGCCGGTTTGTGTACCTGCCCCGTCCACAGGTCCGGCCGATCGTGGCTCCCACTGGCCGTGGTTCGCTGCTCCAGGCCAATGGGAGCTGCTGGAAGTGGCAGCCAGTATGTCCTTCAGCCCATGCCGCTTCCAGCAGCTCCCATTGGCCTGGAGCAGCGAACCGTGGCCAGTGGGAACTACGATCAGCCGAACCTGTGGACACGGCAGGTAAACAAACTGGCCCGGCCAGCCAAGGGCTTTCCCTACACAACCGGTGTCTCAAGTTTGGGAAACACTGGGCTATGGGGGCCCTTTCATCTCCAGGGCACTACTTTGGATGCCGACTGGGTTGCTAGCGATGAAAAGATGGCTCTTTTGTGGTCTTTATAAAAAGAGTTCAGTCCTGGTGAACAGGGGCCACGTCACACGAACCAGCATCCATCCCAGCTGGCCTCGTTGTTTCCCCTTTTTGGAGGTCAAAAGAGATGGCCATGGCCACCTAATGCTACCCTTTCACCTAGCAGCCATCCGATCAGGGCAGGAGTGAGGGGCAGCATACGGACGTTTGCATTGCCACACTGCCCCTACTGTAGAGAAAGGACTTCAGCTCCCAGTGTTGTCAATCTGACCCCTTCCAGACGGAGAGTAAAATGTCTCTCTGGAGTTGCTCCATTTTGCTTGTTGAAACATAAAGCTGCTTAGTATATGGCACAAATTCAGATCTGATGTAAGCAAATGCAACTGAAACTGCTGGGCGTGTGAAGTGCTCAGCGTCTCTGAAAATCAGACCCCTTTTATAGGGACTTCATTTTACGTACTCAGATTGGAAACTCTTGTCCTGAGGTCCTCACTGCTCTGCATGAACATTAAAGATTCCATCTGCTATTTTCTGTAACAGTTAGAGGAGCTGACCCAGTCTACTTGGTCAAGACTTCCCTCCCCTCAAATTGTTTGCACGTTTTCAGCCTGATTGCTGCCCTCTGCCCCCAGAGGTGGCTGGATTTCAGTGGTGCTTTGAAGCCCTTTGAGACAAAAGATGTTACAGAAATGTATGATTATCAGTAACCCAAATAGTACAAATTAGTGGGTTGCTGGTGCTCCATACCCCTGTTCCACCCTGATTGTCACCTGGCAACCATTCTTCCTCTCCCAGAGGCATATGCAAGGGTTAGGAGCAGCGAGTACAAATACCATTGGATATTACCACTTAGATACAGTAGCACGAGGATGGGGACCTTAGAAATATTGAAGGAACTAGGGTATATGCACAACCCTTTATAACACAGTGACTGTAGTTACACTGAAGTTCCAGTGTAATTACAAGGTGTAACCCATACAATTAACTTTCTGGTGAAAGGATTTTAACTAAGCATCTGTATTACTTCATGCAGTTCCTTGAAATGACTATGAAGTATGAAACCAAAGGGAAAATAATAAATAAGTCAGTTAATCTTTCCGTTACATAAATTGGTGACACACCCCTACCTTGATATAACGCGACCCGATATAACGTGAATTTGGATATAACGCGGTAAAGCAGCGCTCCGGGGGAGCAGGGCTGCACACTCGGTGGATCAAAGCAAGTTCAATATAATGCGGTTTCACCTATAACGCAGTAAGATTTTTTGGCTCCCGAGGACAGCGTTCTATCGAGGTAGAGGTGTATTTACTGGCATCTACTTGCAGTCAGTGCATGATAAAGGGCATCCAGGATCTTTTTTTTGACAACCTCACACCTCCCATCTGTCAGACTTCTGCAGTAGCTGGTTTCCATTTGGGTACAGATCTGGTTCCATGCTACACTGCGGCCTCTTTCAACCTCCATCTCTTCTCCATAGGTGAAAAGGGTAACTGAAATGTACAAGGAGGGGATGGCACTCAAGGAGAGGAACAGGATGCTGAGACTGTGGCGGAGGTTGCACGGTGGGCAGATTGGGCTGGAGTCAGGGAACCACAGCTTCTACCACACTTTCTCCACCTACTCCTGGTCATGGAACGCTCGCCAAGAGCTGGTGACACCCAACGAACTTCAGCAGTACGATAACAAACTGTACCGCAGAGAACATTCCTCAGCCCGCTCCGATGACAGCGAAGTCAAGGGTGGGATAAGGAAAGGAAAAGAAAGGAAATGAGAAGAAAGAGCCATATTGCTCCATTTTCTTAACATCACTGTTGACTACTGTCCTCCTTCACATCCCATTATTTTTCCCTAGAACAGTCTCAGGCTCTTACACAGGTCACACTGTCTGAGGGTAGGAAAGAACTGTTTCCCCTTTGCATACTGGCTAATACGATGAGAATTAAAAGAGAAACATGTTTTTCTTCTACCGGTCTCCGCTCTTTCTCTATAACAATCACTGGATTCAGGAATATCACTATAGGGATTTCACAGCAGGATAAATTTGGGGGAGAGGTATCAAGATTCCTCTATTCTATTCCTAGCTCTGCCACTGACTTTCTGTTCCTTGGTTTTCCCATCTCTGAAATGGGGCTTATACTTACCTCAGAGGGAGGGAAGCTGCAGGGAGTTTAATGACTGATTACTAGGGCTGTTGATTAATTGCAGTTAACTCATGCGATTAACTCAAAAAACTTAACTGCAATTAAAAAAATTAATTGAAATGATCGCACTGCTAAACAATAGAATACCCACTGAAATTTATTAAATATTTTTGGATGTTTTCCTACATTTTCAAATATATTGATTTCAATTGCAACACAAATACAACGTGTACAGGGCTCACTTTAGACTATTTTTTATTACAAATATTTGCACTGGGAAAATAAGTTGTATTTTTCAATTCATCTCCTACAAGTACTGAAGTACAAACTCTTTGTCATGAAAGTGCAATTTACAAATGGAGATTTTTTTTTTTTTTTGTTACATAAACAACAAGGAGTCTGGTGCCACCTTAAAGACTAACAGATTTATTTGGGCATAAGCTTTTGTGGGTAAAAACCTCACTTCTATCTACTTTTTGTAGATACAGACTAACATGGCTACCCCTTGATACTTTTGTTGCATAACTGCACTCAAAACAATGTAAAACTTTAGAGCCTACAAGTCCACTCGGTCCTACTTCTGGTTCAGCCAATTGCTCAGACAAACAAGTTTGGTTACATTTGCAGAAGATAATGCTGCCCGCTTCGTGTTTACAATGTCACCAGAAAGCGAGAACAGGCATTTGCATGGCAGGGTTGTAGCCGGCGTTACAAGATATTTACATGCTAGATGTGCTAAATTTTCATATGTCCCTTCGTGCTTCTGCCAGCCTTTCAGGGGACACGCGTCCATGCTGATGAGGCTCATTAAAAAAATAATGCGTTAATGAAATGTGTGACTGAAGGCCTTGGGGGAGAGTTGTATGTCCCCTGCTCTGTCACGTGGTGGAAAAGGAGCAGCTGGGCCCTTGCCCCCTGAAACCAAACTGCAGCGCGGGGTGGGATGGACCCCTAGGGCCGGGCGCTCCAGCACCCCTTGCCCCCCCCCCGCGAGACACGTGCCACGGGTGGGCGGTGACCCCGCTGCTCCTGGGGCTGATCCCCGCCCCGCTCTGGCGCTGCGCAGCCTCTGGCTCTGGCTCTGGCTCTGGCTCTGGCTCGGCGGAGGCGGCAGCCAGCGCGAGGCGCGTGCGAAGGCTCGACCCGGGCCCCGCCCCCCCCAACAACCCGCCCCTCACAGGCCCCAGGCCGCCTCCCGCGGGGCAGCCAAGGGAGTTCTCTCTCCGGTCGGACGGCGGGTTCCGGTTCCGGGTCGCGCAGCCTGTCATGGCGGCGCCCAGTGGGCCGGAGGAGGCGGCGGCGGCCCCTGGGAGGAGGCAGCCGTTCGGGAGCCGCTTCCTGACCGACCCGAGCCGACTCTTCCAGCACAACGCCTGGTGAGGCGACCCCCGCCCCGGGGGAAACGACCCCCCCCTTCTGCGTGCTCGCGCTGCCTCCCCCAGTCCTGGGGGGTCACCGACACCCCCCCGCGTGTAGCCTCCCCCCGCCCGGCGGCACCAAGCCCCCCAGCCCCGAGGGGCACCGATCCCCTCCTCTGCGCGCTCGCGCTGCCTCCCCCAGTCCTGGGGGGGGGGTCACCGACGCCCCCCACGTGCAGCCTCCCCCCGCCCCGGGGGCACTAATCCCCCCCCCCTCCTCCGTGCGGTCGCGCAGACTCCCCCAGTCTGGCAGACACTGACACCTCCCCACGTGCAGCCCGACCCCCCAGCCTCGAGGGGCACCCTGCCAAACTGGGGGAACCTCCCCGCTTTCCGCCTGCGCACAGCCCTCCCCCTTAGGCCCCGGGGGAACCGAGCGCCTCCCCCCTTCCGTGCAGACCGTCCCGTGCCAGTGGAACCGAGCCTCCCTGATTGGAACTGTTCCTTCTCTGCATCTGCACAGCCCTTCATCCTCCTCACTTGGTGATCCAGTTTTGGATTATATGACTCCAAGTCGCTTCATAAATGTAAATGGTCAATTTCCTTTTTCCAGAAATGAGGCATTCTTAGGGGTCTGCGGTTCTGTTTCTTTATGTCTTTTGTCTCTATCAAATAGTGATGAAACACTAACCCATTTTGGGGCCTGAAAAATTCTGCTAGGCCCCTATATTCTTTGTCCTGTCTCCTTCGCATCATCTTGCTTCGCTCTTTTTAAATTATCATTTGCTTTAATGCCTGTGTAGCTGTGTATGTACATTGAAACTGTCAACATGTTCTTAACATCTGAAAGTTTCCCTGTATCCAGTGCTATCTCTAGGATATTCATGCATATTGTTCAATATTAAATCTGTGTATGAATTAAAGCTATTTTAGTACATGGCAGGTGAGTCGTTTGCTTTGTCAACAAAGGGTGCCTATTAGTGTGAAATGTGATAGTGATCTTGTGGCGTGGATTTGTGTCCATTAAAACTGGATGGGCATCCAAAACCATTCACATACACCTCTGAACAGCCATCACATGTTGATCAGCTTTAGATCACTACCTAACTGGCCCAGATTTGAATTGGAGACCTACATATGAAACCCCTATTATTACCAATTCAGTGAGCCGTCTAATTCCCTCCCTTTGTTTGCTTCAGACACTGAAATGCTGTTACACTGCCCAGCAGCTTTCTCATTTTTTCCCCATCTTAACCTTCCTAGCTAAGTAGCTCATTTTATTTTTCCCAACAGGGATAATGTAGAATGGTCTGAAGAGCAGGAAGCCAGTGCAAGGAACAAAGTTCAAGAGAACAGCAGGCAGCTTGTTCCACAAGACAAACAAGGTACTTCTAGATGCCGCTGTATTTCTTACAAATCTTGACGTGTCAATACAATAGCTGACAATTCTAGCCAAAACCAAAGATTCGCCTTCATTTATTCCCCCAACGTTTTTTCCAAAACTGCTGATTTTAATCAGACTCAGGGTCTGTTTAGTATAAGGCAAGGGGCTGATTCTGTTCTGCCTTCATGGCTGTCTATCTCTCTAGCAGCTTAATGACTTCTAACATTTTTATCTTCAAGTTCCTTGTGTGACGTTATGCTACTTGTGAAGTAAGCTCAGTCTTTCGCCTGTTAAGCTATAGGCAGTATTAGGGGTGCCCATATTTATCTGCATTAAGTTAATGGTAATAGTTGAAACAGACTAAGAAAAATGTGAGTTTATCCAAGATCCTGCATTGAATGTTTGGCAGCAAATCATAGAATCTTAGGATTGGAAGGGATCTCATGAGCAGGGCCGGCACCAGCTGAGCAAGCTGGTGCTTGGGGCGGCAGATTGTTGGAGGCGGCATTCCGCCCAATCCTAGAGTGGCACGGCCCTTTTTTTTTGTTTGTTTGTTTGTTTTTGTTCTGCTCCGGCCGCCCTGTAGGGGGTGGCGACACAGAGAACCAGAGCGCCCTGCAGGGCAGTCCTCTTCCTTCCCTCCCCGCCGACCGGAGCGGAGTCCTCGCGGTGGGAGGGGCCACGTGGCAGTACCCCTGTTGTAGCCCTGGCCTCCCCCTTCTCTCTCTCTCCCGCCCGCTCCCTCTACCCCCCCTCCCCCTCCCCCGCAACCGGTCCCCCTGCACCTGCGCTCCAGCTGCGCCGCAGGTTTTTTTGTTTTGTTTTTTGCTTTGCCGTTCTGTCCGCCCCATTTTTTTTTTTTTTTTTTTTTTTTTTTGATTGGGGCGGCCAAAAAGCCAGAGCCGGCCCTGCTCATGAGGTCATCTAGTCCCGTCCCTTGCACTTAAGACAGGACCAAGCATTATCTAGACCATCCCTGACAGGTGTCTGTCCAACCTACTCTTAAACATCTCCAATGACAGACATTTCACAGCCTCCCTAGGCAATTTATTCCAGTGCTTAATTACCTTGTTAGCAAGTTATTCCTAATGTCCCATCTAAACTGCCCTTGCTTCAGTTTAAGCCCATTGCTTCTTGTCCTATCCTCAAAGATTAACCAGAACAATTTTTCTCCCTCCTCCTTGTAACAATCTTTTACATACTTGAAGGCTGTTATGTCCCCCCTCAGTCTTCTCTTCTCCAGCCTAAACAACCCCAGTTTATTCAATCTTCCCTCATAGGTCATGTTTTCTAGACCTTTAATCATTTTTGTTGCTCTTCTCTGGACTTCCTCCAAATTCTCCACATCTTTCCTGAAATGTGGCACCCAGAACTGGACACAATAGTCTAGTTGAGGCCTAATCACTGTGGTACTAAAGTTCTAAGCTGTTTCTTTCAAATTCCCTTCACTTGCTCACACCTCGGTGCAGGAAATATTGGCGTATCCATCACTTAAACTCTCAGTAGTTATAAATCTGAATCAAGCTGGAGAAGCATAGCTCTGCAGCTGATGTTTTGGTTAAAGCTGCCCTAACGTTCAGCCAGCCCCTTTCCTCTCCTGCTCTGAGATCTCATTCTACATTACAAAAGATAGCGAAAGTGTCCTGCTGTCCTCTGCTAGATCTTTCTCTCAAGAGCTAGACTAGATTTGGTTGATGTTACTTGTTATATCCCACCTCACGCTTGGATGTAGCTAAATAGGAATAGTCTATGTTGGGATTTCTACCGTAGACTGCTCCTAGGTATCAAGCTGGACCTTCTTCTTTAATGAAAAGTAAAGGGGCATGAGTCTATTACATCTGTAAGGCAAAAATGCGAACTGTGATGGGGCTATTCAGGTCCTTGCCATGTAGCGTTCCATTGTGTTCACAATAGCACGCTTTTCACTATGGCGAAGACTGACCCTCCTAAACTCTTGTGTCTAGATTCTCAAAAGTGCTCAGTACCCAGCAGCTGCCATTGTGATATCCAACATGCTGAGTTCATTTGAAAACCAGGCCACTAGAGAATACTGCTATCCACTAGCTTTGCTTACTCCCAGAGTAGAGGAGAGATGGGAACTCTGCCACCTCTGTGGGACTTAATATACTGCTATAATTCAGTGCATGGCACTCTGTAGTGATATTCTAGACAGAATGGAATCCCTGCTGAAGCTCTAGTAATCTAAAGCACGGGTAGCTACACCACAGAGCAGTACAATGCAAAGTACGATCTTGGTCGTTACAGCTGTAGTACTTGTGGAACAGATGGGCCTTCAGAATTTATTTTGAAGGAGAGGGGAGGGTCTCTTATGTATGCTGTTTGGGAAAGAATATTAACTAGCTGGAGGCATGGAAAAAGCAGTGTGGCTTCCACCCTTTCTCTTTGGAGACAATAATTCATTGGGTCCATGGAGTCTCTGATTCCCTCCCCATCTTCTGTGGCCAGTAATTTTTGTTTGGGGACATATTTCATCCAAGAGAGTCCTCTAGTGTGAAGGGGTGAGATGGGCTGGACTTTGGGGGTTGTCCTCACAAGGAAGAGCTGATCTCTCTGGACTTCCAACCAAGGAAAGAGCTCTGCAGAAATCCAGCTCACACATGGACGTCCTTGCACACTAGAGTTCTGACTAAAAGGAATATTTTTAATATTCTTGACCTTGAAGCAGGAATTATGGGTGAAGTTCATTGGGCCACGCTGGGAAAACGTCAAATTAGAGGATTATAATGGATCTTTCTGGCCTTAAAATCTATTTTTTTGAGTGATACTTATCAGCTGGTCTTTGATTTCTTGTTCTTATGCTGCACTGATGTGAGGTCTTTGTTGTTTTACAAACAGTAAGTTCCACAACATCTCTGAGGTAGGTATGGCTTTATACAGGTCTACTAGAAGGACCACCACACCTCTGGAATAGAAAATAGCCACTGTCCAGTAATGCACAGCACTACTGCATCATTCTTCAGGACAGGAAGTGCATAATATCTTATGTAGTGGATATCACAGGAGGCATTTAGGTCAGAGGTTCTCAACCAGACGTATACGTACCCTTGGGGTACGCAGAGGTCTTACAGGGGTTACACCAACTCATCTAGATATTTGCCTAGTTTTACAACAGGCTACATAAAAAGCACCAGCGAAGTCAATACAGACTAAAATTTCATCCAGACAATGACTTGTTTTTATGGCTCTATATACTATACACTGAAATGTAAATACAATATTCATATTCCAATTGATTTATTTTATAATTATATGGTAAAAAGGAGAAAGTCAGCAATTTTTCAGTAATAGTGTGCTGTGACACTTTTGTATTCTTATGTCTGATTTTGTAAGCAAGTAGTTTTTAAGTGAGGTGAAACTTGGGGGATGCAGGACAAATCAGACTCCTGAAAGGGGTACAGTAGTCTGGAAAGGTTGAGAGCCACTGATTTAGGTAATTAGAATGTAGATCGCTGAGTTGAAATCTTGCCAAGACACCAAGGTTAGCATCCCCTACATGTATGAAAATGTTGTGGAATTTTATTAGCACCTCATGTTTTCTCATCTGAAAGATGGCACCACTAGCACTGTACTTCCTTGCCGCCACATTAAGGCATTGGTTCCATGGAGCTCAGGAAAACCCGCCAGCTACTGAATCAACATTACTACTTCCTCTGCAACTTGAGTGGTCTTTGAATGTCTCCCGTGTAAACACTGAATGGGCTTGACCCTGCTTAGCTTGAGATCTGATCGGATCACAGCATGAGGTGCTATGGCTGCAGATATTAAAATCTCTCTTGACTTGGTCCTGAGGTCATGGCTCTTTACAAGGCCCTTATAACCGAGATAAAGTTAGAGGGATTATTTTTATATTTAGTAGTTTTTCAGGATAAATCCTGCTAAAAATACACCCAGAACTGACTTTTCAATTCTTTGGCAAAACTATTTTTTTCTCCCTTGCCCGAGCCTTCTTTTAGACTGAGACTGCATTTCTCCCCAGACATTTCCAGCCTTTTTTTCTTTATCCTCCTTCAGACCTCTCTTAAACAGTTAGAGAGATTCCAGCTTAATTTTCTGTGTCGATGGCTGGCTCAAGAGTAACTCCAATTTTAATGGATGCCCCCTTTTCCCTGCTTAAGCCTTCTGTCCTTGGTGGGTGGTAGAGAAATAGAGTGAGAGCTGTAGAAGAGGGTGAGTAATCATAATCATAGGTGAATTTTCTGAGTTCAATAAATAACAAGTCACTGTCCAAACTTGTTTAAGGGCTTGCATGTTGTTGAAATGCAGCTGGAGTCTGTGGCCCTCGGCCATAACACTTCCAAGTTGATTAGTAGCATAAGGGCACTGAAATTAGTTATCTCTTCCCAGCACAATAGGCCAGGACTGCTCATGCCAAAACCTCACTTGAGAGAGAGGCTCACCACATTTGGAAGATGCTAATCAGTTCCTCATGCTGAGTCCATTTCCCAAGAGAGGAAGCAGCTCCAAGAACGGTATTAGGTATCTGAAATCTGTGCAGTCATGTCATGGAAATTTTCAGGCCATTTCTGATCCCATTAGAAACTCACTCAATCACCTCCATTCCACATCCGCAACAGAGGGGAGTTCTTCCTGCTCTTGCTCACTATTGTGTTGTTCATCTTATGAAATCAATCCAGGAGGTCTGAGGGATTAGAATCTGCTAGGGATAACACTCCCCACTAAGGTTTCTTGGGTGCATGGGGGGAGCAGACATTTCCCTTGGTCTTCTTTTCCTCAGAAATGTAATCTCAGAAATGTCTGATGCCCTAAATTGCACAAAACGCTGGAAAATAAAATACTAGGAGCATTCTTGTACTGGTAGTCAGACTAAGTTATAATGATGTTTCTAATTTCACACAATTTCAAAGCACGCTACAAATACTAGCTAAGCCTTGCATAGCCTCGGTGAGGTAGATAAGTCCTATCCCATTTTTCAGATGGAAAGCTAAAAGGCCTGATCCCAAAATATACTAAGCACCTTGATCTCTCATTGACTTCACTGGGAATAGGAGGTGCTCTGTACGTCTCAGGGGTGAAGCCCTAAATGACTTTCCTCAGGTCCCAGAGAGAGTCAATGGAAGAGATAGGGAATAGGACCCAGAGGTTCTTTATCAGTTCTCTACAAATAGAAAAGGCCTATCTCAGTGCCGTGAAATCGAGCTAGAAAGGCAGACAACTTCTTTCACAAACACCTTCCTTTTTTATTCCTAATGAGGTACCGTGGTGTCATAGCTGGGGAGAGGGCTGATAGCTCCGCGTGCGAGGCAATCGGACTCCAATCAGGATGCTCCTCAATGAATAACCCTAATTCTTAAATAAGTTGCTAAATACAACATGGAGCTTGTGACCCCTGTTGGATTAAACTGATTACAAGCTAAGAACTTTGACTTGTCTTCTGTTGACCTTTCTTCTGTGTCTTTGCTTACAGATGAATATGAGCTCAATGCTAATGAATACTGGAATGATTTCTATAAAATCCATGAAAATGGCTTCTTCAAGGACAGACACTGGCTGTTCACTGAATTTCCTGAACTGGCACCAAACCAGAACCTAAGTCAACCTGAGGCTTCTGCATACAAAGATGGTAGCACTAGAAAACCCATAAACACCGGCCTGGGGAGCTGTGAAAATGGTCTTTGTTCATTGGAAACCAGAACACAAGAGCATCATCAATTGGACTTGATGAAAGATCGTAATAATATTATCAACAGACGCGACGCAGATGGAGAAGCAATACTGAAGTTGGGTGACCTGAAACTAAGTGATGGTGACTTCCCAGGATCCTCTGCCACCTACCGTATACTAGAGGTAACTTCAGTGAATGAGAGAAACAGCATCTTTCCCAAGTGAATCAAGCTTGCCATCAGAATCTTTGTTCATGAAGGTGACAGGCTTCAAACTAACAGGTCGTCATGTACAACCTCACCAAGTCCTACAGTGCAACGCAACTTTATATACAGAACGAACCGTCTTACAAATCTATCCCAAAGCTCTTTACAGAAATAAATAATAGGAGGGAAGCGGTAATATAGGCAAGGAGAGAGCTTCATTTTCAGCTGAAATTTGATATGAGGGAAAGATTCAGGAAGGTTGCTACAGAGGAGAAGGCCCTTGTACCAGCAGTAATGAGACTGAGCAAAGACAGAATAGATATATTGACAGAATTTGAGGCCAGAAGGGACCACTAGATCATCTCATTTGACAACCCACCCCCCCAATATTTCACAGGCCACTAGCATTACCCAATACCTTTACAATAAACCCAACAACCAAAATTAGACCAAAGTATTACAGCCCACGGGAGACTAAACTATTATGTGCCACAGGCAGAGAATAGGCTTGCCCAAGACCTCTGCGATGGCAGAGAAGTGATTAAGTGAGATATGCCCAGATAATCCTGACAAATGACTTGTACGCACATGCTGCAGAGGAAAGCGAAACCCTCCCCCCCACAGCAAGCGGGGTGTTGGGGGGATAGAGAGAGGACCATAGCTGTGAGATGGACTGGAGCAGCTCAGTAGAGGGTGTTAAAAACATAGAGGAAAACTTTGAACTGAATTAAGCCTGTTGGGTTTTGGTTCAGATTGGTCTTTGTGACCAACTAGTTCCCAAAGGGATCAGTATCTGACTGTGTCCTGCACTGAGGCCTTCTGAGATTCAAAAGGCAAGTTATTACTATCTGATGTTAAAGTAACAGCTGAGGTCTCAACATGCATTCTCGTTGTGTAAAGAGCTGGTTTGTTAACCGTGTTCTGGAAGCTTCCCTCTGTCCCTGGGTTCTGCTCCTGAGTCTGTCTGACTTGAGTGACACAAAACTCTGAAAACTGTATTGCAGACCAAAAAAACCCTACGCAGTACAGCTAAGGAATTCTCAGATAGTTGTGAGGTCTCAAAATGGTGATGCGTAAGGGGTATCAATAGCATTCCTAGAACAGATTATAGAACTCATCGGCTAATAAACTATTAAAGCTGAAATATTTGTGCCAAGTTTGCCCCCACAAAATGTCACTGTGGATGATCAATCATCATATATCTGTGGCTGGTTCCATTGAAGAGTTGCGTTAATAGCAGCGGCCGGCCACCTGTTCTGTTGGAGCCCTGTTCTCCCAGAGGTGAGTCAGCATAAACAACTTTGCAGCTCTCTGCAGGATCCTAGCACCTAAAACCCCGTTAGAGGTAACTTTCCGTACTATTAAACCATCTCTGCTTTCATACCCCACCCGTATGCTTTCTGCACCCGCCGGCATTTCAAACAGCCAATAGTACATTCCATTCTGCTTACTTCAGTCCTTCCACAGAAGTCCCTAAACATTCAGGAACAAAAGCCGCGGAACTAAATTGTATGGCTTCTCTTCTCTTCAAATGAAGGTGAGGGGTAAGGGGCAGTAGCACTGCAGGCCCAGTTATAACTAGGGATGGTAGGAGAGCCATCTAGAAAGGGAGACTGAAATAATAGGGTGCAGCTAGAACAGAAAGAAAAAGAGAGCAAAGCAAATCTCCCCTCCTCCCCCACCCTTCCTCATTGTCTCTGTATGGAAATGAAACTGACTAACCCCTGGCCTTTGAGGCTGCCTGGGTGACTCATACTGGTTGTTATGCTTGCAATTCCAGCAATAATAACTTTCAAGAATATCCGTGATCCACACAATCTGCCAGTCTGTTGGTAGAATTAGGTAGCTAGTTTGGTGGTTTCCTGTGGATGCTCGGCTGCAGGGCCTGATCCTGAAAGGTGCTGAGCATCTTCATCTCTTATTAATGGGCATTGCAGGTGTTTGCTGTTTGGGATTGGTCCCCCGTAGGTTGCTGGAAGATCATTTTGTGGCTGGAGGGTGAGGCTTTGTAACAGCTGCTAAGTGCAGACTAGAAAGCAGGACAGGTGTGTAACTGGCTGCTCTGTTTCTGCAGGTTGGCTGTGGTGCTGGAAATACGGTCTTCCCAATCTTGCAAACCAACAAGTAAGCAGCTCTGATTATTGACTACTTGTAGAGGACAAAATTAAGCACTGGAAAGATGTTGTGCTCCGCTCTTTTTTTTTTTTTTTAACTGCATAGACCCATTGCATAGAAAAGAGGCTAAACACAAACACACCCACTTGTCAGTTCTGTCCACACACCTTTGAATGATTGAATTGTGGTTAAAAGGTTGCTGAGAGTCCACAGGATGCATTTGGTGGTCATGAAATTCTGCACATCCACTCATCTGTGGCTTTCAAAGTACTCTACAGACAAGCTTCTCAATCTCTGTTTTCCCTCCTTTCCCCCAGCATTGTAAGCATCATTGTACAGATGGGGATGACGGAAGCACAGAGGCGCTAAGTAACTCATCCAAGACCACACAGCAAGTCATTGGTAGAAATGTGGATGAAGCCCAGTGCTCCTAATTCCCAGCTGCGTGCTCTCTCCATTAGACCCACTTCTTCCCTAAAATTTACTTTGCAAGTTGAATTGATTTTAAATCAACAATTTTAATCCTGATTTAAATCAGCAAGCACCTTGATTTAAGTCAACGATTTTGATCTTGTTTTGCATTTGTATCTTAGTTCTTTTCCTAATGAAAGGTTGCTTCTGATTGGCTGGTAACCATTAAAACGTTGATTTGCTAAACTAAATATAGCCTTTACGCTAAATTTGGTACTGCTTGTTGCTAACCAGGAGGATACACTATCTCAATACACATTTATTTAAGTAATTATATAGCTTAATTTACATTATTCAGATTCTTAATTTTTAACTTTTTTTATTATGTTAAAAAAATTGTGAATGATGCATTTCTTTTTTACTAGATGAAGATTAATTTAGATGGAAATTGGAATTCAATTAAAATGCACAAAACCAGCATTTTAAAATGTGCGTTTATTGCTTAAATACAACTACCGTAAATGTGGTGGATTCATAAGAAAAAAGATTAACAACACATGTTTAGTATTTAAAACTAACTGATTTATTAAACAAATGAAGTATTGTGTGTAGTTAGTGAATTGAACTGATTGTTTCTGGTCACCATTTCTTTCAAGATTTTAGTACTGGTAGTTTTCATCCTCCCACGCCTCGTTTTTATTCATAGAGCGAGAGTTGAAAAAGCAGGAAAATTTTGTTTTATTTTTCCAATCAGTTTCTCAACTTTGAATGAACTCGTCATTGAACTGAAATAGTTGAATAAATTGAAATGAAGAAAATAATGGCTCTGCTCCTGCCATGCGGGCAGGGGACTCGACTCGATGACCTCTCGAGGTCCCTTCCAGTCCTAGAATCTATGAATCTATAAGAAACTGCTGTTGTCAAAAGATAGTTTGGCACTTCGACAAAATCTGTTATAGGTGCTTAGCCAGTGACTGCTACCAGTTCAGTGCTTTGATTTTCTTTAAAACTTTGGCAGCAAACATGTAGTGCCTGAATATTTTTGACTTAAATTATTTTAATAGATTATAGTAAGTGTAGGTATTAATGTAGGTTGTCATAATTTCAAATTTAATTTTAAATAGGCTTATTTTTAAAAAGAAAAATATATTTAGATTAAAAATCCAGGTTTTTTTATGTTTAATTTGTATCCACCCTGAGGACCAATTGGGGCACGTGACTGTTTCCTGTTTCTTTTGCATTTATTTCAGTGATCCGGGACTCTTCGTTTATTGCTGTGATTTTTCCAGCACAGCTGTAGATCTTGTCCAGGTAAACTAAATATTGTGTAAGTTCTAGATGAAGTCACAGCTAGGTGGAGGCAGCTGAACCTGTGCGGCATTGGCAAAGATCTACAATTAGCACTGCCTTCGTTAGTGCAGTTCTGCTGGCAGCTTGATCTTTAGCTAGAACTGGATACGGCCGCTCAGTGTAAGTAGATTGGGGGATCTGGCCATGGGAGGCTGCAAGAAGGAAGGGAACAGGATTAAATTTTTTTTAAATAAAAAGGCAGTTTGACAATGGTTCTGGAGAAGTAAGTCTGCTTTCCCGTCTCCTGTTATCAGCCTCATTTTTTTCCAGACCAGATGCTGTTTAATTGGGCAACTGCTGAAGTTTTGAAATCTTTAAAACTCTTTCTTACAGCCTCAGTCAATTAATATTATTCTTGAGTCACTTGCATCATGGATGTAACCACAGGTCTGGAAGTAGCATTTAATTACTGCTGCCCAGGCAGCTGGTGCGATGTCACTGTGGATGCTGACTTTGTTGTTTGGGGCAAGGGTTGACTTTGGCTATGGAATAGCAGGTATAAACGAACAAATCTGTTTAGAATGGAGTTTGGAAAACTTAGCTAGAGTGTTAAATTTACCAAGCCGTTTGACATGAGAGATCGTGAGGGGGGAGAAGGATAGCAGCAAGGGGCAGCCGCTCCAGTATGACTATTGGTGCTCCCCACCTTCCCAAGCAGCCACCGAGTGAAACTGACCAGAGTCTGCATGTCATTGGGAGCTGGGGTTGTTCCACATCTCTGTAAAACAGTCCCCTTCTGTTTAGGAATCTAAATATGGTTTTAAGAGCCTGGCATTAGATACCCTGGTTTGAAATGTTTAACCTAAGGGCCCAGTGCTACCCTACTGAAATCAGTAGGAGTTTTACCATTGATTTCAGAGGATCAGGTTTAGGCCTTGACTCTCTGTGCTGCTATAAAGGGGAGAATTCCAGCTTCATGGTATAAATCACCCATTTCTAGCCTTGATCGTTTGTGAGAGGTTTGACCTTAAAGCTGTCGCTGATCCCACAGTCTGGCACTGCTTTTTTTGGCAGTAGTGAAGGACTGAATAGAATGAGTCCAGAACTCTCTTATAACTCTGCCGTATCGACTTAATAATTTTCCATAGTTCCCCTCCACTTCCCTTTCTCGAATATTCTAATGATAATAGCTGTACACACAGGGGTTATTCTGAGGTGGACCCAAGGCCTCTGGGGGTATGTCTACGCTGCAGCAAAGGGCACGTCTCCCAGCCCGGATATACAGACTCACGCTAACTCCGCTCGAACTAGTGCGCTTACAAATAACATGTGGCCATTGCGGTGTGGGCGGTGGTTCAGGCTGGCTGGTCAGGCAGGCTTGGACTTGGATGGCTACCCCGAGCCATCGCCCATGCCACAGTGTCCACACTGCTATTTTTAGCACACTAGCTTGAGTGGAGCTAGTGCGAGTCTCTCCTGGGCTAGGAGGCACTAACCCAACCGCAGTGTGGACATACCCTGGCTCTTCCAGCTTTTCCACGTGAAAGTGAAATGGAGACCGTGCAGCCAGGTAGTGTGGGTATTTGTGTCTGACAGAGTCTGTATCCTCTTTTCATTGCAGACCAATGCAGAGTATGACTCTTCTCGCTGTTTTGCCTTCGTTCATGACCTGTGCAAGGACCAAAGCCCATACCCAATGCCAGAGGAGAGTCTTGACATCGTTATTCTCATCTTTGTCCTATCAGCTCTTCTCCCAGAAAAGTAAGTCGGCCTCCACTAGAGCACCAGCAATTCACTGTAATGAAAGGAGAAAAGGCTGCACATGACTATCGCAGTCAAAGCCCCTTCATGGGGGATATTAAAGTGATATTGTCAGGTTAAAAATTCTATAGTGAAATAATCCTTACCTGGGTTACTGAACTCTAAATTGAACCTAGTGTACTCCTCACCCTGTGCTCTTTGTATACTTTGTGCATTTCATTCCACTTGGACAGTGAACAAGCAGTAGGGTCAATTTCACTTTTTGGATTTGCCCCCTTAGAGCAGCGCTCTAAAGTCTGGGCTGCAATTGCTACCAGGGAACGTCTGAATCCAAGTAAACTATTCCCATGGACTTTTTTTGCTCCTGAAATGGCTTCTATTAATATTAAGCTATATAAAACTTCATTTTATTTACATGCCTAGATTTTGGTCCAAAATTCACCAGGCAGTGTCATTTCTACAGATGAGCACAGAGCTCCCGGGCAGTGTCCCCATTAACACTGTGCTCACTTTGCTCATCTGTAAAAATGGGCGCAGCATAATATTTTACCTATCTCACAGGAGTGTTGAGGTGGAGAGCAAGATATCTTACCTGTGTTCAAAATACATCAGTTGTATGTAGTGCATCTCATGGCAGGACAGAGAGACACTTGGTGATAGTAGGAGTGTCAGATAGCAACATGGTGTGAAGGTAAATGCAGTTTACAAACCAGTATGTACTTAAATAATTACCCACTGTCCATTGTGTGGCTAGCGTTCAAGAACCTTTTCTGAGGTGACTAATCAGGAAGCCCGAGTAGCCAGCGCGATGTCATCCGCATACGCTAGAAAACTTATTTCAAGGCACAGCAGTTAAAGCCAAATGCCTAGAAAACAATGGCCTTATCTTCCCATCTGAACTATATCCAGGCCAAGAAGACATTAAACATCAATTTCTGTGGGTTACCATTGATGCACAGTCATCATCCATGGTACCTGGGGATAACCCTGGACTGTGCGTTCAGCTTCCGTCGCCACCTTGAACAAACCAAAAGGAAAACAAAGGCCAGGGTCAACATCATACAGAAGCTTGCAGGACCATCTGGGGGAAGCGATGCCCGCATGCTCCAAATATCGCCATTAGCTCTGGTCAATTCTGCAGTGGAATACTGTGCCGCGGTTTGGAGCGGAATCCCCCACACCATTTTAGTGGACACGGAAATTAATGCCGCTCTTCGCGTAATTAGTGGCACCCTCACATCAACACCACATCCATGGCTATCAGGACTGGCTAACACATTGAGCCAGCAAATATCCAACGAGATGCTGCCACAGTTATGGAGTACATAAAGATCATGGCAAATACCCCCCTACCACTCCACCCTGACCTAGAACAGCCACCTCGCCACCAACTAAAATCAAGAATATCCTTTTGGTCTCGTGCCTCGGCCTTCTTGCAGACGACGGTCTGAAGCCTGGGCGGCTGCAGATGTACCAAACAAAAATCTAATCGACAAACCAGCTGTGCAAGTGCTGAGCTTCTCCCCACGGTGCATATGGACAGCTCTAAACCATATCCACACCCGACGTGGAAGATGTGCATAATTACTCCGTAGGTGGAAAGCGAGGGAATTGCTGAAATGTGACTGGCATGGTGCAAACTGTCGGCCACATCCTGGACGATTGCTCAATCCAAGCTTATCCTGGAGGTGTTGCAGCCATGCCCATGGCCGCCACCCCCTCTGCTCTGGGCTGAATAAGAGACCCGAAGAGCCAACTGTAGTCATGCCTTTGCTTTCACTGTTCCACTATCGCCATACGGAAGAAGACGAGGCTGACTGTGTAGCTACGTTGTCTGTATGTAACAGAGAAGCTGCTTGTGGTTAATAAACCCATTCTGATTGGTGGGCACTGCTCAGTGGCACTCATGGACTGTCTTTGAGTTCTGTGTTTCTACAACAGAGTCCTGGTCTGTGACTGGGGCTCCGAGACGCCATGATAGTACAACAAACAAACAATGAGTGGGTCTGTAATTGTGCACCCATGGGATAACCTTCTCCGCTGGTGGCTGACCCCTAGCATGGCACCTCTTTGAATGGTTCAGGCTCTCTTGGCGAGGTCTCATCGAGCCAGAGCATATGGAGACATGACTAGCCAAGCCTGGGGATGGCTGAATACACTGAGATGGGTTGGCCTCTCATGGCATCTGGCAGTTTCAGTGGGGGTGTGATTCACTCTTCCGAAGTGGGAGGGCTCTGCTCCCAAAAGACTGGGAAATCCTGCCTTGCGCTGTAAGTATCCATGCCAACCTGTGTTTTCTGAACTAGCTAGAAACCCCTGAGAGCAGGGTTATAACAAAGATGCTGTACACATGGGTGCCTTACAGCTTAGGCTCGCGTTTCAGAGCTGCTAAGCACCAACAGCGTCCGCTGAAGTCCATGGTGGCCGCAGGCGCTCAGCACGTCTGAAAATCAGGCCCAAGGTGCTGCAGGTTAGGCAGTCACGGAAATTTCATGGATACATTTATAGATTCTAAGGCCAGAAGGGGCCGTTATTATCACCTGGTCTGACTTCCTATAAAACACAGGCCAGAGTGCCTCGCCCAGTAATTGCTGTATCAAGCCCATGACATGTGGTTGAGCTGTATAGCATATCCTTCAGAAAGACCTCCAGCCTTGACCTTTAAGACGTCAAGTGATGGAGGATCCACCACGTCTGGATGTCCATTGTTCCAGTGGTTAACTGCCGTCACTGTTAGAAATGTTTGCCTTATTTCTAGTCTGATTTTTGTCTAGCATCTAGGATTCCTGCCCAAACGTTCACAGGAAATCTATGCAGAACCATGGATAGCACTTGAAGATCCTGTGTTAAAATCACGTGACCACTTCCTCTCATGTGATGCCATCTTACAAAGACTGTCAGATAAACAAAATTATAGCCTACAAGTCCGCGTGTATAGATGCAATCCAGTTTATTGGGACAGCTGCTGACAAATCCACAGCAATCTTCATATTCTCCACTATAAACCCGCCCTTTTAAGAACCTTAAATCAACTGAGCTGTTTAAAATGAGAATTTTTCACTCGAGTCATAAGTTGTAAATAAAAGTCTAAACATAAAGGAACGCTGTCTCTTTGGTAAGCTCAACTCATTCTAATGATCTGAGGGATGAAGGAAGCAAGTGTAACTTTGAAGGCTGTTGAATTTTCCTAATTTGCTCCTTTCCCAGGATGCAGCGCGTCATGAACAGACTGAGCCGGCTTCTGAAACCAGGAGGAATGATTCTGTTACGAGATTATGGTCGTTATGATCTGGCGCAGCTTCGGTTTAAGAAAGGTATTTCCTCCTTCCGCACTGGAACCCTTGCCACATCAGGGATGGGTGATGTGAGCGTGTCTGCAGGGGAGGCTGCCGTGTCTAGGAGACAGGCTGATAACTTCCCCTTCAGCACAGAGTGCAGTAGGGGGCGGAGATTGCCATTTGGCTTCTTGTGCAGCTGATTGGCTGATTTAAAATAAGTTAGGCGGGTAATACTGTCTGAACAACTCTTGCCCCCAGGTCGGTGTCTGTCCGATAACTTCTACGTGAGAGGCGATGGGACCAGAGTTTACTTCTTTACACAAGGTAGGAGATTAGATCTTGTATTCCCGACCTTCTCACCTTCCTCATTCCTATGTGTGGGGAAATTCTGCAAATCCCCCAGAGGCGAGCAGCGGACTCAGACATACCTTCGTGTAGCGGAGAATTTTCCCCCATCTGCCTCACGTGCAGAGGGCCCTCTCGCAATGGAACTAGTGTGCTTGCTGCACTGAGGGTGGGAGGGAAAGAGGGGAGGGGAGCAGAATCTGAGGAGGTGTGGGGAGGGGCATTCCCTGGATGCTGTTGCGTGAGGATGGAGCCAGAGGGGCCAGCACTCTGAGGATCGTGTCTTCTGTCTCCCCCAATGTGGGGGCACTAAAGACTATTCTGGTTACTGGGCTGGGGTAGCCTCAGCAGAACAACTGTGCTACTGCAACCTGGGGCTTGTTCTCTTCTCCATCTGTCACCCCCTGCCCTCCAAACCCCCAGCCAAGTTAGTGATATCAGGCACCTCTATCCTACTGCTGGTAATCATTAGTCAGGTCTCAAATGATCAGTGTATGTAGGGCAGTGGTACAACTGCAATGAGCTGATCGGGTCACCGCACGGGCGTATAGGTTACAGCTCAATCATTCTAAAATGGGTGTCTGGAAAGGAAGAAAATGGCTGTCTGGCAAAGGTTTCAGCATGGCAGGTATGGGATAAAAGAGCACAAGCTGGGACTTGTTAGCCCTTTGCTACAGAAACACTGTAAAATCACATGCTCCCAGAGCTGCAGTTACGCTGGGTCTCTCCCCGGCACTACTAGGTCTCTGGCTTTACGTGCACCATGCCGCCTATCGCTTGTGTTTGGACTACTTGGCTATAGCATTGTTCAGGCTTGGAGGGCACTCGGTGTCTTGATCAGCCCTACCTTGATGTGGCTTTTCTGGGATGTTTTTGGATTAATGACCACAATCCATATCAGTAGAGCCCTACCAAATTCACGGCCATGAAATACGCTTCACGGACCATGAAATCTGGCCTCCCCCCGTGAAGTCTGGTCTTTTGGGAGCTTTTACCCTATACTGTGCTGATTTCACAGGGCAGACCAGATTTCACAGGGCAGAAAGGGGTCCTGACCCAAAAGGGAGTTACAGGGTGGGTCACAAGGTTATTTTAGGGGGCGTCGTGGTATTACCACCCTTACTTCGGCACTGTCTTTAGAACTGGGTGGCTGGAGAGCGGTGGCTATTGGCCAGGTGCCCAGCTCTGAAGGCGGTGCCCCGCCTGCAGCAGCATAGAAGAATGGGTGGCAATACCATCCCATGCCAACCTTATTTCTGTGCTGCTGCCTTCAGAGCGGGGCGGCCGGAGAGTGGCGGCTGCTGACTGAGGGCCCAGCCCTGCAGGCAGCAGCGCAGAAGTAAAGGTGGCAATACCATACCAGGCCATCCTTACTTGTCGCTGCTGCTGGCGGCAGCTCTGCCTTCAGAGCTGGGCTCCCGGCCAGCAGCTGCCGCTCTCCAGCTGCCCAGCTCTGAGGGCAGCTGCAGCCAGCATTAGCACAGAGTAAGAGTAGAAGTACCAACCCCCCTCCCCCCACAATAACCTGGTGATCCTCCCACAACTCCTTTTTGGGTCAGGACCCCTACAATTACAACACCGTGAAATTTCAGATTTAAATAGCCGAAATCATGACATGTACTATTTTAAAAATCCTATGACCATGAAATTGATCAAAATGGACTGTGAATTTGGAAGGGCCCTATATATCAGACATACAGGACTGTAAGCTTAACCCTAGAGCATTACAGCATGGGCATGATCCTGTAGGGTGCTGTGTGACCTCCACTCCCAGGGAGTTTGGGATTTGAGGGTACTTAGCATCTTTATCAAGCCCCTTGAAAAACACATTCCCGTCTCAACTATCCCTAATCTTGGAAATTCCGTCCCCTCAGGCATTCGTGGCTGGACAATGCCCACCCCTTCATTCTAGGGTTGCTGCTGTCTTCCCTTCCTCCTCCCCCTTGCTCTCTATGATGCCGATCGTCCAAGCACTTCTCTTCCCCCTCAGTAGAGCAGAGCAGAACATGTACCCCAAGGTCGGTGTTAACTCTTGCCACGAGATGATCACAAGGGTTGGCAGACTATAGAGAGCTTGACACATCCAAAGCTAGGTATCATGTGGTCCTTTCATTTGACTGTGGAATCAAAAGCACTTCCTTGAACCTTCACAGGAATCTTTTGGCCCCCACTTAGAGCAGTTTAGCTTACAACAAGCAAGCATTGATCAAATTAATGCTTCTGCTATCTTAACCGCCTCTTCCCCACTCCTCCTAGATGAATTGGATGCTCTTTTCACCACGGCCGGGTTGGAAAAAGTCCAGAATCTGGTCGATCGGCGCCTGCAGGTGAACCGAGGGAAACAAGTGACGATGCATCGAGTGTGGATCCAGTGTAAATACCGCAAGCCCTTCCCTGCAGGACATAAGGAGAATGGGCACATTCATTAGCAAGGCGTGTCTATCACATGTGCTGTATTCGGACTTGCTGGGACTCTCCTGTGCAGCGTGTGGCACTGAGCAGACTTGTCATACCATGCTGAATTCTGACGCCTCCTGCAATGACCGGACTAGTCGTCAGTTCACCTGCTTTGTGTGCAAGCTGGAGCTATGCTGAGGACAACTCCACGACAATACCTAGTTACTAGTCTTTGTTTTTAAAATTAAGGGTGACTAACAATTTAGCTAAGAAACGGGCACTCACTGTCTCTTGTTGAGCCTGAGCAAAATGAGTAACGAGTCCTCTGTCTTCCGAGTGTCTGCAGGAAAAGGAACAGGAGTTTGGATCTTATCTTCAGGTTTTGCAGTTTGCAGGACAGTGGGGTTCATTGCAGCCATCCACTCCACCCACACCAGCTCCTCCTGCCCCATCACCTTTTTGTCACTCGCTGCTCCGGGTATTGAAAACCAAAGTCACATGACTTGCAAATCAGCTACAGCGAGGGGTGGGTTGCCCTAACAGGTTTTAAAAGTCAGGCTGGCTAGTGAGTGCAGATTCATTCCAGGCCTGTGCAAGCTCACAGAGAGAGAATCACCTTCCATCCTCCGTAAGGTAATCAACTGACTCAGTGTGGTGGACGGTGTCTAGTAGTTATCTTACTAGAAGCCTACCACAAGGTTCAAAAGCTATCCTTGTGTTCCACACCTTTGGGAGCCAGGTTTTTTTTTACTCTGGGGAATCTGTTTTAAATAGAGTGCGAGGATGCAGAACTGATTTGCGATCAACTTTGCCAGCCATGGTTTACACCACTACTTACGTCTTTCCAAGCAAGCTAGTGTGCTGTACTGCATCTGCGCTGAGGAGATCCAGGTTCGAGTCAGTCAAGCACGGAGCAAAAAGCATGTTGTGATTGGTGTCAAAGTACAGACCAGAATAGACAATCATTTCTGATTGTGGATTTTCACATGTATAGAGTGGAGAAGGTGGGGGAAATTTCATCAAGCCTATGTTTAATTATCAGGATAGGAAGAAAATGACCAGGTTTGTGGGGGGAAATGGGATTGGCTAGGTGTGGGAGGGGAGAGACTGGAGGGGATTTGGGATGCTTCCGAGTAGCTGCTGACTTGTGACTCTCCTTCTCTCCATCTACCTTCCACCACAACCTTCTTTTCCCCTAGTGCCTACCCCTCTCAGGATCTCTATGTTGGAGAGAACCCAGCCTGACACCTTCCTAATGACTTGTTTTGGCTGACATTGCTGGGGGGAGAGGGGCCAGGGCTGTGCCTATGCAATCTAGTGCACCTAACATGCCATTCCATTCACAGCACATATATTTTGATGGTGAGATGATCATGGGCTAAGAGTACCTACACAGGAAGGAGATGTCAGCTCCTAAGGGGCTGTTTCATCTCGCTGACAAAGACATAACAAGAACCTATGCCTGGAAGGGTGAAAGGGGAAGTAAAGAGAGAAGAATTTGCTCCTGTCCCTTAGAAATCAATGGGAGCTTTGTCATTGAGAGTAGAAGTCAATAGGAGCTTTGTCATTGAGACAGGACTGGGCCCATTGGCTTGACTGGTGCTGGGAGAGCCCTCAGGCATTGTGGTGACATCTCCTGTCACCGTTGTCATGTTTAGGAGCCGGCCCTGTTGATTCGTGACGCTGCCACCACACAGCCAGCCTGTCCCTCTGCAATTGTCATTCCTAACTCCGTAGGGTGATGCGTTCCAAGGCTGTGTACAGGTGCAAAGGTGACCCAGCAAGTCCCTTGGAGCCTCCCTTTGAGTGCCGTGCATGCTGATGCTATTTTCATGTTTAAAGTCAGACTCCAAAACAGTTCTTTGCGAATACCTGATTAATGCTTGAGAGAACAGCTGGAAGAAAAGTTCTTGTTAAAGGTGCTACAATCCTGCTCCTTCAGTTCAGGGTTGAGAGAACTTTCAAACCACATGGATGGAGGAGGAAAAGACCAGACTCAAAATGCCTACTATTTCTAAGGCAAAAAACATCTGGAGAAGGCATCTTTTCTTCACAGATATTTAGGCTTGGCAGGATTCAATTTTTATTTTTTATGATTTAGGTGGATATTGATATTGAATTTTATGCATTTTTATCAATTTTCACAGTTCTGGGAAACTATGGGGGGGAAGACCATAGCAATTTAATGACCATAGGTGTTGAGATTCAAAAAATTAAAGCTTTATAACTGTTCAAACACAAATTATCAACCTCGCATATCAAAATATACCAAATAAACACCCTTAAGTCAAAAACCCTAAGTTCTCACGCAGCATTTTTCTTACTTTGTCTACCTGTAAATTTCAGTTATTATTGATGGAAGTATTTGTGTGTGTGTGTGTGTGTGTGTGCGCGCGCGCAGTGAAATCATTTGCCAACGTTTATTGATAAAAATCTGAGAACCCTGAGAAAACGCCTCAGTATTTCAGTTAGAGGTTAAAAAAATTAGATACTGGGTTTGGAAGAGGTTTTAATATTCATAGAGAGTTAGTGCTTTACAGCCATTGAATAAGACAGGTCTCTGCCCTGAGGAGCTTACAGGGGAATGGACACTACCTAGACAAAAGTGTTTGCGTGAAACTGAGACTGGAAGAATAAATGTCTGCTTTTAAGGTAATGATTGCATCATTGCTCACAGGAACTCCTTTTCTCTGAGTCCTGGTGATGCTTGTCTCTTCCCCTCATCCCGCCCAGGAGATCAAATCAGGTTTAGGAAAGAATAATCCTGTAATTCTCCAGCATGACATCCCTCTGCCTCTCATCTAACCAACCCTGCCTTTGCTTAAATGTCACCTTTCCAGAGACTGCTGGCACCTGAGAGTTTCCTGCAGTCCCTTCCCCCCCCCAATCCCCAGAAGGAGCTGTCCCTTTTGGGGATAGTTTTATCTCCCTTGAAGGAGAGTTATTTACTGAAGTAAACAAGCAGTATAATTGGGGGGAATTAAAGTAATTAGAAAAATTCCTTATTAATCACCCAAGGGTTTGTTGTAACACAAGGAAGGCTATTTCTTTCATTATAAATTATTCATTTAAAGCTGATGGATCCCGTAAAAGCAGTTCACACGCTTTTAAAAGAGTTAAAATGAAGTTTCTTATGATTGTTCTACTAGCTAAAAGGCTCTCATCACATCTGTCTGGTTTTAACTTAAGCTTCATGCAAAAACTGCAACCATTTAGGCATGCAGCCATGAATATTTTTTTTAACCTAGTTTGTTCTGATTTAGCATTTAAACAGGCACTTGGAATAAACAAAGTACTGGTTAAACATGATTTTGTTTGAGATGTTACTGGTCCATCAATGGCTATTAACCAGGATGGACAGGGATGGTGTCCCTAGCCTCTGTTTGCCAGAAGCTGGGAATGAGCGACAGGATGGATCACTTGATGATGACCTGTTCTGTTCATTCCCTCTGGAGCACTTGGCAATTGGCCACTGTCGGAAGACCAGATATTGGGCTAGATGGATGTTTGGTCTGACCCAGTCTGGCCGTTCTTATGTTCTTGAAAGCAACAGGCTTAGTGGCCTTTATTTGAACCAGATCTACTACAGACCAATGGATAGGGCCCTACCAAATTCACAGTCCATTTTGGTCAATTTCATGGTCATAGGATTTTTAAAGTGGTAAATTTCATGATTTTGGCTATTTAAATTTGAAATTTCACAGTGATGTAATTGTAGGGGTCCTGACCCAAAAAGGAGTTGTGGGAGGGTCACCAGGTTATTGTGTGTAGTTCTTGGGCTATTCCAGTCTTGGCCCTACTGGAGCAGACAACGCTGCGTAGACTGAATTACATGATGGTTTTATGATGTATAGAAATAAGATCATTAAACTTATTGTCACTAATGTCTTAGAGCAGAGGGCTCTCGACCTTTTTCTTTCTGAGGCCCCCCCCAAGACGCTATAAAAACTCCATGGCCCACCTGTGCCACAACAACTGGTTTTCTGCATATAAAAGCCAGGGCTGGTGTTAAGGGGTAGCAAACAGGACAATTGCCTGGGGCCCCATGCCGCAGGGGCCCCCGTGCAGCTAAGTTGCTCAGGCTTCGGCTTCAGCCCCGGGTGGCAGGGCTCGGGGACCATGTGGTGGGGCTTCAGCTCTCTGCCCTGAGCCCCAGCGAGTCTAACGCTGGCCCTGCTTGGCGGACCACCTGAAACCTGCTCACGCCCCCTGGAACAGGAACAGCCCTGCAATCCACAGAGCCTGAGTCAGCCGCCCAGACTCCTATACAGTGACAGGGGAGAGAGCGACACCTTAGACTGTGAGCCACAAGCCAGCATGTTATACAGGGAGCTTGCCTAAGCTAGCCAACAGGAGATGCTGACCAGGAGGGGATGTGCTAAGCCATGCCACCTCTCAGAGATAGGTACGAAGCTAGAAGGCAGTCCTTAGCCTATGACTAGGGTATTCATCCAGGGTGTGGGAAACCCCTTCCTTCTGAGGGGGAGAAGGAATTCGAACAGGGCTTTTCCACCGCTCAGGTGAGCGTCCTAGCTGCCAGGCAATGGGATATTCTGACGTGAGGCTTCCTCAATCCCTTCTATGGAAATTGTTCCCCTTTAATGAAAATTTGAATAATTAAATATTAATTGGGGCTGAGAAAGAGTTCGAATGACTCTATGGTCTAGCAGTTAGAGCACTCACCGGAGAGGGGCCACAGCCTGTTCAAATTCCTTCTCCCTCTCAGGAGGAGGGGGGACTTGAACCAGGGGTCTCCCACCTATGAGGTGAGTACACTAGGCTAAAGGTTAGAAAGGAGCTCCTTCTTGTTTTGTGTGAGCTCACCTGAGGTAGCTTCTGGGCACACCTACCAGACTGGGTCCCTGCATATGATTTAGGTGGCAAAATGCCTATCTTTCCCGCTTTGTGAATCGCACTGGGGCTTACGCAGGAGATAGCCGTCTGGGCAATTAGTGCGAAGCAGGAGTGCACATGCCCAGAGCCAGAAACATGAGCGTCTAGGGCCCTTTTGCTGCAAAAACTTAGGTACTGAGAGAGTTTAGGCGCTTACAGGTTTAGGGCGACAGCCAAGCAGGAGTTTTGTGGCTCCCAGTGGTGCCTAATAGGACTTAGGAATCTAAGTACCTTTGTGGATCACACCCATAGAGCTAAGTAACCTTAGTATAGAACGAAAGTGCAGCTTGTAGCATCCCTCACTCTTCCCCCAGGGGCTCCACACGTTGAACAAGCGATAGGAAGAGACTGAACCCCGAGAAGCTCCACAATTGAGGAAAAGCAGCGTGTGGAAGAGGAGCAATATCCTAAACCTCTTCAAAGGAACGAGCAAAACCATACTGAAGTGACTGCAATCCATCCCACTACATGACTCACGGCTGCTGGTGTAACGAAATAGCTTTATAAAGAGGTTATTGGACCCTGCTGGAGTTGGCCTGCTTATTTGATACTATTCTCTCTCGCTGATTTTAACTGTACAAATGAAGTTTACTTCTATAATTGAATGTTAACTCCAAACGTCCCTAATATTCCTCTAAACTGTGGTGATTAGTTGTAATAATGTGGATGGCTTGAGAAACATAAATACTATAGAAGTCTCTTTTTAAAAAAGAACTTTCAAAATAGTTTTTAGAGATCCCTGTCACTGTTTATGTCCCCATGCTGCATCTCTTGGTGGGAGGTGAAATTTTGCTGCGACTTCCTCAGATTGGATCTCCTGCTGCGAAATAGGTTAAAGCACAGGAAATGCAGTTTACGAGAAAAGGCAGACATTTTCAAAGTGATTTGCAGAGCAAGTTCCCCCCTCCCCTCCCCTCCTCAACTTAAATTAACAATTTTAAAATAAAATGTTAGAAATTTCTTTACAGTGCTGCAGGTCTCTGTCTTTTCTTGTGCCCTCAAATGGGATCTCTCATTCCCTCAGTCCTACTCTATATCATCAGATTTGCCAAACTGGCAGAGATTCCTGTTCGACTGTACATTTCTCTTTACTCTGTTTGCAGTAAAACAAAGTCTGACTTCAGTGACTGAGTCTCCTCTGACATGCAGACATACTGACTAGAATACCTTTTCCATTACACTATAGTTTTGGAAGGCCAAGCTTTTATCCAAAGCACCAGCAACTTCCTTTCCTGTCCTTAATCCTCGCCTGCCTCCACTTGGACAGGCATGGCCACTTCCTTTCTGAACAACTTCTCCCCCCCCCCCCCCCTTTTGTTTGCTTTTCAGAAAGTTGATTCAGCCTTAAAGCAAAGTGAGTTGCTATGCCTTTCAGTGGCACTTTACATTCTCTCTGATGATGCTCCCAGGCTTTGGAAGAAAAGGGAATAAGAACAAACGACAAGGTAATCCACCACAGTAACCAGACTAAGTCCTTTTAATGTGGGAGTTTAGCAAGAGGCAATTGCAAGAACAAGCCCCTGGCTTTAAAAGTGCAAGGAAAGACTACAGTTAACATAAAGTCACTTTTAGTTTTCTTCGACCGCGCAGCCTGCTTTTTATGTGCAATATCCATATTTAATCAGAAGCTTGTCAAAAAGATTTAAGAAACGGCAAATCGGGGTGGAGGCATTCTTGTTTTCTGATGTCTTTTTCTCAATTCCTCAGAGGCGCAATGATTGGGAGGTTGGGGATGTTCTGTGTATGAACCCTTCCCTACAGGCCCCTTTGCTCCTCAGGGTGAGGGAGTCATTCCCTGGGGAAGAGGAGACTGTCTTTGCAAACAAGGTCTCTTGTTGCTCAGGCAGAGGGAGGAATTCCCTCTGGGTGGAGATGGAGAGGAATTTTCCCTTCACGCCACAGGGAGTTAAGAGGAAAGCAGGGAAAGTGGATTCATGTTGATCATCCTTATGCATCAGCTCCGTCTCCTCCCTCTGCGCCTGGTCTGTTGCTGCCAGTGCTCATTGAAAGCACCCTCTTGGCTGAGGGAGTAAGACAGCCTAAGTTACCCTTACCCCTGAGTGTTAAGCACATCAGCCACCCGGTCTGCCCCCCCCAGCAGCAGCCTTGCAGTTCATTGGAGGGTGAAACAACCTGGGTGGGTATAAATCTCCACCAATCCCCTCCCTTCTGCACTAATCCAATTCTGCTGACCCCCAGCGCCAAGCCCTCCCAATGCACGCGGGTCCCCTTCCTCCCTGCATGCACAGACACCCCCATCCCAGACACTAGCTCCTTCACTGGGGGCAGGCTCTAACCTCTCACCCCACCGAACCCCTCCTCCATGATCTAGCCCCTCCCCTCCACACTTGACCCCACTTCTCCCATCAGGTGCCCTGCCCCCCCCCCTGCACACTCCTCTCCACCTGCACAAACCCCTACCCCCCCTCAACCCCATGCACTGGCCCCTCCCAGCCCCCCATTAGCTCCTCCCCCTTCCTGCATTCACCCCCACCCCAGGCACTAGCCCCGCCCAGCGCTGACCTCCCCTCCCCCCTCCCAGCACTGACCTCCCCTCCCCCCCCACAGCCGTGCAAATCTCGCGAGAGAACACGCGCTTTCACTAGTGTGTCTTTGCACCAATCGATCCCTATCGGGCCGGGCCGAGTCGGACCAGGGGGCGGACCCGGCCGCACCGACACCCGCCCCACCCCCACTAATCGCCGACTAGTCGGGCTGACCGTGCAGGGAGGGGGGTGCCCCGGATTCTCGTGCCCCCACCTGCGGCACATCGGAGCCGCCCCCCCTTCCCCGGGGCCTTTGTCCTCCGAGGCCGTCGCCGCCCCCCTCCCCGGTCCTCACGCACCTTGGCCGGGAAGGGAGCCTACGCGAGGCCGGGGATCTGCGGCCTCCCCCGGCGAGGGGCTCTCCCCGCTTCCCCCCCACGCCCGGAGCCGCCGAGCTCGCGTGGAGCCCGCTGCCCACAGCGGCGGGGCGCCTGGCTCAGGAGAGGCCGCGGAGCCGCCCCGGGCCTCCCCCTCCCGCCCGGGTGGCCGCAGCAGGTTCCCCCCGCCCTCCTCCTGCCCCCGGCGGCGGCGGGATCCGAGCGGGGCCCGGGGAGCTGCTGGGCCGGGCCGGAGGGGAGAGGAGCGGCGGGGGAGCAGCGCAGGTGAGAGCCGCGGCGGGCTGAGCCCCGGGGAGCGGGGCGGCTGGAGGGGCCCGGCCCGGAGCGCGGCCCCTGCCCCGGGGGGCCGGGGTCAGCGTGGCCTGCGGGCGGGCGGGGAGCGGCCTGGGCCCCGGCGGTTGCTGGGATGGGGAGCGGGGCCCGGCCCGGGGGTCCCTGGCCGCGCTGTCGGGGGGTGGCGGGGGTAAGCGCGAGGCCAAAGGGCGGGCCGGGGCCGGGCACGGCCTGCGGATCCCCGGCCTGGCAGTTGAGGTGGTGGCTGCCTCGGGTGAGAGGGAGGCCGGGAGGGGCAGCAGCTGGGACCTGATGGGGGGGGGCTAAAATCATCCTTGTAAAAACATGGTCCCTGATGTCAGGCAGGGCCCCCCGGCTCCTGGGAGACACCGAGAGTCTGGGCTGCCCGCAGCTCTCCCCCAGGGGCATCCCCGGCCCTGGGAGGCTGATAAACCCATGGGGCCAAACCCCTAGAATCCCCAGTACCCCTATATCCCAGCCCATGGTCACTCCAGGGCTGGGACCCCCTGTCCACACGGTCCCCAGGCCACCCCACACCCTTATTTCAGATGATTGAAGGATCTGCATGTTCGTGGGCTGGCTTCCCTGTCATCCCACTTCTCCCATCTCTAGCTTTTCTAATTTCCAAATGAAAAGAAACCAGTGACAGCTTCGTTAAATGGAGACCGGAGGATTTTATTAATCAGACGTCTCAATTTGTTAGGGGGTTTTATGGCTTGTTCAGGGTCTGAGTGTGTGCATGTACATGCCCCCCAATGGATTCGCTCAGCACCTTGGAACTTAGATTTGCAGCATTTAGAGGAAATGAGATGTATGGGGACAAAATGGACAGTAAATAGAAGGAACAATTGTACGGTGGCTTTTCTAGAGGGCACTTGCTGCCCTTCAAGAACTTTCCATGAAGCATATGATCTTTATACAGCAAATCTGTATTCTCTCATTTTTTTCTGTCTTTAGCTCATGTGGAGAAATGAAACTGGAACAGATATTTCTGGAACTTACCAACTTGCTCAAAATGCAGTTGGCAAGATGTGAATCACAGTTCTAATAAATTCTGCAATTCCTCCTTTTTTTTTTTTCAATTAACTCTCAAATTGTACGTTTCAGGAATTATCCCAAGTTACCCAAGGATGCGTTTTTTTAAACCTTTCATATAATGGCACCAATTTTAATCGATCACCTGGAAGTACCTAGAAGCATCCAGCTATATGGGAGGAACTTGCATGCTAGAAATATCTGGTACATTGCCCAATAAAGGGCGATGTTTAAAAAAGTGTCAATCTTTCCCTCCCATCCCTTTCCTGGAAGAACCCAGGTTTTGTGTCTGAGGTGGTTGTCACAAAAGCAAAAAGGTAGTTGTGTGGCGTTTGGGATTATCTAGTGCTTCAGGGAGTGGCAGAAATAGAGAATTGTGGGGGTTGAAGGGTGTTTTAGCCCTACAATAGTCAGAAAACTCTAAAGACTTCAGCCATTAATCCCCCTCCCCCTCCTCTGTTTCTTCTGCAACAAATTTAACAAAATACCTAATGGCAGAGGGTGGAATCATTAGCAAGAGAACTGGGGTTATTCAAATTAAGAAATTTTCAATAGCTGGTAATAGTGTCAAAAGATGGAACTCTCCAGAATAGGCCCTTATTAAAATAATAACAACTTAGCGGCAAGTCGCATTTTACTGCATGACCATTTTGAATCTATATTGCATGACAGAAATTATTTGTATACAGTCACTTGGTACTACAACTATTTTTGAGCATCATCAGTGCCACAGGAAATACGTTCTTTCCCTTTTCCTTGCATTGCGTAATATGGCATATTTTTCTCATATAGCAGCAGAAATGATGGAAGAGTTGCATAGCCTGGACCCACGACGGCAGGAACTGTTGGAGGCCAGGTTCACTGGAGTAGGTGTTGCCAAAGTGAGTAAAAGTACCTGTGATAGCAGGCACAAATCTTGACCTATCTTGCACACCACATTTAAAAAAAAAAAAAAAAAAAACATAAGTAGTGCTGTTTCACTAAGGGAAAGTTGTTCGATAGTTTTGTTTTGTCCACTAACTTATTTTAAAGCGTGTGTAAAGAGGAGTGTACGATACTGAAAATAGTATGAGGCATTTGCCTCTGTGTGCATAGACACCACAGTGTGTGTGAATTTGTTTTGTAATGAAGAGTTAGTTTTTAAGATTTGCTCAGTTTTTTTCAGTATAAAAAAGGCCATGCACCACACCATCACTTCTTTTGGCAGAGGTGGTGTAGCCCACCGCTTTCCTATCTCAAAAGGCTTGTGTGGGAACCAAATATGAGTAACTTAGGTGACCACAGTTATGATGAACTTGCATGTAACCAGGGTTAAGGCCATCAGGAACTTGTCCATTCAATTTTCCTCTGAGAACAACTGAACTTGTGTGAGCTCAGTTATATTCAACTAAAATTTGCTTATTCAGAGATAAGTTTGCATACTCTTAAGTTCACAACCTGCTAGCAAAATCCTCCCCTTCTCTTAATGTATGACTTTGTACCTGATCAGAAGTTGCATTTCTTGATTCAGGCATTCAGTAATAAGTTGTGTAACTCCCATCCTTTTGTTTGAAATACCACTATTGGGTTTGATCTCCATATGTTTGTGTGTGTGTAACGTTATAGCTCCTGTAGTAGCGTCTCTTCATTTCTTCCACCATTCTAGTTCTTAAGATGACAGTAGAACAATGATAACATTCCAGTTTGCACACTTTAAACACACTGAGTTTCAGACCATATCAAGCTAGAAAGGAAATCTAGCTAGATAACCTGTTGCTATAAAAGGTTCATCCACCTGTTGGAATCGTATTGGGAAGAGGGAACTTGGTAGCTGATTTACCTTTCTCTTATGAAGAGTACAAAATAAATACATCAAAGCTTGGAATGGTTCTGTTCCAGTTTGTTTTATTTCTGAACTAATTTGTGCAGCAGTTGTATTATGAAGCCCTGGAAGCAGATCAGTAAGTAAACAGTCTGCAACTTAAAAGAAGCTTACTAAGGCCTGGTCCAAACTTAAAAGTTTTACTGTTACAACTTTCAATTAGGTATTTGGTGTGTTTTTTTTGTTTGTTTGTTTTAACTGAAATAGTAATATAGGTAAAAACCCCAATGGGATGCAGTTTTTCTGGTATGAAGATGACTTGTGCAGGTATAATTATTCCCCTTCTTGCATGGAGCGAGCTATACTGATATAATTGTGCCCATGCTTGAACAGTGGTGGTGTTGAACCTCTTTAACTATACAAGTATAATTAAAGCTGTACAAATTTGTAGTGTAGACACCCTTAGATTGTAGGCTTCTTGAGGGCAGGACCCCAGTCTCTTTATATTATACAGTGCCTTAATACATTGAGGAGAGTTAACTTAGGAAGCCGCTTCTTATAAAGAAATAACTTTAAGCAGATCTAGGAAACTATACATACAAAACTGCATGAGGTTATACAATTGGGAGAAAAATGCCCTTCCACTGTTCAGGTTAAAATTGAAAGCTACCTTGCTAATTCTTATGCCGTTGACCATAACTTGATCTACCTAAAGAGAACAACAGTTTCTCATTATTTCTCCGGCCTTACAGCAGAGGCAGAACGTAAAGTAGTAAACGTTGTCTAGTATAAAATATGGTACAGTACCACAATCTGTGGGTGTAATGTTAATCCCAGATACTATATGCTCTACTGGGCCAATGCTTTTTCAGAATCTCGGCCCATCACACTCTGCACTGGCATCTATAGCTCAGTGTTTCAAAGTGAGCATGTTTGGAAACCCATGATATGGTTTTTAATAGACTGAAGGAAGATTTTAGCTCTCTCCAGTTGGGTGTGGAAGGAAAGCCACTTCAAATGAGTTAGTGCCATCTAGTGGGATTGGCACTGGCCTCTTGGGATGGAAGGTATTCTGTTGCTGTTTGTTGCATAAAAGGAAGAAAGTAAATATCGTCTCAGATGCTTTCCTATCGGGTAAGCAGGCCAGGCAGCTGTAACATTGAATTTCCTGCCTTTTATTTATTTGGCTTACTGCTTGGTATTTATTCATAAACAAAAAGCACAAATCAGGCCTGTGCAAAATAAACAAATGCTAGTTTGTATTCTTACTACTAATTACAGCATATATAGTTTTTTAACTTTTGTTCACTTGCAAACCTGGGAAAATAACACTGTTTTTAAGAGCGTTTCTACCTGAAAACCACTGTGGACTTGTCCTGAGTTTCCTCAGCCTCAGAAATTAAAGAACGTGCCCTTTTAGAAACTCTTGAAATAACCGAAATCACAGGTGCAAGAAAGCAGTGTTTCTAGGCAGTTGATGGAACTCCATCTACGTGAAACAACCATGTAGCTAGACATCTTCAAAGCAGTGGTGACTTGTTGGACACCTAGCATTGCCATACAGTTTAAGTGTATTCCTTTACCAAATTCATGCCTATGTTGATTCAGGAAGGTCTTGCTTTGTGAATTCCTGACATGAGCTGGTACTTGGTTACTTTTTTAATAGCTCAGGTTTCATTTAGCAAATGAACAGTAAAGTTCAATTGTGAGGCATACTTCTGTCTAAACCTCTGTTTCCCACTTTGGGTCAGTCAGTGTTGAAGACAAGCGGTAGTTTGAATTCCTGTGGATAACGTTTAGTTTTGTGTCTCTTCTCTTCTGCGTCACCTTCCTCTGTCTCACTTCTGGTAAAATAAAAAATGGGATAGTTCCAAAGGATTTGTACCATTTCAAGGTATTTGTACCAGATACGAAGAGGGCTAGCTAGTTGGGGGTGGGAAAGTGCACATACATTCCTGCCTCCATCATTCAGGCTACATCGGGATGGATCATTACGGTAAAATACCTGTCATCCCCTAGCCTGCTATTGGGAACCAATGTCCACAAGTTAAACTTGTCCTGGTTTGCTTTGCTGCAGCTGTGCTGATTCACTCAGAATATTTTTTTCTAAATTTAAAAATAAATCTGCAATACTTCAAGATGGCACTGACCTTCTTTATTTGTCTATAGTAATTATCTAGATCCAAATGTGTACACTAAAACTCAAGAAGCATTGGTCACTACTGTCTTTGAATTTGCATGTAGGATACAATAAAGAGGGACATGGAAACAAATACAGCCTGAATAGTGTTTGTGCTGCAGGATATCTAGATCCAAAAAAAAGTATATTTTTTCCATAAAAACAACAATATTTTGCAACCTGTTTTTGCTTTATGAACCCCGTGTCTATCCAGGATTGCGTATCCTTTATCACCAAAATAAGCTTAGCAATTAGACCTCTGTTTTAGCTGTAAATTTACCAAGTAGAGGACAAAGTTGAGTGACTGCATTTTTTCCTAGGGGGAAATAATGCTATCCCAAAAAGTTATCTACCATGTAATCAATGCAAACATTCATAGAGCAGTAGAGTAGGAGTTCTGAGTTATGTAAATAGATTCATCAGCTAGCAAAGGAAGTGCCCAGAGTACTTTTTTCTCCTTTTTATCCTGAAGATTTGATAATTATCTTGATGGATTTGAAATAAATAACCATATATAGCAACTAAAGCACAGAAATGGAAGTCAGATCTGGGTTCTACTTCAGCTTTGTCACTGACTCAGTGTGACCTTTAGGTAAGTCACTTGACCTCTTTCTGCCTCAATTTCCCCATGTATAAGGGAGGCAGTGATTAATTAATCAGTGCTTGTAAAGCACTCTGAAATTTGTGGATGGAAGCTGCCATAGAAGTATGCAAAGCATTAGCATATATCTGTGCTACGGAGACTATACTGAGGTTTTTCTGTCAGTGTAGGAACACCAGCTTCTCGAACAACATTAGCTCAGTTGATGGAAGCACTCTTCTGTTGACATAGCTGCATCTACATCAGTGGTTCTCAACCCGCAACCCAATCAGCACACACCTGCTGCCCATGTGACATCCTCAGAGCCATACAGGTCGTATACATATTGTTTGGATGTGGCCTGCATAACATACACAGAACTGCATATGCGGCCCACGGTGGTAAATAGGTTGAGAACCACTGGTCTAGGCTAAGGGTTATGTCAGCATAACTATGTTAGTCAGGGATGTGGTTTTATCACAGCCTCACCAATGTAGCTATGCTAATAGAACTTTCAAATGTAGACCAAACCTGAGAGATTGAAAACCAGGTAACTATTGAAAAGTGAGTCAAAGTTGTAAACTTACCTACCTCTCAAACGCAGCAGAGGTGACCTATGGAAACTTTGTTGGTAGCTTATTTGTCTGTTTAACTGGATGTTTGGAAAGGTCCAGTTTTAACCAGCATTGCAGAAGTTTCAAATATAACTTGTGTGTAAAGGATGTCTTTCTTTTGTACTTGGACTATATTATACCTCTTATATCAAGGTAAATAAAGCATGAAATAAGGAAGACTAATTGTGAAACATGTTTCATCTTAGGGCTGGCCTACTTACTAACTAGCACAAAAGTAATTCGATCGGCTGTAATTCACACCTTTTGGTTATCTTGGTTCAAATTTGTGTAAGTGACCCTAACTTGCAATGGAATTGGAAAGGATCAATTGTTTCCATTTAAAACTGTGATATCAATGTATATAGCCACTTCGCTTTCCTGTTGACTTGCAGATATGGAAGTTGCACAGGTTTGGTTCACCCGGGAAGGATCATCCTAGTTGGGTCTAATCGAGTGTCCTCCTGCAGTTGAATTGACAGGAGGGTTTAGCAGAGGTTGCTATTCAAAATTATCCTTTGTAACTCCCTGTAGAATTCATGTTACCTTTCACCATGAGGAATGCATCCACTACATTCAAGCAGATGGTAAATGTAGTACAAATAACTTTGGGCTAGTTCACTGTGGTCGAGATTGATGAGAACCGTCTAAACCAAGTTGTGAGAGGATCATGTACAGTGTGTTGCAAATTATTGTTTGATGTCCACTTGGGTTATTACACATTGGGGAATGGACAGACTTAAGCTGGAGCCAGACAAGGTGGATGCTGTTAAGCTAGTCCACTTCCACTAAACAATGTTAGATGCGGGCTTTCCTAAGGACTGCGGGTTACTTCCATCATAATGTAAGCCAATACTGCTTGACTGCAACCCTTCCCATGGTTCTTTCAAAGAAGAAAATGACTGACAAGCTTGTGTGAGTTGCCAAATGTGAGCAGGCTTTCAAAACCCCTACGGAAGATTCTTGTAGGTCAGTAGTGCTTTTGCAGCTAAATTACAATATGAAGATTGTGCTGTGCGCAGATACTTCAGACGTGGGCCTTGGAGCAGCACTCAGCCAGGTGAATCACAAGTGGGGAAGAACACCCTGCTTTATATCGGCAGGAAATTACTTCCTTGGGAAGCAATGAATGCCATTATGGAGAAATGCCTTGCTATTGGGTAGGCCCTCCAAAAACTCTTAATTTAAATGGCCTATACTTCAAGATCGTGACTGACCCCCATTTCCTTGCACTGGTTACACTAAATGAGTAGGCTTAAGGCAAAACTTCTCCAGTGGAGTATTATCTTGAAACAATACTCTTAAATTAGTCAGCTGTAACACAGCCAAAAATGCAGTGCCATTGGACTTCCTAGTAGCAAGGAAGATCTTTGGCAAACTTCTCCTGATCCAAAAGTGACAGTAAGGGAATTGGCAATACATTGTCGCCAGATTTTTATTTTGTTTTATATACTCTATGCCAAGCGTTGTCTCCCAGCTCTCTTTGATAAGATCTTCTATCTTCTTTGGATTAATTCTGTACCTAATTTTAGTATGGTTTTTAATTTTAAACAGTCCCAAGATGAGTGGAAATTAAGTATTGTACGTTTGTTCGTATGTCAGACACAGAGCTAAATAGGGAAAAAACAGGAATGAATATAGGAGTTGGAACTACATATAGTTAGAATGGGGGGGGGGGAATCTAAAATGTACAGACTCTTACTGACTGTTTATCTAAACCGTTGCCATAAGTAGTTTTGCTAAGCACTTGATTTCTCATGTCACCATGAAGATCAGTGAGTGTCTGGTTAGATGACTTGGGGAAACTCAAGTAGCATTGTGAGAAGAGATTTAGCTGAGAACTTCACTATGTTCCTTAGGCTTTCTGGGTCATCAGAAATCTTCACCACTCCTGTTTAGCATATATTCTGGTGGTCCGATAAGGCAATGTGCTGTAATAGTTAGAGGACTGGGAGTCAGGAAACCTATGTTCTATTCCAGAGTCCTTGCTGACTTGCCTTGTGATACATAAACCAGTTGTTTAACTTCAGTTCCTTGTCTATAAACTCTGGTTAAGGCTTTGCAAAGTACTTTGAGGACCTAAGATAAAAGGTGCTATATAAACCACTAGAGGAGGGGGAGCCCAGGTTTCACCGAGAAACGCTTTTGTAGAGACAGGCTTGTTCCCTGTTAATCATTGTTTATCTTCTAGGGCTGCATTTAAATGCAGTGAATCTTGCTATTCATGTAGAACTGGAGCCCGAATATACTTTGATTTCAGCCATCGTATAGGATAGAAGAATGGACTACTTGTCCATTCTCTCTTTCCCCGTATATTATTGGTGTTGGAGGCATGAGGATATTTGTCTCTTGTGCTTTTCAAGAGACGTATTGCTTTGGAGAGAAGCCTCATAAAGAAAGTAAGGTAAAACTAAACTCGGCATTGAATTCTGTCTTTCAAGAAACTGATTAGAATTGAATAATTATTTTGTTGATTTGTGAAACAGATTCAGTTCCAGCTTGCTCTTCCATAGCTGTACCTAGACCTTAATTAGGCCAGCCACGTTCAGATGCAGAATAGTTCTTTCTGGTGATGGTGTCAAAGGTCAGAAGAAGATTGCATGACTTTCAGATTCCACATTGAGCTTTCAGGGTGAGCAGTTAGGAAAACAACTTTTTAACTCAAACTGAATAGGGTTGGTCTGCGTACATCATTGAGGATACTTACACATCTGACATTTCTAGAGACTCTTTTCTGGCTTCCCATAGCCTACATCATGTTATCCCTCTGGGCTATTCTAGAATACAAGTCAGTGGGATGAAATATAGAACCTCCTTAAACAAATAGAATATCCTGAGCACAACCTGTTCTGAAAAGCTCAAATGTGGCCTTTTAGGAGCAGCTGTTTCTGTCGCTCACTCTCCATGAGTGAAATGGAGGCAGTGAGATTGTGGAAAGTGTGGGAAGAACATTGACTTTCATCTTCATCATAATATAGATCTTTAATATGTCTGAGGCAGGGCACAAATCTGAGACACTTCTGCACCTAATAAGCTTTATTAAGGTGTAGAAGCGAAGCTTTAACATTGTACCAAATGCTGACATCTCGAAGGTACTGTTGCGGTTCAGGTTCATAAAAGGAAGTGATGAATTTTAGAGGGCATCATTTGAAGTTTATAAACAAACTTTTTTACATGGGCAAAGAGATTAACCTTCTGTCACCACTTGCCATAAGTGCCATATTAAGTTTATTACAACCACATGAAGGCTGTGTCTGTATCAAAGGTTAGCATTGGCACTTCTGTTAAATCCTGTTGTCAGGGGTTTATCACTTGGTCATTTTAAAAAATGCACCCGGGTGGTAATTGGAGTACAAGATTCTGTCAAGAAACAACTCACTGTGAATAAATTTTTAAAACCAGCTAGATTTTAAATTGTCATGTGTTTTTTGGGGGGAAGGGAGGAATGCATTTTTTAGCTTTAAAACCATTTTTTGTGTTGATAAATGGTTTTGGGGAGGAAGTAAAGGGATTATAACTTGCAATATGGTCTAGAAAATAACTTTTCACAAATCTAAAGTTTATTTTTTAAATGTAGAGTCCTAAATATAGTCTTTCAAACTACTACAATTTAAAATCTAGCTGCTTTAAAAAAAAAAAAATTCCGGAACACCTTATTATGCCTCTTTACACACTCAGATAAACAAATCAGTGCTTAACATTAAAGTTGTAATCTAGATTTGCAACAGCTGAAATTAGGCCTTACTTTGAACTTTTTGGTTCTGACTGGGATGTATCACAACCTTAACTTTTATTTAAACATCGTTGTGCTAGTACTCCTGGAATGTTCTGTATATAAAGCTGAGGTGGGGAGGGAGGGGAGGGTTTCCTCACAAATCTGGCTTGGTCATGCTGTTATTTCAGCACAGTCTCCATTTCACTCATACGGAGAATTAACTTGGTATAATAATGAACTACTGTGGTGATGCCGCTTCTGTGATGGTGTATAAGAGCTCTTGTTTTTGGGTGCCTCACAAGTAGAGCAGATATAGCTCTTACACAAGGGAGGAGGTTTCTCTGGCCAGAAAGTGAGGGTTATTCTTTCAGTGAGCCATGAGGTGGTGGTAACGTTGAAATCTAGAATGCTGTCTTTACACTGTTCTGGTTGGAAAATGTGCTTCGTGTTCATTACCCTTTCTACTTGCTAATTAAAGTCATCTTGTAGCTTAAGCCTTTATATGTTGTTGCCACCCAACCCAACATCCGCCTTTGCAACGAGGAAAAATGTAAGGGGTGAAAAGGAGTAAAAACAAAATCCCCACTGGAGAGGTGGCTTTGTCCTGTCCCTCCTCAGTAAAGATTTTGGATGATTAAATATGACTTTTTAGGTCATTGGAAAGATAGCCTAACTAATTATTCTGTGTGAGGGCATTACACCTAACTGCAACAGTAAATTTGTGTGATTCACTCCAGTTTCCTTTTTGATTGGATTTACTGCAGTCTTTGGACCAGATTTACAAAGGTATTTAGATGCCTGATGATGCAGATAGACACTAATCGGCTTAGGCACTTTTGCAAATCCCACGAGGTGACCATCAGCATCTTTTGGTGCCCAAATACCTTTGTAAGTGGCTTTCGGACACTTAATTTTTGGTGTGATGGAAGCAAACATCTCTAGTTTTGGGTCAGTCAAGGATGACTGAAATTGTCTAGCAAGAGAAGTTCCCTGCAATCTCAACCAGGGCAACTAACACGTGGCAGCAGTAATAGCCGGCTTGCCAAATGGAAAATACCTTTAAATTCTTAGCCCTGGGTCAAGCAGGTGCTCGCTGGAAGAGCTGCTTTGCTTTGCTATTTAGCAATTCAAAATGTTTTCTTTCACGAGCTAATTGTTTTAGACCTTTACTAACATTACCACGGTTGTTAGAATGTGATATTTCAAATGAGCATGAGAATGTCATTGCAAAGCGTTTTAAAGGCTGAGCTGCAACTAAGATATGTCCACGGCTTTCTTGCCTTATATGAAAACTGTCTCTAAGTTGTTTTTGTTTTTCCACCTGTAGGGTCCATTAAATAGCGAGTCTTCCAATCAGAGCTTGTGCAGCGTGGGCTCTCTGAGCGATAAAGAATTGGAGGTAAGCAGCCACTGTTCCTAATAGTCATCTGTTATGGGTTAAATGTGAATGAGCTAACAAAGCCCAGAATGAATTCCATGAGCTGGAGATGAAGATTTCCTAGTTCAGGACTTTTGTGTGGAACAGGTTACTAGAAGAATCGAGACTGAGTCTAAGTCATATGGACGTTAGAGCATCCTGCAAGGCCCACCTAGTTGAGGTTTTCTCATCATAACAGATGCTTTTCTTAAAGATAAAAAAGGAGGGTGGTTTTACTGCAGTTAGGATGGTGGTTTGTGCAACTAAGCCCTCAATTGCTGTTTTCAGTACTTGGTGGCTGTGTTCAGTTGCAGTTTTGGGCAGACCAAAATAAAAGGGAGTCTGCTTAGAAAAGTCCAAGTCTTTCCCCACCCTCCTTCACACTTCATGTGTACGTGAAGTTTTAGAAATATGTACAAGAAGATAAGGATTTATAGAAACTGACATGTAGAATGAAAAGAAAATAAGGCCTGATAGTATTACATGCTTCCTCTTAGTTACTTTCATTAGATTTGGATTGAGAACTTCAAAAAAACCTGCTAAAACAACAAAGTTGAACTGCAGTTACTTTTTAATTTAAATCAAGATTGCCAGTTAGTAATGCAGTATCTAAATTCAATAGTTTGTTTAAACCCACAATAAGATAACTTCCTACTTCACTTGCCAGCCAAGTGCTGAGTTTTGGATCATATTTCCCCTTTAATACATTACAGTACAGGTATCAAGTATCTGGTGCAGTCAGTACTGTAGGAATACACAGTATCTCGAACTCTGGACTTGACAGGTAAGTAAATTAGGAAATGGTCTTCAATTATTTGAAGATCATGAGTATTAAGTATCTCCATATTTTTGTTTTGTTCTGGCTTTACAGTCTACTTCTAGTGAGTTTGACTTAGATTAACTAAGGAGATCCAGTTGTCTGCCACTCTTCGCTTTTCAATCTGTGGTGTTTTAGCAGTGGGTAGGTAATCTTATATAGCCTACCTCTTGTGCAATTGGGTGAATGCGAGAATGACTACTTAAAATTGAATTTTGTTAATTTAAGGATAATATGAAGCTAAAATACACTCGCAGTCTCCTGTTGTAATCTTATTGTCACTGTTACAGAGCCTTTGGAGTCACTATTGCATGAGGGTATCTGAGATGCTCCTGTCAATGGTGGGGTGCAGATTCCTTTGACTTTGTATTGAGTCAGCAGTTTCTTGTACCAATATTGTATCTACATAGTGGCTGGTATCAAAATGTCGTCAGTGAGGGTCTGTTCATTGTACTGATGTTATCATTCTATAAAGTAGTGCACAGGTACAGTAGCTACTCTTCGTGTGTGTGGTTTTTTTTTTTTTTAAGCTCTAAACAAACCTTTCTGCCCTCCCACCCCAAACAAAACCAAAAACCAACCCTCATCTCCATTAGGGACTGCTGGGCTGGCATGTTATGGCCTCCTACATTCCCTCGGATCTTAGGTTTAACTTCTGGCTGTGTCAGCTTCATTCTTTTATCTTTTCAAAGTAGGTAGGTTGGGTTCTCTGTTTATTGTGTGGACATCAGTTTCTAAGAACCATGAATCTTAAGTTTGCCACAAAAGTTTTGGCCAAGATTTCCCTACCCTTTGTTGTGCAACGGGCACTGTGGCTTTCCTCCTCTGTCGTTCAGTGGTGGATGACATGATGTGTAAACAAATAGCTTGGAAAATATTTTGGGCCCCTTCGGGGTAAAATGTATGTGATTAAAAATGACCAGATTTTTCTCTCTAGTAAATTTGATCATTTTTTTCTAATACATAGAACTTCAAGTTTTGTTTCCTTGTGTCTCACTTTGTTTTGAAGTCCTGCTGAAGGAATTCTTTACATCTGAAACACTTCACATAACGTGTAAATGATTTTTCATGTAACTTATGCGAGACAGCACCTAGGTACCAAGAGCACTAAAAATCAGTTATTGAATGGGCTGCAGTCAGTTGGGTGGGATTTTCAAAAGGTGCTAAAGTGACTTAGGAGCATATGTCCTATTGAAAGGCAATGTAACTTGAGCTCCTGACTCACTTTAGCACTTTTTGAAAATCCCATCCTTGGAACATAGACTGGGCCCAATTCTCAACTGCCTTGCATCTTGTGTGGCCATTTAGACTAGTGAAAAGTGGGTGTTAAACGCTGCTGTTCTGATTTGATTGAATTTTATGCTCCATCTGCAGCAGACTAAAAGACTACATGATGTACAGGGCAATGGAGAATCAGTCATACCATGTCTAAAATAGAAAATAATCTCTCCCTGTTCCTACCCCCTTCTGATTTCTAACATGTTCTCTTACTTTTGCTGTGCACAGGTGTGAAGGTTGTGTCTCTCTAAGTACTGAGTGCAAAAACGAATGCACTTGGGAACTGGAACGACCATTGGGGACCTGCAGCCTATTTATTTAGTATTTTGGTCGTTTTTTAAATTCTGGAATAACAGCAGAAATGTTAATTTTGAAGTATTTTTTAACAGACTCCTGAGAAGAAACAGAATGACCAGCGGAACAGGAAAAGAAAAGCAGAAGCATATGAGACCAGTCAAGGTAACCCATTCTCCTGACCCTTCTCAGGATTTCTGACCAGTTGATAATTGGCTTCACTTTTGAAAGAGTCATGGTGTCTATGGTTCATCTCAGGGGTGTGTCAGGCAGCTTGTTAGGAATTTATTTGAAGTACTTTCAGTGATAGTGTAGTACTCCTCTGGGAGTCTTGTTTCCATTGTAAGAAAAACATTCAGTCCTACAACAACTTACTGCAACATTCATGTTTACTTCTAAACTCTAGAATTCTTATTGGAGATGTATCATAGGGCCAGATTGCACAAGGAGAGACTGGATGTGGGTCCTCGTACGGGTTATGTGAATATCGTGCTTAGTCACATAGGTACGGTCTGCAGCTGAAATCTCTCTCATTTTTGCTGTACTTTGAAAAGCTTTTGTTCATTTTCTACATCTTGTTCCATGTAACATTGGAAACCTGCTTTAACAACCAGCTAGAGAACAAGTTGTACTCAAAAGTATAAAACAGCAAATGTCGTCTTAAAGAAAAGAGAGTGAGTCTGATTTCAGTCCAAGTTCTCACACTCCTCTTAGTGGGTGAACATTAGTCGGATGGACGGAATAGTTATTTTGACAATAGGAATCTGCTCCTACATCAAAATAACAGATTCTATTGATAGTAGACTGTACCTATAGTGTTTGAAAAGAGAGGTGGAACGACAGTTAAACTTTAATGAGTCCGTGTTAAATCACCATTCTCTCTCTAGCTCTCATAGGAAGGATTGTGGGAGGCTTAATGTGCTCACATTGAGTACAGCAAGTTACGTAAAGGCAAGAGTAGATTGTATATAGTAACCTTTATTATGCTGCTACCTTGAAGGAAGTTTTGAGAGATCCACATTGCTCACCGTGAGAGCAAATATTTCCCTTGTTTGCAGAGAAACAAATGTCATCTAATTGGGTCTGACAATTTTGGAATTAGTCAAACTGTCGACTCTCCTAATTTAAAAAAAAAAGTGTAGAGATTCTAATCCTGGGACTAACTATTGCTGTGTTGAAGCTCTTCTTCCTTACTAGGTGATGTAAGGAGCACCTAAGCGTACATCTTCATTTACATGAATAGGTTTCTCAAAATGGCATCCAATGTTTACATTCACAAATCAAGTTTGCCTTCCTTCTCTGTTTCCCTTTCAGGAAAAGGCACTCCTAGGGGACATAAAATTAGTGATTATTTTGAGGTAAGCCAATTTAAAATTGAACTTTCAGAGAAATCTGTTCTTAAATCCTTGTTTGATTTTTTTTTTTATGAAAAACTACAGTGTAACTTAAGTTACTCTCACCACTGCATTAAATCCTAGCTTCTGGTGTAGGGGATTCACTGTATCAAGCTGATAGGGTTATGAGTTTGATTAGGGCAGAATATTTGAACCTTGTTTCTAAATTAAGCTAATTTCTATTTCTTAAATTTAAACAATTGACTAAATGTTATAAATAGCAATCACCCAAAAACCGGTTTGAAGCTGACTTCTGTTGGCATCTGAACCTTGCCTCACGAGACTGAGCATCCCTTTGGCAAGCCCACTGCAGTTACATTAAAAGCTCCAGTCCTGCAAAGGAATCTGCCAATAGAGTCCCATTAACTTAAATAGGACAGATCCTGTTCAGAGTTAAGCAGGATCTTAAGTCATTGCAGGATCAAGACTAAGAAGTTAGCCCCACTGAGAGGCCAGCACCAAGCACAGAATGGAGATATCAAAACAGTGATGGGTACCTCTAAAAACTTTAAGAAAACTCATTTAATATATATTCTTGGCACTTTTTCTTTCCAAGCATGTACAAACTAGAACCTGGTACTTTTCATCCCTAACAACTTGTTCTTCACTTTATTCTGAGTAGTTAGTTGGCTTGGAGTTAGCAGTGCTTTTGCTAGCACTTCTTCCTTACTGTCTTCAGACATTGCTGAGTTAAAGCATGGCACAGTCCGTAGTACAGGAACATAGGAACTTCCATACCAGATTAGACCAGAGTGCCAGCGAATCTGATACCCTGTTCCTGACTGGCAGAGGGATAGCTCAGTGGTTTGAGCATTGGCCTGCTAAACCCAGGGTTGTGAGTTCAATCCTTGAGGGGGCCATTTAGGAATCTGGGGCAAAAATCTGCCTGGGGATTGGTCCTGCTTTGAGCAGGGGGTTGGACTAGATACCTCCTGAGGTCCCTTTCAACCCTGATATTCTATGATTCAGAGCAAGGTGCATATTTTCTTCACCCCACCCCACCCATGCACGTGTACATAGAGTGCACAATTAGACATACCTGCCATGGGAAGGTCTTCCTAAACCTGGATTGTTAGACGTTGGCTTATCCTGAACCATATCCCTTGGTTTAAAAGAAGAAATTATATCTAATGTAGCTGTGGATATTTAACCATTGAAAGCATTCACAGTCACCTCTTGGTATTATGGGCATACTAGATATAGTTTGTTTTCTTTTGTAAATAGCCAAACCTCAGTCAGTGAATTTTTTTATTTTTTGTTGTCTTCAGTGTCCACTAAAACAGGTTGCTAGGGCTTATAGGGAAGGTCTTTATGCTTTAAGATAAATATGCAGCTTCTATGCAGCTTTCCCCCAAAAAACTTGCTTAAGCATAGTATCTTTATGAAGTGATTGATCATATGTATCTTTTTGGTCAGTTTGCTGGGGGAAGTGGTCCAGGAACCAGTCCTGGCAGAAGCGTGCCACCTGTCGCCCGATCCTCACCACAGCATTCCTTATCCAATCCCTTACCAGTAAGTATTCCCTCTGAGGAAGGTGCTAAATGGTGCAGTTGATATGCCACAGACAGGAGATTTTTCTGAACAAATAGGGCAGAATGTTACCACAGTTACTGAAAGGGACTTGGATTTTGTTTAGTCTCTGAATTAGTTTCAGTGATCCTGCAGTCTATACAGAGCTAATAAACTGGATCATAGCTGTAAAACCAGCTGTCCAGGGCCTGACGTGGACATGTTTGTTTCCAAGGAGCTAGTCCAATCTTAAACAGTTTATCTTACATACTTCAAACCCAGATGCCATTTCTTGATATAGTATAGACGAGTTCTGTCTTAAAGGGTTGTGGATGGCCTATGTTCCTAGAAATAGAAAACGTAGAACTAACATTTTCCATTCTGTCATTCTGATCACTCTGCTTGTCTGTTGCATCCCTCTTCCTGCACAGTTTTGTCTTGTCTATTTCGATTGTGAGATTTTTCCAGAGAAGGGACCGGCTTTCAATGTCCGCATGGTGCCTAGCTCAGTGTTATCCTGCTCTACGCTGGGGTTCATAGAACTACTGAAATACAAATACATCGTTTGTTAGTGCTGAAAAATATTTTACTCCACACTGATTTTTCAGGTGCTTGTAGCTTTTTGGGATAATCAGTAAAAGCTTTCCAATGTGTGTGTGTGCCCATTCCCCGACTTCTTCCATTGAGAAAGTTTCATTGTGCCATTTGGTCCCTTTTGCAAGGTTCAAATGTGAAGAGAACCAATATTTTAAAAAACTTTAAAGAGATTTCAGAAGTTGCTTTTCTGTTATTGTGTAAATACCCTTAAAAACCACCCTTTGAATATGGCCCGGACCTAATCCTCAGATTTTCTTGAGCATTAGGAGAACAGTGTGGCAGTTTGGAGTCTTTTCTGGAGCATAGTATACTGACAGTAAACCAGATACAATGAAGCATATGAGCTTTCCTGGCTAGTCTATTTTGAAGTCATCTGCATACCTCCTAAACTCATATTTGTCTAAATTCCAGTGCTGAGTGCTCTGGGACTGTGCATTGTACCCTGCAGAGTGCCACAAAAGAGAGAGATTGGACCTCGGAGTCCATCATACATCACCAGATCTTAATGAAACTCTCCAGTGCTGCCTTAAAGTTAACAGGGAATTAAAACATATTGCTAGATTATTTTGTACATTTGTTGTTGTATTTAACACAACAGCACCTCCCTTCTTTAAAAAGAAAAGTTAAATTCAAAAACCTCTTAATGACACCTCATGGATGACACTTTACATGCACAACATTCAAGACCATTCTTTTCCCCAGAATCTGGGATCCTGTGGTAAGTGCATAAGGGGCAGTCATTCCTTGAGTACATATTTTTGCAGTTTAATATATTGTGTATATAGAGACCTGGAGAGAACCATGCAGTCAAACTCGTGTCACAGGCAGCATTGGCTAAGTCAGTTGTCTTTTTTACAAAGGTGCTTGTCACGAGTCTATTGGCAGAGTGCCCTCTTCAGGAGCTATGTGGAGAGCACAAGCATGCACGTCTAATTGTCCCACACCCATGCGCACTGCAAGGTGTCAGTTTAGCAGGGCTGGCTAGTACTCAGCCCTCTGACTGAGGCTGCTTGGTTGTTTCTTCCCCTCATGGTCCCAGGTGAAAGAAACAGAACAGTCTGCAGTCACCAGACAAGGTAAAATAAAAGCATAAAGGAAAAGGAGAACCTGTAGGTGGCTTCCATGAGGATATTGGCCTCTTAGTTCAGAGGGGCTGGGGCGGTGTCTCAGTTCACCCCTGAGTGCGCTGGGTCTCCAGGGGAAGTCTATCTCATTTCCCATCTTAATGCAGGGAATCCGTGTTCTCCTGTCTGCAAGGGCTGGGGCTCAGTTGACTCTCATCCTCCCTGGGGAAGCTCAACCGCCTGCTCCCTTCTGAGTGGAGTTCCCTCCTTCTAACTCCTCCTCCAATCCTGGCATGATTTGCAGGGGTGGACGGGCAGGGCCACCCTTGCCCAAAGCAGCTCCTTAACCGCTTCCATGCTGGTGCGGGTTTTGTGTACCCCGTCACAGTGCTCTTCAGGTTCCTTGTCTTCAGTCCTGGTTCTCCTTTCTCCTGCAGCCATACTTTAACTTGATGCCTGTGTTGTGCTAGTAGCATGCCTCTGTAAGTCCACTGCTTTGGCTACAAAAGGAAAAACCAACAACAGCAGGAACAGGGGAAAAGAGGAGAAAACTGAATATCATTCCCAGTTTAGGGAATTAGCGTGTGGGTAAGGAAGGGGTTAAGCACCTTTTATGAGAAGACTGTAGTGGTTATTCACACTGCACGGTAAGCTTGTCTGTGCCTAGGGCTAAGGGAGGAAAGGTTGGTCAGCTTTCTAGACTATCCCTTGCCTATTTCAGATCCCGTTATCCCTCAGTTGCAGATTTCACAGCCCTCTGCTCAGATTTCAGCTCTTACAATGTCCCCGTTCCATAAAGCTCTCTATCAGAAAGGAAAGTAGTATTTCTAATGCTGGGCAGAAAACATGTTTTGGATGAGCAGTAAAAAAGTTAGATGAGCAGTTCTCAGACTTCAAGACCTACCCCATTACACGCGAAACAGTCCAGTACTTGGCATTCTGCCATCGTAACTAATCAGTATAGCTAATATCATTTCTTGTTCCGATGGTACCAAGCCATGCACAACAGTTAGAAAACCACTGTACAAGATGTGAAAGTGGTTAGCTGCTGCATATGGGTACCTCCTGAAAAGCTTTGAAACAGGGCTAGTCTTTACCTATCTTAGACAGTTTATTTTTGCCATTAAAACGGGGCTAGGTTGCCATGACTCCTGGATCCTGATTCAGTTGCTTATCTTAAGTAAATTGAGGCCGAGTTGCTCATCTGTAAAACGAGTATACCTGCACCTCTTGTGAAGTTGGGTGGTTGTAAATGACTTTGCCTCTGTAGAATGAGGATGATGATACTGACCTAAAGTGCTTTGAGATTTATAAGAGCTAGGGCTCGTTGTTCTTAGCCTTTAAAGAGTGCAAAGGCCTAAATTAAGAGATTCTGGTTAAGGCTTTGAGTTTGCAGCTCTTTGCTTGAATGGCCCCAAAATGTGCAGATGTGGAGAGGGGCAGTATTCCCGTTAACTAGGGGAATCCTGTTCTGCACATTCCCATGCAGTGCAGCCCATTTCAAACATGTTATTCCAGTCCACTCCTATTGACCTCCGCTCTCAGAGCGATATTTCCAGGAGCCCTGCTTTTAACAGACCCTCTCTTGGCTGGCTCCCCGTTCCCGAGCTGCTGCTTTGCTGACAACAGTTTTGGCAGAACCAGAGAATCGTCTTTTTTTTTTTTAAGGTTTATTGTATTTTTTTTAAATGTATTACAGCGGCGAGTGGAGCAGCCACTATATGGGGTAGATGGCAGTTCTGCAAAGGAGCCGCAGGAAGAACACTCTCCTCTGCCAACGCTGATGTCTATGATGCTGGCAAAACAGCGGCTTGAGAGTGAGCAGCTGGTACAGAGGGGAGCTGGCCTCTGTTTTGCTTTTGTTTCGGTGAGCAGTCTTTAAAAAACCCAAGCCCGGGGCAGAGGCTGTGTTAAGGGATTGGGAATGGGGTGTGGAGTCTTTCAGCTCTAGGGCTCTGGTTCACATCCAGCCTGAGTTATTAGTGACCGTCTTTACCATCTGACGGCTGGTTCATGAACTATGTGAAAAGTTGCTGGATCTCCAACCTTGCCTTCTAGAGGAATCTGTCTGGTGTAGATGCTTTTATTTCAATTTAAGAAGCTAAACTGATAAAGCCGCAGTAGATTCCTGACTGATTTTAGGCTAAACCAACTTCTCTCAAAGCTGGAGTAACTGCCAATACAGTTGAGAGACAAGGTGGGTGAGGTAATATCTTTTATTGGACCAGCTGCTTTTGGTGAGAGAGACAAGCTTTCGAGCTTACACAGAGCTCTTCTGCAGGTCTGGGAAATGCGCTCAGTGTCGCAGCTAAATACAAGGTGATCAGATTGTTTAGCATAAGTAGTTAAACATATTTCAAAGGTGAAGTGGCCCATTACTCCCCTATGACTAGAGAGGTGTTAGTGTGTGGTGGGGGGGAGCTGGCAGAGGGGGTAAGTGGGTTATATGGCTGTAATAAGCCATAAATCCAACATGTTTCTTCAGTCCATAATTTTTTGTATCTAGTGAAGTTTTGGCTCCCAGGCCAAACAAGGACACTTTGCCAGAGAAGAAGATCACATCATGGAATGGGCCACCCAAATACCCTAAGAGAACCTGCTTCAATACAGAAATGAAACCCCCTCCAACCGCATGCCTCTAGTTGTCATTTAATTGAGGCTTAGGTTGGGCATTAGGAAAAACTTCCTAAGCTATGTCTACACTGTGCAGGGGTGCAGTGGAGACACAGTAAAACCACCCCGAATGAGGGGTCGTAGCTTCATCCACAGGAGAGCGGCTCCCGTCGAAATGCTGTCCACACGGGTGCTTTTTGTCATTAAAACTTTTGTCGTTCAGGGGGCTGTGTTTTTTCACAGCCCTGAGCGACAAAAGATTTGACAATGAAAGTGCAGTGTAGACAAAGCCTAAGTGTCAGGGTAGTTAAGCCCTGGAATAAATTACCTAGGGAGGTTGTGGAATCTCGGTAATTAGAGGTTTTTAAGAACAGGTTAGACCATCGCCTGTCAGGAATGGTCTAATTATTACTTAGTCCTGCCTTGAATGCAGGGGACTGGACTAGACGACCTATTGAGGTCCCTTCCAGTCCTACGCTTGTATGTTCGTCACCCTACACTTGAACCCATACTGTTTATCATCAAACAATTACAACC